>NC_142288.1:12267775-13670900 GCF_965620075.1 Prunus avium | reverse complement strand
AAGAAGAGAAGAAGGGAGATATTCAAACTGTAAGTTATGTGTTAGTATGAAATTGTGTTGGCATTTCTTATATAAAATAAGGCTTGATGTTTTTCTTCTAGCACAACTTTTGAACAATAATTTTGTGCGCTTAAATGTTTAAGAAAACTGTGTTTTTATTTTACATAAATCATCAAGTGTTCCATGTTTACTTAGTGATTTATCAAACACTTTTATCATTCATATTGCATTCATTTGCATGTTCGGTGACTTATACGATTGAGGGCACCAAGACCGTTGTAACGGTTTTTCTCCGATGAGCTTGAATCGATCGTGACCAGTATCGGATTCAATATAAGGAGAGTTGGAAGAATTCCGGCGAGCTTGAAGCAATCATGACCAATATTGCGTTCAACATAAGGAATGTCAAAAGATCATCCCGTAACAGAAGTTGAGTTACGAAGAAGTCAGTAAACATTATCTAGAATGTGTCTAGGATAAGTGAGTACTTCTTGTAATCATCATTTTATAGCGGATTTGTTTTAGACTAAGGAGTCTCGTGGATTTTCCCCATAGGTGGGATTTTACCACATAAAATAATTCTCTGCATGTTCCTTTATTTATGCTTTGCATGTTTCCAAGATTGATAAGCCATATCAATCCTGCTATTGAAGTTTATTTTTATTTATTGATTATAATTTTAAATTGGCCTATTCACCCCTTCTAGGCTTTCTTAGTCATCCTACAGGTAATTCCATTATGTACAAGTCAAATCATTTCTACTAGTAAAGTTAGAAGTTAACACCTTTTATTCTCCTTTCAATCGAATGTAAAAAGAGGAAATGTGACCTTTTTTTCTCTTTATAATAACATAGAATAAAATAAAAAGGGAATCCTTCAACTAATGTCTCCAATATAAATTGAACTAAAACACAATGTGTATGAAACAATGAGTTTATTAGTTTCATGCTCATATTATTGTTTGCTGGCGCAAAAACTAAACATATAGTGATAAGAGCAACTTATAAGTGAGGTGGACAGTCGAGGGATCGGATGTGCCTATAGTAAGTACGTTCATCTTTGGCTGGCGGTGTTGGATTTTCGACGATGAGAGAAAATAGCATATGGGACCCAAGGCACCGGTGTAGTATCGGCCGAAGGTCCTCCGATGCTAAAGTTAGCTTAAGGGGAGGAGAGCAAGCTATCGACAATGCAAGAGCATAAGTGTCAAGTAGAAAGTCTTACCCTGTATCTAGGGTGAGAGGCTCTATTTATAAAGGGTGATGGGTGTTCTCTTGGTACTTAGTTTCGATGTGGGACTCGTGAGAGTGTCTTCCGAGGTTGACACGCATCCTAGCAAATATCTTAGCGAGGAATTCGAGAACGTCCTACAAGATGCCTTCTAAGGCACAGAATCAGCAAGGCATGCCAAATGCACTTGCCGGCCGTGGGCCATGTTGGGTGTAGAATCGGTCGTGGGTGCCGAAGGGACCTACCGATTCGTACGAATGGGCTCGCCAGAGCAGGCCATGGGGCCTTCCTTAGTATCATACCCCTTCCACGTGTCATGGCACAAGAGGCGGGTTAGATATGGTACAAACAGGAGTCCCCTAAGTTCCCGATTGAGAAGGGACTTCTTGGTTGGGGACTTGTACTTGTCTTTGGCATTCTGACCCAGACCCAGATATAGAGATTTAGCCATTTCTCCGTGATTGCCGATGATAGTCCTATAGTCCCCCAAGTCCCCGAATAAGGGGGAGCTTGGAATAGGGGATCATCTTATGGAAACTATTTGGCACTTCTTTGAATCATAGTAGTACCGCACATCCACAATCGGATGGACAAACGAAGGTTACCAATCAAACTCTAGGCGACATGGTTCGCAATATTTGTAGTGATAAACCAAAACAGTGTGACTTAGCCCTTATGCATATTGAATTTGTGTACAATAGTAACGTACACAGTGCATCCGGTAAATCCCCCTTTTCTTTGGTTTATACTATTATTCCAAAGCATGTGGTGGACCTCGTGAAACTTCCTAGGGGTCCTAGTTTGAGTGGTGGACCTCGTGAAACTTCCTAGGGGTCCTAGTTTGAGTGTAGCCACTGACCACATGGCGGAGAAAGTTCAAGCCGCTAAAGATGAAGTCCGAGAGCGCTTAGAGCAAACTAATGCAAAGTACAAGGCTGCGACAAACAAGCATAGGCACTCCAAGGTGTTCCAGGTCGATGATGTTGTCATGGTGTTTTTGCGGAAGCAGAGATTTCCCGTGAGGACTTACAATAAGCTCAAACCTCGCAAGTATGTTCCCTATAAAATCTTGCAGAAGCTTAACGATGAGGCATATGTCGTGGACTTGCCATCTTCTATGGGGATTTCTCGCACTTTCAATGTTGCTAACTTGTTTGAGTTTCATTCAGAGATGATAAGTTGTTGTATCCATATGATAACTCGAGGACGAGTTCTTTCCAAGAAGGGAAGACTGGCGTAGGGCTGGAAGAGGACGTTAGGAGGCTTCACAACAATGTTTAGTTATTTTACTTATCTTAGTTATTTTAATTATTTTAATAGTTCTTTCGTTAAAGCCACAAATCATTGAGTATATATCTTTTATTACATACAAATTATGCGTATGCAAAGTATTTCTTCATGTTAAGAACTACATGAAAAAAAATAAGTAACACAACAAAATAAAAGGAATGAAAATTCTTTAAATACCCTAATATGTTTCTCATTTTAACATTTCTTTTATTTATCCAACTTTGTTGTTGTTGATTAATTAAGGATCATTCTTCTTTACATTAGTCAATTGTATGGTATTACATTTAATTACATATGATTATAACATGGATGAGCTTTTCTGCGGGTCTGATTGGGCAGGACTGAACTGAGGGTTTATGGAGACTTCTAGGAGCTCCTAAATCTAAGAAAAGAGAAAGGACTCCTAGTGACTCCCTAAATTTTAATGCAGCTTTATTTTATAAATTTGTTAAAGCTTTAATTAATGCTAACTATTTCTTTTATAAAGATGGACCAATTAAAAAAGAGTTGCAGTATTTATGACTCCCTAAACTATGGAGTATGATTGGAGTTCAAATTTTATAGAGAGCTCTTAAAATAATTTTTGTGTATTTTTAGCTAAATTTTAACAAAAAAAATAGGAAGCATGACTGCTAATTGTGGAAAGACACTTAATGGATAAGCAATTAAGTAGCTTGAATTCAATTGTTCACATTCCCATTGTTGAATGAGCACGACAATGGGCCCCACCGCTGAAGAAATTCACGTATGGTAGTGATTCGTCTGTGTGACGCTGCCATTGACTTGCCTTTGTATTCCACTACTTGTTTATCATATTTTTGTAATAATTCGTTAACCTGCGCTTTCAGTCCACCTTTTGTTTCTCCTATCTAATAATTTAGCACAAATGTTGGGCAAGAAAGAGTATATTGATTAAGATGTGGGAATAAGAGAGTAAGCGACACAAAAAATATTGTAAGTGTGTATGTCTGTGAGTACAAGTCCAAAGCAAAAAAAGTCTCATATGCATACATGTTCTCTTCCTTGGCTATTTCTTCGTCGCTTCTCCCTCCCTTTCCAGGAACTTGACACACCCAGAACACCAAATAAATATCTGGATATCTGAATAGCAAGCTAGCCAACTTCAAGTTATCAACCTCACATCAGACAGAGGGAGAGTGATCATCAATCGATCCGTCGATCGCCATGGGAAATTGTTATGCAGCTCCTGTGACTAACCACAGCCCGTCTACCCCAGGTATATATATATTTACAAAGCCCTCTTGATTGATGCCTTTAATTGATCAATTAATTAATTGTGTCTATACATATGCAGCAACATCTAGAAATAATAGCAAGCAAAATGGATTGGCAGGAATCAAAAAGGCTGCCTGGAATATTAGTGGCAAAACAAGTAGTGGAATAACCGACAAAAATGCTAGCAAGGCATTAGGCAAAGGCAACAGCAATAATAATATTGAAGAAGAAAGTGCAGCTCCTGATGCAGCAGCTCCAAGTGAAAGTGTGGAAACTAAAGTACCAAAGTTGAAAGAGTTTAGTCTAGCGGAGCTGAAGAAGTGCACTCGAGATTTCAGACCAGACACAATACTGGGTGAGGGAGGTTTCGGTAGGGTTTTCAAGGGATGGGTAAACGAGGACACCTATGCTCCATCCAGGGTCGGCATCGGCATAGCTGTTGCCGTCAAGAAGTCCAACCCCGATAGCTATCAAGGCCACCAAGAATGGCAGGCAAGTTTTTATTAATTTATTTATTTCATTAGGGATGATGATGATAATATGGATACATATTTTATATAAAGCTATATATATTTTTGGCTACTAGCTAGAGTTAATTTGGCCGGCCAAGAAAAACTAATAATTTGTATTAGCATTAGTATGGCTTAATTAAGCGGTACATGGGAGTTTATTTTCTTTTTCTCTTGATCATTATAAAAAAAAAAGACATGGCCATAATAATTGAGCTCAAGAAGTCAATGTTGTTGACTAGTATAAAAACCCTAGCTAATATATATATATATATATAAGTGCATCGTGCACGTCTGACTTCAGTGATTGCATGCTTTAATTTTAAGGAAGCAAATGGGTCATGATTAACATTGTACATTGGTGTGCTGTGCTGTGCAGACGGAGGTGAATTTCTTGGGGAAGTATCGTCATCCAAATCTTGTTAAGCTGCTGGGATATTGCTGCGAAGAAAATCAATTCCTTCTTGTTTATGAATATATGCAAAAAGGAAGCTTGGAAAACCACCTTTTCAGAAGTAAGTAAATGATCTTAACTTGTAAACCAAATGTCTCATGTTCGAATCCCCACGACATCATAGTTGTGTTGTGTGTGAGAGAAATCTCTCTCTCCCATTTAGTTTAAACTATCGGTTCTAAAAAAAAAAATAATAATAATAACATTAATTGAATTGGGCATGCAAGTTTTTCGTCTATTGCATTTTCATTTGGAATTCAAAAAATTGCTAGCATTAATTAATAACACAATTAAGTTTTTATTTTTTGTTGATGCATGAATTCTGCAGAAGGTCAAGAACCACTTGGATGGGAATTAAGACTTAAGATAGCAATTGGAGCTGCACGAGGTCTTGCTTTTTTGCACACCTCAGAAAAAGTCATCTACCGTGACTTTAAGGCCTCCAATATTTTGCTGGATCCGGTACCCTCTCGTTGTCATTCTTCTTTTTTAATTTAATTTAATTTTTGTTAATTTTGTTTTGGTTGATTATTGATTTTTTTTCTTTTCTTTCTTTCTTGTTGGTAATTATGAAATCTAGGTCTACAATGCAAAACTTTCAGATTTTGGGCTGGCAAAGGTGGGCCCAATAAATGGCAACTCCCACGTAACCACACGCGTCATAGGAACTTATGGATATGCTGCTCCGGAATATGTCGCAACTGGTAATGTCACAACTTCTACCGTAAACGTTCTTAATCATTTGTTTTTTTTTTCTAGTTCCTTGATTCAATGGGAAAAGGAAACTCTACGTTGGCCTTGTCTTGGTCAACAATAGACGTTTTCCACACAAATATATTCAGACTTTAGGGATCACCTGATCTTATGGGTTAAGCAAGCAAGTCTTCTATTCTATTGCTGGCCAAGTAAAAGTCTTCAATTTTGTGACTTGACTTTCAAATGATTTTTAGTTGTACGAAAATGTCATACGAAAACCTCATGCATATCGTGTCCTGTCCACCATTACAACATTGAATTCACTCAAGTTCTTAACATTTTAATCCAAATTCATACCTATATCTACTCTTAAACTTATTTATTTTCAACAATTTTTGGATTCAAATAATCCAAATTCAAACTTCTTGGTAATATATATATATATATATATATACCTGGTGCAAAAATCTTGCAATGAATAATTCTTTGTGATATTAATGGCGTCATCCGTCTTATCACACAACTAGCCTATTGGCACACGCTAATGCGTTTGTTGATTGGCCTTTTTATAGTTTTTATTTCTTTTAATTGTTAAGTACATGAATATATATAAAGAGAGGAATGTGGAGTAGGGAGAGAGAGAGAGAGAGAGAGAGAGATATGAGGTGGAGTTATTTTTGTAATTCAGAAAATTGTTTATTTATTTATTATTATACCCTCATTATATTAGATTGTGGTATTTTAATATTTCTTTAAAATATGGACATTCTCGAAGTTTTTGAATGTTTTATTTTTAAGACCTTCTGCCTTTATATCTTTATATATAGAGATATAGATTAAAAGGGTCATTGAACATTGTTAAATATATACATCCCTCTATCATTTACTTTCATCTCAAGTAGTCAAAAATAAAAAAAGTATTATGTTATTGTACCTTAGTGGTTTATCGAAATTTCCTTCTTGCCCCATGTCAACCTGAAATTCTACGTACGTCAAGACTTTTTAAGTAACTATTTTTCTACAAGACTTTTCTTGGTCCAGAAATATGCGACAAGAAATAATTTCATCCATTGGCATAATTAAGATTAGGAAATTAAGAAAAGAGTTAATCTTCCTTAAATCTCATCACGCCCTCTTTCACATAAAGGCTAATTATCATTTTTAATTTATCAGAGGCTGATTATAATTTAAAAGCATGGAATGCCTATTGACCTTATATTGCTTAATATTATTGTCTTTAGTGTAGTTATTTTCTCTAATTTTTGTCCTTATTATTTTTCATCAAATCTTTCACGTTGGTTTTCGGATGTTGTCATCCCCTCCGTTGTATACTCTTATGGTGTTTGTTTAATAAAGCATCTTTCCAAACAACAACAAAAATTTAATTATTTTAGCTAACACAACACTTGTATGAAAATTGTCAGGTCACTTGTACGTAAAGAGTGACGTGTACGGTTTTGGTGTGGTATTATTGGAGATGCTAACAGGCTTAAGAGCCCTTGACAACAATCGACCCTCTCGTGAGCAAAGTTTGGTGGATTGGTTAAGGCCTTCTCTTCACAAGAAGAAGGAGCTAAAGAAAATAATGGATCCAGGGCTTGGAGATCAATACCCATTAAAAGCTGCCTGCCAAGCAGCTGAGCTCATTCTAAAATGCCTAGAATCTGATCCCAAAAACAGACCCTCCATGGAGGAAGTTCTCGTAACTCTAGAAAAGATAAATGCCATTAAGGAAAAGCCGAAAACTGCAAAACCCAATGGCAGAGGACGGCCAGAGGAACGTTCATCACCATCACCACATCATTATAACCATCATCTTCATAGGTCTCCAAATTACCAAAAGCATGTTGGCATTGGTCCACGAGGAATGTAGTGCCAGTGCCACCCCCGTCGAAATTTGTATCTCGTAATAAACTTTTATTTTTATTTTTTCTTTCTGGGCACTTTGTATACGGACCTATAGACGTTGAAATTTTAATGAAATAGAATTTCACAAATTTTTGTCAGCGGTAAGAAATTCAAGATTTGACTAGTCAAAGTTAACCCATTCAACTCTTGGGTCTCACATAAAATACATGTGGCGCATGACTCACAACGATAAAGATGAGTGCCGGAGATAGGGAGCATTTTTGCTCACCACTTTAACCATATGTATACCCTCACCACCAACCTCAATGCTTGACACGTGTCCATAGGTGTAATCATGATTCCATAAATACAAAGCAAAAGTTAACTATAGTTATGTCTATGGACACGTGTCAAGCATTGAGGATGGTGGTGAGGGTACACCTATGGTTAAAGTGGTGAGCAAAAATGCACCCCCGGAGATAATGCATGTCAACATCTAAGAGCTCTATCAACAAAACAAATTATTTGCCAAAAATGTCAAACCAATTGGCTCTTTGTTAGGCCATATAGGCCCATCCCGGCCCATTCAACTCTCAGGGCCAAAAATCCTGTTATTGGGTAGGATATAGGCCGACCGCTCTTTGCTGGCCCGGTTCGGCCCATTTTACAGATGACAAAGGGAGAGTGATCATCAATCGATCCGTCGATCGCCATGGGAAATTGTTATGCAGCTCCTGTGACTAACCATAGCCCGTCTACCCCAGGTATATATATTTACATAGCCCTCTTGATTGATGCCTTTAATTGATCAATTAATTAATTGTGTGTATACATTACATATGCAGCATCAGCTCCAAGTGAAAGTGTGGAAACTAAACCACCAAAGTTGAAAGAGTTTAGTTTAGCAGAGCTGAAGAAGTGCACTCGACGTTTCAGACCAGACATAGTAGCGGGTAAGGGAGGTTTCGGTAGGGTTTTCAAGGGCTGGGTAAACGAGGACACCTATGCTCCGTCCCGGTTCGGCATCGGCATGTCCGTTGCCGTCAAGAAGGCCAACCCCTGTCAAGGTCACCACCAAGAATGGCAGGCAAGTTTTTATTAATTTATTTATTTCATTAGGGATGATGATGATAATATGGATACATATTTTATATAAAGCTATATAGGTTAATTTGGCCGGCCAAGAAAAACTAATAATTTGCGTTAGCATTAGTATGGCTTAATTAAGCAGTACATGGGAGTTTATTTTCTTTTTCTCCTGATCATTATAAAAAAATACATGGCCATAATAGTTGAGCTCAAGAAGTCAATGTTGTTGACTAGTATAAAACCTTATATATATATATATATATATATAGGACATATAATCTAGAAGAACTAGACTAAAAAGGATTTTTAACTAGTTATAGACGGAGGACTTAGAGTTGGATTTGGCTTATGTGTATTTAATGACTTGAAGACTTTGCATGTGTATGAAAACTTTGCATGTGTATTGAATGGAGTGAAGACTTGGAAGAAGAAGGGAATTAGTTAGTTACGGAAGATGATAGAGGAGATGACTAAATAATTGACTTGGTAGATGACTTGGGCAACTAACAAATAAAAAATAGAGAAATAATGAATAAAATAAATTAATGAATAAATGCAAATTGAAATTAATAAATTAATCATAAACTTAAAAGAAAATTAACATAGGTGAATAAATTATACAAATAAAAAATTATGAGAGCACTAAGTTTAATTAAATAAAGAATATAGATTAATGAAAATAATTGGACTAACATAAATTAGAATTTGAAGGACTATAAAATAAACACAGAAAATAATATTAATTGGAAATATTATTAACTGTGGAAGCTTTGAAAACAAAGTAAGAACTTACAGAAATCTTAGTTCAGTGAAAGCAAGCAATGCCACGCAGGACACTCACACTCCACTCTCACTCACAACTATTGTAGTTGCCTCAGGTCTACAAACTCTGAGAGAACTTTGAAAACTGAAAGAAACTTACAATGCTTACTAAACAAAGCTTGAGCCAACTGAGAATGAAAACTCCTAACTTATAGCCTTGGCTTTCAAGAGAGGACAAAATAACTTTTGACTTTAACTTAAGTGAAAAACATTTAACTTAAACTTTGTCGGACAACTTTGACCGGAAGGAAAGGAAAGGCATCTGCTTTTACGAGGGTGAAAGGACTTTAACATCTGCTTTCGGCTACTTTGAATTGAAGGGCATGGGCAACTTTGAAAAACCTTTAACTTGTCAGGGCATCTTTTGACTGGAAGGAAAGGCATCTGCTTTCACATGGGTGAAAGGACTTTAACTCTGCTTTCGGCTAATTTAACTTTGGCAGAGGCATCTTTGACTTGGAGGGCTTCAATCTTCAGAGAGATCATAAGGATCTTGACTATCAGGCACATAATCGGACCATCTGGGCTTAGGCTTCTGACTAAATTGTTGACTGGGCATCTGGCTTGAAGAAGATTCAGACTTTGGACTGGCATCGTCTTCATCTTCATCCTTCATTTGAGAAACTTGAGCAAGGAGTTGTTCTGCTAATTCTGCTAATTCTTTCTTAGATTTCCCTTTGAGAGAGGCATTTGAACTGCTTGGAGAGGCTTCTTTGGCTTGAGTGACTGGCATCTGGATAGGTGGATAACTTGCATGGACTTCATTAATAATATTATTTAAAATGACTTTGTCCCACCATTTGACTACACAATGGCGGATTAAATGCTTAGAATCCCAATTGGCTTGATAACTCCATTTTAGAATCCATGGAATCTTGTATTTGGCAAAGAAATGAAGAAGCATGGGAAAGAATTTTTCTTGCTTAGTTAATTGGTGCTTTTGACTAAAATAATTAAATGTGGGTCGTAGGCCTTCTGGTATCAGAGCCGTAAGAGTTGAAAGAGTTGAGTCTAAGTTTGCTACTCATATCGCCCAAGTGGCTGATTTAAGTTTTCTGAGTTAGTGATCGGTTCATAATTGTATATCATTTTGTACCCTTCTAGCTTATGATTTGGTTATGTTTTTGAGTTAAACTTGTGCTTTTAATCCTTTTTGTGTTTATCTTTCAGCTTTAGGTAACAATGATGGCTTTTGATATGAAATGATGTAATCCATGCATGTTAAAGCCTGATTTGGATAAAGGGAAGAAGTGCTTAAAGACAAACTCATTTTGGCTACAGCCCCCTGCCAGTCCAGTTCCGTAGGTCATATTGCAAGCTTTGTTTCAGCAACCTACACAGCTCGGATGAGACAGAATTCTTCATGAAAGTTGTTCCAATGGGTGTGTACAATAACATATCCAAAATTCAGCCCCATTGGATAAATCTGGAGTCCATTACCTAGCAAACACAGAACCATGCTCAGGATGGATTTTGTCAGCGAGCAAAACGAGTTAGCAATTTGTTTTGGCCTTAACTTCCTCCTCCGACCTTGGATTGGCCCAAATGATATATGGCTGGAAAGAAGACATTCTGAAATTCAAGTTTGAGTGCTTAAAGTCTTAATTTTCTTAAGGGAAGCCCAATTAGTAAGCCCTTGAAGTTGCTGGTCATGCTGACCTCAGGATGAGCTATTGTTTCTGGTTGGAAGCTTGGTCATGGTGAGCTAGGCATGAGCTATTGAGCTTGTTGGAAGCTTGGTCATGGTGACATGAAGATGAGCTAGGGCTGCTGGTGGGATTTATTGGTGAAGTGCATCAACCAATTCAGATTTTATAATGCAAGTGTTGTATGCATTAGTGAAGTGCATCAACCAATTCATCTTTTATAATGCAAGTGTTGTATGCATTAGCCATATTGAATTCAGATTTATCACTCCCCTCTCCCTATAAATACCACATCCATTCCACATTCAAGACACAACAAATCCTGGAATTCACAACCCCACAATTCACTCCAGCCATCCTCAAACACTCTCAAAATCCCAAACACTCCAACAATCACCAAAACAACTCCAGCAAACCTCTCTTCCATTTCCCTACGAATTTCATCTTCCTTAGCCATCACCACTCACTCAAACTCATCCCAAATCACCTCCATATCCTTCATACATCTTTCTAGAAGTGGGGAAGCTCTTGGAGAAGCATTAGAAGTGGAGAAGCACTTGGAGAAGCCTTGGACACCACAAGAACTTCAGAAAAAGGGTTTTTCTACTCTTATTGCATTCATTATGTTTTCTCATTTCTGTTCAAGTCTCTTTTCCATTATGAGTAGCTAAATCCATAACTAGGGCTTCGATGTAACCTAACATGAATATTCTGGGTTTATAAGTTTGGAGTTTCAAGTTTGATTCATGATTCATGTTCTTATTCATTATGCTTATAAGTTAACATGCTTGTTTGAATGATTGATCACCATTAGAACTTGTTTGTTAACTATCTTGGTTTGAATTAAGAGTATACACCATGCTTTAATTCGAATTGAACTATGAATAGGAAGAGTATGTATGGACATTCGACAACAGGGATTAGATACATACTTGGTTGTTTAAAATGTTCTTCTATGCTTAATGGGTTCCTAATGCTTAATTTTAGGTTAGACAACAAATGATCAAATTAGGGAATTAGGAACACAAGGTTAGGACCAAACACCATGGCCTAATCATACTTTAGCTAGAATCAATCTTTGAATCTGAATTAGACTTGTTACTTGAATCTTTATAACCCAGAATTGAATTGTTATGGTGATTCGAATGCCCTAGTCTCAAAATCTGTTTTCCAACTCTTAAAACCACTCTTTGTTACATTTGTTTACTTGTTTTTGTTTGCAATTTCATTTTGCTTCTTTTGTTCAACAATCACAATCACTCTTGTTTTAAATTCTGTTTTAGACATAACCTCCTACTTTCTTGAATTTGGTAATCTAAGTACATAACTAGTTTTAACTTCTCAGTCTTCGTGGGTACGACCTCGTACTTGTCTTGCTATACTACTAATTGCCCCGTACAATTTCGAGTTAACATAATATTAACAACAGTTAGCAAGTCTCCCAAGTTTCTTTTAATTTAGTTAGTCTCCCAAGTTTCTTCCAAGTCTACTCCAAGTTATCTAATTCCTTAGGTTCCCCTCTCTCAAAAGTCCGTAAGGTGAGACCTTTTTACCAAACAGTAAGTCCCAGGTAGAGGCATGAGCGGTTAGGCACGAGAAGGTGAGAGAGAGAGTAGCCCATAGGTTCTTAGGTACCTTAGAGTCAGTCTTAGGAGTTACCCAAAAGTCTTTCTATTTTGGAAGTCATGTAAGAGTTTTTCTAATTTAGTCAATTAAAATTTTTCACGTAAGCAAAATGAGTCGTTTATTTAGAACCAATTCAATTAATTCTTCTAGTTCTAGAACCAGTTTAGGCCCAATTCCAGATATAGTTAATGAAGAAGTTTTAGAATTTGAGTCTTCTAGTTCAGAATTAAATTGTAATGATTGGAATATACCTAAAGTCCCTAATAAGGAAATTTATAAGCAAAAATGGTCAATTAATGCATTTAAGCAAACTATGCATATTAAGACAGTAGAACAAGTCTATGCCTTAGGAAAAGAACATGAAACATGCCAATTACTTAATCTTGATGCAATTAAGAAACATAGGCAAGAAGGCAATAATTTTCTACATATAGGATTAGTTCAAGTCGTTGTTAAGCCCTTAACTAAATTAGGACTTAAGTCTGCAATTTTATTAAGTTTAAGAGATGCTAGATTTAAAGATTTTGAAGAAGGAGTTTTAGGAAAAATTGAGTCAAGTCTATGTCATGGTCCAATACATTTTGATTGTTATCCAGATTTTACTGTAAGCCTTAGTGATCCGCATATTTTGAAAGTTTTAACTTTAACTATTAAAACACACGGTTATAATGTTTTACCAGGTACCCAACCTTTAGCTTTAATTTATAGAATTTATTACAAAGTCACAGGCACCAATATCAATTTCCAAGCTCTAAGCAAAAGCCCAAAAAATCAAACGCTTTTAATTCAGAGTCATACCCAAAATGCTAATATTATAGTTCCCAAAATGATTAGGTGGTCAGATGTCAATTTACCCAAAGAATGGTTTTTAACCACTGAATGCCCCCCTAAGCCAGTCCAACGCAGTTTAAATGATTTAGATTATATTCAGCCTTATTTAGATGGTACGATTAAAATTAGTTTTGATAGGCCAATTAAGTCAACAGTTCAATTAGAACAATTACCTACGCCTAGTCAATCTTTTAAGCCTCCAGCAAGACATTCTTCTGCAGAATCATCTTCAATTACAGAAAGAGATTTAGAAGCCGATAAAGCCTTAATTGATTTTAAAATTAATGAATTAAGAAAGGCCAAGCAAGTAGTTCAACCAAGTTACAACAAAGCCCCTACTGCACCTCTTGAGCCAGTACAGCCAGTACAACCAGAATCACCTACTAGGTCAGATATGCAAGATTCAGTTTTTGAAGCCTATGTTTGTGATGCCCAATTAAGAGTTCTTAATAAACCATTTAAAATTCATTGGTCAAAATTAGATGCCCATTTCCAAGCCCCTGAAAATGCCGAAAGAAAAGCCAAGTATCATGATTCTTTCCCCCAAGCTCAAAGAAAAGAAATTTTCAATGAGTGGAAAGAATATCTCAAAGCCACTAGGTCCGAGTCACCTTATTTAGATTTCGTAGAAGCCAAATATCTAAGTCAAAAGTTAATTACTTTAACCCAGGAAAAATGGGAAAAAGCCGATAATACTAAAGTTGTCAGTACTCACCCCCCAGTTGAAGCCATAGTAATCAATCATAGGAATGCCAAAATTACTGCAAGCCCTTACAAAGTTGCTGAGTCAAAAGATGAACCAGTCAAAAAGGTCATAGAACAAAATAATTATGCCAACACAAGCCTAATAGTAATAGGTAAACAATTAGATAAGATAGAAACAAAAGTTGATAAGTTAATTCCACAGGAAGTTACCCTTAAGCCAAAGAAAGAAAAGCCTTTAGTTCACTTTAACCTAAAGCCTGAGTCTGCACTTAAAGTCAGTCCAACAATGCGTAAAATAGAGGAAATGTTTCAAGAATTAACCCCAGTTAAACCCAAGCCCAATAAAGATAAAGATAAAGGAAGAGAAGAAGAAACCTCAGTTAAAGTTTTAAGTCTCGATGTTAATTCTGATAGTGAGTCAATTATGTCTTTAGAATCAAGCCAAAGCCTAGAGTCAGAAACTAGTAATATTTCTAAAATAGAAAAAGCCTTTAGCAATTTCCAAGTTAACCAAGATGCCCAGAGTCTTAAAGTCAGTCGTTTAACAGGCAAAGTTAATCCTACAAGTCTTACCAAAAATTGGTATCCTAAGCCTACGCCTCCAGATGTCTAGTTTGAAGAAAGAACCCAAAGCCAATTTTCAGTGTCTTCCGATAAGCTTTACGAATGGAATATAGATGGTTTATCCGAACAGGAAATACTTAATAAGTTACAACATATGTCTATGGTAGCCAATAGTTATGCCACTAATCATCAGTTAAGACAGTCATAAATAGTTTCCCTTTTTGAAACAAGTTTTACAGGAACACTTCGTTTCTGGTGGGATAAACATCTCACAGAAGCTGCCAAGCTTACAATAATTCATGCCTTTAAAACAGATGAAAATAATTACCCTATTTTAGATGAAAGAGTAGGAACAAGCATAGAAGACGGAGTCAATGTCCTTTTATATACAATAATTGAGCATTTCATAGGAACACCCAGTAGTACAACAGCCAGAATTCATGACCAGTTAAGTAATTTACGATGCCCTAAGCTAAGTGATTTTAGATGGTATAAAGATGTTTTCATTTCCAGAGTCATGCTTAGAGATGATAGTAATCAAGCCTTTTGGAAAGAAAAGTTTATTAATGGTCTCCCCAATTTATTTGCCCATAAAATTAGAACAGTCCTAAGCAATGAATCAGGTCAAATTAATTATGATGAGTTAACTTACGGTAATATAATCAGTACAATCAATCAAGTCGGTATGAAAATGTGTGTAGATTTAAAAACTGGAAAATCAATCCAAGCCGATAGTAAAAATGCCAAGTATGAATTAGGTAATTTTTGTGAACAATATGGTCTAGCACCGGTCCCGCCGTCTAGACAAGTCAAAAGAAGCCATGATAGACGCTTTAGTAAAAGACGCCATTATTCCCGAAGGAGAGATTCCTTCAAAGATGATAATGAATTTTATAGTAAAAGAAGGTTTACCCCTAGAAAAAGTAAATGGTCAAAAGGTTATTCGAAAGGTTTTAGGAAAAGCCCCCGACAAGGGAAAAAGAATTACCCTAGGAAAAGCACAGATAAAAGCAAAGTCAGATGTTACAAATGCAAAAAGCAAGGTCATTATGCTAATGAGTGTAAGGTAAAAGAAGCAATTAAGCAATTAAAGTTAGCATCTGAGGAAGAAGCCAAATTAATTAAAGTCCTAGAATTAGCCAACACTGAGTCAGATCCTATGCCTTCAGATAATTCACATGTCTATAGTTCAGATAGTCCCCAGTCTAGTGAGCCAGAAGTCCAATTAGGTTGTAAGGATAAATGTTGCAGAACTTTAAATAAATCAATTTGTGTCTTAACCAAGCAGGAAGAACAAGAAGAATTATTAATTGATTTAATTAGTAAAGTCCAGGATCCCGATTTAAAGTCTGAGTATCTTAAAAAACTTAGGAAAATCATAAGTCAAGAAGAGTCTAATTCCCCTACGCCTCCTAAGATAAGTTTTAATGCCACATTAGAAAGATTTAATAGAAAGAAAGAAGTCACCCTCCAGGATCTTCAGTTAGAAGTCAAATTAGTTAAAAAGGAAATTTTAGAGTTAAAGCAAATAAGCCAAAAATTAGAAACTGAGAATTATGCAATTAAACAGGATCTAATTAGTCTGTTAGAATCCAAAGCAGAGTCTAGTAATCCTTTCGGTAAGTCTAGTTCTGAGTCTGAGCCAGATTTATCCGATAAAGAAGAAAAGGTCATTAGTCTAATTAAGCAAATTAATTTTAGAAAATGGTACTCCAGAGTTAGTATTTTTATTAATGAATTTGAATTAAATACAATTGCTTTATTTGATTCAGGAGCCGATTTAAATTGTATTCAGGAAGGTTTAATTCCAACCCAGTTTTACAAAAAGTCAAAAGAAGTTCTAGGAACAGCGTCCGGTAAAGCCCTTAAGTTAAAGTATGAATTACTGTTCGGTTCATTTTTACACATGATTTTTCATGTTATTCACCCACTATTTTGAGTTAGTTCTTGACATTTTATAGCTTTTTACTCCTTTTTTGTGTTTTAATAGGTTTTACTTTGGTTTGTATGAAAATGAGCTAAAAGTGCATTATTTGATATAAATTCTGTTTTTGTTCATTTTCGTAGGTCAACTTCGTGGCCTTGGATCAGCATGTTCCGGTCCTTGGATGAGGTGATGATCTTCATAAGACTTGTTCCAATGGATGTTGACTACAACATATCCAAATTTGAGCTCCATTGGATAAGTATTGCCTATCCAACCAATCCAGCATGTTACCACAGCTCTGGAAATCCGAGTTGGCCAGTTTTCACCTCCACTTAGTGTGATCTTACTTCTACTTGTTACCATGCCTTTCGTAACAATATTTTACTTTAGTTAAGTGGAATTTTCTGAGAGTATATTTGTGAGGACAAAACTTCATCATGAGAGGAGACAAGAAAACAAAGGCAAAAGTGTGCCATGATGAAAAGGAGGAGAGAGAGGAGCATAGAGAGGAATCAATTGACTTTGGGGCAGCAGCTAGGCAACGGATCATTCATTCAGTTTTTATTACAATTTGCAGAGACTTTCTAAAAGCTGGGAGCTAGAGAGCTAGAGGAGGAAGACAAAGTCATCCAAGCAAGAAGTGGAAGAGATTTCCACCATTGAAGACCTTGAGCTTCCACCTTCACAAAAGCTGTAACTTCTTTCTAGTTTTATTTCGAATTTGTGTTTGAAATGATTATGAGGAACTAAACTCCATAGCTAGGGCTTAGGTTGAAGCCCTAAACATGAATACCTTATTGTTTTGATGCTTGAGTGTATGAATTTCTAGATATTGTTGATGAATTCCAATTCACCAAATTAATCTATCCTTGATGTATGTTCTTCTTTGATTGATCACCTTTGAAAGCATGCTTCTTGAGATTGTTGGGATTATGTGTATCCTCATGTTATCCTAAGCAATAAATGGATGAAGTAAGAATCATCCATGTGAATTGGTTTCTTGAATACCTAATGTAAACATCATGCTATTAGGATTCTTGTGATGTTCATATTCTCTTTGAACTTAATGGGTTCTCCTTGTAATTGAATCGAAGTACGAACCATACCTAGGTTCGGTTATGAGGAGGGCACAAGTATTGTAGCACGAACCATGCACTTTACGTATATTAGAGAGAATCAATGCGTCTTGAGCCACGACCCATGGTCTTGATTGCGAACATCTTCATCAACACGTTTAGAGTTCATCACTTGAGTATTCATGAACTTGGGTAGAATTGTTTAGGGTGGATTCCGAAACCCTAGTGTTTGTTACATTTTGATTTCACATCTTGATAATTCATCTCTTCCATTCTCATTTAAATTCGAAGTCCATTTACTTACATGCAATAGAAATAGATCACTTGAACCAAATCAAACCCCCCCCCCCCCCCAATGTGTGTGTGAGTTGCGTGTTAGACACGTTACGTGTCTTTGTTACTGAATTTTATTTCTTTCTGTAATTATTTTGGACTTTTGGTCCGCGCTGTGTTCTTCCATTTTCTGTGCTGAATCCAACCGTATAAAGAACGTGAATTTTGGACGTACGGTTGGAAAGTTATAGGCAAAACACTGGACAGAGGTCGAAACTGAAAAACAGAGAAAACGAATCTGCCCAAAAACGACCGGTCGCTTTTACCTGACGACCGGTCGCTTTTCAAGTCAAATTTTGAGTTTCGAATCTGCCCAAAAACGACCGGTCGCTTTTACCTGACGACCGGTCTCTTTAGCACTGTTCATAGGTGATAAATGGGTGATAAAAGGGTGATAGAAAATGCTGTTTGTGTTTTTGTTTAGTTTTCTTGTGTTGTTTCATTTCTTTTACACTTCTTTACTCATTTTTAGTTTCCATTTTGCATTTGTGCATTTGTGCATTTGTGGTGTGTCAATTAAGTGTTCTTTACGTACTCAAATTAGAACTTATAGGAAGCCGACAAGTTCTTCGTGGGATCGACCCCGTACTTACATAATCTATACTTCAATAGATTCGTGCACTTGCGGGTATTTTTAATTGGTTGTTTGCACATTAATTTGTGTCCTCTTAGGAGTGCAACAATTTTTGGCGCCGTTGCCGGGGAACTGGCACGGTTGCTTATATGTTTTGTTTGAGTATATTTAGAGTACTTAATTTTATTTTCATTTTTTTTCTTTGTTTGTCATTTCATTTTATTTGAGTTTGTTTTTGTTTTCTTCTTATTGCAGGAACATTTTGCTTATGTCCCTTCTGAATTTGGATATTTCATTAGATTGCACTGTAGAAGATATCCAAGCTCAAGCTTTGAGAGAAAGGAACATCCAACTAGCTGTGTCTACTCCATTGCCTTTTTCACTCTCGCCATTTTCATCATCACCAAGCTCACCAAAAGTCGAGTCACCTCCACCTTCACCAATGGCGGCAGCAGCTGCAAATGCGGAACTTACTATGCAAGAATACTCTTCACCGCCAACAACTGGACAACCATCTTGCATAGTATATCCCGCAAGCACTTTGGAAAACTTTGAGTTGAGATCGGGCATGATACACATATTGCCTAAGTTCTTGGGAAATCCTGGAGAAAATCCTAATGCACATATCCTAGACTTCGAGGAAGTGTGTTCCACAATAAAGATCGAAGGCATGAGTAGTGATGAGATAAGAATGAGACTTTTCTCATTTAGTTTAAAGGATACAGCAAAGGAATGGCTTCACTATCTACCTCCAAATTCCATCACAACATGGACGGATCTTGCTTCAAAGTTCTTACAACATTTTTTCCCAGCACAAAGGACAAATGAACTCCGAAGTCAGATTACAGGAATTCTGCAAAGGCCGGGAGAAAGCTTCCAGGATTATTGGGACCGTTTCAAGAAGCTTCTAATCACTTGTCCGCATCATAACATACAAGCTTGGCTTCTAATGCAACACTTCTATGAAGGACTTTTTGAAGCGGACCAAAATAATGTGAATGCAGCTGCAGGAGGAACTATAATGACCAAGACTCCAACAGAATTGCGAGCAATATTTGATCTTGTTGCTGCAAATGCTCGCCAATATAATTCAAGGCAAAGACCAGTCAGAAAAGGGGAATCCTATGATGTAAGTACCCTTTCTAGTATGGAAGCTCAGATTGCAAACCTAACCAACATGGTGAAGAAATTGGCACCGGGATCATCCAAGGTTTGTGCATTTTGCTCCACAATTGGTCATGACACTGAAGATTGTCCCTTGGCACATGAGGAAGCAAATGCAGTGGGCTCATTTCAGAGAAATCAGTGGCCTAAGAATGATCCTTTCTCACAAACATACAATCCGGGGTGGAGAAATCATCCAAATTTCAGGTGGAGTGACAATTCTAATGTTCAACAAGGGCCAACTCAACCACCTCAAGGGCCAACTCACCCACCTCATGGTCAACAACATACTCGCCCACCTCATGGTCAAATGCACTACTACAATCCACCACAACCACCACCTCAACCACAATCTACAGGAAAATCTTTGGAAGAACTTGTTGCTTCCATGGCTAGAAACACGGATAGTTTCATCACTGAGACAAAAAGCTACATGCAGAGGAATGACACCCACATGCAGAAAACGGATAAGGCCATTGCCAATCTAGAAAATCAAGTGGGGCAAATTGCTCAAGCTTTGAGTCAAAGGGAACCTGGTATGATGCCTAGCCAACCAGAGATTAATCCAACTGGGCGTGAGCATGTTCAAGCAGTTACCTTGAGAACTGGTAAGGTAATTGGTGAAATAAATGGTTCTAAAGATTTGATTCACAATGTTGATGACATGCAGGTTGAACAAGTGGCTGAGCCTAAAGAAAAGGATGAAAGCAACAAAGAGAGAGATAAGCAAGCAGCTTCTTCATCCGAGTGGATCCCAAAGCATGAACTTGCAAGAAGGGCAAGAAAGGAGAAGGTAAGTCGTGAACCTACTGACGAAGAAATCTTACGTGCTCCTTTTCCTCACAGGCTTATGAGTTCTAAAAAAATTCAACAAGCCAAGGAAATATTGGAAACCTTCAGAAAAGTGCAAGTCAATATTCCTCTCCTGAATGCAATCAAGCAAATTCCGAGTTATGCAAAGTTCTTGAAGGACCTTTGTACCAACAAGAGGAGATTCCAAGATCATGAAACGGTTGCACTAACGGAAGAAGCTTCTGCTGTTTTGCAAAGGAAGCTCCCTCCCAAATTAAAAGATCCAGGAAGTTTTACAATTCCTTGCATTATTGGAGATAAATTGTTTGACAAAGCTTTACTTGATTTAGGTGCTTCAATTAATCTGATGCCTTATTCTGTTTTTGAAGCCCTTAACTTAGGTGATCTTAAACCAACTTCTGTCAGCATTCAATTGGCGGACCGATCAGTGAGATATCCAAGAGGAATTTTGGAAGATGTACTTGTGAAAGTAAATGATCTCATTTTACCAGCTGACTTTTTGGTGCTAGAAATGGAAGAAGCTCCTATTCCGGGTGCGGATCTTCCATTGATTCTTGGCCGCCCTTTCATGGCCACTGCAGATACTGTGATCAATGTTCGACAAGGAACATTGACAATGACAGTTCAAGGGGAAACAATAAAGTTCAAAGTATATGATGCCTTCAAACTCCCCAATGATGAACATGAATGTTTTCGTATTGATACATTGTGTCATATTGTGCAAAATACATTTAATAGTACTCATGGTACAGATTCATTAGAAAAGGTGTTGACACAAAATCCTCAAGTTGCTGAAATTGTTGATAATGAGTTACTTGAGGCTGTGAAATTCCTTGATGCATGTCCAGCCATACCACGTAAGTACACTCCAAATTTTATACCTTTGCCAGTCAATACTGAAAAGCTTGTTCCTTCTCTTGACAGGGCACCCGAGTTAGAGCTCAAACCATTGCCATCCCACTTGAAGTATGTTTATTTAGGTAAAACAGAGACATTGCCCGTGATTATTGCTAGCAATCTCAATGTGGAAAATGAACAGAAGTTGATGCAAGTGTTAAGAGAACACAAGAGAGCAATTGGTTGGAGTATTGCGGACATCAAGGGCATAAGCCCAACAAGATGCATGCATAGAATTTTATTGGAAATTGATTCCAAACCCACAAAGGATGCTCAACGCAGGTTAAACCCAATCATGACAGAGGTAGTCCGAAAAGAAATTCTGAAGCTATTGGATGTGGGTATAATTTATCCTATTTCCGATAGCAAGTGGGTAAGCCCGGTCCAAGTGGTTCCTAAAAAGTCAGGAATAACTGTTGTAAGAAATGAGGAAAATGAACTTATTCCTTCTCGTGTCAAAACGGGATGGCGTGTTTGTATTGATTATAGAAAATTAAATACCGCCACCCGAAAAGATCATTTTCCATTACCATTTATTGACCAAATGCTTGAACGTCTTGCAGGTCACAGTTACTACTGCTTCTTGGATGGCTATTCAGGATACAACCAAATTGCCATCGCTCCTGAAGACCAACACAAGACGATGAAGTGCTCCACTTCATTGATGTACCTGCTGGGATGCAACACTGAGTTGGGAAGGTAAGTCCCTAAAAAAAAATAAAAATAAAAAAATTTAAAAAAAAAAAAAAAAAAAAAACGACCGGTCGTTCTTCCATCGCGACCGGTCGCTCTGCGCGAATTGCTGAAGATTTGATTCTGTATAAAAACGACCGGTCGCTTTTGCCTTGCGACCGGTCGCTCATTTGGTGTTTTAAAAAAAAATAATAAATAAATAAAAATTGAATCTGTGAAGAAACGACCGGTCGCTTTTCACAACGACCGGTCGCTTTTCGCGCAATTCTCTTATTTTGAATCTGTTTCAGAACGACCGGTCGCTTTGCACTTGCGACCGGTCGCTCGTTGCGTTTTTTTTATTTTATTTTATTTTTCTACAACCGCCTCTGTTTTTCTTCTTTTCCCTCTTGTCTCTTCTCACATTTTTCCCTCAAGTATTTCATCAATTCTTGAGAGATTTGCAGTTAGGGTTCCAAGCCGTCCAAGGTAAAGTTTCGTTTCGTTTTTTCTTGTTCTTCCTCTTTGATTTTCTAACTCTAATTGTTTTTCTTATTATTTTTTTTCTTGTTTCTAACTTGTTTTTCTTTTGAATTGTGGCATATTTGTGCATAATTGTGGTTAATTTTTTTGGGTATAATTGTGGCATATTATAAGTTTGGGAAGTGTTTTCAATTCATTAATGCACAATCAGAATTGGGCGTGAATGCTTCTTCTATTTCATAACATGTGATTACATACATACTAGTGAAAATGCGTACAGTAAATTCCTAATCACATGTTCATTGTTGCATTCTGCGCCCCCAGAGGCTTCTGCTAATTGCCTCTGTCTGTTCTTGCTTGTAGAATCTGCAGCAGCTCTACATGATCTTCGTTCCTTTTCTGCAGCATCTCTACATGCTGGTTGGCGCTGTAGAGCCGCTTCTGCAGGTCCGCCACCAGAGCTTTCAGGGCCGCCACTTCCTCACTCAGTGCCCCGCACTCCCGTGTTCTCGCCAGTAGGCGCATGCCCAAATTTGTGGCCGAGACCGCGTTGAGCACGGTTAGGTTGTGGGACTCGTCCACTGCCATCTGGTCAGACCTCTGCGCCACATGCAGATGATCTGCAACTGTAAGTCTGCTGACAGTCATGCCCTCCGGCATTACTGCCCTACGCGGCACCACCTCAGAGAAGTTTGAGGCCGAGCCATGGTGGTATGAGGAGTTTGGGAAGATATGGTTTGGAGGAGCCCGTATCTGGGCATTTGGTGGTGCAAGCGACAACTCAAGGTTAAGGTCATCAACAAGCATATCTGGGGATGCCATTGATTTTTCTGTCTGGGCTTTTTGATGGTTTTTCTTGAGTTTGCAGGTTGAAATGCAGGATGCTCCTTCTTTCAACCGAGAAGTGGTTTAAATAGCCATATGCTCATAAGGGAGCCGACACCACTTTGCATTTCCTGCGCAATTTGCGGTTGCGTCCGGTTAAAAGGGGAAGCATTTCTACTTTCGCTTTGCTTTCTTTTCCTCCCTGTTTTCTGGTGCATTATGTTTTGATTTCTTTTTAGTTTGTCGTTTTTGTTTTATTTCAGTTGGGGAAGTGTGATTTGTGTCTTTTTCGTTTGTCGCATTCCTTTTATTCCGGTTTGGGGAAGTGCGTTTTGTTTTTCTTCTTTGTCTTTTGCAACTTTCTTTTCTTTTATTTCCGGAAACGAGAAATTTAAAATTTAAAAAAAAAAAAACAAACAAATACACGGAAAGGGCAAAGACAACCAGGCACACCACTAATACATTAGAAATTATTCTTTCACCGTGCTCGGTGTCTCGACCATTGGACCTTTGAGTTTAGCCCTTTGGCTATCCACTTCCGGGGCTTCACGCACAGCCTCTTGGGGCTCATCACTCGAGCTCCCAAAGATTGCATTCTTAGCTTGAGCGTAACCACTCTCGCGGTCTGTTTTCTTGCGTTTTCCCGGTCGGTCTATGTCCTCCAGCTGCTTTCTCATGTCATGGGCGTAAACACTTACCATCTTTGAGAGATTTTTGTTCTCTTCCCGCAACGCCTCCAGCTGGTGTCGATTCACCTCTAGTATCCTTGCCCTTTCTGTTTTTAAACTTTTAATAATACTCTGGCACTCTTCCACCATACTTCGCTCCGCCGCCAACTGACCTCTTAGCACCTCCACCTCATGGGACTTCGCAATTAGGCGATGACCCACACTTGCGACTGTTGCCGAGCTTTGCACGCTTAGTGCCAGAGCATCGCTCACGACCCGGTTGTCATCCCTTGATCCCAGCACCCGTATATCCTTGGGAGTTACTAGATTTCTAGCAACTCCAAGGGCAACATCGTTGTCCAGCAGTATCGAGTCATTCACTGTCACGTGCCCCCGTGCAGAGGCAAAGTAAGGCATCCACACTGGTGCCACTGCTTGGCCCCGAGTCTGAGTCGGTGGA
This sequence comes from Prunus avium, assembly GCF_965620075.1. NCBI lineage: Eukaryota > Viridiplantae > Streptophyta > Magnoliopsida > Rosales > Rosaceae > Prunus > Prunus avium. The sequence goes on along the minus strand of NC_142288.1, from coordinate 13,646,462 downwards.
GCTAGGTTGAGGTCCAGCGAGAATGGGTAGGAAGAAGCCATTTGAACTTTCTTTTCTTTTGTTCTTTCTTTTCTCTGTTGTGTGTTTCTACGTTTGTGTGTTTTTCCCCAACTCTTTCTCTTCTTCTTTTATAGAGTTAGTTTCTACGTAACCCTAGACACGGCGCTTCTGCGTTTTGCGCGGCCCTTACGGCCTATCCCCTTAGGTCACCTCACCTGGTCCCCAACCCCTTTAATTACAGTTCCGCCTTTCAGCACTTTTGAGAAACGAAAGTCGTCACACCTTCCTATGAAGCCAATAATTCTGGCTTGGGACCGTGAGAGAGACCTCTGCTTGTCGACACGTCTCTCACTTTGTATCCCGTGACTCACAGGTGCCGAGACTTCAGGGCCCACTTTTTCTATTTTACTGAGTCCTCGCTCTTTGTGCTTCTGACTTGGTTTCTTTGTTTTATTTACTTTCTTCGTTTTTGGGCTTTCGTTTGGGTTGGGCTTTCTTTTGGTTTGTGCGTTTCTTTGGGTTGGATTTCTGCATGTGTAAGACTGTTGTTAGGGCTTACTGTTTTATTTGTTTCTGTTTGGTTTCGTTTTTGTTTTTGTTTTTGCAACCGTGTTGTAGTTGTTTTTCGTGTTTGTTCTTGTATTTACTTGCTTTATTCCCTTTAATTCTTGTTATAACGTTGTTGGTGCCTGAATTCTTTAACATTGAGGACAATGTTTGTTTCTAAGTTTGGGAAGGGATAGCAAGTCTTTTTCGTTTCACTTAAATTCTTACTTTCTTTTATTTTGTTTTCTTTTCTGTTTTGAGTCTTTTTTGTTCTTAAGTCACTTTCCGGACATATATGATGAGATTGTGATGAATGTTTAAATGACTTGATTGAAAATGCTTTAAAAAAAATAATAATAATTTGTTATTCACTAAATGGCATCGTTCTAGCATGATATGTTTGAAACCCTCTACGCACTTGCCATTTGTTTCATAATTCTCTAGTTGAGGGACTTGCATGATCCAAAGAATTGTATCAAGCATGAATTAGACTTGTATAACCATATAATGTGAGCTTTGAGCCTTGTGCTTCAATTCATGAGTGTTATACACATATTCTTACTTTTCTTGTCATCTGAGTTGTTGTTTGATCTCATTATTCATTGATTTGGTTGAGCACTTAAAAGTCACTCATTCTTGTGCAATTTGATTACATGACATTTGAGAAATGATATTAAGGCCCTCTTTGGACCGTTTGTGCCTTTCAAGCTAACCCTATGCATGCTTAAGCATGATTTTCCATTGTTAACCACCTTGAGCCTATATGTATGCCTTTTCTTTCAAGTAACCAATTATTACTTCTAGCCCTAGCCTGAAAAACAAGAATTTACCTTTCTAAGGAACTCGTGAGCTTTAATTTAGATGTGTTTTTCATGCTAAGTTTGGGAAGTTTGTTATTACATTTCGAAAAAAAAAAGAGAAAAAATAAAAATAAAAATGAGTACCTCACTCAAAGGGTGAAAGAAAAGAGAAAAATCGTGGTTAAGTGGCAATGGTTTCAAATTCAATTCCATGTTTCTTGGTTGTTCAAATGGAAGGAAGGAGTGTGAATCATAATTAGTGGAGGTATAAGGCTTTGTGGTCTAATTGATCACATATAAAAAATAATAATAAAAAAAAAAAAAAAGTGAAAATCTCAAGGGTGATGTTTCAAAGTCTTTTAGTCAACGATTATATGCTCTTACATTGTGAGTTCCTTGGACTTTGTTGTATCCATATCCTTCATTTTTTACTCACCTTACACCCTTAGCCCCATTACAACCTATAATAAAGACCTAAATTGATCCTAAATGTCATGTGGTTGATTTGCACACATTTTTCAGCTTTTAAGTGTTTAGCATCCTTCTTGAGATCATATTCATGCATGTTTTTCATCTTGCTAATTGTGAGTTAAGTCCCGTATGGTTTAACTCTATTCTCATATTTACTATTGAGTGATGCATTGTAACCCTCTTCCGAGTGATTCATTTGTGAGAGGACAACTTTGGTGAGATTTGAAGTTACATTTGTGCTTGGTATGATTTTTGAAGTTGTGTGAAAACTGAAATTGGAGAATGAGTTCCATTTGGCCATCACACTACTACACTTGAGCATGTTGTGTTCTGAACTTTGCTGCCTTGTGAATGATGTCTAAACTGAGTTTTTTCTTGTGAAAACTTTTGAGTCAGTTGCATAAGTCACTCTCTCTTTGGAAAGTGTTCGGAAAGTTTTGTTTCGAGTCTTGTTTTAATTTCTGTTTTGCTCGAGGACTAGCAAAAGATAAGTTTGGGAAGTTTGTTCGGTTCATTTTTACACATGATTTTTCATGTTATTCACCCACTATTTTGAGTTAGTTCTTGACATTTTATAGCTTTTTACTCCTTTTTTGTGTTTTAATAGGTTTTACTTTGGTTTGTATGAAAATGAGCTAAAAGTGCATTATTTGATATAAATTCTGTTTTTGTTCATTTTCGTAGGTCAGCTTCGTGGCCTTGGATCAGCATGTTCCGGTCCTTGGATGAGGTGATGATCTTCATAAGACTTGTTCCAATGGATGTTGACTACAACATATCCAAATTTGAGCTCCATTGGATAAGTATTGCCTATCCAACCAATCCAGCATGTTACCACAGCTCTGGAAATCCGAGTTGGCCAGTTTTCACCTCCACTTAGTGTGATCTTACTTCTACTTGTTACCATGCCTTTCGTAACAATATTTTACTTTAGTTAAGTGGAATTTTCTGAGAGTATATTTGTGAGGACAAAACTTCATCATGAGAGGAGACAAGAAAACAAAGGCAAAAGTGTGCCATGATGAAAAGGAGGAGAGAGAGAGGAGCATAGAGAGGAATCAATTGACTTTGGGGCAGCAGCTAGGAAACGGATCATTCATTCAGTTTTTATTACAATTTGCAGAGACTTTCTAAAAGCTGGGAGCTAGAGAGCTAGAGGAGGAAGACAAAGTCATCCAAGCAAGAAGTGGAAGAGATTTCCACCATTGAAGACCTTGAGCTTCCACCTTCACAAAAGCTGTAACTTCTTTCTAGTTTTATTTCGAATTTGTGTTTGAAATGATTATGAGGAACTAAACTCCATAGCTAGGGCTTAGGTTGAAGCCCTAAACATGAATACCTTATTGTTTTGATGCTTGAGTGTATGAATTTCTAGATATTGTTGATGAATTCCAATTCACCAAATTAATCTATCCTTGATGTATGTTCTTCTTTGATTGATCACCTTTGAAAGCATGCTTCTTGAGATTGTTGGGATTATGTGTATCCTCATGTTATCCTAAGCAATAAATGGATGAAGTAAGAATCATCCATGTGAATTGGTTTCTTGAATACCTAATGTAAACATCATGCTATTAGGATTCTTGTGATGTTCATATTCTCTTTGAACTTAATGGGTTCTCCTTGTAATTGAATCGAAGTACGAACCATACCTAGGTTCGGTTATGAGGAGGGCACAAGTATTGTAGCACGAACCAAATCAACCCCCCCCCCCCCAATGTGTGTGTGAGTTGCGTGTTAGACACGTTACGTGTCTTTGTTACTGAATTTTATTTCTTTCTGTAATTATTTTGGACTTTTGGTCCGCGCTGTGTTCTTCCATTTTCTGTGCTGAATCCAACCGTATAAAGAACGTGAATTTTGGACGTACGGTTGGAAAGTTATAGGCAAAACACTGGACAGAGGTCGAAACTGAAAAACAGAGAAAACGAATCTGCCCAAAAACGACCGGTCGCTTTTACCTGACGACCGGTCGCTTTTCAAGTCAAATTTTGAGTTTCGAATCTGCCCAAAAACGACCGGTCGCTTTTACCTGACGACCGGTCTCTTTAGCACTGTTCATATGTGATAAATGGGTGATAAAAGGGTGATAGAAAATGCTGTTTGTGTTTTTGTTTAGTTTTCTTGTGTTGTTTCATTTCTTTTACACTTCTTTACTCATTTTTAGTTTCCATTTTGCATTTGTGCATTTGTGGTGTGTCAATTAAGTGTTCTTTACGTACTCAAATTAGAACTTATAGGAAGCCGACAAGTTCTTCGTGGGATCGACCCCGTACTTACATAATCTATACTTCAATAGATTCGTGCACTTGCGGGTATTTTTAATTGGTTGTTTGCACATTAATTTGTGTCCTCTTAGGAATGCAACAATTACCAAAAGCCCATGTATGCCAAAATAAAATATGCTTTAAAACGTCTTTTGTCTTAATCCAAAATATCACAGATGAAGTAATTTTAGGTTTACCTTTTATCTCTTTGCTTTACCCCTTCCAGGTAGAATATGATGGAGTCACCTCAAGCCAATTAGGAGAAAAGGTTAAATTTGAATTTTTAACTAAGCCAGAATTACATAGTCTTAAGTCATTACAAAAGTTAGCTATTTCTAAGTCAGTTAAGTTAATTCAGAGTAAAACAAGCCAAGTTAACTTTTTAAAAGAAGAAATTAAATTTAAAAGGGTAGAACAACAGTTAACCGACAAGTCACTCCAGTTAGAAATAGGTAAATTTGAAGATAAGTTAAAAAATGAAGTTTGTTCTGATATGCCCAATGCCTTATGGCACCATAAACAACATGTCGTTTCTTTACCTTATGTCAAGTCATTTAGTGAAAAGAATATTCCAACCAAAGCCCGTCCAATTCAAATGAGCCAAGAATTAATGGAATTATGCAAAGCCGAAGTCACGGATCTAGTCAATAAAGGAATAGTTAGAAAAAGTAAGTCACCCTGGTCTTGTCCAGCTTTTTATGTCCAGAAAAATGCTGAGTTAGAAAGAGGAGCCCCACGCCTAGTTATCAATTATAAGCCCCTTAATTCAGTTTTAGAATGGATTAGGTACCCAATTCCTAATAAAAGAGATCTAGTTAACAGATTAGAAAAGGCAGTAATTTTTAGTAAATTTGATATGAAAAGTGGTTTTTGGCAAATTCAAATCAAGGAATCAGACAGATATAAGACTGCATTTGTTACCCCCTTTGGTCATTATGAATGGAATGTTATGCCTTTTGGATTAAAAAATGCCCCTAGTGAATTCCAGAATATTATGAATGAAATCTTTAATGCTTACAGTCATTTTTCCATAGTATACATAGATGATGTTCTTATCTTTTCCGAGTCAATAGAACAGCATTGGAAGCATTTACATAAGTTTTTCCAGATAGCTAAATCTAATGGTTTAGTCATTTCAGCTAAAAAGATCAAGTTATTCCAGGTTAATGTTAGGTTTCTAGGATTCAACATAAGCCAAGGCCAAATAAGCCCAATCAATCGAGTCATCCAGTTTGCTGATAAATTTCCAGATCAAATTCTTGAAAAAAGCCAACTTCAAAGGTTTTTAGGTTCTTTAAATTATGTTTCCGATTTTTATCAAAATTTAAGAAAGTTATGTAAGCCCCTGTTTGATCGTCTCCAGAACAATCCTCCTGCCTGGACCCCGAGTCATACAGAAATAATTAAACAAATCAAAGTTCATATCAAGTCTCTTCCATGCCTAGGTATTCCTTCAATTCATGCTTTTAAAATTGTTGAAACAGATGCCTCTGATATTGGTTATGGTGGTATTTTAAAACAAAGAATAAGCCTTGAGTCTCCTGAACAAATTGTTCCTTTTCATTTCGGTGCTTGGAATCAAGCTCAAAATAATTACAGTACTATTAAAAAAGAAATTTTATCTATTGTATTATGTATAAGCAAATTTCAAGATGATTTACTAAATCAAAAGTTTTTAGTTAGAGTTGATTGCAAGTCTGCAAAATATATTTTAGAAAAAGATGTTAAAAATATAGCTAGTAAGCAAATTTTTGCACGATGGCAAGCAATACTGAGTGTTTTTGATTTTGAGCTAGAATATTTGAGAGGTAGTGAAAACAGTATTCCAGATTTTCTTACAAGAGAGTTTTTACAGGATAAAAAGCCAGAGCCATGTCAAGTAAAGAAAAAGAAAAGAAAGACAAGCAAATAATGCAATACAGTCAATCAAGCCAACCAAGCCCAGGCCAGAATCAACCCAGAGTCCTGCCAGCAACCCTGATGCCCAAACAAGAAGCCAATGCCCAACTTGTGCCTTTTCCAGGTTATATGCCAATTCCAGTCAATAATAGATTTAATCCTTTAAGCCAGCCTTCTCTACGCCCTAATTATCAAGCAGTATTAACTTCTCAGTATGACCCTTTTATTGTCCATCCTCCTATGCCTTCCCAGAGTCAAAGTCCTCAAAGCCCAGTTCAAAGGTCCAAATATTTTCCTAAAAGTAATAGTAATCTTTTTTCTATTGAACCTTATTTAGAAAATTTGAATGACCCAATCAAAATAGCCAAGAAGTTTTTCCCTCCTAATCTTCATTATTTTCAAAGTCATCCTTCAAAGACTTTAAGATTTTATAGGGATATACTTTATGAAACCCAGTCAGCAGATATTAAGCCCATCAAAGATAAGCAAACAGATGCCACAATTTTTCATTCCCTTTACATACGTCAAATCATTAAGCCAGAACATTGGAGCAAAAATGTCTATGACCAGTTGCCACTTCAATCAGGCCTTACTTATAATTACGGAGATTACATTGATGCCTTTTATACAGTTTTATTTCATCAGCACGAAGATTTCAGTCATTCATGGTTTATGAATTTTGATGCCAAGTTCAAGCCCTATTTTCCATGCTGGTTTCTCCAATGGTGGAACATCAACGGACCCTGTTGGGAAATCATTATATATATATATATATATATATATATATATATATATATATATCAGTCCTAATCTCTTGGACCACAAGAGTCCAAGAGATTGTGGTCACCCACCGTTGAATATTAATCTAATGGTTCAAAAAAGTTTCTTAAAAGGAGTGCAAGAGTGAGTGAACCGTTGAATTTATATCCAACGGTGAGTGACCACAAATCTCTTGAACCCCTATAGTCCAAGAAATCGGGACTGATATATATATATATATATATATATATATATATATATATATATATAAGTGCATCGAGCACGTATGACTTAATGATTGCATGCCTTAATTTTAAGGTAGCAAATGGGTCATGATTAACATTGTTCATTGGTGTGGTGTGGTGTGCAGGCGGAGGTGAATTTCTTGGGGAAGTACCGTCATCCAAACCTTGTTAGGCTCCTGGGATATTGCTACAAAAAAAATCAATTCCTTCTTGTTTATGAATATATGCAAAAAGGAAGCTTGGAAAACCACCTGTTCATCAGGAGTAAGTAAACGGCCTTAACTTATAGACCAAATGTCTCAGATTCGAATCCCCAAGACATCATAGTTGTGTTGTGTGTGTGAAAAATCTCTCCCCCCTTTAATTTAAACTATCAATTCTACTATAAAAAAAATAATAATAATAATAACATTAATTTAATTCAACACACGTTACACATGGGCATGCAAGTTTTTCGTCTATTGCATTTTCATTTGGAAAGTCAAAAAATTGCTAGTATTAATTAATAACACAATTTTATTTTTTTGGTTGATGCATGAATTATACAGAAGGTCATGAACCACTTCGATGGGAATTAAGACTTAAGATAGCAATTGGAGCTGCTCGAAGTCTTGCTTTTTAGCACACAGAAAATGTCGTCTACCGTGACTTTAAGGCCTCCAATATTTTGCTGGATTCGGTACCCAGTCTTTGTCATTCTTCTTTTTTATTTTATTTTTATTTTTGTTACTTTTGTTTTGGTTGATTATTGATTTTTTTTTCTTTCTTTCTTTCTTGTTGGGAATTGTCGAAATCTAGGCCTACAATGCAAAACTTTCAAATTTTGGGCTGACAAAGGTGTGCCCGATAAATGTGAACTCATACGTCATAGGAACTATTGGATATGCAGCTCCGGAATATGTCGGAACTGGTAATGTCACAACTTCTACTATAAACGCTCTTAATCATTTGAATTACAAATTTTCTTCAAAGGAAAAGCTTATAAGTTTTACTTCAAAATTTTCCTAACAAGCAATAAGGCAGTCACTTTCAAATGATTTTTAGTTCTACGAAAATGCCATGAAGCTGTCAACATTCACTCTCTTTGACAATTTTCGTACGCAAACCTCTTGCATATGGTGTCCTGTCCACCATTACAAAATTCACCCAACTATTCCTAACATGTTAATCCAAATTCATACCTATATCTATTCTTAAACTTATTTATTTTCAACAATTTTTAGATTTAAATAATCCAAATACAAACTTCTTTGGTGTATTTATTTCTTTTTATTAGTTAAGTATATGAATATATAAAAAAGAGAGGAATGTGGGTGTAGTAGGGAGAGAGAGATATAGGGGTGGAGTTATTTTTGTAATTCCGCAAATTCGTTTTTTTTAAAATATGGGCATTCTCGAAATTTTGGAATATTTCATTTTTAAGGCCTTTCTCCAAAAATTAAAAAAAAGTAGTTGGGCACAATATAGTTCAACATTATTTATTGTACCTTAGTGGTTGATCGAAAACGAATAAATTGACTTTTGTTTCCTTCTTGCCCCATGTCAACCTGAAATTCTACGTACGTCAAGACTTTTTAAGTAACTATTTTCTACAAGACTTTTCTTGGTCCAGAAATATGCGACAAGAAATAATTTCATCCATTGGCATAATTAAGATTAGGAAATTAAGAAAAGAGTTAATCTTCCTTAAATCTCATCACGCCCTCTTGCAAATAAAGGCTAATTATCATTTTTAATTTATCAGAGGCTGATTATAATTTAAAAGCATGGAATGCCTATTGCCCTTATATTGCTTATTATTATTGTCTTTAGTATAGTTATTTTCTTTAATATTTGTTCTTATTATTTTTCATCAAATCTTTTACGTTGGTTTTCGGATGTTGTCAATCTCTCCGATGCATTCTCCTTGTTTAATAAAGCATTTTTCCCAACAACAACAAAAATTTAATTATTTTAGCTAACACAACATTTGCATGAAAATTGTCAGGTCACTTATACGTAAAGAGTGACGTGTACGTTTTTGGTGTGGTATTATTGGAGATGCTAACAGGCTTAAGAGCCGTTGACAACAATCGACCCTCTCGTGAGCAAAATTTGGTGGGTTGGTTATGGCCTTCTCTTCACAAGAAGGAGGAGCTAAAGAAAATAATGGATCCAGGGCTTGGAGATCAATACCCATTAAAAGCTGCCTGCCAAGCAGCTGAGCTCATTCTAAAATGCCTAGAATCTGATCCCGAAAACAGACCCTCCATGGAGGAAGTTCTCGTAACTCTAGAAAAGATAAATGCCATTAAGGAAAAGCCGAAAACTGCAAAACCTAATGGCAGAGGACAGCCAGAGGAACGTTCATCACCATCACCACATCATTATAACCATCATCTTCATAGGTCTCCAAATTACCAAAAGCATGGTGGCATTGGTCCCACGAGGAATGTAGTGCCAGTGCCAGTGCCACCCCCATCGAAATTTGTATCTCGTAATAAACTTTTATTTTTATTTTTTCTTTCTGGGGACTTTGTATACGGACCTATAGACGTTGAAATTTTAATGAAATAAAAACAAATTTTTATCAGCGGTAATAAATTCAAGATTTGACTAGTCAAAATTAACCCATTCAACTCTTGGAGAAATTTTTAAATGTTCCAGGTACACCACGTGTTTGGTGTACCATCCAATAAACATAGAAAATGTGGAATTATTATCCAACTTACTGCATTTCTTCTTATGATATGTGGCGGACTGCATTGGACATATTCCATATGTCTTCCGTCTATTGGATGGTACACCAACCACGTGGTGTACCGGGAACACTCAAAAATTACTCCAACTCTTGGTTCTGGCATAAAATACATGTGGCGCATGACTCACCAAGACAAAGATGGGCGCGGGAGATAACGCATGTCAACATCTAAGAGCTCCATCAACAAATCAAATTATTTGCCAAAAATATCATAACAATTGCCCCTTTGTTAGGCCATATAGGCCTAGCCCGGCCCATTCAACTCTCAGAGCCAAAAAATCCTGTTATTGGGTAGGATTTAGGCCGACTGCTCTTTGCTGGCCCGATCGGCCCATTTTACAGGCCTAGTTTCCCCAGGTGCTCAGTTCACTTGGACTAGAAGCTGAGGATTAGGAGGGTTATCCAAATTTAATCACTCGCACCTCGCGCCACACAGATCACCGACCCTTTCCACTTCCCACTTTCCACTGGCGGATTATCTCTCAACTGAATCCAATCCAACCTCTCAGAGGAAGAGGCAGAGGCAGAGGCAGAGCAGCAATGGCGGCCATAAGCTCTGTTGTAGGAACTGGAAGCGTGCCCCAAATCCAAAATCGTAGTGGCCTTGCACCTTTCACCCCTTTACATATCTCCTTATTGTCTCCAACCAGGTATTTTCTTCTTTCTAATTTCAACTTATTAATTCTGCCCTACTTAGAACAAGTATGATGCTTTTAAGAAGTTTTCTTGTTTTTAACTTTGAATTTCATTTGGGTTGGGCTAGCAAGCCAAGCCAAGCCAAGTTTGTTAAGTTCAGCCAACCAAATGCCTTGTACATGTTAGATTGTTTGAAATGAACATTATGCTTTTGTTCGACCCTGGTTGGCTAATCGAACCCAGAAAAGAAAAGAAAAATTGAAGCGATGTTAGTTGGTAGCAATGATCACACACCTGCACTGCACTTTGTTAAAAAGCTCCTAAACGATTATGAATATGCCAAGTTTGGGTTCTCCTTTGAAAATCAAATTATGTGTGAATGGGAAAATGATTAGTCAAAGATGACGGTTCAGAGTCAGGAATAGGTTGGGGAGATAGTTTCAAATCTAAAGAGTTGAGTTTTTGTGGGAATAGAGAGAAAATCAGATTCATAGTTTTAATTTCATGTCCTTAGTTTCCTTTTCTTCATAAAATTTCACGCAAGGGTAACTGATTATTATTTTTAAAATTAAATTAACTGAGTGAAAAATAGTTTCATATCTAAAAGGAAAAGAAAAAGAATCTGAAATAAGAACAGAGTGGTTACTGCCTTGGTAGTATTAGGCATGGATAACACAATTGTTAATACCTGTTAACAGATAGCAGAGTAGAAACTGGAGATGACTGTTTTTGACGAAACGTGATAACATAATTCGAAACCTACACAGTGTTAGCGGGCTTGTAACTTAGTGTCTATCATAATCATGTTCATGTCCAAATGGTGTTGAGTGTTTAACACGACTAATAAACTGGCTGTGTTTTAGTTCACCGGACTTAACCTGAACATAACATGTGTTGACTAGTTGCTGCTCGCTACCTATTTAACATGTTTAATAATTGTGTGGTGTTACTGTTGTGTAGAATGTTCCTTTATTATTCATTCAATTTAAATGATAACTTTCATTGATCTTCGGGCATTTTCTTGTCGGTGAAAGGCGTCTGCTTGAAGTTGGTGCTTGTAGGACATCTACGCCAAGTGCCATTGATGACAGAACTTCTTTTTCTTTATCCAAGCCTAAATTTGACAATGCCGGTGTAAGTAGGACACCTCAAATTTCCTTCTGTTGATGCATATTGTTTCTCAATCTTGCATTGTGTTTCCTGTGTTGCACAGTTAGCTGGTGTGTTTGGATTTTTTTGTACAGTTACAGTATGTCTATGAAGTTTGTGCATTTATGATAACATATGATACTAGCCTTGAAGCATCAAAAGAAAAAAGTAAATTGGCTTAATTCCCTAACCTTAGCACTTGTTGGATGTGGATCGAAGATGAACAATGCATTATCTCCTCTCCAAAACATTCTTGAAGAACTTTTGAATAGCCAACAAGAAAGAACAAGTTCCTCCTCTGAAAGCTCCTCTTCAAAATTGTTCTAATTTTGGTTGCTTTTGCTTTGGACCCTTGCTCAAAACAAAAGTACGAATTCCTAAATCCAACCATCCATTGACCCATCCAATCCACATTTAAATCTGAATCCTTTTATGCAACACATATTCTACCATCAGCCTTTACCCTTGTTGTTTATAGCCTTAATTTCGGGACCAACTAGTTTTTATTACCACAACCCTAACAAAAAGGAGGCAACAACATAACATAGTTTTCAATATGGGGTGATATTATTTAGTAAATTCCAAATCACTTGCCATAGAATGAAAGATTAGAAACTGTTTTTTCTCATGCTGTGTTTCATCTGCTTTAGCAGCACACGGTAAGTAAACTGGTCACATCTCAAAGAAATATTGTGTGCTCTGCTTTGCCAGAATCATCTACTTCTACTGGTAAGTTGTTCTATTTTCACAATTTATGGCAGGGATCATTGCCTTCTGATTATCTGACACATTATACGGCAGCTTTGGTAAAAAGTGAACTCTTTTTGCCCCTTTTACGTACTAGTTGCTGCTGATACAAAGGAGGTAAAAACAGCTCAAAAGGCGGCTCCAGCCAAGCCTAAAGTTGCAGCGAAAGCTCCTGTCAAGCCGTTGCCTCAAATGATGGAGGAGGATGTTATCCCGCAACTGAAAGCAATACTTGAAACTCAAGATGAACTCTCTGACATTGAGCTATCTTTTCAAGACAACAAGGTCAGCTATCTACTTCTCTGTCTTTACTAGCATTAAATGTAACCTAAAAGCCAATTATTACAAGTACACTACATTGATACTCGGGTTTGATTCGAAATGAATATAGCTGGAAGGTTTCTTTTTAAAAAAGGACATTCGGTATTCATTTTGGGCCTTCTTTCCCAGTGGAGTCCTCACAGGTACGTCTTGCAAAGTTTATTAAGGTTGTGTAGTGCACAATTAGAAAGAACGAAAAACCGGTAAAGTTACTGTCGCTTGGCAAAATGTGCAGGTCCAAAAGGGTTTTCTCTGTCTTCCTATGGCCAAGGAGCGAGTACTGTTGAGCCTTTTCTCGTTGATGAGAAGAAAATAACGGCAAAACATATTGTATTTTGGGTTGAAAAGCGTCTAGCAGCTCAAGGAATCATTCCGGTGTGGAAAGACTAAAACTCCTAAATGAGTTTTTGACATTCATTCCCGATGTTGTAAAGTAAATAAGCAATGCATCCCTTTTCTGTTTTTATGAAAAATGGATGAATAATTTCATTATTGGCTTAATTGTCACATTGGTATTTATGGGGATTGAGTATTCGGCATAGCTTGTGTAAACCATTTTTAATTCTGGCATTACTTAATTGTGACAATGATTATATATTGCAGATTGACGTCTTCCTGGATGCTGATTGACGTGATCTTCTTGTATTGGATATAGCTGATTCACTTGTTAACTTTTCATGTAAATCATTTTCTTGTTGTAAAGAGGTAGTGACCCTGTACAACTGTAATTCTAGTCCTTTGTATATGATCAGCAGCAAACTACTCAATTGAGGCAGACAAAACAAATTGTTCCCAGTTTCTACGAGTTATGACCTTGTATGCACTGCATGTAGATGTCTTGACATTTATTAATCGGCCCGAATGAAGGCCTTGGTTGATTGTAATTGAACGACTATCAATGTATGTTCTTCGTAACACGTTGAAAAATTTGGATTCAGTGACCAAAATGCAAATCGGGTACAAATTGATGGAAAGAAACCCTTTATAATTTCTCTTACAGTTGGAGTGCCAGTGCCACAAGCAAAAGTGAGAATGTTAAAAATATTATAACATTCAAAGCCCATGCTCCTCTTTACCCACGTGAAAGCTTAAGTAATGAAGTGAATCATTTAAATCCAGTAATTAAACATAATTAATTAAGAAATATGATTCCACATGCTGCACGCTCTTCTCCATGCTGGCCTGGCCGTGCTTTGCTTTGCTTTTGGAAAGACTGCAATGCATATGCATGCTCCCATTATATCATGCCTCAGTTTTCTTGTTTTTCTTTTCTTTATGAAATACGATTATAAAACTTCCCTTCCCTTGCCGTAGGCTATAGGCATAGGTCGGTGGTTTGTGTGTGATGGCTTGGCGCCGCATACACTAATCATTTCTATTATGATCAATAGTTTTCAAAGTGTTGATGTGAAATGTAATGAGATTTAGCATGTGGAGAAGTATACAATAAGAATTTAATGTAAAAAATAAAAAATCTCAGGTGTTTTGATTGGGTTCGGACTTTGAGGCGGTCTCTTTCTTTTATAAGCTTAGAGCAGTGTATGTCAAATAGGAGAGGGATAACTTTTCCACGTGTCATTGTGTTATTGGCTGAGAATAGCAAAACAATGCTATCCCTGTTATAGGTATAGGTCTTTAAGGTGGGCTAGTTTCATGAAAAGTGGATTGATCACTAGGGTTTGGTATTTTAATGGGATGGAGTCTTGAGATCCTTTTGGGATTAATTTTTAACATTTTAATTGCATTTACGTACCCTTATTTTATTATTATAATCAACGCAGAAATACATTCAAATTAGCTCTAAGTTACAACCCAAAATTCTGAACCTCTACGTGCTATTTAGTGGCTTCGTTAAAACTTTATTATAAAAAATTTGAAAACAAGAAAAATCTGGCCAAGAAAAAATAATACCACATGAAAAGTCCAAACATAAGCTCACATTTTATTACTTTATCATGTGAATGAGTTATTAGAATAATCACTCTGACTTTTGAAAAATAAAAAATAAAAAAATCACTCTGACTTTTGAAAAAAAAAAAAAAAAAAATCACTCTGACGTTATCAGTCTCATCTCATGGCCCAAGCACAAGATTCCAGTATTACTTCTTGGCACATCATCCACAAGTCCCATTCATTTTGGCCCATACAAAATAATACAAGTTTAACGTTTGTGTGGCATTCATTGTAGTTAATGTGAGCGGGTTGTTTCGTCCGTTTCTGAGGGCAGCTACTGTGATGGAGGTGGTGGGGTGCGAGTGTACGGTACGGTTCAGCCATCAACGTCGCTTGAATGAGATTGAGGGGTAGTGATGAGTATCGATAGTGACAAGTACACAGGGGAGCAATGGTGATCAAGTGATGCAGCACGGAAGCACGAGATCGACAAACATCTAAATCCAAAAAAAAAAAAACTGAAATTCATCATAGACTGGAATACACCAGAAAATAGAGAAAATTTCTAAATTTGATTATTAATATGAATAGACCGGTTAATACAATGTCATGAGTTGGCTTAAATAGAAAACCAAGAAATCCTAAAACCGTAGGAAACTTCTAGATTCCATAATATTTCTAAAACTTAACTAATAAGAAAAATAATTAAAATCATATCAGGAAAATAATATCATGATTGATAATTTATTCTAAAAATATAAATATAATATAAGTCTTCTCAAGAAATCAAGCAAACAGAAAATCTCAACGATACGCCTTCCTTCTTTTCCTAGCGTCATAATTGACGCTTAATTAGAATTTTCATCTCTTGCACGATTTCCTTCTAACTTTGAGGCACTTTATTTTAATTAATATTTCACACCATAAATGACCCATATTTCACGCGTGGACTGTTAAATTTTCGGCTGAACTAAACCTCAAAAACCTATATATTAACTATAAAACCTATTTAAAAAAACCTTAAAATCTATATACTATAAGGAAAATAATAATAATACTCCCACACTTCATGAGTCCGTCATGCTTTCAACATTGTGGAAGAAAAATATGACTAAAATAATGCGGGCTAATGTAGAATCTTTTTATTCTACATTTGTTAATGGAACTCTCATATGTTGCTTACATGAGAAATTATTTTTTTTGACACTGAAGTGACCGGACCCGTCCCGAATTCCTCGGAACTCGAGATGAATCATGTGGAATTTCGGAAGAGTTTCCCTTGAAAAACGAACATTTCCCAAAAGTTTTAACCTATCAAAACTCAGTTATAACTCAACCGGCAGCATGCACAAGTCAAAAACATGCAATTTACATAATAGGCCTCCGGCCTTCAAATAATTCGAAGGAGAATCACCAGCAATGTTCTTAAGTCAAATAATGCAGTTAAACGATGCCATTAATGAACTCAAACTAATTTTAGCATGCCCACCGTAATTAACATAAAATAACTTCCCAATTTCCATCAAGCGATGTTTAACAACCAAACACCATCGCAAGTAGATTAAGGACTTGGTCCAAATCGTACAACGATTCCAAAATGAGTTTCATATCTGTCTTGCCCACAATCACATTTTAACAACACTCACTTAGTCGAACGAGAAACAAATAATCAATCAATCAAGCCTCGTTTTCACACGAGCTTAAGGACCACCGACAAAGTTCCAAAAATAACTTTAGTTCACGGCTGCACCTAGGTAAGACCTCAGGCTACCTACGTACCCATTTGCGAGGGATCAAGCCACACGTAGTTCTAAATTACAAAAATCCAGGTTCAAATAACATACAATCAATTTCAACAATACTAATAAGTAAATTCTAGAATTATTCATCTCCCTTTACTTTAAATCATGTCATACCCATCATAATCTTTTTAAACATTAAACTTTCCCCGACATAATATAATAGTCCCTCTTTCCTCTCCCTGTTACTTTACTACACGCCGGAGAGTCCAACGTCACTCGTAGTAAAGTATCAGTAACCCAAGTATACGGATCCTTTATCACACGCCAGATAATCCAACGCTACGTGTGATAAGCTAATAACATAACCATACATGCCCACACATCGGATAATCCAACGCCACGTGTGGCAAGGTAACTAGTATTTCAATGAGCCCACACGATGGAAGATCCAACGCCACGTGTGGCCTAACCAAACCATGTTCTACACGCTCGGACTACTTTATCACACACCGGAAGATCCAGCATCATGTGTGATACTAACAACAAAGTCATATATGCCCACACGCCGGAAGTTCCAACGCCACGTGTGGGTACCATAACACTAAATCCCACGCGCGTAGACAACTTTATCACACGCCGGAAGATCCAACGCCATGTGTGATACTAACAAAAAAATCATATATGCCCACACGTTGGAAGTTCCAACGCCACGTGTGGGCCCAACAATCAAGGGAGGGTACTTAGTATAGTGCAACCACATATTCACATCATCATCACAAGGCCTCTTAACTCATATAAATCTTTTGCCCAATTATTTCATCAAAGAATGAATATCAATTTCTAAACATATATAATCAGTATTCCGAATAATTATAATCTCAAATATCAAAATAATAGAAATATTCACAATTTAGCGATCTGTTCTTGGAGGAGGTGACAATTGATATGTCGCTTTTCTTTTAAAATATTTCTCCATAATTGTTTTAAAATTAAATTTCAGAAATCAGATGATAAAGAAATCATATAAATATTATTGTTCTTGATTTGCGATAATAAATAAATAACTAATTAACTGACCACAAATACAATGAACTATAAAAATAAAAAAACTACACCAAAAAAAATTACACTATTAGGGTTAAAGACTTACTGGATTAGTCGTCACAATTCAGTGAAACAAAGTTGAATTCTT
This sequence comes from Prunus avium, assembly GCF_965620075.1. NCBI lineage: Eukaryota > Viridiplantae > Streptophyta > Magnoliopsida > Rosales > Rosaceae > Prunus > Prunus avium. The sequence goes on along the minus strand of NC_142288.1, from coordinate 13,629,055 downwards.
GCTGTAGCGTTGGAGAGAAAAAAAAGAATTGAATGATTGATGCAAACGAAGACTTGAAATAGAATAGGTTTAATTCACGCAGTGCAAAGTTGAAATAGAATAGGGTTAATTTAAGTAGTGCAAAAGGTTGTCTCCTTTAGCTTTTAGGTTAGTAGTTCTTTAATCAAGAAGTTATTAAAAAAGAGTACTGCTATTTCCACCCACCTGTCCTATTTCCCCACCCACCTTATCTTCAAAACTTTAAAGACAAATTTACCCCTTTGTAAATTGACTTCTCTATCCCTTAGCTAATTGTTGACACTTGGACTCATTTAACTCTAAGTTAATATTGCTAAGTCAAAAAAATAAAACTAAAAATAAAAACAAAAAAATTAGAAGAAAAAAAAATTACCCAGCAAACAACCACGAGACCACCTGCCCGACACCACGAAACCGACCTCCCCTCCTCACCTCACCACCAGCCACATATTCAACATTCTTCAAAACTTCAAAACTTCAAAACTTCAAAACCACGCAATCCCAATTCCACATGTTCAACCTTCTTCAAAACCACACCATCCCAATTTCATAAATTCAATATTTTAGAAAACCTCGAAAACCCAATTCCAAAAATTCCACTACTTTTTATAACCCAGCAGACCTAATTCGACAAATTCAATCATTTTCAAAACCCAGCAAGAGGGCCAACAATGAGAAGGAACATGTGCATAACATCCTTGTAGCACTTGAGCATGTCAGGGTTTAGGGTTTAGGTACATCACAGGTGGTTCTTGTTAGGTTTGGTGGAGTGTGCGGCAGCTACTGAACTGAAACTTTTCATTTTCTAATTTTTTTAAAAAAAATTTGGACTCAACAATGTTAAGTTAGGGTTAAAAGGTTTTAAGTGAATATCCAGGTGTCAATAATTAAAGGGTATTTTAGGAATAATGATGGGTGGAAAGATAATATTTTGTTTTTTTTAAATTTAAATGGTGGGTGGAAAAATAAGGTGGGTGGGAAAATAGAAAAAGAGGGTGGAAATAGCAGAACTCTTAAAAAAAGGTAAAGAAAAGAAAAAAGGAAAGCTGAGATTGAGAAGGGTCATATATTAATAATAATTTATATACAAAGGGTAAATAATATTGAATGGAGGTTAATTAAGGAATTTCAGGAGGGTCAGCTGACCCTTGTGGGCCTGCATTGGCTCCGCCACTGAAGAAGTTCCTCTCTGGTTGAAATCTTCTATCGAGGATGAAATGGTTGTACCCCTTGATTTCTTTCAATGAAGTTTTTATTCAGGAAAAAAGATGGTATACTAATTTCTGATAATGAACAAAAAAATAACTGCGAAGATCAACTTGGCATTAATAGTACTCAGTGATGTAGATTCAGGGTTCATTTGGAAGGAGTGACTACGAATCTAAGAATTTAGATACATTATAAGGTTAAATTGTAAGATTACAACACTAAAATCCATGTACGTCAAGATTTGAACAAGAAGGAAATGAAGAAAACAAATGGATTCCAAATGTGGCTCTTTGCATATAATCATTTCAAATCCATCCAAGTGTTTTACATCCAGTTATTTCAAATATAATGTTTTCTAGTTTTTGTTTTAACAAATTTAGCATTGTCGACAAATCTAAACCCTCCTTTCTTTTAATTACCTCCATCCAAATGGAGCCTAATCCTATATTTTGGGAGAGGTTTGAAACTAAATATGCTTATGGTTAAGTAAACTCTGAAGGCCATGTATAATTGTATATTTTATATGCATCTAATTACAAATTAGCGTGTGGCAATCTTTGCAATACTTTTGCATCATCAATCGAGGCATGCCGGTGCTGCGGAGGGTGATGATTATTTCCAATGAGTGCCAATCATGAACCTGAATGGCTCCTCTCTCTTTCTTTTTTCTTTTCTGTTCTTCTCAACTTAAACAGTAAAGCCTAATCTAGCTAAAAATCCCAAAAGGCCCCTATCTCCGCGAGTGTGATTCTCTCCCATTCATTAGCACTGCTGCGCTGACTGAGTGAGTGAGTGAGTGAGCCAACTCATCACCATCATTAGTCCCACCAACAGGACCTTTTTAATTTGGCCAACTCACTGTTAATTATGCATGCTTTACTTAACTAATACATATCTCTTTCTTATTAGATTCTTCATGAACGTGCAGCTCTATATATTTTACTCAGTTGTTCATTCATCCCAATTCTACTTCTATATTATTAAGCACACAATCATCACTAGTTACTGAGTTGACCGTATATATATATATATATATATCCATTTCTATAATAGTTAATGTACATCGACTTTAAATGATAAATTTACATACACATCAACGATTAATAAACGAGATGTATAGCTATTTTAAAGATACGTAAGCGCCTTCATATATGACTAAATGACCAACCTGTTTATATTTTTCGGTAATAGCCTATAAATGGAAGAACTCTAATTCTCTTTTTTTTATTCTTTTTTCTTTTTATAAAGTTACTTCCAAAGAGATTGGTCTATAAAAGACTAGCAAGCTAGAAATTGGTAAGCAGCAGCATTTTTCAAAGACTAAACTGGACTTGGTAATTCGTGATTCATGTTTTTCAACATCCTTATTCGAGTGCCTGCTGCATTAGGGAATTATAATTTTATATATCGTTACAACTAAGTGGTTCGTGTTTTTCAACATCCTTGTTTGAATGCCCGCTGCATCAGGGAATTATATATCGTTACAACTAAATGCAAAAGAATATAAAAGACACGCCATTGATGCCGACCCATCTTCAATTTCAACCACAAGAAGTAGTACTTGATTTGCTCATACATTACATAAGCAATTTTGTTTCTTTTCAATCATCTCTTTGCCATGTCTAGTTACAAGGAGGCTTTGCTTTAAGTGAAAGTTTTGACCTTTACATTTGCACAGGAAATTAAATTGCGTGCAGAAAGTTGCTTCCGGTACACCATCTTTATTTCATGCACATATTTTAGGAGAAAATGAGGTGCACTCGTAAAAAGTGCTTAGCTTATATATGATCATGAATTCATCAGTTCTAGTTCTAGTGAAATATAATATATACCCTCCCTCATCATCTCACTGTCCACATTTTACTTCGCATCATATACCCATATATCCCAAATCATGAAACGTTTTCTGATTTTTTCTCAAATTTAAAGGCTAAGAAATTTGTATTTACTTTGAATGATGCTATGTACGCAACAAAAACAACAAACCAACCAACGTTAACCCTAGCTCTAAAACAAAAATGAAAACGGAAATACCCGAATCTAAAATATTGAAAAAGGAAATGTCCATATGTCATGACATACATAGGGTTAAATTTTGTTCGTCTCATCGTTCCCTTCGAAACGATATATTATAGTCTCAAATCAGACACCAATTAAAACCCCAACTTCAGAAATTCAAAACTGGTTTTTTAGCTTGGGCTTTTTGCCTAGTGGTACATGAACTGAGCTGGTAATTACTATCGTACATCAGTATGCCATCATGAAAAGGATGACTTTAAACGTGCTTCATTACTACTATAGCACCCTTTTTAATTTATTTTAGATGACATTCATTTTGGTACTGGAGATTCAATTATATATAATTAGATTAATTCAATATATTACAAAGTACATTCTAAATGATGAAGCGTGTAAGGAATGTAAATTAGCTGAACTGGCAATTAGAGTAGGTAACATGGATTAGGAAGCACAAAAACTCTATGACCCCCTTATCAACGGAATCTGTTGTTAATAACTATATTATTTCTTGTCATTGTTACTAAATATAATTAATTAAACCCCAAACCCAAAGGCAAACCAAGAAAACAGTCAACGAAAATTCCTCTTTGTTTCAAATTTTGCACTAATAGTTTTTTGAGATATTTAATAATATACACATTCTTAGCACTAAAACTATAAACAAATCCTACACTATTTAATTTCTATAAACAAACCCAAAAAATGACAACTTGCCCTATTGAATTTAATTTTGATTATTAAATTACTTTTATGCCCTATTGAGTGTTTTGAGGTTTTTTTACGGAATTTTGGGGTTGGGTTTGTTTTAAGAAATCAATTATAGTTTTGTAATTTAAAGGAAGTTAAAAGCCTTTTTGTTATGTTGTAAATGAGTTTTGGGTGTATTTATAAAGTCCATTTCATATAGGGTTCTTTTTCTTTTTTTTTTATTTTAAAATTTTATAATTTAGGCTCCTATATTGGGTATAATAGTAAATCTCCTTAGTTTTTTATTTTTATTTTTATCATTGTTAACAAAGTGGACTTCATGGACTTCAGTCAAGAGGATTAGACGAGCTTCTCTACTCATAAGGGTGAAGTCGCCTGACTAACCGAGAATCAAGCTTGCTTTTAATGATAAGCAAAATGGACGAAATAAGTTATTTAATAATTCTATATATATATATATATATATATATATATATGTGCCCACTAAAACTAAAGGCTGATCAGTGGTTGAGATCCTGCAAATCCATGTATTGGATTGTTGATGGTAGTATGAATGCAAGAAGAAATAAATGGAAGACACTCGATGGCTCTTCAGGCTTTATATGTGATGAACTATAATAAGTCCAATTCTCCGGCAATATGTGTCAAATACAATTTTGTAGTCAAAACCCAATTAATAACGAAAATACAGCTATCCATTTTTAGGGTTTCTGGTCCCATCTCCATAATCGATCCACCTCTGCCGTGTACAATTCTAGTTGGTGCTAGGAGCCACAGTGGGGCGGTTCTGGATTTGAATGTGGTTCTTTGTTAATGCTACTTAACCTACCAATGCTCCTGTGATGTGACGTACTTAAATTGTAACCATGATCCTTGAATTATATTTTGAGTTGTATTTTTGCGTCTGAATTTCAATAATAGATGGGTCTGAAATTTAAAAGCCGGAAAAAAAGAGGTATTTAGTTATATACTCATTCTTAGCATTAGTGATATAGATAAATTCTACACTGTTTAATTTTTATAAACAAACCCGAAAAACAACAAAATAGCGAAACTCAAAAAAAAAAAAAGTGAAGCTCCTTGGAGCGTCAAAACTATTATGTTCAATATTCAACTCTTCTTCAGCTCCTTTGACCAATCTGACCGACTTCAATTGAATTTATTGAGACACGTTACTGAGCAACAAGTACATTAATGGGTATTAGTAGTTGGATTGGTTTAGCTCTTTAGTGTGCTCTCAAGTGGTCTTGCGTTTAAATCCTCATAGTATCCCGTGTGTATGAGTTTTCCCCTCTCTCCTTACTAATTGTGCAGCGAGAAAAAAAAGATCATTTTGAATTCACAAAAATAACTTTATTTATTAACTCTTCTAAATAAAATATTTTTCATGGCGGATGACAAAGAGATTCGATTTCGAAAAATACAAAAGAGAATTTAATTTTCAGTTAATCAATATTAGTTAAAAATTATTTATCATGGTTCAATATCAAATTCAATAAATTTCACAGTAAATGAAAACCCAATAAAATCAATACTAGTATGAAATCTACCAGAAAAGAGAAAAGAGAATATAAAGTATTTGTCATTGAATTTCTGACGCTTCAAAATTAATATTTTAAAAAGTTTCTACACTAATTTGGAAGTGAAAATACATGAAGCGAAAATAGAATGTGAATATTACTGGACTAACTTGTAAAAGAATCTTTCAAAAATGAAATAAAAATAAAAATAAAAATAAAACCAGCAAAAAATCACCATAATTTTTTTGAAAAAGGAAAATAAAATAAACTACATCACACATTGACAAAAAAATAAAATAAAATGAGATGCGTCTTTATCAGTTAACAACCGCACTCAATACAAAGCCACTGACACCTTACTTACTGCTGTGCGAAAGATTTGTGCACTTTCACACGCATTATTCAAACCCCTTCTGTTTTGTTTTGTTTCTTCTCTCACTCACTTCCAAAGTCCAATCCCAAACCACCCCCCCTTTCCAAAACGGACTTCTTTCCAAGTTGACCTCTCATCCCCAACGTAAATAAATAATTAATTTCCTTCGCCTCGCTCTAAACTTGAAACGTCAGCGTATCATCGACTTACTACAGCCACATCTACACTTTCGATTTCATCTGAATTTACCAAAACAACCTCGCCGCCCCCTCCATGCCCCCTTCCCCAAAGGGGGCCAAGTCCTTCCAAATCATTGTTAACACGACGCTCCGACAAACCAGCCGAAAGCAAGGTCATAATCGTAAATATAGGCTTTGGGGCCTTGGTTTAGCTGCCCCTTGAACATCGTGAGACTGAAGTAGTTTGCCAACGTCAAAGAGGACTGTTATCCCCACCCAGCCAGCAGTAGCTATAAATACTCTCTCTCTCTCTCTCTCTCTCTCTCTCTCACATACAAATACAAAATTAAACGCGCATATACGCATACACAGACGTTTTTGCGCGGATCGTCGTCTTCCACATTCGCTCTGAGCGGTACTGGACTGGACTGGACTGTACTGGATTGAGCTCGCACGCAGAGGAGAATGGCCCTCCGTCCAGGGCTTGTCCTATCCATTTCTCTTTTACAGGCATGAACTTCGTTTCTGCTCTGCTTTTTATGATAATGTCCAAAAGTCTTTCGCCAATTTTCTCGCTTGTTTCTCTACCTTTACTTTTCCTTTTTTCTTTCTGAATAAAGAGAGAGCATGAAAAGCTTCCCTTTTTCCGTTTGTTGCTCAGGAAGCAGAAAAAGAATTCAAGCTTTTTTTTTTTTCCACCTTTTTCTGTTTGATTTTATTTTGTTTTTGTTTAATTTCGGCAACTTTATTTTTCTAGAAAGAATTTCAAGTCTTTCTAACAGTGCTTCTCTCAGTCACCAAACAGACTTTTGATTTCGAAATTGAATTTATACTGGTGTGGTCATCCCGAAGAGTTCCACTATGTGTGCTGCTAATTATGTGGCAAAAACTTCTGTGAATCTCACAGTTAGGTTTAGGCACATTCGATTTCGTTTCAAGTATAAGCACTTTTTCACTTTGATTACTTTCACTGATCTCCCTCTCTCTGTATTCATGCATGTGGATGCAGGTGGTCTTATGTTTTCTCTCTCTAGCATATGCGCAGACGTCCGTAACGTCTAATGCTACAGCAGGGTGAGGCTTGCTTGATATTTTACGTGCACAACCAAACTACAATTTGCCCACATTAACAAATTTCTGAGGCTTAATTATTTTTTTTAATTCTGCTTACTTTTTGCAATTTTTGAGCTCATTGATGCATATGGTGGTCTACCTTGAATTTCACCCAAATTACTTGCCCTGCTTTTGATGTGCTGCTGATGCGGTGTGCATGCGGTCTGTCTGTCTATAATGTTGCCTGATTAGCAGTTTTTGAATTGCTCATATTGCCACTGTTAGCTTAATTTTATTCGAACGACATGCCCTGGTTCTGAATTATGTCCTGTTCATATGGTCTCTCTATGATAATTCAATTAACTTTCTTTTAGTTCCTGGAACTGTAACTTTTGTTAGAAGTTTGTGAATATTTCATATTGCTGATGAATCATAATAGGCGGGCCTATCTTGCGCTTGATTTTTGTTTTCCTCTGGCATATACTATATTTAACAAAAAAACAGTTGAGTACGTAACTTTTTTTTTTCCTTTCTATTTTTCAGGAAAAGGCATTCTGAAGAATATTGTGCCATGTATGGCATTTGTGGAAAACGTAGTGATGGAAAATACTTAAACTGTCCTTTTGGCTCCCCATCTGTGAAGGTACATGGTAGAAGAAGTTACTGCTCTTTTATGGATAACAGTTTAGCTTGAAGTCTACCTTTGCGCCTTATTCTATCAGAATGAAGGTTGTTAAGGTTTTTAATCACCCAATTATCACATATTTTATCTCTTCCAGCCAGATGATTTGCTTTCATCCAAGGTCCAAAGTTTGTGTCCAACAATTACTGGAAATGTTTGTTGTACAGAAACTCAATTTGACACACTACGGTCACAGGTCCAGCAAGTAAGTAATTTTTAGTTTTAGAGTTGGACGTGAACCCACTCTGCTAAGAAACTAGAGTTGTTCATTTTCTCTCCAAACGCTTTTCACCCTCACCCAAACATATAGCATTTATATTCTTTTAATTTCTATTTTTGCAGGCAATTCCCTTTCTTGTCGGTTGTCCGGCATGCTTAAGAAACTTTTTGAATTTGTTTTGTGAGCTTACCTGCTCTCCAAGTCAGAGTTTATTTATCAATGTGACTTCTGTAGCCAAGGTCAGGAAACCCTGTTCTTATTTCCTGTTTACCTATTAAAAAATTTCTGTGTTCCCACACCGTCCTGCACTCCAATCTTGTTATCAATAAATATTTGAATAAGAATGATACTGATATATATTATTATATTTTGCATTTACAAAATTTCCTGCCAATCAATATATGTCTGTTCGATTCTGCAACTCTTGGATTGCCAAAGAGACCTACTTAAGCCATTGTTATTTTATGATGTATGATGTTCTTTATAGACATTATATCTAAGCTCATATGGTATCAATTGTGCCCCTATATCTTTCATTCAGGACTATACTTGATATTCAATATAACCGTTTCATTAAAAAAAAATAAAAATTTGTTGTATCAAAGAAAAACAGAAATGACAGCTCTCAGTTATCTGGTTAAAAGATTTAAGTCCCCGGAAATCATTTAAAATTATTCCTCTATGTTCTGTTTACTTGATTTTTTAGCACATGAAACTTTTGAGTTTTATTTGCTGGATGAAAAATGGAAAAAGAAACAGAACATTCTTGAATTATTTGAGGTTGGTTGTTACCCGCTTAATTGATTGGGCAACAGTTTGAATTTTCTGTGATGAGTAAGATACTCTTTAGTCTTTTCCTTATAAACAAGTTTTTCTTTGAGAGAGACAAATACTGTTATTTAGAAGAGTATAGAGTTATTTAAGGAAGCTTTTTCCCTTTTCAGGTTAATAACAATTTGACCGTCGATGGGATTGACTTTTATATTACTGATGCTTATGGTGAAGGGTTATACGACTCCTGCAAGGATGTCAAGTTCGGTACCATGAATTCTCGAGCTATGGAATTTATTGGTGCTGGTGCTAAAAATTTTAAAGGTAACTTTATTCTTCTGAAATTGCAAATTAGGTCTCTCTCTCTCATGCACGCACATGCACAAATGTACACTAATATGGATTTCACCATTAAGCTGGTAATGATAATGGAAACACAAGCATATGAAATTGGTATTAATCAAGCCACATGGCTACTTTTGCAATAGCTGATAAGATGTAACTATGGCAATAATGCTGCACCTTTTCTTTTCTTTTCTTTTTTATTTATAAAAAGTGGGTCTCTTAGCCTCTGGGCTTTGCAAGTAGAGGGGGATGAGAACACCTAATTGGCAGAGATTAGAGAATTCCTAATTGGTGTTCCATTCCATGTTCTATAGAAATTATACAGTGGAAATATACATTTTTTAGCTAAGGCCAAGTGCTTGTATGTCAATATCTTGGTTTATGCTGTTGAATAACTAGTAGTGCTTTTACTGTGATTTATGGCAGAGTGGTTTACTTTTATCGGTAGACAAGCACCTTCTAATGTGCCAGGTTCACCATATGCCATTAGATTCTCTTCAAGTGTTACCGAGTCATCTGCTATGAAACCTATGAATGTCTCTACTTATTCATGCGGTGATAATTCACTGGGCTGTTCCTGCGGTGATTGCCCTTCATCTACAGTTTGTTCCAACACAGTTTCACCAGTTTCCCGGAAAGGAGGTTCATGCTCAGTGAGAATTGGGTCCGTTAAGGTGAGAGAGCATATTGTAGAATATTTGTAACTTCTGGCTCGCACATCAATTACCTTGTTCATATTGGAGGCAGATTCACGTAGGTAGTGTGAAATCAGGTACTATAGATGCTTTGTTTATATGATTTCCTCGTGTGAGAATTGCAGGCTAAATGTATTGACCTTGCTGTAGCGATTCTATATATCGTATTAGTTTCTGTGTTCTTCGGATGGGGTTTGTTTCATCGGACTAGAAAAGCCAACCCAGCTTCTGTGACAAAACCTTGGTGGACTGTAATGGATGACAGTGAAGTTCATTCTGTTAACAGGGAGAAGAATGAAAATCCTCCGATGCAGGTGAAAACCAATTTCGTTTCGAAGTATGTATATATCAATTATGTATGTTCGGAAATTTATATCAGTTATGTTATGTGTATGGTTTGAAAGTTTAAATTTACTTCTGTGTTTTATGATTTGATGGTATGTGTGCTTTTAGCTGGCCATCTGCATTCCATCTATCTGCTAAGATTTATGGATCATATATGTCATTTCTGAACTCACCGGCCACAGTCCTGGAATCATGTTTGGTTTTTTCCATTTTGTTGCCATTTTTATGACCATTGTAAGTTTTTGTTTTTTGGTCAAGTGTAAGTTTTTGTTTCTATGAAGAATTTCTTATACCATATCATATTACCTACCTACATTGATAAACTATGCACAGAATGGGGATATGCTTAGGAATTTATTTTTCATATGTTTCTTCATTTAGCAACAAAACAGGAATTATCACCAGAACTTTTGCTCAGTTCTACTAATATTGTCTTCCTCTTTAACTGTTTTATAAATTTTTAAGCCTTGTGAGATTGCTCTCTAGCTTGCATATGCTTAAAAAAATTACATTGCTTCTATATCTGCACAATTCTTTACCACAAAAAACTGTCTCTAAAATTTATGGTCAATTGTTCTACTAGTAGTATCTTCCTCTCTAGCTTCTGTGGTTTACTCGCTTCATGAATGTCATTTCTGTATTTGTGCTCAACTATAAATTACTGTTATACTCTCTAGCTGCTGTAGGCTGCTCTTATCACGTATTTAAAATTGTTGATAATAGGTGTTTGAAGATGCTCCTCACATTAGAAATAGTGTCCAACTTTCAATTGTGCAAGGATACATGTCAAAATTTTTCAGGTGACTGCTATTCCTTGTAGAATGATTACTACATATCAAATTTATATGTTAGTTAAGGCAGGAATGGTTTCTTACTTAAAAGATTACATTTTGATGTACAGGAGATATGGAACATGGGTTGCTAGGAATCCAATCATAGTGTTATGTTCATCATTGGCTTTAGTTCTTCTGCTTTGTCTGGGTCTTATCCGTTTCAAGGTGGAAACCAGGCCTGAGAAGGTTCGATTTTCTACTTGAATAGTTTCTTTTAAGTTGTGTTATTTATGTGTTAAATGAAGAAATGTGCTCGGATGCACTGTGAATGATTTTTATTTTATTTTATAGTTCTCTGTGTTATTTCATAAATTTATTTCGTTTTTGGCCTTTTGGAACCATTACTGGATGTATCATTGTAGAATGGAACACATCTGCATAACTTATGATCAGTTTCAAATGTTGTGAAGATATTTTACAGCTCATTTGTCGTAATTCAAAATTATGATCCCGTGCGTACTCTGATGTGGGTTTCTTGTTGAGATTTAGTATTCCAGACTCTACTATGCATGCCATGGTTTTTGAAGGTCACCAAAGTTTTTACATTTCAATTTGTTATGGCCTTGAAGAATTTTATGTTATCATCAGACTTTTACAATTCTGTTTGACTTAAATTGTGTAATGTTTCAGCTATGGGTAGGGCCTGGGAGTAAAGCAGCAGAAGAGAAGAATTTTTTTGATAGCCACCTAGCCCCTTTCTACAGAATTGAGCAGGTTCTACATTGTTACAATGTCTTCTTTTGGTAAATTATTTTTCATCTTACGAGCGGTTATACTTTACCATACGGGGAAGCAAGCTGGTTAACTTTCAAAGGTAGCAGAATTAGGACATAAAAAAGTATAGATCCAACAGACATTCTAGGCTAGGGAATGAGCTGCATCTTCTTTTTGTCTTGCCATTAATTTTCATCGTTAATTTGTTTTTGGTATGAGAAGCCTGTTTCCATTTAGCTTTAACTATGGGAGAAACTCATGTCACACCTTGTGTTTTTTGCAGCTTATATTAGCAACAATTCCAGAAGTTAAGCATGGTAGCTCACCTAGTATTGTGACAGAGGACAATATTAAGTTACTTTTTGAGATACAGAAGAAGGTATTTGATCCTTTACTCTAGTATTACTTTTCAGAATTAAGTGTTTATCTATTAAGATTGGTATGAGACTGGCGTTGTTCTTTGTTTTGAATTGTACTGCAGTTATTTATTTTCCTTTTTTTTTTCTTTTTCTGCATTTGACATGTGGTAAAAAGAAGTACTTCTAATACAACATTACTTGTATTTGACAGGTTGATGGAATTAAAGCAAATTATTCTGGCTCGGTGATATCTCTTGCTGATATTTGCATGAAGCCAATGGACAAAGATTGTGCCACTCAAAGTGTCCTACAGGTACAACTCTGCTTTAGTTGATGAATTTAGTGTTCCCATATTAAAATGGTAAATGAAATGAAACTAGTAATTTATTAAATTTATTTATATTTTAACCGTGTGTCACCCTTTTGAACATCTATTGCAATCATTCTTGTCAATATTTTAGCTACTTGTCATGAAGTGTGATTTGAGTCTCTTAAAGCCTGTATCTAAATATGTGCATTGATTAATAGCCCATCTGTAGCTGTTTCTCTTCCCTGTCAAACCCTTCTTTTTTGTTCCAGGTCGATGTACATAGAAAAACAAAGAGAACTATGTGTCTAGTATATGAATAGATGTGAACATGATAATAAACTTTTTTACAGTAGCCTTGTGGCTTGTTGAATGCCTTTTTTGCTTGATTGGCATATGCATCTTGCACTGTGATTTGAGTGTCAGTTTTCTTTTTCAAGTTGTTATACCAACAATTTATTCATTTGTAAAAATTTATTGCATTGTGACAAATGGATCCTTGAATTTCCTTTTGTTGTTATTATTTTTTTAACATAACTGTTGAATCTAGATATCTTTAAGATTTTGATTAATATTTTCTCTCGTGATATTCATGGTTCCAGTATTTCAAAATGAATCCTGCAAATTACGATGATTATGGTGGGGTTGAACACCTAAAGTATTGTTTTGAGGTATATTCTTATAATCTCCATTTACATATTATCTGAAGCGCGGATCTAGTTTATTGTCTAATGAGATTCTGTACAGTTGGATAAATTGTTATCGATATTTGTTGTTTCTTTTGGGGCCATCATTTCCAATATAAACTAATAGTGAAAGCACAATATCTACCAGATTGAACGTTACTTACTATCAACTGCGTGTTACTTTGGATAGAGCATGAATGGTTAAAATTAACATTTGTAATCTCAGGGGTTGTAAGACAAATTTGGGCCTGCGGTATAGTTTATAATATCATTTAAAGCTGTTTTGGGTAGTGGGTTGCATATGTTACGGGTCCTATTGCTTGATCTATGATATGTGCATCTTATCCTAGTATGCTTATCGGCATTATAATGCCAGGGTTGGTAAAAATGGGGCTGCAATATAGTTGTTTATAATTTCATTCAAAGGTGATGGATATATGAGGATACTGGTCCTATTGTTTGATCTATAATATGTGCATCTAATAACTGTAGTATGCTTAATTTGTAATATTTATTTTCTGCTGAATTTGTCAAATAATAAGAATGTAGAGCTCTGTCCATATTTGCTTTTTTCTAGATAAGCCGGAATCATCTGATCAGATGACCAACCTCATGTCTTAATACGCTTAGATTTCTCTCCAGCTTGTTCTATAGTCAGTTAGCTCGCTTATTTTTTACCATTCCAATTTTCTCAAAGAACATGGCAATAATGTCCTGGAAAGTAGATCCATTGACATTTGCGTTTTCTGTTTTTCAAGCACTATTCATCTGCTGACAAATGCATGAGTGCATTTAAAGGTCCTCTTGATCCTAGCACAGCCTTAGGAGGCTTCTCTGGGAAAAACTATTCGGAGGTAATGACTTTTCCATTTTTCCTGAACTAATTTACTTTTTCATCCTTTCCTGTTCAAAGTAAGATTGGATTCTTTTAGTTTTTCAGAACCATTAAGATTTTTCCAATGCAGGCAACAGCGTTTCTCGTAACTTATCCTGTAAACAATGCTATTAGTAAAGAAGAGAATGAGACTGAAAGAGCAGTGGCATGGGAGAAAGCCTTTATTAAGTTGGCAAAGGTTTACTCTATGTCTTGTGTAATTCTTGTGATTGTTTATTTTTTGCATTCTTGTTTGTGTTATCCTCCATGTTCTGCAGGAAAGCGAACAGATTTATCTTTACTTATTTTTCTTTTCTGAGGAAGATAGATTTATCCCTCTTAGACTCTAAGATTAGTATCTTGTTTGTGATAGGATGAGTTGTTGCAAATGGTGCAATCTAGAAATTTAACACTTTCTTTTTCATCGGAAAGTTCTGTTGAAGAAGAACTAAAAAGAGAAAGTTCTGCAGATGCCATTACTATATTGGTGAGTGTTTCTTTATTTCGTTTTAGTTGCATGTTTCCTTTCATAATCAAAGCTCAGAATATACTGTAATCCTGAAGTTCTGTACTTTATGCAGTTATGTCAATTCGATCTTTCTTATTCGTTATGTGTAACTGTGACAACTGACAAGTTCCATCATGCGAATCTTTTTAAATGCCTTTGTCCATTTATGGTTTTTTAATTCATTGCAGATAAGCTATCTAGTGATGTTTGCCTATATATCTCTTACTTTGGGTGACTCACCTCGTTTATCATCATTTTACATTTCGTCTAAGGTATGGTCTTGATTATTTTCATTTTGTTTCGACAGACTGGAAAATTGTGTTTATTTTTAAATTTTTTAAAATGTTAGTTTCTCTAGATTCAAAATTGAGACATTATTTATACCATTATAATTGTGTATGGTTGAATGCCAGGTATTGCTTGGTCTCTCTGGAGTTGTGCTTGTCATGCTGTCGGTTCTTGGATCAGTGGGTTTTTTCAGTGTAATTGGTGTAAAATCTACGCTAATCATTATGGAAGTTATCCCATTTCTTGTTTTAGCTGTAAGTTCCCCAACAATATATATATATATATTTTTTCTCCTACGGTATATTTTGAATTATATATGTGGCTGTCATGTTCTGACTGAAGCATGCATTCTCGCTTCAATCTAACTTTTAAAACCTTTGAAATTTTAGTTTTCCAGAATTGTTTCTTAATGTATATTGGTTACTGATTGTTTTGGTGTAGCTTATAATATTCTGGAGTTTCTCATCTTATCAGGTTGGGGTAGATAATATGTGTATACTAGTGAATGCTGTCAAACGGCAATCCTTGGAGTTGCCTTTGGAAGGGCGAATAAGCAATGCACTTGTGGAAGTTGGACCATCCATAACACTAGCTAGTCTGTCAGAGGTTTTAGCATTTGCAGTTGGAAGTTTTATTCCTATGCCAGCATGCCGTGTGTTCTCTATGTTTGCAGGTTGGAAATTTTGTTCCTTCTAACTTTTGTATCTGTGAAATAGTTTTAATACTTGGTTGTTGTCTTTCTGTCTTACCTCAGGCCTATTCTATAAACTTACTTTTGCGCATTCTTTTGCAGCACTAGCTGTTCTGTTGGACTTCCTGCTTCAAGTAACTGCTTTTGTAGCTTTGATTGTTTTTGATTTTCGGCGAACTGAAGATAAGAGGGTTGATTGTTTCCCATGCATGAAAATTTCATCATACACCAACTCTGACAAAGGTATCAGAATATTTTTACAACTTACGTCTGGTTGGTGCATTATCCTTATTGCTCACACTAATTTTCAGTATATGATATTCTTATCCATTATTTATTTATTTATCAAAATTTATATAATCTCGATTTGAATGCTGCCGTATTTAGGCATTGATCAGAGAAAACCTGGTTTGCTGACGCGCTATATGAAGGTGACTGCTTCTTTTCTTTTTCCATTTTTTTTTTTTTTTTTTGGATTTTTGTGCTGTTGTAGTAAATAGTCTGGATAGGGATGATACAGACAATCTGGAATTACCAGGGTTTTCATAATTTTCTATATTTTTAAGGCTGCAATGTCAAGAACATAAGTTACTTCAAATTCTACTGTAATGCATATGATCAAATGAACCTCTAAGGATTAGTATGTTGCCTTGGCAATTTAACACTTTTATGCTATTTTTGTACGTAGAAAATTCTGTGTGGTAACTTCTTTATGATTCACGTATGCTTTGCTGTGATAGTCTTTTGCTTTCTGCTTTAACTTTTAACTATGTTTGCTTTTGTTTTCCATTTTCAGGAGATCCATGCTCCAATTCTCAGTCTTTGGGGAGTTAAGATAGCTGTCATTTGCGTCTTTGTTGCATTTGCATTGGCTAGCATTGTGAGTTCTGAATTTTCCCCCCAATGTATCTTATATATGTGAACATCAATTTTTCCGTTTGTGCTCATCCCTCTCCTCAGTTAATCTCTGATTCTTTCAAACTTTGTAGGCATTGTGCACCAGAATTCAGCCTGGGTTGGAACAAAAAATTGTTCTTCCCCGAGATTCCTATCTTCAGGTCTATAAGCTGGTTACCTACTTATCAAATTCATAAAGGTGATCGATTATTCTGCTTTTTCTGTGAGGTAACACTGCCTTCTAAATATTGCAGGGGTATTTCAATAATGTTTCAGAGTACCTCCGAATTGGACCCCCATTATACTTTGTTGTGAAGAACTACAATTATAGGTATCATACTGTTATTCATGTTCGCTGTTTCCTGATTTATCATGAATATTTTCAAACTACCTATGAATGTCTAGTTCTTGAGTCAATATGTATATTGTAGAACAGAATCAGGTGTCCTTGAGATTGCTGCTGATACTCTAGCCAGAATCACATATAACCATTCTGATGAAAACTTTACCATATATGATGTCCTTCAGCATTTCATTTGCTTTTCCATGTACAAGCCCAAAAGTGGCTCTCTGGAACGAGAACTACTCTTTTGTTTAGAAATTGCATCACATGGACAGTTGGCATGGATAACGTCTTTATATGAAAGCAACCAAAATAAACTATCTATAAAAGGAATTTTCTCCATCTAACCTTTTCAAATCAGACAGTTCTTTTTGGAGTAATGTGAAGTTCTATTGGTATTTTGGATGGTAAATTTTTTTATGTAAACACCTATCTTAATGCTTCTATCATTGAAAAGCTTCTTCATGCTTATGTTGCTCTGCTCCTCAGTTCAGAATCAAGGCATACGAACCAATTATGCTCAATTAGCCAATGTGATTCAGATTCTCTTTTGAATGAGGTAAAACCTTCTTCCATTTTTCTTTGCTAATGGGCAAATTCCTAGCTTTTAGGTACAGTTTTAGAGAATTACGTGCCTCCTGCATTTTGCTTTCATTTTGATGTCTCTTGCTTGTTTCAGCTGGTTGTTTCCAATATTACTGCTAAACCCATTGATCAATGTGTTAAACTGAATTCATATATAGGGAGGAAAGTATTCATGTTTTCCCAATCTCTAATTATATACAGGGATTAATATATTTAATATAATATGTAATGCTAGAAAGTTATAGCTTTAATATCTGAGTTCTCTGTTCATTTGTTATATGAACATGATTGGAACTTATCTCTGTTGAGCTTTTATTTTACGACTTGCTATTAAATTTCAGTACGAAGGGTTGAGATGGTTGTACAGTTTGGTTTAGCAGTTCAACCTTTTTTTATTCATGACCTTCATTCTTCTGTCTGTCTATGTTCCTTTTGTATTCAATCAATATGCATGTGGCTTTTTCCATCCCTTATGTCTGGTTGCCCCATTTGTTTAATCCTCTTTTTAGGTGTGTATGAGTGTGTGTGTGTGTGTGTGTGAATTGTCCTTCTGTGTCCATAGAATGCTAGATCATCATTAATTCCAGAATGTATGTGTTTGAATTGTCTTCTTGTATATTAATTCTGCAGTGTATATGTCTGTATTGTCCTTCTGTATGCATATGAATTGTCCTTTTGTATGCATGTATTAATTGTCCTTTTGTTTCCGCAGATTGCAAGAGCATCCTTAACTCCAGAATCAAGTTACATCGCCAAGCCTGCTGCTTCATGGCTTGATGATTTTCTTGTGTGGATATCCCCAGAAGCATTTGGGTGCTGTCGGAAGTTTACAAATGGGGCGTACTGCCCTCCTGATGATCAGGTGATGATACATTTTTTCTTAGTATGAATGTTTGTATGGTAATGGAATCATGTTAGTATGATCTGATGTTTGGAATTTCTTTTAGTTTTGGAATCATGGAATCACTTTTATTTCAGTTGAGCATGTGAGTAACTCCACCATTTGGGAATTCAAAACTTGCTGGATGTTTTCAGTCCGATACCATTCTGAACTATGGATCATTACAGTTACTTGCAAGAATTTAAAATATAAAATTTGAAAGAAAATAATTCTTTTGCTGTCCTCTTATGCATCTTTTATACCACAATTCATCCTGTTTTGTTTTTGTCTCTGCAATCCACTTGATACTAAAATTAAGTTGTCTTCCAGCCTCCCTGCTGTTCTTCCAGTGATGGTTCCTGTAGCCTGGGTGGAGTGTGCAAAGATTGTACTACGGTAAAATAACTAATGATGGAGAAACGTTTTAACCAAATTTATGTTTCTAGTTACGCATGCATCAATTCTCGTTTTCAATTTTGCTGTGTCAGTGCTTTCGTCACTCAGATCTGCGCAATGGGCGTCCATCTACCACACAATTTGAAGAAAAACTTCCCTGGTTCCTCAGTGCTCTACCGTCTTCTGATTGTGCTAAAGGTGGCCATGGAGCTTACACTAGCAGTGTGGAATTCAAAGGTTTGTGGATTGGATATTGTGCCTTTATGATAACTTCCAAACTGATTATGTGCTTTCAGGTTAAACTGTCATCAGATGTGGCTTGTTATTTCAATTTACTTTTTTAATAGTTAATCATATTTTTGGCTATCAGGCAATGGAAGTGACATTATTCCAGCATCATCATTTCGTACATATCATACACCTCTCAACAAGCAGGTATCTCGTCTGTGATCAATACAAACAAAATTTTCATTTTTTATCTATTATCTCTTTTATTAAGTAATACTAAAGTGAGCCCCATAACTTAAATATCTACAATTTATTTTAGGTTGACTATGTAAATTCAATGAGGGCTGCTCGGGAGCTCAGTTCTAGACTTTCTGATTCTTTGAAGGTAAGATTTGAAGGCTACTTGCGAAGATGATTGATATATTTACAGTAGATCTTTAATATTATAAAGCCACATCAAAATCTGTATTTCCATAAATTCCCTTGATATATATATAGTATTAATTAGCTCATATATTTTTTTTATACAGGATTGCCATTGTAAATAATAAACTGTATGTATGTGTCCAAACAAAATGGCTATTATCATAACTAAGTTGAAAAAGTGTCAAAAGAAGAGGGGAGAGAATCTACCAAGTCAGTAAGCATTAACTGCTAGTTTATTATAATTTTAAACCATGAAACCCAACAGGAAAACTATGCAAAATGACTCCTTTTCTTAGGAGTTGAAAGCCATTTCCTTTTTGCATAGGTCGAGATGTGGGTAGAATAGTCTTTCTCTATGCAGAAAAGGGTTCATTTTTTTGACCTTCTGAAAAAGGGTCCACTTTTCAAAATGGGTTCTTTTTGGGTCCTTGGACCAAATACCCACTTTTTCCCAGTTAGATTGAGTACAGCAGTCTTGTCTTGCCCATTTCCCTAAGCCACTGGTTTATCATTCCATTATGTCATGAAAATAAATTAACTTATTGATTCACTTATGTGTTAGTCGTGGTATGTCTATTGAACTGATATTTCTTTTCTGATGCAGATTGAGATATTCCCATATTCAGTATTCTATATGTTCTTTGAGCAATACCTTGATATTTGGAGAACAGCACTGATCAACCTTTCTATAGCCATTGGTCAGTTATTTTTTCACAGCACTGAACAAAAAGATAGCAGATAACTTAACCAAAAAAAAAAAAAAAAAAGAATCCGTAAAATGTTACCTCTCTGGAACTCAGATTTTACTGTGAACTTGTATCTATTTACTATAGATGTGCATAATGGTAAATGTGGTTTCATTTATTAAAAGGAATAACCTGGATGTATATTATGTTGTACCAGGTGCTGTATTTATTGTTTGTCTAGCTATCACTTGCAGGTCAGTATTGATATACTTAGCCCTTAATTCAATTGCAGACAAGACTACTTGTGGTGTTCAGCTTCTTTAATTTAGAAACTAAATTTTGCAAGAAGGTGTTTGTTTTGAATGAATGATGTATTGATATTTCCTTCAAATTTGTTTTGTAGTTTATGGAGTTCATCAATTATTCTATTGGTGTTGGCAATGATTGTAGTGGATCTCATGGTGATCTTTCTTCCTTAAAAATTCTCTTTTAAAACAAAACACTTCCATCAGCTCTCATGTTTGCTCACAAGATACTATTCTACAGGGTGTGATGGCAATTCTTAACATCCAATTGAATGCAGTCTCTGTTGTTAATCTTGTAATGGCAGTGGGCATTTCTGTTGAGTTTTGCGTGCATATGACACATGCTTTCTCGGTCAGTATCACTCTTTTAAACATTTATCTCAATATTTACTTTTTTCTTCAGGTTAGAGATTTGATCCATCAATTGTTCCATTTCAATTTTTTTTCAAAGAAAAGATAAAAAGATACTTAGTAGTCAAATTTTCAGAAAAACAAAATGCTTTCAATGTAATGCTTTAATGACTTTAAATGGTTTTAAAATTCTTTATAAGGTATTTGTAGTTTCTCAGCTCATGGTCACTTCAAATCTTGGTTTGGTTATGACTTCAAGTAACCTTTGGTGTCAATGTGTCACGCTACCCTTTTCTTTTTCTGCAAGTGCGTGTATCTAAGACTTTCTGTACAGGTTAGCACAGGAGATAAAGATCAGCGCACCAAGGAGGCTTTGGCTACAATGGGAGCCTCTGTCTTCAGGTACTTATCCCAATGGCCGATCCACTTTCCTAAAAAAAAGGAGGGCACTAACTCCTGTTTATTTCACTATGTTTGGTACATCTCAGAGCATCATACGCAATAGATCATGCTTCATTAAAGAGCTGAAATGTTAAGTCCAATGCCAATGGGCTCTTGTGTGATACAGATGTAGAACTTTTCTCCGAGCTAACTTGCATCCCCAATTTTGTATAATATCTTCTTTGTTGACATGCTTTTGCAGTGGAATCACATTGACAAAGTTAGTTGGGGTCATCGTGCTTTGTTTCTCAAGGACGGAAGTCTTTGTGGTACTAAATCGTTTACTTCATTGTCCGATTACACTGGCCAGTACTGTCAGCAGCCTCTAATATATTTCCATCCTTTGCTCTTATAGGTATATTACTTTCAAATGTACCTAGCATTGGTTCTTCTTGGTTTCTTGCACGGGCTCGTGTTCTTGCCGGTAAGTTAGTACACTTTTCGTAGCACGTATCCTTACCATCCTTGATGCAAATCATAGAACTCATGAACACAATAATTAACAGCCGAAAAAAGCCAAATATGTTTGAATAATGATGGAAACCATGGATCGGGTTGCTGTGTTTGGATTGACAGTACTCAACGTTGTGTTGTTTGCAGGTTGTCTTGAGCATGTTTGGTCCGCCTTCGAGACGCGTGCTCATTGAACAGCGACAAGATCGGGCACCTGTTCCACCACAACTATAAAGAAGCAGATTGCCAGAACAGTTCTTTTTCTAGGGTTCGCCTTTTTCTTTTGTAGCTGAAATTTTATGTATGACAAGAATAACAGAAATATCTAAAATAGCTCAACATGTAAATTATGTAGCTGCTACTGACAAGAAGAAAAGAAAAAGGTTTTTAAGAATTTGTTCTTTTGACTCACATCAAGTTCCTTGGCATCAAGTTCATAAACATGGATCATACCTTAATGTGGATAGTTCTATAAAGAAATTTTGACAAGCAAGAGTCAAGAAGTCGGAATTTAAAAGCAATGAATGTTTCGAATTTAGGATACATCCAATTGCAGAATTATTAAAAACATTAATTATCGAAAAAATAAAATTTTAGCAATTTCTTGATGGTTGTTGAAGTTGTCTTGTGATGTCTCTTGCCAAAACACAACATGGTTGCAATTGCAGAGAAGGTTGTGAACCACCATCACCAACTAGCTCTTAGTTTACTAGTACTTTCACTTTTCCAATACTTAGAGATTTTAAGTTCGAAACCCGTGTTAAGAACCACTACACCAACTAGCTCATAGTTTATTGATATTTCTCTTTTCAATATTAAAAGAGGTTCAAGTTTGAATCCCCCTCTCTAATTGATTTATTTTTAAAAAAAAATGAGCACAACGACCAATTTGATTCACAAGAGAAAACTCCTCGGAATGGATAGCATCTGATCATAGAGGGTTGTTCTTTTCATTTTTCTAGTTGACTGCAGTTGTGGGGTGGTCCTTGCAGTAGGAGATAGTGGACCGTATCTCTATATCAAACCTATCCATTAATCTATTTCATTTCCCACCACGTTCTCCCTGCATCACATATCATAGAAACAAACACTCTATTATCCAAAGATATGCTGCTGAGATCTCAAAAATTCAAACTCAAATTCCTCATTTGAAGTCCTTCCATCCAAAATTCAAAGTACACTAATTATTTAAAGAATGGGCTTTCTTGAAGCTCAAGGAATATCAAGAAAAGTCACCAAAACATTTTTACCAAGCAAATATCTTATAATTAAAAAAGAAGGCTAAAACGGCCTCAATATACTTCAAGTCCTTGAGGTAAAATGTAATTTCAGAATAGTAATTTCATGTTAATTTCAACCGAAAAACTCTACATCAATTTATTTGACGTAGTTCACGATTTAACCAAACTCTTTTACAGGATTAAAATTGTTAAACTTAAAAGACATGAATCAAAATGAAAAATGATTCAAACTAGGAGAACAAAGATGATTGTATGACAAAGTTCAAGTATTGGTTAGTCAAACTTCGAAAATTGGCCTACTTTATTATTGAAAAAGAATTATGTTCATTCACTAAATATACAGACAACTATCAACAACTAGCTTGTAATTAAAAGAGCTGAAAGCAAACACTATCAACTAGCTAATAGACCAACATAGTACACTTTAACCAATGGCTTAAGCTCGACATCCCCAAATAACTGCAGCTTAACATGGAGCACCCAAATAGTTATTTTCCAGTATCCTTGCTTTCAGTTCTGTGAGACACAAAACTTGCATTTTTCTTTTACATTACTGTTCGTACATTGCGAAGATTTCACACTCCAATCTGTGCAGCGGAGGCTTCAACATCCCTCCCTACTAAAATTAATAAAGGAAGGTGTGCCTCCATTTTTGTAGAAGGAAATACTCTGCTACCTCAGTTTTGCAACTCAGGGAGCATCATGACGGGCCATCGATACCTATAAACCTTCTCAAATGATGACGAGAAAGATGGAGAGAGAGCTTAATTGTGTGGCTCTGTGACGATCTGCATACATCAATACACTCCTCTAAATCAGCATCACATGTTAGTAAGACCCACTCTGAGTCATCATCCAAGTATTTGATATCAAATATACTCATGTCTTCAATACTAAATCGCTTTGCGATTTCTTGCACCAAATCTTCATATCTCCAATCACTTCGCATGCGAAACCGGGTTTTCTCATCTCCATATGCGACTTTTACTCTTTGAACCTCCCCTTCTTGAGCTACCCCATTATTCTTCAGTGAAGGTGGAATAGGCTGCAATTTTTGCAACTCGTTGAGAATTTTATGGCTCTGGGATCTTGGCAGTAGCTGTGTTCGATCTTGACCAAAGGCATGCAACTCTGCTTCACTTCTGACCCTCTTTAGCACACCATCGCCAGAGTTATCCCCAACAATTGGATCATCATCACCAGTGACATTACATGTGGGAGGATGCTGCTGTGTCCTGCTGGAACAGCATTGGCTTGAACTGGAACTCTGACTGCATGAAGATGAGGGTGATTTTGATGCAGTAGCCTGGGGGCTGACAACACCACCTTCAGGTGACAAGTTTGTTGGCTTTGGCTGATCACTCAGCTTTGAGGTTGAAAATGGGCTTGTCCCCGATAAATTCGGAGATGTTAACTCTGGGAAGTTTGTATAGAAAGAGTTGATTTGGAAAGCACCAGATGCGCCTTCGACTGAGTCAATTACAAGTTGGAGTTTCTGTAAAGAGTGACCAACCTTCTTAATTTTTCGAGATGGCCAACGTTTAATCCCGTGTTGTCTGCATATCCTTTTCAAGGTTGTGGAGCAAACTAAATACGATAAAATTGACAAAGGAAGAAAAACCAATGACAAAAGAAATACATTAAAATGTTGACAGTAGAAAGTTTAACATAATCCACATAAATATTGAAAACAGCAGATGCTAAAGTGTGCTAGTATTGTGGAACTTGTGTAATTCACTTCAAATTTAGGAGGTGTAACAGAAAATACTAACATGAGAAACCTTATTTTGGAAGACTACAACACACATATGTAGATTATACAATCCGTACATACAAAACAACCATTAAATTGCAGAAAGTATACAAACAGTCCCATTAGTCTGAAGGCTAGCAAAATGCCATACAAGCATTCACAAGAACTAAAACGTGAAATAGGAACCAGGTCTATTGCAAGAAATGCTTACCTCCAATACTATTTGCAGCATCTTTTAGGCTGCCGGAAAAATATTTTCTAAGAACTTCCAAGGTGATAGCTTTTTCTGCCTTGGTACGTCTTTTCTCTCTTGTCTTGCTCACACCAACACTTGAGAAGCTACCCTCGCCCAAAGTAGAACACTCTCTCCCACACTCGACACCACCCTTTAGGTTCGAATCTGGTTGATGTTGCCTTAACTTTGAGGATTTCACACCCAGCACCTCCCTTGGATTTTCCATTGGGAATATTGAGACATCATTACCGCTCAGTTGGACCTCTGTGAAACTGGCAATACCACTAGGTCTGGGATCCGAAGAGACTAGCATCTCACTGACAGGAAAATCAGATTCCTCCTCTAGTTCCTTGTCTGTGACAACCCGTAAGCTCCGGCAAATCTGTTGTATAATTAAGGACAGTGAATTTAGCATCTTTTTCTGTTCTTCTGGATCCCTGCACTCCACTGGCAAGAAGAACTCCAGAACATAATCAGTTGAACCAGTTTTCATGCTCCTTAGACGTATTGCAACAGCTGCATGCAATCCGAACATCCTGGCATGGTGAGATAGAGGATACTCTGTCTTGACACAGGAGGTTATGTCATCTGAGAAGCATGGTTGATTGGTCATAAAAGCTTTCCCAACAATGCCTTGGCCTTTTAACAAGTGATGCTCAGAGCAAGCTTCATGAAAGTCCTCGATATAAGGATCAGTCACATGGAAAGCATGATCCAGAGTTGAAACACAGTGAATGTAGTTGTCATCAGAATGTCTGCACCCATCTTTGCCTTGTTGGATGCATGACACCCAAGTTTGTGCCAAAGGCAATTTGTGTGTCTCGCATGCAGATCTCAAGACCTCTTGGATCTCAGGTAATGCAGCTTGATAGGGCTTGACACACCCCTGCTAAAATAATCCCACGAAATGACCTTAAAAGAAAATTGGAATAACGTGAATATCTAATAAATCAATTTTTCTTCAGGGAAATTATCCGTTTACCTTTATGTTTTGAGTTCTCCAATTTCTAGAACTTTGAAGATCAACATCCTGCGAATGATAAAACTTGTCCAGATCAGAAAAAAATATTCATGTGAATAGCCTGCGAAGAATTACAAGTCATTATATGCTTGTGATATGAATCTCAAAAGTCCTTATTAAAGGAATATGGATCTAAGAAAGTTTCATATCACAAGCTTACA
This sequence comes from Prunus avium, assembly GCF_965620075.1. Taxonomy (NCBI): domain Eukaryota; kingdom Viridiplantae; phylum Streptophyta; class Magnoliopsida; order Rosales; family Rosaceae; genus Prunus; species Prunus avium. The sequence continues at coordinate 13,603,256 of NC_142288.1, read as the reverse complement.
ATAGTTTGTAACTTACACTGTATTTGGAATTTTGACCCAAAAAGAAAACACTGTATTTGGAATTCAATTACTTGTATCTTTAGAAGCTATAATCACAGACATCAAAGAAAAAATACTAGCTGATGAAGAAAAAAAAGCATTCTTCTTTTTTAAATGAAAGACAGGAAGAGACATACAGGACCAAACTATTATGAATAAAATATAAAGGGACGTTTATCTGCTAAGATATAAGATAAAGTTGTCACTCTTATTCTCAGTAACTTGAATGAAAGTAAACATGGGGACAAAAGATAGGTCATTTCTAATCATATGTCCATCATTAAGTTGGATTTTATATGCACCGATTCAGAAAGCTCATACTGATAAGCATCAGAATTAAGTTTCCAAATTTTCGACCAAAAAAAGAAACAATTAAGTTTCCCATTCATCAGGTGTGAATGAATATCTGTTAAAAGATCATGGGTTGCTTTCCTTCTCGTAATTTAAGTTTGAATTCATTACTTATCCTCTCAATTTGGGAAACAAGATTAGAGGATTAACAAAAGAACCTTAGTTATTAATATGAAAGCATAAGAAAATAAAGCAAGAAGTTTTACAATGTTAAGATCAAATGGCCACACTTTAATTTAACATGGGGATTCTCCAAAAAGAACTAATAGTTACCGAAAAATGAAAGACATAATATGTTTAGACAACATGATTATCAGTTATTACATCTCTAAGGACTGATGGGACTTCGATTGATGTCAACTTTTGTAAAATTATCTTTTAATATTCATAACAATACTAATAAGCTCCAACTGCCTCTTGCACCAGTTTACACTGCTTTCACTGACCTGATTGAAAGGAAAAAACCGAAATGAAGAATGAAATTCTGATTCAAGGAAAGAGTACAGACCTCAAGTGCCTTGCAAACACTTTCAAGCTCAAGTTGATACTTTGTCTTTTGGGTGGTTGTAACAACCTCAATCACACCCAAGCAAGTCCTACTACCTTGTTCAAAGATAGGAAGAGCTAGAGTTCCACGTACATCATAACGTTGAGCATAGTCAACCCGTGGGTACTCATCACTTCTGAAGAATCGAACATCAGGAGTCCACTCAGGAACCTGACCTGAGAAAACCCGGCCGGGCAACCCCTTAACCAACTCTGTAGTATCCTCTCCAGTTGAGAATTGATAATTAACAGAGATGTCTCGATATTTGGAAAGCCTGGGACAGCTAGAATCAAGCGAGAAAAGGTCATCATTAGTAGTTAAAACATTTCTACCCCCTTTATTTACAGGCACCCATACTTGTACAAGAACATTTTTGTCTCTCATGACATCTCGAATGCACACAAGAGCCCTCGTTAGTCTCTCCATCACAGATGATGCAGGACCTTGATTTTCTAAGGGACCAATCCACCACCTTCTGTTCAATTCATAACTTTTAATTGTAGGATCTGCTGAGTGACCAGAGTACCCATCAACATCTATCATATTCTGGCTTGGAAACTGAGGATTCACAGGACCTTTATGGAGTTGTTTGAAGAATGGTGTTTGTATCACTTCTTGATTACTGTTTTCAGATGGGTTCATGGTCAAATTGCCATTCGCCTCCAACGTATGCCAAAAAACTGAGGGGTTTAAATGGGCACCAGAATTGGCGTGGCTTTGATTAGGAAATTCAGGTCCATCTGTGGTTTCCAACCAGCATCCCTCTAAGAACAGTTCATCCATGAAGTCTAAATCCGTAGCAGAATCAGGTTGAGCTCCCATCATGGTAGCTGGTGATAAAACATCATCGTCCATGATGACCCTTGTGCAGAAGCCCCACTTTCTAGATTATGCTCAGCTGTATTCTAGAACCTTTAGGTCCCAAAAATCAACGTGTCTGTGAGCTATAAAAAATGAAGATATCTTAGGAACAATTTAAGCCTTTAGCGTCCTGCCTTCAAGTCCTAGTTTGTCCAAATTCCCCAAAATCATAAACAAGAATCTTTTGAGTTTTGAGTAAAAAAATAACAGAAGAAATTGCAAACAAATTTTCATAGACAATTAAGGAATGTAAAGTTAACAAATAAAAACTAAAACACAATCATACGTCATTGCAGGAAGATTATATTCTCCTTTTTTCTTTTCTTTTCTGGTACAGGATTATATTCTCAACGTAGCAAAAACTAATCAAATCACCACCAGTATCTAACACAGTAATAGTATAATAGAATAGAATTTCAACGGAGAACCTTGGCCTCCCATATCCATCAGAATTGCAAATATCAATGATTCAAGTTCAAAAGGGGAAGACAGAACAAAATATAATAAATAAACATAAAAACACACTTTCTACATCTTCTTCGAAAATACTCTACAAGTCTTCTACCAACTTGCGTTCAAGATTCCAATTTTAGCAGAAGAAAGTGAAAGAAATAGTTCCATCAAGGAAGAGAGACTGTAATCAAGCATTTCATAATACCAGAACTAATCTAGTTTCTGACCCCAGGACAAATAAATCCAGAACAGAACAAAAAAAGAAGATAAAAAGGAATAAGAATAACTCACTGTGTGAGGATTCTTGTGGATACCCAAGTGGGTAGTTTTCTTGTATCATTCATATACTTTTTTCTGCAATCCCCATAAAAATTGTCTTCAAGACAAGGAACAGAAGCAACAGAAAACCTTATAAAGAGCTTTCAAGAGGCTGTTTCCTTGTCCTAGTTCCTTGTGATATCTCCCCACAATTCCAAAGTTTCAATCTGGGCCTCTTCTCCATAGAAAACATGACTTATTCTGATTCCAGGCTATTGTTGTGTGAGAAAGATTCTCACTTCTGCATGTGGACCCCACATACACGTACGCCAAAAACCCATCGAGGGCATTGTACTTCTCGCTTTAAAGTCAACCAATGGCTTAGGAAAGCGAACACAAAAAGAGAGAGAGAGTGAGCTTGAAAGAGATTGAGAGAATCGTAATATAAGAAATTTAAAAGAAAACAAAAAGAAAAAGAGATTGAGAGAATCAGACAGCTGATTCTTAAATGGTGATGACGCCATAATTTGAAGCAGTGGAAGCGGTGGGAATCAAAATTCCTTCAACATTGAGTAAAATATGGAAGGATCGTGCCCCGGCACTCGCTATCTCCAGTTTAGATGCTCTACTACGCCTCTTTGACTCACTCTCCCTGTTTATTTTATTCACTTTAAAATTTTCTTTATTCCTTTTTCTTTCCTGTTGTTTCACCGATAAAAAACAAACTATTTTAGTCCATGAGTTTTACGAAATTATCACATTTCGTCCCTAACTTTTTTTTTGTGACACTAAGGGTCCTTAAGGTTACCATTCACACATCAAAATAGTCCATGTCGTTAGCTTCCGTCAAATTTTCTGTTAAATTACTGATGTGGCACATGTGTGGAGCCCACACATCCAATGGTATAGAAGCACATGATTTTAAATATAATATAATATATTTTTAATATTTTTAAAACTTAAAGATTTTCTTTGACTCACTCTCCCTGTTTATTTTATTCACTTTAAGATTTTCTTTCTTCCTTTTTCTTTCCTGCTGTTTCACCAATAAAAAATAGAGTATTTTAGTAAAAATTAAAAATAAGAATTTACTACATTGAACACCCCAATTATGACCATTTTTTAAGTTCATACACGATTTGTTGGACATTTATGAAGTCATACACAAATTCTCGAAAAAATCTACAGTAAACTCACAATTGTCAATGCATGCGTTATCTGCTTACGTGGCGCTGAAAAGGATCTTATACGCTCTTATGCGAAAAACTTTAAAAGGGTATTTTCGTCATGAACCCACATAGTCCCCCACTATCTCCAAATGAGGACCTAAATCAACCCAATTTGAAAGTATTGGGATGGCAATTTTCCTCACTGGCTACGGTCTTTACGAGGATTCGCCCTTAATAATGGGTCAGGTATGAAGCACAAAAATCGGGTATGGGGACATGATTCCTCCTCCCCCACCCCAAGCCCAATTTAGCATGACATATTATACAAAAACTCATATAGAGCTGGAGGGAAAAACGCAAAACGAACCACTTGTTACTTTCTAATTGTTTATTAGACAATTGTAACGTACTAAGAACCAATTAGAAAGTGACAAGTGATTAGTTTTGGGTTTTTCTCTCCAAATAGTCTCTACTAGAGTTTTTGTATAATATGTCATGTTATAATAGGCCTACTTCTGAAAAGCACTATATATATACAGTCCCTTGAGGGATCCCTGAAATAATTTTATAATTGAGATCGTTAACACTCAACAAATATGGGCTAAAGAAACCCTTCTATAGTGCACTTTGCTCTCAAACATTGACTCACTTAAGCATCGGAGGGTCCTTGGCCGACACCACATCGGTGTCACCCACTGTTAGCTTTTCTATTTTGTAGGTTTCAGAGGACGACTTTGTTGGTTACACAGACATAGTCTAGATGAATTGTCGACCTCGATCTTGAAGAGGTCATCTTGATGTTGAACCAAATTTAGGCATAAACAGTTTGGCGTCGTCTATGAGAATCGACTTCTTGTTGATTTTCACCTAAATTTTTTGACAACAACCACTTGCTCGATACCATGAGTCGTGAGCCTAGCCCGGAGGAAATGGTCACGCCTGCTACGTCGAAGAAAGGAAAGAAGAAATCTAATTGTCTATCTAACATTAAGACATTCCTGAAGGATATGAGGAAATACATCCTTGAGTTCAAGTTCACAAAGGATTTCACACAGCCCAAGATGCAACTCTTTGATGAGACTAGTGACTTGGTGGACTTTTTGAATGACTTCGGGTACTGGATGAATGTGAAATATGTTGCCATGAAGTGTCGAGCTTTCCCTTTGCACCTAGATGGATCATCTAAGGATTGGTTCAAGTCTTTGATAATCTCCATTAGGTTTCTCTCAAATCCCATTAGCTCGTTTGATCAACTTAAATAGAGCTTCGTCAATCCATTTCTATCTACCTCAAAAAAGAGGTATCCATCTAACTACCTCATTAGCGAGTTAAGAAGTAATTAGCATCTCGAGTTGCTCCAAGGGTATGGCATATACTGCCCTTCTAGTTGGGTTTTGAATGGGACATTTCCTCTTCCACGTCAACAAGTTCCCACCTAATAGCTATGAAGACCTGGTGTTCGAGGCATATCGTCATGCCATTGCTAAGGAGATGACATATGACACACTAGAAAAGAAACATCGATCACGGACTAATGTAGAGGATAAACGAAGAGAAGCGCGAAATTAGGATGAGAGGTCCAAGCTCAATATTTGTTGAGCTCATAAGGACAAAAGATCCAACCTTAATTTTTGAAGAGCTCATAATGACGAAAGATCCACGCTATATTTTTTGCCCAGCTCCGATGGACAAAAGGTCTAGGCCCAAGTTTTTTATCGAGCTCTAATGGATGAAAGGTCCCAACTCAACTTATGTCGAGCTTTGATGGATGAAAGGTCCAAGCTCAATTTTCGTTGAGCTTAGATGGAAGAAAATTCCAAGCTCAATCTTTGCCGAGCTTAAGCTCAGGTTGGCAAGGAACTAACCTCGAATTGCCAAGCTTAAGCTTAGGTTGGAAAGAGTCCAACCTCTACGTTTGCCAAGCTTAGGGCTAGGTTTTAGAACTAACCTTGAATTTCCAAGCTCAAGCCTAAGTTGGCAAAAGTCCAACCTCAATTTACCAAGCTCGGGCTCAGGTTGGCGAAGGACCGTACCTGAAGACTTGCCAAGGTCAACCTCGAGGGAAAAGAAGGATGTTTGTCGAGCTTCGGTAGGCAAAATCTTACCTTAAAATTTGTCAAGTTTAGATGAAGAACAACCACCTAGTTTCTAAGTTATATCAAAATATGTGAAGATTGATGCATACATGCATAACACAACAAAGATCAATATTCAACAAAAATACACAAAGCCAATTCCATGATAACAGAGTGACGCAAGAATACACAAAATACAATATAACAAAATGAGTTCTCACTCCAAAACTCCATGGATGATTGTCACGCTAATATTCAACTGAGTGCATACAAGAAGGCCAACTTAGCCCGATAAAGTCATAGAGGCATCATTAGGGGTGTAAGTTGAATTGGAAAATCTGGTTTCGGTCCGAAAATTTCCACAAAAAAAATCTGATTCTGATAAATCCAATATTCGAAAATGCTGAATTCGATATTTCCGATAAATTCCAAAAATTCTGATCCAAAAAATTTCGAAGTTCTCCGAACCCATTCCAATCCAATTTTTATAGTGTATAGGTCATATATATGTTTCATTTCTTATTTGTTATATTTTAGTACCCACATACAAATATTCATATATACTAACATAGGCTCGACTAAAAATAGTATACTACTCATAGTAGTATTAGTATATAACTTTAAGACTATTTTTAAAAAATTTAAACTAAATGTATGTATTTTTTTTTTATAAATATAGTTGTATTCTAAACGGAGTTGTATTCTATGTAGACCTGTTAAACGGGTCGTGTTAACGGGTTTCGGGTCGTGTTCATGTCAACCTATTAATTTAACGGGTTGACATGACACGACCCATTAACTTAACGGGTGAAAAATACCAGACCCAAACACGACCCATTACAATTCGCAAATGAACTGAGACAACCCGTTAAGAATAAACCGGAAAAAAAAAAAGGAAAAAAAACACACAACTAGCAACCACTCTCTCTGTCCTTTTTCCCCCAATTTCCATCTCATAAACACCATCCATAAATCTTTCATGAAAATTGTTGTACTTTGGGATTAGACTTACATAAAAAAAAAAAAAACAAGAAGAGAAAATAAATGGTGATTAGATTAGATTAGATATTATATATATATATATATATATATATTATATAGAGGAAGAGACGAGAGATGCAAATAAGAAGAGAAGAAAAAAAAAAGAGATGGAGAATGACGGAAAGAGAAAGAAGAAAAGGGGAAAAAAAAAAAACTGGACAGAAGAAGAAGAGGAAAAGAAAGAGTGGGAGGTCACAAGAAGAGAAAAAAAAAAGGTTGATTAGATTAGATTAGATTATTTATAATAATAAAAAAATACAAAGAGGAAGAGATGAGAGATGCATATAAGAAGAGAAGAAAAAAAAAAAAAGGAGAGATGGATTATAGAGAATGATGGAAAGAGGAAGAAGAAAAGGAAAAAAAAAGATGGAGAGAAGAAGAAGAAGAAAAGAGAAAGTGGGGATAGCAAACGGAGAGACGAAGAGGAAAGATGGGAAAGGAATATAAAAAAAAGAGTGAGAGAGGGAGAGATAGAGAGAGAAGGATAAGAACAAATAATAAAAAAAGAGGAATGGTGTTGGGGACTTGGGATATTTAAAAAAAAACACATTTAGCAAAATTACCAAATTACCCTCTTAACGAGTTGATACAAAATATTCGTGAATTGACCCGACCCAACCCGTTAGCTTAACAGGTGGCTAACGGGTTCACATGTTTTCAATTCAATCCATTAAGCTTAACCTAAATACTGATAATTCCGTGTGAATTCGCGTCGTGTTAACGGGTCATGTGTAATAATGTCAAGTCTAATTCTATGTATGTATGTATGTATTTTTAAAATATCTTCAATTTAAAGTTTTAATTATAAAATCATTTTATACATAAAACACCATATATAAGATAAGTATATTCATTGGAGTACCACTGAGACAAGGTTCACTTCATAATCTAAAACTCTTTACACATGTTCATTGGAGCAAGACCAAGATATTAAATGCAAGTCTAACACTCTTTACACATATATAACATGTATGACAAACTACTTTGATTAAGAATGAAAGCACCATATTCTTTGAAAGGATAAGTAATCTTCAAATCAATTTTTTTTCCCCAAAAAATTGCAAGACATGTTTTATGAAGGTGAATTAAGGCACCAAATTGGAAAACAATTTCAGAAAATAAAAACAGTGAAAACATGTCTGGTAGATATTGTACAAAATAATTACCCAAATCAAATATCATAAGTAATATTATAATTTTAATGGTATATAACTTATAATTATAATTATAATGAAATAAATAAACTAACATAACTAATATTATAAGAAAAAAAAACGATGTACTACTTATCATTTTTTCGAGAAACAATTTTTTTTTTACTTGCCTCTATCTCTTTCTCTGTTGGGTTCATTTTTATACATGATTTATCACGTCGTTCACCCAATGTTTTGAGTTAGTTCTTGACATTTTATAGCTTTTTTCTTCCTTTTTGTGTTTTCATAGATTTTACCTTGGTTGGAATAAATGTGAGTTAAAAGTGCATTATGGAATATAAATTCTGGTTTTTCGTAGGTCAACTTTTTTTACTGTGGATCACCATGCTCCAGTGCTCGGATGAGGTTAAGCGCTTCATAAAACTTGTTTCAATGGATGTTGACGACAACATAGCCAAATTTGAGATCCATTGAACAAGTATAGCCTAGAAAACCAATCTAGTATTGATCATCCCTCTGGAATTGTGGTTTGTACCACCTTTACCTCCATTGGATGGAACCCTCCCTTTTCTACTTGTTACCAGACCACTTGGTAACAATAGTTTACCTAGGTAAGCTGGGATATCATTCTAGCTAGTTGGATCCCTCTTAAGGTGTTAAAAGTCAAAGAAATGATGAAAGGGGGACATTAGCCTAACTAGCTTTAGGAAAAACGGAAGTATCCTATGGATTGGTGAGTTGGCAAGGGAGAGAGGGCAGCTAGGGGGAGGAAATTAGCTGATCTTTCGAGACACACTTGCATTTTCTGAAACAAGAGAGAGAGAGAGAGAGAGAGAGAGAGAGAGGAGAGCAAGGAGCAGCAAAGCAAAGAAGGCTACCAAAGAGGAGAAGAAACCATTCCACCATTGAAGGCTTTTGTGCCTTCACTTTCACAATATATGTAACTTTTTTCTAGTTTTATTTCAAGTTGTAATTACTATGAACATGAGGAACTAAACTCCATACCTATGGCTTAGGTTGAAGCCCTTAACATGAATACTCTATTGTTTTGATGCTTGGGTTTATGGATTTCTAGATGTTGTTGATGAACTTCTCTTCACTAAATTAATCTATCCTTGATGTGTGTTTTCTTTGGTTGATCACCCTTGAAAGCATGCTTCTTGAGATTTTTGAGATTATATGTATCTTCATGTTTTTTCTAAGCAACTAATGGATGAAGTAAGAATCATTCATGTGAATTGGTTTCTTGAATGCCTAATGTAAACATCATACTATTAGGGTTCTTGTGATGTTCATATTCTCTTCAAACTTAATGGGTTTCTCTATATGATTAAATCGAAGTACTAAACACACTTAGATTGATTGTGTAGGAAACACAAGTATTGTAGCACTAAACACACAATTTACTTATCTTAGAGAGAATCAATGCGTATTGAGCCACTAAACTCGGTCTTGATTGCGAACATCTTCATCAATGTATCTAAAATTCATAACTTGAGTATCCATAAACATGAGTAGAATTGTTTAGGGTGGATTCCGAAAACCCTAGTGTTTGTCACCATATTAAGTTACACTTGGATAATCACATTTGTTAATCTTGTTAAAATTAGAGTTCAGTTACATTTAAGCATTATAATTAGGTGATCCCCTTCCACCCCCCCCTTTTTGTTTTGTTTTGTATGTGTGTTGTTCGAAGTCTTGAGTGTTCTTTTCACTGAATTATGCTCACTTTTGTATATGTTTTTTTTTACCATATAAAGAATGTAAAATGTGGATTAACGGTTGGAAAGTTACATGTCAAAACTGGGATAGAGGTCAAAATTGGAAAACAGAGGAAGTTCATAAATTCGTCTCTGACCTAAATGAGAAAAAATGGTGATATCCTAATGATAATGCAGTGATACAGTGGTGATACAGGAGTGATACAAAATGTTAATTGTGTTTAGGCCTGGGCACGGTCCGGTTTGGATCGGTTCTCAGGTAAAATTAGAACCGAAACTGTACTGTTCATCCGGTCCGGTTCGGTCCGGTTCTGACAAAAACTCATAAACAAAACCGACCCAATCCAGACCTACCAGTTCCGGCTCGGTTCTTGCGGTTCCCGGTTTTGAAGCTTCAAAACAGAAAATAACACAAAATAATAAAATCAAAGAAAAAAAGACTACAAAAACAAAAGAAAATATCTTATCTTCAAAAATCATATAGCTCGTTTTCACAATAACAACTTAAAAAGAATCCCCAGATCTACAAGATCTTAATCAAAATATACAAACTTAAAAAGAATCTTCAGATCTACAAGATCTTAATCAAAATATACAAACTTAAAAAGAATCCCCATATCTACAAGATCTTAATCAAAATATACAAGAACTTAATACATTATGTACCAGAAAGAGGAAGAAGAAGAAAAAGAAGAAAGAGAAAGAGGAATGAGAAAAAAAAAAAATCAGAACCACCATAAGCGGTATGAAGAAGAAGAAGATAGGAAAAAAAAAAATCAGAACCACCATAAGGGGTATGAAGAAGAAAAAGATAGAAAAAAAAAAAATCGAAAGCAGCAGAAATGGGAAGAAGAAAGAGAGATAGGGAAAAAAAAATCGAAACCAGCAAAAAGGGGAAGAAAGGGGAAGAAGAAGAAACAGAAAGAAGAAAAAGCAAAAGGGATAGGGGAAAAAAAAAAGGAACCAGCATAAAGGGAAAAAGAAAGAGGAAGAGAGAAAGGGGAAGAAAAAGAAAGAGAAAGAAGAAGAAGACGAAAGAGGGATAGAAAATAAAAATTGGAACCAGCAGAAAGGGGAAGAGAGAAGGGGTTGAAGAAGAAGACGAAAGGAAGAATGAGAGAGAAAGAAGAGGAAAGAAAGAAAAAATCAGAGAAAAGTTGAGAGAAATGAGAGGAATAAACAAAACAAAAAGTATGAAAATTTTCATTAAAAAAATAAGAAAGAGCCGTTCTCTTCTCTCTGCCCAAGGCATCATCAACACTATGAATTCTCACCCCACTTGCTTTTTAATCACGTCTCTCTGTTTATGGTTCCAAGGTGGGCATTAAAATAGTATAGAATTGATTGTGTTCTCTCTCCTCTTTTTGGTATTCTTTATTGTTTATTCTTTGTTTTTTAGACAACCAATAAAAAAACATGTTAAATTATATATAAAATATATAATATAAAAATATATAAAAATTAATTTTATTGGACCGGTTCTTTTGGATGGAAAATCGGAACTGGAACCGGTCTGAACCGGTTCGGTTTGGATTTGACTCGGTTGTTGACTTTTTCGGTCAACACGGTTTTTTTCGGTTTTTTCCGGATTGGTTTGATTCGGTTTTACGGTTTTGCGGTTTCAATGCCCACCCCTAATTGTGTTTATCTTTGGTTTTTGTTTTGTTTCATTTTGTTTACTTTTCTTTACTCATTTCTAGTATCTGATTTGTATCTTACTTGTGTGATTCTTTTAAATAAGTGTTCTATACATACTCAAACTAGACCTTTGTATAAGCCTCCAATTCCTTGTAGGAATGATCTCATATTTACAAATCTATACTCTAATAGATTCGTACACTTGCAGATATTTGTAATTGGATGATTAGCACATAAATTTGTGCCAATTATTGGTACAACACTCTCTCTCTCTCTCTCTCTCTCTCTGGTCCCCTCTTCTTTTATCTTTCTTAGTTTTTTTTTTCCAGCACTTTTATCTATCTTTTACTGATTAATGGTCAATTATAGTTCAATTGGGTGGTCTACCTCTCAATCTCTCTTAAGTTTCCATTCTTTCTCTCATCCTCCTCATCTCTCTTTTGTTCTCTCCCTATGGTTCCCTATTCTTTTCTCTCTCTTATTCCCTCTTCTGGTTCCATTGATTAATGGTTAGTTATGGTTCAATTGGGTGGTAGTGGTGGTTCGAATGACACTGGATTTATGGTAGTTGTTGTGATTCGACTGGGTTATAGGTGTTGTAATTTGAGACGATGGTATTTGAACATGGTGGTTGTGGAGTAGCTCTGGTCTCTGTTGGTGGTTCTGTTGGATTTTTCCATGACTAGGTTTAACTTATGGGATGTTTTTTAGATGTTGAATCCTTAGATGCTTTTCAGAAGAAATCAGTGGGATATCCTTTCAAAACCTTTCCTAGCTATCTAAGCCTCTAGCTAAAATGGAAATGTAATTTAGTCCAAAAAATAGGGGAGAGAGAAATTCAGTCCATTTCTGCAATTTGCGGTCCCACATCGACTGCAAACAACAACTTCATGTTTTTTCTCCTTCATAAATATCTTAACCCCAATCATTTTTCACACAAACTTAAGTTTAGCCTACTTATCTACATGGGCCTGAAAAGTCAATGTTTAGTTGTGATTTTTACAAAATGCCTACTTTGGCATTGAAGTTTCTTAATAATTTTAATGAAGAATTATAATCTTCCGGAATCGGAAAGTTCTGAATTTTTCAGAATTTTTTCGGAATCAGAATCGGAAGTACATATTGAATTCCGAAAGGTTTTGGATTGGAATTGGAATGGCTGTTTTTGATTCGATCCTGCTGAATTACACCCTTAGGCGTCACCTTAATCATCACCTCTGATCACGGCTATGCATGCTAAACTCAAAAGCGCCTGTCTCCACTTCATTTAGTATAAGATCTCTCTTATCTGGGCTGGGGGTACAATCTTCTCCAACGTCACTAAGTTCAAGCTCACCTCGTGCAAGAACATCTTCTAAGATCGTCCAATCAAGAGCGAGTTAGCATTTCTTCATGGCTTTCGTGGAGCACTAAAAGCCCTCATCTGAGCAAGTTGGCTTGATCCCCTCGAACTCCTCAGAAGACTTGAAGTCTTCGATCACCTTTTCCTTGATCGACCTCGACTGCCACTTCCTTTGTAATCTTGGTCCTGGATGACATAAACATCCTTAGCATGCTTATCAGCCATGCATTTCATCTCGCACTTGCCCTCACTGACTTTTTTCTTCTTGAGGTCTATCATTGACCTTAGCTTGGTGATTAGAAGGTCACTGTTCGGTTCATTTTTACACATGATTTTTCATGTTATTCACCCACTATTTTGAGTTAGTTCTTGACATTTTATAGCTTTTTACTTCCTTTTTGTGTTTTCTTAGATTTTACCTTGGTTGGAATGAAAATGAGCTAAAAGTGCACTATTTGTTATAATTTCTGTTTTTGTTCATTTTCGTAGGTCAACTTCTTGGCCTGGGATCAACATGCTCCGGTGCTCGGATGAGGTCATGATCTTCACGAGACTTGTTCCAATGGATGTTAACTACAACATATCCAAATTTGAGCTCCATTGGACAAGTATTGCCCATCCAACCAATCCAGCATGTTACCACAGCTCTGAAAATCCGAACTTGGCCAGCTTTTACCTCCTTTGTGTTATTTTGATTTTCTTGTTACCATAACTCTTGGTAACAAGAAGTTACCTTAGCTTTGAGATAATTTCTGAAGCAATTGGCATCTTTGTGAGGACAAAGCTTCATGATGGCAAGGGGACAATGGGCTAAGGCTTTATCAAAGGTGGTAGTTTTATATTAAAAGGTAAAAGCTGGAAAGGAGGAGAGAGGGAGGAGAAGTCAAAGGGCAATCTGATTTGGGGGAGCTTTGCAACGGGAGAGATAGGCTATTCCATCAGTCTACACAATTGAGAGCATTTTTTGGAGAGTTTGGAGCTAGGAGAAAGCCAAGGTGCAGCCAAGCAAAGTGGAGAAGAAAGCTTCCACCATTGATGACCTTGAAGCTTTCACAATTTTCTCAAAATCTGTAAACTCTTTCTAATTTTATTTTGAGTTTGTATTTGGAATAAGTATGAGCAACTAAACTCCATAGCTAGGGCTTAGGTTGAAGCCCTAAACATGATTACCTTATTGTTTTGATGCTTGAGTGTATGAATTTCTAAATATTGTTGATGAATTCCAATTCACCAAATTAATCTATCCTTGATGTGTGTTTTTCCTTGGTTGGCCATCTTTGAAAGCATGCCTCTTGAGATTGTTGGGATTATGTGTATCTTCATGTTTTCCTAAGCAATAGATGGATGGAGTAAGAACCATCCATGTGAATTGGTTTCTTGAATACCTAATGTAAACACCATGCTATTAGGATTCTTGTGATGTTCATATTCTCTTTGAACTTAATGGGTTTTCCTTGTAATCGAATCGAAGTACGAACCATACCTAGGTTCGGTTATGAGGAGAGCACAAGTATTGTAGCACGAACCATGCACTTTACGTATATTAGAGAGAATCAATGCGTCTTGAGCCACGACCCATGGTCTTGATTGCGAACATTTTCATCAACACGTTTAGAGTTCATCACTTGAGTATTCATGAACTTTGGTAGAATTGTTTAGGGTGGATTCCGAAACCCTAGTGTGTGTTACATTTTAATTTCACATCTTGATAATTCATCTATGCCATTCTTGTTAAATTTAGAGTTCATTTACATTCATGCAATAGAAATAGGTCACTTGAAACAAATCAAAACCCCCCCCCAAAATGTGTGTGTGAGTTGCGTGTTTGACACGTTTTGTGTCTTTGTTACTGAATTTTATTTGTTTCTGTAATTGTTTTGGACTTTTGGTCCGCGTTGTGTTCTTGCATTTTCTGTGCTGAATCCAACCGTATAAAGAACGTGAAATTTAGATAAACGGTTGGAAAGTTATATGCAAAACACTGGACAGAGGTCGAAACTGGAAAAACAGAGAAACAAATCTGCCCAAAAACGACCGGTCGTTACTGTTCAGCGACCGGTCGGCACTGTTCACTGTTCACGGCACTGTTCACTGTTCACGGCACTGTTCACAGGTGATAAAGTGGTGATAAAATGGCGATAGAAAATGCTGTTTGTGTTTTTGTTTAGTTTTCTTGTGTTGTTTCATTTCTTTTACACTTCTTTACTCATTTTTAGTTTCCATTTTGCATTTGTGCATTTGTGGTGTGTCAATTAAGTGTTCTTTATGTACTCAAATTAGAACTTATAGGAAGCCGACAAGTTCTTCGTGAGATCGACCCCGTACTTACATAATCTATACTTCAATAGATTCGTGCACTTGCGGGTATTTGAAGGATGCTAATTGTCTCCAATTGAGCATGATAGTGAAGCTTTGCCTACAAAAAAACAAACAATAAATGAGTGGAAGTGAACATTAATCCGGTAAGGTGTCATGCCTCCAAATCCATATGCCAATATTATAAAAATATGACACGTAAATTTGCGGCGCGAGTTTGAGAAAGTAAAATTTCCCGTTTTAAAATATAAAGCACACAATTGTGACTTTTAAATACTTTTTTTTTTTTATTGATGATCAAGAGCAGAATATTTGTACATAATTTTTACCTTACCCAAATGATAGTACATGTATAGTTGCATTTTTGTAATGTAAAGATAAGTACTGATACTATAGGTTTTATTTTTATAATAAGTAGTGATCATCCAATCCCCATGAATTCTACTCACCACCTGAAAATAGCAAATGTGTAGCATCATGAGTCACACTAACCATGACTTACTGGATTGTTTTGAAGCTTAAAAGTACAGTGGTATTCAATTAGTATTTTTAAGTAATCAATAAAAGTCTGGTGGTATTCAATTAGGAGTTTTAAATAATCAATACAAATCCGGTGGTATTCAATTAGTAATTTTAACAGATAAGAAAAAGTACCGTTGTGTTAAAAAAAAACTTACTTATTTTAATATATTTCAATAAATGGTGTATTGTGTGAGACTTTTGAGTGTGTGATATAAATACCAAACCACATAACAAATCCCACCCTCCTATGCATGATTCTCATATATATATGCTCTCATAATTTTTTTTTTCCACTATTTTTTCATGCTTTCTACTATACAAAAAATTAAAAAAAAACTTTTTATGAGAGAGATGATAAAGAAACATTAACAAGAGAGAAGATATTGCCTCTTCTGGAGTTAATGGGCATTTTCCAATGGCTCTTCTTTCGTTTTAGACAAGCTTCTTTGGAGCAAAATTATCTTTTCGATACTTTTTTCAAAATCTCCTGCTCTTTGGGGATGAAAATATCAAAAGCACAAATCTTAAGAAGTTGTCACATAACATTAGTTTTTCAAAATCTGAACTCATGAACTATTTCAAAATCTGAACCGATGAAACAAACAGTTGTCAAAGTGATTTTTCAAGAACGCCTGGTGTAAAAGCATAACTACTTGGGTGGCACTCTAGACCACTTTACATATATTCATGATGATTTTCTATCTACATTCTTGAGTCTGCTCTGACTTGCTCTCATGCCACAATCATGATATTTCCTTGTATATAATGTAATGGTATGTACCTTCATGTTATGTATTTATGTAAATGATGTTGGGTGATGCTGTGTGATAGAGTTCAAGCTTGTATATAAATATAAGTAAAATCCTATAATTGCAATCTATTGAAATCATAAGTAAAATCCTAAGTGAATTAACATCATAAGTAAAATCATGCAATTGCAATCTATTAAAATCATAAGTAGAATCATATAATTATAAATCCGGCTGAAATCCATTAAATTAAAATCATGTTATTACAATCTATTAAAATCTCAATTGAATATACCCCCTTAAATCTAAGGGAAGTCATAACTGGAGCCAATGACTCCACCTTTGCTTCGAAAAACCCACTTTTCCCATGTTTGCTAAGCTTTTAGGGGCACATGGCATCCAAACAGAAGAAGCAATACACAAAAAACAAGTGCTAAGCTTTTAGGAGCACTGCCCAAGTCCTTTTTTATGGAGACTTGGAGGACGAATGGTGCCACTATGTGACTTACAAGGAAAATACTTTTTTATTTTACAATTTAATATTGATAGCTTGGCCAAATATTATAAATGCAACTCCCCACACAAAACTCTCTTGTCTGGGGAATTTTGTTTGTGAGGTAAAATACCTCTAGGACGAGCTGGGCAAAAACACAAGTGACCAAGCTAAGCTCGGGTCTAGGTGGTCAGGTTAAGCTCGATATGGAGTGGTCGAGCTTGGTTGCCATATATTTTTCCCCACCTTAGCTCAGGTGGGCTTGTAAGCCCATTGGTCTATGAGGTTGGGCTCAATGTGGGTGAGGTTGATGTCAGCTTAATTTACGTGGTGTTCACTAAAAGGACTTCTAATCCTAAGGGAATCCTAGTTCGAGGAGGACTACGTCATTCTCGAGTTTTACTCCCATAAGGATTAGGTTGTCTAAGATGATATAAAGTCTGAAGAGACCCTTCCTCGATGGCATGCAATTCTAAGCACCCTAATCTATTGTGTACTTTGCTCTCAAACACTCAACTAACTTCAGAAACGGAAGGTCCTTGGCCGACACCACATCAGTGTCCTTCACTATTACTTTTCTATTTTGCAGGCTCTGGAGGACAACTTGGTTTCACGCCAATATAGTCTAGACAAATTGCCGACCTTGATCTCGATGCTCGAAGACGTCATCTTGCTGTTGAACCAAATTTAGGCATCAACAAAGGTTATCGACATGAAAGCGACGCAATTGTCAATTTAATTTGGTGCATCACAGTTGTTCGAAGATGCTAAAACTCAATTCATTTTATGTCATTTTTCTCTTTTAGGAAAACTTAGGAACATCATGTTATAGGTCTAGAGGGCATGAGTCATTATTCCATGTGGTTTTGTCACTTCTTCAGCTTCTCACTTACAACTTTTGGATTCCAATACGGGACGCAATGCCACCTCCTTGGGATCAAGTTTCTTTTTTCTTTTCTTGCTTTTCCATTTGCTAGTAATCTCCCTTTTCCCTTTGAAATTGTGAAATTACTCACAACATATGATGATGTTAACGTATTCAATGAAATGCAGGTACAGTTATTTAGAAATTATCTCATGTCACATTAGTATCGAACTTAATCTTTTTTTAATTTCTTTTTTTGCCAAAGTTAAGAAGAGGAAGCGGGGATTTTCTCCCCCACACACTGTCAAGAGATGCCATGAGAGTTTGAACCTAAAACCACTTGTTTGCAAATCAAGGGCTTTTTTTACTGGGCTAGACCATGTTGGCAACCTTTTATTTTGATTTAATACACTCATATTGAATCAAACTTAAAAACATGCAAAACTTATCTCCATAGCTCCATGGATGTGTGGATGCCAATAGAGCTTACAAGTGTAGGCGTTTATAGGAGATTGTATGAATGCAATAGATTAACGAGAAAGAAAACGTTGAGGGCTCGTTTGGTACATCGGACTGTACTGACTAATTTCAGTCGGATAATATTAATTTATTCTGGAGAGTAATGACTGTTTATCCATAATATTATAAGGCATTTGGTGTTGTTTCGGATAAATAGTCTGACTAAGTTATACTGTGTTTGGTGCTCCGTCGGATAACAGTGGATCGAACTCCATAAATAAAAAAGAAAAATTCACTTAGTTTAATTTAATTGAGGTATTGATATCCTATACCTGCTACGTACAATGCTTGATTTACCCCAAAAAAAAAATTGAAACTACAGTGCGATTCGACCACAAAAAAAAAAAATCATCAACTGGATCTTCAATGCCATTCCATCATCAAGATGTATACAATTATGTTTCGCTTGGGAGGGCCTATCCTGTTGATTGGGAGCATTGAACCACAACCAAGAACCATAGAAATTAATGTTTCTCTGTTATCAATAACTCAACCGAAGAACAGAAATCCAATTTTTGAACCTCTACTATCAAATTCACCAAATTCTACTATAAGGTCTTTTGCTTCAGGAGCAACTTTTGATTTCTTTCAATCGTAGTCCATCCCCAAATCTTCTCAACACACCCAACCCCCAATCTGGAACATGAGCAGCCCCCACCCCACGCCCACACCAACCGTCCACCAAATCTATCAAAAATCTGTCAATTTGTGTAGCAAATAATTTCCTACACAATCGAATATCCAAATATGAATTTCTTTAACACTGAACAACACATACTTGAAACTAAGATGGGCATCAATCAAAACTGAAAGGGAACCAAAATTGTGAGAATCTATGGTTTGAGTGCAGGGGACTTGATTGAGTCTATGTAAATGGCACAATGGATTATTTCGTTAATTAGGGGCTGGAGGAAGAGCCGACCTGCTAGGTTTAGAGGTTCGTCGGAGTAGTCATTAGCTACTGATCAACCCATGAGAGAGAGAGAGAGAGATATCCGAGGAGAAGATAGCAAAGAAGAAATGTAGAGCGTGTTTTTTTTACTAATTTTATAATTAAGCGCATATTATCAAAATCGGAGTGTGTGAGTTGTATTAGTTAGTCAAGTAAGGAGAGTATTAAAAACTTAATTCGTTTAATATAGTCCCACATTTAAATAATACAAGTTGACACCAAACAGCTAACATGGACTATTTACTTCTATCCAGAGTCTAATACGACATACCAAACATACCTTGAGAGCTTTTGCCACATGACTCATCTGGCTTGGGTAAGAGCATCCACAATCATGCTCCCTATTTCTTAGCTAAAATTTAGCTAAAAACCCAAAAAAAGCTATTTTAGGAGCTCTTTAAAAAATTTCAACTTCAATCATACTCTCTAATTTGGAGTCATAAACGCTTTACTTCTTTTTGTCATAAATACTTCATACTCTCTAATTTGTTTTTGTGTTTTAAAAGTGTTTGTGTTTTTCAAAATACCTATAGGGAAACAAATTGAGTATCTAAAAGGGTTTTCTCTCTCCCCCTTTCGAAGTGAGAGCAAAGGTACCTGGTGGTTGCTAGGCTTGTGTATTTCCCTTGTGGTTTTCACAAGATCTGTTATTCTCTTGTGTTTTTCACAAGATCTGTTCCTAGTTCTTTTACTAGGGATAACCTAAGGTGCTGATTCAGTCTTGCTCCTCCACGGTGGAAACTCAAAGCTTCAAATTTTGGAGCAATTTCAAATGGAGGAAGTGCAAACAAGTTTTGACAAAATCCTGACTTTGACAGCTGAGGAAGCTGATCTGTTGGTGATTGAAGAAGAAGATGATGGTGTAGCTCAAGATATCCTTGAGAGAAGTTTAGTGGCAAAGATCTACTCACCAAAACCAGTTCATAAGAAGTCTTTTAAGCACAGAATGTTGGAGATCTGGGATCCGGTGGGTGAAGTTAATATCAAAGAACTCCCAGGTAATCATTTCTTATTCACTTTTGAATGTAGGGAGGATAAACAAAAGGTTTTAAAGTTTGCTCCATGGAAATTTGATAGAAAGCTTGTTGTGTTAGAAGAACCTGATGGTACAGTGGCACCCTCTAAGATGAACTTAAAATTTGCTGATTTCTGGGTTCAAATCCGGAATGTTCCCCTCTTAAAAATGACTGAGAAGCTTGCTAGATCAATTGGAGATAGAATTGGTAAATGTATAGACATTTCTCGATGTGAAGGGGTTGAGCTGGTGGGAGGTTTCATGAGGATCAGAGTTTGAATAGATATTACTAAACCTCTATGGAGGGGATTGAGGATAACCTTTCCTGGAGGTAGTACTGATCTGGTCGAATTTGTTTATGAAAAATTACCCAAATTCTGTTTTGGATGTGGAAGAATTGGGCATATACTCCAGGATTGCAATCACGTGCCAGAGCAACAGAAAAGAGCTAAAGATCAGCCATATGGAAGATTTCTTACCCCAAGAGGCTATGGCCAGGCCCAATCATCAAATAGCCAGTCTTATGATTCTAGTTCAGAGGAGGAGGAAGAAAATAGAGGAAATAGGAAAAGTCTGGGTGAAGGAAAACAGAAAAATGTCTCACGAGAATTTTCAGATGCTATCAGCTCTCCAACAAAGAAAAAACAAAAGGGTAGTCTTGAAGTCAGTAACAAGATGCAAGCTGCTTCTTCACAATCACAGGCATTGAATGCAAGAAGATTACAGATGAAAGAATTGTCCAGAGAAGGTTCTAAAGGAAAAGAAATGGGACACTCGACTTCAAAGTCATTGAGTTCTCAACGAATATCTAGAGGGTCTGAGCAAAGGGATGAAAATGGGAAAAGCAAGGAGGAAAATGGAAAAGCTAATCTCACAGAGACAAAGAAGGTTAGTGAAGGGGGCTGCTCAACCTCCTCTGTTTCCACAAGAAGTGTTGAACCGAATTGTCAAGGGGGAATGAAAGAACAAGAGATTTGTGCCATATCCCATTCTGAAGCTGATAAAGCTTTATTTGGGGATTTTGAGGTGGTAATTCAGTCAGGGGTTGGTCTTGATTCACAGAGTGGCACTCTAGCTGGCAAAGAACCAAAGGGCGTGCAGACCAAAACAGGGCGGAATTGGAAAAGGTTAGCAAGAGAGAGTGGTTCAAATAATTCCTCCCATGATCAAACAACTCCCTGGGTGCAGATTGGTGAGAAAAGGAGTGGGGAACCAATTATGGAAGGGGAAGCTTCAAAGCACAAGAAAGTGGATGAGGAAAAAAGCACTGAGATTGCCATGTATGAATCCGTGGTAGGCCCGGGGATGATGGCCCACCACGAGAAATGAATATCTTAAGTTGGAATGTCCGAGGTTTGGGGAATCCTCGGACATTTAGAGCTCTCAATGATCTATTGAGAGAGAAAAATCCCCAATTAATTTTCCTTATAGAGACTAAGTGTACTAGTGTGCAGTTGAAAGAGAAGGTGTTGAAATGGGGAAATTATAATTATTTTGATGTAGAAAGAATTGGAAAGGGCGGGGGTCTTGCAATGCTGTGGAGGAAAGAAGTTCAAGTGAGTGTGTTGTCTGCATCAGCTAGCCATATAGACTGTTGGGTGAATAATCATCTCATACAACCATTCAGAGTGACTGGATTTTATGGTAACCCTGAAACATCCTTAAGAATTTTCTCTTGGGAATTGCTAAGAAGATTGGGGAGTTCTTGTATAAGCCCTTGGGTTTGCTTGGGTGATTTTAATGAGCTGCTTTCGGAAAGAGATTCAAATGGTGTTAGAAGGAGACCAATGTACCAAATGGAAAATTTCCAGAAGTCTCTAGAGGATAGTGGCCTGAGTGATATCGGTTTTGAAGGTTTTTCTTTCACTTGGTGTTGGAAGAATGGTAATGGGAATGTTCTTTGGGAAAGACTTGATTGAGTTGTTGCAAATGCAGAGTTTAGGCTCCTATGGCACCAAATAAAGGTTCATCACCTGAATAGTACTGTTTCTGATCACAGGCCAGTTCTTTTAACTCTTATTGCCCAAAAGAGTAATGATGATGGAAGTCCAGCAAGGAAACGCAGATTTCAGTTTGAAAAGATGTGGTTGAAAGAAGAGGGATTTGAAGATGTTGTGAGGATTGCCTGGGAACATAGTGGAGCTGATCGCATTTCCGTGAAAGAAAAGATCAAAAAGTGTGCCTCTTCTTTTAAAAAATAGGAAAAAGATGTTTTTGGGAGTGTCAAGACCCAATTAAAGGAGTGCAAAGAAGAGCTGGAATTATTGCAATGTATTAATCCTTCGAAACAACAGAGTCAGAGGAAGGAGTTTCTTGAAAGGAAGATTGATGATTTGTTGGAAAAACAAGAAATTATGTGGCAGCAGTGGTCAAGGGTGGAGTGGCTGAAAGAAGGGGATAAAAATACGAGTTATTTCCATGAAAAGGCAAAGGAGAGGACAAAGACTAATTTCATAGCAGGGGTGTATAATTCAAAGGGGAAATGGTGTACGGACAGAAGATTGGTAACAAAAAATTTTAGTAGTTATTTTTAGTCTATCTTTGCAAAAACAGGAGGGCATAATATGGAGTGGATCACTGACAAGGTTAGTCCAAAAGTGCCTGATCAGATGAAGCATTTTCTAATTAAGCCTTACAACAAAAATGAGGTTGAGTTTGCTTTGAAGCAAATGCCTCCTTCAAAGGCTCCTGGAATTGATGGAATGTCTGCTGTTTTTTTCCAGAAATATTGGCACATTCTTGGGGACGAAGTTGCTGAGGTATGTCTAAAAATTCTGAATGGGCAGGAAAGTGTGAGAAGCCTGAACAAGACTTTGATAGCTCTCATCCCTAAAGTTGAAAAACCGGAATATGTGACTCAGTACAGGCCAATATCTCTTTGCAATGTGATTTATAAAATCATTTCGAAGACCATAGCTAATAGATTAAAGTGTCTGCTCCCAATGATTATATCTGAAAGTCAGAGTGCTTTTGTTCCAAAGAGGCAAATTTCAGATAACATCATTCTGGCTTTTGAAACAATCCATGCCATGAAATGTAGAAGGGGGAGAAAAGTCCCAAGATTTTCTTTGAAGCTAGACATGGCAAAAGCGTATGATAGAGTTGAGTGGAATTTCATTTGTAAAATGATGGAGAAATTGGGTTTCCCTGATGAGTTTATTAAGCTGGTCTTTGAGTGTATATCTACTGTCTCATATTCTTTGTTAAGGCATGGAGCTGTGGAAGGTAATATTATCCCACAAAGGGGGATTAGACAAGGAGATCTCTTATCTCCCTATCTTTTTCTCATTTGTGCAGAGGGTTTCTCTACACTTCTTAAACAGGCATAGCTCTCTGGTGATATAAAAGGGATTGAAGTTGTAAGAGGGGCCCCTCCAATTTCTCATTTGTTTTTTGCAGATGACAGCTTGCTCTTTCTTGAAGCAACACCACAAGCCTGTAGAACCCTTAAGAGGGTGTTCGAGATTTATGAGATGGTAGCAGGGCAACAAATAAATTTGGCTAAGTCTGCAATTGCTTTCAGTCCTAACACTCCTGTGCAATTAAGGAATGAGGTGAGTAGCAATTTAGCGATCCCAATTGTTGAGTTTCATGGGAAATATTTGGGATTGCCAATTGTGATTGGTAGGAAAAAGAAGGAGTGCTTTAATGGAATAAAAGAAAGATTGAGAAAGAAGCTTAATGGATGGAAAGAGAAACTACTTTCAAAAGCGGGAAAGGCTCTCCTTATCAAAGCGGTGGCTCAGAGCATTCCAAATTATGCTATGGGAGTCTTTAAACTTCCTGTAACATTCTGCTCAAACCTAAACTCAATGATTTCTAAATTTTGGTGGAAGAACTCATAGTGTAGTAGAGGTATTAGCTGGGCAAAGTGGGTGCATTTGTGTTTTGCAAAAGATGAAGGTGGAATGGGGTTTAGAGACCTAGAATCTTTTAACAAAGCGCTTGTGGCTAAGCAATGCTGGAGACTTCTTACCAATGAACATACAATGATTCATAAGGTGTTAAAAGCGCGATACTTCCCAAAGTGTAATTTCTTGGTAGTGGGTAAAGGAAGAGCTTCTTCTTATATTTGGAGGTCTTTGATTTGGGGTCGTGAGTTGCTCTTGAGTGGGTTAAGGAAGAGGATTGAAGATGGACAAGAAACACTAGTCTATGGTGATGCTTGGATTCCTAGACCCAACTCTTTCCGCCCTATTTCCCCTCAAGTGTTGGATCAAGAAACTAAAGTAAGTGACTTTATTTTTCCTTTTGGGAATTGGAATGTTGATTTATTAAATTTGTGTTTTCATGAGGATGATGTTAAGGCTATTACATCTATTACTTTTTTGAGTGTTAATTATCACAAAGATAGATGGATTTGGCATTATACTACAAATGGAACTTATTCTGTGAAGAGTGGTTATAGGCTGGAGATGTCTAAGAAAAAGGAATGCAGTGGGGCTGTTGGATCTTCTTCGGAACCAAGAATACGAAGTGCTTTCTGGAGAAAAGTTTGGTCCCAAGAGGTACCACAAAAACTTTTATATTTTAATTGGAGAGCTATTAAAAATTATCTTCCTTGTAGATCTAATCTATGGAAAAGAAAGATAATTTCTGATGACTCTTGCCCCATTTGTAATGTGAATTATGAGATTGTAATTCATGCTTTGTGGAGCTGTCCTAATGCCCAAAAAGTTTGGAAAAAAGTGTTGTTCAGGGAGGTCTTTACAGGGTTACATTTTTTCAACTATGGGGATCTGTTTGAAATTGCCACTATGTATCTTTCGAAGTATGAAATGCGCTTGTTTTTATATATCTGCTGGAATCTGTGGCAAAACAGAAATAAAGCTGTTATTGAAGGTCGCACTAGTGCACAAAATGTGATTTTCAACAGAGCTCTCTTTTTGGCTAATGAATATGAAAGTCTTGTGAAAGGGGAACCTAAGTTAATTGCAGAGAAACCAACCAAATGGTCTCCTCCTCCTGTTGGTAGATATAAACTGAATGTTGATGCTGCTTTTATTCCTGAAACAGGTGTGAGTGGAATTGGTGCTATTGTTAGAAATGACAAAGGGGAAGTGATGGCGGCTATGACCCTTCCTCTTGCCAATGCCACCTCATCTAAACATGCAGAGATCATGGCGCTTCATTTCGGGATGAATTTTGCTCGAGATGCTGGCTTTTCTTCTTTTTTAATGGAGTCTGATTCACAAGGGGTGGTAATTGATGTAAAGAATGATGAGGAAGAGTTGTGGGCATCAGACGGGCATCTTATTGATGATATTAAGAGGAGTCTACAACTTTTTGAAGAAGTTACTATCTCTTTTAGTCCAAGAGGGTGTAACCAAGTAGTTCATTTTCTAGCAAGGCATGCTCTTAATTGTGATACTATGGTAACCTGGATTGAAGAGGTTCCCTTCTGGCTGGAATCAGTTGTAAATGATGACATTGTTGTATCCTCTTAATTTTATCAATGAGTTCTTCTTTCCCACCAAAAAAAAAAAAAAAAAAAAAAAAAAAAAACCTATAGGGAAAAGAACTATTTTAAAATTAAAAAAAAAAGTGTTTGTGTGCTGCAAAATGTCTACAATGAAAAGAATTGAAAAAAAAAATTGCTTGTGCGCTGCAAAACACCTACATCAAAAAGAATAGAAAACATAAAAAGCTGCAAAACACCTACATCAAAAAGAATAGAAAACATAAAAAGTGTGCTGCAAAATACTATAGCGAAAAGAATTGATAAAATTGTTAAAAATATATGCTTGTGTTTTGCAACGTGAAAAGGTGATTAAAAATATAAAATGCAGAAAAACTTGAAGACATCATTAAATAAATGTTTTAAATAATAATAAAATATAGTAGCGTTTAATTATAGGGAGTCAATAGGAGCCCCTTCTCTCTTAGGAGCTCCTAGAGGTCTTCCTATTTTAGGAGCTGGATAGGGAGCATGATTGGAGGTAGGATTTTTCAATTCCTCCATAAATTTTAGCTAAGGAGGTGGTTTAGGGAGTCTATTGTGGATGTTAATACTAAAACCATAATCTAACATGACAATCCAAGTCCAGAAACACAAGCATGCACACTAAGACAGGACATTAACATGCAAGTGAAGTATAAGTACGACTGCACAATATCTTGTATAGAAACAAGAGAAAATCGGCACATACAACCGGTGCTTATTACATTGGAACTACAGGTCACATTGCATACCAAATTTAGTATAACACTTTCTAAGGATAAACAATTTAACATGTGATATCCTCCCATATTGTCCATTTACTATGTCTTCTTGCCCACTGCTGGGTACTCAAACATTTGACTGGGCATAACCCTCAAATGCTTGGCCTCACATTGAGACGGGATGCGAGCTTTTGACCCAGAGATTTACACGCCTGCATTGCCAATACAAGCACATAACATCAGAACAACATGGCTTATTCTAAAACTAATCCTTCATATTCCAGTATCACATCATCAAGTTGCTTAACTGTACAAATTCACAAATGCAATAATTTATAAATAGACTCACCTGAGACCAGTATGAGATCCAGATGCTGCGAATCTCATGGGTGACACGTGGGTCTGATAGGGCATCCACCCATCGGCGGATGAATCGCTCTTGCCTGCATGAAGGTACAAGATTAAGAACAATGTTTAAATACAATTATTTTCACACAAAGACATCATAGGGTTGCCAGGTACCTGTCTGGCGCCCAAGATCTGTATCTCTCTCCAGGTTGCTTAAAGTTGTTCTCCTTCTCAATGATGCTCTGAATAACCAAAAAAGAGTTCCCATATGAATTATTATGTGCAGAAAACTAGGAAAATCCAGAAATGCTATCGGTACATATGTATACACCTACACTATTGTATGCGCCCAGGTGACAGAAAAAAGGACACAGCTGGAAGAAAAGATAATGTACAGACAAGATGGGGAAACTAAGGTATATTATTTAAAGCAATATTCCTCAATTGATAGAAACTGACCTTCTCACGCTTTCCAGTGAGGATATTAGAAGGAATGGGGAAGCGCTCAGCATGACGAACAGGATCATACCTTGAAGGGAAGTAATTAACCTGAAGATAACAGTATAGCAACTCATCAGAGAAAACTCAAATAAATAAACACACATACAATTGGAGTTGTCCTCCCAGAATATTGAGCAATCTAAGTATACAAGGGCCAAAGGGATTCCATAAGAGACATAACAATTGAGTAAAATAATAATACCTCCTCATCCCTGTGCATGAAATTCATGAATCCCTCATGATGATTGTTATGATGAGAATTCTTGGGAGCATTCACTGGGAGCTGCAGATAGTTCGGGCCAAGACGGTGCCTCTGAGTATCAGAATATGAGAAGATTCGAGTTTGGAGCAACTTATCATCTGAATAGTAGACACCAGGGACAACAATGGCAGGGCAAAACGCAAGTTGTTCATTCTCTGCAAAGAAGTTATCAATGTTTTTATTCAGAACCAAACGGCCAACTGGCTGCAGAGGAAGAATATCTTCAGGCCAGGTCTTAGTTACGTCAAGTGGGTCAAAGTCAAATCTGTCCTCATGATCAGGATCAATTGTCTGAATATAAAGTTTCCACTCAGGGTAGTTGCCAGCTGCAATGGAGTCATAGAGATCCTGGGTAGCATGGCTGTGATTAGCTCCTCCAACCTTAATAGCTTCATCCTCCAACAAACACTTGACTCCACAAGTAGGTTTCCAATGAAATTTCACATACAGTGCTTTCCCTGCCTTATTGATAAGGGTATAGGTGTTAACACCAGAGCCTTCCATGTGCCTGTAATCTTGTGGAACTCCCAGATCATCAAATAGGAAGGTGAACATGTGCAGGCTTTCTGGATGGTGGGAGAAGAAGTCAAGGATCCTCCAAGCCTCTTGGATGTGTGACTTGGGGTTCGGTTTGAGAGCATGGACCATGTCCGGGAATTTCATTCCATCACGGACAAAAAAGACGGGGAAATTGTTTCCAACCAGGTCAAAATTACCCTGTGTTTATGAACAAATTCACCACATGAGTAATCACTACACAGCAAAACAAACCCAAATAAATTCGTACATAGTGAATAATAATGTTACCAAGAAATCAACCATCTGTATATGCAAAAACAAAATGCAATATGGTATGCTACATGAGCAATCTATCACAGCCAAGCGACTACCCCCATAATTTAAAGGAAAATGAAAAGGGAAAGCTAAGAAAGGAATGAATGCAATCTTTCATTAAAGTCATGAGACTGAATGATTTCCAAGAACTATAATTAGTCAAATATGACTTGAGTACTTCATATTTTGTCACCACAGCCACCTCAGCTGCCACTACAGACACCAATACATATCCATTAAATATGCCTATGCTATTGAGAAAATAAATAAAACATTGATAATATATAGGTAAAAACCTCACCTCTCTGGTGTAAAACTTCACTGCAAAACCACGAGGATCCCTCAGGGTTTCAGGGCTGCCACGCTCATGGATAACAGTGGAGAAACGCACAATGACAGGTGTCTGAACACCAGGGGCTCGAAGGAAGTCAGCACAAGTAAGCTGAGAAATATCATGAGTGACCTCAAAGAATCCCTTTGCACTGGCTCCCCTAGCATGGACAACACGCTCTGGGATTCGTTCTCTATCAAAGTTGGCAAGTTTCTCCACCAGATGATAGTCCTCAAGGAGAATTGGACCTGGAAAATAGAAACAGAAGTTTAATTCGGAACTGCACCGACTCAACTCATCATATTTAATCATCTAGATTACATGCAAAAATAGCATAAAAATGAAATTAGTTGTTATGCATTCCAGAACATAAAATAAAGATGACTGTTGCTCAGTTGCAAATATTTGTAATTTTTATTTACATTTAGAAGGTAGGGTTTCAGACAACCAGATTATCTTGACAACCCAACCCAAAAGGAGGCTGGAGGAATTAAACGAGAACCAACAGAGCGAGAGTCATTTTTCAACTAAAGTAAGCATAAAATTTTAAAATAAATGTCAATAGGAAAAGGATCAGCTTCAAATACAAGATATACAAGTATATATATACATATCTTAAATCCCACAAGCGTTTCCAAAGATTAATTATCCTCAACATGGTAGTGGGTGGGAATAACATCCAAAAAGCAGTTTACAGCTCATAATCACATGAATATCAAAATCTTGTTCAGAAAAGTTGAGAAAACCATCACAAAAATTCAAAACCCAGGTAAGCGAAGAACCAATGATAACAAAGATAAATATATACACACAAATAGTGAACAGCATCATAAGATAGATTGATGATGAAGCGCAACTATAAAAAAAAAAAAAAAAAAACTGTGTTGCAATTGAAAACCCAGCATCAATCAACGAAGAGTTGTGATGAATTACCTCTAGATCCAACAGTCAAAGAAGAGTTGTTGTTCCAAACTGGAGCACCGGAGTTTGTGGTCCAGAATGGGGAATCAAAAGCACTTGAAGGGCGGTACTGCAACATACACAACGAAAACGAAACAAGACCATGATGAGCTAAAAGAACAACAAACACAAAATTTCGAGCTACGCTTAAATGACCAGTCTGATTGATCAAGAAGATTAATTCATCAAGAAATCAAACTTAAACAAATCAAGAAATATTGAGATTAGGACAGGGAAATGAGTACCTTGTAAGGATCCATGGAGAGAGAGAGGGGGAAGAAGAAGAAGGGAGTTTGATATGAAGGTGAGAGAGCAGAGCTAAGCCGCTCAAAGGTTGGGTCGTTTGGCAAATGAGAATCGAAGAGGGAAATATGAAATTGGGGAATTTATAAACACTTGTGGGTCGTGGGCGTGGCTCGCGCTTCTGTGCAAATTACCAATCTCAGCAGGTTATCTTTATCCCCACACACACTGGGAGGTCAAGAGAAGAGAAGACATATCTTTGCCAACTTAGCGTCGCGAGTCAGAACGATTCTCGCCAAACCTGTCAACGAAACATTCTTGTGTACACAATTGTGGCAAAACGTGCTTCACTCACTTCAAATCTTTTACGACCAATTTTATGAGGAGGGCTTTTTTTACAACAAAAAAAATTATACAATTTTATGAGGAGATTGTATGCAAAAAAAACAAATGGGATTCGGATTTTTTTTTAATGGGAATTATTGTCCAAAGACAAAAGAAATATTACAGAAATTAAGAGTTCAATTGAAAAGTAAAAGAAATTAAAATGCGTAAAAAGGACTAGAAACACCATAATTGACTGTGTAATTATAAAATATATGGAATCGTCTTTTTATTGTTCAAAGATTGTGAACATATTATCCCTAAATAATGAACACAAAAATTGATTTAAATATAATGTTGGTGTTGATTGCAATTAATAGCTAACTATAGAGATTTGATTGAAACAGTTAAAACATTTCACCACGAACAACAATGGCAGGGCAAAATGCAAGTTGTTAATCTTACTCTAATTGAATTATTAATTTTTGTTAATATTTTATTTTACTTAAGAAGAAAAAAAAAGTCATTCGTGTATCTCACATTATCATTGAATTGGTTTCAAGATGATCAGTTTAACAACAAATCCCGAGCCTATGAATTTATCCGTATTTTGTAAAACCTAAGCTTCTCAAAAAATCTAACCATTTAACATATGACACATCATCAATTTTTAACCTAAGATTTGTTTTTTCAAAATTGAAGTTAACTTTAAAGTTAACGTGCTTGAGGGGTTTTTTTTTTCATCATGCTTCCTTCCTCCTTGAGAAAACTGTGAATAAAATTGATGCATTGCTCTTTATCTCCAGCTTATATATTGAACCCTAAAGCACAAAGCGACCTTCAAAACTTAGATTTTTTGGCCACACAAACTTGAGCAAAGCATGTCTTATCTTTTTCACAAGATTATTCACTCTCATGCTAAATTCATCATCATGTGTAATTAAGAAATAACAAGTTTCACGATGAACTAAAAAAAAAAAAACTCTCAACCACGTTAACTTTAACGTTAGCATCAGTTTTTTAAAAGAAAAAAAAAAGACCTTTACTTAAAGATTGATGATGTGTCATATGAGTGGTTAGATTATTTAGTTTAAATTTTACGAAATACACGGATTCTAAATGTAGAAATTTGGTATTCATATGCGATAAATATCACTTTATGAGTGAAATTTGGTATTCATATGCGATAAATATCACTTTATGAGTAAAAATTGCATCTAAACATGAGGATAAAATGATGTTCATCCGCACATTGAACAAGCACAATATATCGTGAAGATATTCGATATATTGAAAACCTCGCAGATATTCATGTAGGCAGGCTAAACGACGGGACCAACAAAGAAATATTTTTATGGCAAAAACTTCAACAACAACAAAAAATAAATAAATAAAAAAGGAGGCCTGGAAAAGTATTGCCTATTATCATAATCGTGGTGGGAGTTTCCAAAATTGAAATTAATTGAGAACGTCATGTATTCATCGTTCCTTATCCAGGTCTTGGAGCTTTGCTAACACTTAGGCGCAACCAACCACCTACGGCAGTGGCGGGTATGGGTGACGTGGTCCACTCACAAGACGCCACGACTACCAAAGTGTACCTTGAAACGTGTGCTATAAATAGCTCAGAGATTCTCTCTCAAGGGATATGCTTGAAATTTATTATAAAAGAAAAACTGGAAGAGGCTGTTTTTGGTGTTGTTTGTGTGAAAGCTGCCAAAACAGCAAATATGCTGATAAGGTTAGAATGGGCCGTGAGCTCAGATTAGCCACAAAGACTGTTCCTCTCTGGGCCCACTTCAGATTTGGTGTTGTTTTTCTACAGGATTTCTTCTTTTTTATTTATCAATATTAACATTTTTTTTTAATGGAACTCCGAAATGAACAAATTTTGAAGGTGATTGTCATGGTAATTGATATGTTCATAATTTCACATAATTTTATATCTTTATACTTAGTTTTGTGAATTAATTTGGATTAAAGATGCTGATTTCAGTTATTTTTTGGTTTTTCAACTTATGAGTAACGAAATGTATAAATTCGCCAAATATTCCTCATAATAGAGTTTGACATGATTCCAATTGGAGATGGAAGACAGAATCTTGAAGTTTGTCCATGAATATTTTCATAATTTTTGAAGACTGCTAAGGTGCCCATATTTAATTAGACAATTTAGCCTAAACCAATTCCTGGAGAATACTGAGTCAGCAGGGGTATTTTGGCCATAACTCACTCATACGACATCGGATTGAGGCATATGACATATGGCTGAAAAGAAGACATCCAGAGATTTCCAATGAGTGGTCGTACGCAATTTTTGGAGGTCAGGAAGGTGTTCAAATCACATTCACAAAGAGGATCACGTGCAGTTTCCTGGAAGTTTTAGGAAACTTAGCTTAATTACCTTTTCTAGTTAGGAATTGACTTGGAAATCAAGTCTTTGTGTAAGGCCACGTATTCAAGCCCATTCTAACTAGGTTTTAGGTTCTTTTAAGAGGAGAGGTCTTGGGAACTAAGGAGACACACCAGAAATTTCAGACTTCAACCGTGGAGCAAGGAAGAGCGACCGTGCCTCTAAACTCTAAGGGTTTTTCTTATCTCTTTCTCAATGTTTTATTTTTGCGTTGTTACCATGATTATGAGTAACTAATTTTCTTTTACTAAGACACAATGTAACCCTTTTCTAATTATTCAAAGCTTAGTTATGTCACGCTATTAAAATTTTCATGTTGTTGAAATTTAATCACTGTGCTTATTTTCTTAACTAATGATCTTGATGCTTAGCTACTATTTAGGTTTTTGGTTAAGTAATTTGATGTATGTTAGGGTATACGCCATGCCTAATATGGGTTTTGCTTCTTGTGATTAAATTCATGAATATGCCTAAGGTAAACACCGTACTCTTAGGGGTTTGTGTGATTGTGTGAAGTTCTCATTGAACCTAAGGTCTTTTTATATGTTTATATTTATGCCTCACGCCAAGGATAAATTGCGTGTAAGAAGAAGTGGTTAATTGTTGTGAAAAGAGTTAATCATAATTTTGGAGAACTAATCATCAACATAACTTGGGAATTTTGATAGTATGCATGCTAAGGTTTGGATAAGAGGAATTGTGGTGAAATTATTGTCTTGGTAACCATTTAGTTCATGTTTTTCTTTATTATCTTGTCTTTTCATTTTCTTGTTTCAACGTTCTTTTAAAGAAAATCTTTCAAAACCAACTTTCAAAACTCCTTGATTAAGTCTTAGTTGAGTCTTTAGTTTTAAGTTTATTAGTTAGGGTGTCTAGAGTAGTTTAGAATTCATAACCACTTGAGAATTTATTCGGTCTCTGTGGGAACGACCTTGTACTTGTCTTGGCTATATAGCATTAACCTTGTGTGCTTGCAAGTTTATTTCTTGAATTTAACTATCTAATTTTCAGGTAGTAAAATTATACATCAGTAATTACTTGATGTTAGTTAGAGAACCTCTACGTCTAGGGGAACTATGAGTTCAAGGAAGCTTTGAACTCAATTATACATCAGTAATTACTTGTTCTTTATGCATAAACATATTCAAGTTCCATGTTCAAGACTTGACATCTAATCATTACAGCGATCATCTATTAAAAAAAAACTATGTGACTGGGCCTTGATTCAATAAGAACTTAAGCGTTAGCTTCATGTATGTAGGAAAAGCACACAAAACATAAAAAGAAAAATTAAAAAGAGAGAGAACAAATTATACTGGTAAGAGTAGACTACCTCCTGTTGCTCAAGTTCCATCACCAAAAACAGCATATCAATGTATTTTGAATCTTTAATCGCTTTCCACTTGTTGGACTGAACACACTCAAATTGCCTATAAAAAATTGCTTGTCATTGAAGACTTCCCCAATATATTTAGAGCCATCATCCTTTGGATCTCTTTTGCTGCATGATCATTGAGCACTAGAGTTAAATAAATCAATGACACAGCCATAAAATGAACACAGGGTTTGTGAAAAAGGTGATATTTTCAATGATTATATTAATAAATATTTATTCTTTGAGTAGTTAGATTTTTGCATAAGGCTTACCTTCCTCAACTGATAGCTGCATTGATATTTTCTCTAGCTCAACGGCATGTCTGCTAAGCTCAGATGGCGATAAATGACGAAGCGCTGATAACATGATGAACAAAGAGCATTTTCAGTGCTGACAAAATTAAAGGCAGAAAAATTGGTATGAAATTTTTTAAATTGAAACAGCAGTGCCATAATACAATGACCTACTCTGGATGTATTCTCTCTGATCAGAATCATCAAATTGCTTCAAGAGGTTCTGCAAATGTAGAAACCCTTCTGTCCTTTGCTCATCATGGTTCTTCTCAGAACCAACCAAGTGAGGAACCAGAGATTCAGGAGTGAATCTAAGTTGCCTGGAATGAGCAGCTGGCAATCCATTACTGGCCTTTCCAAGAAACATTGGAACAGGTGGTTTACCAGGTGAAAAATTTACCGGAGAAGCCAAGGGCATTGGTGCGAACGCAGATGTCTCATGTTCCTGCTTCTTAGTTCTGTCTTTAGGTAGGTCTTGCGGCTTTTGTGAAACTATATCGTTTGAAATTGAGAGAGTAAGTATTTTGTTCTGTCACACCTTGAACTCTTCGCTTGCCTAAAGCTGAATCTAACTTCCTCGCACCACCACCATGCATGAGCTGATCACTTGCACCGTTGTTGTCGTCGGATCAGCTGCACCAAAATGGATTCAGCTGCATCCTCAACTTGTGATACTCGCAAGTGCACGAGCCGTTCGGTAGTTTAGCATATGTAAGTGCGAGGTCCGTCGGAGTAGTCATTAGCTGCTAATCAACCCGAGAGAGAGAGAGAGAGAGAGAGAGAGAGAGAGAGAGAGAGAGATCCGAGGAGAAGATAGCAAAGAAGAAATGTAGAGCGTATTTTTTTTCCTAATCTTATAATTAAGTGTGTATTATTTAAATCGGGGTATGTGAGTTGTATTAGTTAGTCGGGTAATGAGAGTATTAAAAACTTAATCCGTTTAATATAGTCCAGTAATTAAATAATACAAGTTGACATCAAACAACTAACATTGACTATTTACTCATATCCAGAGTCTAATACCATGTACCAAACATACCCTACGAGCTTTTGCCACATGACTCATCTAACATGACAATCCAAGTCCACAAACACAAGCATACACACTAAGACAGGACACTGATATGAATGTGAACTACAAGAACGACTGCATAATATCTTGTATAGAAACAAGAGAATATCGGCACATACAACCGGCGCTTATTACATTGGAACTGCAGTTCACATTACATACCAAATTTAGTATAACACTGCTAGGAATTCAAACATTTGACTTGGCATAACCCTCAAATGCTTGGCCTCACATTGAGACGGGTTGCGATCTTTTGACCCAGAGACTTATCTGCCTGCATTGCCAATACAAGCACATAACATCAGAACAACATGGCTTATTCTAAAACTAACCCTTCATATTCCAGCATCACATCATCAAGTTGCTTAACTGTACAAATTCACAAATTCAATCATTCATAAATAGACTCACCTGAGACCAGTATGAGATCCAAATACTGCGAATCTCATGGGAGACACGTGGGTCTGATAGGGCATCCACGCATCGGCGGATGAATCGCTCTTGCCTGCATGAAGATGCAAGATTAAGAACAATGTTTAAATACAATTATTTTCATACAGAGACATCATAGGGTTGCCAGGTACCTGTCTGGCGCCCAAGATCTGTATCTCTCTCCAGGTTGCTTAAAGTTGTTCTCCTTCTCAATGACGCGCTGAATAACCAAAACAAAGTTCCCATATGAATTATTATGTGCAGAAAACAAGGAAAATCCAGAAATGCAATCGGTACATATGTATACACACCTACACTAGTGTATGTGCCCAGGTGACAGAAAAAGGAACACAGCTGGAAGAAAAGATGATGTACAGACGAGACGGGGAAACTAAGGTATATTATTTAAAGCAATATTCCTCAATTGATAGAAACTTACCCTCTCACGCTTTCCAGTGAGGATATTAGAAGGAATGGGGAAGCGCTCAGCATGACGAACAGGATCATACCTTGAAGGGAAGTAATTAACCTGAAGATAACAGTATAGCAACACATCAGAGAAAACTCAAATGAATAAACAAGCATACAATTGGAGTTGTCCTCCCAGAATATTGAGCAATCTAAGTATACAAGGGCCAAAGGGATTCCATATGAGACATAACAATTAAGTAAAATAATAATACCTCCTCATCCCTGTGCATGAAATTCATGAATCCGTCCTGATGATTGTTATGATGAGGACACTTGGGAGCATTCACTGGGAGCTGCATATAGTTCGGGCCAAGACGGTGCCTCTGAGTATCAGAATATGCGAAGATTCGAGTTTGAAGCATCTTATCATCTGAATAGTAGATACCAGGGACAACAAATGCAGGGTTAAACGCAAGTTGTTCATTCTCTGCAAAGAAGTTATCGACGTTTTTATTCAGAACCAAACGGCCAACTGGCTGCAGGGGAAGAATATCTTCAGGCCAGGTCTTAGTTAAGTCAAGAGGGTCAAAGTCAAATCTGTCCTCGTGATCAGGATCCATTGTCTGAATATAAAGTTTCCACTCAGGGTAGTTGCCAGCTGCAATGGAGTCATAGAGGTCCTTGGTAGCATGGCTGTGATTAGCTCCTCCAACCTTAATAGCTTCATCCTCCAACAAACACTTGACTCCACAAGTAGGTTTCCAATGAAATTTCACATAGTGTACTTTCCCTGCCTTACTGATGAGGGTATAGGCGTGAACACTAGAGCCTTCCATGTGCCTGTAATCTTGTGGAATTCCCAGATCATCATAAAAGAAGGCGAACGTGTGCAGGCTTTCTGGAAGGTGGGAGAAGAAGTCAAGGATCCTCCAATTCTCTTGGATGTGCGACTTGGGATTCGGTTTGAAAGCACGGATCGCGTCTGGGAATTTCATTGCATCACGGACAAAAAAGACGGGGAAATTGTTTCCAACCAGGTCAAAATTACCCTGCGTTTAAGAAGAACAAAGTCACCACATGAGTAATTACTACACAGCAAAATAAACCCGAATAAATTCGTATATGGTGAATAATGCTACATGAGCAATCTATTACAGCCAGAAGACTACCCCCCATAATTTAAAGGAAAATGAAAAGGCAAAGCTAACAAAGGAATGAGTGCAATCTTTCATTAAAGTCACGAGACTGCAAGATTTCCAAGAACTATAATTAGTCAAATATGACTTGAGTACTGCAAGATAATATATAGGTAAAAACCTCACCTCTCTGGTGTAAAACTTCACTGCAAAACCACGAGGATCCCTCAGGGTTTCAGGGCTGCCACGCTCATGGATAACAGTGGAGAAACGCACAATGACAGGTGTCTGAACACCAGGGGCTCGAAGGAAGTCAGCACAAGTAAGCTGAGAAATATCATGAGTGACCTCAAAGAATCCCTTTGCACTGGCTCCCCTAGCATGGACAACACGCTCTGGGATTCGTTCTCTATCGAAGGTTGCAAGTTTCTCCACCAGATGATAGTCCTCAAGGAGAACTGGACCTGAAAAATAGAAACAGAAATTTAATTCGGAACTGCACCGACTCAACTCATCATATT
This sequence comes from Prunus avium, assembly GCF_965620075.1. Taxonomy (NCBI): domain Eukaryota; kingdom Viridiplantae; phylum Streptophyta; class Magnoliopsida; order Rosales; family Rosaceae; genus Prunus; species Prunus avium. The sequence goes on along the minus strand of NC_142288.1, from coordinate 13,565,558 downwards.
TAATCATCTAGATTACATGCAAAAATAGCATAAAAATGAAATTAATTGTTATGCATTCCAGAACATAAAATAAAGATGACTGTTGCTCGGTTGCAAATATTTGTAATTTTTATTTACATATCTTGACAACCCAAAAGGAGGCTGGAGGAATTAAACGGGAACCAACAGAGCGGGACAATCATTTTTCAACTTAAGTAAGCAGAAAATTTTAAAATAAATGTCAATAGGAAAAGGATCAGCTTCAAATACAAGATATATCTTAAATCCCACAAGCGTTTCCAAAGATTAATCATCCTCAACCTGGTAGTGGGTGGGAATAACATCCAAAAAGCAGTTTACATCTCATAATCACATGAATATCAAAATCTTGTTCAGAAAAGTTGAGAAAACCATCACAAAAATTCAAAACCCAGGTCAGCAAAGAACCTATATGATAACAAAGATAAATATATGCACACAAATAGTGAACATCATCATAAGATAGATAGATGATGAAGCGCAACTAAAAAAAAAGAAGAAAAAAACCTGTGTTGCAATTGAAAGCCCAGGATCAATCAACGAAGAGTTGTGATGAATTACCTCTAGATCCAACAGTCAAAGAAGAGTCGTTGTTCCAAACTGGAGCACCGGAGTTTGTGGTCCAGAATGGGGTATCAAAAGCACTTGAAGGGCGGTGCTGCAACATACACAACGAAAACGAAACAAGACCATGATGAGCTAAAAGAACAACAAACACAAAATTTCGAGCTACGCTTAAATGACCAATCTGATTGATCAAGAAGATTAATTCACCAAGAAATCAAACTTAAACAAATCAAGAAATATTGAGATTAGGACAGGGAAATGAGTACCTTGTAAGGATCCATGGAGAGAGAGATGGGGAGAAGAAGAAGGGAGTTTGATAAGAAGGTGAGAGAGCAGAGATTAGCCACTCAAAGGGAGGGTCGTGTGGCAAATGAGAATTGAAGAGTGAAATGACATTGGGGAATTTATAAACACTTGTGGGTCGTGGGCGTGGCTCGTGCTTCTTCTGTGCAAATTACCAATCTCAGCTGGTTATCTTTATCCAAACACACAGTGGAAGTTCAAGAGAAGAGAAGACATATCTTTGCCAATTTAGCGTCGCGAGTCAGAACGATTCCCGCCAAACCTTTTTTGTATTTTTAAATTGTTAATCTGACTATTGTTCTTAATTGAATTATTAATTTTTGTTAATATTTTATTTTACTTAAGATAAAAAAAAGTCATTCGTATATCTCACATTATCATTGAACTGGTTTCAAGACAACCAATTTAACAACAAATTCCGAAGCTCTATATTTAGGATCCGCGCATTTACCCGTATTTTGTAAAATCTAAGCCGCTCAAATAATCTAACCATTTAATATATGACACATCATCAATCTTTAACATAAGATTTTTTTTTTTTCAACATTGAAGCTAACTTTCAAGGTAACATGCTTGAGGGAGATATTTTTTTTCATCATGCTTCCTCCTTGAAAAAACTGTAAATAAAATTAATTTGTTGCTATTTACCTCCAGTTTATAGATCGAACCCTAAAGCACAAAGTGAACTTCAGAACTTTGATTTTCTAGTCACAAAAATCAAGCAAATCATGTAATTAAGAAATAACAGATTCTACGATGAACTAAAAAAAAAACCCTCAAGCAGGTTTACTTTAATGTTAGCATCAATTTTTGGAAAGAAAAAAAAAGGATTTTAACTTAAAGATTGATAATGTGTCATATAAGTGGTTAGATATTTAGTTTAAATTTCACGAAATGCGGATAAATGCACGGATTTTAAATGTAGAAATTCGATATTCACATGCCATAAATATCACTTTATGATTGAAAATCCAGAATACTAAACTAAAATTATATTTCTTGACAAAAATTGCATCTAAACATGAGGATAAAATGATGTTCATCTGTACATTGAACAAGCACAATATATCGTGAAGATATTCGATATATTGAAAACCTCCCCCATATTCATGTAAGAAGGCTAACCGATGGGACCAACAAATAATTATTTTTAGGATCATGTTAGGGAGATCAACTTTAGATACCAACTTGTGTACAATCTCTCTAATAGAGGTGGAACCCACCAATACAATGGATCTCATAATCTATTAGAGAGATGGTATACAAGTTGGTATTTAAAGTTGATCTCTCTAATATTTTCCTTATTTTTAATGGCAAAAATTTCTACGTTAGAAAAATTAAATAAACAAACAATAAAGGAGGCCTGGAAAATTATTATTATCATAATCGTGGTGGAACCAAAATTGAAAATAATTGAGATCGTGATGCATTCATCATTCCTTATCCAGGTCTTGGAGCTTTGCTAACACTTAGGCGCAATCACTTATGGCAAGCGGTGGGTATGGGTGACGTGGTCCACTCACAAGACGCCACGACTACCAAAGTGTACCTTGAAACGTGTGCTATTAGTTTATAGCACAGAGACTCTCTCTCAGGGGATATACTTGAAGTTAATGCTATTTGGACACACAACATTGACACACTTAGTGATATCCGCTAATGAGTCAATGTATCATTTACTCTTCTTTTCTCCTCGTTTTCTGTTCAGCGAATGATATATTGATACATCAGCGAGTGTTAACTAAGTGTGTCAATGTTGTGTGTCCAAATAGCATTACTCTATAAAAAAACAGAACAAAAAAAACAAAGAACCTGGAAGAGGCTATTTTTGGGTGTCGTTTGTATGAAAGCTGGCGAAAGAGGAAAAATGCTGATAAGGTTAGAATGGGCCCGAGCTCAGATTAGCCACAAAGAGTGCCACTCTCTGGGCCCACTTCAAATTTGGATACATAAAAAACGAAAAATAAAAATACCCCGTGAACTCTGGGCTCGCTCAATGTCTTTTTCTACAGGATTGTTACTTGTCAATAATAATGTTGTAAAGTCAAGAACGTGGAGCAGAAAAATTGATTGAACAAGAATAATGGTAAAGCTTGTCTGCCAACACCCACGTGAAGCCAAAGAAATATGAGTAAGCAGCCACTCAATTCTGCCTACAAATAATGCTTCCCCCTTCCTTCGACCGACACACCATCTGAGAAGAAATGAGAGCAGGTAGAGAGTAAAGAAAGGAAGGAAAGAAAGAGGGTGAATGAAGAAATGAGAGCAGGTAGAGAGTAAAGAAAGGAAAGAAAGAAAGAGGGTGAATGAATGGAGAGAAAATGAGAGTAGAGAGATATTCTACAAGAGAGAAGCCAGATATATTTTAAACACTAAAATTGTAGCCTTATTCTTTTACATAGTGGAAAAGTTACTGCTGTTGCTCTTCGAGAACATAGACAAGGTCGAACCTCATTAAATATTGTGTCTCATTTACTTTACACGCAGCTCAATATTCTAACATATCCCGTTCATTTTGCAACAACTAACAATTTTTTTTATATTTTTAACGGAGCTCCACAAAGAACAAATTTTGAAGGTGATTGTCATGGTAATTACTTGATGTTAGAGAACCTCTATGTCCAGGGGAACTATGAGTTCAAGGAAGCTTCGAGTTATACTCATATGACCCTACTTCTTGTTCTTTATGCATAAACATATTCAAGTTCCATGTTCAAGACTTGACATCTAATCATTCTAGTGATAATCTATTAAAAAAACAAATTAAAAAAAAAACTACGTAACTGGGACTTGATGCAATAAGAACTTTAGCATTAGCTTCAAGTATGTAGGAAAAGTAGCAAATAATTTCAATTGTAAATTTAATGTGGAAGCGTAGGAACGAGTACAAACATTTGGAAGTAAACACGTTAGCATAATAATGTTGGTGTAACAACAATTAGAAGGGTTGCAATTATATAGGCTTGCTAGAAAATTCTAACATCTGTTATAATGGATAAAAATGATTGCATAGGTCAGTTGACAAGAACAGTGTGTACCCTCGTTATACTCAAGTTTGAATCTTCCTCTAGTTTTATTACTTGTAAAAATAAATAAATAAACAAACAAACAAAATGGTTTGTCTAAAATAACTGGTCTCACCAAAATTAAAGCAATTACATTACAACATCTTCTGCCGTGGAAAAAACACACAAAACATAAAAGAAAAATAACAAAAAGAGAGAGATAACAAATTATACTGGTAAGAGTAGACTACCTCCTGTTGCTCTTGTTGGAGGGAAAAAAGCAATGAGGAGCATATTACAGTAGAAGAAGAGTCAGCATCAACTTCACAGCTAACAATTCCCGAGCTGTAAAGTAAGCTCAAGGAATTTGGGAGAGTTCATTCTGCTGGCCATCACCAAAACCAGCATATCAATGTATTTTGAATCTTTAATCGCTTTCCACTTGTTGGACTGAACACACTCAAATTGCCTATAAAAAATTGCTTGTCATTGAAGACTTCCCCAATATATTTAGAGCCATCATCCTTTGGATCTCTTTTGCTGCATGATCATTGAGCACTAGAGTTAAATAAATCAATGACACAGCCATAAAATGAACACAGGGTTTGTGAAAAAGGTGATATTTTCAATGATTATATTAATAAATATTTATTCTTTGAGTAGTTAGATTTTTGCATAAGGCTTACCTTCCTCAACTGATAGCTGCATTGATCTTTTCTCTAGCTCAACGGCATGTCTGCTAAGCTCAGATGGCGATAAATGACGAAGCGCTGATAACATGATGAACAAAGAGCATTTTCAGTGCTGACAAAATTAAGGGCAGAAAAATTGGTATGAAAATTTTTAAATTGAAACAGCAATGCCATAATACAATGACCTACTCTGGATGTATTCTCTCTGATCAGAATCATCAAATTGCTTCAAGAGGTTCTGCAAATGTAGAAACCCTTCTGTCCTTTGCTCATCATGGTTCTTCTCAGAACCAACCAAGTGAGGAACCAGAGATTCAGGAGTGAATCTAAGGTGCCTGGAATGAGCAGCTGGCAATCCATTACTGGCCTTTCCAAGAAACATTGGAACAGGTGGTTTACCAGGTGAAAATTTAACCGGAGAAGCCAAGGGCATTGGTGCGAACGCAGATGTCTCATGTTCCTGCTTCTTAGTTCTGTCTTTAGGTAGGTCTTGCTGCTTTTGTGAACAATATCGTTTGAAATTGAGAGAGTAAGTATTTTGTTCTGTCACACCTTGAACTCTTCGCTTGCCTAGTGCTGAATCTAACTTCCTTGCACCACCACCATGCATGAGCTGATCACTTGCACTGCTGATGCTCGTGAATTGGTGACAAGAGGAGCTCCGTGGCAACTCAGGGTTGAGTATCTTAGTTCCCAAAACCTTAATGGGATCCACGACTGGTCGTCCTAGAAAAACATTCTCAGGATAATTCGGCATAAAGCTCCTATTATCATTCTGTACATCTCTCAATGCTATCTTTTTCATCGGTAGTGTTGACTGCTTATGGCACACAGTTGAACCAACCACACTGTTTCCCAGTGCATTGTTGTTGAGGTTAGAGCTCACCATTTGAAGGGCTAGAACAACTAACTTGGCTAAGAGGATCCTAAGGTCCTGGCTGCATTGGCATTAGCAGAAAAAAAAGATAAAATCAATAAAGATATCCTTGAGCGAAAACAACAGCCCCAATATAACTATCATGCTAAAACACATTTAGCTTAAACAAATAGCGGATACAACAAACATTTTCTTCCTGCTGCCCTACTTGAATGAAAAGAATCACACAACTTGAGGTGATTTAACTTTTTACAGGAGGGAAGCCACAATCTATGTCGAAAATGTAGTCATTATAACATGGAGTCACCATAAATGGCATGTTATCATAGGGAGATAAAGTTTAATTACTCAAGAAAATAGGAGCACTTTGCCAGTTTCTGAAAATGGCCTCCATCCTGAAAGCAATCTCAAATTTTAAAGAACCACCTAGAGAGTGTTTAAAGCTGGTCACTTTATCAAATCACATAGTAGGGAAATATTTCAACCATCCAATCTCAACAATTGGTAACAAGAAAAACAAATTTGACGAGCCAGTGAGTCCAATTTCAACAACATATAAACATCGCCCGCCTTTTTCAAAACCCATTTGCAAAAAATAATTAGAAAAAGAAGAAACTTAATCAACTCTGCTCTAAACTGAGAGTATCAGTACAAATCTATGGTGGGTACTCATCAACTGTTTTGCAGACAAAAGTTGCAGTCTAAATGGAGCTGCTACTATTCATAAACCCTATAAAGAAGAACTTCCAGAGCCAAAGGAAATTAAATTGAACAAGATTCAATTATATAATAAATATTTGTGCGTGCGTGCGTGTGAGAGAGAGAGAGAGGGGGGGGGGGGGGGGGGGGGGGGGCGCGATGCTCAAACTTGTGATAGGGAGAGAGCAGAGATTCATAGAGTGGAGAAAGAATTACCGTTTGGAATTGGAGTTGGAGTTGGGGGATCTGCAAGTGTTTGGAATGGATCTGAGGGTGAGGGAGGGAGACTGCTCACAAAAGGAAATTTGGCTCCAAAGGAGGCGGAGAGGTTTAAACTTGGTTTAAAATATAGGCGGGCCCCACGCTACGTAGATTGGGCCCATCGGCCTATGCAGGAAGGTGGCTTTTTGATCCACCAACTTCCATTTTGTGCGTTTACTGAATTTTTTTGTATTTTCACAAAAACTCGTGAAGTTTTTAAAATTGCATTAACCTCCTCTTTGTTTTCAATTTATTTACACTGATACTCATCGAAATTTTTGTTGTTCATACTTTCACAAAACTTATGAGGTTTTCAACGGAATTAATTTTGTAAAAAAAATTTGAAATTCCAAAGGACATTAGTGTAATTTTCGAAATCTCAGGAGTTCAGTGAAAATACTAACAATCTTACAAGGTGTCAATGTAAAAAATTCTATCTACTACCCGCCAATAAGTTACCTGAGCAAATATTAGGTAAGTAGTTCATTGTAAACAGGTATAAAAATGTTGACTATATTTTACCTTTCAATGATTTACTTACGTTGTATAGGTAAATTAAAAGACGAATTGGACAACCAAGGTACGTACAATATTTTACACCAACAAAACCACTCATTAATCAAAGAACATAAGCAGCCAGCCGAGTCCTTAACTCGGCATTTATCTACAAATCATTAGTCTCATATTCGAAATTCAATGTCACCTCTCCTCCCCTCCCCCTCACAAACTTTGACAAAAATAAAATAAAATAAAAGACCATAAGCATATGTCCCCAACAAAAGGACAGAAAAAACCAAACCAAAGAACCCAAAGACAGACCAACCCCCATCTATCCCCACACTTTGATTCCCCAAATGCAAGTGAACATGCCCAACATAGAGTGTGTAGAAAGACACTATTGTAGTAGATCATGTTATGGGGTGATCCTACTATGTTTTTTTTTTCAAGCGAAATAAATAGACTCTAGTCACATGGTAAAAAGAAAATAATAATTCTAGTTAGTTTATTGATAACGGAAAAAACCTATATTTCCAAAAAATAAAGGATTCCATTTCAAAATTTACAAAATAAATAAGAAACGTGTAAATAAAAAGTTTCCGTTTTCCTTTTATTTGAGCTATGGGAATATTGATACACGTCAAAAAAGATTTCTTTACTGATACACAACATGATGGCATTTCAGCATCAAATTACCTTCTTAAGGTGGACACAGCCTCTCCATGTACAAATGTGGATGCAGTCCTCTTCGTTGGATATAATTATAAGTTAGGAACTAATTCGTGTGAGATATTTCTTTCCGTATTTCTCCCATGCTCTGCTTGTGTGTTGACAAACATACCCGCGTGTAGCTAGGGTTTTATGGTGGCGGGTGATCATCCTCTGGTGTTTGAGGTGGGATAGGTTTCCAACCTGGTTTCTCATCCCAGTACATGTCATAGTATATGTGACCAGGAGTGTGTTCCGCCACACAACACCATATACCAACATACCGCTTCACGCGGTTCTTGAATTTCTCTTCCCTTGCCTGAGCATAAATTCATATATCATCAGAACATGATAAATACGCATGTACCAACGGTTCAACCATTAATATGAGACCAAAGAAAAAAAAAAAATCGAAAAGACTTGCCTTGTCAGTGAAACCTGGGAAGGAATCTTGCATAGAAGAAAACTGAATTACTTTTACATCCTTGAATGAGGAGAATATTGTCTTGAACTGCATATACAAGTGAAATACAATATGGTAAGAACATTAGAGTTAATAGAAACATTGCTAGACAGAGTTAGAGAAAAAAAAACATTCTAGAATATTATATCTCAAAAGTCGGTCTGAGTCCTGACCACCTATATCTTGTCACAGTACTTATCCCCTTTAAAGGCCACTTAAACTCTGACCATTTCATGAGCCAATGATGAATAAAGTTTGATTAACTGATAATGTTTGAACAAACTGGCCCAGTTTCAGCTTCATAATAAATTAGAGATCATTATAGATGCCGGCCCTACAAGGGTGTCCCTCAAATAAGTTATTTGAGGGATCCCTCAACTGAAGCTCTGTATACAAAGTGCCAAAAATGACAGATAACCTTTCACTAAACGGTATATGTATATATTAATAGATGTATAGTCTTTTCACGAAAATAAGTGCGTACACACACGCACACATTCAGAATACCGTTTCTTCATTGCTTCTCTTTGGAAATCTCAGCACTCCTGATGGGCTGGTAGTATTTGAAGCAACGCAGTCTTGGGTTCCTTCTTGACAAAGCTGGACCTCAAGCCATGATTCTTTCACCTGAAAAAAAGATTCATAAATGTATAAGTTGTACTCTAAGAGAGGGGGGTTGGGGGGTGGGGGTAGAGAAGAAAAGTGCTACTTTTGAGTTAAGTTTCACTGATACTCATTTACCTGTTTTGGCATCAATGGATTGTCAAAAAATGAGTATTCTCTTATATTGATCTGGGGCCCAAATATCTCCTCTGGCAATTCCTTGAGCATGACATTTACCTGCGTTCACAGTAGTCTTTCCTTAGCTTCCAGAGGGGACTCATAATAGGAAAACCAGAGTAAAATGTGACTTTGAGATCCCTTAATATTCCTATGATTCATATGTTCAACCTGTAGGAAGCTTCACTCAGTACAAACAGACCCATTATTCTGAACAATGGATTTCAATTCGGTTTAAACAAAATAGGCTTTGACAAATGATGGAAAATAGCTATAAAGTAAACAACAATTTTAGAAATAAATATTAAGAACTACTAATTTCAAAGAGAGATTGGTATGTATTAAAGAAAAAGGGGTTAAACAAAAGCAAAAAAGAGAAAATCAACTGTTCTGAGGTAGCTGTAGGGAAAACAATAAAACCGACATCCTCTTCTTACCGCCTCTTTTTCTCTCGGCAAACCTTTTTCCAGTATATAATGTATTTTAGCTTATCTACTACAGTGAATGAAGTTCATTGAAACTTTTCATATTCTGTTAATCAAGGATCAGAGAAAAAGTATTAAGAAGCCGCTTATGGTCGCCCAAAACCTTTATAATAACAAAGGGTCCATAGATAGGATAGAGAAAGAAAAGAAAAGGAAAATTATGCACACAATCCTTGTGGTTAGATCGTAAAATTCGTATTGTCCTAGGGGTTTGCTTCACGACACTTATTCTTTCCTTTATGTGGTTTCCTCAGTAACAAAAACTCATTAATTTTTAGAGAAAATGAAGCATTTGCATGCAGCATGATGATTTTTTAGGATTCCATGAAAAATAATTTGTGAAAATTCCATAAAAAATAATTTGCGAAAATACCATAGAGCCCTCATATTGTGGTTTCCTCCATAAAAGTGGAGATTAAGAATGAAAAAAACAAGGGTCACATCGTCTATTTAGCACCCATTTTCAGGGAATCATACCAAAAATCATGTGGCCATGCTTAGTTTCCTATTGGAGTCAAATTTTTGTGTAATTGAGGAAAATCCAAGGGAAGCATAACCCCTAAACCATCATGGGGGTGCCGGACTACATCCAACAAGACACAAATAACAAGGAAAAGGCACTTCCAGAAACCATAACCTCTAGGATAACCCCCTTTGCAATTAATCATGCTCAAGAATGGCGAATGGAAGATCATAATCAGTTTCAATGAGAAAATTTAACTGACATTTCTAGTAATCCAAATAATCAGCACAGATACTGGTCCACAGACTCCATCAGAAATTTAAATAGTGGAGAGGGGAAAAGGTTTATTTGGAAGGCTAAATTTCTAATTGAGACCATAGCAAGGATGACCAAGTTAATATTATGATCACTATTTTTCTCCAATGACATTATACTTCGCTCATTACTTCAAAAACTAAACTCTTGTGGCAAAAGCCATGAATTTGTCTGTTAGTTGTCTTGATGTCGAGAATGAAACTGATATCCTGCTGTTTTAAGTACAAAGGCTGCTTTAATAGGAACTTGTCCAAAGGATGGCAACCTCTTACAATGAAAATTTTCTGAGCAATCTTGTCTATTGAGGAAGCAAAGAAAACAAAACTACATAAAATTAGCTCCGACAAACAGGACATACCTCAAATACATGGTCAAGAGGGCAAATAAAAGGTTGTCGAGTGATAGATCCCTCAAGGACGCCAGGGTGGGGAAACCACAGCCTATCCAACCTGCACCACAGTGGAGGCATGACCTGAAAATCACAAATACAAAATATGAAGATTAAAATATGAACTCCATATGCATTAGTTCAGCAACAATTATGGATTTCAAACCCGGTATGTAATATTGGCACAATGTTGAATGATTATCTTAGCGGACAGATTCTAGAGCCTTATCCTTATGACCAAACCAATAAGCAAAACAGCACGGTATATAGGCTATAAGACCAATTTGATGTAAGTGACCAATTTGATTGCACTTTGTTAAAGTTGATGCATCCAACCTAAGACCAATTGGCTACTAGTGGAGAGGCCTAAGAGTTTGTATAACACCCCCTCGTGTGGCTGGACTAAGCCAAACTGATAGGTTAATTATGTAGGGTGACATGAAGCATGTGAGGCCAACTGGGCCTAAAACATGGATAAATTGCCCACTCTGATACCATGTTGAAGCTGGAGCATCCAACCAAAGTGGGCAATTAGTGGAGAAGCACATTATTTTGTTTATTGAGCTGCAAGGCATAGAGTGCCTCATGTGCAATTTCTATATTCTCATAGAAGAAACAACTATTTACTTATGATTATGAAAGTCAGGATCTTGCTACATGTCAAACTTGCAGGACCCTACAAAATTTACCCTAAACCTTGTATGTGATAGTAAATGAGACATGCACAATAGAACCTGTTGAATAAGTCCACAATTTCCATCCCTTCATAATTCTGTTAACAGCTATCAGGGTCATGAGAAGCATTTTCAGGTGAAGAGAAGCTAAATACACTAAAATAGCAACAATTGATTGTGACAATGGTGAATCAAAATTTGCAATATCACCCAGATATGTATAAATAAAACAAACTCAAATTCCTTCAATAATCCCACACTAAAATTCATTCACTCATTTATCACTGAAGCATTCCAGTCCAACAAAAATGTGCTGTGAAATAAAAGACAAAATGATAGATATTTTCTCACCAAGGTGCGATTCAACAAGGAAGCAATAGCAAGTGCCATCCTTATCTGCTTTATCTGAACAAAGCCATTTAGGATATAAATTATATGATGCAACACTGTAATATCCAGATCATTGCTAAAAGTTAATGGAAGCAGGTTAGTACATACATACTTGGTAATTAATAAGAGAAAAATGTGATTTGACGTTATGCTCCCCATCTAGTAACAAGGTCTTTGGAATAGATGGCTTAAATGACAAAAACCCTCCTGCATAAATTTCCAAAGATGTCAAGCAGCATTAGTATGAGAAAAGTCATCAGTACAATATGAACAAATGCCAGAGTAGTGCATCCAGATATTCAAGTGGTCAAATTTTCAGTTCTATGCAAACTTTTTTATTGCTGATGAGGTGGCAAGTTTTGAAGAAAATTCAGACTCAGGCAGTGTTTTGGTTATTGGAATGAACAGAGGAATGGGCTGGCTTTCCTATAAGATGTCCAATCCCCCAAAATGATACCAATTTTCAATTCTTCCTACTTTACCCTCTAGCTCTCAGCATTCTATTCTAATTCTAATTCCATTATGTTCTAATGGTTAAATATACCAATCAAAGAGTACCTTAGTTTCTTTAGTGCAAGAGATAATTTCAGAAATGTAAATGAGCATGAAAGATCAAGCTCCATGAGATTGGAAGTAAACTTAACTGAGAAGATGCAAAGAAAATGATACACATTCACTTTCACAGAAGCAAGAAAAATGCATCCTAAGAAGATCAAGAAGATGTGCAATGCATGGCACAAATATTGGTGATATTTTCTGTTAGTACCTGGTGCATCATAGTATTCTGGTGGGTCATAGAAAACCATGCCTTCGCGTAGTCGGTGGCGCTTTCCTTCAGTACCAGCATACTGGAATGTGGTATGCACTGCGTATGGCTCCAACCTCAATTGCTGATACGTGGCCTGCCATTAAAGCATTAAAGAGCTTAGGACTTGTGTGATACACAACCTTTTATAGCTTATATGGACTACGTTCATGCAAGAAACCTAAGTTTGAGGGTGCAATTGAGGAAAAGATGGAAGAAAACTATAAATCCATTAACTAAGAATATACAATGTGAAAACTACCAAAGAAAAACTATACAACCCTACCTGGACAAAATATGTATGCCCGCTACAAAATATGCTTGCAGGCAAAACTCCAAGCTTGAGATTTCCATCAAAAGCATACACAAGTCCACTCTCTCCATCAACAGGTGGTCCTAACTGCTTCCGTACGAGATCATTAAACCCATTCTGATCCCATATCTTTTCATCAGCTAGAAGCATATCTTTCCATTCCTTAGCCAATCTTTTAGCAGCGTCTGTTGGCCGCCAGTGGAAAATTCCAATATTGTAGGCAGCACCAACTGTTAAAGGGAAGACACTACATCCTTATTAAATCCTAATATATGAGATAACTATAAAATCATTGTTCATGAATCAGCAAAATTATCGAAGCAATAACTTTAACATAAACAATCAACAAGGGTAACAGATACTATGCGGGAGTCAAAATTGAAGAACAGTAATGAAGGTTTCAACAGAAACAGGGAAAGTTCCAGATCCTATACTAGTATCCCCAAGGGGTAGACCCCTCCCAAAGTGTTAGCATAGTTATAATTTGTGGCTGGACACAAATTCATGTCACCAGATCTTGTGCAAGTTATTACAGAGATCCAGCACATGGAATAGCTGCAAACATTTTATGCACGTATAGGATAGTGGAGATGAAAAAAGAAGTATTTTTACACAAAATCTTCACCTTGTTGCCAAATGTCCAACCTGTCATCGGTGACTGTTGGTACAACTTGATCACTGGAAGTCAAGACATCTGCTTCAGGATAGCGAGCAAGATATGGAAGTGGGTCCTGTTCCAGAAAAAAGAAAATAATGTGTAAGAAATATGAAAACTCATATTCGTCAAACGAAACAAACTAAACAAGTAAGCATTCTTGACAAAAAAAAAAATTAAGAATTAAAGTACTAGCTGAAAAACTACCTTTAACCAAACCATGTCTGTATCGCACATCAAGAGCTCATAGCCATAAGGGAGGATTGAGTCTATCAGTATAACCTTTTCTCTCCCCATCTTGTGGAATGTTGGTGATCCCCATCCAACATCTATTGTGCTCATATGGCTGCCCATATCAAATACTGGAACACCCTTCCAGTACAAAGCCTCCAACAGTTTGGTGTCCATTGCACCTAAGCCATCAATTTCAAACTCAGAGGTGCAGGCATAAATAGAAATACAAAACATACATTACCTTGCAGGGAAATGGAATAGATATGTAAAGAAATTGAAAAGGCCAAAACGACATAAAACTTCACAACCGAGAATGCGAGGTAGCTTACCAATGAGAAGGTTAGAAAGCCCCAGATCAGTCAAGTGTTTAACCCAAGTCAGGATAAAATCCATGAATGCATAGTTCCCAAAGGTCACAATAATGATGTTATCCTTCACTCTTTCCTGAACCAGTTCTTTGCTCAGTCTAAATTTCTTCAAGGGTGGCATTTTATTTGTGTGTAGAGGAGCTTCCCAAATGGGTCTTGTTGACATGCTTCGAGGCTCTAGTGAAGGTGTGGGAACTGCTTGAACTATTCCTGGTTGAGAAACATTGGGTGCTTGCTCTACAGGAGGAGAACCTACATCTGTAGCAATTTGTGAATTCACAAAAATAAAACACATGCAGGGAGAGGGAGACAACTGAAATCACAGACAGAAAGCTTACGGAATGAACACCAAATATTGGAAGAAAGGGTGCATTGACAAAAAGAAAATGGCTTGAGTTCTACAATATTACTGACGGCAGCATGAAAAATGAAATTTCTTACTTTTCTATGTAGGAATCGCATGCAGTGTAATCATTAATAGAGTGAAAATATTTTTTATATATATACAAAATTTGGAGCAGATATCCAAATCTCATTTCATAATAGCTCAATCAACTCTTATGCAAACTCCAGAATGCCAATATGAGGACATGAAAATATGAAGAAATGATATACAAAGGCAGGTACCAAATGTTTAAAGCTTGAAACTTTTGGTGTGTAACAACAAACAAGAACTACATAATTGATCATCTTTCTTTTCTACCCAATCAAAAACACACAAAAACTAAACTAAACCAAACTAAAGCATCAAAAGTCGGACTTTTGATCACAGGACTAGAGTAAAGTTGAGTTTTGTTTCTAAATGAGCTTATGCTGTCATAGTCGAATCAGTTAGATCACTTAGCAATATAAGTTAGTAGTTGTCATTAGTTAGAGATGTGGCGGGAAGAGTGAAATGGATCTTGTATAAACAAGAGCACCATTGCGACTCCACAAGAATAAAAGAAGATGAAAATACAATTTCCAGCGCTAAAGCACATAAGCGTTGAATTATTCAACGGGCAACTAAAATCTCAAAAACCCATTTCCAATATGTAATGAAAGTGATAGAAATTGGAGGATAAGCGTAAGAAACAATAACAAAATCAATGGGCTAGGAAACCCCAAAGGAAAAAGCAGAGAGAGAGAGAGAGAGAAACTGACGGGAAAGCCAGGAGGTGGTGGAATCTGCAGCAGACTTGCCAGAGTAAATGGCCGATATCACATACAAAGACGAGAAGATGATCCCAATTATTACAGTGGCGTATATAGTCACGAACACTGGCTTCGCATTGTCAAACGCATTCCTCCACCCCATTGTTTCGCTTTTGGGATTGTTTGCTTGTTTGATTATCCTTCCCACGCCATTAACATCATCTTCTTTCTTCTTTCTTCTTTCTTCGGGGGAAGAAGAAGAAAGAAAACCCTAAATCCAAATGGAACCAATCTGAATCTGAGAGGTTTATTTCACTTGTTTCTCTCTCTGCAGCTCTCAGGCTCCCAACTGCTAAAGGTCAACTCCAAGCTGAGCCTCCATATTTGTCTCCTTTATTTCTCTCATTCTTTAATCTCTTTGCCTAATTTTTTACCAGGAAGAGATAGTTTGGTTCAGTTTAATGTGAATCTGTTATCCGTGGCGAAAAAGTTATTTTCATATGGGAAGGGAGGATTCTAACATAATTGATTGAACAGTTGATTATGAAATAATTGATTAATTAGGGTTAATGATCTAAATGGTCCTCAAATTATTGCCCCATTATCATTTTGGTCCATCAACTAAATTTTTTAATTCAAACGTCTTTAAATTTTTTATTTTGTACTAAGATAATCCTACCGTCAAAGTCTGTCAAATATTCTATTAAATTGAGGGGCGAAAAAGTAAAATCTTATTTAAAAAATTAAAAACTGAAATAACCTATTATCTAAAACCCAAAAAAAATAAAAATAAAAATATGACTTTCCCTTCCTCAGCAAGCACGAACAGTGGCTTCCATAGCTTCCACCAAAAAATCTAACTCAAACCCATCAGTCTTCTACCCATTCACTCCCGCTCAAATCAAACCCATGTTCGCCTCCTTATCTCTCTACCACCATCTCTTGCTACTACTGCGATTTCAAGTTTTGGGCTTTCAACCAACCCCTCTTCAATTCAGCAGAACCCACTCCCAAATTCTCATAGCATGATTATTGTGAAGCAAAACGTAGGCTTGATTGAAAGCAGTGAGTGAGTGCAAATGGAGTATGTTGTCGTGTTTGTTGCGTGATGTGATTAATTGCAAGTGGACAATATCGCTCAAATTAATATAATAGTAAATAGAGTATCGTTCCAACAGGGATCAAGTTAATCTATTAAATACTAGAGTGATTTATTTCTAATTATATTTGAATTAAACGAAAAGAGAATTATGATGATTAAAATCTAATTAAGCAAGTAAAATAAATTGAGATTAAGGAAATAAAGTAAAAGATGAAAACAAAGATGATAAAGCACTAGGGCACCGATTTCACCTAGCTAATCCCACCCAAATCCTTCTAGCTTGCTAATTCTAATTAGCTAACATGTTGATAATCGTTTTCCCTTACCTCACCAATACTCTCTTCCGAGTTATATTAGTTGTGTTCCTTACCATCAACTCACTCTATTTCTAGTTATGGATTTAGATAGCTAAGAACCCATTAAGATTTGTGGAAAACAATGAAGATTACACAAACCATAACCTAATCTTCCGAGTCGGCTATGTAATTTATGGTACTTGTTTCTAGAAGCTTTTTACTAGGAATCTCCTTCCGGTCTCAACCTAATTCTTCCAATCATGCAATTAGTGGCTAATTAATTGAAAGCATTAAGAACGGTAACAAGCACTCAACATGTATAGATAAATAAAATTAACAATATCAAAGAATTTGAGTATTCATAGCTAGGCTACATCGTAGCCCTAGTAAAAGGAATTAGTTCATGAAGGACTTATTAAGAATCTTGATGGTTGATGAAGACATGGAAGGCATCGAATTCTGCAAGTAGAATGTCAAGGTTGCACAAGCTCTTCGCATTCTCCTTTGGGTGTTTCGGCTATGAGTATGAATGTGTAGGAATTTGATGGTGTAGGATGGAGGATGATGGATCCTTTAAACAATAACCTAAACTCCCTATTTATAATACTCCTACAAATCCAACCTATCTAAGGTATAATTACAATTATTATAAAAGTAGGAATCCTTCTAAAATAGGGTCTTCTTTATTTCTCCTTGCTTGACTTGATGAGACTTGAAACATCTTGAATTAGGAAATTTGACAACATTCCTTGCGACAAAAGGAATGACTTGGCTTCTTAACTTGATTAATCTCCAATCTTCATCTTCTTGCCTCTTTTTACCTCAATTTCTCAAATTTCACAATTCCTTCACAAATCTCACAAAACTAATTAAAACAACCAATTTAATCCAAGGAAATTAACAAATAGATAAGTAAATGAGGCATAAAATATATATATAAAATGTTGGCACTAAAACTGAACAGATAGAGATGAGTGCAACTCACAAGTGGTGAGGACGATCTAGCAGATCGATTGAATGACAGATTCTTCTTGTCCTTGGATGCAGATCCTGAATAGAAGAGAGTTGAGACTCGTGAGGTCTATGGAACCGGTGTGGAACCAGCCTAAGACCCTCCGATGCCAAAGTAAGTTTGTTTCTAAGAGCTCTTGCTGTTGACCATATAAAAGTATAAAAGTCAAGCTGAAAAGTCTTACCCCTGTATTGTAGTGGAGGGGTCTATTTATAGAGGGCATTTCGTATGCTCTTAGTACTTAATTTCGATGTGGGACTCGTGGGAGGGCCCTATGAGGTTGACACGAGTCCTTAGATATTTCGGGTGGGTGCTTCGAGGTTGATTCTGCAGAATCGGTAAGGGATACCGATTGTAGGCTGTGTTGGGCCTGTAGCGATCTTTTGCTGCTTTGAGACAATATCATCGGTAGCCGATGCTGATTGTTCGAAGCCTTTGGGGAGTTTAAGCGATCCATGTGTCAATGGATGAGTGGAGGATCAGATATGGTACAAACAGTAGTCCCCCAAGTTACCGATTGAGAAGCTTTCTCGGTTGGGGACTTGAATCTTTCTTCGATGGTCTCATTGTTGCCATTGTTGCCGATGGTGGCATGTAGTCCCCTAAGTGCCCGAGCGGGTGAGCTTGGAAAAAGAGATGGCATTCGGTACCGAATGGCCTGAGAGGATAGTGTAGGACAAGGTTTAGGAACACCTGCCGTTCGGCACGAGAGGTGAGTGAGAACTCATCAATGTGCGCCTGCCGTTCGGCACGAGAGGTGAGTGAGAACTCATCAATGTGCGCATGCCGTTCGCTAATGGAGTTGTGCTTGAAGGTGGCTAGGGGTGCAACGTTCGGGAAGTTGAAGTGTCGTTGAGGATTGGAAACGTTTCAACTGACAACGCTTGGGTTCTCCTGTGCATGCGTGACACGTGTCGGCATGGCTGTGAAGGGTCGCGTCGTTTCGTATCCCGATGCGTCGCTTCGCTTCCCGATGCTAGATCGGCTTTATAAATGTGAGGAAGGGACGAGAGTTCGAATACTTGGAATTTTTGAGAGCGATCAGAGCTTGTGAGAGGCGATTTCCGGCGACCGTGCGAGGCTGAGCAGGCGATTTCCGGTGAGTGTGAACTAGGCGGAGGCGATTTCCGGCGATCTTGAACCACCGTGCAAACAAGGTATGTTGCCGTGTTGTTGCATTTTTATGAATCAAAGTGTTGAATTCGTTGATTTTTTGTTTGAATAATGTATGAACGAGCATGAACATAAGTGTTTAAGAGGTAGAATAGGATTTTGATTCTAGCATAGCACTTAGTTTCCCGTCATTTGTGTTTGTAGATGTCAGATACCGAATCCGAGGGTAGGCGTAGTCCGAGGGCCTATGAGGACGAATCGTCCTTGGGGAGTTCGTCCGAGGGGAGTGAGAGTACCGATTCTGGGAGCTCTTCAAGTTATGAGATAGTGGAGGGGGCAAGTGTACGTGCCGAGGCTGGGGGCACTTCGACGAGAGTGCCTGAAGATGGTGAGCCTTCGACTTCGGGTCGTGAGGCCGATGGGGGTGGCGTGTCCGTTGCCGCCCTAGGGGAAGGGGTGTTGAGGGTTGTCAGGGGGAGGCAACAGATTCCGATGGCGAAGCCCACGGAACCTTTGTTCGGAGTAGATGACTTAGAGCCGAACACACTGACTGAGGCTGAGCTGGCGAAGATTCGGGCGAAGTTTAATATTCCGGAATCGGTAGGGATTCCGGGGCCCTTAGAGTCGCTCAGTGACAATGACAAGGGCGTAGTCTTCTTCACCGACATGTTTAAGTATGGGCTTCGGCTACCGTTGAGACATTCGGTGCAGAAGATTTTGGCTGCGATCGGGTATGCACCAGGGCAGTATAATCCAAACTTTTGGATTACGTTGCTCGGGACGATCACGGCGTTCAGCTTGGCTGGTGAGGGAGAGCCGAGCTACGAACAGTTTGCCCAACTGTATAGTGTGACGAGGGCGAAGAGTGCTGATAATGGGGGGTGGGTTCAGTCCAATTGTCTATCGACAGGGCAGCGTGGACACTTTGTGGTTGGGGTGCCGAGCTCTCAAAAGACCTGGCGCAAGCGTCGGGTGATTGTCTCCGGTGATTGGGAATCGGCACCGGGGGTTATCGTGGAGAGGAGGATTCCTACGTCTTTCCAGACAGTTGGTAGGGTAGAATCTGCCGTTCGGCAGTTTGTTTGTTTGTTTTTGTTTTTGACCGTTGGGTGTTTGTGTTTCAGTGTCCTTGAAACGGCCTTCTGCACCGATCAGAGAGGTTGAAGCAATCGAGAGGGTGAGGACAAAGATTGCCGAAGAAGATCGGTTCTTTAAGGAGCTGCTCTACTTCAAAAACTTGTTCAAGGCTGGTCTGATCGGTAGGGCCGAATACGACCGAAGAGTAAAGGAGGAAGAGGAGGAAGAAAAAAAGCAGAGTAAGAGATGCCGTTCGGCAGGTCTTTTCGTGTATGTTTTGTAGAGCTACCGTTTCATTCCTGACTTCGTGTGTTTTGTTTTGCAGTGGCAGGTGGGAGGCCAATGAGCGAGGCGACTAGGCGCCGTTTGGAGGGGCAAGGGGTGTCGAAGCAGAAGAAAGTTCAGTCCCCCAGGCCGAAGAAGAAGAAGAAGACGGCAGGAGCTTCTGGAGAGGCGTCGGGGGATGAGCAGACGGTGGCTGATCGCCGCCGGGAGAAGAGGGTGGCCGAAGCTGAGGTCGTTCGGGAGGTCCACCTCCAGGTAACGGGCAAAAGGCAGATCGAGGGTCCCCTCGATGTGACGCCGTTGCCGAAGAAACCAAGAGGGCCGAACGAGGGGACTTCCGTGCTCATCCCGGATGATGAGGTGGAGGGGGAGGGGCCAGTGAACGTTGCATGCCCTCGGAAGGCCGTGCCGTTCATCAACAGCATGATCGATGGCGCCCAAATGGAGTTATCTGAGATCGAGCAACTGTCGATGAAGACGTTGCGTGAGCAGACCGGACGCGCCTTCCGGCTTCAGGCTGCAGTAAGTTTGTAGAGTTGATTTGTTGTCAAGTATCTGTTGATTATGTATGTACTAATCTGTCCGTTGTTGTTGCAGGCTGATATGGAAATGTGGCTCTGCGTCAAGCGGGCTGTGAATGCTGCCGAATGGTACCAGAAGAAATTCGAGGAGGGCTGTTCGAAGATTGCCGATGCTGGGAAGATGCTCCAGGAGGCAGATCGACGTGCCGAGGAAAACGCGGCAAAAATTGCTGAGCTTGCGTCGAAGCTGGCGGCGACCGAGCTGGAAGTCGTTGCTGCTCACGAGGCCAAGGCAGCAGTGGAGGTGGCCATGGATGCGGCCGAACGGTCGCATGCCAGGGAGCTGGAAGAGGCGAAGGCGAAAGCCGTTGCTGAATACCGTTCCACGGAGGAGTTCACGCTGATGCTGGACAAAGAGGTCATGGAGCAGTGTGATGACCTGCTGTACCGATTCAAGCGGTACAACGTAGATACGATTCAAGCAGTGGGGAGGAAGAAGGTCATCCCGGGCCGAGGGCTGCCAATGTGTCTACTGCTGAGCCGTCGACTGGTCCTGCGCCTGCGTCAGCTGATGCCGATATTGTAACGACCGAAGCCGATCCACCCTCCTCTTAGACTTGGTTAATTCAAACCTCATTTTTGGAGTTGTATAACATTTTTGAACATGCCGAATGGCATGTTGTAAAGACAGATGGCCCTTCTGTGGCCTTTTATATCTATGTTAACTTTGTTTTGGTTTAATTTGCTGATGTCCGTAATTCTGTATGTGTGCATGCCGTATGTAGAATATTGTTGATATAATATTGCTGTATGGGAATGCCATATGTATAGAATGGGGATTGTGTTGAAATAAACCGATTACAAAGGTGACGACCGAAGGTGACAACCCAAGGTGTGAGCACTTGTACAAAGGGTGAGGACCGAAGGTCACGTTACTTGTAGTAATATTTGAGGTGCTCTATATTCCAAGGATGGCCGAGGGTCTGACCATCGGTACCACGCAGTCGGTAAGTTCCTGATCGGCAGACAGTGACGACCTCATAAGGACCTTCCCAGGATGGACCAAGGGTGCCGTCGTTCGAGTCTTTGGTGGCGAGAGAAACTTTGCGTAAAACCCAGTCTCCCACTTTGAACGATCGGCGTCTAACGCGCGAGTCGTAATAGCGAGAGGTCCTCTGTTTGTAGGCAGTGTTCCGAAGCTGAGCCTGGGAACGGTGTTCATCAATGAGGTCCAGGTTGAGAGTGAGCAGGGCTTCGTTTTGCTTTGGTTTGTAAGATGCCGTTCAGCACGAGGGTGCGTTGATCTCGACTGGGACGACAGCTTCGGTACCGAAAGCAAGGGAAAATGGTGTTTCTCCTGTCAATCGTCGGTAGGAGGTGTTGATGGCCCATAGTGCTTCCGGAAGGAGATCGGGCCATGCTCCTTTAGCCGCCCCAAGCTTCTTCTTCAACGTCTTCTTGATGATCTTATTGATGGCTTCTACCTGGCCGTTTGATTGTGGATGTGCTGGAGATGCGAAGAACAAGTTGATGCCGAATCGGTGGCATAGGTGCCGGAACTGAGAGGAGTTGAATTGTTTGCCGTTGTCGGTGATGATTGCGTTCGGGAGGCCGAATCGACAAATGATATTCTTCCATACGAAATGTTCAACCCTGGCTGCGGTGATTGTTGCCAAAGCTTCGACTTCGGTCCACTTTGTAAAGTAGTCGACAGCGACAATGGCGAACTTGAGCTGTCCTTTCCCTTGGGGCATGGGGCCGATGAGGTCTAAACCCCACTGAGCGAAGGGCCATGGGCTAACAATCAGAGTGAGTGGTTCGGCAGGAAGTTTTGGAACTGAGCCGAAACGCTGGCATTGGTCGCACTTCTGGACGAGCGCGGTGGCATCAGCATGGAGGGTCGGCCAATAATACCCCTGCCGAATGGTCTTGAAGGCCAGAGATCGGGCCCCAGAATGGTCCCCGCAGGCTCCTTCGTGAATCTCCCGTAAGACGTAGTTTCCCTGCTGCGGGGTCATGCACCGAAGCAACGGCAAGGAATGGCCGCGCCGATAGAGGATCTGATTCAAGATTAAGTAGCGTGCCGATCGGCGGCGGAGAGACTTGGCCTCAGTTTTGTCGTCTGGTAGCGTTCCGCGTAAGAGGTAAGCATAGATTGGATCCATCCAGCTTGGATCCTGCCGAACGGTATGTACTTCGCCTTCCATGGTGCTGCGCCGAGCAAGGATTTCGATCGGCACGTGGCGGCCTATGTTGTCGTCGATTGCCGATGCCAGGCGTGGCAGGGCATCGGCGTGGCTGTTCTCAGATCTGGGGATCTGTTGAACCTGATACGCGTCAAAGTGGCTTAGCAATAGGCGGGCATGCGTCAAGTAGGCTGCCATGGAAGTATCCTTGGCCTCGAATTCAGTCAATACCTGATTAACGACAAGTTGTGAGTCGCTACATATCTTCAGTTGTCGAGCACCCATTTCCTTGGCGAGCCGAAGGCCGGCCAAGAGAGCTTCATATTCGGCTTCGTTGTTGGAAGCTTGGAATTGGAATCAGATGGCATACTTGACGGTCGTTTGATCAGGGGCCTTGAGAACTAAGCCGGCCCCGCTGCCTTGCCGGTTGGATGAGCCGTCGACATAGAGAGTCCACAGAGGGATTGATGAAATAAATGTTCCCTCGGTTGGATGGGCGACCGATGTTGCTGAAGCCAGTTTAGGGTCGGCATCGTCTGGGGTGGATCTTTCAGATGTCATTTCAGAGATGAAATCAGAGATGACTTGACCCTTCTCGGCAGGCCGAGGGTGATAGTGGATGTCGAATTCGCTGAGTTCGATGGCCCATTTCACTAGCGGACCTGACGTCTCTGGTCTTTGTAGTATCTGGCGTAGAGGCTGATTAGTGAGAACGGTAATGCTGTGAGCCTGGAAGTACGGCCGAAGCTTGCGTGCTGAGAGAACAAGAGCATAGGCAAGCTTTTCCAGCTCAGGGTACCGGATCTCGGCATCCTACAAGGCGTGGCTGGTATAGAAAATTGGAAGCTCTATGCCGTTCGGCTTGCGAATGAGCACGGAGCTTAATGCCGTTGCCGATACTGATAGGTAGAGAATTAACTCTTCGCCAGGAAGGGGGGGTGGATAACAGGGGCGCCCAGCTCATATAGGCCTTGAGGTCTTGGAAAGCACGATTGCATTCGGCGGTCCAGACAATCTGCCGTTGGCTTCCTTTGAGGGCTTTAAAGAAAGGGGCACACCGATCGGTAGCCTTAGATATAAATCGAGCCAGAGCGGCGACACGCCCCGTGAGGCTCTGGATATCCTTCTGAGTCTTCGGAATCTGCATGTCGAGCAAGGCCTTGATTTTTTCAGGATTGGCTTCGATGCCTCGTTGGCTGATCATGAAGCCAAGGAATTTGCCCGAGGAGACGCCGAAGGCACATTTACTAGGGTTGAGCCGCATGTTGTACTTCTTTAGGACGCTGAACATGAGGGAGAGGTTGTGGAGGTGAGAATCGGCTGTTTTGCTTTTGACCAGCATGTCATCCACATAAACCTCCATCGAGGTGCCGATGAGTTCAGAGAATATTTTGTTGACCAAGCGCTGGTAGGTTGCCCCAGCGTTCTTCAAGTCGAATGGCATGACTTTGTAGCAGTAAAGTCCCTTGTCGGTGATGAATGTCGTATGTTCGCGATCGGCAGGGTTCATGAATATCTGGTTGTAGCCTGAGTATGCGTCCATAAAGCTAAGAAGTTCATGGCCTGCTGTTGCGTCTACCATCTGATCGATCCGTGGCAGAGGAAAGCTGTCTTTGGGGCAAGCCTTGTTTAAATCGGTATAGTCCTGACACATTCGCTAGGCACCGCTCGACTTCTTGACCAGCACCGAATTGGCCAGCCAAATTGGGTAAGTGACTTCCTGGATGAAGCCGATTGTTCGCAGTTTCTCCACCTCGATTCTCATTGCTTCGTACCGTTCGGCATCGTACGCCCGCCGTTTCTGTCTGATGGGTTTGAAAGTGGGGCAGATGCTGAGCTTGTGACTGATGACGCTTGGGGCGATGCCCGGCATGTCGTCGTATGACCAGGCGAAGACTTCCGTGTTGGCACGCAGAAAAGTAATGAAATCGGCTTGTAGTGCTGAACTCAGGGTGGTGCCGATCCGCACTATTCAGTTGGGCTGCGTTTCGGAGAGGGCGTGTCTGCTGCGCAAATCTCACGGCCTGGAGTTCCGGGCCGAGGGGATGTGCGTTAACACGGGGTTTCCTGCTTTTGGGTGCGGTGCGGTTGTGCGCGGGCGTGCCAGCACGGTTTACCGTGCGTTGATGTTTCGATGAGTGTTGGATGGGTGAATGGTGCGCCTATTTGATCTGTCTTCCTGGTCAAACGATTGTAGCCGAGAGAGGAACTGGTCTCGGCTGTTAGGTTCACGGCCTGAACTACAAGGCTGTCGAGTGATGGTGTTGGTGGTGGGTTTTGGGCGGTGCTCCGGCGCGCTGCTCAGGGAGCGACGGTCGTGTGATATATGGGGTGAGTGAACGAACAAACAGAGATGGTGCTCCGGCGCCTTGAAAATCAAGGGTCGTATGATATATTGATGAATGGATTCTGCTTACAACCTAACACTACTCCTAGGAAAGCAAGTAAAGATATTGAAAGTGCATTACAGAAGAAAATAAGTTGCTCCGTGGGAGGCTTGTTTTGGTGTTTGAACCCTTTGAATGTAGCTCGAGTCTTGTATTTATAGGAAGAGTCCCTGGATGAGTAATCGAGGCTGAATTTACGCATAGTGGAGTCTGATTAGCGCAAGTGGGCAGTCCAATCCACATTTGGGATCGTGAAGTATGGTGGTGAGACTCCAGAAATCCCGGTGAATCTCGGCCGCCGCTCTCGATCGTGGGTTCTGAACCTCTGGCCGTGGAGACGCATTTATGGCCTGGATAGCTGGTGAACCAACATCTCAAGCTGTCAGAATTCTTGTGAGAATGTCCACGTCTAATCACTCTGATCTTCATCACCAAATCCTGACTTCAGTCACTTCCCACCTTTCCTCATGCATTAAATGCTACTTTGTGGCCAATGGGTTTTGCTGCATTAAACAGGCACTACTTCATTAAATGAAGCCTGGGACCCTGCTGTCACGTGATGATTTGCCTTTAAAGCCTTGGCCGCAAATTTGTTCGGCCTCGGCCTCGGCCTATGCTTGAGGCCGAGATGATCATGCCTTAGCATTTCCTTCTTTTATTTTTAGGAAGGCGAAATACCCTGGCGAAACGCTGCGTATCAGCTTCTGCAAACAAGTGTCAGGGCCGAGAGAAGGGGCTCCTTCGGCCAGCTCATGGCCGAGATTTATCAGGCACAAACAGGGCGACCGATTCCAGATCCTCAACGGGCTGTGCTTGTGGGGTGACGGCCTCATCTCGGGGGTCATCAGGCTTTTCTGTCCCTCTGCCGTTCGGTAGGGTCATGTTGGTAGAAACCGAAGATATTTCGCGAAGTGTCGCTCGTGTCGATTCTTTGGTGGCTGCGACGTAACACGTCCGTGCACTCAACTGATCCCCTCGCACTTGGCCAACACCAGCGTGCGTAGGGAACTTGAGGAGGAGCATGTGCGGCGACAACATGGCCTTCATTCTGGTGAGCGTCGTCCTGCCGATGATGGCATTATACGCTGTTGGGCAATCGACCACCAAAAAGTGAGTATAGATGATCGTTCGTCTGGGAATGGTGCCAACCGCAAACGGAAGCAGGACACTGCCGATTGGTTCGATCACGTCACCAGAGAAGCTTAGGAGAGGGGTGATATGTTTGTTTAGGTGCCGAGGGTCTATGCCGAGGGCCTCGAAAGCATCAGCAAAGAGGACGTTGACCGAACTACCTGTGTCGATGAGGATTCGGCCTACGTCGAAGTCTGAAATGTCGGCTCGTATAATCATGGGATCAGAGTGGGGGAAGATGAGACCGATTCGCCGGAATTTGTCATTGCGGCCTTCTGCTACGCTGAGGATTTGGGGGTACCGAACGGCACGAACATAATCCTTGACGGATCGGTTGCTAGTTTCAGCGATGGGCGTTCCCCCACTAATCATATTGATATGCCGATTCGGCGATTTGTCCGGTGCTGGTTTAGTGCTCAAATACTGGTCCAGCTTCCCTTCGTTGATGAGGCGTTCCACGATTTTCTGAAGGGCGATGCATGATTCCGTATCGTGGCCGTTATATTGGTGGTATCGGCAGAAAACGCCGGTGTCCTTCTCATTCTGTCGAGGGAGCTTGCGATTGTTCGGTTTTGGAATCATTTCCCCTTCTGTCAGGAGAACATGCTCATAAGTGGTGTTGAGCAAAGTGAAAATTTCCTCTAGCCGATTCCTCTTCGGCTTGCCGAAGTCGCTTCGCTTACCAGAGTCCTTGCCTTTTTTGTTGGTGTCCTGCCGATCTCGGAAGTGGTCTTTCCGTTTGTTTCGTGGCGCGGAAAAAGCAGGGGCAGGGGGCACCGTTCGGTAGGGGGCCTGATTTGTCGCCGGATCCGCCGGGAATCGGTCATAGTGTTGTGTCGAAGGCTGACCGGTCGGTACCGTTTTGTTTGGTAGGGCTAAAGCCGATCCTTTGGAGTTGAAGTGCTCGGCCTTGGCATGGATAGCTGCCTGCTTCATTAATTCGGAGTAAGTGGTCCAGTTGCTACTGTGGACCAAATAGCGATATTGGTACGACCGAAGGCCGCTTTTGAAGGCATCGAAGGCTGCTCTATCATCGGTTTCCGGACACCGGGAATATTCATGGCTGAATCTAGCCGCGTACTCCCGCAGGGGCTCATCGTCTCGCTGCCGAACGGTGTAGAGGTCATCGGCGGAATACAGGCGATCGGTCTGAATCATAAAATGGTTGAGGAAGGTTTGTTTCAACTGATCGAAAGAGTCACCAAATCCTGACTTCAGTCACTTCCCACCTTCCCTCATGCATTAAATGCTACTTTGTGGCCAATGGGTTTTGCTGCATTAAACAGGCACTACTTCATTAAATGAAGCCTAGGACCCTGCTGTCACGTGATGATTTGCCTTTAATGTCTTGGCCGCAATTTTGTTCGGCCTCGGCCTCGGCCTATGCTTGAGGCCGAGATGATCATGCCTTAGCATTTCCTCTTTTATTTTTAAAGAAGGCGAAATGCCCTGGTGAAACGCTGCGTTTCAGCTTCCGCAAACAAGTGCCAGGGCCGAGAGAAGGGGCTCTTTCGGCCAGTGTTAAGCTCATAATTTCATACATATACATGCCCAATTTACTTACTTCTTTTGCTTAGTTCCTATAGTTCTAAGTTATTTCCCTCCCTTTGTGTGTTTTGTAGGCCAATAGAGCAAGAGAGCATAATTCATGCAATTCAAGCATGTTAAGGCCTAATTTGGATGAATGGAAGAAGAGCTTAAAGACAAACTCATTTTTCCTACAGCCTCTTGCCAGTCCAGTTTCGTGGGTCATATTGCAAGCTTTGTTTCAGCAATCTACACAGCTCGGATGAGGCAGCATTCTTCATGAAAGTTGTTCCAATGGGTGTGTACTATAACATATCCAAAATTCAGCCCCATTGGATAAATATGGAGTCTGTTACCTAGCAAACACAGAGCCATGCTCAGGATGGATTTTATCAGCGCGCAAAATGAGTTAGCAATTTGTTTTGGCCTTAACTTCCTCCTCCGACCTTGGATTGGCCCAAATGATATATGGCTGGAAAGAAGAAATTATGAAATTCAAGTTTGAGTGCTTAAAGTCTTAATTTGCTTAAGGGAAGCCCAATTCGTAAGCCCTTGAAGTTGCTGGTCATGCTGACCTCAGGATGAGCTATTGTTTCTGGTTGGAAGCTTGGTCATGGTGAGCTAGGCATGAGCTATTGAGCTTGTTGGAAGCTTGGTCATGGTGACATGAAGATGAGCTAGGGCTGCTGGTGGGATTTATTGGTGAAGTGCATCAACCAATTCAGATTTTATATTGCAAGTGTTGTATGCATTAGTGAAGTGCATCAACCAATTTAGATTGTATAATGCAAGTGTTGAATGCATTAGCCATATTGAATTCAGATTTATCACTCCCCTCTCCCTATAAATACCACATCCATTCCACATTCAAGACACAACAAATCTTGGGATTCACAACCCCACAATTCACTCCAACCATCCTCAAACACTCTCACAATCCCAAACACTCCAACAATCACCAAAACAACTCCAGCAAACTTCTCTTCCATTTCCCTACGAATTTCATCTTCCTTAGCCATCACCATTCACTCAAACTCATCCCAAATCACCTCCATATCCTTCATACATCTTTCTAGAAGTGGGGAAGCTCTTGGAGAAGCATTAGAAGTGGAGAAGCACTTGGAGAAGCCTTGGACACCACAAGAACTTCAGAAAAAGGGTTTTTCTACTCTTATTGCATTCATTATGTTTTCTCATTTCTGTTCAAGTCTCTTTTCCATTATGAGTAGCTAAATCCATAACTAGGGCTTCGATGTAACCTAACATGAATATTCTGGGTTTATAAGTTTGGAGTTTCAAGTTTGATTCATGATTCATGTTCTTATTCATTATGCTTATAAGTTAACATGCTTGTTTGAATGATTGATCACCATTAGAACTTGTTTGTTAACTATCTTGGTTTGAATTAAGAGTATACACCATGCTTTAATTCGAATTGAACTATGAATAGGAAGAGTATGTATGGACATTCGACAACAGGGATTAGATACATACTTGGTTGTTTAAAATGTTCTTCTATGCTTAATGGGTTCCTAATGCTTAATTTTAGGTTAGACAACAAATGATCAAATTAGGGAATTAGGAACACAAGGTTAGGACCAAACACCATGGCCTAATCATACTTTAGCTAGAATCAATCTTTGAATCTGAATTAGACTTGTTACTTGAATCTTTATAACCCAGAATTGAATTGTTATGGTGATTCGAATGCCCTAGTCTCAAAATCTGTTTTCCAACTCTTAAAACCACTTTTTGTTACATTTGTTTACTTGTTTTTGTTTGCAAGTTCATTTTGCTTCTTTTGTTCAACAATCACAACCACTCTTGTTCTAAATTCTGTTTTAGACATAACCTCCTACTTTCTTGAATTTGGTAATCTAAGTACATAACTAGTTTTAACTTCTCAGTCTTCGTGGGTACGACCTCGTACTTGTCTTGCTATACTACTAATTGCCCCGTACAATTGCGAGTTAACATAATATTAACAACAAATTTTGGCGCCGTTGCCGGGGACTGAACGAAAGTTCTTCCCTGGTTATGTGCCCAAGGTTACCCTATTCTTTTTAGTGTTTCTAATTAATCTAATTTTCTGTTTCAGGTAGTTTATGTCTAACAGGCCATTCCTTGAACAAGTGAGGTCTTCATTCCAACGTTCCAGATCTTTGAACGCAGGACCATCATTGCAACCAAATCGTGTGACCTCTGAAATTCAGAATCGTCTAGAAAGGGAGTTGTCAACTGCAAAAGAGCAAGCTCTTGCTACATTTACAAGTCTTGCTCTCCACACTGAACTTCCTGGTTCTTCACTTTCAAATTCGGAAGCAAGTTCAGACCAAGAAGAAGAGGAAATGATGGCTGCCATTGAGTTCATGGGAGAACTTGATATCCCAACAATTCCAGCATCTCCTTCAAGCATTTTGCTGCCCACTGTAGCTCGAAATTATGAGCTTAAATCTTCTCATCTTAATATGCTGCCTTCCTTTTATGGTTTACCTAATGAAGATCCATTAACCCATATAAAGGATATTTTTAATGTTGTGAGTTCTTTTCCCTTGACAGGTGTGACAGAAGATCAACTTCGAATGAGAGTGTTTCCATACACTTTAAAGGATAAGGCGAAGTATTGGTTGAATTCTTTGAAGCCTGGTTCACTCACTACATGGTCTGCCATTCAAAAGAAGTTCCTGGAAAAATACTTCTCCACGCAAAAGACCGACATGCTTAGGGACAAGATCTTGTTATTTGCACAGCAAGATGATGAATCGTTTTGTGAAGCATGGGAGAGATTCAATGGGTTGCTCAACCAATGTCCTCATCATGGGATTCCATTGAAGCTTCAAATGCGTATGTTTTATAAAGGACTAACCCCTTCTAGTCATAATATAGTCACCAATTTTGCAGGTGGTTCTTTTAAAACCAAAACTCCAGAAGAAACGTACGAACTCTTTGAGGAGATAGCAATGGAGACCCAACATACGGATACAAGAGGTAAACGTGTTATTAGTGGTTCTAATGATGCTTCTAGTGTGCAGATTTCAAAACTGGAACAAAAGCTAGATGCTCTTCTTGCATTAAACTCAAGAAGCCCTCCGAAGGAAGTGTGTAGCATTTGTGAATCTCATGACCATGCTACCACAGCTTGTCCACTTGGGGCTGGATATCCAGAATTTGTGCAAGAACAAGCTAAGTTGGTAAATTCCTACAACCAAGGTCCAAGAAATGATCCATACTCTCAAAGTTATAATCCAGGTTGGAGGAATCATCCAAACTTTTCATGGAGAAATACCCAGAATCAAGCAAATCCCCCTTCATTCCAAAGGCCACAACAATCATCATCATCATTGGAAGATATAGTGAAGCAGATGGCAATCAACCAATCCAATTTTCAGCAAACTACACAAGCTGCCATCTCCAAATTGGAAGTCCAATTAGGCCAAATAGCTGCTGAAATAACTCAAAGAGTGCCTGGGAAATGGCCAAGCCAAACTGAGATCAATCCAAAGAACCCAGAAGCCAAGGCCATTCATGTGCTCAGATCAGGTAAGATCATTGATAATAAAGATGATTCTAATCTTTCAAATGATATTGTGATTGTAGAAGATAAAGACGAGGAGACCATGGCTACGGAAGGAGAACAACTCAAAACTTCTCAATCTGCTCCTAAGGCCAAATCAGATTCTCAGAAATCCGATCAATTCCAATTGCATAAAAGGGATGACAAATTTGTGCCACCACATCTTCAAGAAGATAGATACGTGCCACCCGCTCCATATGTTCCACAGATTCCATTTCCAGGCCGTCTTAAGAAAGCAAAGCAAGATAAGGCTTTTAAAGAGATTTATGATATTTTGAGTAAAGTTAATATCAATTTGCCTTTGCTTGATCTTATTGAACAGATTCCTGCATATGGAAAATTCATCAAGGACTTGAAAACTCACAAGCTCAATTTCGCTCCAAATGAAGGAGTAAAGCTCGACCAGAATGTAAGTGCTGTGTTGCAAAGGAAGCTTCCACCAAAACTAGATGATCCTGGCAGCTTTGACATTCCCATTAACATTGGAGGCAAGAAGGTTGGAAGAGCCATGTTGGACTTGGGAGCAAGCATCAATGTTTTGCCATATTCAGTTTATCAAGAGCTTGGCTTAGAAGGGATGAAGAAGACTTCAATGCGACTTGAACTAGCTGATCATTCTATAAAATATCCAAAAGGTATTGTAGAAGATATTCTAGTTCAAGTTAATACACTAATTCTCCCTGCTGATTTTGTAGTGATGGACATGGAAGACAATCCAAATGGAGATCGTGTTGATCCCATTCTCCTAGGCAGGCCATTCATGGCCACTGCAGACACAATCATCAAAGTGAAAGATAGCACCCTCTCCATGACTGTTTTGGGTGAAACTGTTGAATTTAAAATGCTTAATGCTCTATCTCAACCTTCTATCTCTCTTGATTCTTGCTTTTCAATTGATGTTGTGGATCATGAGGTTTCTTCCATAATTTTGCAGAGAAAGTCTAATGATGCTCTAGAAGCTGTCTTAACACAAGAAGAGGAAGATCTTTGTGAACCGGAGTTCCAAGAAGTGGTGGCTGCCTTAGAAGTGTTTCCGCCATACCCACCATCCTTTAGGCCACCAATTGAGCCTCTTGGACCATCATCCACGAAATTGGAGCCATCCATTGTCATCCCACCAAAGCTAGAACTTAAACCTCTTCCCAATAATCTTAAATATACATATTTGGGTGCTAACGAAACTCTCCCTGTTATAATTGCTGCAGGTCTCTCCTCACATGAAGAAGAGAGCTTAATTAAAGTTCTAAAAGAGCATAAAACAGCCATTGGGTGGACCATAGCAGACATCAAAGGAATTAGTCCAAGCATGTGCATGCACCGGATTTTAATGGAAGAAGACAGCAAACCATCTCGTGATGCCCAAAGGAGGCTAAATCCCAACATGAAAGAGGTGGTTAGAGCTGAAGTTTTAAAGCTACTCGATGTAGGAATCATCTACCCAATTTCAGATTCTAAGTGGGTGAGCCCTGTGCAAGTTGTTCCAAAGAAGTCCGGAATCACCGTTGTGAAGAATGAGAAGAATGAGCTAGTTCCTACACGAACTGTCACTGGTTGGAGAGTTTGCATTGATTACAGGAAGTTGAACACATCCACTAGAAAAGATCATTTCCCCTTGCCTTTTATTGATCAAATGCTTGAACGTTTATCTGGCCATGCTTACTATTGTTTTCTTGATGGTTTTTCAGGTTATAATCAAATTCCCATTGCTCCGGAAGACCAAGAGAAAACCACATTCACATGCCCATTTGGTACGTTTGCTTATAGAAGGATGCCATTCGGTTTGTGCAATGCCCCAGCAACTTTCCAAAGATGCATGATGTCAATCTTTTCAGATATGGTGGAACGATTCATTGAGGTATTTATGGATGATTTTTCAGTTTTTGGTTCCTCTTTTGATAATTGTCTTCACCACTTGTCTCTAGTGCTTAAAAGATGCCAGGAAACAAATCTGATTTTGAATTGGGAGAAGTGTCACTTCATGGTGAGACAAGGCATTGTGCTAGGCCATGTGATTTCAAGCAAGGGAATCGAAGTGGATAAAGCCAAGATCGACCTCATCTCAAATCTTCCACCCCCTACCTTTGTTAAAGGAATTAGAAGCTTTCTAGGTCATGCTGGATTCTATAGAAGGTTCATCAAAAATTTCTCAAGCATTACAAGGCCATTGTGTAATCTCCTTGCTAAGGATGCTGTTTTTGAGTTTAATGAAGCTTGCATGGAAGCTTTTACTACCTTGAAGAGGGAGCTAACTTCAGCCCCTATTATCATAGCTCCGGATTGGTCTTTACCATTTGAAATAATGTGTGATGCCTCTGACTTTGCTATTGGTGCAGTTTTAGGTCAAAAGAAGAACAAGCTGCCCCATGTGATTCATTATGCTAGCCGGACCTTGAATAATGCTCAAATCAACTACTCCACAACAGAGAAGGAGTTGCTTGCTGTGGTTTTTGCTTTAGAAAAATTTCGTTCTTACCTTGTTGGTTCTAAAGTAATTGTTTATTCTGACCATGCAGCTCTTAGATACTTGCTCACTAAGAAGGATGCCAAACCACGCTTGATTAGATGGATTCTCTTGCTGCAAGAATTCGATTTGGAGATTCGAGATAAGAAGGGATGTGAGAATGTGGTAGCTGATCATTTGAGCAGAATTATGGTTGAAGAAAAAGGAGGAGTAGTGCTACCCTTGAATGAGACTTTCCCTGATGAACAACTATATGTTGCCCAAGTCAAAGAGCCATGGTATGCTGATTTTGTTAATTATCTTGCTTGTGGTGTTCTTAGAAATGATCTAACTTCTCAGGACAAGAAGAAGTTCTTTTCCATGGTGAAACATTATGTCTGGGATGAACCTTTCTTATTCAAGCATTGCCCGGATCAACTCATCAGAAGATGTGTTCCAGAAGAAGAGCAAGAAAGCATACTTAGGCATAGCCACGAATTGGCTTGTGGAGGTCACTTTGGAGCTAAGAAAACAGCACTTAAAATTCTGCAATCTGGTTTCTTTTGGCCCACTCTATTCAAAGATGCGTTTAATTTTTGTGTTAAGTGTGATAGGTGCCAAAGGATGGGGAACATAAGTCGCAGGAATGAAATGCCATTGAATAACATACTTGTTGTGGAGCTCTTCGATGTGTGGGGTATTGATTTCATGGGACCATTCCCATCTTCCTTTGGTTATACTTACATACTTGTTGCTGTTGATTATGTGTCTAAATGGGTGGAAGCCATAGCCACCAAAACCAATGATTATAAGGTGGTGCTGAAGTTCTTGAAGGATAATATTTTCACAAGGTTTGGTACTCCAAGGGCTGTCATTAGTGATGGAGGCAGCCACTTCTGTAACAAGCCATTCGAAGCACTCATGAAGAAGTACAACATCACCCATCGAGTCTCTACACCATATCATCCGCAAACTTCTGGTCAAGTGGAAATAAGCAATAGAGAAATTAAGCACATCCTGGAGAAGGTGGTGAACAATACAAGGAAAGATTGGGCAGCTAAGCTCAATGATTCATTATGGGCTTATAGGACTGCATATAAGACTCCCATTGGAATGAGCCCTTATCGTCTTGTGTTTGGGAAAGCTTGTCACCTGCCAATGGAGCTTGAACACAATGCTTTTTGGGCCATCAAGAAGTTGAATTTTGATCTAGACAAGGCAGGCCATGCAAGAAAGTTTCAGCTCAATGAATTGGAAGAAATTAGACATGAGTCTTATGAGAATGCAAAGCTTTACAAAGAACGAACCAAGAGTTACCATGACAGAAACATTCAACGGAAAGAGTTCTCCAAAGGTATGTCAGTTCTTTTGTTTAACTCACGTTTGCGTCTCTTTCCAGGAAAATTGAAGTCTAGATGGCAAGGCCCATTCACCGTGGTCAATGTTTCTCCCTATGGAGCTGTGGAGATTCAAAACCCTAAAGATGGCTCGACTTTCAAAGTAAATGGACAACGTTTAAAGCCATTCTATGAGGGAGTTTCAGCTGGCATCCAAACTGGCCATGTGGTAGATCAACTTCCCTTCGTACCATCAACTTAGCTGATTGCACAATGTCTTGCCAAGACAGTAACTAAGGCGCTTCTTGGGAGGCAACCCATGTGTTCAAGAAGAAGGTGCTCGGTAGCAATCGACCTAATCGCATCAAGGGGAAGCATTTCAATCCTTTCTCTTTACTTGTTTTGTTTTTATTTTAGTCATTTTAAGTTTATGTTCCTTTTTATAAATAAATAAATATATAAAAT
This sequence comes from Prunus avium, assembly GCF_965620075.1. NCBI lineage: Eukaryota > Viridiplantae > Streptophyta > Magnoliopsida > Rosales > Rosaceae > Prunus > Prunus avium. The sequence goes on along the minus strand of NC_142288.1, from coordinate 13,530,010 downwards.
AAATAAAAAAATTTCATATAAGCTAACTTTTGGTAACCCCAGTGAGCACCTCCGTCAATACAGTGTCTAGGAGTTCTTTAGGCGACACCTTCGGTGTCTAAGAAGTTTGGGTTTTAAGCGGGACCATTGTGACCCCTCCAACCTTCCCGGATCCCCTGGCTGTGTTTTCTGAGGCCCTTAACTGGTCATCCATGAGTTGCTTATATATTCATTTTTTTTATTTTTTATTTTTCCTAAACCTTCTTCTCAACTTTTCCCTTTATCATTTGTTTGTTCTCAATCATCTTTTGTATGCTTTCACATTGAGGACAATGTTCAATTCAGGTCTGGGGGGAAGGTTTTCAATTTCAATTTTCTTATCCATTTGTGTTTTCAATTTTCGTTCTCTTGTCACTATTTTTTTTATTTTTTTTTTATTTTTTTAAAGAATGTCATACAATCAATGCTATGGAGCTGCTATTTGAGGTTTTCATATCAGAATTTTGCACTTCACAAAGCTTTTGCTCTTAGAATTCTGGTGGCTAAAGTACCACGCTCAAATTCTTGAAGGAAAATAGTGGAGATTACCCTAGTGAGCTATATCGAGCCTAATTGCTTTCTTGAGAGGGTTTAAAGTGTTCTATTTCTCATCCATACTTATTTTCTTCAATTCACTCTAATTGATCTCATTATTCCATTTTGATTGAATACTAAGGATGATTCTCTTTTGCAGATATCATGTGCCTGCTCTCATTCATGAATGAACTCATTGAAGTGATGCTAGGCTATGTGTGCATAACCATTCTATGTGCTTTCTTTTCACCCTACCTATATGTGTGTTCCATCAACCCTCTTGAAGCCAAACACTTAAAGCCTTTTCTTCTATCACCCTCATCATTTCCCTACCTTTGTATCTCAATCTGAGATACTTGACCTATTGTAGCCATACCCTATAGCTTAGAAATATACCAAGGTGTGCCAAGATAAAGTTTGAAGCAAGGAAGTTGCAGCCATGTACCTAAATAAAGATGATGTGAATCTGTGCAATGAAGTTAATGAAGATGCAGATCAAATCAACGAAGATGAAAGTGTTTCGATTTGATCTAAGTGTGAAAAATAAAGTCTATGCCAGGTGATACCATGAAGTTTGCTGCCATGCCAATCTAAATCAATGATGCCTTGCAGATTAATGAAGCATGCAACCTTGGTATGTTCTTAAGTTATTTGTTTTTCCTTCCAATTCTTCCATTTCCCCTAAACCTTAGCCTTTCATTACAACATTGTGAAAGACCTAGCTGATCTTTGAGGATGTATTCATGGGTGCTGGTAAGTATGTGTGTATCTCTATTCTTAGTATTTAATTCCTTTCATGAGATCTAACCAAATTTGTGCTTCTATTTCATACACTCACTTATGCTTTCTTGAGAGAATTAAAACATAGGTTCTGAGTTATTGAGTGTTATCTGTGAGAATTAGAGTCGAAGCATGTTCTCTATTCAAGGTTTGAGTGTGCTTGCTTTGAAACTGTGTGCCTTTGAGCTATAGCTTCCACTTGTACACACTGATTGATGACCTATCTTGGCAACTCTATGGTGTTGGAGGTATGACTAAAACTTTCTTTCATTTTCATTAGTTGATTTCAAAGTTGTTTTTCTAACCATTTTGTTTTGTAGAGTTAGAAAAACGTTTGTGGGTATCGTATCTGTTAAACCCTCAGGAGACACAACTCCTCCTACTAGGGATGCCTAGAGGTTTAAAGGCTTGTTGCATACGCTCAATGCAATCGAGTTACCTACGAAAGTGGTCTAGTTAACTTCTTGTTTTGTTTTTATCTTTGTTTCTCTTTTGTTTTGCTCGAGGACTAGCAAAATCTAAGTTTGGGGGTGTGTTAAGCTCATAATTTCATACATATACATGCCCAATTTACTTACTTCTTTTGCTTAGTTCCTATAATTCTAAGTTATTTCCCTCCCTTTGTGTGTTTTGTAGGCCAATAGAGCAAGAGAGCATAATTCATGCAATTCAAGCATGTTAAGGCCTAATTTGGATGAATGGAAGAAGAGCTTAAAGACAAACTCATTTTTCCTACAGCCTCTTGCCAGTCCAGTTTCGTGGGTCATATTGCAAGCTTTGTTTCAGCAATCTACACAGCTCGGATGAGGCAGCATTCTTCATGAACGTTGTTCCAATGGGTGTGTACTATAACATATCCAAAATTCAGCCCCATTGGATAAATATGGAGTCTGTTACCTAGCAAACACAGAGCCATGCTCAGGATGGATTTTATCAGCGCGCAAAATGAGTTAGCAATTTGTTTTGGCCTTAACTTCCTCCTCCGACCTTGGATTGGCCCAAATGATATATGGCTGGAAAGAAGAAATTCTGAAATTCAAGTTTGAGTGCTTAAAGTCTTAATTTGCTTAAGGGAAGCCCAATTCGTAAGCCCTTGAAGTTGCTGGTCATGCTGACCTCAGGATGAGCTATTGTTTCTGGTTGGAAGCTTGGTCATGGTGAGTTAGGCATGAGCTATTGAGCTTGTTGGAAGCTTGGTCATGGTGACATGAAGATGAGCTAGGGCTGCTGGTGGGATTTATTGGTGAAGTGCATCAACCAATTCAGATTTTATATTGCAAGTGTTGTATGCATTAGTGAAGTGCATCAACCAATTTAGATTGTATAATGCAAGTGTTGAATGCATTAGCCATATTGAATTCAGATTTATCACTCCCCTCTCCCTATAAATACCACATCCATTCCACATTCAAGACACAACAAATCTTGGGATTCACAACCCCACAATTCACTCCAACCATCCTCAAACACTCTCACAATCCCAAACACTCCAACAATCACCAAAACAACTCCAGCAAACTTCTCTTCCATTTCCCTACGAATTTCATCTTCCTTAGCCATCACCACTCACTCAAACTCATCCCAAATCACCTCCATATCCTTCATACATCTTTCTAGAAGTGGGGAAGCTCTTGGAGAAGCATTAGAAGTGGAGAAGCACTTGGAGAAGCCTTGGACACCACAAGAACTTCAGAAAAAGGGTTTTTCTACTCTTATTGCATTCATTATGTTTTCTCATTTCTGTTCAAGTCTCTTTTCCATTATGAGTAGCTAAATCCATAACTAGGGCTTCGATGTAACCTAACATGAATATTCTGGGTTTATAAGTTTGGAGTTTCAAGTTTGATTCATGATTCATGTTCTTATTCATTATGCTTATAAGTTAACATGCTTGTTTGAATGATTGATCACCATTAGAACTTGTTTGTTAACTATCTTGGTTTGAATTAAGAGTATACACCATGCTTTAATTCGAATTGAACTATGAATAGGAAGAGTATGTATGGACATTCGACAACAGGGATTAGATACATACTTGGTTGTTTAAAATGTTCTTCTATGCTTAATGGGTTCCTAATGCTTAATTTTAGGTTAGACAACAAATGATCAAATTAGGGAATTAGGAACACAAGGTTAGGACCAAACACCATGGCCTAATCATACTTTAGCTAGAATCAATCTTTGAATCTGAATTAGACTTGTTACTTGAATCTTTATAACCCAGAATTGAATTGTTATGGTGATTCGAATGCCCTAGTCTCAAAATCTGTTTTCCAACTCTTAAAACCACTTTTTGTTACATTTGTTTACTTGTTTTTGTTTGCAATTTCATTTTGCTTCTTTTGTTCAACAATCACAACCACTCTTGTTCTAAATTCTGTTTTAGACATAACCTCCTACTTTCTTGAATTTGGTAATCTAAGTACATAACTAGTTTTAACTTCTCAGTCTTCGTGGGTACGACCTCGTACTTGTCTTGCTATACTACTAATTGCCCCGTACAATTGCGAGTTAACATAATATTAACAACAAATTTTGGCGCCGTTGCCGGGGACTGAACGAAAGTTCTTCCCTGGTTATGTGCCCAAGGTTACCCTATTCTTTTTAGTGTTTCTAATTAATCTAATTTTCTGTTTCAGGTAGTTTATGTCTAACAGGCCATTCCTTGAACAAGTGAGGTCTTCGTTCCAACGTTCCAGATCTTTGAACGCAGGACCATCATTGCAACCAAATCGTGTGACCTCTGAAATTCAGAATCGTCTAGAAAGGGAGTTGTCAACTGCAAAAGAGCAAGCTCTTGCTACATTTACAAGTCTTGCTCTCCACACTGAACTTCCTGGTTCTTCACTTTCAAATTCGGAAGCAAGTTCAGACCAAGAAGAAGAGGAAATGATGGCTGCCATTGAGTTCATGGGAGAACTTGATATCCCAACAATTCCAGCATCTCCTTCAAGCATTTTGCTGCCCACTGTAGCTCGAAATTATGAGCTTAAATCTTCTCATCTTAATATGCTGCCTTCCTTTTATGGTTTACCTAATGAAGATCCATTAACCCATATAAAGGATATTTTTAATGTTGTGAGTTCTTTTCCCTTGACAGGTGTGACAGAAGATCAACTTCGAATGAGAGTGGTCCTGCATCCTTGTCATATCCTGCTGTAGGGTCTCCATACGAGCCTCCAGGGTGGTCGGTCGAGCAGGTGTTTCTGTTCGTGGCGTCTGAAGCAAGGGAGCTAGACTTGGCTCGCTGCCGAGGCCAAGGATAGGACCATCAGCAGGGAGGACCGAAGATGGATTCATTTTTTGGTCTCAGAGCTTTTTGAGATATGGGTTAATCGATAAGCGATTCCCACAGACGGCGCCAATCTGTTGGCACTAAAACTGAACAGATAGAGATGAGTGCAACTCACAAGTGGTGAGGACGATCTAGCAGATCGATTGAATGATAGATGCAGATTCTTCTTGTCCTTGGATGCAGATCCTGAATAGAAGAGAGTTAAGACTCGTGAGGTCTATGGAACCGGTGTGGAACCAGCCTAAGACCCTCCGATGCCAAAGTAAGTTTGTTTCTAAGAGCTCTTACTGTTGACCATATAAAAGTATAAAAGTCAAGCTGAAAAGTCTTACCCCTGTATTGTAGTGGAGGGGCCTATTTATAGAGGGCATTTCGTATGCTCTTAGTACTTAATTTCGATGTGGGACTCGTGGGAGGGCCCTATGAGGTTGACACGAGTCCTTAGATATTTCGGGCGGGTGCTTCGAGGTTGATTCTGCAGAATCAGTAAGGGATACCGATTGTAGGCTGTGTTGGGCCTGTAGCGATCTTTTGCTGCTTTGAGACAATATCATCGGTAGCCGATGCTGATTGTTCGAAGCCTTTGGGGAGTTTAAGCGATCCACGTGTCAATGGATGAGTGGAGGATCAGATATGGTACAAACATAAAATATAGGCTTATCAAATACCCCCAAACCTATCTTTTGCTAGTCCTCGAGCAAAACTGAAAATCAAAAATAAAATAAAACAAACAAACTAAACTAAACCACTTTCACAGGTAATCTCGATGGCACTTAGCATGTGCCACAAGCCTTTAAACCTCTAGGTGTTTCTAGTAGGAGGAGTTGTGTCTCCTGAGGGTTTACCAGTCACGACACCCACAAACGCTCCTTGCAACACAAATTTGTTAAAGAAATACTTCCAACAAACTAATAATAACCAATGAATATCAATCACAATTCAAAAACTAAAGTTATGCCACTACAAATAAAATGCATCATAGTGTAAAGTGTAAAGCCAATACTCCAAGGATTCGAACTTAAAGATAACCACACTCGGCGTGTGTAAGGGTTTGGCTCCCACAGAGAAAATGGACCTTTCGGAAGGAAACATTAGTTCATATGGTGGACAATTGGCAAGTAATGCCTTCACTCCTGGTGAAGGTATGACTTTTGAGTCTTAGTAAAAGGGTTTTAGCCCTTAAGGTTACTTTATTCTTTAATTGGTGTTTTATGGATATTTGTCGCTGGAATGTTAGAGGAGCAGCGAGCTCTAAATTTAAGTCTAATGTGCTTGATTTGATTCGCACTCATCGATTGGATATGCTTTTTATTTGCGGGCCTCGTATAAGTGGAGCAAAAGCTATTTCTGTAGTTAAGTCTCTTGGCTTTCCTTGCTTTGAAGTTGTTGACGCTGTGGGTTTCTCTGGTGGTTTGTGGCTTTTATGGGATGATTCTAGAGTGCATGTAGAAGTTGTTGGTACTTCTGATCAAACGATTTCTGCTTGGGTGGCTCACAATGGTCAAGACCCTTGGCTTTTTACTGGTGTTTATGCTAGTCCTAATGTTCCTCCTAAGCTACAATACTTTATGTGGCTGGCTTCTCAAGGCAAAATTTTATCTAATGATCAGCGGGTTCGAAGGCAGTTGGCTTCTGACCCTTCATGCGGCTTTTGTTCTTGGCCTACTGAAACTGTTCTTCACATTCTTCGTGACTATGAGCGAGCTCGATCTACGTGAAATGTTATTATCCCTGCCTATGATCATAATTTTTTCAAATTTAGATGCTCAGCCTTCGATGAAGGTCAATGTGCTCTCTAAGGAGAAATGGTATGGTGATGTTTCTTGGAGTACTGTTTTTGTGTTTACTTGCTGGCATTTATGGTGTTGGAGAAATAAGCATGTTTTCCAGAATGAGGATACATTCCTCTCTAGTCCTAGACAAGTTATTTGTGGGGCAGCCCAAGAGTGGATTAAGTCCGCTTCTAATCGCACTACAGGGGTAAATAAAGTTCAAATTCATGTTGCCTGGGAGCCTCCTAGGCCTGGACAGTTTAAACTAAATGTGGATGGTTCAAGGAGAAGTGTTACTGGTTGCATTGGTGCTGGGGGAGTCATTCGTGACTCTTTTGGTGACTGGGTTAGTGGTTTTGCTGTTAATCTGGGAAAAGGTCAAGTTCTTGAGGCTGAGATAGGGGATCTTTTCTTTGGTTTGAAGTTAGCAATTGAGGAAGGCATCAATAGTCTCATCATCGAGATGGACTCAACTACTGCAATCAATCTTTGTCAGAATTCTTCTATGCTTACTGTGCATCCTTTAGCTACTTTGGTTAGGAGCTGTTGTGACCTTATGCAGCAGTTTCCCAGTTGTGCCCTTCAACATGTTTTTCATGAGAAGAATGGTGTTGCTGACCAATTGGCTAATTGGAGTTATCAAGTGGATCTTGGGCTGTGCGTGTTTGAGCATGCCCCTAGTTGGTTAAGTGCTTATCTTGTTGATGATTTGCTTGGAATTGTTCATTCTAGATTGGTCTGTTTAGACCAGTGTGTGTAAGTCTGTTTCTTGGGGCTTTGCCCCCCTACTTAATCAAAAAAACAAAAACAAAAAAACAAACAAAGGAAGAGAGAGAGGAAGGGGACAGAGGAGAGTGGAGTTCACGTGGGAAGGGAGAGACGGGGGTGGGGGATAGCAAAAATGAGGGAAGCGTGGAAGAAAGGAGTTCAGTTTTCTTGTTACTATTTCTCCTGTGCCCACTCTGTTACCTATCTAATTCTTTGACACATGTCATTCCAGTTAACCCAAGTTGACAGTGTTAACTTTTAATTAAATTAAATAATAAAAACTCTAATAATTGAAAGGAAAAAAAAGAGACCCATCGTAAATCTTCTAGGAAAGGAAAGCATCAGAGAAATCAAAATGTTTTATGCAATGTTCATGAAGAAGCCAGACAAGGCAAATGCTCTAAAGCAGCTGCAAAGTCATGTAGCCATGTTTATGGCTTGAGTAAGAGATAACTTCTGGTTTTTTTTTTTTTTTTGTTTAAACAAAAGAAAACCCAACATTGAACTCCCACCCACCCCCAATCCGTCATCAACCCCACCTTGCCGGTGCAGCCCCCTCTCCTCCTTGTCGTCGGAAAAGCCTTTTTTCTCTCTTTCTCCCCCTTCATTCTAGATCCAGATCTAGATTCTTCCCTTACACTTCTAGCTTGTTCTTTGAAAGAGAGAAAGAGATCAAGAGGGAAGCAAAGAAATCAAGGGAAAGAGAGAAAAAAGGGGGGACAGAGGTAGACAACAGGAATTTCCAGCGACAAGGAGGAGAGTTTTGGTGGCCGACTGGTTTGGGGTTGCTATGGATTGAGTATGGGTGCGAGTTTGATCTTGGCTGTTTTTTCCCCCTTCAATTATTAGTTTTTATTATTTAATTTAATTAAACTTAACACTATTAACTTAAAGTTAAGTAGAAGGACATGTGTCAAAGAGTTAGATAGGTAACAGGTGGGCACAGGAGAAATGGTAACAGGAAAACTGAACTCGGAAGAAACTGGGTTTTGCATCCCCAAACTCACGTGGGACCAACATGTCTTGCCTGGCCCGTTCGAGACACGTGCTCTCCCACGCTCTTCCTTTTTGCTGTTACAAACCCAACCCCCTTGTGGTCCCCACACCACACACAATCGTGCGTGTCATCTTGTCCCTCCACTTCCCGACACCCTCCTCATCACAATCATTTGAACTCATCACCAATCCTCGCCCGTCTCCTCCCTCTCCCTACTCTCCCTTCCTGTGTGTGAAGAGCACATCCCTGCACCAGGCCAGTGAGAGGAGCCACATGAGGGGGTGGTGCTGCTCGTGGAGCGTGGGTTGTGATTTGTTTCTATCTCCATCTCCAGGTTCTCTCATCCATCATATCTCTCATGCAACTTGGTCCTCACGAAATGACAAAACAGTCCCGAGATAATGAGCCAATCATTATTTCCATTTTTTCTCTAATTAAAAAAAAAGAAAAAAAAAAGAAAAAAAAAAAGGGAGTGCTAGCAACCTTCTCTCCAACCTTCTCTTTTGGACTTTCTCCCTTCTTCTCATGACAAGTGTCACTTTCCTTACACTTAAAACAATGTCATTAATGCATCACACAAACTAGTTTTTGTTTTCCAAATTTACCCTTATTAAATGTATTAATTTTTTTTAATAACAAGCTAATTTTTTTATAACTTTCTTACCATCTTGTTAAAAAATTAAATAAGAAAATAAAAACTGAAGTTTAAAAAAAATAAAAATTCCAAAGAGAACGTGTGTTTTGTTATAAACAAAATAAAGATGATAACAATGTCATGAAACGAACTTTATTTTTTTTTCAGAAAAATATGACGTTTTTCTTATTATTTTTATTATTTAATTTTTAATAATGTGCTAAAGAAGTTGTAATAAAATTTGAATAAATTGAAGGAAATATAGAAGACAATACATTTTAAAAGGGTAAACTTGGAAAACAAAAACTAACTTGTGTGATGAATTAATAACATTGTTTTAAGTGTAAGGAAAGTGACACTTGTCACGAGGAGAAGGGAGAAGGTCCAAAAGAGAAGGTTGGAGAGAAGGTTGCTAGCATTTCTCAAAAAAGAAATTGGCACGGTTTTAATCTGATGATGATGAGGAGGAGGAGGACAATATCCACACGTAACTTTAACATCAAATTTACATCTACATCCTTACATAAATGGAGTACTTTTTTGGTACAATGATGATACCATCAAGTGTTGTTACAATTCATTCGTACCCCATAACCGCAGTACAAATACAAAAACCTCAAGAGCTAAAACAAATGCCCTTAAAGAGCTACATAAAAAACGGGGGGATTTAATCACAGCATGAATCTTATATGATACACCTCTACTTAAAGCCACACAAGGCCAACTTAATGCCACACTAGGCCACATACAATCGGTCTTAATCACCTCAAATATGTAATAACTAAGTACATCACCCATAACGCAACTTACAAACCCAAATTTTCCTGAAGAGAAAACCACAACCACCTACCAAACTCAACAAAGTTGATGCACTTATTGGACTAAAACAAAAACTAAAAACCAACAAAAGCCAACCCTAGCCCATGACTATGGCTTGAAAGAAGGTAGACCCGAAAAGAAGACCCATAAAGCCGCCATCGTCGGTGTCGTCGATGCCACCGCTATCACCACTGTCACAACCAAACCAAATACCTACAACAAGAACACACAAAAAATAACCCAACAAACCCAAGACCCAGGAAGGGAGGGTTTGATAAGAGAGAGAGGGACGCAGGGTCTAGGGGTTTGGGGTGTCCAGTTTACAACATTATAATACGGATAATTGTATATTAATACTATGTTAGAACTTCGTGATATATATATATAAATTTGGCTTAATAAATGTTAAAAAAAAAAAAGAAATCAAAGCTAAAATTCATTTTTTTTTTATAAAAAAAAAAAGATTTTAAATATATTTGGTTCTATGAAGAAATTTTCTCACTTTATCCCTTAAAAAAAATTCAAAAATATTTAAAATCTGTTTTTTTATTTTATTTGGATTTTAAATTTTTTTAAAAGCTAAATTATAAAAATGCCCATGCCACATCAGCACACTTAATGATTTTGTGGACGAAAATGGATGGAAGTGGTAAAATGAGAAAATTTCTTCAATTTTTAGAGATTTTGGGGTTAAGTGAGAAAATTTTAATTTCAATGGGTAAAGTGAGACCGAGCGTCTTTCCAGAGAGTAAAACATTAATTAAGCCTATAAATTTAGTCATCCACTCATATTACCACTCTTATTATAATATTTAGATTGATAACTTCATATTTACTTCATGTCAAATTATTTTTGACTTTTTGTGATTTTGAGTGGAGGTATACTACATGTGTGTTGAAAAAGTTGTGTATCTTTGTTCATCCGTTTTGATTTGTCTCCTATGATGGTAGGGTAAAGTTCCCCATTATCTTGAAAACCATTGACTGGTCAACAAGTCAACTTTCTTTAGTGTGCGAGCGTGCCACTGCTAGCAATGAAAAATCCTAGCAGACTTCTTTGAAAAATAGATAACTTGCGCCCCAAGTTACTGATTTTTTGAACAAGCGATTGTGAATTTGGGTGAGGAATATCTCCCAAGTAAGTTCTTTTCTTGCCTCAGACTGGTGAGGACTTCACAATTTTTCACAGTACAAAACTGGTAGTTTTGGCCAGAATAAATGATAAGAGAGTGATCTGTTTTCAGGCAGAACTCTCCTTTACAAAGCTCAAAAGGGAAAAATTGACTATAAAAAGACAAAAAGAGGGCTGTGCTTCCATTTCTGTCTGGGTAGATGCTTTTGATCCGGGATGGATTGGATATCCCTATGCTGGATTGGACTATCAACAACTTCAACTACTAGGCTTCAGCTGCAAATCGATACCAAAGCTTGAGTTTGGCAGAGCTTTAATCTATTTCAAGCCCTGGAAGGCTTTTGAACGAACAGAACTGCGACTTCTTCAGTCTGAAAGGGGCAGAAGTGGCTGGACCTGAGGATTACTGAGCTGGAACTGCATTGTGGTACCTGTTATGCTTAGTCAGGGCTCTCCATAAATTTGTTGAGGTTTTCGTATTTGTGAAAACCCAAACTCTGCTTGCTTTGGCTTAACTGAACCAAATTTGTAACGAGAAAAATCTCGTTTTGAATGACTTTTTCTAAGTCTGAAGACTGGAAGTTTCACTCTGTAGCTGGCTTCTCTCTTGTGGCTCAATGAGCTTTTGGTTGCCTCAATTTGTTTTAAGGTTCTTTGAGATCAAGTGATCATTTTGAGTTTTCGTCTTTTGACTGATTTTTTGGTTGTGTTTGGTTGAATTCCCCTTGCTCTGTTCATCTCCTCTCATATTTATAGAAAATGCTGGAGTGGGATTTTTTAATCTTTAAGAATGGGTGGCAGATTTTCTAAATCAAGATCTTTCTATTTTTTAAATGTCAAAAACAAGGAAGCTATCCTCTTTCAGCAAGTAAACCGTCAACAGTCAGCTTCTAACAACCATCACTTCCTTGCTTTTCTTCTTTTTAAGAGTTCAGGGCTGTCTGTGATGGTTAGTTTGATTTTCTGTTTTAGCAACTCTCTATTTCCTGCTTATCTCCTTTTTTTAGAAAGCATGGTCTGCGTATCCCTTGAAAATGATGCCTTCTCTGATTTAGAAGAAATATCTCTGTTTATAGAAAGGCTTTGATCTTTCTGCAATCTTTCTAATGGCATAGCTTTTCCCAAAAAATATTCTTCTTTTTTTAAAACCGACTGCTACTAGCTCTCTATTAATCCCAGTTGAAATTGCTGACTTTTCCAAGTCAAGGGTCACGTGGGTATGTTCCTTTGATGGGTTTATCTTTTTTAGCAAACCAAGCCCAATTTGGGTTTCTTTGAGGCCCAAGTCATCCTTGCGGTTTTGATAGTTTCTGGGCTTCCTACGTTGGACTCGAATGCACAGTCTTGGCCTGATTTTGTTGGTGGCTGTTCAAAAATTGACGTGGGCTTTCTGATTTTGGACTGAGCGCATCAAATTTAGGCCCAAACAATCTTGCCATGTAATCTCTCTCCCAATTTTTTTCAACAACAATATGAGTTTGATGTTATCGATGAATTCTTACGTTGGTTGTAATTCCTTCGTGGATAGTGGTTTTAACCAAGGTCTAAAATATCGGTGATATCGGAAATATCTGTAGGCCAAAAACACGGAAATTTCGATGGAAATATCGGGATATTATCGATATCGATAAAATTTGAATAAAAATCACGAAAATTGTAAGAAAAACTTGGAAATTTTTATTGAAACTTTGCATGATGTTTATTTAGTCAATTATCTATTAGTTTATCATAAAAAATTGGAAGGAAATGCATTGCATGATGGATTTAACTGATTTAAGTTGATTATATAGCGAGCTGGCAAACACTGTGAGTGTAGAAAATATGTAGTAATTAATGAAAAAAAATTAAACACACCATAATCATTTATATATAATGAATTAGTACAATATTTTACACTGTATACAATGCATGGTAAGATACATGGTCAAAAGAATTCAAAACAATTTGTTTCTTGCAAAAAAAATTCAAAACAAAACCATATATATATAAATATTTTAGCATATTTTCACAAAACACATAAGTTATATGGTGGTTAAGGTGTTGAAGGAGTAAAATGGGAGGAGTTCGAATCCCCTTGGTGTCTTTTTTAATATAGAGATTTATCCTATATAATAAATATTAGCTTACAGACATTTTAAAGACGTTATAAATATTATATGCCGAAAATATAATCACAAACACGTACACAACTAAGTTGGATAAGGCGCTGGGCTGTTTCTCACAGAGGCAAGGGTTCGAATCCCTCCATGCGCAACAAGCAGTGGCGGATCCAGGAATTTCCTCTTTGGGGGTCAACGTATAAAATCTCACAATTTTTTTTAGACAATTACTCAAGCAATTGCAGGGGTCACATTTCTTCTCCCCAAGCCATGGTTTCTTGTTTGCAGGTATCGATAATGTCGAGATATTATCACCATTTCAGGTTAGATTTTCACGATAATATCGCTCCTGATATTTCGCCGATATTTTCGACATTATGACGAAATCTAATTGGGTTGAGCTGAAAATATCGCAAGTCAAAAAATCCGATATTATCGCCGATAATATCGACTTTTCAGACCATGGTTTTAACCTCTATGTAAATAATTGTAATAACTCATGAAACTATTGCCCATGTGGCGTATTTATGAATGTAATCCTTTCCTGCATATGTAATTACATAACAAATAAAATCTACAAATTTATGCACGAACAAAATAATACAATCAAGTTTCGACCAAACAGAAATAATACATCAAGTTTGACCACATTCTTCATACAAATTATCACTTCATCAATTGGCTGTACAATTTGGACAAGTGCTAATTATGGCACCCAAAGGGAGAATCTAAAACCTTGGCCTTAAATATTAGTAAATGTATGAGTATGAAATGTTTCCTCCCAAAGTCACTTTCTTTGCCTTCAATAAATCAAATACCATGTGATTGCAAATGATTTTCAAGTTAAAATATTGTGTGAGATTGCCAGTTTTGTTATGGCAGACTGACATGTCGACACCTAGGCCTACCTAGTAGGTGGCTTGGCATTCAACTCGTCACTATTAATAAAGGTTGGAATGAATTAAGTTATATTATTACTTGCACATTTGATCATAGAAGTTAACTTGTAAAAGTTTGATACATTTGAAATGAAACATGAGAAATGCTAGGAAGAGTCAACCCCGTGTACGAGTTGCTGTCATTCATTTACAAATAGGTTGGACTACACTAAGAATGGACGATTAATAATAACTCATGCGCTTATGAACGACTATACTTAAAGTATAAATCATGAAACATATAAGATAATGTATATTATCAAAAAACTATTGTTAGTCAAACCAGTGCATAAAATGTCAAATCAAAATAAATGGTACTTAATACACATCTTTAAACTTGGTACATCTTTCAACGTTTCAGTCTTTTCTCAATATATCTCTTTTTCATCAAATAGTTTGATACAATTTTATATGTAAAATTCGAACAAATTTTTAATATGAAAAAGATGAATACCACTAAACTAAGAGTGGATTCTAATCAAATACAAATTGTGTTCGGAATCCACATACTTAACCAAGGTTGTCATAATCCTCTTTTTCTTTTTCTTTTTTGGTAAAACTTCAATTTATATTTGGAGAAAAGCGATGGACAAGCACTTTCTAAGGAGAAGGCTAATCAATCCCCTCAAGTCTATACAATTTTTGAATGGCTAGGCCTATACATGCGAAAAATACCACTAACTTAGTCCAATGATGATGATGACCGGATGTCCACATCATTATTCAGGACATTGCAATACTCATTACTCAAATTCATTTCCAACGACTTCCTTTGCACTCAAATTAATATCCAACGACTTCCTTTGCACTCAAATTTTGTACCGTTTCTAGGTTTTAGGCTTTAACTGTCTAATGGCCCTTTCTATTAATTTTCTTTATTTTCCTCTTGATTTATTTCCTTAAAATTTCTCATCAATTGAACAAATATTTAATGGCGACCAATAATTGGTGATGAGATAAGAGGAAGTCGATTTTGAAGATAAAAAGATAAATGATTAGAAAAATTCTTCAGTGTGACCGTTGCACTGCTTAAAATACTTTTCTTTTGAGAAAGAAATTAAGTAGTTATTTGTTTCTTTTTATTAGAAGCATGATGTTTTCCATAAACATATATAACAAAAGTATGAAAAGTTTATGTGAAAGGTAATAAATGAAAAGTTTATGTGAAAGGTAATAAAACTAAAACATTACAATAGGTTTTAAAAACTTTACATTTATTCATTTTTATTTTATAAAAGAGCGATAGTATTTTATTGATAAGATAAACAAAAACAAGTAGAAAGCAACTAAGGGGCCGAATATGGATACAACTTCACTAGTAACCAAATGCAACAACAAGTTGAATTGATCTAGAGACAACACGCACAACCAAAAAAATTATTAAAGTCCCTAAATCAGCAACCAGAAGCACATGTACTCAAACATGCAATATAGATTTGCAGCGTAACTACAGAAACAACAAATCTGTATCAAATATCAAAAGGGAATAAATTATCCTAAACAAAAAAATGAACAAGATCAAATTCCTCAAGACTTCATGAGAATTATTAGACTAAAACAAACTAAACAAAAAGACTACCGCTCCACAAAAAATGAAAGGGAATGGACTAGGAAGGGTAACCGCCGCCCACTTTGGGCATTGAGGGCTAGGGAATATATATATATATATATATATATATATATATTTTAATAAATGGTTCTCTCAAAAAGCAGCAATCACATCCAAAATAAATTTGATAAAAAAAGACTACATTTACTAGAGGACCACTGCATAAGATAAAAAATAGTAAAAGATGACAGTTGAAGTTATTCCCTCCATGCAAATGGGGACAAAGGAAATTGTTGATGCCAAAAAGTGGTTCTCTGACTTTGAGGGTCAACTTAGTAATTTTATGCCTTCGGTATCCTTAAGGCCTCGGTAGTCAACGTTATCTGCAATATGAGCAAACGCACGGTAAGACCTAGGGCACCGATGTGGTACCGGCCGAAGGCTCTCCGATGCTTAAGTAAGTTCGGGAATAGAAAGTTCAACTGACAGATTAATAGGCTTGTATGCCGTAAGTTCTGATTACCTATACTTTGGGATAGTTGGCCTCCTTTTATAGGCCTTGGGAGGTGTGCATTTTGTTGATAATTTCGATGTGGGACTGTGGACGTTGCTTGGGAGCGTGCCACGTGTCCCAGGAGAGGGCGTTGGAGAGATCGGTAGGTAGAGTGCCGAGGGCACCCCTGACCAAGCCCACTTTCCTCCACGTGTCTTGCTCTTATTAGCTGTTTGTTTTGGGTGTAAACAGAAATGATGATATATTTTTGTACGATCACGACATTATTGACTCAGTTGGTATATTCATCAAAGATAATCATTTACTCATATAAGTATGTCTCTCTGTTGGATTTAAATGGACTACAAGATTTAATTTTTATTTAATTTTATTTTATTTATAAATACTATTGTCCTGTTCAAATTAATTTATTTTCTTTATTTGATAAACAAACTATCTTTTTTGCGTGGAAAATAATAAATAAACTCTCTTTCAACCACAAAATTAACAAGCAATACATACGTACCTGACAATTACTGGTGAGATCCAACATCCTTTCATTCCTTAAAATTAATTATTTTTTCAAGTGTGTTTTCACGCAAGAGAAGGAATATAATCGAATAGAAAAACAGGCATCATTTTCCATTCTCCCGTTTAATAAGATGTTTTATGATTAACACCAATTAATCAAAAAACTATATCGTAAACTTTACTTTAATGTTCCTTTATAAGTTGAGGGATTGTGATATATATTCTCTTGTAAAAATATAAAGAAGAAAATTTCAATCGCTTCAAAGAATGTAAGATAAACGTTTTAGAGAGCATCTGTAATCATGTTCTCTGTTTTTTAGTTACAATTTAGCTAAAAATTCACAAAAGTTGTTTTAAGAGCTCTGTATAAAATTTGAATTTCACCAATTATACTTCCTAGTTTAGGGAGTCATAAATAATATAATTATTTTTTAATTTAATATAAATGGTCCATCTCTCTCTCTCTCTCTCTCTCTCTCTCTATATATATATATATATATATATATTAATTAGCATTAATTAAAAGGTTAAAATATTCATAAAATAAAGCAGTATAAAATTATAGAGAGCCACTAGGAATCCTTTCTCTCTCTCTCTCTCCTCAAATTTAGGAGCTCCTAGAAGTCTCCTTATTTTAGGAGGTGGATGGGGAGCATAGTTAGAGTTGTATTTTTCCAATTCCTACCTAAAATTTATTTAAGGAGGTGATTTAGGTAGCTAATTAATTGTGAATGCTCTAATAGGTTTTTTTTTTTTTTTTTTTTTTTTGGTGAGAAGAAGATTTCATTCAGAAACCATAAAAGACATACAAAGACCGACACGATTACAGGGGCCTCGTTAAAACCTTATTAGGAAAATCATGTGGGACAAACCCCAGGGTAGGAAAAAGTGTCATACATGCCATGGACTAACAGGAAAGTCCAACCTAGGCCCCATAGGATCGTTACAAAAACCTGAAAAAAGAAACAAAAATACTAAAACATCAACACAGTAGACCCATAGTCCTTTGAATAGCACAAGAACTACATAGCACAACAAGGGTCTGAGACACAAGAGAGCACATGAAGGAAGAACACAGAGACGATAGTAAAGAGGAACCCCAGAGGAGCACACCAACTCAACTTATAGCCTGATAAAGAAAACCTCATATGGCCAAACATAGTTCTTCGGAAGACGCAGAGATGAGAAAATCTACAAAGGTTCAACACAACAAAAGGAGAAACAAAACGACAAACAAAACAAGAGATCGAATAACGAAACCCCTTAGAAGGCACACCGCTACACCACCACATCCCAACAACTACCACTAGCGTCGCTGCTACCATCGTCGTCAAAACAGAGATAAAACATCAGCCACCAGGTATCACAACTCTCTTGAAGAGAGACACAATCTAGCGTCACTACTGTTGCCACCGCGGAGACAAAGACAACACCAGCCACCTATAGCACTACAAAAACAAAGACACAAACAAACCTAGATCTAGACCTGGCAATATTGTGCACGACCCGTTAACATGACAAGAATTGGCAAAAAAAATTCAATAGTCGGGTCCGAGTTATCCTATTGTGTTGAGCTAATGGGTCGTTATATATGAACCCACCCGTTAAGCAGAGGCAATTTTGTAATTTTCTATTCCAAAACCTCAACCTCTTCTTCTTCTTCTTGCGATCTCACATATCTCTCGCTCTCTCTCCCAAAACTTGTCAAGAATCAAATACCCATCCATCAGCCACAACACCAACCTTGTCGGCAAATCTAATCAGAGCAACACCCTCGTCGCCTAACCCAGTCACATCACCACCTCGTCACCAATCCAGATCTGAAAACCCCGTCATACTCTTTTTCTTTTTATCTTTTTAATTGAAAATTTTAAAATAAATTTGCAGCTTGTGATTCAAATATGAAACTTTGAAATTAGGATGAATGTTAGTCATGCTTATGATAAGTTTTGGGGAGAGAGAGAAGGTGTGGTTGGTGAAGAAGGCTGGGATGGGGGCAGAGGGGCTGAGTTTGAGGGTGGGGTTGGTGATGGCGGTGGTCGAGATTAATGGTGTGGGTTGGGCTTTTTTTATTAATTGAGTCGCCTTATCTTCTTCTTCTTGATTGATTGAGTAGTTAGGCTTGATTGATTTGTTAAAAGCTGAAATTAACTTAAACGTAAAGGATGCTTGAACAGAATATTTCGCAGTGTACAGATACTGCAGTTTTCCTCTTTTATATATATATATATGAAAAACAAAGCTAACAAAATAACAATCTTCACAATAACCACTAACACAACAAGTGCAGATTTTGTGGAGTTCAACTACCTTAAGCAACGGAAGCAAATTTGAACGTGGTAAACAGACTAAACCACAACTTCTACATTCTAGGACTCCAGCTTGACTTGGTCTCTTCATGGCCATGTCAGCTTTATTTAATTAAAAACTAATTAAACCTAACAACTTTTAACATGATTGAGTAATTAAGATTGGGGGAGGCGGAGAGAAAGGGGAGAAGAGGTTATGTACATGATTGAGTAATTTTTTAATAATTGAATGCAAATTAAATTGTGGGACTCGTGACTTTAAGTACATGACTTTTACGAATTGGTATGTATCCATTGGGAATAGTCATGTTCTTAACCGAGGAAAAATAATTGTATGTAAAATAATAATACTTTATGTGATAAGTTGCATTGTTTCATACAAATTGAAACATTGCACTTCTTGGATTAACTTGCATTGTTTCATAGAAATTGAAACATTGCACTTTTTGGCTTAAGTTGCGTTGTTTCATAAGAAATGAAACATTGCACTTCTTGGCTTATGGTTGCAACATGAAAAGACACATTTGTTGATATTTTTCAGTCACATCTTTTCTGAACAGAAGCCTTGTTGCCTATAAATAGAGAAGATCCTACAACATTTCATTCATCCAATTGTCATCCAACAATAATAGTTTTTAGAGCATTCATAGCATTATATTTTTAGAAATATAGTGATTTAGTAAGAGAGCATTCATACACAAGTTTGAGTTCTCTTTTCTTGGGGATTGTAGTGCTACTTCAACAAGAAGTCGATTGTTGTATCCTGGGAGACGTTTGCCAAACAAATCCTAAAAGCACTTGTGAGGAGGCAATTTCGTCTTAAGGAGATAGAACCAAGTTCTAGACTCGATCATCTGTAAAGTATTCTTAACATTTACCTTGTCGTTATTTTCTTGTATTTATTTCGAATTTATATTGAAGTTTTATTTTCGAAATTCTGTAAATATAGCAATTATCTCTTTATTTTTACCAACACATGCCACATGTCCACCTTCGTCAATCCGCCTTCACTGCCCGCCGCTGTCGCAGGAACTTTTGCTCCTCCTGCTCCTGCTCCAGCTCCAGCAGCCGCTGCAACTCCTGCAGCTGCTCCTGCTGCTCCTGCAGCCGCTGCAGCTCCTGCCGCCGCCGCTGCTTCTGCTGCTCATACTGCTCATACTGCTCATGCTGCTCCTGCAGCCACAGCTCCAGCAGCTGCTGCTGCTGCTGCGGCTGCCGTCGCTGCTCCTGCAGCCACTGCTGCTCTATGTTTCCCTCAACCTAAAAAGGTAAGAAATTTAGTGTGCATGAGGAGACTCAAACCTTGACCCTCAAAGGAGGAAAGCCTTGTTCACAAACCACTTCACCAACCTTGTTTTTGTAGTATTTTGGCCTAATTCAAAACAAAATTTCATTCATAGATATTAAAACCCAAACAGAAAATACTCTGTCTCAAATCCTAATTAGTCGTTATGTCTAATACCTAATTTTCTTTATTGTATTCAATCCCAATGTGGCCTTCCCAAAGTGAGCTCCAAATTGACATTCTGTGATACATATGGGACTTCATCATTTTCATCACGTCGGCCTTCATATGGGACTTCATAACTTAAGCCTTTTGGATACATCATGTCCTCCCGAAACAAAAGATATATATATATATATATATATACGATGAATAAATAAAAGGATAAATTTCACTTAACTATCTAGAGAAAGATGGAAATATAATTTCCTTTATTTTGTTCAGTTATTCCCATGATATATATACAAATGACTACTTTTAAATTAATATTTCAAGGTTA
Organism: Prunus avium; assembly: GCF_965620075.1. Taxonomy (NCBI): domain Eukaryota; kingdom Viridiplantae; phylum Streptophyta; class Magnoliopsida; order Rosales; family Rosaceae; genus Prunus; species Prunus avium. Next base: position 13,509,558 of record NC_142288.1, on the reverse strand, counting down.
TATATATATGTATGTATGTATGTATGTTTTGGAAATAATTTACTTTAAATCGTAATTAAATTGGTACCTCTACCTCCTGATCATAAAGAAATGGTATATCTGCCGTGATTGCATGCCGTGAAGTTTCTGCCGTGCTACAAACCAACAGATTCAGAAAATATTTTCTATCAGTGGAATGGAAGCCATGCATACAGATGAAAAAGCAAACAGAGAAAAGAAAGCAATCGTTTACGTAGAGATAGAGAGCAAGCTTAATTAGCCACTCTCTCATCTCCTTTCAAAACTAAATAAATAAGACTAAAAAGCTGCAAAAAGATTTAATATGCAAATTAATTAAGTAGCAGATGGGCAATTTAATTCGTGTTTACCTTGAAGAATTTTCCCACGAGTCCTTGTTATCAGTGGTATTCACGTTCATTCGGTTATTACATAGTTTTGAACCACCTAAACACATAAGAAATATGGCAGGCAAAAGGGATGCTTTGAAAGGAGTATTAGCATGCCGAAGGTAGTAAACATACTGAACTATAGAGCAAATGCACTGTGCGATGCCAGCAACTAGTCCATAAATGTCAGGAAGAGTACCAAAAGGGGTATGTCGAGGAGGTGGTGGATGATAAAACCACCAGAGCATTCCCCATCTCTTCAACACAACTCTTGCCTTTTTACCTCTGTAAATTAGCTCCCATATGGAAATGAGCACAGCTGCAATAGCCAACAGCATACCAAATAGTGCATAGTGGGGTCTTCTTGGGGAGGAAGCCTGATCACAAGCAGCTGACAAGATCTCTAGGCCAAGGTTAGTAGCTAAAAATATCCACTCTGTTGATTCTGAAGCAGCCCTCATCCCTGAAACCAGTTGTTGCTCTCTCAATTTCCACAGCTAATAAGCAAGTGCTTTTCTTTGTTACATAAATACCTCTGTTTGGTTACCGAGAAAACGGAGTAATTTACTTAGAATAAGAAATGAACTTTCCAAGACGGATCTTCTGCTTTCTTTCTTTAATTATCTGATTTCCATCCCGCCCAAACTGAAAACAATGAGAAGAAGATGCTGTAGTGTTATGGGATTAGTGGAGAAGAGGTTTTAGTAAAGGCAATAATGGAAAGGAGAGAGCTTCTTGTAAAATCGTAGTGTGATGGAAAAGCTCTTCCTAGGTTGCCCACACGGTTTATCTTTTACTTTCAGGTCCCTAGCTAATGATATCTAAAGGAATTGTAATTTTCATTTACTTTATGATGATATCTTCCACACGGTTTGTACAAGCTTTATATTAAAATACAACGATGAGCTGTCAAATATAGCTGTATAAGATTAGTTACAGAGAGTTAACTAAGATTAACTAACAAACGATTTCGTGTAACAAACTAATTATTTACTGCTTTTATTATCATCTTTGTCTATGACTACCATTTTCAAAACAAAACAAAAAGGATCTGTGACCCATCAAGGAAGTTTCCTAAAATGGAACATAAAGTTTACATGATGCATATATGGTTTGGTTGCACCTGAGAAATATTTGAAATTTGAACACAAGAGTCCTAGGTAAGGGAGAGAAAAGCCTTGACCCATCAAGGAAAGCTTGAGCACATTGCAAACAATGCTGTTATAAATTGGTAAATTAAATTAAATCACAATGCTAACTTAAATTTACACAAGAATAAATTCATTACTAGAACAAGACAGACATACCTGAAAAAGAATCAAAGAACGTATGGCAAAAGTAATGGTGGAGACTTGAAGGAAAACCGCTAGGTCCCCTCCCTTTCCACATGTACAGAAGAAAGCAAAGATTGTAGTCCCATATGAAAATTTTGAGAGCTGCAATTCATCTTTGTGGAGCCCAATTTAGAGAGACACAGTAGCAGAAGAAGAGAGTGTTTTGACCAACTGGTTTCAATTTGTGGTGCCGCCATGGCTGACCGGCGTTTCGTACCATTTTGGCATTGATTATTTAGGCGAAAATCACTTTCTTTGAAGAGATGTGTGTGTCAGTGTGTTTGGAAAAAGAGGAGAACGCGATTACTTGAGAAATTCGGGGAAAACATGAGCGGAGGTGATTTTTGTTTCCACTTTCTTGGGAATCAGGTTGGAACAGTCAGGATATTAATGAATTTTTGCAAACTACCCAACATAGCCTTACGAATCTATTTACCAAAAAAGCCTTGCAAACTCCTCCTTCATTTTGAGAGTCCCTAGCCTCTCCCCACCCGAAATGGGTGTTTTTCCCCTGAGCTTTGTCTCAGATCTGGGGCTTCTTGCCTCCACTTCGGTTTCCTTTAGTTTTTTTTTTTCTGTTTTTCCCTAAGTTAAGCCCACTCTGTGCGACCCTAAATCTCACATCTCTCCCTCTCCTCTCTTCCCCAGCCACCTTCACTTTTCACCCTCCACTTCTTACATCTACCCTCTCCTCATCCCCTCTCTGTTGTGATGCCGTCCATCCATGGCCAGCGGCTTCGTCTGGTCGTCAGTTCTCCACCTTCACCGTCTGCTCCTCGGTTCCGCGTCCGCCGCTCCCGTTGTTCTTCCTCGGTGGTGTGTGGTGGTCCGTGGCTGCGATTAAAGTGCATACTGCACTTGACTCTTGGATTATGGGAGCGCTTCTACGCGGGTGGCCTGCTCACCCCCATCTTCCGTCGGCCTCTTTGATACCCCCTGGTATCGGTTACTTCTCCTTGGTGGTGGTGGATCTGCTCTGGTGGTGCTGTTGGAATGCTCTGTGCGGCTGCTCATGTGTTCTAGATCTAGGGTTTCTTTGTTTAATAGTTTATGGGCTTCTGTTATTTATTTGGTTTTGTATCTTTGGGCCTTTATTTGTTGGTGTTGGGCTGCCTTTTGAATTGAGTTTTCTCAATTTGTAATGTTTCCCACTATTAATGAATATAGCTCCTTGACCAAAAAAAAAACCCAACATAGCCTTACTTCTTTTTACAATTTCCACAAAATGCCCTCTTTTCTATTTTCTGTTCCACCTGCTGTGATTCTTTCATTTCTAATCACCGTCCAATAACTTGCCAATGCTACCTATAATTGTTTCAGACAAAAAATAAAAGGTCCAATATTTGTTCTATTAAAAATTATGGAAATTTTCTTACACTATTAAAATTATAGTAGTGTAGAATTTTAGTGCAGTCAAAATAGTTTTCCACACATTATTTATTTTATGATTAAAATAATTTTTAGGGTGTGATGGTTAAAAATTAGATTTAACACAAGAATTACATAAGTGAAAGTAAAATTGATTTTTTATTTTTTATAACCAAATACTTGAATAGAAAAGTCATTTCAACATAATATCATTTTTCGTCATTATACACAACTCACAGCACTTTTACACAAACATTTACCAAACACTGAAAAATTGATTATTGTACTAAAATCACTTTTAACAAAACATTACCAAATGCCAAACTGCTTTCTATAACAACTGATTTCTATCACAGCAAATCTGACAGTGATTATTTTCACAGCACAACAATGCCAAACTAGCCTCGTCTTCTTAAATTTTTTAAGTTAACGGTTTTTTTGAATTTTATGGGTGCACTGAATATATCAATGGGTGTGGGTATAATTTTCTGTTCTCCACCTCTGCCAACCTTCTCTGTCCTGTAGTGCCATTCACTCTCCTAGTTCTTCTCATTTTCAAATTTCAATTATGCTTCTTATAAGCCTTAGAGCTTCACTGACCCCAGGTAATCGTCTAATCTTCTTTTAGTTGCAGATTTTTTAAATCAACATTTTATTTCTCAGGTTTAATTTTGACTGCAAGATTTGGCATGGGTTTAGGCATGTGTCCAAATGGCTTGAAACATTTTATTATGGCTTGAACCTATTTGAATGACCTTGATAATTCTTGGATTGGTTTCCCAACATATTGTAATTTGCTTAGCATGTGGCTTGGGTTAGTGAGTTTGCTTGGCATGATGCAATAGCTCGTAAGTTTTCCTATTGCACAAGATGGGCTTGAATAAGGGAGGTTGGATAGGAAGGTTGAATAAAAGTGTTTTGTGTTTTTCGGCGGTTGAAGTTTGATTCTTGGCTTCATTTCAGGTTGCTAGTTCAGCAAAGGACATAGGGAATTTGGTTTTTTATTGGTTTGTACTTTGGAAATAAAGAAGACCCACAACAAGATGAGGAAAATAGCACGTTGTTAGTGCTTGAAGCATGGTTTGTTTGATTTGTCAAGTCTCTTTTATGCAGGGCATGATACTTGTCTTTTTGTAGCTGCATGGATTACTTGTACTGATGCAGAGAGTTAAGTAGATAGGGTTCGCAATGAGCTCGTGGCATGTTAGCTTGTAGCTTGTTGCTTGGTTTTCCTTCTTTTCTCAAATTTTGCTTCACTTTGCATGAAATAACTTGACTAGCATGTCTATTGTAGCTTGATGCCTGAGGCTTCACAATGCTTGGATGAAGTTAGCATGAAATTTGCAGAGGCCTAAAGTAAACCAAAAAATATTCAGCAACCTCCAGCGGCATGGTATGAAGTTGTATTCTCCTTTCATGTCTTGAGAGCTATTGAAATTGCTTCTTGCTTTGCCATGACTTGGGTTCCATGTCATGTGGCATGCTTTACTGGTATGGCACGTTCTTGATATGGCAGTGACAAACATGGGCATCTTATGGTCGTCAAATGAGTGTCTATGGCGCTGGAAGAAGTTATGCACACTCCTGCTGGTGTTTTTTTTTTTTTTTTGCCTGCTCAACGACTCTAATTCGTGTAAGGGCTTGGATGCTTGTTTTCTTCTTAATTGCATAGTTGGATACCTTCACAATTGAAGCTTCAATTTCCTCTTTATTAGGTGAGCCCCAGTGGGTGGATATTGCTGGTGTACAGAGTCCCCCCACAAAAACTTTTATTGCAGACCCTCCTTAAGCTCTTTTGTAGTGAAAGCATGCCAACTTGGATAGTAATGCTTTGATGATGAGGCTTAGCAAGTGATGGAGGCATTAAAGCCAGATTTAGTAATATATCCTTCTAAAATTGCTTGCATAACAACTTGGGTGCTAGCTATAGTTGTTGGGGAGTAACAGTTACAATAGCATGGGTTGTACCCTTTACAGCAGCTCGAATATTGTCTCTGGCTGCTATTACGAGTATGTTTTGGGGACAAAAGCTTGAGTTTGGTTGTGGAAACCAGTATAATGACTCAGAAAATTGATTCCTTTCAAAATGGCTAGGTATGCAGATTATTGTTTGATGGTTTGCTTGGGCCAATGCAAATAAAAGAGAAAATCTGTTTGCTTGGCATGGATTTGATGGGTTAGGATGAAGCCCCCTTGTGGCTTGCACTTGGCAAGAACCCCCAGGTCATCATCAGAAAGTTTTATGCTTGCTTCAAGAAGTAAGAGGCAATTAAAAGAGAAGCCCCCTTGTTCATTGCATCCTATAGTGTTTCACTAATTGCCTCAGTCTCTCCCTGTGCTTGACCCTCATCAAAGCTTGAGCATGAGCATCTACAAAGTCTTCCAGCGACAAGGCATGGCTGGATTGCATATTGATATCTCTGCATACAAATTTTTTGGAAAACATAGGTTGTACTGATCTTTGGTGTGTACCAATTTGTTTTGCTGGGATTTTATTTCTTTTGGATAGTCTAAAGCTCATGTTGTTGGAACCTTGAAACGTGGTAGGGTTATGCATGAACTGTCAGGATTTGGAATGTATTGAGATAATAAGTTTCAGTTTGTTTTGTACACTTTGCTTGGATGGAAATGATGAAAATGAGTGAACTGTTGTAACTTGGAATGCATTGAGATAATGAGTTTCAGTGTTTTGCACACTTTGCTTGGTTGGAAATAATGAAATGCATGAATTGCTTGAGATTTTAATAGGTTGGATTGTGGTAGGTGCAAGGTACATCCTGCCAAAATTTTGGCAGAATCTTTAAAGAAAGCCCTGATGCATTGCTTTAATGCTTTTGCAAGACCTCAGTTATTTAATCATCATTCCTCCATGAGCAGTGAGAGGAGTCGGAAAGAGAAAGAAGATGCCTTTTATTTTTGCATCCTGACCAGAGTGTGGCGTGATGTCTCAAAATCACATGACATATGCTATATGCGACCTATGAAAAATTGTAATATTAGGCAACAACCTTTTAATATTTTGATACATCAATACTATAGGAGCCAAAATAATAATTTTGATGATGCCATGGGATGATAGCTTTGGCATTTAAAATGAAATAAAGCCATGCTTTATTAGAGCGATAGACATTAACCAGACATTAAATATAATGCATAGAGTGGTAGCATATGGTACAATGATAATGCATCATACTGTAAGAATAATATAAGAGTTAAAAATGATCATCATGGAGTGGCGTATGTTTCTTTTAATCTAAAAGATAGCATCATGCTTGTTATCTAGTTCATGCACAAAGATAATAATCATGTAAGCAAAAAGGTGATAACAAGGTGGTGTCGGATGGTAGCATGTTTGCCCTTCGCATAAAGATGATGAACAAATAACCAATCAAAGATGCTTGAAGTACTAAACTATCGACCTAGTAAAGGCATTATGTCGTATTAATTTAGTAAATGCACTTGAAAACTGATAGATATGAGGATAAATTCTTATCATGTATCAAGAGATGATGGTATATTTGGCATGACAAGATATAATATTTTAATATAAAATCATTGAAGGAAGAGATATCTTATCTCTTTGTAGATTATAGTCGAAATGGTTGTGCTGAGACGATGAGCTACACAACAGCGTGGGCGCAGTGCGAAGAATGGAGGATAAGCAATGGCAGTTTCTTGACCTCCCAGTTTCTTTTGTAGTGGCAATTTCATTAGGCGGTGCTTGGCAATTTGACCACAGGCAATGGATGATTTATGTGGCTGGCAACATCGAGTATGTCGGACTTCTGGCAATGAGCGGTGGTCGGTGGTGTCAATGAGATTTTTCTGGTGCCTTCGAGGGTTATTGGTGTTTCATGGCGGATAGATGAACAATAGTTAAAAAAGAGACAAGTAGTTTTTCTTTTTCAATTTGCTTGGCATGAAGCCCCAGTTAGTTTGTTGCAGAGCTCGCTTTGGTATCTCTGGCACCCCAATGCTGGAGAATGCATGATTTCCCATAGCCCATTGTGAAATGGTTTTGCTTGTGCTCCAAAGTTGGAGCTGCATATTCAAATAAAACTTGGAAACCATTATTCATTGCCAGCCAAGAAATAAGACTTTCCTTGCTTGCATTAAGTAAAAGGCAACTTCGGAAGAGGAGCACTCTTGTAATTTAAACAAGCAATGGTTATGTGCTGTTGAGATCTCATCTGGCGTCTGACTGTTGTCAAAGCTTGATTGGCCTCATCTCATCCAACATGATCTTCCAACAGTATATCAAAACCAAATTGATTAGTACAGATATTCCATAAGAAGGCAAAACAACATAAAAGATGTTAGAAACCATTATTGACTCAATAATAAATAGCCAACACATCGTTGAAACAAAAAATCTTCTTGTCTTTTAGTGTTCTTGATAGTTTACTGCACCAACAAGTATTGTATCGAATAACTTATCAATATGATAGAACCATCGAATCACGGCTTGGTCCCCAGCAGAGTCGCCATTTATGTTGGGGTCTTTTTGTTGAGAGCTACAATGGGCTTGTTGGGCTAGCTACTGCGAAGTAGATCGAGCTCTCTCGAGCCCCTTTCTGAGTTTGCGGCACCAGGCCCTAAAATACCCCGAAAGAGTTGATACCTTAGGGAGTGCCTTGGTCTTCTTCAATGGCTCTTTAGTACATTGAAAGTTTTGATGAGAAGGATACATCAGCTACTGCTTGATGATAGAGGTGGAGCAAACGCTGGAAGGGGTTTGCTTGAAACATAGTAGAATAGGTGTTCCAGCAGCTTGTTTGATTGGGCTTCCGGCAGCTTGACGAATGCTTGGTCATGCCTTTGAATTTCTCACCAAAAAGGTGATGCCCATGATTTCAACTTGGCTTAGAAGATAAGTGTTTTAGATCTGGAATAGGGTTTTTAGATATATATATATATATATATATATATATATATATATATATATATATATATATATATATATATATAGAGAGAGAGAGAGAGAGAGAGAGAGAGAGAGAGAGAGAGAGAGAGAGAGAGAGAGATGTATATATATATATAATGAGAAGATGAAAGAACCAGAGCTTGAATCTGGTTCTTCTAGCAGTGGGAGAGTATGCTTGCCCCTCTGCTTGAGTTCAAGAGTGCTTCAAAAAGCGCGTGGAGCCTTAGGAAGTAGTTTAGTTCCTCTCACCAACAAGATATACAATTGTTACATATCAATATTATGGCTTGGCATGAGAAGCATGTGGCATAGGAGCTGAGCCTTCATGAGTTTAGCATTAGAGAGAGAGAGAGAGAGAGAGAGAGAGAGAGAGAGCTTGGAAACAAAGGTTCAGAGCGAGGGGGAGAGAGAAATTTGGGGGGATTTTGACTAAGGAAGATAGGGAGAGATGGAAATAGAGAATGAGGTGTCTTGAGTAAATTTCCAGCCGCTTGACAAAGCTTTCGTGCTTCTGAATCGTGTGTTTGCTGGGTAGAAGATGCCTCCTTTTATAGGCGAAGGAACCCTCAATTTTATCAAGCCACCCTCTCCCTTTTCCTTCACTTTCTTCCATTTAATCTTATTTGGTGAAACTTCCCCAGCTTGAGTGCATAGGCATGAAGCTTTTTGGGGTTCCAAGGTCTTCATGCAGCTGGACTTCTTCATGTGGATGAGGTGCCACCCACTTTTCTTTCTGGTTTTCCTATTTGAGCTTGCATAAGAAAGAAGCATGGGTAGGGGCGTTAGTCTAATGGGTATTCCTCCTGCGCATATGAATTTCCTTTGGTTTTTGCAGTGGCTTACCATTTGACTTGGTTCTGAGGCTTTTGACAACGCTAGATATGATGCTAGATATTTTATAAGGTGTTGGGCTGGGCTTTTTTCTAAGATATTGGGTCATTGGCATTCTATTTTCAGTGGCCTGAGAGTTTGTTTCGTCAAGCTGTTGGACCTTCAATGGGCCTCATGAATACTCGTAACCATCCATACCACAACCCGCTCAACGAGCCCCAGACATTCATGTGGCTTGGGCCCACTTAAGCTTGTATCGTAGCTTGGTGCCAAAATAAAGGTTTTTCGCCTGGCGTTGCACGTTGCTTGGCGTGTTTCTGCTTGAGGTTTCCCATATTGCAGTGGGCTATAGCACCAGTACATTTTACAGGTTCGTTACGGCCTCTCTGCATGGCTGGTTGCGTGTTTGCTTAGCGTGACATGTGGACCATAACTTGCGTAAGCGCATACGACAAATTCTTGCATACTCAAGTCAGGCTTCTTTCCCGATTAAGTGTTGTATTGGGCCAGAAATATATTTGAGCCCAACCTTGGATTTTTTGGGCCTCAAAAAATTTAATCTAAGGGATGTAAGAGTTGACGCATCATCCTAAAAGTAAACCAGATCATGACAGAGAAAATCAATGTAGAGGATCCAAATCCCATGTGAGCACCCATCCATTCAGAGACATAATATAATATTGAATTAAAAGTAATTAATGCAGAGGATCCGGATCTCATGAGAGCACCCATCCATTTAGAGACATAATATAATAATGAATTAAAAGTAATTAATAGATTCAATTAATAATAGGAAGCATATGCCACATGTCCACCTCCGTCAATCAGCCTTCATTGCTCGACGCTGCTGCAAGGGCTTCTGCCACTGCTGTGGCTGATCCTGCCCCAGCAGCAGCTCCTCCAGCTCTTTCTGCTCCTCCTGCCACTCCATCTGCGCATTCAGCTTCTTAATCTGGCAACAATGGAAAGGAGAGAGCTTCTTGGAAAATCGCAGTGCAGTGGAAAAGCTCTTCCTAGGTGGCTCACACGGTTTATCTTTCACTTTCAGGTCCCTAGCTAATGATGTCTAAATGAATTGTAATTTTCATTTAACTTTATAATGATATCTTCCACATGAGAAAAACTTTCTTGGAATGGGTATGCCAAAGTAAGCATTCCACGTCAGTATCCCCAACTAATTAACTCTTACAGCTGTCAACTACTTTTGACACTTTAATTTTTTTCTTTTTCATGCCTGCTCCGTCATCCGTGTTGCAAGGGAAAACTGGGAGAGATGAGAGGGAGAGCTGGGAGAGAGAAAGAGAGTCCGTGAGAAGAGGGATTTGAGTTGCAGAGAGAAACACGAACGACGGAGCAGGTGTGAAAATAAAATAAAATTAAGTATCAAAAGTAATTGACAGCTATTAGGAGTTAATTGGTTGAGGATATTGACGTGGAATGCTTATTTTGGCATACCCGTTCTAGGACAGTCTTTCTCATTCCACACTGTTTGTACAAGCTTTATATTAAAATACAACGATGAGCTGTCAAATACACTTGTATAAAATTAGTTACAAAGAGTTAACTAAGACTAACTAACAATTAGTTTCCTAGGTAAGGGAGAAAAAAGCCTAGACCCATCAAGGAAAGCTTGAGCACATTGCAAACAATGCTGTTATAAATTGGTAAATTAACTAAAATCACAATGCTAACTTAAATTTACACAAGAATAAATTCATTACTAGAACATGACAGACATACCTGAAAAAGAATCAAAGAACGTATAGCCAAGGTAAAGGTGGAGACTTGAAGGAAAACCGCAAGGGTCCCACTGTTGTGAATTTTAGACAACCTGAAAAATGGAGATTATAAAGATTAGTCTAAACACAAATTATACTCGCAAGTGCACAAGGTCAATCGTAATATAGCATGGCAAATACGAGGTCATTCCCACGAGGATTGAGTTCAACTTCCAATTAGTCTAACCTAATTTCCTTTACAAAATACTTTAACTACTCTAATTATATAAACAAGAAATTAAACACGTAGCATACTCACGTAAACACAAAAGGGGTTTTTGAAAGAATGATTTAATTAACAACGAAATTAAAAGACAAAATAAGTAGAAAGTAACGAAACACAAGGATGAGAAATTCAAATTGATAAAAGCACTAGGACAATGAATTCACCACTAGTAATCCGATCTAGCCTCTTACTCACCTACCTATTTACTAACCATTTGATGTCGCCGCTTAGTTTTCCTTTTTCATGAATTACCTATGGTATTTAGGCTAACTCGTATATTCCTACATGCAATTCGCCTATGGTATTTAGGTCAAATATCAACACATAGAAACTCGTTAAGATCAATGAAAACCTCGCACAAGCATGTAAACCCTAGGAGTATGGTATTTACCCTAGACGAATTACAAATCCTAATCACATGAAGCAAGCCTCAAATTAAGTATGGTATTTACTCTAATTTGCATCCGATTACTCAATTAAAAGTCTAGATGGTGATCAAGCATCAAGATAATCAACCAAGTTATTAAGCATAGTGATTAAGAATCCAACATCAAACGGCAATCAATAGATAGGTAAAATAAGAAAACTAGATTATCATACTAGGGCTACATCATGCCCTAGCAAAAGAAAATTAGTTACACATAATCTTAGAATTCGACATAAACAAAAACATAAGGAAAAACAATCAAACTTAGCCAATTCCGGTACTCTTCCGACGTCTCCAATTTCTCCTAGTCTTCCCTTTCCTTAAGGAGTTGTTTCTCATGCTTAAATAGGACACCCCACGTCTATTCCTACCCTAGCTGGGCTTTTACAGTAGCCCAACAATAAAGAAAAACCTAATTAAAACATAAATCCAAAATGGGTAAGTACTTGACTCCTCTTCCTACTTGGACTGGGATAACATGTCAGTTACTTTGCTTGCACGTTTGGGGTTGTTCCTCCTCCAAGAAAAATCGGGAAAAATATGTAAATTGTAGACTTTTGTCTTATCTTTCCATCCATATATCGCACGCCTTGAGGAAAAATCAGGAAAGTCTTCAAATGGTCATTCTTCCACAGCAGCACAGTTTTGACGGGATTGCATCTTATGCTGACTTAACTTCAAAGACTGCTCTCATTGGCTGCTCCGAAAATTCTAGAAAAATTCCACAATCATCTTCAAGATCTTAGCTTTCATTTCCAATTGGTCTTGTGCTAAAACTTCACCAAAAAGTCGTATTTTCGTTGAAAACAAATTACTTGCTCTGGAAAGCTGAAAATTGAGAAAATAAAGTAATAAGTCCTTTTTAAACCAAATTCTCCTACAAAAACTAAGTATAAAGAGTACATAAATATGTAATTTTATGGACTTATCAAATACCCACAACTTAGATTTTGCTAGTCCTCGAGCAAAACAAACCGAAAACTAAGAACAAAAGAACAAAGACTCAACGCAAACAAGCGATCGACTAACTTCCCAATATTGATCTCAGAGATAATCACCAACCGTTAGCTAACTTCCAAGAAATAAGCAACAATAACTCAAGACATTATCAAAGGGTTAACCAAACTTTAATTGAACAACTTGGATGTAGTGTGTGAAATAGCCAACATTAATACAACCCACGACTTAAGCTTCACACAAGTTAAATAACCAAATAAGAACAAGCTTCAACTTCAAATCTCATCAAGGATGTTCACTCCAATAAAAGCACTTGAAATTTGACTAGTTATTGTCACTCATAAATATGTGAGAGGAATCAAAGCAATAGGATATACTCACATATTTGAAATAAAGGCACATGACATAGATACAAGATCTCATGGAAAGATATCGCATACTTGAAAATATGTAAACCATCCGACCATAGTACTTCCACACCTATTCTCCACATGAGGAACCACACTTCTCCTTGGATCAAGTAGGACTTTCACTAAGGTTGTAATGGGGCTTAGGGTGATGGGTGAAACAAGAAAAGATATGGATGAACAAATTCTAAGGAATTCATAGAGCTTTCCATGAAAATTATAAAATCTTGCACTTTGAGCACGAAACTTCATACTGATACTATCTTGAAATTTTTTTTTTTTTTCTTCTTCTTCTTTTTTTTTCACAAATTTTTTTTTTTTCTAACTCCATTAGCTTTCTAATCAACCCATGTAGCGAGTGTTAGGCCAATGACTCCCAAGCTAGATAGCTTTAGGGCATTAAATGTAAAACACTCCTAGGGCTTAATAACTCGAGTTGAAAAGGCTTCGAAATTAGTTTTTTTATATTTTTTATTGTTATTTTTTATTATTTTTTATTTTAGATAGTATCCTTTACTTTCCACATGATTGAATAATTTGTGCAATTCTCCCTTAACAACGAAAATACTCTACAAAACTCCTTAGAAGGGTGTAGGATAAACATATGATAGATTAAGGTGAGGAGAATTGGGTAAAGAACGAAAAAGGCTTACATAAAAGGCACAAGGGGGTTAACTAGGGATAAAAGTGATACGGGTTAGCTAGAAGGGCTCAAACGAAAGAAACAAGGCCTATATCACTTCCAAGAATCCATGTGGTTCACAAAGTATGCCTCAAATAGATAATGAAAGTAGTTCTAGCAAACAATTTAAACATCCTCAAGTACTTGACCAAAACAAAGAATAATGAGATCACAACGACTTGTAGACAAGAAAATTATAGAATATCATATAACACTCAAGAAAGGAAGCGTAGGCTCAAAAATTCACATAAGGGTTATATAAGTTTACACTAGCTCTTATTTAGCCATTTAAAACATGTGAAATCCCCAATCGAAACTCATATTAATGTGGCTATGTGCATAAGGATTTCCCAAGTCTAATCACAAAAATAAGGCTAACACAAAGATAATGTAAAGAATTAGTGTCATGCTCAACATTTCTTGAAAGTTAATTGCAAATAAAATTCAATCTCATCATAGAATTGGGAAGGGACTACCACAAACAAAACAAAAACAAGACTCAAAGTAAAAGAAAATATTTTTGGATGTTATGACATTTTTCAGATTTTTTTTTTCTTTTTAAGAGAAAAACAAAACAAAACAACAAAATAAAAACTAAAAGTTGAAAGGAATTTTAAATCAATAAACAAAACTGCAGTTCTGACCCAGGCGCAAAGAATTACATGTATCTCACAGAATATGTGGCCAAAATTCACGTTCTTTATATGGTTGGATTCAGAACGAAAAAACAAAGAATGTAACGCGGGCCAAAATACAAAAACAGCAGCAGAAAAGAACAGAATTGAAAACAAAGACAGAGGACTGCTGCATGCATTATGAAACCAATGAACTCAATCACCCACAACTTAAAACAAACATTGTCCTCAATGTTTAAAACAAAGAAAACTAAGTCATGCAAAATCAATTAAAGAGAGAAAGGGTGTGAGAACTTCCCGGGTTTGTGTAGGTGTATGGATGAACAAAGCGTAGAATATGTCGAAGTGAGAGAGAATAGACAATGCGACGAACTTAAACACCCACAACTTGCTTCTTGGAATGTCATAGACCCGTAATATCTCCTAAAAGTCTCGGACTGCAATGAAATTGGAACGAATTTGAGCTGGATATGTAATCATAAAAATCTGGAAATCCGACTTTTAGTGACGAAAAATCTGATGAACACCGCTGCTAAAACATCTTTGGTGACGAAAAATCCGATGAACACCGTCGCTAAAACCCCTTTGGTGACGAAAAAGCTTCAAATTCTGGGCAAAACAGCAGCTGCCTTTTTTTGTGTTTTAGGTCCTTTTTTGAGCTTCAAATCGTCCTAAAACATAATGTAGGCCACCGAAGACCCCCAAACCTGATCCAAAACATCATAATAACCATTCTAAACACGTCGGTGGCTTCAGATTGACCTGAAAAACAACAAAAATGACATTAGGCAGAAATTTTGATTTTGACCAAAATAAGAACCGACTAAGCTATTTTGCTATTTTCTGGCATTTAACTTCAACCATTGACCAAAAAAACTACTGTAACACATCTGAAACGTGCTGCACACATCCTAGGGCTAGAAAAATGTGAAATTTTTCTTTGGAACACAAAATCCTATGTTTGATGACGCAAAACTTAAAAAAAAACAACAAAAACAAAAACATGAAAAATGCAAGAGAAATCACAGAGAAACTAAAGACAAAAACAAATGAAAACAAAGGTGAGAATGCTTGGGTTGCCTCCCAAGAAGCACTTAGGTTATAGTCGTGAGCTAGACTTTGATGCACGGAGACTAGATAGAATCTGCCGGCTCACTCAAAGGGAGTGAGGTCTTCTCTATTTCAAAGGGTGACTCGAGGTAAGGCTTCAAGCGATGGCCATTCACTTTGAAGGTCGACCCATCTTTAATATTCTGAATTTCAACGGCACCATGTGGAAAGACTTGCAATATAAGGAAGGGTCCATACCATCGTGACTTAAGCTTGCCAGGGAAGAGTTTTAGCCTTGAGTTAAAGAGTAAAACCTTCTGACCAGGATGAAACTCTTTACGTAGTATGGACTGATCATGAAACAACTTCGTCTTCTCCTTGTAAATTTTGGAGTTTTCATATGCATCATTCCTGATTTCTTCCAATTCATTGAGCTGTAACTTCCTCTTTTCTCCAGCAGCTTGATAATCATAATTAAGTCTCTTGATTGCCCAAAAGGCCTTGTGTTCTAGTTCCACGGGAAGATGACAAGCCTTGCCGTAGACCAAACGAAAAGGAGACATGCCAATTGGGGTCTTGAAAGCTGTCCGATACGCCCACAATGCGTCAGTCAACTTGAGGGACCAATCCTTCCCAGAAGCATTAACCGTCTTCTCCAGGATGCGTTTGATTTCACGGTTAGAAACCTCCACTTGCCCGCTTGTTTGTGGGTGATAAGGAGTGGCCACCCTATGTGTGATGTTGTATTTTGCTAGGAGCACTTTCAAAGGCTTGTTGATGAAGTGAGGGCCCCCATCACTAATCAAAGCTCTAGGCGTGCCAAACCTTGGGAAGATAGTGCCTTGGAGAAACCGTAGGACAACCTTGTGATCATTTGTTGGCGATGCCACTGCCTCCACCCATTTAGAAACATACTCTACAGCTACAAGGATATATTGATTACCGCAGGAGGATGGAAATGGTCCCATAAAGTCGATGCCCCATACATCGAACAATTCTACCACGAGAATGCTTTGCAAAGGCATCTCATTACGTTTGGACAGATTACCAACCCTTTGGCATTTGTCACACATAGCACACCAATCATGGGCATCCCGAAACAATGTAGGCCAGTAGAAACCACTTTGCAAAACCTTAGCTGCAGTCCTATTCGCACCAAAGTGACCTCCACACGCATAGTGATGACAGAATTGTAGAACACTTTCTTTTTCAGTGGCTGGAACACATCGTCTTATAACCTGGTCTGGACAATACTTGTAGAGATAAGGCTCATCCCAAAAATAGAATTTGACGTCATGAAGGAATTTCTTCTTTTGCTGGTAACTCAGATTAGTTGGGGCAGCTCCTCCTACAAGATAATTTGCAATGTCTGCATACCATGGCACCTCATGACGAATGGTAAAGAGCTGCTCGTCGGGAAAACTCTCATTGAGGGGAAACACGTCTTTCTTATCTTCATTAACTTGGGTGAGGCGTGAAAGATGGTCAGCTACAACATTCTCTGCACCTTTTTTGTCTCTTATTTCCAAGTCAAACTCTTGGAGCAACAAAACCCAACGAATTAGCCTTGGTTTAGCTTCTTTCTTTGACAAGAGGTACTTGAGGGCAGCATGATCAGTGTACACAACAACCTTCGAACCGATGAGATAAGACCTAAACTTCTCCAATGCAAAGATCACCGCCAAGAGCTCCTTCTCCGTTGTTGAGTAATTGAGCTGGGCATCGTTCAAAGTACGGCTGCCGTAATAAATTACATGCGGTAACTTGTCCTTCCTTTGCCCTAGAACAGCACCAACTGCATAGTCACTGGCATCACACATTAGTTCAAAAGGTAAACTCCAATCCGGAGCAGTGATAATAGGTGCAGTGGTTAGAAGCTGTTTTAAAGTGTTAAAAGCAAGCAAACAATTATCATCAAATTCAAATGAAGCATCCTTGGCAAGGAGGTTGCACAGGGGTTGGCTGATCTTGGAGAAATCCTTGATGAAGCGCCGATAAAAACCAGCGTGTCCTAGGAAAGATCGGATTCCCTTCACTGAAGTAGGTGGTGGCAACTTAGCAATCAAGTCAATCTTCGCTTTGTCCACTTCTATGCCCTTGTTGGAAATCAAATGACCTAACACAATTCCATGGTTAACCATAAAATGACATTTTTCCCAATTCAAAATAAGATTAGTTTCCCTGCATCTTTCCAAAACCAAGGTTAGATTAGACAAACAATTATCAAAAGAAGAACCAAATACGGAAAAGTCATCCATGAAAACCTCTATGATTCGCTCTACCATATCAGAAAAGATACTTAGCATACACCGCTGGAAAGTGGCTGGAGCGTTACACAATCCAAATGGCATTCTCCTATACGCAAATGTTCCGAATGGGCAAGTAAATGTAGTCTTCTCTTGATCTTCTGGCGCAATGGGGATTTGATTGTAACCTGAATAGCCATCCAAAAAACAGTAATGTGAGTGACCAGCTAACCTTTCTAACATTTGATCAATAAATGGAAGGGGAAAATGATCTTTGCGAGTAGAAGAGTTCAACTTCCTGTAATCAATACAAACTCTCCACCCAGTTGTCATGCGAGTTGGAACCAGTTCATTATTCTCATTTTGTACCACTGTAATTCCAGATTTTTTTGGGACGACATGCACTGGACTAACCCACGCACTATCCGAGATGGGATAAATAACGCCAGCATCTAATAGCTTTAAAACTTCAGCTCGTACAACCTCCTTCATATTGGGGTTCAAGCGCCTTTGAGCTTCAACGATTGGCTTCGAGTTCTCCTCCAAAAGTATCCTATGCATACAAACCGATGGGCTTATGCCTCTGATATCAGCGATGGACCATCCAAGCACTGATTTAAACTCTCTTAATACACGCAGCAGCTTTTCCTCTTCAATGGAAGTGAGAGTGGCGGCAATGATGACTGGTAATGTATCACTATCTCCCAAATATGCATACTTGAGATGTTCAGGCAAAAGTTTGAGTTCAAGCTTAGGTGCCTTCTCAATAGATGGTACAATTCGAGCTATTGGAGGGCCAAGGCTTTCCACCTCATGCCGCCACCTTGGAGGGTAAGTTGGGGCAGAATTTAGTGCCGCCACCATGTCCAATGCTTCCTCTTCCGCTGTTGGTTGTAACTCAGGATTTGCTAAGCAAATCTGTAACAGATCATCGGTGGAATTTGCTAAGAAGTTTGCATGTGCAAGGGTCTCGACAATGTCAACGCGGCTGCACTCTTCCAAGTCCCCCGGTTTTTTAACAGCTTCAAACACCTTAAACTCAATGGATTCACCTTGAACTCTCAAAGTTAAAGTACCTTGTTGCATATCAATCAATGTACCAGCTGTAGCAAGGAAGGGACGGCCTAGCAAGAGTGGGATGTCGCGGTCTTCCTCCATGTCAAGAACCAGGAAATCAGCCGGCAACACAAATTGCTTCACTTTGATTAACACGTCTTCAATGATTCCCCTCGGATATGTGACTGATCTGTCCGCAAGTTGAAGAGAAACGGAAGTACTCTTGAGCTCTCCAATACCTAATCGCTGAAAAATAGACAAAGGCATAAGGTTAATGCTTGAGCCTAAATCTAAAAATGCTTTATCAAATTGCACATCACCAACAATACAAGGAATTGTAAAACTCCCTGGGTCCTTCAGTTTTGGAGGCAATTTCTTGAGCAACACCGCACTGCACTCTTCAGTTAACAACACCTTTTCATGGGGTGCGAATTTTCTCTTGTTTGTATATGCATCCTTCAAAAATTTTGCATAAGAAGGAAGTTGTTGAATTGCTTGAAGCAAGGGAATGTTGATATGCACTTTCTTAAAAATTTCCAAAATATCAAACATGTGTTGGTCCTTCCTTTGCTTGTGAACACGATGTGGGAAAGGCAAGGATGGCATGTAACTCTCTTCCTTTGGCTTCTCGGCTACAGCTGTAATAGATGACGTAGGTGGGACTATTTTTGGCTTGTTAGAAGTAATATCCACCTCCTCACCACTCTTCTTGACATGATCTTCAGCGTGGCCAGCATTTGGTGCATCATTCTCTTGTGGACCATACGATTTTCCACTCCGCAGCGTTCTAATAGCCTTGGCATGCTCAGAATTTCGAGGATTAATCTCAGGTTGGCTTGGGAATGTACCTTGCGCCCTCTCATGCACAATAGTAGCCAGCTGACCAACTTGAGTTTCTAACTTAGTGATGGACGCTTGCATAGTATTCTGATTTTGTTGAGAAGTCTGCACAAATTGAGCGATTATATCCTCCAACGCTGGTTTCTTAGGCTCACTCAAAGGCTGCATTTGTTGCTGGAAGGGATGCCTAGAACTAGCTTGTTGTTGCTGGTTGCTCTATGAAAAATTTGGGTGGTTACGCCACCCTGGATTATAGGTGTTCGAATATGGATCATTCCGAGGTCGCTGAAACGAATTAACCTGGCGAACTTGCTCAGAACCTTGCATAGTAGATGGACAAAGCTCCATTGGATGAGTTGGGTCAGAACAAATGGCACAAACTTGATGTGGGGAAGGTGGAATAACAGCACGCATAAGAGTTTCAAGTTTTTTCTCAAAGCTTGAAATTTGAGCAGCAACCGCAGTGTTGGTGTCAACTTCATAAACTCCTACCTTCTTTGTTCGCTCACTACCCCATTGTTGATTATTATTGGCAAGCAAATCAAATTGATCAAACGCTTCTTGAGGTGTCTTCTCCATCAATGCACCTCCACACGCAGAGTCAACCATTCGTTTGTACAGTAAGTCCTTCATAAAAGAGGTGCATCTGCATCCAATCAATAATTCCGTGATGAGGGCATTTTTGCAGCAACTCTCTAAATCTCTCCCAAGTTTCATAGAATGGTTCATGCTCTCCTTGAGCAAAATGCATGATATCTCTTCTAAGCTGATTCGTTTTCTGCGCAGGGAAGAATTTCTGGAGGAATTTTTGAGCTAATCCCTCCCATGAATTAATGGATTCAGCTGGTAGTGAGTGAAGCCAAGCTTTGGCTCTATCCTTTAATGAAAACGGGAACAATTTTAGCCTAACCACTTCATCAGAGACATTTAGGATCTTGATCGTGCCACAAATGTCGAAAAATTCCCGAATATGCATGTTAGGATCTTCGTTCGACTTTCCATAGAAAGATGGTAACAAGTGAATCATTCCAGACTTGAGTTCAAATGAATTTGCTTCAACTGCTGGTACTACAATACACGATGGAGTGTTGGAAAGAGTTGGGATGGAGTACTCCTTCATAGCTCGAGCAGGTTGTACTCGTTCCATTGCTTCCTCTTGCGCTAATTGTTGTTCCCCAACGTTCTTGTCACTCTTCTCGTTTATATTTTCGACAGAACCTCTGTCTTTTTGATGTTCCAGTGAGTGAGTGAATTTGTCTTTTTGTTTCCTAATTGTTCTCTCAATCTCAAGATCAAACGGTATGAGGTCTTGACTTTCAGAGCGTCTTCCAGTCATACACTCAGTCAAACCTAATAAACAAGAAACACAAGTCAATTCCAATAATCTGAAATTTTCCAATAAATTAAAAAAACGAAATAAATAAAATTTTTTTTTTTAAAAAAAAACGAAAATTAACTATTAATGTAAATAATTTAAAAAAAATGAAATAAAGTGAAATAAAATAAAAACTGAAAAGAAAAATTAAGATTGAACTAAATTGTAGTTGACGAAGCCAATCCCCGGCAACGGTGTTAAGCTCATAATTTCATACATATACATGCCCAATTTACTTACTTCTTTTGCTTAGTTCCTATAATTCTAAGTTATTTCCCTCCCTTTGTGTGTTTTGTAGGCCAATAGAGCAAGAGAGCATAATCCATGCAATTCAAGCATGTTAAGGCCTAATTTGGATGAATGGATGAAGAGCTTAAAGACAAACTCATTTTGGCTACAGCCCCCTCCCAGTCCAGTTCCGTAGGTCACATTGCAATATTTGTTTCAGCAACCTACACAGCTCGGATGAGGCCTCATTCTTCATGAAAGTTGTTCCAATAGGTGTGTACTATAACATATCCAAAATTCAGCCCCATTGGATAAATATGGAGTCTGTTACCTAGCAAACACAGAGCCATGCTCAGGATGGATTTTTTCAGCGCGCAAAATGAGTTAGCAATTTGTTTTGGCCTTAACTTCCTCCTCCGACCTTGGATTGGCCCAAATGATATAAGGCTGGAAAGAAGACATTCTGAACTTCAATTTTGAGTGCTTAAAGTCCTAATTGGATTAATAGAAGCCCAAGTTGTAAGCCCTTGAAGTTGCTGGTCATGCTGACCTCAGCATGTGCTGGTTGGATGCTTGGTCATGGTGAGCTAGGTATGAGCTATCATTTCTGGTTGGAAGCTTGGTCATGGTGACATGAAGATGAGCTAGGGCTGCTGGTGGGATCTATTGGTGAAGTGCATCAACCAATTCAAGATTTTCTAACACAAGTGCATCACCCAATTTAGATTTTCTAATACAAGTGCATCAACCATTTCAGATTTTATAAAACAAGTGTTGTATGCATTAGCCATATTGAATTCAGATTTTCACTTCCCCTAGGCCTATAAATAGGGAAGTTCTCTAAGCTTGTAAACACACCCCAAGGGGGGGAGCTCTCAAACACTTCTCTAGAGCTCCCTTCCCTTCTCTCCCTCAAATTCTCTTAGTTTTGCTTTCTAGTTCTCAATTCTAGCTTTCTTTAATGTTTTCTTAGTTGTAATTTATTTTTCTTGTAATGTACATTCTTTCTTAAGTATTCAAGTTTAATTAGTTTCCAAGTTTCAATTATGGTTTTTGTTCTTATTCATTATGCTTATAAGTTAATATGCTAGTTTGAATGATTGATCACCATTTAGGCTTGCATGTTAGCTATCTTGGTTTGAATTAAGAGTATACACCATGCTTTAATTCGAATTGAACTATGAATAGGAAGAGTATGTATGGACATTCGACAACAGGGATTAGATACATGCTTGGTTGTTTAAATTGTTCTTCTATGCTTAATGGGTTCCTAATGCTTAATTTTAGGTTAGACAACAAATGATCAAATTAGAGAATTAGGAACACAAGGTTATGACCACACACCATGGCTTAATAATACTTTAGCTAGAATCAATCCATTAATCTAAATTGAACTTGGGAACTTATTTGCTTGAGTTACTTATTTCTTTCTTCCTTGTTTTATGTTCTTTGTTTTTGTTTCTATTTTGTGTAGGGAAACTAAATTGGATCATTCAATCACCAATCCTCGTGGGATCGACCTCGCACTTACATACGCTATACTACCGAACGGCTCGTGCACTTGCGAGTATCACAAGTTGAGGATGCAACTGAATCCATTTTGGTGCAGTTGTATCTACACAACAAATGGCGCCAAAAACTTGTTGTGAATTTTAGACAACCTGAAAAATGGAGATTATAAAGATTAGTCTAAACACAAATTATACTCGCAAGTGCACAAGGTCAATCGTAATATAGCATGGCAAATACGAGGTCATTCCCACGAGGATTGAGTTCAACTTCCAATTAGTCTAACCTAATTTCCTTTACAAAATACTTTAACTACTCTAATTATATAAACAAGAAATTAAACACGTAGCATACTCACGTAAACACAAAAGGGGTTTTTGAAAGAATGATTTAATTAACAACGAAATTAAAAGACAAAATAAGTAGAAAGTAACGAAACACAAGGATGAGAAATTCAAATTGATAAAAGCACTAGGACAATGAATTCACCACTAGTAATCCGATCTAGCCTCTTACTCACCTACCTATTTACTAACCATTTGATGTCGCCGCTTAGTTTTCCTTTTTCATGAATTACCTATGGTATTTAGGCTAACTCGTATATTCCTACATGCAATTCGCCTATGGTATTTAGGTCAAATATCAACACATAGAAACTCGTTAAGATCAATGAAAACCTCGCACAAGCATGTAAACCCTAGGAGTATGGTATTTACCCTAGACGAATTACAAATCCTAATCACATGAAGCAAGCCTCAAATTAAGTATGGTATTTACTCTAATTTGCATCCGATTACTCAATTAAAAGTCTAGATGGTGATCAAGCATCAAGATAATCAACCAAGTTATTAAGCATAGTGATTAAGAATCCAACATCAAACGGCAATCAATAGATAGGTAAAATAAGAAAACTAGATTATCATACTAGGGCTACATCATGCCCTAGCAAAAGAAAATTAGTTACACATAATCTTAGAATTCGACATAAACAAAAACATAAGGAAAAACAATCAAACTTAGCCAATTCCGGTACTCTTCCGACGTCTCCAATTTCTCCTAGTCTTCCCTTTCCTTAAGGAGTTGTTTCTCATGCTTAAATAGGACACCCCACGTCTATTCCTACCCTAGCTGGGCTTTTACAGTAGCCCAACAATAAAGAAAAACCTAATTAAAACATAAATCCAAAATGGGTAAGTACTTGACTCCTCTTCCTACTTGGACTGGGATAACATGTCAGTTACTTTGCTTGCACGTTTGGGGTTGTTCCTCCTCCAAGAAAAATCGGGAAAAATATGTAAATTGTAGACTTTTGTCTTATCTTTCCATCCATATATCGCACGCCTTGAGGAAAAATCAGGAAAGTCTTCAAATGGTCATTCTTCCACAGCAGCACAGTTTTGACGGGATTGCATCTTATGCTGACTTAACTTCAAAGACTGCTCTCATTGGCTGCTCCGAAAATTCTAGAAAAATTCCACAATCATCTTCAAGATCTTAGCTTTCATCTCCAATTGGTCTTGTGCTAAAACTTCACCAAAAAGTCGTATTTTCGTTGAAAACAAATTACTTGCTCTGGAAAGCTGAAAATTGAGAAAATAAAGTAATAAGTCCTTTTTAAACCAAATTCTCCTACAAAAACTAAGTATAAAGAGTACATAAATATGTAATTTTATGGACTTATCACCCACTTTCGAAGGCAAGTCCCTTCCTTTTCCACAGAAGAAAGCAAAGATTGTAGTCCCATATGAAAATTCTGAGAGCTGCAATTCATCTTTGTGGAGCCCAATTTAGAGAGACACAGTAGCAGAAGAAAAGAGTGTTTTGACCAACTGGTTTCGATTTGTGGTGACGCCATGGCTGACCGACTTTTCGTACCATTTTGGCATTGATTATTGGGAAATAGCGGTATATACCCCCAATTTTATAATCTTAACTAAAAATACCACTCCCCCCCCAATATTTGTACAACTATCACCTATAAATATAAAATTATTGTCCACTTATTGCTGAATTTTCACAACTTCAGAAATTTTGGTCTCTCTTAGGTCACTCAGCTCTCTCTCTCTTGGCTCTCTCTGTCTCTAGCGTAACTCTGTGTCTCTCTCTTTGCTCTCTTTCTCATAGCGCAGCTCTTTCTCTCTCTAGCTTCGTTATGTCTCTTTCTCCCCCTATTTGGTCTCTTGCTCTCTGTTTGGAATCGCGAACCCCTCCCTTTAGGTATGTCTTCTGAATAGCTGCTTGCAACCTTGAAGCTCTAGTGGATTGCCGACCTTGAAAAGGTAGTGTTGATGGTTATTTTTTTAATATCAGTGGGATTATGTGAAATGGGTTATATTTTGATTGTTTGGGTTTGTGTTAAATTCGTTTTGGTTTTAATTGCTTTGGGTTAGGTTTTGTTGAATATTCATGCTCATTCATCTGGGTTTGTACCAATTGCATTTAGATTGGTCTGGATATGTGAATCTTGAAACTTGGGATTTTCCATTTGATGTAGTAGATCTGTATAGTGTGATTCTGATGAATTCTGGTTCACTGCTGTGTTAGTGGTACTGCTGTTGTGTTCGTGTTATTTTGCTATCGTATTGCTGTTACGTTGCTGTTATATTGCCATTATATTGCTGTTATATTGCTGTGATATTGCCATTGTATTCACTGGCGGATCCACAGAGGCGCAAGGAGGTGCAGCTGCACCTCCCCTCGCCGGAAACTTCCTTGGGGATGCTGGAATTTGCCCCTTCGCTAGTGCCCACCAATTGTTCGACTAAATGCCTCAAAGACGTTGTATTGTTTGCTGCTGTGTGAGACCCTGAATATTTACCTTATATTGTTGGGCTCGATCTCACGAGCATGTAGGAGAAAACGGTTCATCAATCGGAGCTACACAACCAAAGTTATGAATTTTCGAAGTTTTTCTTGAATATTTGAAGTTAAGTTGCAGAGGCACAGTTTAAGGAAGAAGAAGACTCTGCGTCAGCGCTTCTGATTTTGATTCTTTTTTAAATGGCCCAATAGCAAGCCAGCACATGTCTATTTCTAATTGGCCTAGCTTAAAAATTCATTAAATACTCATATGTGTGCCAAAAAATTCACCGAAAATTACCCCAAACTTCTAATCATGTGTACCTTTATTTCATGACCTCCAATTTACATGTGCTTTTGGTTAGATTAATTGGTAAATTTTGGTTAGATTAATTGGTATTAACTTTTGTTAGATTAATTATGTAATTGACATGGATTTGTTCATATTTGATATGAATTTTGGTAAACTCACTGTGTCAATGACAAGGATTTTGTTCATATTAATTGATATCCATATAGACTATAATCAATTAGTTGTAGACGTAAAACTTTTATTTGTTTTAATTATGAGTGACATTTTGCACCCCCCCTGAAAAATTCCTGGATCCGCCACTGATTGTATTGCCTGGTTATTGTGGGCAATTATCTGACCGAAGTCTTGAGAAGGTTGGCTTGAACATGAGGCACATGATCTGAAAGTTAAGTCATGATTGTTGATTACGTGTGCCCTCATGTGATCAAAGAGACAAAAGCCACCCCATTTGATCTGAGGGATAAAAATCTTACCCCCCCCCCCCCCCCCCCAACCAAAAAATAAATAAAAATCTGTCTTAGTTATGAATAAGTTTGTAATGGTGTTAGGCGGACTTGACTAGTTATGAGTAGTCAGTAATGGTTACATGCATCTCAGACTCTCTATTTCTTTACTAAGCCAATGTCCCAAAAGCATATTGATCACCGTATTAATTTCTTATGACCACATTCTCCAAAGGATCTTATGAGTGCTTTCAATTTGTCAACAATGGCAAAAAATGGCCTACGTTGCACCAAGTCCTTGTTGGCTGTACTTATGACAAATATTTTTGATTCATGGTTTTTGAGGGGACGATTATCTTATGGTTGGTTACAATGGGATTCCATTCAAAATTATAAAGTTTTTTAATATTTCATTTTTTACTTATTCTTTGGTTTTCCTTTTGTATGTTTGTCTCTTGAATGATATCAAGAGGTTGCATGTTGATTGATGGCGGTTAGTTGGGAACAGTGGGTTCTAAAATTAACCTCATTGTTTGTATTTTTCTTCTTCTTCTTATTAGATCATGGAGAAATATCTATTTTGATTTGAAATTCTGCATTTTTGAAATATATTGCGTTGGTGTTACTTGTGTACCTTATCTGTTAATATTAGCGTGATAACAAATTGTCTTATGCCACAGAAATCAGCTGGAGGAGTTTTGCTGCCCAAATCAGCCGTTAAATTTGAGCGGTATCTTATGGGAGTAGTATGCCTACTGTTTCTGTCTCGTTATGATTAATTGTTTTTTGAAGTAACAAGTTGAATATCATGATATTCTAACGAGCGTTGTTATTCTCAGATTCTTTCTGTTGGTGCTGAGGTTGGGGAAGTCAAGGCTGGAAAGAAGGTGAGCAATTAAAACATTCTCAAATAATGGCAACTGTCTTCTGGTCTGAAATAATGTTGATTTGTGACATATATTGTTGCTTAGATGATAAGTTTCTGAGCTAGTGAAGTTTTTTGTTGTTTAATGGTTTATTTCCAAGTAGTGATTTAGGTGCTTACCATGTCATCTGAATTTTGAATCCTTATCCTTTTGCTGGTTCTTTTCTCGGACATAAATGCATATGAGGTAAGTAGAATTGATTCAGTTGAAAATATTATGCAGCTCTGATGTTAAGAGTCTTTAATAAACATTGATGAAGGACTTCCACTGTTTTATATGAGTATATTCCATCACATTGTTAACCTGTGCGTTGTAACTTCTGGACACTTAAATGGCATAGAACGAACTTATTTACTTAACAATTGTCTTGTTTCATTTGCTATGACATCAAAATTATCAACTATCTAATCTCGGTTGGCTAGCATGATTGTCTGATACAATCACAGCTTATCTTGTGCCTGTTCCAGAGCATGCACAATTATTGTGTTGAGCATTTCTGACACAAAATTGGCACACGTTCTGTCTTGACTCCCAAGAATGGCCGACTGTAAAACAAGGAGCTGACATTTTTATCTTCTTTATAAACTGAAGTCTATGTTGTGCAAATGGTCTATGAATTGTTGCATGCAATGGGTGCATATGGATGCTTGCACTATGGATTGCCATTTTCTTTTACTGATAATGCATTTTTGACGTCTCAGGTGGATTTGGGAACAGATGGCAGGCACTGCTTCTGCAAAGAGAGTGAATTACTGGCCGTAGTTGAATAAAGTTTCAGCTACGGGTACATTGTTTTACAGGATTATTTTGTGAAACTTTTCATTGTCAAGATGGTTTTCCATGCAGTGTCTCCAACTCCCAAAACTATATATTAAGTTCAAATTTGTTAAGTACATGCTATTTCTGCATATGCATTGATTGCATGGGTTTTTGTATTATTTAATCTCCAATGTTGACACTTTAGAAATATTGGTAGGAAATTGGAAGGAGTGGGGAGAGGAAGGCATGATTTTACAGGAGGTCTTCCATCTGGATTTTTAAAAACCTTCTGAGAGAAAAGGTCTTGATCGTTGGATCAAATCCACAGTTGGGATTAGGTTAAAAAGTTATAGTAAAACTTAAACCAAAAACTGAAGCAGATTTGTTTGCTGTTTAGTTGGTTCAATCTGATATAGAAAGCATCCGAAATGGAATTGGGAATCCGATTAGAGGTTTTAAAGATGTTTAACTCATTTTCTGGTTGAATTTGTTTTAATCTGTACCATACGTACAATTTCTCCACAGCATTTTGAATGGATCAAACATCATATGAATCCGTCCAAAAGAAAAACAAATAGAAACACAGCTAATATTGTTATGGTTCGATGGCGATTTATTTTGCATGTGTAAAATGTAGTCTGTAATGGATGTGTGTTTATTGTATGTAGATTCACTTAATATTGCTGTTCTATTGTATGTCTATTGTCTTAATATTGCCTTTGTATTGTATAGATAGTGTATGCATATTGCCACCCTATTGGATGTATATTGTAATACTATTGCTATCGTATTGTGGTTATATTGCTCTAATATTGCCTCTATAGTGTACGTATATTGGCCTAATATTTCTATTATATCGTATGTCAATGGCCATTTGGTCTAATAACAGAGTCTCCACTTCGTTGAAAGTAATCCTGAATTCAAATGTCACGGACACGACAATTGTTATCCATCCTTATATTAGCATGAATTGATGTTGACCTTTCAAATGATAGTTGGAGTTGCACATCGATTCATATTCAAAAGGAAAGTAATTCTCTCCCTCAATGAATCTTCGTTCAAAAGAAGGCAGCTATCAAATATTGGGTACAAAAATGCAAGATCCACGGTAAATTAATTGGGCACAAACCACATATTACAAAACCAGGATGATTTTTGGCATGCTTGAAAAGAGAAGGGCCAAATACAACAAAAAAGAAAATCCATTCAAGCTTTCTCACTAAACATGGCTCAAGCACTTGACCATGGTTTCAATCCAAACCTACCCAACAAGGGCATACCGCGTGTCCATAGTAACAGAAGAGTGGCATTTACAAAGCATGAACTGCAATATGTTTCTTTTTCTCCTAAACAAAATTGTTACTAAAATGGAACAAAAGATCCCTAACATAGAGCAATACAAGCAAAGATAGTCAATTGTCATACACACAAAATTAGTCCTCATCCATCCCTGCAGGCTGATCTCTCTTACTAGGGCCACCTGCTGGTTTTCCCATTATAATCTGCAAGATAGTCAAAGCACTGTCAACAACCTTTTTTTTAATGAAGGTATTAAACATTAAATAGGCTGCAATCAGATAGATTCATCATTTCTCACACATTTTTAGCTAGCTAGAAAACCCCCAGCATATAGATTTTCTATTTACTATCAAGCCTTCTGCACTGAAGCCATATTCATTATAAAAGTTCAACATTTCCCAAACGTAACTTTCAATTTTATTTTATTTTTCCAAGTTAAAAACTAACATTTGCGACCGTGCATACATGCATCTGTGCCAAGTTAGGGGAACTTTAAAAAAAAAAAAGAGAAAAAGACTTCACAAAAAGTCTAAAAGTATAAAATTAAATAAATAAATAAAAAGAATAGTCAACTAATTCATAAAGCCTCGATTTTTTTTTATAAAAAAAACTGTATGTATAGCATTTTTTCTGCTTTGGCCTCAAAGATGCAATCAGGGATTCAAAGATGTAGTTCATACCAAATTTGGGTACTTCAAAATTAGGAAAACCATTGACAAATACGTAGTTACTAGTTACTTGATCTACCCGTAGAACAGTGCAGGCAGCATCTGCAGCATACTTGAGAGTAAAGAACCTGCAACAAACAGCCCAAGAAAGAAGATTGATACCTATATCTCATACGAAACAACTTCCTGGCCAACTTAAACATGTTGATTTCAATAAATTAATGAAACAGAACTATCTAAAGTTCATAAAATACCCAAAATGTTTGAAGTCGAGATGTTTCCAAGTTACTATTTATCAGTTATCCAAAGAAATCCTCACTTATTCCCGAATGCTATAATTCGTAAAAATCCTAAATGCAAACCATCAATACTATTTGTAAAACAAATAAAAAATAAAAAGGTTGGCATTGTCACTCTGTTATCCTCTAGAAACCAACCATTTACTGAAAAAGAAAGATAAGAAACCTTTCGTAGTGGATATGTGGCTTAACTATTTACACAAATGAAATATAATAAAGAAAATAACAGAATGACTGGGTCCCCTGGTGAATAAAGGCTTTCAGCACAAAGATGTAGTTGTTAGACCACCAAATCATGAACTAAATTTTATACATCATATATGCATAACCTCCTAGCCCTATTAGCCGGCCAATGGACTTCAAAATGCACCACAATCCTCAAAACACCCATGCCAGTTAGTCACACTTTGATACAGAAAATCAACAGAAAGGATACCAATAAGATGAACCATTAATGTACGCAATAGGAACTAATTGGCTATCAAAACCACCAAAAATGGGATTACTAATAAAAGCTTCCTCTACAAACAAATTCTAGATCCAAAATTAATGAAAATTCAAAACCAAAATTGCATCAAACATCACAGCTGTAACAACATTCAATGTATTGAGAACTTTCACATAAAAGCATGAACTGTTACAAGACAAAGAGCAGCTTACTTAGTTATGTGGAGGTCCCAAATATTAAGAGTTGACACATCTTTGCAACGGCCTTCCTCCAAGTTGAGGCCCACTTTGGTATTTCCTGATGCATGTTCAGCATATAGAGAAGATATGATCTCCATTGCATTAAGCCCAGCATTTTCAGCTAGCGTTTTAGGCACCATCTCAAAGCTTTCGGCAAATTTTGCTATAGCATACTGATCCAATCTGCAAAACCATTGTTTCTTTAGTAGGTTATTGCACTACTGGCCAATCAGAAATCTATGACTGGGAAAATGGTTACAAAATCAAGTTCCAATAGTTGGTCTAGACATCAATATTTTATTTTATGTTTCAGGGACAACATCTTGAGAAAATAATAATTCACGCCATTTACCATGTTTCTGTAAAAGAGAATTCCTTTACTCTCTTAGCTAACTCAATTTCAGTAGTTGCCGCTCCAGGAACAATGCGGCTATCCTTGCATATTGCCTGAAAATGAAATGCATTACGACAGTAAGATATTAATTCCAACGGTTTGGACATCTGATTAAACAATTTATTCAAAAGTTCCAGAGAACCATATGCTAACAATGATTGAAGAGGTAAAACAAAACCAGCCTAACAAGAACATACAAAATTCTCAGTCTCAAATGTGGACTGTGGACCATTGACAATCTGCAAAATTTGATTATAAGCATGTAGATTCCAGAAGTCGTTTTTGACAATTACCCATCCATAAACAACGTCCCTTCCTTTGCTTTGATTTGAACAAGTAAAATCAGAATATTGTGGAATTAATTCTTGTAGAAATCACAGAGCCCAGAGCTTAAAATCTCATCAAACAATATAGATAGTTGGGACTTACCCAGACAAAGCTGAACGAAGCCCAAACGTTCTGTGACAAAATGAAGAGTTTGATTTCTGTGAACAGTGCCTGCGAGCGAGTGAGAGTGGGTGTGAGTTATTACCCAGTTCATAGAAACCCATAAACCCAAACCCAATTTCTGAGTAACCCCTAAACACTAAAACCCTAAACCAATTTCTTACAAATCCGTACACCATAAACCAAATTTCAAAGAAAAGGTATATGAAGAGTACCTCATGGATGTCAACGGTGGAGAGGATGAACAGCCACTGCTGAGGGAGAAAGACAATTGCGTCGGAGAGAGAGAGGTACACGAGGGATGCCTAGAGGTTTAAAGGCTTCTTGCATACGCTCAATGCAATCGAGTTACCTACGAAAGTGGTCTAGTTAACTTCTTGTTTTGTTTTTTATTTTTGTTTTTTTTTAATTTTTATTTTTATTTTTATTTTCTTTTGTTTTGCTCGAGGACTAGCAAAATCTAAGTTTGGGGGTATGTTAAGCTCATAATTTCATACATATACATGCCCTATTTACTTACTTCTTTTGCTTAGTTTCTTAGATTTCTAAGTTATTTGCCTCCCTTTGTGTGTTTTGTAGGCAAATAGAGCAAGAGAGCATAATTCATGCAATTCAAGCATGTTAAGGCCTAATTTGGATGAATGGATGAAGAGCTTAAAAGACAAACTCATTTTGGCTACAGCCCCCTGCCAGTCCAGTTCCGTAGGTCATATTGAAAGCTTTGTTTCAGCAACCTACACAGCTCGGATGAGGCATAATTCTTCATGAAAGTTGTTCCAATGGGTGTGTACTATAACATATCCAAAATTCAGCCCCATTGGATAAATATGGAGTCTGTTACCTAGCAAACACAGAGCCATGCTCAGGATGGATTTTATCAGCGCGCAAAATGAGTTAGCAATTTGTTTTGGCCTTAACTTCCTCCTCCGACCTTGGATTGGCCCAAATGATATATGGCTGGAAAGAAGACATTCTGAACTTCAATTTTGAGTGCTTAAAGTCCTAATTTGATTAAGAGAAGCCCAAGTTGTAAGCCCTTGAAGTTGCTGGTCATGCTGACCTCAACATGTGCTGGTTGGATGCTTGGTCATGGTGAGCTAGGTATGGGCTATCATTTCTGGTTGGAAGCTTGGTCATGGTGACATGAAGATGAGCTAGGGCTGCTGGTGGGATCTATTGGTGAAGTGCATCAACCAATTCAAGATTTTCTAATACAAGTGCATCACCCAATTTAGATTTTCTAATACAAGTGCATCAACAATTTCAGATTTTATAAAACAAATGTTGTATGCATTAGCCATATTGAATTCAGATTTTCACTTCCCCTAGGCCTATAAATAGGGAAGTTCTCTAAGCTTGTAAACACACCCCAAGGGGGGGAGCTCTCAAACACTTCTCTAGAGCTCCCTTCCCTTCTCTCCCTCAAATTCTCTTAATTTTGCTTTCTAGTTCTCAATTCTAGCTTTCCTTTTGCTTCTTAGTTGTAATTTATTTTTCTCTGTAATGTAAATTCTTTTCTTAAGTTTTCAAGTTGAATTAGTTTCCAAGTTTCAATTATGGTTTTTGTTCTTATTCATTATGCTTATAAGTTAATATGCTAGTTTGAATGATTGATCACCATTTAGGCTTGCATGTTAGCTATCTTGGTTTGAATTAAGAGTATACACCATGCTTTAATTCGAATTGAACTATGAATAGGAAGAGTATGTATGGACATTCGACAACAGGGATTAGATACATACTTGGTTGTTTAAAATGTTCTTCTATGCTTAATGGGTTCCTAATGCTTAATTTTAGGTTAGACAACAAATGATCAAATTAGGGAATTAGGAACACAAGGTTATGACCACACACCATGGCTTAATCATACTTTAGCTAGAATCAATCCATTAATCTAAATTGAACTTGGGAACTTATTTGCTTGAGTTACTTATTTCTTTCTTCCTTGTTTTATGTTCTTTGTTTTTGTTTCTATTTTGTGTAGGGAAACTAAATTGGATCATTCAATCACCAATCCTCGTGGGATCGACCTCGCACTTACATATGCTATACTACCAAACGGCTCGTGCACTTGCGAGTATCACAAGTTGAGGATGCAGCTTAATCCATTTTGGTGCAGCTGTATCAACGCAACAAGTTTTTGGCGCCGTTGCCGGGGATTGGCAACATAGTTTGGTTCTATTTCTTTTCCCTACTTTTTTTTTATTTTTATTTTTCATTTTCATGTTTTTCTAGACAATTTCAAGTTTTAAAGTTAATGATGTTAATGGACTAGTTGTGTTTGTAGTCCAACAGAAAAGGACAATTGCCCAACAAGCAAGAGAACTGGGTTTAAGTCCCAGCTTACACAACCCATTGGTGCTTGTTGCTTTGAAGCATGGAATTGGACTTGTGTTGATTTTTCCTTTTCATTTTTAGTTTTTTTTTATATTTCATAATCCTTTAATTCCGTTTCAAGTTTTTGTGTTTGTTTGTTTTAGCAATGTAAATAGCTCAATAAAAATGGAGAGAGATGACAACTTCAAAGATAGGAAGTGTGAAGTAGTGGGAGAAGTCGCGACCTCCAAATGCATCACGCTCGACCTAATTGCTTCAAGGGGGAGCATTTCAATCCTTTCTCTTTACTTGTTATTATTTTAAATTTCTTTTTCTTTTCTTTTTTTTTTAATTTAAAAAAATTTAAAAATTTAAAAATTTTAAAAAAAATTTCATATAAGCTGACTTATGGTAACTTCAATGAGCACTTCCGTCAATACAGTGCCTAGGAGTTCTTTAGGCGACACCTTCGGTGTCTAAGAAGTTTGGGTTTTAAGTGGGACCATTGTGACCCCTCCAATCTTCCCGGATCCCCTGGCTGTGTTTTCTGAGGCCCTTAACTGGTCATCCGTGAGTTGCTTATATATTCATTTTTTTTTTATTTCTAAACCTTCTTCTTAACTTTTCCCCTTATCATTTACATGTTCTCAATCATCTTTACTTTGCTTTAACATTGAGGACAATGCTTCATTTAAGTTTGGGGGTGCTGGAAAATTTTTAGCTTTTGTGTTTGTGTCTGAAAACGTAGGCTTCTTCATTGCTACAATTTTTTTTTCTGCTACTGTTTTGAAAGTTTGGTCCACGATGTGTTCTTCATTTTTTCATGCTGAATCCAACGACGTAAAGAACGTTAAATTTGACCAAGTGGTTTGAAAGTTACATGTCAAAACAGATTATATGTTGAAATTGAGCAGAATAGCAATTTGAAACCTCACGTTTTTCTTTTATGTTTCTTTTCTTTGAGTCATTTTCAGTTTTCCTTCCCACACCAATGATAAATCTTGAGTCTAACTTCTAATATGGCTCTTAGGAATTTGATAAGCATTGTGTTAGGTCTGAATCTTATTCTTTTGCTAGCTAAGTCTCACATAATTATGCTTGAGCTTTCTATGCACTTTAGCCATGATTATACAACTCTTGCATATCTTACCCAATTGTATGCATTTTTGCTTGTGTGATTCACTGGAATGTCAAGTTTATAACTAAGATATGATTTAGGCCATCTTTGTTAAGCCTCTTTCTTTTTCCTCCATCAACCCATACAATACATATTCCATTGTAAACCCCTTTGTGCTCAAACACTTAGCCATTTCTTTCTATCACCTTATCATCCATTAAATATCCTACCATCTACGGGACATATAGAGTATGATTGTATTTCAGATTGTATTCAAGGCAATAAATGAGCTAAAGAAAAAAAAAATCAAAAGAAAAAGAGAAAAGAAGTGTGGCCAATGTAGTCACGACCCTAGGGTGATATAAGGAGAAATCAAGGTGATCTAGGGTAAAGAGTCGCAAAATTGGGCCAAATATTATACAACGTGTGTAAATGTCAAATTCAAATTGTGAAGTGATTCAATTGCAAAATCTGGTGTTGTGAGCTTTTCAATTTATGTGCCTTACATTTCAAATGTCAATGATCTTGTTTATATGACATGCTCTACTTTGTTCCTTAGACTTTGTGTTTCAATATCCATTCCTTTTCTAACCATTACATTACATCCATGAGTAAAGTCCTATTGATTTTGGTTTAGCTTGGCAAACTTGTGTTCATTCTTGCAGGAATTCATATCGTTGTTTGAGAAGCATGAGTTGTATCTTCATGGCTATTTCACACACACACCTTGAGCATGATTTTTTGTGAGATTGTGGTAGCACTTGAATAATGTTTAGAACTTCCTTAGTGCTTGTTTTGTTCCTTGTTGAGCCATGTCTACGAAGTTAAAATTTCTGTCTGGTTGGAAGGTTAACGTTTTTGTATTTTGTTTTGTTTTGTTTTGCTTAAGGACTAACAAATCTATTAAGTTTTCTAACCATTTTGTTTTGTAGAGTTAGAAAAACGTTTGTGGGTATCGTATCTGTTAAACCCTCAGGAGACACAACTCCTCCTACTAGGGATGCCTAGAGGTTTAAAGGCTTCTTGCATACGCTCAATGCAATCGAGTTACCTACGAAAGTGGTCTAGTTAACTTCTTGTTTTGTTTTTTGTTTTTTGTTTTTTTTTAATTTTTATTTTTATTTTTATTTTCTTTTGTTTTGCTCGAGGACTAGCAAAATCTAAGTTTGGGGGTATGTTAAGCTCATAATTTCATACATATACATGCCCTATTTACTTACTTCTTTTGCTTAGTTTCTTAGATTTCTAAGTTATTTGCCTCCCTTTGTGTGTTTTGTAGGCAAATAGAGCAAGAGAGCATAATTCATGCAATTCAAGCATGTTAAGGCCTAATTTGGATGAATGGATGAAGAGCTTAAAAGACAAACTCATTTTGGCTACAACCCCCTGCCAGTCCAGTTCCGTAGGTCATATTGCAAGCTTTCTTCATGAAAGTTGTTCCAATGGGTGTGTACTATAACATATCCAAAATTCAGCCCCATTGGATAAATATGGAGTCTGTTACCTAGCAAACACAGAGCCATGCTCAGGATGGATTTTATCAGCGCGCAAAATGAGTTAGCAATTTGTTTTGGCCTTAACTTCCTCCTCCGACCTTGGATTGGCCCAAATGATATATGGCTGGAAAGAAGACATTCTGAACTTCAAGTTTGAGTGCTTAAAGTCCTAATTTGATTAAGAGAAGCCCAAGTTGTAAGCCCTTGAAGTTGCTGGTCATGCTGACCTCAGCATGTGCTGGTTGGATGCTTGGTCATGGTGAGCTAGGTATGAGCTATCATTTCTGGTTGGAAGCTTGGTCATGGTGACATGAAGATGAGCTAGGGCTGCTGGTGGGATCTATTGGTGAAGTGCATCAACCAATTCAAGATTTTCTAATACAAGTGCATCACCCAATTTAGATTTTCTAATACAAGTGCATCAACCATTTCAGATTTTATAAAACAAGTGTTGTATGCATTAGCCATATTGAATTCAGATTTTCACTTCCCCTAGGCCTATAAATAGGGAAGTTCTCTAAGCTTGTAAACACGCCCCAAGGGGGGGAGCTCTCAAACACTTCTCTAGAGCTCCCTTCCCTTCTCTCCCTCAAATTCTCTTAATTTTGCTTTCTAGTTCTCAATTCTAGCTTTCCTTTTGCTTCTTAGTTGTAATTTATTTTTCTTTGTAATGTAAATTCTTTTCTTAAGTTTTCAAGTTGAATTAGTTTCCAAGTTTCAATTATGGTTTTTGTTCTTATTCATTATGCTTATAAGTTAATATGCTAGTTTGAATGATTGATCACCATTTAGGCTTGCATGTTAGCTATCTTGGTTTGAATTAAGAGTATACACCATGCTTTAATTCGAATTGAACTATGAATAGGAAGAGTATGTATGGACATTCGACAACAGGGATTAGATACATACTTGGTTGTTTAAAATGTTCTTCTATGCTTAATGGGTTCCTAATGCTTAATTTTAGGTTAGACAACAAATGATCAAATTAGGGAATTAGGAACACAAGGTTATGACCACACACCATGGTTTAATCATACTTTAGCTAGAATCAATCCATTAATCTAAATTGAACTTGGGAACTTATTTGCTTGAGTTACTTATTTCTTTCTTCCTTGTTTTATGTTCTTTGTTTTTGTTTCTATTTTGTGTAGGGAAACTAAATTGGATCATTCAATCACCAATCCTCGTGGGATCGACCTTGCACTTACATATGCTATACTACCAAACGGCTCGTGCACTTGCGAGTATCACAAGTTGAGGATGCAGCTTAATCCATTTTGGTGCAGCTGTATCAACGCAACAGAAGGGGTGGTATTTTTAGTTAAGATTATAAAATGGGTGGCATATACCGCTATTTCCCTTGATTATTTAGGGGAAAATCACTTTCTTTGAAAGTGATGTGCGTGTCAATGTGTTTGGAAAAAGAGGAGAACGCGATTACTTGAGAAATTCAGGTAAAACATGAGTGGAGGTGATTTTTGTTTCCACTTTCTTGAGAATCAGGTTGGAACAGTCGTGATATTAATGAATTTTTGCAAACTACCCAACATAGCCTAACTTCTTTTTACAATTTCCACAAAATGCCCTCTTTTCTATTTTCTATTCCACCTGTTGTGATTCTTTCATTTCTAATCGTCGCCCAATAGCTTGCAAATGCTAAATTCATTGCATAAAGTCCCAAAGTCCTATATTTGTTTGCAGACAAAAAAAAAAAAAAAAAAAAAGGGTCCAATACTTGAATAGAAAAGTCATTTCAACATAATATCATTTTTCGTCATTATACACAACTCACAGCACTTTTACACAAACATTTACTAAACACTGAGAAACTGATTATTGTACTAAAATCACTTTTAACAAAAAGATTACCAAATGCCTAATTGCTCTCTATAACAGTTGATTTCTATCACAGCAAATCTAACAGCGATTATTTTCACAGCACAGTAATGCCAAACTGGCCTCGTCTTCTTTAAATTTTTTAAGTTAACTGTAAAGTTGGGTTTTTTAGAATTTTATGGGTGCACTGAATATATCAATGGGTGCATGTATAATTTTCTGTTCTCCACCTCTACCAACATTCTCTGTCTCGTGGTGCCGTTCACTCTCCTAGTTCTTCTCATTTTCTAATTTCAATTCTGCTTCTTATAAGCCTCAGAGCTTCTTATAAGCCTCAAA
This sequence comes from Prunus avium, assembly GCF_965620075.1. Lineage (NCBI taxonomy): Eukaryota > Viridiplantae > Streptophyta > Magnoliopsida > Rosales > Rosaceae > Prunus > Prunus avium. The sequence goes on along the minus strand of NC_142288.1, from coordinate 13,471,161 downwards.
TCTTCTTTTAGTTGCAGATTTTTTAAATCAACATTTTATTTCTCAGGTTTAATTTTGGGGTATAATTTAAGGTGTTGTTTGATTATTATTATTATTATTATTATTATTTTGTCCATCAGCTCCTCAAGTTTTTCATTGCGGTTTATTGGTTTTGGGAAAGATTAGATTTGGTTCCTCTATTTTCTCAAATTCACATCTGAGTTGGATGTGGATTATGAAGAGGTTTGTTGGTTTTCTTATGGAATTTATGCTCACGTACATACAATTAAGATTTTAGTTTATGGGATAATTAGAGCTGCTTTACAAACACGAATTGGTGGTCAGTGAGAAAAAATTGATGTTCTAAAGCAGCTGTATCTCACCTAAAAATAACTGAATAAAAACACTAATTGGGTATAAACAACTTTTAGAAGATTGTAATTCACTGTTACATGTACTATGGCAACCTAATTTGAGAGCAAGAAGTGCATAGAAACAGGCAACAGATTGGCTTATTTTCAACAATTAATTGGATAAACGAAACGATCCAGAAATGCACAAGAGAGTCTTGAACTTTAATTTAAATTGAGATGATGTTGCTTTGGTATGTTTATTACTGAGTAGCTCAATCAGAGACTAAGATTTGCTTTACTTCTCTCCTTTTTTTTTCTTTTTTTTTTTGTTGCCTTTTTTTCATTTCATTTTGTGTCTTGCAAGTTATAAGGGCTTCCACTTGTTTAGAATCCTCTGAATTTGGTTCCTTTGTATGCTTTCAATATATTCTGTAAATATGGAAAATATCAACCCCCGCCCACAAAAACTAATGCAAATCTTTTCACTCAGGGTAAAAAAGAAAAGCTTGGAGATTCAGCCCATTGTATTTTCAAATCCTGGCTCCGTCCCAACAACTGGGTCTTGTTTTTCCTTGCAAATTAGTTCTAGATGACAATTTTTTAAAAGTACAATCTACATAACAAAAGATATTTCCCAGGAACTGTTTTTAGAAGAAAACAAAAATTTAACAGTTGTGGAAACTTAAATATTCTCAAAAAGACTGTGCTATGGAAGCTCAAATACTGTTTGGTGGTTTATGCTATAAATTTGACCTCTTTTAATTTGTTGAATATTATGCCAGTATTTAATTTCCCATACATTGGTTCTTCATCTTTGTTGGAAGTTGGAGTTAGTAATCAATTGTACAAGCTGTTGAAGAATACACGAGTTCCACATCGGAAACTTAACAAAATAGAAAGTCTCATATAATAAATGGTTCCACTCCTAATAATATCGAGACCTTTTGTATAAAACCCCACTCTTGCTAAACAGGTGGTTAAGTTTGGGACAATATCGATGTTGCTAGCGGTGGGTCAAGTTTTGGGAAGGAATTGTATGCATCTGATTGTTGGGAATGTGCTGGTAGCTCCATTGAGTTCACTCAGATCATTGCTGATTTCTCTTATCTAGCCTTAATGATATGAATGTCCATGCTTCATCTGAGTTACTTGATAAAATTCTATCCAACATGTTAATAGACTTGCTATTTTTTATTATCCAGCCTTGGTTTACTTTATTGGGCTGCTGAGTCACTAATGTTGCAGTAACCATATATGAGTTTGATGCAGTTGCTATTTCCTTTGGGTCAATGGTATTAAACCTTTCACTCGTTAACTTAATTTGTTGTCATGAATCTTTAAACATGCATGCTTCTTTATTTTTATTATTTTTGAAAAAGTTGTGTTCTTTGATGCAATACAGCAACATATGAATGAATAATCTCTGGCCTTTTTTTTTACTTTCATATTGGGGTCTGCCAATAGCTCAATCAACTCTTATGCAAACTCCAGAATGCCAATATGAGGAATGGAAAATATGAAGAAATGATATACAAAGGTGCCACAATGTTTAAAGCTTGAAACTTTTGGTGTGTAACAACAAACTAGAACCACAAAGTTGGTCCACTTTTTTCAACCCAAGAAAAAACACAAAAAACCTAAAGTAATGCACCAAAAGTCAAGACGTTTGATCACAGGACAAGAGTAAAGTTGAGTTTAGTTTCTAAATGAGCTTATGCTGTCACAGTCCATTGCGACTCCACAAGAATAAAAGATAATGAAAATACAATTTCCAGTGCTAAGCATATAAGCGTTGAATTATTCAATGGGCAACTAAAATCTCAAAAACCCATTTCCAATATGTAATGAATGTGATAGAAGTTGAAGCATAAGTGTAAGAAACAATAACAAAATCAATGGGCTAGGAAACCCAAAAGGAAAAAAGCAGAGAGAGAGAGAAACTGACGAGAAGATTCTGACATAATTGATTGAACAGTTGATTATGAAATAATTGACTAATTAAAATGTTGATTATTCTATCTTGTATTTGGTAGGTGAACGTGAACACTCTTCCTTCAAATTTTATTTCATTATTTTATGTTTACCATTTTGCCCTCGTATATTAAAGAATCATCTGTTTAATTATATTTATTTCTCGAGGGCATTAAGGAACTTTCAAAAATTTAACCCTTCTTTTGTCTGATCGGTAAGAAGATAATAAAAGTGACTTATGAAAAAACATTTATGATTAAATACCTAAAACCCACAAATTATGGATCCTATTTTAGCTTAGTCTCAATCTTTTAAATGTTTTCAAGTTTTGAACTCTTTTGGAAATATTAAATTTGTTACGTTCCATGTCAATTGCTTCGTTACATGCCACTATGTGACAAATGTAGTTCTTATCTCTGACAATATTTACACAAATTTGATGTTTTAATTAGGAAATCTACTCTTCTTTTTGTAATTATGAAAATTTTGAGTTTTTGTTTTAAAGGTGATGTGTCAACTTTAAATCCTTTAGATTGAAATTTAAATGACGTGGCTTGTGGGGAGTGAAAGTCAATCAGATCCAAGCAGAGAAAATCGAAGCAGAGGATTCGAATCGTGTTTTTCTTCTGATTTCTTCGGTGGGTACCTGATTCTCATCCCCATCGGAGCATCCATCCATTCAGAGACATAATATAATAATGAATTAAAAGTGATTAATAGATTCAATTAATAATAGGAAACTTTCATTTTAAGACACTATAATTTGGAAGATGGAAATACAATTTGACCTATTTAGCATAAGGTCAAACACCAAAAAATAGTACGTAATTTTACAATAATGTAATTAAAAAATATTAAAATTACACACAATGCCATTACTTCGAAGTAATGTCACATGTCCACCAGCCTTCAAGCGCGCCACTACTCGTGGCCATTGCTGCTGCTCTTGCTCCTCCTACCACAACCGCTCCAAGTCTTGCCATAGCTATTCCCGCTTCCGCTCCTGCATGTCCACCATGCCACTACTTCGAAGTCATGCCACATGTCCACCACATGTCCACCACATGTCCACCAACCTTCAAGCGCGCCACTGCCCATGGCCGCAGCTGCTTCTCCTACCGCAGCCGCTCCTGCTCCTGTTCCTCCTTCCACAACCGCTCTTGCTCCTGCCACAGCCGTTCCCGCTCCTGTCGTAGTCGGAGCCGCAATCGCTCCCGCCGCAGCCGCTCCTGCTCCGACTCTTGGCATAGCCGCAATCGCTCCCGCTCCCACCATAGCCGCTCCCGCTCCAGCTCTAGCTCCCTCTCCCGCTCCCGCTCCCGTTCCCGCTCCCACTCCCACTCCCGCTCCTGCCACAGCCGCTCCCGCTCCAACTCCCGCTCCTGTTCCCACTCCCACTCTCGCTCCTGCTCCCGCTCCCACTCCTGCTCCCACTCATGCCATTGCAGCACCCGCCTAACCATCGCCTGATCCCATCCACCACCGACGTACCCATCGTCGGCCAACAACTCCCGGCCAGCCACCGTCGCCCCTCGCTGGTGATCAACTATGTTGCCCTTGACCTAAAGAAAAAGAAAAAAGAAAGAAATTTAGTGCGCATGAAGAGACTCAAACCTTGTTTTTGTGGTATTTTGTCAGTTACACAATATTTGTTAGGATCGGTTAGTGCTAGAATGAAATTGCAGAAAAATAAAGAACACCATAAATTAACGTGGTTCGGCAATGCCTACGTCCACGGGGCAGCAATATAAATTTCTTCCACTATAACAAAATAATGGGTACAACAAGACAGATCTTACCAAGCCAATGCCCAGGGCTTGATGATACACACAGAGAAAGTACAATGACACCACACTATACTCTCCTGTTTTTACCTCACTCACACACTTAGAGTGGAACACAATGAACTCTCTCACTCTCACAGAATTGGAGTGGAATACTAATGGTTTTTGCAGATGGTGTTCTCTCCTTCTCTCTCGGCTTCTTCCCTCTGGTGCAGCACACAAGACTCACACAACTCTCTCTGACTCTTCCACACAACACACACCAACACCATCTGCCGCATGCTCCTTTTATATTTGAGAAAGGAAAAACCTGGAAGCCTTTAGATCTTTCTTCCAACGGGGCAGCACCATTTGCTAGAGACACCATCATTGGCTAAAGACATCATCATTTAATGTTGGTTTCATCATTTTGTTGGTTATTCACTTTTGACCACCGAAAGAATATTTTTCCATCATGGGCTGGACCCATGGTAATATGCCAACAATCTCCCCCTCCAGTCCATGAGGGAGGAATACCGTGCGTGACTCCAAATTTAATTGAAGTCCATTCCAGTAGCTTTGATGCAAAAATTCAGCTTCTGTTTAGCGACAATCTTTGTCAGCATGTCTGATAGATTCTTGTCAGTATGAATCTTCTTTAACTGCAGCAACTTGTCTTCAATGGCTTCTCTTATCCAATGATATCGTACATCAATGTGTTTGGTGCGGGAATGATATGTTGAATTCTTGCTCAAATCAATAGCACTCTGACTGTCACAGTAGACTATATAGTCTTCTTGCTTCAAACCCAATTCTTGAAGAAACCGCTTCATCCATAACAACTCCTTGCATGCTTCTGTAGCTGCTATGTACTCAGCTTCTGTTGTGGATAAAGCAACACACTTTTGCAGCTTGGATTGCCAAGATACAGCTCCCCCTGCAAAAGTAAACAAGTACCCAGAAGTAGATTTTCTGTTGTCAAGGTCTCCTGCCATGTCAGCATCAGTAAATCCTTCTAGAATCGATTTGGAACCACCAAAACACAAGCACATTTTTGATGTACCCTTCAAATATCTTAAAATCCACTTGACTGCTTCCCAGTGGTCCTTTCCTGGATTGGAGAGATATCTGCTCACCACTCCTACTGCATGAGCAATGTCTGGTCGGGTGCACACCATGGCATACATAAGACTCCCTACAGCAGAAGAATAAGGAATAGAAGCCATTTTCTCCTTTTCTGCATCTGTACTCGGGCATGACTTCTTGCTTAGCTTGAAATGATTTGCTAGAGGTGAACTCACTGGTTTGGCTCCTTTCATGTTGAACCTTTCAAGCACCCGTTCAACATACCTCTCTTGTGACAGCCACAGCTTCTTGGATTTCCTGTCACGAACAATACGCATGCCCAAAATCTGTTTTGCTGGTCCTAAATCTTTCATGTCAAAGTACTTGGACAGCTCTTCCTTTAGCTTCCTAATCATATAAGCATCTTGACCAACAATTAACATGTCATCAACATATAACAGAAGTATTATGAATTTACCTCCCGCGAATTGTCGGATGTAGACACATGGATCTGCAACTGTCCTGTTGTATCCATGACTCATCATGAATGAGTCGAACTTCTTGTTCCACTGCCTTGGAGCTTGTTTAAGTCCATATAGACTTTTCTTCAGCTTGCAGACCATGTCTTCCTTCCCTTTAACTTTAAACCCTTCAGGTTGCTCCATATATATCTCCTCTTCTAAATCTCCATGAAGGAATGCAGTCTTCACATCTAGTTGTTCAAGTTCAAGATCCATGCTAGCTGCCATACCCAAGATAACGCGGACAGAGGTCATCTTCACCACTGGGGAGAAAATTTCGTCATAGTCAATGCCTTTCTTCTGACCAAAACCCTTCACTACCAAGCGAGCCTTGTACTTCGTCATCTGCTCATCCTTTTTCAGTTTGAATACCCATTTATTTTTGAGTGCCTTTCTCCCTTCCGGTAGCTTCACCAGCTCATAAGTATCATTCTTCAATAAGGAATCCATCTCAGACTCCATTGCCTTCAACCATTTGTTACTGTCTTTGTGATCTATGGCCTCTTTATACGTCTCGGGCTCTCCATCATCTGTCAGCAGGATATAATCCGATGAAGGATACTTGGTAGTTGGACGTCTGTTTCTGGTGGATCTTCTGGGCTGGGCTTCAGTCTCTTGTAAGGCTGAATGCTCCCCCTGATCAAGCTCCTCATCATTTCGCTCTTCCTGATCAGGCTCCCCCTGATCAGTAATCTCTGATGTCCCTTCAGCAGCTTCTTCTGGCATGTCACCATATGCTTCTCTATCTGAAATTAATGAGTCAACAGCCTCTTTAATCACAGCTTCAGGTTGAGCCTTCTTATCAGGGTCTGCTAGTGTTTGATCTTCATAAAAGATCACATCTCTGCTTCTTATGAATTTCTTTGCCTTTGGGTCCCACAATCTGTAGCCAAATTCTTCACCACCATAACCAAGGAAGACGCACGGTGTGGCCTTGTAGTCTAGCTTTGATCTTTGCTCCTTGGGCACATGCACAAACGCCTTGCAGCCAAACACCTTCAGATGAGAGTAAGACACATCTTTTCCAGTCCACACTCTTTCTGGAACATCAAGGCCCAAGGGAACTGATGGGGATCTGTTGATCAGATAACAGGCTGTCATCACGGCTTCACCCCAAAACTGCTTGGATAACTTTGCAGTCCTCAACATACACCTGACCTTTTCCATGATGGTCCGGTTCATTCTTTCAGCTACACCGTTGTGTTGTGGAGTACCAGGAACTGTCTTCTCATGCCTTATGCCATGCTTTGCACAATATTCTCTGAATTGTTGAGATGTATATTCTCCACCATTATCGCTGCGGAGACACTTGAGAGATCTCCCGGTTTCTCTCTCTACCATGGCATGGAATTCCTGGAATGTCTGGAACACCTGGTCTTTGGTTTTCAACAAATACACCCAAACCTTTCGTGAAGCATCATCAATATAAGTAACAAAATATTTATTTCTTCCTAGTGACTCCACTTCCATGGGACCACATACATCAGAGTAAACAAGTTCCAACAAATTTTCTTTCTTTGTAGATGGTGTAGAAAAACTAACTCTATGTTGTTTTCCAAATAAACAAAACTCACAAGAATTTTTATGCGTACCTTTGGCAAAGGGAATAAGAGACTTCTTTGCCAGAACTTGTAGGCCTTTCTCACTCATGTGGCCTAACCTCTTGTGCCACAATTCTGGTGAAGAGTCCTCCACTGAGTTCAACTCATTTTTGCAGACCTTGGCATATGACCTGTATAAGGTGCTACAAAGATTTGCTCTAGCAATCACCATGGAGCCCTTGGTAAGCTTTAATTTTCCTTGGCCAATATAATGCTCAAAACCTTGTCGGTCAAGAACACCAACAGATATCAGATTGAGACGCAGCTCTGAAACGTGTCTCACATCTTTCAGCAGCAACTGGCATCCAAGATTAGTCTCGAGACAGATATCACCAATTCCAAGAATTTTGGAGTAGCTATTATTTCCCATCTTTACTATGCCAAAATCTCCTTCCTTGTATGTACTGAAGAACTCTCTTTCGGAAGTGGCATGAAACGAAGCGCCATTGTCAAAAATCCATTCGGTGCCTTGATCATGATGACCCATGTTTAGGCATTCTTCAACAGAGAGAATCTCAGTTTCATTGCCGCTTAAGACTGCTGCGGTGTTGTTGCTTTCTTCTCTCTTTTGGTTGTCGCCTTCATTTCTCCTTTGGTTGTGACCTTCGTTTTGCAGTTTCTTCCATGCACGGCAATGCTTCTTCATATGGCCCTCTTTGCCGCAATGATGGCAGCTTCCTCTAAATCTTGATCTGGAGTGACTTGGGTTCTTTCCACGACCTCTTAGTCCTCTACTCTTGCTCCTTCCTCTGTTTTCTGTCACATGTACTTGGCTGCTTTCGATGCCTGAAACTTTTCTCCTTGTTTCTTCATTAAACATGCTATCTTTAACACTATCTATAGTAAGAACACCATTGGGAGCAGAGTTACTTACAGTCACCACAAAGGTTTCCCAACTATCTGGCAAGGAACCCAGCAGCAAAAAAGCTTGCCACTCAGTGTCAATCGTCATTTTCATAGTTGCCAATTGGTTGACCAGATTCTGGAAGTTGTTCAGGTGCTCCGTCACACTCAAACCGTCCTTGTACTTCATATTGATGAGCTCCTTGATCAAGAAGGCTTTCTTGGCTGCGGTCTTCTTCTCGAACAAGGATTCAAGCTTCTCCCAAAGAGAGTGCGCATCTGTTTCATTAGACACATGGTGAAACACGCTGTCATCCACCCATTGTCTAATGTTGCCGATAGCTTTACGGTTCAGCTTTGTCCATTCGGCATCAGACATTGTTGCTGGCTTGGCCTTTGCACCTTCAATTGGTTCATGTAGGTCTTTGCAGTAAAGAATATCCTCCATCCTTGGTTTCCAGGTCACCCAATTGGAGTTGTTGAGTTTGATCATAGAGCTTCCTTCCATTCTGCACTATTCACGAGCACTGTTCACGAGCACTATTCACGATGGAATTGCTTCCGGCTCTGATACCACTTGTTAGGATCGGTTAGTGCTAGAATGAAATTGCAGAAAAATAAAGAACACCATAAATTAACGTGGTTCGGCAATGCCTACGTCCACGGGGCAGCAATATAAATTTCTTCCACTATAACAAAATAATGGGTACAACAAGACAGATCTTACCAAGCCAATGCCCAGGGCTTGATGATACACACAGAGAAAGTACAATGACACCACACTATACTCTCCTGTTTTTACCTCACTCACACACTTAGAGTGGAACACAATGAACTCTCTCACTCTCACAGAATTGGAGTGGAATACTAATGGTTTTTGCAGATGGTGTTCTCTCCTTCTCTCTCGGCTTCTTCCCTCTGGTGCAGCACACAAGACTCACACAACTCTCTCTGACTCTTCCACACAACACACACCAACACCATCTGCCGCATGCTCCTTTTATATTTGAGAAAGGAAAAACCTGGAAGCCTTTAGATCTTTCTTCCAACGGGGCAGCACCATTTGCTAGAGACACCATCATTGGCTAAAGACATCATCATTTAATGTTGGTTTCATCATTTTGTTGGTTATTCACTTTTGACCACCGAAAGAATATTTTTCCATCATGGGCTGGACCCATGGTAATATGCCAACAATATTTATATTAATAGTCAATGGTTATTTCACACATAGGCCTCCTCTTTGGCCTAATTCAAAACAAAATTTTATTCCTAGATATTAAAGCTCAAACAGAAATATTCTATATCTCAAATCCTAATTAGTAAGGATTGTTATGTCTAATGCCTAATTTTTAATTTTTCTTTATCGTATTCAATCCCAATGTGGTCTTCCCAAAGTGAGCTCCAAATTGACATTCCGTGATACATATGGGACTTTATCATCTTCATAACGTAGGCCTTCATATGGGACTTCATAACTTAAGCCTTTTGGATACATCATGTCCTCTCGAAAGAAAAGATATATATATATGATATGCATACAAATATGATGAATAAATAAAAGTGTAAATTTTACTTTACTATCCAGAGAGATGGAAACATGATTTCTATTTTATTTAGTTATTGCCATGATATATATATGAATGACAACTTTTACATTAATATTTTAAGGTTATATATGTACGTGTACATGTATGTATGTATGTTTTCGAAATAATTTTAAATCATAATTAAATTGGTACCTCTACCTCCTGATCATCAAGAGATGGTATATTCGCCGCGATTGCATGCAACGAAGTTTCTTCCGTGCTACAAACCAACAGAGAATATTTTCTATCAGTGTAGTGGAAGCCATGCATACAGATGAAAAAGCAAACAGAGAAAAGAAAGCAATCTTTTACGACTGTCTTGTTTATTCGAGATAGAGAGCTAGCTTATAGCCACTCTCTCTACATCCGCTCGCACTTTAGTCTTTACATTTTGTGTTGATTGAAATAAAGTAGAATTTCCATGTGATATCCATTAAAATCCCCCTTAATTATTTCATAAAATTTGCATCTCGTCTCCTTCCAAAACTAAATAAATAAAGAAGAAGAAGCCTTCCTTTTGTATTATCTCAGACTAAAAAGCTGCAAAAATATATAATATGCAAATTAATTAAGCAGCAGATGAGCAGTTTAATTCGTGTTTACCTTGAAGAATTTTCCCTGGAGTCCTTGTTATCAGTGGTATTGGCGTTCATTCGGTTATTACTTAGTTTTGAACCACCTAAACACAGAAGAAATATGGCAGGCAAAAGGGATGCTTTGAAAGGATTATCAACATGCCGAAGGTAGTAAACATACTGAGCTATAGAGCAAATGCACTGTGAGATGCCAGCAACTAGTCCATAAATGTCAGGAAGAGTACCATAAAGCGTATTACGAGGAGGTGGATGATAAAACCACCAGAGCATTCCCCATCTCCTCAACACAACTCTTTCCTTTTTACCTTTGTAAATTAGCTCCCAGATGGAAATGAGCACAGCTGCAATAGCCAACAGCATCCCAAATAGTGCGTAGTGGGGTTTTCTTGGGGAGGAAGCCTGATCAAAAGCAGCTGACAACATCTCTAGGCCAAGGTTAATGGCTAAAAATATCCACTCTGCTGATTCTGAAATAGCCTATAGAAGAAAAGAAACTAGCTAATTATAAATTCAATTAAAAATTAAAGATACCAATCAAGAAATATATGCAACAACAAAAACTGTTGGGCTTAGGCTAGCTTGGCTGGCTAGCTATGGTTATGATCAAGTTTTGAGTGACCACTACCTTTATGGGCTCGTCATAGACATTATAGTTCATCCCTGAAACTCAAGCAGGGCCTGTAAAGATTACTACTAGGTGTTAAAGATGGCTCAGAAGAAGACTGATCTCCACGACGAGTATTTGCAAACCAGGAAACCAGTTGTTGCTCTCTCAATTTCCACAGCTAATAAGCAAGTGCTTTTCTTTGAGACATAAATACCTCTGTTTGGTTATAGAAAAAGAAAGCAACTTTCCAAGGATCCTCTGCTTTCTTTCTTTAATTATCTGATTTCCATCCCTCCCAAACTGAAAACAATGAGAAGAAGATGCCATAGTTAGGCATGTTATTCAGCCGGATCAGATCGGAAATAGCCATTCCAATTTCCGTCTAAAATCTTTTGGAATTCAATAAACACTTTCGACTCCGAAAAATTCCATAAAAAATCGGAACTTTCCGATTCCGAAGTTCTGAAGTGAAGTGAACCACCACTGTCAAACCCAATTGAACCTTTCGAAAAATCATCCACCGTTGACCATGGCTCAGTGCAACCAGATGGAAATGTGTGACTTTGAAGGGATGAAGATCTGTGACTTCAAAGGGGAATAAAATAGAGAAAATGACAGGGAAGCTTTTTTAGCGGAGAAAGGTTGGGATTCTTTCCCGGAAAGCAGCAAACAAATAAAAACAAAAGACCAAAGGCAGAATTGAAAATAGGAAATGTATATTCTTCTCTGCTTCACTAATGTGAAGCCAGGCTTCTTTTAATGCATCAAGGATGGAAAAGCTGATAAGGATGAAAATGTATGACACGTGGTAGTTATCTAACGGTTACTCTAGCCTGCCCACAAGGTGGGGAAAAGTAAGAAGAGCCTAACAAAAAGAGAAATACACATATTGGGCCAAAGCCATGAAAGACATTGTATTGGGCTGTACAAGTGTACGGTGGTTTCATCATGAACGATATAAAACAAGTAGAGAAGAAAGCGATAGAAGGAAAGAAAAAAATGAGAGAGGATTAGGGTTAGTTTTATATATAAAAAAATATCTGGAATGGCTAGTATTAAATAGGATAATTATTTCAACTTAGCACAAGGAATCTTGGCAATATAGTGGTAAGTTGTGGGCTTTTAAAGGATAAGGTCAGGATTTCCAAACCTGATGTCCTAATTATTTAAATTGTTTTTAAAAATATATATAAATTAAAAAAGAAAGCGTTGGGCTTGGGTATAAAGATTATAATTTAAAATGGCTTAGACATGAAAGTTTCCAACTCGTGGAAATTTCAAAGGGAAATTCATTATTGTGCGCATAAGTAGAGGAAGAATTTGAAAGAAAAAAAAAAGAAAAAAGAAAAAAAGGGGATTTGAAAAAAAAAAAAAGAAAAAAGAAAAAAAGGGGATGGTCAACTAGTGGCTTGGTCAAGATATAAATACGAAGTTCAAAGAAAATAGTGTTGAGAAGAAAGAGTGATAAAGTCTATACAAATAGATCTGAATCTATAACAAAAGTTCATACAAAATGATGCAGGAGCAAGATCTGCTTTCGGTGCTCGTGTATGTGGTCAGTGACCTGTGTTCGAACCCCGATCCCCATTAATTGGTATCAGAGCTCTGGCTCAAGATCTGCTTTCTCGGGGAGGTTTTTGGATGGAGGGTCGTGTTGACAACTACAACGACATGGAGGAAATTAGGAGGAAGCTACGGCAACTTACGGAACGCATTGCTCGCATCGAAGCTCAAACCCAGATAGGTAAGAGTTCTGACGGGGAGGGATGCGTGAACCCTTATCTGAACCGAGTAACTCGCATCGACACTCTAAGCCGTGGGAGTCTCGACGGGGAGTACGAGGGAGATAACCCTTTTCATTATTGCGCTCCGCTGTGTGAGTCAAGTGAAGAGGGGCACGATTATTCTCATTGTGTCTTTGAAGGTATAAATGGATTTGTTAATGTTGGTGCATCTTCTTATTCATCAAAGTTATTAAATTTGGATTTACCTCCAATATTTGATCCTTGCAACTGTGAAAATTGCAATGAAAATTGTTTGGGTGTTCAAAGCAATTTTGATAAGCAATTTATTGATCAGAACAGTGAAGAGATGGGAATTGAGAAAACTCTCGAAGATCTTATTGATTTTATGGGCGTTAATATTTTCACTTGGAAGGTTGCCAAAAATCTGGTTGATTTTGTCAATCAGTTGAAGATTCTAGAGAGAAACATTTGCATTCCTAGAAGGAGTAAGAAGAAGCCAAGAATAACGAAATATTCCAAATATCTTTTTATTTGGAAAGGAAGGTTTCAATTGGATGCTAAAAGATCCAAAATTAATATGAAGCAATTGAAGATTCTATTCGGATTTTCCTCAATCAAAGGCTTAAATTCGAGGACGAATTCTTTCCAACCAAGGGAGTCTGATGCAGGAGCATATGGGTGGATCAAGATAGATATTTACCATTTAATTAGTTATTTCATGATATATTGTTATTTCTTATTTAGGTAGTTTTAGGATATCTTTTATTATTTATGTGTGATTTTATAATTAATTAGTTTACTTTTGGACCAAGTAGCCTTGGTGCCCAAGTCTTGTAAAGCCTATAAATAAGGCTAATGTAATAGTTGTAGGGGAGTTTATGTTGATGATTAATGAAATAGTTTATTTGTGACATGGATTTGCTACGATATATGTGAGTTTACACTAGCCCTAGATTTCGGTGCTCGTGTGTGTGGTTAGTGACCTATGTCCGGATTCCGATCCCCATCACAAAAGTATGGAAGTCTATAATAAAAGTCTATACAAGTTTCTTAAAAATCCGGGTAAAACCTATAGGAGTTATACAATTCCAGGAAATCTGTCACTTAAAAAGAATCTTTTAAAATCATATACAATCCTAGTTGAATACACCCCCCTAGAGTTGGAATTCTGCCTAGAATTTGTATTAAAGCTAGACTTCGATTTGTCTAATTTCAAAATATATCAATAAAATAAAAAAATGTGTGTTTTGTTGTAACCTACCAATGTGATTGAATGGAACCTACCACTTATGGCAGTAAACTATATACTTCTATGCCTATAAATAGGCATCAAAGATGAATGACAAATATACAAGAGAAGAGAAGAAGCTATGGTTGAGCTAGTTTGTGCTACTTGCATTTAATGTGTTAGTCTTGCTCTACACAAATGGAATCAAGGGCGGAACTAGTAAGGGGCTCACATGGGCTGTAGCCTGGGGCAAAATTTTTTGTTTAAGCTTCAATATATGAACAAACTACTATAATTCAATGTTAGCCCATTAGCACAAAACAATACTTTCATTTTTCTCAGCCCACACAAAAGAGTAAAGTAAGACAAAAACACCTTTACAACAATATTTTTTTTAAAAAGGAAAGGAATATAATATTATATCTTTAAAATAAGGCCCACATGTTGTTCGGTGGATTATTCACTTAGGGCAACAACAACAATAACATAATAGCATATCATTCAACCCTTAAAAACACAAGAGATTCGAAACAGTAAAAAAAATCACCACAGGCACAGCAACAGATTGTAAACCCCAAAAAGAAGAGGGCTTTGAAACAAAGTGAAAGAGAAAAGTACACTGAAACATCTGCTATCTTCCTTTTCAAAATCATTTAGTGGGTTCTTCAATATTTTGGTAGGTTTATCTCTTTCTTCTTATTTAATTCTAAATTTGAATTGTTATTGTTAAATTTTAAGGTTTGAGCATTAAATTTTGGGGATTCTTAGAGCAACAAGAAAAGACACAACAATAATTATATATGCAAGATTTCAATTGATAAATGTTCTATTTCATAGAGTAAACTGTTATTGTTTATATTTATTGATTATATATGTATTTTTGGTTCTCACTGTAAGAATATATATATGATTGTTGGTGTATGATATTTTTTTGTTATGATATAATGTCACATGATGATAATAGACCAGCGAAGAGAGGAAAGACTATTCATTCATTCTTTAGAAAAAGTGGTAATGATAATGAGAATACGCCTTCTACATCTAACATTGATACTGAGAACACACCTTCTGCATCTAATGTTGATACTTCAATTCCGTTTGACACTAGTTAGTGCGTGGGGGTAATGGATAAGTGGACACATCACTAGAAATTACCTCATTATTATCAAAAGTTGATTGGGGCAGTGGCAGGGCAGAGGGGGGTCTTGTATCAATCTCATCTGCACGAGAGTCGCTATTATCACCGTCACGTCTTTCTGAGGAAGAGCCAAAAAATTCCAAAATGTCACCTGGAGACCGGTCGTTGGACTCGTTTCGTCATCGCTCATCGAGGCAAGAGACCGGTCGTTTCCAGGTAGGTTGCATCGCCACCGGTCGTTTCCAGGCAGGTTGCATCGCCACCGGTCGCTTCCTTTGGCGACCGGTCGTTTCCAGGCAGTTTCGTTGGCGACCGGTCGCATCTTCCTAGCAACGGGTCGCTTCTTGTACGCTAGAATTTCCTACTTCATGTTCAAGATCTTCCACATCTTCCACTCTGAAACTCTTCAATTCACTCCCCCTCTCCCCCTGAATTGAAGAGGAGGAGGAAACATAATATGGTACCTCTTCATGAAAGGTGACATTCAAAGTAACATGTACTTTCTAAGTAGGAGGGTGATATCACTTATAACCCTTCTGAGTAGTAGAGTAGCCAATGAAGACGCAGCGGAGAGCACACGGATCAAGTTTACTCCGTTGATGGGAGTATACATGAACATAAGCAACATACCCAAACACCTTCGGAGGTAACTTAGAGACCGAAACCAGAGAAGTATGGACACACAACACATCAAGGGGAGTCTTGAAATCAAGAACCTGACTAGGAGTATGGTTAATCAAATAGGCCGCGGCCAAGACACCATGTCCCCAAAGATGATGAGGAACAGACATATCCAACATAAGAGAGCGGGCAACTTCAAGCAACTGACGATTCTTCCGTTCAGGCATGCCATTTTGTTGAGGAGTGAATGAAGTGGTAGTTTGGTGAATGATACCTTGATCACGAAAGAACTGGGTCAAGGTATGATTCACATATTCACTGCCATTATCAGTCCGAAACACTTTAACATGGGCATAAAACTGAGTAGACACCATAGCACAAAAATCAGGGAGAATAGAGGTAACATCATGTTTATTCTTCATCAAATATACTCATGTTAAGCGAGTGCAATCATCAATAAACGTAACAAACCAACGGAAACCATGAGAAGTCACACGAGCAGGACCCCAGACATCAGAATGTACTAACTCAAAAGGCAAAGCAGCTTTATTATTACTTAAGGGAAAAACAGTACGGTGGCTCTTGGCCATTACACAAGTCTCACATTTGAAGCTAGACTCATCACACGAACTAAATAACGAAAGAAACAAATGTTTAAGATAACCAAATGACGGATGTCCTAAACGACGATGTCATAGCCAAAGTTGTTGCTTGTCTTTGACACTGCCACTCGGTACTTTATTAGCGACACAACCACGAAATGCTGCAGCCGGTAACTGTAAGTAATATAATCCCCCCCATCCGTTTACCATGCCCAATCTTCTTGTGAGTCTTGAGATCCTAAAATACACAATGGGTAGAATAGAAAGTAGCAAATGCGTTAAGTGTATCAAGTAAACGCTCAACAGATAACAAATTGCAACGAATATTTGGAACCAAGAGGGCATGAGACAGAGGTAAAGAAGGAGTGAGATGGATGGTACCTTCATTGGTAACTGGGAAAGGTAAACCATTAGCACTAGTAATATAGGGGTCACGAGGGGTATGAGACAACTCATCAAACAAATTATTATCATAAGTCATATGATCAGAAGCACCAGTGTCAATTATCCAAGTATTAGAACCCATACCTGGCATGGTATCGGAAGCACACAGATTTGCAGATGGGGCCGGAGGACGGGCCTCATCTTGAGTCATAGTGCAGGCAGCCTTGGGACCGTACGTACGAGCTTTGAAGTCAGCAAACCAATCAGGATAACCATGTTTCTTAAAGCACTTCTCAGAGTAATGATTATCGTTACAATGACGACACTTACAAGGACCTTCAAATGTACGAGAACCATTGGCAGAGATGGGTGTGGAAGACGGTGGGCGACCGGTCGTGTCCTGTTGAGCGACCGGTAGATTACGAGAAGGATCCACTTTTAGAGCCAATGCACCTCCCCCAAGCATAGCAGACTGACGAGTGTCTTCTTCCATGACCATGCATAGGCTTCTAGAGGAGGCGGAACAGGATTGAGGGAAAGGATCCGGCTATGAACAGTATCATATGGTGGATCAAGTCCACCAAGAAAGTCATAAACTCGATCGACTTCAATTTCTTTCAAACAACGAGCGCCATCAGCATAACAGCTAAACTCATTGGGATCGTTCATGACGTAAATGTGTATACACCACGTCGGTTATTCAGACTAAGAACCGACGTGGTTTAAAAATTACAATGTTAAACACAAAAGACAACTGTCATCTTACTGAGATGTGATACAGGAAAAACGACAGTTCTTTCTCCCACAAGACGACAGTTTTATCTTGTTTCCGACGTATTAATTGTCACACCATGACGGTTATTAACCACCGTCGTGCAGTTTTCATTAGGTCGGATTTAACGACCGTCGTGGTGTGTCGATTCTATCGTCTCAAACAAGATAGAATTGTCGTCTTTTGACGTCGTGAGAGTGATGAACTAATGAATTTAATCAAACCAGTGAAAGATTTCCTCATTTTGACGGAATCTTGTTTCCAGACTCGTTCTTTCAAATGAAATGTAAAAAAAAGGGAAGAGATTGAGAAAAAAAAACCTTTGGCGTGCAAAGAAAGTTTCCTTCCGATGTAAGAAAATGGTGATTTGGAGACGAAGACGATGACGAGATTCAGACGATGATGCTTACGAAGCTGCTTTTCGGAAATGAGAGGGAAACTGAGAGATTTTATCGGTGAGAGAGAGCGTAGAACATTAGGTCAGGTGACGAAATGTTATATATTTTCCTAGAGTTCAATACAACGATGGTTTTATTAAAAACCGCCCTAGTATTTAGTTATAACAACGGAAAATAAGTAGGAACCGACGTGGTTATCACTAAAGCCAAACGACTTTTGGAATTTCGACGTGGTTATGACGGCGCTTGTTTATCTAAACTGACATTGTCCTTCGAAATTCAACGACTATTTATTTTAAGAAACTGACGTGGTTACTTTGGGGTTATGAAAACAACGTCGTTCTCTTGTTAATACACGACAAAAGGTTTACTTTGCATAAGTGGAATTACATGTTACCCCTTATGCATAACCGACATTGTTGATTTTAAAAATCATTGGCCTTAGTTTACGGGATGACGTGGTTAATTATATTTATACGTCTCCAATTGTTAAAAAACGACGTCGATTAGTTAAATATGACGTCGATTAGTTAAATATGACGTCGCTATTTGTAATAGAACCGACGTGGATATTTACGATAATTTGTTTAAATATGATTTTTTTCACGAGTTTTTAAACTCTTAGTTTTCAATTAGGGTTTCAACTTCTTCTTTCCCAAAGCAGGAAAAAGAACATTTCAAATTTCAATTAGGGTATCAGAAAGACAAATGTGGACACTTTAGTTTATTGATTCAATAGGTGATTTGAAAGGTTATTGTTTTTGGAAATTATCTGATTCCTGTACACAAGAACTGTTTGTTGGGCAAGCTTTCATCTGATTCCTGTACTTACAAATAGTCACTAATGAATTTATCTATGGTTGTGCAGGAGCTTGAGAACAAGAGGAAGGAGAGGGCCTAGCTTGCATATGAGAGGAAGAAACAGTTGAACAAGCTGAGGGTGAAGGTAGAAAAGGTTGCTGAGGAGAAACTAGGTCCTCAACTGGTATTTGCCTTTTAAATATTGCTCCTGTTGAGGCCTTAAAAAGTCACGGTTCGGCCCGAATAAATTCTCGGCCCAATGCAATACCTTACCGAGAAGAAACCCGATTTGGGCACGCGAAAGTTCTTCATATGCGCTTGCACACATGCCACGCCAAGCAAATAAGCAACACGCCACGCTACAAGCTTAAATGGGCGCAAGCCACGCAAGATGCCCGGGGCTTGCTTGAGTGGGTTGTGGTATGGATGGTAATAAGTTGACATAAGGCCCATTGATGGGCCAAGAAATGGAAGTCCCGGGGTTGCTTGGGAACCTCGGAACTCAGGCCCATTTCTTAGGCCCAAACATGTGGGTGAGCACTAAGAGAAAATATCCCAACCAAAATATCCTAACCAAAATAGCCTATTGACTCAACCAAAAAAGCCCAATGCTTGATAGAGTTAGCCTACTTACTCAATAAACCAACTTGGCCCATACAATTACAATAGAAGAGCTGCAAAGCTCCAGCACCTGGCTGAAGAACAAAGCCACGAAGGGAAGTCTGGAGGTCCACTATGCAAAGCTGCTTGGAAGTTCCAGCGCATGGGAGGAACAAGTTTCAAGTAAAAACTTCCAAAGGACCAAGGGATATTGGAGCCAGATCACCATTTGAACCAGCATGCATACCCATTCTCTTTCCCTCATCAGACCTGGCCATAAAAAAAAGGAAGAAAGGAAAGGAAGGAGATGGCTGAAAATGGGAGTTCTGAGGCAGCCGCGGGAAAGGGCCTTGAGCTCCCAAAAATCCCTGATTTTGTGCAAATGGGCAGAGTGGATTTCACTAAAATAGGATGATTGAAAGGATGAGGGGAGAAAGGGAGGGAAAGACTTGGCCAAATTGGATAGAAGCCATTAGGGTTTCTTGGAAAATGGTAGCTTCCAGCGCCTATAAAAAGAGGCATTTCCTACCCATCATCACAACCCACATCTAGAAAGCAATAGCTTCATCTCTCATCTCTGAAACTCTGCAATTTCGTGCCCTATGCCTCCATTTTCTCCCATTTTCTCTTATGGCAAGCCATTCCAGAGTCTGACATAGCTTTTGTCAGGCTGCTGGAAAATTACCCAACACACCCAATACTTCACCACTAGCCACAACACACATCCAGAGAGCAAGCTTCCTCTCTTGCATGCAAAACCTAGCAATTTCGTGTTCCATTCTCCCTTCTCTCCCATTTTCCCTCTTCTGGCAGACTGTTCTCACATTTGACAGAACCTCTGTCAAGCTGCCGGAAGAACACTTAAAACACCCATTTCTTTCTCCCCCCCCTTTTCTCAGCCAAATCTGCTTGCAAACCTTCCCTTTCTTACCTTAACACTCCCTTTTTCCCCCAAGTACGCATAATTTTCTCTTCGGTGCTAAACTCATGTTGATTTTGCTCCCATGCCACAAGTTTCTCATGCCAAGCCAAGAATTTATCTGTAAGCTGTTGTTAATTTCGTTGGTGAAGGTAACCAAGAAGTTTCCTAAGGCTTCACTACCCTTTCGAGACGTTCTTGGGGCTTGATTTTCGAACTCAGACACAGGGGGATAATTTCATATTTCGCTCCTTAAGGCGGCCCAGCCCATCTATAGCTGCCGGAAGAAAATAGCCCCTACAGCTCCTATTAAATATTGATCAGTAGAGATTTGCCTTTTAAGACGAAAATGTTGTTGAGGATTGACTTGAGAATTAAATTTTGTTTTGTGTTAAGATACTTGGTTGTTCCTTATGATGGTTTTAAGTATTTTGGCAGTAGTTCTTTATGATAGATATTAAGAAAGATATTACCAAAATAAATAAATAACATTAATTTTAAAAAGCAATAAAAATAATACGGCGGTTTACAGAGAAGACAGACGTATAAATAGAAAAAATACGACGGTAATTTGAACTTAGGACGTGGTAAATAAATACAACAGTAGTGTTGTAGGTATCGTCGTAGTACACTCCAAAATAATAAGTCGATAAATTAATCTCTCGCGTCATGGTACATTGATTTAACACGTCGTTGTTTTGTAATATACTGATGTGGATTCCATTATATTATAAGACGCGAACTAAGAACAGTTGGTCGTGTTTAGTTAGGAGTTAACACGGTAGGTTTTTTGGTGAACTGTCGTCTTTATTTTCTACGTCGGTGGATTCATACCTGCTGTCGTTGTTTTTTGTCAGATTTTAACTCTGAAGAAAATCTTTTTAATAAGACGATGCTTTTTCATTTGTGTGCGTCGTTTTAAAAAATATTCAACTGTACCTCCATTTTTTAGTTGTTTAAGTCACTTATCCACGACGATTTTTTGTTACCGTCGTCTTTTTAAACACGACGACGGTTTTTTGTTTTACCATCATCTTTTTCACTTTTTGTAGTAGTGTGAATCAAAGTAGTTTGTGCTACTTGCATTCAACATGTTAGTCTTGATCTACACAAATGGAATACTACAATTGTCAAGCTCCAATGAATGTACTTATCTTATATGTGGTGTTTCATGTATAAAAGGATTTTATAATAAAAAGTTTAAATAAAGATAGTTTAAAAAATTTAAAAATACATAGATACATAGAATATTTGTATGTGGGTACTATTGAGGCCTAAAAAATCCAAGGCTGGGCCCAAATATATTTCTAGCCCAGTACAACACTCAATTGAGAAAGAAGCCCGACCGAGGTGTGCAAGAATTTGTCATATGTGCTTACACAAGTTATGGTTCGCATGCCACGCCAAGCCAACACGTAACCCACCACACAGAGGGGTCACAACGAGCCTTTAAAATGTATTGGTTCCATGAACCCGCGCTCATTGTCCCGTCAAGCGCCTCTTGGCCTGAGCATAGCCCGTTACAAATACGGCAGAGCCCGGGACATGACAGGCAACGTTGATCCAAAAAAACCTTTATTTTATTACCGAGCCACGTTACAAGCTTGAGTGGGCCTAAGCCATGCAAATGCCTGACGCTTGCTGAGTATGTTGTGTATGGATGGTTACGATTGTTCGTGAGGCCTATTGATGGTCCAAGAAATGGAAGTTTTGGGTTGCTTGGGAGCACCAAACTCAAGCCCATTTATTGAGCCCAAATATATGGGTAAGCATAAGAGAGAAAAAATAGCCCAACACCTTAGAGAAATGGCCCAGCACCTTAGAAAATATCCCAGCACCCTATTAAAACCAAATCAAAACCAAGCCATCGTTATAATCAAGTGAAACCCATGTGCATGGGTTGCTGGAAGTACGATACCTTTTAGACTAGCATCCTTACCATTCTTTCCTCTGCAAGCTTTGGTAGGAAAAGCAAGAGGCGCCTCACTTAGGATGGAAGAAGTCAGCTGCAAGAAAGCCTTGGAGCCCCAAAAGGCTCTGCCTTAGTGTGCTTGGGTTAAGGAATTTTCACCAAAATGAATTGAATCGAAGGAAGTGAAAGGAAATGGAAAAGAAGACTTGGCAAAATTTAGGGAAAGTCAGTTAGGGTCCCTGAACCAGAAGGGGCTTCCAGCGCCTATAAAAGGAGGTACCTCCTACCTAGCGAAACTACCATCCAGAGCACGACCAAGCAATCGTCAACCTGCTGGAAAATCTACTCAAGCCCCCCATCTTTTTATCCCCATCTCTCCCTCTCTTCCCTCATCAAATCTTCCCAAATTTCCCTATCTCCTTACTCTGAACCTCTTATTCCCATAAGAAATCCAAGCTTTCTCTCTCTATTGCTAAACTTATGGAGGCTTAGCTCCCATGCCACAAGCTCCTCAAGCCATCCATAATATTGATCTATAACAGTTGTCTGTCTTGTTGGTAAAAGGAACAAAAGTGCTTCCTAAGGCTCCATGAACATTTTGAAGCAATCTTGGGGCCTGATTCTTGAACTCAGGCACAGGGGCAACTTCATTCATATGCTTTTTACCGCAGCCCAAACCCATTTAAAGCTACTGGAAAGAAAAAGCCCTACAGGTACTAAATGTATATGAATATAAATGTATGCAGGTACAAAAATTTGTACATATGAATACTTGTATGTGGATACTAAAATATAACAAATAAGAAATGAAACGTATATAAGACCTATATACTAAAAATAATGTAATTATAATAAAAAACTTGACAATTTCCCCAAAACAATTGGAAAAATTGGATCGAAATGGGTTCAAAGATCTTTGAAACTTAATCAGATCGAAATTGTGGAATTTTGGAATATCGCATGCGGCATTTTTTAATATCTGATTTATCAAAGTCAAATTTTTTTGAAATATTCAAACTGAAATTGGTCGGAATCGGATTTTCCAATCCAACATACACCCCTAGCTATATTGTTATGGGATTAGTGGAGAATCGGTTTTAGTAAGGGCAATAATCTCTTGGAAAATTGCAGTGTGGTGGAAAAGCTCTTCCCAGGTGGCCCGCATGGTTTGTGTTTCACTTTCAGGTCCCTAGTTAATGATATCCAAAGGAATTTTTATTTTCATTCACAAATAGTAATTGCCCAAACAAGGACAAATATACGTCTTTACTCCAGTCTCTTTGTCGCTCGCTTGGTCTCTCTTTCTCTCGGTCCGACGCGCCTCTGCGGTCCACGAGCTCCAGCTCTCTTCGCCAACCCATTCGCAAAATCGCAAAGCACAAATCGAGACCACCTCTCTCTCATCATTCTCATTCTCCGATTCCTAACATCCTCAACCATCGATCACTCCAAACGGAAAAAGTAAATAAATGTATTTTGTTTCTGTGTTTATTCCATCATATGGTCTTTGTTTTGGTATTGAATAGATGCTCTTACATTGCAATGATTTGGTTGCATTTTATGTACTGGGTCTTTTGATTTGATTTGTTTCTTCCATTTTCTGATTCTCCCCATCAATTTTCAAGTACCCAAATTTATCATCTTAATATTTGTTGGCTTATGGATCATTGGTGTAGAAACCAGTCTCAGGCTCTCTCCTGTCTGCATTGTTCACTTGTGTGCTTGTTTAAGTTTCTATTTTGCATTTACTTTTGGAAATATTAAATTTGTTACGTTCCACGTTAATTTCTTCGTTACATGCCACTATGTGAAAAATGTAGTTCTTATCTCTGACAATATTTACACAAATTTGATGTTTTAATTAGGAAATATATTTTGCTTTTTAATTATGGAAAATCTGAGTTTTTATTTTAAAAGTGATGTGTCAATTTTAAATTCTTTAGATTGAAATTTAAATGACGTGGCATGAGGAGTGAAAGTCAAGTAGATCCTCTATTTTGAAGCATATGCCACTACTTCGATGTCATAACACACGTCCACCTCCGTCAATCTGCCTTCACTACTCGCCGCTGCCGCAAGGGCTTCTTCCACTGCTGCAGCTGATCCTGCCCGAACAGCTGCTCCTTCTGTTGCTCCTCCTGTTGCTCCTCCAGCTCATTCTGCCGCTTCAGATTCTCCAGATCCTCCTGCAGGAGGAACAAATGGGCTTCCACTTCCCACTCCGCGTTCTGCTGCTTCAGCTCCTCCAACCGCGCTTGCAGCCGCTCCTGCATGTCTTGCATCTCATGCATCCCTTGCATCCGCTGTTGCCGCCGCTGCATCCGCTGTTGCCACCGCTGCACCCGCTGTTGCCGCCGCTGCATCCGCTGTTGCCGCCACTGCTCCCGCTGGTCCTGTAGCAGTTGCTTCTGCTGCTGCAGGCGCTGCCACTCCTGCTGCTGTGGCTGCTGCTGCTGTTGCTCCTGCTGCTGCTGCTGCTGCTGCTCCTGCTCCTGCAACCACAGCTGCTCTTGCTCCTGCAACCGTAGCTGCTCTATGTTTCCCTCGACCTAAAAAGGTAAGAAATTTAGTGTGCATGAAGAGACTTAAACCTTGACCCTCAAAGGAGGAAAGCCTCGTTTACAAACAACTTCACCAACCTTTTTTCGTTGTGGTATTTTGTTAGTTACGCAATATTTATATTAACAGTCAATGGTTTATATATATATCGCATATGGGCCTCTTCTTTAGCCTAATTCAAAAGAAATTCATTCCTAAATATTAAAACCCAACATAAATACTCTATCTCAATTCCTAATTATTTATTATGTGTAATACCTAATTTTTCTTTATTATATTCAATCCCAATGTGGCCTTCCAAATTGACATTCTGTGATACATATGGGACTTCATCATCTTCATCACGTAGGCCTTCATATGGGACTTCATAACTTAAGCCTTTTGGATAAATCATATCCTCCCAAAACAAAAGATATGCATACAAATACGATGAATAAATAAAAGGGTAAATTTCACTTTATTATTCAGAGAAATATGATGATTTCCTTTATTTTGTTTAGTTATTCCCATGATATATATATACGAATGATGACTTTTAAATTAATATTTCAAAGTTATATATATATATATATATATATATATATATATATATATATGCATATGTATATGTATGTTTTGGAAATAATTTACTTTCAATCGTAATTAAATTGGTACGTACCTCCTGGTAATCAAGAGATGATATATTGATTGCATGCGACAACGTTTCTTCCATGCTACAAACCAACAGATTGAGAGAATATTTTTAATCAGTGGAATGGAAGCTATGCATACAGATGAAAAAGCAAACAGTGAAAAGAAAGCAATCTTTTACGACTGTCTTGTTTATTAGAGACAGAGAGATCGCTTAATTAGCACTTTAATCTTTACATTTTGTGCTCACTGAAATAAAGTAGAATTCCCATGTCATATGACATCCATTAAAATCCCCCTTAATTATTTCTTAAAATTTCCATCTCGTCTCCTTCCAAAACTAAATATATAAACAAAGAAGAAGAAGCCTTCCTTTTGTATTATCTAAGACTAAAAAGCTGCAAAAAGATTTAATATGCAAATTAATTAAGCAGCAGATGAGCAGTGTAATTCATGTTTACCTTGAAGAAATTTCCCAGGAGTCCTCGTTATCAGTGGTATTGGCATTCATTCGGTTATTACTTAGTTTTGAACAACCTAAACAAACAAGAAATACGGCAGGCAAAAGGGATACTTTGAAAGGATTATCAGCATGCCTAAGGCAGTAAACATACTGAACTATAGAGCAAATGCACTGTGAGATGCCAGCAACTAGTCCATAAATGTCAGGAAGAGTACCAAAAGGCGTATGTCGAAGAGGAGGTGGATGATAAAACCACCAGAGCATTCCCCATCTCCTCAACACAACTCTTTCCTTTTTACCTCTGTAAATTAGCTCCCCAATGGAAATGAGCACAGCTGCAATAGCCAACAGCATACCAAATAGTCCAAAGTGGGGTCTTCTTGGGGAGGAAGCCTGATCACAAGCAGCTGACAACATCTCTAGGCCAAGGTTAATGGCTAAAAATATCCACTCTGCTGACTCTGAAGTAGCCCTCATCCCTGAAACAAAAGAAGACTGATCTCCACGACGAGTATTTGCAAACCAGGAAAGCAGTTGTTGCTCTCTCAATTTCCACAGCTAATAAGCAAGTGCTTTTCTTTGAGACATAAATACCTCTGTTTGGTTACTGAGAAAACGGAGGAATTTACATAGAAAAAGAAAGGAACTTTCCAAGACCGATCCTCTGCTTTCTTTCTTTATTATAATCTGATTTCCATCCCGCCCAAACTGAAAACAGTGAGAAGAAGATGTTTTAATAAAGGCAATAATAGAAATGAGAGAACTTCTTGGAATCGCAGTGTGGTGGAAAAGCTCTTCCCAGGTGGCCCACACAGTTTGTCTTTCACTTTTCAGGTTCCTAGCTAACGATATCTAAAGGAATTGTAATTTTCATTAACTTTATAATGATATCTTCCACACGGTTTGTACAAGCTTTGTATTAAAATACAAGGATGAGCTGCCAAATCCAGCTGTATCTACTTGACTAAGACTAACTAACAAACAATTTAGTGCGACAAACTAATTATTTACTGCTTTTAATATCATCTTTTTCTATGACTACCATTTTCAAAAAGGATCTGTGACCCATCAAGGAAGTTTCCTCACATGGAACATAAAGTTTACACACGGTTTGGTTGCACCTGAGACTATGAATGAAAGAAACAAGGGTCATATCATCTATTCAGCACCCATTTTCAGGGAATCATACCAAAAATCATGTGGCCATGCTTAGTTTCCTATCGGAGTCAAATTTTTGTGTAATTGAGGAAAATCCAGGGGAAGCATAACCCCTAAACCATCATGAGGGTGCCGGACTACATCCAACAAGACACAAATGACAAGGAAAAGGCACTTCTAGAAACCATACCCTATAGGAAAACCCCCTTTGCACTGATCATGCTCAAGAATGGCGAATTGAAGATCATAACAGTTTCAATCAGAAAATTTAACTGACATTTCTAGTAATCCTTATAGGCTTTCAACCAGGGTGGTGACATCTAAATAATCAGCACAAACACTGGTCAACAAACTCCATTAGAAATCTAATTAGTAGAGAGGGGAAAAGGTTTACTTGGAAGGCTAAGTTTCTAATTGAGACCATGGCGAGGATGACCAAATTAATATTATGATCATTATTTTTTTAATCACGCACGCTACGTGCGACTTATAAAGTGTTGTAAATATTTTTTCGCAATTGTATTTATATAGATGTCTATTTCAACAGTTTCATATTTTAAGCACGTGCGTGTGATAAATCGTTGTCTTAAAAATTTTCCTTTATCGCCCGTATTTTTCTAGACGTCTATTTTAACAGTTTACACGCTATAAAAGAAGCCAAACATATACTTGCGTATTTGACATGCAAGAAAACTTTTGCAATATTCTTCACTCATTTCAAATTTTAAAGCGATGCCCATGATTTTCACCACATAAAACCATTATAACATTGTCTCTTTTAATAAGGGAAAAATAAGAAAAGGAACAAAGCAAAGTCAAGAGGCAAGACTGATGGATGGACCATTATTTCAATTTTAGTATTTATATTAATTATCAATTTTGTTTTCTTGCGTAGCATTTTATTCTTGGATATGGTATCTATATAATAAAAAACACAATATTGGGTACATTCCAGTTAGGCCTCATCATTTGGCCCGCGGGCTCATGGGCCTACGGGGGCCCGCCCGGCCCATTGAAAAAAAGCCCGGCCCGGCCCGTTATGGGCTTTGAGAGGGCCCGGCCCGCTTGGGCTTGGGCCGGGCTTGGGCTTGGATGTTTGAAGCCCGGCCCGGCCCATAGGCCCGGCCCGATTAAGCCCATGAAAGCCCGGCCCGGCCCGCCCACAAAAGCCCGGCCCGTTAGGCCCGCATACATATATAATTATGTATAAATAAGGGTTTAGGATTAGGATTACATCACTTGAATGACAAATCTCCCTCTTTAATTTTTTTTTGTGTGTTACTTGTTATAAAAATTGTGTTTGTTTCCATTGAATTCTACTCATTCCTAGTTTATAATTGGATGATTAGCACATTAATTTGTGTCATTTATTAATACAACAATTATATATATATAATAAGACAAACAACATATCATATCACCAAACATAATCATACCACCAAATATAATCATACTTTTCTTTAACACATCACCAAACATTTGCATATTTATTCATACCATCCTTATAAATTTTTTTTTTTTTTTTTTTTTTTTACACTTATTATTTTTTAGGCCCATTTCGGCCCGGCCCGATGGGCTTTTTCAAGCCCGGCTCATGAGATGGGCTTGGACTTTGAATTTTTTAAAAAAGCCCGGCCCGGCCCGATACTTTCTCTCTCCTCTTTAAAGCCCGGCCCGGCCCGGCCCAAGCCCATTAAATTTGGGCCGGGCTAGCCCGGCCCGGCCCATTGACGAGCCCTAATTCCAGTCGACGGGGTCAACCAGTCAGCCCCGGTCCGAATAGAACCATACGGTGGTACGTGTCCTAAGACCAAGTGGGCCCCTCCAAGCAGCCAGTCGGCAAGCCCCATATGGGACCCGCCCCAGGTTCATATAAGAACTGTTTGGCTCAAACTACGCTTTCCACGAGCCAAAGATGCCGGGCCGAACGGGAGCCGCGAACGCGTCCATCTATCTCGACATCGGATCCAGATCGAACGACTGACCTTGCGTTGGACCCACATGATGTGGGGCCCAACTAACTCCTCCTCCCCTATAAATCTGCGATCACTACTATATTGCGAGTCTATGATTAAGTAATGGAAAATGCTAGGGAGACCAATTTGGGAGACCAACTTGGGATACCAACTCTCTAATAAAGCGTGGGACCCATTGTATTGGTGGGCTCCACCTCTATTAGAGAGTTGGTACCCAAGTTGGTCTCCCAAGTTGGTCTCCCTAGCATGACCCTTAAGTAATACTATCACCATTGTGATTAAGGAAAGCTTTAGGGGTATGAAGACGATGGACACATCTAAATCACTGATTTATTTTTGAGGTTATTCGAAATTTTCCATTCCAAAATAAAACAAACTAGCATTTCTGCACATGCTTCCGTTTCTGCAAAAGGCTTTTTTTAAAAAATTTAAATTTATTTTAGAATTAAAAAAGATGTGGTTAGTTCTGTTCTATAAAAATAGGATTCATTATTTGATTTTTCTTTTAATTTAATTTTTTTTAATATGAAAAAGTATGAACCATATTATCCTCATTTAATTAATAATTTCAATTCTTAATGTTTGCATTAACCAAGGGTATTATTGGGATTTTTGAATGTTTCACAATTCTCTGTTTTTTGCTTTCTATATACTAGCCTCTCGCGCTTCCGTGCTTGCGAGAGGCTTTTTTTAAAAAAATTTATATTTATTTTAGAATTAAAAAAGAGAATGGGTAGTTGTATTCCATAAAAATAGGATCCATTATTTGAATTTTCTTTTAATTTTAATTTTTTTTAATATGAAAAGTGTGAATTTACAATATTAGCCTCATTTAATTAATAATTTCAATTCTTAATATTTGCATTAACCAAAGGCATTTTCTGGTATTTTGAATGTTTCACCATTCTCTGCCTTTTGCTTTATATATATAGATATATAGATACAACAATGAGCTGTCAAATACAGCTATATAAAATTAGTTATAGAGAGTTAAGTAAGATTAAGTAACAAACGATTTAGTGTAACAAACTAATTATTTACTGCTTTTAATATCATCTTCTTTGTCTATCACTACCATTTTCAAAACAAAACAAAAAGGATCTGTGACCCATCAAGGAAGTTTCCTAAAATGGAACATAAAGTTTACATGATGCATGGTTTGGTTGCATTGAGAAATTTTTGAAATTTGAACACAAGAGCAAGTTTCCTAGGTAAGGGAGAAAAAAGCCTTGACCCATCAAGGAAAGCTTGAGCACATTGCAAACAATGCTGTTATAAATTGGTAAATTAAATAAAATCACAATGCTAAATTAAATTTACACAAGAATAAATTCATTACTAGAACAAGACTGACATACCTAAAAAAGAATCAAAGAATGTATGGCCAAGGTAAAGGTGGAGACTTGAAGAAAAACTGCAAGGGTTAAAATTATAATAGTATTAAAGAATCTATTAAAAATTTAAAATATGAAAATTTTCTTACACTGTTAAAATTATAATAGTATAGAATTTTAGTGCAGTCAAAATAGTTTTCCACATATTATTTATTTTATGATTAAAATAATTTTTAGGGTGTGATGGTGAAAAAACAGATTTAACACAAGAATTACAGAAGTGAAAGTAAAATTATTATTTTTTATATATTACCAAATACTTGAATAGAAAAGTCATTTCAACATAGTGTCATTTTTCCTCATCATACACAACTCACAACACTTTTACACAAACATTTACCAAACTGAGAAACTGATTATTGTACTATAATCACTTTTAACAAAAAGATTACCAAATACCAAACTGCTTTCTATAACAGCTGATTTCTATCTCAGGAAATCTGACAGTGATCATTACCAAATGCCATCTTTAAATTTTATAAGTTCACTGTAAAGTTGGGTTTTTTAGAATTTTATGGGTGCAATGAATATATCAATGGGTGCGACCGTGCGTGTATAATTTTCTTGGGTACAAATGGAGGCCCATTGGCATGAATTTTCAACAAGGACAAATACGTCTTGCCCAGAGTCTCTCAATCCTTCGCTCAGTCTCTCTTTCTCTCGGTCCGACGCCTCCACAGTCCACGACCTCCAGCTCTCTTCGCCAACCCATTCGCAGAATCGCAGAGCACAAATCGAGGCCACCTCTCTCTCATCATTCCCATTCTCCGATTCCCCGATCCCCAACATCCTCCACCATCGATCACTCCAAACGGAAAAGGTAAATAAATGTATTTTGTTTCTGTGTTTATTCCAGCATATGGTCTTTGTTTTGGTATTGAATAGATGCTCTTACATTGCAATGATTTGGTTGCATTTTATGTACTGGGTCTATCGATTTGATTTGATTCTTCCATTTTCTGATTCTCCCCATCAATTTTAAGTACCCAAATTTATCATCTTAATATTTGTTGGGTTATGGATCATTGGTGTAGAAACCAGTCTCAGGCTCTCTCATGTCTACATTGTTCACTTGTATGCTTGTTTAAGTTTCTATTTTGCATTTACTTTTGATATGCAAACATAGGAGGTGTTCACTGACTTGTCTGTCTTGGACGGAAATCACAAGACTGGGTGGGCTATAGCCTATAGGCTAACGTCTTTAAAAACAAAATCTAGGTGTTTATGTACTCTAAGCTTAAATCTTCTCAGCTCACTCCAGCCACTACCCAGGCTTTCAGAACGTTAGCCTTTCCCTCCTATTCTCCACCTCTGCCAACCTTCTCTGTCCCGTGTGCCGTTCACTTTCCTAGTTCTTCTCATTTTCTAATTTCAATTCTGCTTCTTATAAGCCTCAGAGCTTCACTGACCCCAGGTAATCGTCTAATCTTCTTTTAGTTGCAGAGTTTTTAAATCAACATTTTATTTCTCAGGTTTAATTTTGGGGTATAATTTAAGGTGTTGATTGATTAGTATTATTATTAATATTATTATTTTGTCCATAAGCTCCTCAAGTTTTTCATTGCGGTTTATTGGTTTTTGGAATGATTAGATTTGGTTCCTCTATTTTCTCAAATTCACATCTGATTAGGATGTGGATTATGAAGGGGTTTGTTGGTTTTCTTATGGAATTTATGCTCATGGACATACCATTAAGATTTTAGCTTATGGGATAATTAGAGCTGCTTTACAAACACGAATTGGTGGTCAGTGAGAAAAAAATGATGTTCTAAAGCAGCTGTATCTCACCTAAAAATAACTGAATAAAAACACTAATTGGGTAGAAACAACTATCAGAAGATTGTGATTCACTGTTACATGTAGTATGGCAACCTAATTTGAAAGCAAGAAGTGCATAGAAACAGACAACAGATTGGCTTATTTTCAACAATTAAAAGGATAAACAAAACGATCCAGAAATGCACAAGAGAGGCTTGAATTTGAATTTAAATTGAGATGATGTTCCTTTGGTATGCTTATTACTGAGTAGCTCAATCAGAGACTAAGATTTGCTTTACTTCTCTCCTTTTTTTTCTTTCTTTTTTTCATTTCATTTTGTGTCTTGCAAGTTATAAGTGCTTCCACTTGTTTAGAATCCTCTGAATTTGGTTCATTTGTATGCTTTCAATATGTTCTGTAAATCTGGAAAATATCAACCCCCCGCCTACAAAAACAAATGCGAATCTTTTCACTCAGGGTAAAAAAGAAAAGCTTAGAGATTCAGCCCATTGTATTTTCAAATCCTGGTTCCATCCCTACAACTGGGTATTTATTATGTTTCTTGGTTATATTGTAGTTGGTTCAACCTCACTAGAGTCTTGTTTTTCTTGCAAATTAGTTCTAGATGACAATTTTTTTGAAGTACAATCTACATAACAGAAGATATTTCCCAGGAACTGTTTTTAGAAGAAAACAAAAATTTAACAGTTGTGGAAACTTAAATATTCTCAAAAAGACTGCTGTGGAAGCTCAAATACTGTTTGGTGGTTTATGCTATAAATTTGACCTCTTTTTAATTTGTTCAATATTTTGCCAGTATTTAATTTCCCATACATTGGTTCTTCATCTTTGTTGGAAGTTGGAGTCAGTAATCAATTGTACAAGTATATTTGATAGGATTTACTTTTTTTATTTTTAAGCTATGATCCGCATCCACCATTACTTGCTTATAACTTATTGATTTTTCCTTGTTTTAAAACTCTTTCAATTCTTTTTATAATTGTATGCTTTTGTTTTGTACTTCTTCCTATTAATTTTACAGTTTATTACATCTGATTACAAATGCAAAAGCAAACAATGGAACTAATTCCATTCCATCCTAATTCCCAACCAAACTATGACTAGATTCTTTTCTTTGTTTAATTCCATTTCATTGCCTTTCCTACTCCCATTCTCAATCCCTTAAGGCCTGTTTGGTGGGCTTTTCTCTCCCTCAGCCTCCTTTGCTTTCGTCTCTAGTTTGAGCGAGCTTCTCTTTTCTGAATCTCTTTCTCTTATTTGCTTTCTCCACCATGGTTTCAACGCCCCTCTGTGTCTGCTGTGATTTTAGCCATTGTTGCAAGGTAGCTTCTTTTTCTCCATTTTCTTATCCATTCAAGTTTGATTTTTCTTGATTTCCATGTTTAATTCTAACATTTGAACTCCGTTGATTTGGCTGCTTCTCAGTTTACTTTCCAAAACTTTTTTCTGAATCTAACTCGTTGGTTGATGTGGGCCTGTTTGATTTAAGTTTTGAGAATTCCATGTTTGATTCTACTAAGTTTTCACAATTCAAAAACCGCACAAGACAGCTGTGTTTTCTTATTATCGCCTTCTTCAGTTCTCTATTGGGTATGCATTGGAAGGTTGAATGGTTTTGGGGAAATTTCATGGTTTTAGGCAATTGGGTCTTCTGGGAGAGTTTGATTGTATAGGCTGAGGCTGAGTCTTAGTCTTGTGCATTTGAGGCAATGTTTTCAAAGGCGATGCGTATAGGCAAGGCGTTTTTAGTAGCGCTACGTGAGGCGTAAGCCTTGAAGCATTGAGGCGTAAGCCACATTAATTTATTTTAGTAAGAAAAATTTATGAATAATACAATACAATTAAATTTTATAACTAATTCTTATTGAACCATAATAATCTTTTAAATATAATTAAATATAAGTACTAATTGTCATTCAAAGCATAATAATCAATCCCAAAACATAAAATATTTATTCAATATTAGAACAAAAACATAATTCACTCATCCCACTCCTCAACACTAATATCATAGCTATAAAACAACACCATTAATATTTCTAAGATACAAGTATGATGCATATACATCAAATTTCTACTATATCACATAAACGAATAAGATAACTAATATATTTTAAAAAAAATTGAAAAAAAATTATACGGAACTTCAAATTACAGTTGCGAAGAATTAAAGAGAAAAACAAAATGACTTACTTGAAATTGAAAAATGAAGAGAATTCTTGAAATTGATGGAGTTTATCTAGTAAGGATAGAAATTAGGGTTGTAATATATATATATATATATATATATAATTCCATGTGTTAATATTAATTTAGCAACAAAAAAAAAAAAAGGTAAGTAGAAAAGCTACAGTCGGCTGGAGATAAGAACCTATTAATTCTTCTTGCTTTTAGTTTATTACAATAAAGGAATGGAAAAAAAAAACAGAAACTTGCGTGTTTTCTCTTTTCCAAAACACTCCAAGTGAAACGACGTCGTTTCACTTTAAGTTTTTTTTCAAACACTTCAATCAAAGCGACGTCGTTTCATTACAATTAACCTAAAAAAAAACCCACGCGAGTCGTCTTCGTCGCAGAGCCGCAGCCAATTTGCAGACTTGCAAAATTTTTTCCAGTTCAGAGTGCCCTGCCTTGCTGCGCCTTGCCCCGCCTCGCTGCGCCTTGAAACGCCTCTTCACGCCTTCCCCGCGCTAAACGTGCAAGTCGCGAAACAAACGACGCCTTGAGGCGATTTGCTGCCGCCTCGCTCCGACGCGCGCGAAGGCATGCCTTTGAAAACACTGATTTGAGGCTCTTTCCAGGTCTTGTGCAATTGGGTCTTTTGCTCATATAATGTGCATCAAGTGTGTTTGTATATCACCTTCTGTGTGCCAATTAAACTGTTTTTAATGGCTTATAGTAAACCAGTGCAGTATAGATTTAATTTTGGGAAGGAATGCATGTGATTGTTGGGAATGTGCTAGTAGCTCCATTGAGTTCAGTCAGATAATTGCTAATTTCTATTATCTAGTCTTAATGATTTGAATGTCCATGCTTCATCTGAGTTACCTGATAAAATTTTACCCAATATGTTAGTAGACTTGCTAATTTTTGTTATCCAGGCTTGGTTTACTTTATTGGGCTGAGTCACTGATTCTGCAGTAACCATATATGAGTTTCAATGGTATTGAACCTTTCATTCTTTAAGTTAATTTTTTGTCATGAATCATGATCACCATTTTAAACATTCATGTTTCTTTATTTGTATTACTTTTGAAAAATTTGTGTTCTTGGATGCAATACAGCAACATATGAATGAATAATCTCTGGCTTTTTTTGTTACGTTCCATTGATGTACGTATCTTTGTTTATGGCAGCCTAAGCTTCCTGGTGTGAGACCTGTCATTTCGAAGGCAAGCAAATCAATAGCTGATCTTCTCATTGAGTCATTGAAGCTGGTGATAAAATATACTAAACATTAATAAAAAGATAAAGGATTTAAGTCCAGTCCAGCTCAGTGCTGTACTAAACAACTGACAAGACTCAAACCCAAGCCAGCCCAAGCCAGCCCAGTCCAATACTCGAAGCCAAATCCATGCCAGTCTAGGCCAGCCCACCAAACATGCCCTAAGGGCTATCACCAAATTACAAGGATCATAAAATATGACTCTCACGGTAACTCATTGTGTCGCCTCAATCCCAACATACCCAATCTGCAAGCATCAACATAAACCTCCTCGATCTCTCTCCCGGCGGATCTTATCAAGATCAAATAGAGTCTCAAATGTTAACATTCCGCAGTCAACCTCTTTAACCTTCGAGCCAAGAAACGAGTAAGTTTCCTAGTCAAGTATTTTTACATGCACATATTGCCCCGTGCAACTTACAGGATCAACTTAGAATTGTGCAGGTGTGAGTGCTTCAATCTGTACGAGCAGCAGGTTCCATATGGTCAGGCGTGGGCTTGGCAGAAGAGCATAGTTAACGAGAAAAAAACTTTGATTCAGAGGAATGAGGATTGCTCGGACTCGCTGTTTGTTCTTCAGCATCATCCTGTGTATACCTTGGGGACTGCTAGTTCAGAGCAGTTCCTTAATTTTGACATCAAGGACTCACCTTTCGACATTTATCGAACCGAACGTGGCGGCGAGGTTACATATCATGGTCCTGGTCAGGTACTAAGTCAATGGATGAATTCATCATTTAAACATTTTATGTTTGCCCTTGGTGGTGAAGAATGAATCAAAATTTGAATATATTACTTAATTGTTTAGAGGCTCAATTTCTCTAACTTGTGTGTGTTGCACTGTAGATAGTTATGTACCCCATTATGAATCTCCGAAATCACAAGATGGATCTTCATTGGTACCTCAGGTCACTTGAGGAGGTGATCATCCGTGCTCTTTCAAAGATATTTTGTATCAAGGCATCTCGGCTTGAGGGCCTCACTGGTGTTTGATCGGTTCATAATTGTATATCATTTTGTACCCTTCTAGCTTATGATTTGGTTATGTTTTTGAGTTAAACTTGTGCTTTTAATCCTTTTTGTGTTTATCTTTCAGTTCATTGAGCTTTAGGTAATAATGATGGCTTTAGAGAGCATAATTCATGCAATTCAAGCATGTTAAGGCCTAATTTGGATGAATGGATGAAGAGCTTAAAGACAAACTCATTTTGGCTACAGCCCCCTGCCAGTCCAGTTCCGTAGGTCATATTGCAAGCTTTGTTTCAACAACCTACATAGCTCGAATGAGGTCACATTCTTCATGAAAGTTGTTTCAATGGGTGTGTCCTATAACATATCCAAAATTCAGCCCCATTGGATAAATATGGAGGCTGTTACCTAGCAAACACAGAACCATGCTCAGGATGGATCTTATCAGCGCGGAAAATGAGTTAGCAATTTGTTTTGGCCTTAACTTCCTCCTCCGACCTTTGATTGGCCCAAATAACATATGGCTGGAAAGAAGACATTCTGAACTTCAATTTCGAGTGCTTAAAGTCCTAATTTGATTAAGAGAAGCCCAAGTTGTAAGCCCTTGAAGTTGCTGGTCATGCTGACCTCAGCATGTGCTGGTTGGATGCTTGGTCATGGTGAGCTAGGTATGAGCTATCATTTCTGGTTGGAAGCTTGGTCATGGTGACATGAAGATGAGCTAGGGCTGCTGGTGGGATCTATTGGTGAAGTGCATCAACCAATTCAAGATTTTCTAATACAAGTGCATCACCCAATTTAGATTTTCTAATACAAGTGCATCAACCATTTCAGATTTTATAAAACAAGTGTTGTATGCATTAGCCATATTGAATTCAGATTTTCACTTCCCTTAGGCCTATAAATAGGGAGGTTCTCTAAGCTTGTAAACACACCCCAAGGGGGGGAGCTCTCAAACACTTCTCTAGAGCTCCCTTCCCTTCTCTCCCTCAAATTCTCTTAGTTTTCCTTTCTAGTTCTCAATTCTAGCTTTCTTTAATGTTTTCTTAGTTGTAATTTATTTTTCTTGTAATGTACATTCTTTCTTAAGTATTCAAGTTTAATTAGTTTCCAAGTTTCAATTATGGTTTTTGTTCTTATTCATTATGCTTATAAGTTAATATGGTAGTTTGAATGATTGATCACCATTTAGGCTTGCATGTTAGCTATCTTGGTTTGAATTAAGAGTAGACACCATGCTTTAATTCGAATTGAACTATGAATAGGAAGAGTATGTATGGACATTCGACAACAGGGATTAGATACATGCTTGGTTGTTTAAAATGTTCTTCTATGCTTAATGGGTTCCTAATGCTTAATTTTAGGTTAGACAACAAATGATCAAATTAGGGAATTAGGAACACAAGGTTATGACCACACACCATGGCTTAATCATACTTTAGCTAGAATCAATCCATTAATCTAAATTGAACTTGGGAACTTATTTGCTTGAGTTACTTATTTCTTTCTTCCTTGTTTTATGTTCTTTGTTTTTGTTTCTATTTTGTGTAGGGAAACTAAATTGGATCATTCAATCACCAATCCCTGTGGAATCGACCTCGCACTTACATATGCTATACTACCAAACGGCTCGTGCACTTGCGAGTATCACAAGTTGAGGATGCAACTGAATCCATTTTGGTGCAGCTGTATCTACGCAACAGTGTTTGGCATGGTATGCTTCCTATACGAAAGACATGATCTTTCGCCTTTCAAAATAATAGCTTAGCATATTTTCATAGCCATGCCATTTGGTTGCTCTCGTACCTTCCATTAAAAGCAATGATTTCTTATTTCCCTAATTCTGTTGTCTTATAAAGAGAAAAGAATATTGGTAGAGGAAATAAAACTGGGATGTTCCTTTGATGTTTGTATCTAACTTTTCTTCAGGAAACCAGAAACTGGCAGCCATCGGAATACGAGTATCACAGTGGATAACGTATCATGGCTTATCGTTGAATGTCACCACTGACTTAACCCCTTTTCGTTCGATAGTGCCCTGTGGGTTACTAGACTATCAGGTTGGAAGTGTTAGAGGCTTGCTGAAGGAATTTCAGTCATCCGCCAACTGCAAAAGAGCACGTCTACCTGATCCCGATGATGGCCAGCTACTTGATATTACTTGTAAATCTTTGATCAAAGAGTTTTCAGAAGTTTTCCAGGTTAGAATCAATTATGAAACCATCTCAAGGTTGGAGTTATTAGAAAGGAAACCTGTAAACCATTTGGAAGAGGAAACTAATTAATTGAGGGCTTGAGCCCTGCATCTCTGAATAATTGTTGATGTGAAACGCATATTAGCCCTTGGATTATAAAAATATATTGGGCTTATTAAATAAGCCAAAGTCTACGAGGTCCAAAAACGCACTAATAATAACCAACGTATTATAAAGGGAGCTTGAGATTCAGGCCCCTAAAACCAATATCGAAGCTCGGGATCATCCTTTGTTTTGGGGCTATTTACAACTATCCAATTAAGAATTCTCATATGTATTAGCAAGTGCACCAAGGATGCAGCCATCGATTCCCATTTTCAAAAACAAAAGAATACTCTAAACACTTATACATTACAACACTGCCTCTGAATTCATAGAGACCCAAACCCAATTTTCACAAAGAAAAGCCCAAACAAAGACTCCAAAAAGCCCAGCCCACTTTTACAAAAAAACAAACCCAAAATAAATAAAAACAAAACAACACACGCTACCCAAGGCACCCTGCCAGACTCTTGTCTCTCACCTCTGTAACCATCGATATCGTCCATAACCACCAGAAAACCTACATACATAACCACCAAA
The DNA here is from genome assembly GCF_965620075.1 of Prunus avium. Classification (NCBI taxonomy): domain Eukaryota; kingdom Viridiplantae; phylum Streptophyta; class Magnoliopsida; order Rosales; family Rosaceae; genus Prunus; species Prunus avium. Next base: position 13,431,943 of record NC_142288.1, on the reverse strand, counting down.
AAATCGAAAGGAAACTGCAAAAGCATTACAAAAACAAACAAAATTTCTTGAAAAAAGATTACAATCTTGTTCGACAACAAAGGTAAAAGCAGAACTCAAACCATTTACTTGTTTTCTGAAGTTTCTTTACCATTCAAGTTATTGTTGAAGTGAGTCTCCTAATTGATCAAGGAGATTTATTTCCTTGATTAATTAAGGGATTTACTTTCCTATTTTATATAGTTGTCAAATCATTGTATAATTAGGAGATACTTTCCTAATCCTTTACTGTGTCTAATTCCTTGTAAAGCACTCATATAAACTCTTATATATACCTCCTTATGGAGAAGAATAAAATAAGAACCTAACATATTCAAACCTAAATATTCATATTTTAGCATGGTATCAGAGCAATCGATCATCGGTTGTCTCTAAATTATCATATCAAAATTTCTCCTTCCCCCCCTTGAAGAGGAGGGGAGGGGGAGTGAAAAAGGATCTGTTTCTCTTTCTCATGGAGATTTTGCCTATTTCTTGACCCCGACATACACTTATTTTCAGGGGGAGAAGAGGATTGAAGAGAAGTTTCTATGTTCTTAAGCCGTGTTCACAGGGTTTCTGTGTCCTTAGCCGTGTTCACAGGGTTTCTGTGTTCTTAGCCGTGTTCACAGGGTTTCTGTGTGTTCTTTAAATTCCTCATATCGTATTCCTCATTGTATCGAATTTTCTTGAAACACAAACCCAAAATCAAATTCCTCATATCGTATTCCTCGTATTTCCAGTTTCAGATTCAGATCTTCATACCCGAATCCTCATATACTCTTATCCCGAAACCCTAAACACATATTTTTTCTCTTCGTCTTAAATCCTTCCGCTGCCATGGATATCGTTTCCAAAACCACCGAATCTACTTCCTCGTATCGAATTTTTCTTGAAACACAAACCCTAAATCAAATTCCTAAATCAAACGGTCGGTTGCCAGTGGAAAGCGACCGGCCCCCCCTTAGTTCTTTGAACACGGAGAAATTGTTTCAAAACTACCAGTCGCCAGTGGAAAGCGACTGGTAGTCAGAGAAGCTGTTTCAAACCGATCGGTCGCCAAAATCCAGCGACCGGTCACCAAAGAAAAACGATCAGTTTTCTCCACGCTGTCAAAATCAGGAGGAGGAAATTGAACCGTCTTATGAGATTTTGCCCGCTTCAGCTCCAGTACCACATCAATCACTTGCTGAGGAAGTCATTTAGTGTGCTGGCTGACACCCCCATTGAGATGAATCACAAGTTGTGTGAAGACATGGACCAAGAACCAACTAATAAGGAACATTATCAAACGCCTTGTAGGAAGGTTGATATACTTGGCACACACAAGACCAGATGGTGCATATGCTGTGAGTATGGTTAGTCAGTTTATGCATTCACCCAGTGTTTCTCATATGAATGTTGTTGATCGAATCTTAAGGTACTTAAAGTCAACCCTTGGAAAGGTTTTAATGTTCTCAAAACATGAAGATCTTGAAGTTTTCAGATATACATATGTTGATTGGGCTGGGTCCATTACAGATAGACGCTCTACTTTTGGTTACTTTACATTCGTGGGAGGTAACCTAGTCACTTGGCGGAGTAAAAAAAATAATATTTGGTTTCTCGGTCTAGTGCAGAAGCAGAGTATAGAGGAATGACTCAAAGAGGTTGTGAATTATTGTGAATCAGAAGACTCTTGACAAAATTGGGTTTCAAGCCAGAAAAACCAATGGAGTTACATTGTGATAACAAGTCAGCCATTGATATTGCCCATAATCCAGTTCAACATGATCGAACCAAACATGTTGAGGTGGATAGACATTTTATCAAAGAAAAAATTGAGAAGAAGATCATCCGCCTACCATTCATAAAATCAGAAGATCAACTGGCAGATATCTTAACCAAAGCTGTTTGTGGCAGAGTATTTCATGACTCACTTACCAAGTTGGGCATTTGTGACGTATATGCACCAACTTGAGGAGGAGTGTTGAAGTGAGTCTCCTAATTGATCAAAGAGATTTATTTCCTTGATTAATTAAGGGATTTACTTTCCTATTTTATATAGTTGTCAAATCATTGTATAATTAGGAGATACTTTCCTAATCCTTTACTGTGTCTAATTCCTTGTAAAGCACTCATATAAACTCTTATATATACCTCCTTATGGAGAAGAATAAAATAAGAACCTAACATATTCAAACCCAAATATTCATATTTTAGCAGTTATTAACATGCAATAACACTTGGGTTTTGTAAAAGAAACCCGAATTTGCAAGAAAGACTCACCACAGCCTCAAGATTCAAGGTACCCACTTTCTATATTTTTATATTTTTTATTTATTTATCGGTATGACTATATTATCTAAAGCTCAAAGGCCCAAAACCAGAGTGAGGAGGAAGCTCTCTTCTCTCTGGTTAGTTAGTTAGTTAGTTCCTTCCCTCCAAGGCCTCGAAGCCACTCTCAGACTGAGAGTTTGAGACTACGAGACTGCTCTGTTAGATTAGATGATGAGATGAGATGTGCCTATTTTGCTTATTAGGCTTTGGGATGAGATCGCACTTCTGTTGCACTGCAATAGCAGTAGAACTTTGTTTATTTAAAATAATGTGTGTCATTTTGGAACCTAATCAGTGCTTACAGAGAGGGCTACCTAACAAACACAAATTGCAAAAAGTCTAACTATGACATTCTTAGACTAATCAATACCTACAACCCTGAGACCAAAAAATTCAACTTTGGAGCTGGCAATGAGTATGCAATTACAAGCCAAGATTTGGCTGACATCTTTGGGTTGTCGAACCATGGCAAGCAGGCCAAACACAACAACATCAACTAGACCGAAACTGGATTTTGTGAACAAATACTTAATGGGAGTCGAAAAGATCACCAAGACTGAAATTGATAGGTTTCTGGACAAAGCACTGGAGGATGAGACACCTCAGGGGCCAATGGATGTCACAAGGTTCATAATTCTAGAGTTATTCATCAGCAACTTATTCTGCAACTCAGGTTGTACACTAGCTTGGACATATGTGACAACAATAAATGCCGTGAAAGATATGAAGCAATATAACTGGGCAAAAGGAGTGCTGGACTACATGCACTTTGGTTTGGACCAAGCAATCAAGAACAAGAAAGACAAAAAAAAGCAACCAAGTGTTAGTGGATGCCTTGTTCTAACACTGGTAAGAAACTACATCCCATCGGTTGTTAATACTATAATCGCTTTCTCTTCATATGTATTAACACATCACATTGAAAACCATGTTTGTAGTATTGGTTGTGTCAAAGAGGTAACTTGATAAGTCCTATCGTTGGAAGAGAAGACATGACTCCGGCAGTTGCAAGATGGAGCCTTCCAGAGCTGAACGTGAAGCTAGCTCATTTGAAAAATGAGCACATTAAGGTACTCATCATCCAATATATCAACGTATATATATATACTATGGCACTACTAATTCACAATCGTAGCTACTAACTCCATTACAAAATCAGATAACCATTGCTGAAAATAAAGACGACAATGAAGACAAAGAGAGTGATACCGAGCATAATGATGGTGGAGATGATGAAGATAACAAAGAGAATCAAGATGAGAATGAACAAGAGAATCAAGACCAATTGCTTAAACAACTTCATAAAAGGTATAAACAAGCGGCTCAAGATCAAGAATCCAAATTAACTTTGAATGATTGGGTACGCTAACCAAGACTCCACAAATATTTAGATTTGATATATAGATTTGAGTTTTATAGATGGATTACTACTAATCTGAATAAGGTATCTTATTGACTAACTTGATTCTATTGTTAATGCTTGTACAGTGCAAGGGTCAAAAGCAGAATACTTGCAAAGGGGAAAATGATATTGCTCAGCAACAACTGTTTACCAGTCACTACTACAAAAAATGAAATAGACGACGGGAATCCACCGTCATGTATCATGTTTTAAAACCGACGTGAAATCGACCGCCGTCTTTTAACACATAAAATAACGACGGCAAATAACCAACGTGGTTAATATATTACACGTCATAAAAAAAAACTAAAATCGACGTCTAATTCATACATAAAAGCATAAAAAGACAACATTTGACTATATTAGACGACAGTTGTAGTTAAACACAGACGTTTAAATAATGTTAAATGTCAAAAATAACTACAAACCCGACGTAAATATTCTTATCAACGTCTCTAATTAAAACAAAACCGATGTGTAAAACGTAGAAACCGTCGTGGTTAATAAATACTACGTTCACTAAATAAAAAAAACTGACGTCTAAAACATATAACATGGTAAATTAGACGTCACTTTTGTCAAAAACAGTGACGTCTTAAAGATTTAACATGACATATATTTACTTGGACTGACGTAAAAAAAACAAATAACCACGACCCTTTAGATCACCACAGACGTTGAAAATTATTTTGACGGCTTGAACAGAGAAATAAACGACGTGGATTTAATATTACACGTCGGTTAATTAAAATACCTGTCATGTTTAATCCATTTACTATGGCGTAGGAGTCACATTTTAGGACGTTGTTAGTAATTTACAACGTCGGTGTTTATAGACTTTGACGTGGTTGGCATTTTAAAAGTCTCTTTTGTGAGCCACTTAGATGTGTGTAATCTCTGAGACGTCATTGCTTTTAGCCTAACCGTCGTTAAGAAGTAACGAAACGTCTTGAATTATGGATTTGACGTCGGTTATTGTAAAATGAAGGTCGTGGTTAGACTTTACTATGTCCCAAAAATTCAATTCTTCGACGTTGTTATATCCTTACTACGTCGGTTATTTATTTGTTCCATGACGTGGCTAGTCTTTTTTAAGTCTCTTTTATAACCTTTTTTGACGTGTGTATTCTCCGAGACGTCAATTGTTTAATTATAACTGACGTGCAATAATATTTTTACGACGTTAATCATCAATTGATTATATCCGTAAATTCGTCGGTTTGAGCTCTGCCATCATGTTATACTTTATTGTTCGTCGTTGATTATTTTATTTACTGTCGTTGTTTTAAATATTTATTAACCGTTTTGAAATTAATTTTAATTAACCGACGTGTTTTCTTTTTCAAATGGCAGTTTTTTTTTCATTTTTGCGTTGTCATTCCACATCGGTTGTGAAACCCCGACGTTGGTTGTTTTGTAGATGTCTCTTTTTGCGATTTTTGTAACTTGACCGTCGTATTTTCAGCTTTAACCCATTATTTTTAATTTTTGATTTGTTGTGCCCAAAGCCTGCAGAATGAAAATGTGATCGGAATTAAAATGATATACAGAGCTATGAATTAATGTCATACAATTAACTGCATAACTAATGTCATACATTACAACAATCAATCAATCCATATATCTTCACACCCATCTCTAATATTCTCACTCCCAAACTCACCCACTAGGTCATCAAATGTGTCAACATTTGGTATCCCTCTAGTAAATGGCTCACACTCAATTCTAATATCACCTAGCACATCATCACCAATAACATCATTATATTCTCTATTAGGCATTGATAACATTACCGACCAACCACGATGCATTGGGTCGTCAACATAAAATACTTGTTTGACTTGAGAAGCCATAACAAATTGGTCATTCCTATGTCCAATTTTACTCAGATCTACAGGGTAAATCCAAGTTCGTTGACTACAAGGCCCGAAGTGTTATCTATCCAATCACACCTCAAGACTGGGATTCTAAACTTTTGGCAGTCAAGGTCCCAAATTTCTTGAATAACCCCATAAAAATTCATGTTGGAGACTATAGGGTTTTTATCCTTGGCATTAGCAACTTGCATAGTATGTGCAAGTAAATAAACTCCACTATTTTGGACAGTTCGCACATCATCTTGTGCCTTGGTGTTAAATTTGACACCATTAATAAGATAGCTCCTATATGATGGCACTGCCATGCTTGGACCAGCTGCTAACCACCTCAAATTTTCTGATACGCCATTATTGTCTTCCCCATTAAGTTCACTTTAAATTTGCAAATTAAACATATATCTTAATTCAATCTAACATATATATAGAAAGAAAGAAAATTAAAATAAGTTCAATATGTCATTCAATAACATATATACCTTAAAGCGTAGCCATTGAATGAAAGTGCTATTGTGCTTATCTTGTAGCCACTTTGTTCTCTTTCTAAATTTTGGATAAGTGGTCTTGATGTGGATCATATGTTCCCTACAATTGACACGAAAAAATCACGCATTACGGTCCCTTGTATATAAGATAAACATAAGGAGTAATAATATTTAAAATGGCTACATATGAAAAATTAAACTCATACATACTCGATATAAGGTAGGACTTCCTCCGCATTCTCCAAAACATATAGATGTGCCTGGTTCAACAAGTCCAGATCAACTAAGCTCACTGTGCAACCTGATAATGGCTTTGAAACTCCCATATTCTGGCTTGAAGGCACTCCAACTGTACTAACATCAGATAAATGCTCGGTACAAAACTCTACAGCTTCTTCAGCTATATACCGCTCAGCAATGCAACCTTCGGGACGAGTACGATTCTGAACATACCCCTTTAGCACTTTCATATATCTTTCAAACGGATACATCCATCTAAAATATACTGGCCCACATAGACGAACTTCTCTGACAAGATGTACCACTAGATGAACCATGATATCAAAGAATGAAGGGGGAAAGTACTTCTCAAGCAAACACAAAGTAACTACTACATCTTCTTCCAACTTATCTAGCTTGGAAACATCTACTGTCTTTGCACATATAGCATTGAAGAAGAAGCACAATCAAGTTATTGCATACCTTGTAGGCTTCTCCAAAACAGAACGAATTGCCACAAGGAGCAATTGTTGCATCAAGGTATGACAATCATGAGATTTAAGGTCAAGAAGTCTTGAATCTTTTAAAGATACAAGATTTTTTATATTTGAAGAATAACCTTCAGGAACCTTCATACCATAAAAAGAATTGCAAACCGCTCTCTTCTCTGCTCTTGACAAATTCCAAGGCCCTGGAGGCAAGTGAGTACGTCTTTCTCCATACTTGGGTTGTGTAGGGGCTTTTTCCTTCCGGCAGCGAGTGGGCTGGACTGATGAAGTTGTCCCCTTTGTTTGAGTTCGAAAATTAAGCCCCAAAATGCTTCGAAAGGGCAGCAAAGCCTTAGGAAGTATTTTGGTTATCTTCTCCAACAAAAACAGCAGAAAGTTACAGATAATTTCTTCACATTCACAGATGAAATTTTGGGCTTAGCATGAGGGGCATGTGGCATGAGAGCAAAGTTATCATGGGTTTAGCACTTTTGGAAAGAGAAAGCTTGTGGGTTCCTATGGAGGTCAGAGGTTCTAATGGAAGAGAGGAGAGGTTCTAAGGAAGAGAGTTTTAGGTGGTTTTCGTAGCTTCCGGCAGCTCGACAGTGACTCTGTCAGAGCTGTAGCAATTTTGCCAAAGCAGGGGAGATGGGGGAAATGGGCTAGCAAAGCACGAAAATTTGCTGGGTTTGCAAGAGAGAAAGCTTGCTCTCTGAAGGTGGTGGGTTTTCAAGAGAGAAAGCTTGCTCTCTGAAGGCTGTGTATTGTTGTTGTTTTGGCTGGGTAGAAGAGGCCCTATTTATAGTTGCTGGGGTTTGCTCTTCTCCAAGAAACCCTAATGGTTTCTTCCCAACTTAGCTAAGTTTTTCTCTTCCTTTCTTCTCTTCCTTCTTGACTTATCTCATGGTGGCAAAGCCAGCTCTGCCCTATCCCACAAAATCAGAGATTTTGGGTGCTCCAAGTCTCTTCCAGCAGCTGCCTCAGAGAGGAGCTCCCCTTTTTCACCCATCTTCTTTCTCATCTTTCTTCCCCTTTCCATGGCCAAACCTGAGGAAGGAAAGGAAGTAGATGTGCCTGCTAGTTTAAGAGATGGCGTCCTCCCCTGCGTGCCAAGATCCGTTGGTTTCTTGAATTCTTGCATTTGGAACTTGTTCCCAGCAGCCACTCACGGGTAGCTTTCCAACGTTCGTTGGTGGTTTTGCCTTCAAACTGAGTGCCAAGGCTTGAGCTGGTTTCATCCTAATTATGTTGGCTTTTGGGACAACCACAAGATCTATCCAATGGATGGGATAGCTTTGTCAAGTGTTGGGCTTTATTTTGGCTAGTTTGTTCTAATTGGGTTAATGGGCTTATTTTTTGGCTAGTTTATTCTAATTGGGTCAATGGGCTTATTTTTTGACTAGTTTATTGGATTAATGGGCTATTTTGGTTGAGGCAATGGTCCACCTCCTTTCTTGTGCTTACCCATGTTTGGGCCTAAGAAAATGGGCTTGAGTCTCGAGGCCCCCAAGCGACCCGAGACTTCCATTTCTTGGCCCATCGATGGGCCCCATGATAACTTGTTACCATCCATACCACAACCCACTCAAGCAAGCCCCGGGCATTTGAGTGGCTTGGGCCCACTTAAGCTTGTAGCGTGACGTGTTGCTTATTTGCTTGGCGTGGCATGTGTGCAAGCGCATATGACGAACTTTCGCGTGCCCTAATCGGGCTTCTCCTCGGTAAGGTATTGCATTGGGCCGAGAATTTATTTGGGCCGAACCGTGGATTTTTTGGGCCTCAACAGGTTGCAAATCAATTTTTACCCCCATGTTCAATAAGTCTAACTGTTGCGTAGATTTAGCTCCACCAAAATGGATTAAGCTGCATCCTCAACTTGTGATACTCGCAAGTGCACGAGCCGTTGGTAGTTTAGCGTATGTAAGTGCGAGGTCGATTCCACAGGGATTGGTGATTGAATGATCCAATTTAGTTTCCCTACACAAAACAGAAATGAAAAAGAGGAAATAAATAAAACAAGGAAGAAAGAAATAAGTAACTCAAGCAAATAAGTTCCCAAGTTCAATTAGATTAATGGATTGATTCTAGCTAAAGTATGATTAAGCCATGGTGTGTGGTCATAACCTTGTGTTCCTAATTCCCTAATTTGATCATTTGTTGTCTAACCTAAAATTAAGCATTAGGAACCCATTAAGCATAGAAGAACATTTTAAACAACCAAGCATGTATCTAATCCCTGTTGTCGAATGTCCATACATACTCTTCCTATTCATAGTTCAATTCGAATTAAAGCATGGTGTATACTCTTAATTCAAACCAAGATAGCTAACATGCAAGCCTAAATGGTGATCAATCATTCAAACTAGCATATTAACTTATAAGCATAATGAATAAGAACAAAAACCATAATTGAAACTTGGAAACTAATTCAACTTGAAAACTTAAGAAAAGAATTTACATAACAAAGAAAAATAAATTACAACTAAGAAAACATTAAGGAAACTAAGAGAACTTTGAGGAAGAAAGGAAGTGTTTGAGAACTTTGAGGAGGGAGAAGAAAGTGTTTGGGAACTTTAGAGAATTTTGGAAGAACATGTGTTTGAGAGCTTTGAGGATTTTGGAAGGGAATGTGTTTGTGAAGTGTTTGAGACATGAAGACTTTTGGAAGAGAAGGGAAGTAGAGAGATGTTTGATATTTAGTACAAAGAAAATTTAATAGAATGATCTTATTACAACAATTGAGAACTACAAAGGGAAACTAAGAGAATTTGAGGGAGAGAAGGGAAGGGAGCTCTAGAGAAGTGCTTGAGAGCTCCCCCCCTTGGGGTGTGTTTACAAGCTTAGAGAACTTCCCTATTTATAGGCCTAGGGGAAGTGAAAATCTGAATTCAAAATGGCTAATGCATACAACACTTGTTTTATAAAATCTGAAATGGTTGATGCACTTGTATTAGAAAATCTAAATTGGGTGATGCACTTGTATTAGAAAATCTTGAATTGGTTGATGCACTTCACCAATAGATCCCACCAGCAGCCCTAGCTCATCTTCATGTCACCATGACCAAGCTTCCAACCAGAAATGATAGCTCATACCTAGCTCACCATGACCAAGCATCCAACCAGCACATGCTGAGGTCAGCATGACCAGCAACTTCAAGGGCTTACAACTTGGGCTTCTCTTAATCAAATTAGGACTTTAAGCACTCTAAATTGAAGTTCAGAATGTCGTCTTTCCAGCCATATGTTATTTGGGCCAATCCAAGGTCGGAGGAAGAAGATAAGGCCGAAACAAATTGCTAACTCATTTTCCGTGCTGATAAGATCCATCCTGAGAATGGTTCTGTGTTTGCTAGGTAACGGACTCCAAATTTATCCAATGGGGCTGAATTTTGGATATGTTATAGTACACACCAATTGGAACAACTTTCATGAAGAATGTGGCCTCATTCGAGCTATGTAGGTTGTTGAAACAATGCTTGCAATATGACCTACGGAACTGGACTGGCAGGGGGCTGTAGCCAAAATGAGTTTGTCTTTAAGCTCTTCTTCCCTTTATCCAAATCAGGCTTTAACATGCATGGATTGCATCATTTCCTATCCAAAGCCATCATTGTTCCCTAAAGCTGAAAGATAAACACAAAAAGGATTAAAAGTACAAGTTTAACTCAAAAACATAACCAAATCATAAGCTAGAAGGGTACAAAATGATATACAATTATGAACCGATCAAATACCCCCAAACCTAGATTTTGCTAGTCCTCGAGCAAAACAACACAAAACAAAGTTAAAAACAAAACAAGAAGTTAACTAGACCACTTTCGTAGGTAACTCGATTGCATTGAGCGTATGCAACAAGCCTTTAAACCTCTAGGCATCCCTAGTAGGAGGAGTTTTGTCTCCTGAGGGTTTAACAGTTACGATACCCACAAACGTTTTTCTAACTCTACAAAACAAAATGGTTAGAAAACTTATTAGATTTGTTAGTTCTTAAGCAAAACCAAAAACAAAAACAAACATAAAAATAAAAACAAAACACAAAACACAAAAACAAAAAAAACAAAATCAAAATAAAAACTCAAAACAATCTTTCCGAACATTTTGTGAAGAGAAATGACTCATGCACATGACTTAAACGTTTTGACAATAAAAGCTCAATTTTAGACGTTATTCACAAAGCGGCAAAGTTCAAAACATAATATGCTCAAAGTGTAGTAGTGTGATAGCCAAATGCAACAAATTCCTCAATCTTAGTTTTCACACAATTTCAAAAATCATACAAAGCACAAATTCAACTTCAAATCTCACCAAAGTTGTCCTCTCACAAATGAATCACTCAGAAGAGGGCTATAATGCAACACTCAGTTATAAACATGAGATTAGAGTTAAACCATAAAGACTTAACTCAAAATAGAAAGATGAAGAACTTGCATTAATATGATCTCAAGAAGGATGCCAAACACTTAAAAGCAGAAAATGAATGCAATTCAACCACATGACATTTAAGATCAATTTAGGTCTTTAGTAAAGGTTGTAACTGGACCAAGGGAGTAAGGTGAGTAAAAAATGAAAGGTATGGATAATACAAAGTCCAAGGAACTCGCAATGTAAGAGCATAAAATAATTGTTTACAAGACTTCGAATCATCACGATTAGATTTTTTCTTTTACATGATCAAAACTCCTTATACCTTCATTTACATTGATTGATACTCCTTTCCTTTAATTGAACAAACACCAATTTATTTTGAAGGCCCAAAAATGAAATTTCAATCAACCACCACTTAAATTTTCTCTTTTCTTTCACCAATTATGTGATTTTTTTTTTCTTCGAAATGTAACACCCATTCCCAAACTTAGTATGAAAAACACATCCCAATTAAAGCTCATGAGTTCCTTAGAAAGGTAAATATTTGTTTTTCGGGCTAAGGCGAGGAAATAAAATTGGTAAATGAAAGAAAAGGTTTACATGTAGGCTCAAAATGGTTAACAATGGAAAATCATGCTTAAGCATGCATAAGGTTAGCTTGAAAGGCACAAACGATCCAAAGAGGGCCTTAATATCACTTCTTAAATGTCATGAAATCAAATTGCATAAGAATGAATGACTTTTAAGTGTTCAACCAAATCAATGAATAATGAGATCAAACAACAACTTTGATGACAAGAAAATAAGAGTATGTATATAACACTCATGAATTGAAGTACAAGGCTCAAAAGCTCACTTTATATGGTTGGTTATATAAGTCTAATTTATGCTTCATACAATTCTTTAGATCATGCAAATCCTTTAATTGGAAAATTATGAAACAAATGGCAAGTTTAAAGAAGGTTTCAAGCATATCATGTTAGAACAATGCCAAATTAATTTTTTTTTTTTTTTTAAATTTAAATTTTTTTTTAATAAAGAAAAAAAACACTAAAAAAAAATGAAATCCAATTTTCATTTAAGTCATGCAAACATTTATCACAATCTCATCAAATGTGTTCGGAAAGTGAATAAAATCAAAATAAAAATAAAAGCAAGACTCAAACAAAATAAAATAAAAATAAAAACAAGCAAAAAAAATTAAATTAAATTAAGGAAAAAAATCAAATTTACATGCTAAACTCCAATACCCCCAAACCTAGAAATGAACATTGTCCTCAATGTTTAAAAATTAGGAACAAGCAATGTCATAGCAAGAAATGAAAGGTACTAAAGTAAATATAAATCACAAAACACACAAGAATTAAAATACACAAATAAAATAATTACAAAAATAAAAATTACAAAACAAACAAAAAATGAAACAGTAAACCCTAATCACACAATTCTGAAACCCAAAAAAAAATTTGAAGCCCAAAGCCCACAATGAAATTAACCCACCTTGAAACCCAAACAAGGTGAAAAACCGACCCAAAATGAATTCTGAAGCCCACACATTTTATTATTATTATTTTTTTTTAAAAAAAAGAAGATAAAACGTGAATTATGAGCGCAAAGTGGGAATTCTGAAAAGAAAGCACGTGGTCCCTAATGTCGTCTCATGGATAGTCACGGGCAGAAAGCAGGAGCCACGTGTCGACGCATAGAGGCGCCGCAGACTCCACAAGCAGAAATTACGGGGCCATACAAAGTCGTGATGACTTTACTGAACGCGTCCGTTCAGAAAGGTCACGTCGAGATAAATGTGTTGGGTACGGTTGGAAAGCGAGAAGGTTGTGGGACTCGATGAATGCTGGAGATTCAGAAATGCTTAGACGCTGCAATGGCTAGGGTTTGTCAAAGACTATATTTATAAGAAGGAAAAAGAAGGGGATAAAAACAAAACCACAAACTCAGAAACACAAAAGAGAAAAGAAGAAAAAAGTGAGAAATCAAATGGCCTCTTCCTACCCATTTTCGTTGGATCTCAACCTAGCTCCACCGACTCAAACACGGGGCCAAGCAGCAGCACCAGTATGGATGCCTTACTTTGGCTCCTCACGGGGGCCTGTGTCTGTCAATGACTCAATACTCCTAGACAACGATGTTGCTATTGGAGTTGGCAGAAATTTAGTGACTCCCAAAGATATACATGTGTTCGGGACAAGGGATGACAACCGAGTCACGAGTGATGCCCTGGCACTGAGCGTGCAGAGTACAGCATGTGTTGCAAGTTTGGGTCATCGCCTACTTGCGAAGTCCCATGAGGTAGAGGTGCTGAAAGCTCAGTTGGCGGCGGAGCGAAGTATGGTTGAAGATTGTCAAAGTGCTATAAAGAGCTTAAAAAGGGAGAGGTCAAGGATAGTGGAGGTGAATCGACACCAGCTAGAAGTATTGCGGGACGAGAATAAAAACCTATCAAAGATGGTAGAGTTGTATTCTCGCGACATGCGAAAGCAGCTGGAGGACCTAGACCGACCGGGTAAACGCAAGCAAGCAGATCGCGAGAGTAGTTACGCTCAAGCTAAGATTGCGATCTTTGGGAGCTCAAGTGATGAGCCCCAAGAGGCTGTGCGTGAAGCCCCGGAAGAGGACAGCCAGAGGGCCAAACTCAAAGCTCCTATGGTCGAGACACCGAAGGCCAAGAAGAAATGATTTCAGTTTTTATTTAATTTCAAAGTGTATGTGTGTTTTTTTTTTTCTTTAATTGGGAAATAAAAACGTTAGCTATCTCAAAGAAACGATCGACCCTAAATTTAAAGAACGACAATCAAACAAAAACACGAAGACCCAAACAAGATTTTTTTTATTTTTTATTTTTAGTTAAGTAAATACACAAATAACTGCTTCTTCTTTTAAGAGAAAAACTTAAGGATGACCAGTTAAGGGCCTCAGAAAACACAGCCAGGGGTTCCGGGAAGGTTGGAGGGGTCACAATGGTCCCGCTTAAAACCCTAACTTCTTAGACACCGAAGGTGTCGCCTTAAAGAACTCCTAGACACTGTATAGACTGCGGTTGCTCACTGGAGTTACCAAAAATTTAGCTCCTTCAAAGAATATCCTATGAGTTTTAAATTATACTACCTAATTAAATAAAAAACAAAATAAATAAATAAATAAATAAACTGAAATAAACACGCAATTCAAACAAGAATTTAAAAGAAGAGTTGGGATTCTTGCACCAGGTGTCCAAGACGCATCTTTAATTTTGTCTCTTCTTCCAACTACATTATTAAGAAACCTGTCAAACAAGAAGAAAATAATTGAAAATAAAATAAAATAAAATAAAATAAAAAAAAAACTGAAAAAGCAAAAACACAAACATCAGAAAACAGGGAGGCAAAAGTAAGTGAAAGTGTAGACATGCTCCCTTTTAAAAAAAAACGTGCTCGCAATTTGCGCCAGAAATGAAGGGATCCGAGAGAAAAGAGCACAGGATAGCACCCTCGAGATCCGAAGTGCTTTCGGCTCCCTCGTCTGTATAAGTCTATTTAAACTCATCTCGGTGAAGTAGAAGAGTACCCCGCATTTCTTCCTGCAAATTCAGAGAAAAACATCAAAAAATCCAAAAACAAAACAATGGCATCCTCATGCACTCACCTTGATGATCTCAACCTTGAATTGTCCCTTGCGCCACCGAATGCGCAGATAAGGGCTCCTCAAAACCATGTCTTCCCAAACTCCACATATCATCATGGTACGGCCTCAAACTTTGCTGAGGTAATACCGAACTTTTCTGAGGCAGTGCCGAACAGAGCAGCGCTGCTGGAAGGCATGATTGGCAGCAAGCTCACATCGACAGATCATCTGCATGTGGCAAAGAGGTCTGACAAGGCAGCAGTGGAGGAGTCCCACAATTTAACTGTGCTCCACGCGGTCTCGGCTACCAATTTGGGCATGCGTTTACTGGCGAGAACACGGGAGTGTGCCGCGATGAGCGAGGAAATAGTTTCCTTGAAGGCTATGGTGGCGGACTTGCAGAAACGGCTCTACTGTGCCAATCAGCACGTGGAAGCACTGCAAAGAAAAAATGAGGACCATGTGGAGCTGCTGCAGATTCTGCAAGTAAGAGATAATAGAGGCATGCCATGAAGATGAAGATGAAGACGAAGAAGAAGAAGAAGAAGTTGTTTTTATTTTTAATTTATTTGAATGTTCTTTTTTTTTTTTGTTTTTTTTTTTTTTTGTTTTTGTTTTTTTTTTAAAATTTTTTACTTTTTTTTTTTCTTTGTTTGTAATGCAGTGTTTGAGTGAAATAAAAATAATATGTTTTTAACACTCAGAAATAAACTAACTAACCACACCACGTAAATAAATACATAAACTAACTTAAGAAAACAAAAAAAAGAAAACAAAGAAGTTCCAAATTGATTTTTTTTTAAAATTTATTATTATTTACAACTAACTGACCACACAAAGAAAAATAAAAAAATAAAAAAAAAGAAGTTCCAAATTTCAATTTACAAGGATAAAAAAAATAAAAACTCAAATTTCAATTTTTTTAATTTTTTTTTTTTTTTTTTGGTTTGTTTTTTTTATTTTATAAAACACACAAATATACAAGCAACTCATGGATGACCAGTTAAGGGCCTCAGAAAACACAGCCAGGGGATCCGGGAAGGTTGGAGGGGTCACAAAGGTCCCACTTAAAACCCAAACTTCTTAGACACCGAAGGTGTCGCCTAAAGAACTCCTAGACACTGTATTGACGGAGACGCTCACTGGAGTTACCACGAGTCAGCTAATATAAAAAATCTTTTTAATTTTTTTTTAATAAAAGAAATAGAAAATTAAAATTACTAAAATAATAACAAAACAACTAAAGAGAAAAGATTGGAATACTCCCCCTTGAAGCGATTAGGTCGAGCATGGATGCATTTGGAGGTCGCGACTTCTCCCACTGCTCCACACTCCCCATTCTTATGATTGAGGTTGCCATCTCTCTCCATTTTTATTAAGCTATCATAAATTGCTAAAACGAACACAAAAAACTTGAAACAGAATTAAAGGATTACGAAATATAAAAAAAAACTAAAAATGAAAAGGAAAAATCAACACACGTCCAATTCCATGCTTCAAAGCAACAAGCACCAATGGGTTGTGTAAGCTGGGACTTAAACCCAGTTCTCTTGCTTGTTGGGCAATTGTCCTTTTCTGTTGGACTACAAACACAACTTGTCCATTAACGTCATTAACTTTAAAACTTGAAATTGTCCAGTTAAGAAAAAAAAATAAAGTAGGAAAGCCAAATAGAATCAAACAATGTTACCGATCCCCGGCAACGGCGCCAAAAACTTGTTGCGTAGATTTAGCTCCACCAAAATGGATTAAGCTGCATCCTCAACTTGTGATACTCGCAAGTGCACGAGCCGTTGGTAGTTTAGCGTATGTAAGTGCGAGGTCGATTCCACAGGGATTGGTGATTGAATGATCCAATTTAGTTTCCCTACACAAAACAGAAATGAAAAAGAGGAAATAAATAAAACAAGGAAGAAAGAAATAAGTAACTCAAGCAAATAAGTTCCCAAGTTCAATTAGATTAATGGATTGATTCTAGCTAAAGTATGATTAAGCCATGGTGTGTGGTCATAACCTTGTGTTCCTAATTCCCTAATTTGATCATTTGTTGTCTAACCTAAAATTAAGCATTAGGAACCCATTAAGCATAGAAGAACATTTTAAACAACCAAGCATGTATCTAATCCCTGTTGTCGAATGTCCATACATACTCTTCCTATTCATAGTTCAATTCGAATTAAAGCATGGTGTATACTCTTAATTCAAACCAAGATAGCTAACATGCAAGCCTAAATGGTGATCAATCATTCAAACTAGCATATTAACTTATAAGCATAATGAATAAGAACAAAAACCATAATTGAAACTTGGAAACTAATTCAACTTGAAAACTTAAGAAAAGAATTTACATAACAAAGAAAAATAAATTACAACTAAGAAAACATTAAGGAAACTAAGAGAACTTTGAGGAAGAAAGGAAGTGTTTGAGAACTTTGAGGAGGGAGAAGAAAGTGTTTGGGAACTTTAGAGAATTTTGGAAGAACATGTGTTTGAGAGCTTTGAGGATTTTGGAAGGGAATGTGTTTGTGAAGTGTTTGAGACATGAAGACTTTTGGAAGAGAAGGGAAGTAGAGAGATGTTTGATATTTAGTACAAAGAAAATTTAATAGAATGATCTTATTACAACAATTGAGAACTACAAAGGGAAACTAAGAGAATTTGAGGGAGAGAAGGGAAGGGAGCTCTAGAGAAGTGCTTGAGAGCTCCCCCCCTTGGGGTGTGTTTACAAGCTTAGAGAACTTCCCTATTTATAGGCCTAGGGGAAGTGAAAATCTGAATTCAAAATGGCTAATGCATACAACACTTGTTTTATAAAATCTGAAATGGTTGATGCACTTGTATTAGAAAATCTAAATTGGGTGATGCACTTGTATTAGAAAATCTTGAATTGGTTGATGCACTTCACCAATAGATCCCACCAGCAGCCCTAGCTCATCTTCATGTCACCATGACCAAGCTTCCAACCAGAAATGATAGCTCATACCTAGCTCACCATGACCAAGCATCCAACCAGCACATGCTGAGGTCAGCATGACCAGCAACTTCAAGGGCTTACAACTTGGGCTTCTCTTAATCAAATTAGGACTTTAAGCACTCTAAATTGAAGTTCAGAATGTCGTCTTTCCAGCCATATGTTATTTGGGCCAATCCAAGGTCGGAGGAAGAAGATAAGGCCGAAACAAATTGCTAACTCATTTTCCGCGCTGATAAGATCCATCCTGAGCATGGTTCTGTGTTTGCTAGGTAACGGACTCCAAATTTATCCAATGGGGCTGAAGTTTGGATATGTTATAGTACACACCAATTGGAACAACTTTCATGAAGAATGTGGCCTCATTCGAGCTATGTAGGTTGTTGAAACAATGCTTGCAATATGACCTACGGAACTGGACTGGCAGGGGGCTGTAGCCAAAATGAGTTTGTCTTTAAGCTCTTCTTCCCTTTATCCAAATCAGGCTTTAACATGCATGGATTGCATCATTTCCTATCCAAAGCCATCATTGTTCCCTAAAGCTGAAAGATAAACACAAAAAGGATTAAAAGTACAAGTTTAACTCAAAAACATAACCAAATCATAAGCTAGAAGGGTACAAAATGATATACAATTATGAACCGATCACTAACCGAGCAGCAATTCCATCTTTATTTTTTCCAGGGATCTCTAGCAATGTACCAATGATACTATCGCAAACATTCTTCTCAATGTGCATAACATCTAGGGCATGCCTCACAGGGAGGTATTTCCAATATTCGAGATCAAAGAATTTTGATTTCTTCTTCCAACAAACTCTGTCACCATCATTCTCACCAACACTTCCTCCATTTTTCGAGCCCCATATGTAATTAATATCTTCAACCATATGCAGCACTTCTTCTCCGGTTAATGGCTCGGGAGGCATGCCATATTCAGGTTTCCCATTAAAAGCTGCACATTGCCTCCTATATGCCCAATGTAACAAATTTTGTGGCCATTTTTCAATCTGTGACTAGGTGTATCATCGCCGCATATTGGACAAGCTTTATATCCTTTAACGGCACAACCAGATAAGTTTTCATAGGCAAAAAAATCATTAATTGTCCACAGTAATACACCTCTGAGTGTAAAGTATTCTCCTATGTGGGCATCATACACTCCTCTAATCCCATCCCACAGAGATTTCAAATCATCAATCAAAGGCTCTAAGTAGATGTCTATATCATTTCCGGGCTGTTTAGGACTGAAAATCAGTAAGGTCAACATCATGAACTTCCGCTTCATGCATAGCCATGGTGGGAGATTATATTTAACTAACATAACTGGCCAACAACTGTATCTGCTACTTAAAGAACTGTGGGGATTGAAATCCATCAGATGAGAGAGCCAATCTCAAGTTTCTTGGCTCATTACCAAAGTCGGGCCATTTTTCATCAACAAGTTTCCAAGATGGGGAATCCGCTGGATGAGACATATGACCGTCAACTGATTTTCTTGCAACATGCCAAGTCAAACTCTTAGCTATCTTATGTGATTGAAATATCCTTTTAAACCTTGAAATTGGAGGAAAATACCACACCACCTTCGCTGCCACACCCTCTTTCAAGAACCCATCTTTGGTTTCCTTCCACCTTGAGATACCACAAGTAGGACAATTAGTTGCATCCTCATACTCCTTCCGATACAAAATGCAGTCATTGGGACATGCGTGGATTTTCTCATAACTCATCCCTAAAGCAGACAAAGTCTTTTTTGCCTCGTACATAAAGGAAGGTAGTGTATTTCCTTCTGGAAGAAATTCTCCTTGAAGTATCAAAAATTCTGTAAAGCAAACATCACTCATCCCATGTTTTGCTTTCAAATTATATAACTTCACCAAAGCCGACAACTTCGTGTACTTACTGCAACCAGGGTACAAGGGTTCATCGCCATCCCCAATCACATTGGCAAACTCATAAGGATCAGATCCAATATTGGCAAAATCATTATCATCCATCCCTAATTCTTCAGAAACATAACTGAACCCACTTTGCTCATCTTCTTCCACATTGCTACTAGCATTGGTAGTCCATTCCCAAGGTTCTCCGTGCCATGTCCAAATCTGATAGCTTTGGTCAATTCCATTAAAGTATAAGTGTTCCCTCATAATTCCAACCCCAAACAATCGAATATTCCCACATTTAACACATGGACAACGAATCTCAATTGTATTTCTAAGATTTTCTGACGCAAAATTCAAAAATCCTTCCACTCCTAACTCATATGCCTTCGATCTTCTATCCGCATGCATCCATGAATTATCCATCTCACACTCTATAAAATTCATATATATATATATATAAAAGTGGAAAGACCAGCAATGAAACACTACCTCATTCAAATAGCAGAGAACAAAATGAAAATTAAATATAAAACATGGACAAGACGACGGTTCGAACAAAATAATCGTCGTTTAATATAAATTCAGACGACGGCATCTATAGTCACCGTCGTCATTAAGATACCCAAACCCAGAAATTTGTACGGGGTTCTGGTAGCCTAAAGACGACATTTAATGGAGAAACAGTCGTCTTTAGGCTACCAGTTGCGGCTTAAAACTCAGACGACGGGAGTAAATGAACAACCGACGTATAATAAACATTTGGACGACGGTTTGATCCGTCAACCGTCGTCGTAGTTAAAAAAAAAAAAAAAGCTTAAATCTCCCATCCCCATTCCTTTTCCAAGAACCCATGGCCAAACAAACATAAAAGAACCCAAACATAGAGTAATTATTACAAGAATGCAAACACCAAAACATAAAAGAACCCTAATATAGCTACCAACGAAAACATTTATGGATTTAAGAAGAGATTAGGGTTAAAGAGACTAGGGTTGTACTTACATGGATATTGAGAGAGAGCTGCGAGAATATAACAACTGCTTGAGAGAGAGCTTGGAGAATCTATGTACCCAATGCTTTGAGAGAGAGCTGAGAGAATATAACAAAAGCTTGAGAGAGAGCTGAGAGAATTAGGGTTAAAGGGACTAGAGTTGTACTTACATGGATATTGAGAGAGAGCTGGGAGAATATAAAAACTACTTGAGAGAGAGCGAAAACTTTCAGACAAATTTATGTTGAAGAGAGAGAATGAACTATTTGAGGGTTAAAGGGAAATTCTGAAAATTTTAGGTCGCGGTCAAAAATTTTAAAGTACCGCGTTTTTCAACAACGACGGTCAATACTTATATGGACGTCTAATTCTTACTTACAACGGCGGTTTCTACACAAGACCGACGTTGTAAACATAACGGACGTCGATATTTAATAACCGACGTTGTAGACCGAATTCAATTAGTCTTGGTTTATGTAGTTGACCAAAAACAGCGGGAGAAAACAGGCGTCGTTTCAAAAAACCCTAAACCCTAAATTTTACAATAATTTTAAAAAAATACACAAGTATGAGAAAAATGAACCAAAAATTGCTATGGACTCCTTACAACAATACCTTCTACAATAGTAGGCTAAAATATGGATTTCATAATTTTGAATTTATAGGCACCAATGGATCACCTAAACTTTAGGGTTATGTTATGTAAAGTATAAGGAGTGTTGCATTCCTAAGAGGACACAAATTAATGTGCAAACAACCAATTAAAAATACCCGCAAGTGCACGAATCTATTGAAGTATAGATTATGTAAGTACGGGGTCAATCCCACGAAGAACTTGTCGGCTTCCTATAAGTTCTAATTTGAGTACGTAAAGAACACTTAATTGACACACCACAAATGCACAAATGCAAAATGGAAACTAAAAATGAGTAAAGAAGTGTAAAAGAAATGAAACAACACAAGAAAACTAAACAAAAACACAAACAGCATTTTCTATCGCCATTTTATCACCACTTTATCACCTGTGAACAGTGCCGTGAACAGTGAACAGTGCGTGAACAGTGAACAGTGCTACCGGTCGTGAACAGTGACGACCGGTCTTTTTTGGACAGATTCATGTGCGACCGGTCGCCTAAACAGTAACGACCGGTCGTTTTTGGCAGATTCGTTTCTCTGTTTTTCAGTTTCGACCTCTGTCCAGTGTTTTGCCTATAACTTTCCAACCGTACGTCCAAAATTCACGTTCTTTATACGGTTGGATTCAGCACAGAAAATTCAAGAACACTATGCGGACCAAAGGTCCAAAACAATTACGGAAACAGATAAAATTTAGTAACAAAGACACATAACGTGTCAAACACGCAACTCACACACACATTGGGGGGGGGTTTTGATTTGTTTGAAGTGACCTATTTCTATTGCATGAAAGTAAATGGACTTTGAAATTAAATGAGAATGGCAGAGATGAATTATCAAAGAGTGGAATCAAGATGTAACAAACACTAGGGTTTTGGAATCCACCCTAAACAATTCTATCAATGTTCATGGATACTCAAGTGATGAACTCTAAACGTGTTGATGAAGATGTTCGAAATCAAGACCATGGGTCGTGGCTCAAGACGCATTGATTCTCTCTAATATACGTAAAGTGCATGGTTCGTGCTACAATACTTGTGCCCTCCCCATAACCGAACCTAGGTATGGTTCGTACTTCGATTCAATTACAAGGAGAACCCATTAAGTTCAAAGAGAATATGAACATCACAAGAATCCTAATAGCATGGTGTTTACATTAGGTATTCAAGAAACCAAATCACATGGATGATTCTTACTTCATCCATTTATTGCTTAGGATAACATGAAGATACACATAATCCCAACAATCTCAAGAAGCATGCTTTCAAAGATGGCCAACCAAGGAAAAACACACATCAAGGATAGATTAATTTGGTGAATTGGAATTCATCAACAATATCTAGAAATTCATACACTCAAGCATCAAAACAATAAGGCAATCATGTTTATGGCTTCAACCTAAGCCCTAGCTATGGAGTTTAGTTCCTCATAATCATTTCAAACACAAATTCGAAATATAACTAGAAAGAGTTTACAGATTTGGAAATGATGAAAGCTTGAAGTCTTCAATGGTGGAAGTCTTCCCCCTTCTTCCTGCGGCTGCACCTCCCTCTCCTTCCTTCCTTAGCTTTTTTTGCTCTCCCATCTGCCCCTCAATTGTGGAATGATGTAATGAATCCAATACCCCCGTTGAAAAGCCTCTCCAATATCAGATTACACTCCCTTTGCTTCCCTCTCTCCTCCTTTCCAGCTTTACTTTTAGTATTCTAATGCAAAGTCTTCACCCATTGTCTTCTTGTCCCCTTGCAAATAATGAAGCCTTGTCCTCACAAAGATGCCAAATGCTTCAGAAAATATCTCATCTACTAAGGTAAATTCTTGTTACCAAGTGTTATGGTAACAAGAATAATCAAGATGACACAATGGAGGTAAAAGCTGGCCAATTCCGGATTTCCAGAGCTGTGGTAACATGATGGATTGGTTGGATAGGCAATACTTGTCCAATGGATCTCAAATTTGGATATGTTGTAGTTAACATCCATTGGAACAAGTCTCATGAAGATCATGACCTCATCCGAGCACCAGAGCATGTTGATCCCAGGCCAAGAAGTTGACCTACGAAAATGAACAAAAACAAAATTTATAACTAATAAAGCACTTTTAGCTCATTTTCATTCCAACCAAGGTAAAATCTAAGGAAACACAAAAAGGAAGTAAAAAGCTATAAAATGTCAAGAACTAACTCAAAATAGTGGGTGAATAACATGAAAAATCATGTGTAAAAATGAACCGAACAAGGAGTACCGTGCTTTGTCTCTAAATTTGTTTGAATTTTGTTATCATTTGAACTTTGAAAACTAAAATTACATTTTTCAGGCCTTAACGGGCAAGATATTGTCTCAATCAGTGAATAGAATTTGCCGGTATATTTTTCGGATTTTGTTTTGAATATATTATTAATATTAGTAATTAAATACAATAAAAAAATATTTCAAAAATTATATTTTTTAAAGCTTTAGGATAGAGACAATATTTCAATGAGTGCTTGGTAGTTTTCAGTTTAATTTTTGGATTTAGTTTTGAATTTAATATGGAATTAAATAAAATATAAAAGTCATTAAAAATTAAATGAAAAATGACCTAGCCGACGTTGTATCCTTTTAGAATGACGTTAAACATCACAAACTGACGTCATATAATTTTTAGACGTCGAAACAAATAGAAAACGACGTCTTTTTTTGGATAACCGACGTGGATTATTGTATTACCACGTCATTTTATTGTAGATAACCGACGTTGTTTATCTATACAACGTCAAATGTTTGAGATAACCGCCTTTGTATATTATTAAGACGTCGATAAGGTTACACTAACCGACGTAGTATATCAGTACAAAATTCATCTATACAAGATGAATTAATTATAAACCGTCGTGTTTATGACTATTACATGTCGTTTTTAAGAATTGTCGTCGATGTTATATTTCCAATTACAGAAAGACGATCATTGTGTACACATATGAGACGTGTAAATTAGAATCAGACGTCGGTTTTTGGGAACTAAACAAGTTTTTTTTTTTAAATTTAATTTTTTTTATGGTTGTTCGCTTGATTACAAAAAAAATATTTATGTACATTTTAAATAAACTAAAATAAACCTAAACATTGTTCGTAAATATTTATGTACATCAATTATCCTTCGGTAATAATTTGTTCACGAATTCTGCCCATTCATGCCTAACTTCGTCAATATCCTCTTGTTTATACTGAACTTTATCTTTTTTCTTTTCAAACTGCAAAATAAACCAAAAAACCGACGTGTTATAAAGATACAAACGACGGTTTTAAACAAAAATCTGACGTAGTAAAATAAAGAAAGTATATCTAAAATTTTGCGTTTTACCTTCTTCTCGAAATTTAGGTCTGGATCATGAATTATATCTCTCATGAATCGTATCACGTAATAGCCACACTCCACACTTGTTGGTTGTTTAGGAGTGCCGTGTAGATTTTTCCAAATGGCCTGTTGTTTACGTGAATTTTTGTTTATATGAATGTTAAACATTTTAATTGACCTGTTATAAGAAAACAAAGGGTGTTAATGACAAAACAAAAAATTTAAATACAAATAGTAACCTCGTGGTAAATCAGTCAAAACGACGGAGTTTTTAAAAAAATGACGTGATATTTTGTTTCAAACGGCGGTAAAAAATTACCATCGTTGTGTAACATTATAACATCGGTAAGAGTAAAACGTCGAATAACAAAAAATTGAACAGAAAAAATTAAAACGTTCTTAAATAAAACCCAAACGACGTGGTAGTTAAATTAACACGACGTTTTTAAGACAATACTGACGTAATAAATTATTTAACAAGTCGGTAATAACTTACCGTCGTTATATTTTCATTATAACGTCAGTATTATTA
The DNA here is from genome assembly GCF_965620075.1 of Prunus avium. NCBI lineage: Eukaryota > Viridiplantae > Streptophyta > Magnoliopsida > Rosales > Rosaceae > Prunus > Prunus avium. The sequence goes on along the minus strand of NC_142288.1, from coordinate 13,406,804 downwards.
AAAACCGTCGTATATTCAAATACTCTAAAGGAAAAAAAATCTTAAATAAGAAGAAATCAACTTAGGTATTCACTATACTTTTCATGTCGTCGTCAACTAAGCGTTTTGGCAGTGAATTCATGTAATAGGCAGTCTCCGTTGCTGGTCTCACAATTACCATCACCCAATGACCCCTACACATAATGATCCATATAGGTTAAATAGTACTACAAAGAAAAATATTACAAGCTTAGGAAAATACTTTAAATACTAACCCTGGATTATAAGGGACCAAGAAAAATTGATTCTCATCTGCTGTTTTCAAGCGGTTTGACAGGTTTTTTGTTCTGTCTGATAGAGATCCAGATTGAGAACTGACTAGCCCAGGGTCCACGAAGCCAACAAGGTTTACCATATTTGCCATTTTTAAATAGTCAAATAAGAACCTAAATATATGAAAGTCAAAATGAGATTTTAATTTAAAAGAAGGGGAAATGTAAAACAAAATGGGATTTCTAGAATTACCTCATGTATACTGATATCACTGTGGTTCCAATCTCAACCATGGAACCAAACTGCAAAATATCATCAGGTAAGAGGAAGGTATCATGCTCAAAGCCAAACACTTCCTTGGGCATGTGAACTGTCAGAGCCTCGTTAGTAGGCAACAACTTGGTCTGGAAATGTTGGCATAAGGCTAATAGAGGAGGTGGCATGTCTAGCTTTGAGAGATCCCGTTACAGGAAATAAATAAAGAAATATAAGTTAGTTTGTGTGTGAACTAAAATAAACGACTCTAACTAAACCCAAAAAACAGACGTGGTATATAATATAAACAATGGTTTCTAGTAAATACTGACAGAGGAAAGGTTTATACATGTCGGTAAATACATAACCGTCGTTGTGTGGAATTTATAACATCGCTATACTATAGAAAGGTCGTCTAATTAAAATGCAGTTAATGACATCATGAAATAGACGACGGTTTATAAAAGAGTTAGACGACGGCAAAAAAACACAGTCGTTATTTTTAATGTCTAATAATTTGCAAAACAAGTAAAAGCGTCGTGGTATTTAACTAAACACGACGCTTCTTGTAAGAAATAGACGTATATACCGTCGTTATTTTAAATTTTAACGTCGGATATTAAAAAGAACGACATCTATTTAAAATTTAAAAGGCAGAAATAGAAAATAGCAGAGATTTTACCGTGTCCTCTTTCTGTTTTCCAGCAGTATCAGCTTTAGGCTTTGGATCTTCTAATTCCAAAGCTAGGGGTCTGATACCAGTGGCCCCAGAGCAGCTTGCCTTATCATACATTGGATTTTTTGGGCTTTGATCTTGAGGGGGTAAAGTAATTGGAGTAATTGGAGAAATTGGGGTTTTGAGCATCTGGCTGGGATCAAAATTAGGAACTAGTTGACGGAAATATGCCAACATAGCCTCCCTCACTACTACAAAAAGGGCAAAAGACGACCAGAAAAAGACGACGGAAGAACAAAAAACCGTCGTTGTTTTTAAAAAGACGACGGTAACAAAAAACCGTCGTGGATAAGTGACTTAAACAACTAAAAAATGGAGATACTGTTGAGAATTTTTTTATAACGACGCACACAAATAAAAAAGCGTCGTCTTATTAAAAAGCTTTTCTTCATAGTTAAAATCTGACCAAAAAACAACGACAGCAGGTATGACAAGCGTCGTCTTTTAAAAATCAAGTGTCCTTTTTTTGGTAAAGACATGGTTGTTTTGAAAGAACTGCCGTCTATTATATGTAAAGACGACGGTTTTTTTATAAAAGGGTCGTCTATTATATGTAAAGACGACCCTTTTTATGAAAAGGGTCGTCTATTATATGTAAAGACGACGGTTTTTTTTATAAAAGGGTCGTCTATTATATGTAAAGACGACGGTTTTTTTTATAAAAAGGGTCGTCTATTATATGTAAAGACGACAGTTTTTTTATAATAGGGTCGTCTATTATATGTAAAGACGACAGTTTTTTTTATAAAAAGGGTCGTCTATTATTAAGTAAAGACGACGGTTTTTTTTATAAAAGGGTCGTCTATTATATGTAAAGACGACGTTTTTTTTATAAAAAGGGTCGTCTATTATATGTAAAGACGACGGTTTTTTTATAAAGGGGTCGTCTATTATATGTAAAGACGACGGTTTTTTTATAAAAAGGGTCGTCTATTATTAAGTAAAGACGACCCTTGTTATATGAAAATGATCGTCTATTATGAATTAAAGACGACCCTTTTCATATAAAAAGGGTTGTCTATTATGTAAAGACGACAGTTTTTTTATAAAAAGGGTCGTCTATTATTAAGTAAAGACGACACTTTTTATATGAAAAGGGTCGTCTATTATGAAGTAAATACGACACTTTTCATATAAAAGGGTCGTCTATTATATGTAAAGACGACGGTTTTTTATAAAAAGGGTCGTCTATTATTAAGTAAAGACGACCATTTTTATATGAAAAGGGTCGTCTATTATGAAGTAAAGATGACGGTTTTTAAAAAAAGGGTCGTCTATTATATGTAAAGATGACGGTTTGTTTTTAAAAAGGGTCATCTATTGTGAAGTAAAGATAACGGTTTTTTAAAAACAAGATTTAACGGTTATTTCAACTCTGATTTCAATCGTCAATTTAAAATATTTACACTAGTGGATACCACAAAATCTTATGTTATGTTTAATGAAAGTATAAATAAACTCTTAATTGTTAGTGAATATATTGTTTTGATGGCATACGCATTCTACGAAACTAGTTTCAACGATCCAACCGTCAAACTTGTTTGTTTACACATCGTGATCATATACGCCAAAAATCAGAAAAAAAAATAAATCAGAGATCAAGTAATGGGACAAAACATTTCGACGGTTATAAACGAAAAATCAAGATTTAACGGTTATTTTAACTCCGATTTTGATGATTTTTTACAGCTACACTCCTTGACCCTATATGAATACAATGACTCAATTTGATCTTCAATTTAAAATATTTACACTAGTGGATACCACAAAATCTTATGTTGTATTTAATGAAAGTATAAATAAAAAGGGTCGTCTATTATATGTAAAGACGACGGTTTTTTTATGAAAGGGTCGTCTATTATATGTAAAGACGACGGTTTTTTTATGAAAGGGTCGTCTATTATATGTAAAGACGACGGTTTTTTTATAAAAGAGTCGTCTATTATATGTAAAGACGACGGTTTTTTATAAAAAGGGTCGTCTATTATATGTAAAGACGACGGTTTTTTATAAAAGGGTCGTCTATTATATACAAAGACGACGGTTTTTTTATAAAAAGGGTCGTCTATTATTAAGTAAAGACGACGGTTTTTGATAAAAAGGGTCGTCTTTTAAAACACGCGACAAAATGGCCGCTTAAGTGAATTCGCGCTCGACAAATTTTCAAATTTTCACCCGTCTTTGAAAACCTTATCTCTCATTAACAAGCGTTGTCTTTTAAAACACGCTAAAAAAAGGCTACTTAAGTGAATTCGCGCTCGACAAATTTTCAGATTTTCCCCCGTCTCTGAAAACTTTATCTCTCCCTCCTTGAAACCCTCCTGCACTCTCTAAAACACCCTCATGAAACTCTCTACAAAATCATCAAAAAATCGATATCAATGAAGGAGTTGAGAGATTGAGGTCTTCGCAGATCCATAAGATGTAGAGGGAGGTTCTGTATTTGAGAATCAAAGCTGGTTGAAAGGTTTGATTTGAAAGATCTCGACCTTCACTTTCTTCAAAGAAGATCTCGCTCTCAGGCACTCAACTCGCTCATCAAACTCAGCGACTAGATCTAGAAAGACTTTGTTCATGTATTGTGCTAATTTCGTGGGATTTAAGTGAGTTTCTCATTTGGGTTTTTTATAAATATGCACAGCCGTCCCACAAGGCCTTCGTAATCAAGAAGAAGCTGACGAAGAAGATGAGGCAAAACATACCCATCCCTCACTAGATCCGTTTGTTTTTGGACCGACAACATCATCAGGTCCAAAATACTTTTTGTTTTTGTTGTTTACTTTAATTATTTTGGAATTTCATTGTTAATTTTCTGAATCTCTGATTTTTCATTTGTTATGGTGCCACCACAAGAACAGGTACTTTGCCAATTATGCCAATTGTGTTCTGTTGTCATTCTAGAGCTGCATAGATCTTTTTGCTAAGGTTAGGTTACTGCTAAACAAGTTTATGTTTAAGAGTATTGGGGTCTCTTTCGTGCAGGTCTTTCCTTTTCCGACACCAACAACTTGGAAAATGTGCAAGAAGGCAGAGCTAAGTCAACCCAAGAACAAATTGATGAAGTTAAAATCAAATTAGTAGAATTTGTGAGCTCCGTTATTTCTAATTATAGGTAGGAAGTATGTATGTAATAGAATAAAGATTGGTTGACTATGTAATAACTATTGACTCTTCAAAAAACTAAAGAAAATAAAACGATGGTTTTATTGGAAAAACCGTCATCTGTATATATTATCAATGACCTCTTTTAACACCATAACGTCTTTTTATATACAATCAACGACGGTTTTACTAAAAAATCGTTGTTTTAGAGTTAATAGACGACAATATTTCAAGAAATCGTCGTCTTCACATTTAATAGATGATGGCTTTTTAACAAAACCGACGTCTTTGGATATAATAACACATAGTTCTTTACTTAATAATAGACGACCCTTTTTATAAAAAACCGTCGTCTTTACATATAATAGACGACCCTTTTTATATGAAAAGGGTCGTCTTTAATTCATAATATACGACCATTTTCATATAAAAAGGGTCGTCTTTACATATAATAGACGACCCTTTTTATAAAAAAAACCGTCGTCTTTACATATAATAGACGACCCCTTTTATAAAAAAACCGTCGTCTTTACATATAATAGACGACCCCTTTTATAAAAAAACCGTCGTCTTTACATATAATAGACGACCCCTTTTATAAAAAAAACCGTCGTCTTTATATATTATAGACGACCCTTTTTATAAAAAAACCGTCGTCTTTATATATTATAGACGACCCTTTTTATAAAAAAAACCGTCGTCTTTACATATAATAGACGACCCTTTTTATAAAAAAACCGTCGTCTTTATATATTATAGACGACCCTTTTTATAAAAAAAAGCGTCGTCTTTACATATAATAGACGACCCTTTTTATAAAAAAAAACCGTCGTCTTTACATATAATAGACGACCCCTTTTATAAAAAAAACCGTCGTCTTTATATATTATAGACGACCATTTTTATAAAAAACCGTCATCTTTACTTAATAATAGATTACCCTTTTTATTAAAAAACCGTCGTCTTTAAAAATAATAGACGACGGGGATTTACCGTCGTGGTTTTATGCATGAAAAGACGTCGCTCGATTTTACGACGGTTGAAAAACCGAATACACGACGGTGGATTACCGTCGTCTATTTCGATTTTTGTAGTAGTGCCTCTCTGCTCTTACTGCTTCCATTATAGTTTCCCTTGACTTCGCCTCAATCCTCAAGGTCTCTTCTCTGACTACCTCCCTCACACTTTCCTTCAATTTGTCACCAAATTTCACTCTCTGCTGTTTCGGCAAATTGAAGAACTGAGTTGGGGAAACGCCATCACCAACTCCTCTAACTCTCCCACCATGCTCAGGGGTTCCCAAAGCAAGAGTCAAGACATCATTGGTCCCGGAGACAGTCAGAGTGCCTTCGGAGACTTGCTTTTGCAAATCATCCTAAAAGAGAGAAAGAGAGATTGTTAGAAACTGAGCAGGGTGTAAAACAGATAAATAAACCGACGTTGTAAATTATAAACAACGACAATTTTATTCAAACGTCGGTAGATAAAAACCCGTCGTATATTCTAAATAAAACAGATTAAAACATAAATCAAAGACCATCGTAGTATTTAAAGTAAGACGACGGACTATTGAACAAACAGACGTAGAACTTAATTTCATACGGCTGCACAAAATTACCGTCGTTGTATAAACATTCTAACGTCTAGATAAGATAAAACCGTCGTAAATTTTAATGAAGAAGTGAAAAAACTCGATTGAAATATGCATTCTTTTCCAGAAATTGTGCACCACAAATTTCAGTGAAATAGACAGAGAGAGGGAGAGTGTGTGCATGAGTAAACTTAAAACAAAAATGCAGCTCATAGAGGAATTTAAGCCGTCATATTAAGTCTATATAGACGTCTACTTTATTCAAAAACCGACGTCCTATTCATTTTTAAACGGTGGTAAATTAAACCCGTCGTGGTGTTTATTTTATAACGTCGGTTATTTAAACGTACGACGTCTATACCAAAATAAAACACTCTGTTTTTCAAATTTAGAACAGAGTTACGATTATTTTTGCCTTCTCCGTAACCTTTGGATCAGGGATGTTTCCTGTTTTATCTTCTCTTGCCTTCTTCCATAGAACAGCTCGATCGATTTCTTCAATATCGGGCATGGTTTCTACCAATTGGTCCTCCAAACCAACATACCCTTTTCTAGACAACCTATGGTTGTACTCCAATTTCTCCCTCCTCTGTTTCTGCTCAGTATGCACAGCCTCAAAATCTGGGGTTAACCTTGAAGCTACAAAGGCTTCCCATTGCGATTTCTCTATGAACTTATAACGCTCAGGAGGTTCTTTTAACTTCTCCTTGTCTTGTGCGAATGGAAGGATATACTGCATAGTTACGTTATACTTGAAATCCTTCCATTTTTGGCGGCATACGACAAGACCATGTTCTTGTACCTATCCCCAATAACATAGGACATTTGAACAGCTTCCCAAATCTGCTCCTTCACGTCCTTGGGCAATTGAGTCCATTTCTTGTCCACAAGAGGGACTCTGGTGCGTGCCAAAACACCAATGTAAGACTGCATCTCAATAGCAGCCTTGCCATATGGTCTGCCCTTTTTATTGAACTCAACCACAGGCTTAACCTTCTGAATTTTCCTCTTCACAACATGGTTCATTGTGCTGATACCGCGGCCGGATTTTGGCTCCTCAACAAATGTGGCTGTGCTCGAGTCTTTCTCGGAGGTTGAGGAAAATCTCATCCTCTTCGAGGGTTTGCTTTGAATTGATTTTTCTTCTTCCACTTGAGCCTTTGAAACTGATTTGGCTTCATCCCCTTGTGAATTTGAAACTGATTTGGCCTATGATGCTTGAGCTTCCTTGTTTTGAGATTCCGAAACCATTTTTAATTAATCTACAAGGAAAACAACGTCGGTTATTAAAAAGAAACGACGTAATAATAAAGAAACAACGTCCTAAAATACAGCCGTGATATCTCATTAGAACGAAGGTTGTAAAACAACACCGTCGTCGTAAATAGAACACCACGACGGTAACACTAAAACAGCGACGTCCTATTAAACAGTCTCTCAGACCATGTATGGAAATAAGACGACGGTTTTATATCTTTCATGACATAAATGTGTATACACTACGTCGGTTACTCATCCTAAGAACCGACGTGGTTTAAAATTTACAACATCAAACACAAAACGACTGTTCTTCTCCCACAAGACGACGGTTTTACCTTGTTTCCGACGTATTAATTCTCACACCATGACGGTTTTTAAACACCGTCGTGTTGTTTGCATTCGGTCGAATTTAACGGCCGTCGTGGTGTGTCCATTCTATCGTCGCAAACAAGATATAATTGTCATCTTTTGGCGTCGTGAAAGTATGGACTTATGAATTTAATCAAAACCAGTGAAAGATTTCCTCAATTTGACAGAATCTTGTTTCCAGACAACGACAGAATTCAAATGAAATGTAAAAAAAGGGAAGAGAGTGAGAAAAAACCTTTGGCGTGCAAAAAAAGTTTCCTTCCGACGAAGACGAAGACGAAGATGGTGATTTGGAGACGAAGACAAAGATTCAGACGATGATGCTGCTTTTGGGAAATGATAGGGAAACTGCGATATTTTATCGGTGAGAGAAAACCGTAGAACATTAGGTCAGGTGACGAAAAGTTTATATATTTTCCCAGAGCTCAATACAACGACGTTTTTATTACAAAACCGCTGTATTATTTAGTTATAACGACGGTAAATAATTCAGAACTGACGTGGTTATCACAACTGCCGAATGACTTTTGGAATTCCGATGTGGTTATGACGGCGCTTGTTTATCTAAACTGACATTGTACTTCGAAATTCAGCGACTATGTATTTTAATAAACCGACGTGGTTACTTTGGGGTTTTGAAAACGACGTCGTTCTCTTTTTAATACGCGCCAAATGACTTTTGGATTTCCGATATAGTTATGACGGCACTTGTTTATCTAAACTAACGTTGAATATTCAAATATGACGTCGCTATATATATTAGAACCGACGTGGATATTTACGATAATTTGTTTAAATATGATTTTTTCACGCGTTTTTTAACTCTCAGTTTTCAATTAGGGTTCCAACTTCTTCTTGCCCTTTGCTCTGTCTCATCAAATTCTAAAAAATTGTCTTTATGAAAGCAAATGGGTTTGCAGAATGATTCCTCACAAGACCAAGCATGGGTTTGCAGACGCACTTGCCCGTTTGAAGGCATACGAGGGTGTTCCTGATGCTCTAAAGTGAGGTTTTCACACCTTGTTGATTTTGATTGTCTGAAATTATTAGATATTGATCTGTGGCTGTGCAGGAGCTTGAGAACAAGAGGAAGGAGAGGGCCCAGCTTGCATATGAGAGGAAGAAACAGTTGAACAAGCTGAGGGTGAAGGCAGAAAAGAAACCACGATGTATTTGCCTAATTTGTGTACATATATTGTGTAAATATTGATCAATATTTAACACGAAGAGATTTGCCTTTTAATATGAAAATGTTGTTGAGGATTGAGAATTAAATTTTGTTTTGTGTTAAGAAAGATATTACCAAAATAAAAGAGAAATTAATTAATTTTAAAAAGCTATAAAAATAAGACGGCAGTTTATAGAGAAGGCAGACATATAAATAGAAAAAATACGACGGTAATTTGAACTTAGGACGTGGTAAATAAATACGACAGTAGTGTTGTAGGTACCGTCGTAGTACACTCCAAAATAATAAGTCGATAAATTAATCTCTCGCGCCATGGTATATTATTTAACACGTTGTTTTTTTTGTAATATACCGATGTGGATTACATTACATTATACGACGTGGATTCCATAAAATTATACGACGTGGATTCCATTAAAGAATAACCGACGTGTTTTTTACAATTAGACGGCGGTATGTGTATAAGGACCGCCGTGAGTTTAAAAGATTTATTGTATAAATTTGACTCTTTCTTTCAGTTTCAGTTTTCATTTAGGGTTCCAAGTTCTCTGATCTCTTTGGAGGCTCGTCTTCCTCTCTCACATACACACATACATCATCACTCTCTCTCACATCTCAAAGACAATAATTTGGATGTTAATGATGTATGCGTTTTGGTGTATCTCAAAGACACCAAGACGCACACATCATTAACTTTCAAAACATTGTCTTTCTCAAAGTTTGCAGTGGTCAGTTCAGTTCTGGTTTCTTTTTGGATTTTGTGTATTTAAAATATTGTCTTTCTCACTTTGGTGGTTCGATTATGATCAGGATCCAAAGATCTCAATGGTAAGATATCATACCTCTTGGGATCTCATTTTAATTTTCGTAGGCCACCAAAATTAAAAAATAATTAAATCTTAAAAAGAAATAAAAATTAAGACGGTGGTTTACAGAGAAGGCACCGTCGTAGTATACCACGTGGATTCCATTATATTATACGACGCGGAATAAGAACAGTTGGTCGTGTTTAGTTAGGAGTTAACACAGCAGGTTTTTTGGTGAACTGTCGTCTTTATGTTCTACGTCGGTGGATTCATACTTGCTGTCATTGTTTTTTGGTCATATTTTAACTCTGAAGAAAACCTTTTTAAAAAGACGACGCTTTTTTATTAGTGTGCGTTGTCTTTTAAAAATATTCAACAGTACCTCCATTTTTTAGTTGTTTAAGGCACTTATCCACGACCCTTTTTTTGTTACCGTCGTCTTTTTAAATACAACGACGGTTTTATGTTCTGCCGTCGTCTTTTTCTGGTCGTCTTTTTCACTTTTTGTAGTAGTGAGTGGTGAAATTGTGAAAAAATATGCAGAGCAAACAAAATCTCAAATCCATGAGCAAAAGGTATACTTTTCAGCAATTAGACAAGATAAAAGATTCAAATATCCAAGTACAACAACCTTAATTAGAACAATTCTTTCTTTCTTATTTCAGCAGGAAAAAATGAATGAACACAACATGGATGAAGACATTGCCACTGACCAGAATGAACAAGTGGTATAAAAACTCAAAAAACAAATTCAAACTACTTTCCCCCTATTTTATGAAAGAAAATAAAAGAACTATATATTTTTTTTCCTTTTAAAACGATATTGATGACCACAATTGACACCACTGTTAATGTCCAGCAAGAGAAGCATCAGCAACAACTTGAATCCCAACCCGACAGCCAAGAAAAGATGTATCAAAACATTTTTGTGGAGATGGTGGGGTCAGTACCAGAGTACTACAATGATGAAATGAAGCCTACACATGAACGCATCCATGAGCTCAAAGAAGCAATTGATTATTGGTTAGACAAAGCAGATGATCTCAAGTATAAGATGCAGGTTGCAATTCAATTGTGCATGGAAAAAAATGCATTTATTGAAAAAATCTCTAGTGAAAAGGAAGCTGCACAGAAAAAAACAAAGAAACTAAAGAAGAAGCTTGAACAACAAGAAGAACAAAACAAAAAGCTACAAGCACAACTAGAGGAAGAGAAATTGAAGAGGAGGCACCTGCAGAATAACTGTGAATTGCTTGAAGGAGAGAAAATGTCATGCATTGAGACCATGAAACAAAATGACTTTGATATTGCATCTTTAGCACTATGGGGTTTACAACATTCTTGATGCCATCTGCAAGCAAAGACTAGAAAGGATACCGAAGATTTTCACTTGATGGGTAAGAAATGTTTATGATGTTGAAACTGAAACAACAAGGCACACTAATAAACTGAAACAACATGGCACACTAATTCGCACATTGGTACATATAAAAGATAACTGTTATTACATTGATACTATGACAAAACTGTTATTACACTGACCATGTAATGTGACAACACTGCTACTGCAGGAGTGCATCATTTTGGAATGGAATTCCAAAAGAGTCATTGTACAAGGGTTGATAGGCGATACATCAATATCTAATAGCTGCCTATAAAGAGTTACTTCAAGTTGACCAACCCTGTAAAACATCAAAATGCATGTGGTGATTTTAATGGAACCCAACAATCCTATCTTTTGGAGTTTAAAGTTTTAGATCAAGAATAAGAATTTTGTCCCATTCCATTCATATATGATGTTTGTCTAGTTTTGGAATGAAACATAACTAAGGAATTTACCTAAGTTGACTGGAGTCAATTCCACTTAAGAGCCTGAATGGAAATAGAGAGGGTGGTATTTCTATGCCATAGAACTACTTGGAATGTAAAATCACTGCAAATGCCCTCTCATTAATTGGCTGTATTAAAATTAGAAAAGAAAATAACTCCAAGATAGTGAGGAAATGGAGTACATTCCTATTCCAACTATATTATTCCGGTCAAACAAACGGGGCCTAAGTTTCAAGTGGTTGATAGTGAATAGAACTAAAGTGACAGGTTTACTAAAGCAATGTCATTAAAAAAATATGTTGAAGTTTGATAATGTTCTTGATATACTTGATTTTGTTTTGGAATCAAAAGTATTACATTGTCTAATAACTAGTGTGTCCTTTACTGTCTCTCATTCCTACTCATCAACAAAGAGAAATTTGAAGGGGACTAATTACGAAGTAAATTACTTGGTTCACCTAGAACCACCTTTTTTTTTCTTTTTTTTTTTTTCAAACAGAACCTCCAGTTTTTGTCACTTTAGACACAACAAGCGGGATTAGATTAGAATAAAAGGTTCGAAAATGAGTTAAGATTATGTTAGACCCAAGTTCAACTATTTTCAGTTGTAAAGAGGAAAAAAAAAACTTGGAGAGTTTTGAAAATTTTAGTCTTGGAGATCTAGCAATATATATTCAATTCTGTCAAAACATTTGATACATATTTATCAGTTGACAGTATTAAAGTCAAAATTCAAGTGATCTCTTACTCTCTTTTCTGTATTGTTTGTGTGTGTGTATATATATAGATATATCTAAAGTCAAAGTATTTGCTAAATACAGGAAGTGTATGTCCTTTGTTGCTTAATCATGCTAGCATAAACTATACTTCCACCATTTTTATTAAAATCTGACATTGAATTTTTTTAACTTAATTTAGCATAGTATTATTTAGGGTCAAGACAACTTACTTGGATCCAATTTGAATCCATGTTGTTGGACCCTTCTTTTGGGTTATTTTTTGTCAGAAAGGCAAGGGGTATTTTCTCATACGTATTACTAAAGTGTCATTTTGGTTCGAACTTAAGATCACTGACCTGCAAAACCATTTTTTCATTGAATTAGACTCTCGTCGATGCCATTGATATATTTTTTTAATTTAATTATAACAACGATGTAAATCACAAGCAAACATCATGGGGAGCTCAATAAATTAACTAAAATGTTAGAATATTTAGCCCAAGCTTACATTTTACAAGTTGTGGTCTACCCCTGGCCAAGCCTGACCCACGTGTCCATATTATTAATAAGTCAACTGCAGCTACCAATTAATTAAATAAACTGGTTATTCCATGATTAATAATTGTTAAGTAAATTACTTATAAATGTATAGAATGTCAAGATGATAAATTATTGCAAGATATAATTTTTTAATAGGAGAATCGATCAAAACTCCAAAATTACAACTGGCTTTGTCAAAGCTTCCTTGAATTAATGCCACTTGTATTTTTGTATGATCCATCATGGATTTATGCAAAAAATTTGTTTAGTTTAATGTTTTATTCTACGCATGTACATATTACGTACGTGCATGTGTACTTCGAATAAAATGCAACCACGTGTCTACAGTGGCATGCATGGGTCCGCACGCCAATTGAAGTTCATAGGTCAAAACATGTTTATATAAAAATTAATTTGATTTAATTATATAAATATTTAAGAATAAATTATTAGAGTTGACAGTTGATGCTTTTACTCTGTTTACCATTCTGATTAATGAATTTTAATACTTAGTTTAATTGAATTGTGACAAAGAACACTTTGAAAACAGCTAGCCGCACCTTATCTGTAAAGCAGAGAATAACTTCTACAGAAAGCGATTATGTGAATTTATATTATTATAATATGAATATCTGTAAAAAAGTTTCCTGGACTGAAATCGGCTTTGCGGAGTCTCCAGCTGTTCGAACATCCATTTCCTTTTACTTTTTAGATTATGTACATGTACTCTGTTATCTAGGGTGCTTTTTTTGGTCTGGAAAATTACTCTAGGTCTAGGGTGTAGAATAGGATTTAGGGCAACAACTCAAACCCAAAAGCTAAAATCTTAAAATCGAAGTTGTAAACATTGCAAAAGACTGCATAAATGAGTTAAGCCAATTGAGTAGGGCAATGTGTCTGCCTCAAATTCAAATGCCTCTCACTTAATTTAGCATAATTTAAAATATCACTTTATAAATAAATAAATAAAATGATAAAGAATTGTTAGCGTTCAAACGACCTTGCGTGGTGCTCAAATATCAAGTGATCCAAAGAGTGATATGATATTTCATGCAAAGGGGACTATGCACAATTAGCTTCCAATAATGATCAAACTTGTCTATTTTTAAAGTTTTCCTCCAAGTATCATTCATGTGAAAAATCAGCCAAATTATACACATTTTTATTGTATTTAGTTGCACCCTTTAAATCACCTAACAATTTTATATATGCCTTATTATTATTATTTTTTTCAAGTGATGATCTTTGAGCAAAGTCATGAAATATAGGTGACCCTAAAATTTGAAATGTTGGGTAAAGATTCACCAACTCATACACAAACTCAAGAAAAACTTACATATGAGTTCAGATACATAAAACCCCCAAATTATCTCATATCCCACATAAGTAGATTTTCGATCGTGAGTTAAAGTATAGGAGTTTGTATAGGATCCTCAAATGATCGGGCACGAATTAAAAATGAACCCTAGAATATGAGTGATTTTGTGCAATTAGCCATAAAAAGGTAATTAGGAGTGGTTTCCACCCCTAAAGGTGCAAAATACCAAATGAAACATGCATGGTAGAAGAACAAGTTGTACTGTTTTTTTCTCTCATCCTATCCCATCCCATCCCATACCCTTTTGTCTCATTCAAGAATAAACAAATATGGAACAAACAGGAGAGATACATCGTAATCATTAATTAAGTTTGAATCCAGGAAATGCATAATAATATAGCAAAATTGACTTGTTTTGAGCAAGGGGGGATTATGATACTATATAGTGGATGACCGATGACCCATCCCACCCCTCAAAAAGTTGAACTTATCTCAATTCAAAACAAAAACAAATTATTTAAAGTCCATGCAAACTGGGGCTGCCCTTGTAGGTGGTTTTCTCACAAACTAGGAGTCCTCTGGTTTTGATTTGGGCCCATAGAGACTTACGACTTTTTACATACAAACATACATATACATACATACATACATATACAAACAAACGTACACCTTTGAGACACGTCATGCGTTGACATGCATTAATGATAGATCATGGGTTTGGCTCTTAAATCTCCAACATCTTCCCTGTCTTGATATATATAGAAATATTGTACATGTTCTCTGGGATACATGAAAGTTGCACATTCACGTCACATATATAGAAAGCACAAGATAAAAAATCAGTCATGATTTTTTAACTTGCGGTCTCCCTGCTCTTTCCTAGGTTCGATTAACAAGCAAGGTTCAAGATCAACTTGAAGTAGGGGTAATGACCCCACTCCAGGTTGGGGACACAATGAGTGGATGATTGTTGAAGGCCTCTTTCTTTTAAGTTGTAAACTTGTTGAGCTAAGTCTGTGTAAAATCTTGTACCACAACAGCAAAAAATTTTGAGACGTTGGTTTTGAGTGAGGTGACGCTCGGATCTTTAAAATTAATCATCAACAAAAGAAAATCTCAAGATATAATATAATTGTATACAATCGGTGATAAGAAAGTTTTTCTCAATCAACGGCATACACATCCAATAAGAGGGAGAATGTTAGCACAAAATGATTAATTCTAGTCAAATTGCTTACGAACACTTATAATTAGCTTGGCATATGGTCAATATGCACATTCCAGTCAATGATAATAGCGGTGGGAATTGATACTCAATATAACTTTTTCGGAAGCCGAAGATCGCAATCTGATCTGGTTATAGTCTTTTTGTTGATTTTTTTTTGGTGACACGAAAGTAAAAGGATATGATGATAATTGATGAGTCGTGCAATTTGGTTGAGGGGTTGTGGGGTTCACTTGCCCTTATATATATGGTTGCTAAGGCTGCTAGCTAGCAAGTAAGATTGATTAGGGAGTGATTTAGTTTGACAGAAAAAGGAAAGCTGATGTCAATCTCTTCAAAAAGATTTGAGACCTTTTTGGTATGGGGTGGATCGCAAAGTCTTGTTTCAAGGGAAGGAGAGAGAGAAAGAGAGAGAGAGAGAGAGAGGAGAATCTTGTCATTATACACAATCCCAATTTGTACAAAGTATATATATCGTGCATGTATATATAATAATATGGTAGTGTCTCGTCCTCAAGAGTAAAATCCAACAATTTTTTTTCTTTTTATTTTGGACTTGGATTGGAGCTAGACACATTATCAATTATCAAAGGTGAATGTCCACTTCAAGTGTCACATTAGTCGACCTAGTGGGCGCTCTCTATCTCTCTCATTCATATAGAAAATAATAAGAATGATAGCTGGAACCAAGCACTCTCAAGAAAAAGGAAAAGAGCCAAAAAAATCCAATTCAGATGATCCAAAATTGACTTCCCTCTTCCAACTTAAGTTTATTTTATAACTTTAAGACTCGAAAAGTGATGTGGCATACCACAACTACAGATTTTATCAAATAGGTTAAGTATAGTGCTAGTCCATGACTAGGTCAGAAAATTAACTTTATGCTGCCAAGAAATCATGGAATCTATGCTTTACCGGATCTATAAACAAGTTATATATCAGCCTTTAACCATTTGGAAAAAAAAAAAAAAAAAAAAAAAAGGTGAGAGTTAAATAAATAGAACGAACACAAGATATGATCTTTTTTTTTATTTTTATCTGATATAACCACAATATTTAGTTTACAGCTGCCTAGGTTCGATTCATCTTCCTTAGAAGGTCACTATCATGATCTCATTGTCTCTTAATTAATAAGTCTAGCTTACTTTTTCGCTTTCTATATATTGTTTTGCCTTGGATTAGGTAAAAACTTTCGTGTTACGTACCAGTGTGTTATTACGAAAGTGCTTCTAGTAAAGGGTGTTTATCAGTAGAAATGCTTCTTATAAAATTAGTCTTAAGTTTATTCATTATTTAATAACATAATTATCCAACTGATTATTTTGAATTATTTTCGAGTGACAGAAATGCAATTTCATAGTCATAAACTAATTTTTTATTTTTTTAAACTACAATAGTTAGACTACTTGACGTTTTAGAACAAAACCAAAGCTCTAATTCCTTTAAGTGTCCCTTCTGGGTGAAAATGAAAAAATATTTATTTTTGTATTGAGAAGAAAATAATAAAACTGTTTTGTACCATCTCAATTGATCATCTTCTATACAATCTCCTTAATAGAAATGGATTGAGATGCATA
The DNA here is from genome assembly GCF_965620075.1 of Prunus avium. Lineage (NCBI taxonomy): Eukaryota > Viridiplantae > Streptophyta > Magnoliopsida > Rosales > Rosaceae > Prunus > Prunus avium. The sequence continues at coordinate 13,390,035 of NC_142288.1, read as the reverse complement.
AGATGATCGGTTGAGATGTAACAAATAATATACAATACTCATAAGTAAATTGCTCTATTTCCAAGCAAGAGGGTTTAAACATAGCTTGGAAAGACTAAAATACCCTTCAAAATGGATGGAAAATTAGATGATGTTAAAGTCAGGTGACAAATCATGAATTTTGAAAACTTAACGTGACATTTTGCTTAAATTTTTCTTTAAGATGACAAATTGAAACTGATGTATAAGTTTAGGTGACATTTCTACAAATATCCCTAACAAAAAAGTAAAATACATAAAAAGAAAAAGTAGTATATGTGGCATGAGTTTGCTCGGGACACGTGGATGCATGAAGTAGATGGGCAGGGGATGAGTTTTCTCCTCTCTCTCTTTCTGTTTCAACGTTGCAAACTTTCTGGATGCATGAAGTAATCGGGGTCATTCTTCTACTTTTCTCTTCATTAATGTTCAAAGTTGGCATCTCACCTTGACTTTTCTCTTCCAATTCTTCTTTAATTTCCTTAGCTCACATATTTGTGGACATTTGTGCTACTGTATGGATCATGGATGGATACAATGGACAGCTGGCCAGTGGTCTTCCCCTATCGTCCAAGACTTTAATTTGCAGTGCCACATATCATTTATGTGCAGCTAACTGACCGTTACGCATGCAGGTCCATGTTTTAATGTTCTTGACTGATATCACAAACAGATAGATCAGAACTCAACTTTGGGGAATTAAAAGCCCCCATTTGACTTCGATTCACCAAGAAACAGAAACCTAGCATTCAGTTTAAAATTGATTATCAGTTGTGTTGATGTGAGTGATTTCGGCCGGCCGGCCTATGCTAGTTCTTTGCTCAAATGGAAGTGATGTAAGTCTCATACAAGAATCAATGCACAAAATTAAAATATTAATATGAGAAGTAGCCATCCTGAATAAACTATAGTAGTATGATGTTCCTCACTATTCATTATTTACATGGCTACAATTTATAAGAGCATTTTCACTTATTTGTCATGGTAAATGATAAGGGTAAGTAAAGGCAGGTTACTATTCACGTGAATATTGTGTGCCCTAGAAATATATTTTTTTTTTTCCTTTGCCACCCATTGCCATGGCAATCCAAGAGCAATTACTATTCACATGAGATTAATTTTAGGGTAAATGGATGAAATGGCCCTAAACTTGTCCCTAACTTTTAATTGACCGTCTATCCTTTGTTTTCAGAAAATTAAGGATATTAATTTTTTTATTTCGCCAATGTATCCCCAACATCAAAATTCGACACTTTCCTTCTAGTTTTCAGTCAACTTCTGTGACGTGCTTGCTTTATGAGGGTCCTTTTGTCATTTCACATCCAATTCCACCAAATCTAGATGCCCGCGATTGTCAAACCCTAAACCCTTGAATAACAGGGACATATTGTATTTTAAAAACCCAATCAGGGAAGATGAGGAGGAACTTACGTGAGGGATGACATGGTTCACAGAGGTGGAATGTGCACGTTGAGGGGCGCAGTGAGAATGATAAACGGGAAATCTCTCAGCTTCAAGACTATTTGGAAACAGAGTTTGAGATGAAGAACCTTAATAGACTCAAGTATTTTTTGGGCACTGAGGTGGCTTGATCAAAGCAAGGCATATTTCTTTCTCAAAGGAAGTATGTTTTGCACTTGTTGGCAGAAACAGGTATGCTCTATTGAAAATCGGTGGACACTCAATTTTTAAGAATACCATCTTGAAGAATATCCAAATAAAGTACCCATAAACAAACAAATATATCAAAGGTTAGTAGGGCGATTAATTCACTTATGATGTGAGTGTTGTCAGTCAGTTCATGCATTGCCCAAATGAAGATCATATGCATGCAGTTCTTCAAATCCTTAAATATATAAAGTCGCCATCTGGGAAATGACTTATGTTCTCAAGAAATGATCAATTGAATATTGATGGTTATATGAATGGAGATTGGGCAGGAAATGTTACTAACAAAATATCTACATCAAGCTACTTCACATTTGTGGGGGTTAATTTGGCTACTTGGAGAAGCAAGAAACAGAAGGTGGTTGCCTTATCCGGTGCAAAAGCTGAGTTCAGAGGTATGACCAAAGGAATTTGCGAACTCCTTTGGTTAAATGAATTGCTTATTGAGCTTGGATATGCACTTACATATGTGATGAATCTGTTTTGTGACAACAATATTGCGATATCCATTGCACATAATCCAGTTCAACATGATCGTACTAAACATGTTGAAGTGTATCGACATTTTATCAAGCAGAAGCTCGAGGCCACATAATTTGAATTTCCTTTTGGACAAGTTGGACATCGGCGATAGCTATATATGCACCAACTTGATGGGTAGTGTTGGCGCGACTTGTATACCCTTGACTTCCCTTGCACACCAAGGATTCCTATATTAATTGTAATTGATTTTCCTTTATTCCTGATTTTCTACTATAAATAGAATTAGGAATTTATTACTTTACTTGGCCTCCAAGGCTTCGTTATATTATAAATATGGCATCCTACAAGGAGATGAATATACATAAAATTCCCACAAATTAGTCTCTCATAATTTTACCAGAATCTCTCTGAAGACATGGTGTGGTGCCAAATGCAGAGTCAAGAACTTTCATAAAGTTGTGTTATTTATTTAAAGAGCTACTAGGCTAAAATAGACTAATTTTTTATGGAATGGAAATAAGATGAACTTTTTAAAATTTAGAACTAAATTTATGCTCTTAAAAATATTGCACTGGGTTGGAGTCCACTCGTGCTTGGCTTCGCCCTTAGTGGGGACGATACATGCCCACGAACATGTGGGTCCAAAGTTGGGATGAAGGAGGTCCACTTTGGTGAAGGGAAGAACCTTTGGTTGCTTGCCATACAAGCATGCTTGTACAGGCGGGGTGTGTTTCGGCGTCCTTAGATTATGTGATGCATCTCAATCACAAAATAGACTTCTTCAACTACACAATAAGCTCTTTTACAATGTGGAAGGGGCTGATTGCTTCTTCAGGTCTTGTTGGAAGCAGAAAAACTTACTTGTAATGGGGATTGTCAAACAAAGTAGGGTAAATATTCAGTTATGCTAAGATACGCTCATATTATTATTCTTCTCCAATATGGAGGTATTTATACAAGTACAAAGATGTGTTAACCCTAAATAAAATAGGAAATATATCTAAATTACAATAGGAAGTAAATCTCTATTACAATAGGACTAAATAATAATTTGTAAGTAACCAAAATTCTAATGAAATAAGGAACCAAAATCCTAACTAAGTAAGTACTCGCCAACACTCCCCCTCAAGTTGGGCAAAGATATTTCGCACGCCCAACTTGACAAGCAAGTCACAGAACACCATACTTGAGAAGCACCAATTGTAGAGAAGGTCTTTTCGTCAACCACGAGTGAAACAAGTGACAAACTAAAGCAAAGTTCGCAGCGGAAACACAAGAGCAAATCCTAAAAAATAGGGCACATAGCAGAACACAGAAACCATGTGAGCACGGCAGCAGATAAGGCAGAACACAGAAGCCCTGTGAACACGGCAAAAGCAAAGGCAACCAAACCCTAAAAATAGGGTAAGGAAAGGTAAGGCAAATAAAGGCCAAGCAAAGGCAAGGTGGTAAGGCATGGCAAAGAAAGCCCAGATAGGGTAACAAAACCCTAAAAATAGGGTAAGACACGACAAAGGTAAAGCCTTACCCTAAAAATAGGGTAAGGCAAGGCATGGCAAGGCAAAGCCAAACCCTAACAAATAGGGTAAGGCAAGGCAAAGAAAGTCAAGAGCAAAGGCAAGGTCAACAGGTATGACCACAGCGGAAACACACCAGCAAAGGCATGAGCAACAATACTGGCACCAACAAGAGCAACAAGGCAGAGACACAACAGGAATCATCAACAGCAATACAAGGCATTGGCACCAGCAATAGCAGAGACAACTTCTCTTCACTTCCCCTCTCCCCCTAAAGAGAAGGGGTCGATGGAGCCATATGATCAATGGTACTTGAGAAACATGCACTGACTAACACTGAGATGTAGCAAAATCAGCCATGGCAGATAGGTGGTTAAATTGCAGCGGAATAGATGAGCAGCGGTGTCACTCCCCCTCAAATCCGACGATGTATGAGAGTCGAGATTTGGAGAAAGGAACACCCAAATAAAGTTGCAACACTCCCCCTCAAATCCGACACTGGTAAAGGGTCGAGATTTGGAAGAAGAGAAATTGAATAATAGTAAATAGACTCAAACATGCCAGTCTCGTGGCAGAAACAAATGCAAGATGGGAAGGTGGTAGGGAGGTGGATGAATTTGTATAGATAGGGTAGGTGATGTTGACAAATGCTAGAGGTGTTGATAAAGGAAGAGACATATGGTGCAAAACAAGTCAATAAAATAAAGGATAAAAAAAAAAGAGGCAAGACATCCAGCTTGTGGGCAAGAGAAGAAAAGACAGAGAGAGCTCAAGAGATAGAGCTAATCACAAAGGGTGTTGGCGGGCAGAGAGAGAACATAGAATATTGATATAAAAAGTGAAACAAGTGGAAGACAGAGTGCATGTGGGATATGGGCAAGACAAGAAGCCAGGACAATGCCAGCAACACAAAGAGAGTAAGTAGATGTGCAAAGGGAACAACGGCAGTGTGGATTGGCCGGGATAACTTTGAATGAATTAGTTTTAGGCTGGTATGGTATGGGATTGCAGATGCCAGACGAGCCTGGAAACTTAATTGGAAGCTTGACTTGGGATGTGATACCAAGTCTGTAACACAGAGGAAGAAATCATGGCAGATATGGCTCGGCGAGCGTTGACGAGGCTCGTGGAGGAAAGCAACGGCTCGGTGAGCGGTGACGAGGCTCATGAAGTAAAGCAACGGCTCAATGAGCGGTGACGAGGCTCACGGAGGAAAGAGACTTGTTATGAAGTTTCAAAGATAGAGAAGCTGAGACATAAAGAAAGACCATCTGGCATACAAAGATGAAAAAATAAAAAATTTGGAACAGTAGCAAAGAAGCATGTGAAGGCTAGGTGCGGTGAAAACACATATGAGAGGATGAACAAAAGATGGTGACTATACAAGATGAAGACCCATTATGGGTTAGGAATGAGGAGTGCCAACGACTCTCAATTTGGCAGAGGTTATCACAGGGGAACACAACGGAGCACAGCAAATACACAAATACGATAGATGCACAAAGACAGGAATGACAGAACACAGCGACACAACACACAAACCCAGGAGGGCACACAGGGCACCGGTAGGAAAAAAATATGAGGCTAGAACACGGGTGAGCACAACACACGAGTCACCAGAAAAGTTGGCTCTGATGCCATGTCAAACAAAGTAGGGTAAATATTCAGTTATGCTAAGATACACTCATATTATTATTCTTCTCCAATATGGAGGTATTTATACAAGTACAAAGATGTGTTAACCCTAAATAAAATAGGAAATATATCTAAATTACAATAGGAAGTAAATCTCTATTACAATAGGACTAAATAATAATTGGTAAGTAACCAAAATTCTAATGAAATAAGAAACCAAAATCCTAACTAAGTAAGAACTCACCAACAGGGATATCTTTGTTTTACTATCCCAACCAATAACATAATGACACGTGAAAAAGTTATCTCACTTGTCGTTGTGTTATTGGCCAAAGATAGCAAAAAGTACTATCCTCGTTGCATGAAATTCTTTTTGTTAAAAGGCCTTTAGACATATGTTTGCTCTTCTAACTTATAATCAACATTTGTTGTGGACCAATAAGAACTTTCTTGAACTTTTGGCTCGCAGCCTTTTGTAAAGGAGTTTCTTAACCTAAATATGACTGAGATGGTGCGTCAGTCTTCCTTAGTTTCCACAAAGGTCTGAACCAAGTAAATCATAACGGAACCATATGCGAATTCATAAAAGAAAACAATAATGTGAGATCTAAGAATAGAAAAAAGTGACGAAAATGGTCAACTAAGAGCCATGGTATTCATGTAGCCCAATTTTTGAATCGATGAAAATGTAACAAAGGTTTTTTCAATCTGTCAGTTACTCGGGGAACAATATTTTTTAAAAAGGTTTCTATATATACGTGTAAGATACTACTAATTAATTAACCCATACTTTTTGCATTTATCAATGTGAACTGTGGATGAAATACAATTGCCTCACAGCAGGGAAGTGAATAGTAATAGTAATTTGCAATCACATGAAGTTGAGAAACCTCAAAGTTTTATTGATAACAAAAATAGGAATAACAACCTTAATCCCTTAGCTAATATTGATATTAATACTACCTCAAGCTCTAGAAACTCTAGTAATCCTAATTGGAAACAAATACAAAAATTCCAAAGTTACCCTTCAAATAAATCATTGTTTTGACCTAACAAATGTCCTTATTTGGCCGAAAAGCTCATATGTCACAGTACAACAATGAGTTGCACTTGCCCCGTTGTTCTCTTCAAAACAATAATCGCAAGATATTTGGTTAACTATTCTACATCATATTTAGTGATTGTGCAATTTCATACAAAGATCGCAAGATACTTGGGTAATATGTAAAGTAGAGTGAGTGTAGAAATGCAATTGCAAGAGTATAATATGTAAAAGAGAAATGGAGAAAGAGTACGCATAGAGGATGATGAGATAAAAAGGTTTGCCTTTTTGTGTTGCTCAAGAGACAATAGGTGTTTTTGCATCCTTCTAAGCTTTGGTGGGCGTTTGTTTTCTGCTACTAGAAAATATACTTATTTCGTGATTCACTAAACGGCGGTCACACTGACTGTTGTACGGTCAAACTCCTGCCAGGACCCTCGCACACTAATACACGTTCTTTATGCATTGCTTCTCTCCGACACGTGCTCTCTCTCTCTCTCTCTCTCTCACAAGAAACGAGTAAATAGAGAAATGGTAAGCGTAGGAATGAGCTGGAGGCAGATTCCGTTTGTGGGATTCGAGCTGTAATTGAAAGCGCCTTTTCTTTCCTCGCATCTTCGTCTCAAAACCCACATCATAGCCTATAAATAGTCCTCTACTTCACTTGTTTTCATCACATAACACAACACAACCAGTTTTGTTGTTTCTTTTGGTTCATCACCATTTCATTCAATTGCTCTAGTTATTGTTTGTTACTTCTACAATCAATTTAGTAGCTTCACAAAACTAGCAGCCATTAAACCTACCCAAAGTTACAAGAAGAAGCACGAGCTATATTCATATCTAGAGACATGGAAATCAGCAGTATTTTATACTCCATGCTTTGCATGTTTGCTTTTGTTGTTTTCTTCCTCTTTCTCATCCATTCCCTCATCTCCAAGCTCTTCTTCACTCCCAGTAGCCCCAAACTCCCACTTCCACCTGGTTCCTTAGGTTGGCCCTATGTTGGAGAGACCTTCCAACTCTACTCTCAAAACCCAAATGTCTTCTTTGCCTCAAAACAAAAGAGGTAACAATTCATCCATTGTTCTGGTTACCAAATGGAAAACCACATCTTGGGTTTTGCTTAATTGCCTACTTGCTACTTGATTTTACGCCCATGTGAATTAATATGTGTGCTGTGTTGATATATATTATATAGGTTTGGGTCTATCTTCAAAACCCACATCTTGGGTTGTCCCTGTGTCATGATTTCAAGCCCAGAAGCTGCAAAATTTGTGCTTGTAACTCGATCCCATCTGTTCAAGCCAACCTTCCCAGCAAGCAAAGAGAGGATGTTGGGGAAACAAGCCATCTTTTTCCACCAAGGAGATTACCATGCCAAATTGAGGAAGCTTGTCCTCCGTGCCTTCATGCCTGAAGCCATCAGGAGCATAGTCCCTGCCATTGAATCCATAGCCAAAGACTCTCTTCAGTCCTGGGAAGGCCGCTTGATCAACACCTTCCAAGAAATGAAAACGGTGAGTTAGCCAAACCAGACCAGGGCCACTCTCTCTGAACAGAACAGAACAGAGCAGAACAGAGAATATAAAATAAAACTCAAAAAACAGGGCAAACAGAAGTATAGAAATATATTTCTGGCAAGAGAACATTTCCTCTACTTGCTATAATATTCATATTTATGCAACTAGCAATCAAATATTTAAAATGGGTAGCAGCTATTTTGGGATGATATTATATTTAATTTGTGCTGATCAATCAATTATTGCTGCTGTTGCAGTTCACATTCAATGTTGCACTCCTTTCTATTTTTGGAAAGGATGAAATTCTGTACAGAGAGGATCTGAAGAGGTGTTACTACATTCTTGAGAAGGGTTACAATTCAATGCCAATTAATCTTCCAGGCACACTCTTTCACAAATCAATGAAAGCCAGGAAGGAGCTTGCTCAGATCTTGGCTAAAATTATCTCCACAAGGAGGCAGAGGAAGCAGGTGGAGGACCATAAGGACCTTCTTGGATCATTTATGGGTGACAAAGAAGGCCTCACAGACCAACAGATTGCTGACAACGTCATCGGTGTCATTTTCGCTGCTCGTGACACAACGGCCAGCGTTTTGACTTGGATTGTCAAGTACCTTGGCGAAAACCCAAGTGTTCTTCAAGCTGTCACTGTAAGATTACTAATTCAATTCAATTATGTTGTGTCATTTTTTTGTTTTTTTGTTCTTGGTGGGTTCTTATTCCTACTGGCTGTGATTTTACAGGAAGAGCAAGAGGCCATAATGAGGACAAAAGAAGAAGAGGAGGGTGATGATGAAGGGAACCAGAAGGCTCTGAGTTGGGCAGATACCAAGAAGATGCCAATGACTTCAAGGGTTATTCAGGAGACACTTAGAGTTGCTTCCATCTTATCTTTTACTTTCAGGGAAGCTGTGGAAGATGTTGAATATGAAGGTCAGTTCAAAGAATTGAAGTCAATGATGTAGTTTTTACTTGAAAGTTAAAATCTGTTCTAGCCTAATTAAAATTGAAAATTATTTTTCAGGTTATCTTATACCAAAAGGGTGGAAAGTTTTGCCACTTTTCAGAAACATTCACCACAGCCCAGAAATCTTTCCTGAACCTGAGAAGTTTGATCCCTCAAGATTTGAGGTGAATATAGTTTGATACTGTATGCATATAATTTCATATATCTGTGTTCTGTTCCTCTAAAACTGCAGAAAAATTTTCTTGTAACGGGAATAATACTATTTTACTCTCCCGACCAATAATGCAATGATGTGTGAAAAAGTTATTCCATTGCGGTATTGGTCAGAATAACAAAAAGTGCTTTTCCCATAAAAGTATCTACTGAAAACAGTACCACCACAGCATCATCATGATCACATCATTCATTGGAATTGGAATTAGATACAGTGGATACTCATCAATTAATCATGTTGTGTGACAGGTTGCTCCAAAGCCCAACACATACATGCCATTTGGCAGCGGGACCCACTCATGTCCTGGGAATGAATTAGCCAAGCTGGAGATTTTGGTCCTTTTACACCATCTAACAACAAAGTACAGGTAGGTACTTGATTCCACTTGAGTTGTTAAACCTTTTGAGTTTTGAGGGGGTGGGCTCTGGCAGAGCATCATATAGACAGAGAGCACAGTAATAAAAAGGCCATACTTTCTTAAAATAGAATGTCAATGATTTTATGATCTGTTGGAGCTGACATTGCCTTGTTTGTTGCATTATGCAGGTGGTCTATGGTTGGTGCACAAAATGGCATCCAGTATGGCCCTTTTGCTCTTCCCCAAAATGGTCTGCCCATCAGATTATGTCCTAAAACTTAAGCCCATAACACTCCAAAAAAACTCAAAGTCCCAACTTCAGATACTTCCTTTTACATTGCAATTTGCAAGAGAATTGGTTTCTTTCTAGTTTCTTAAAGAAATGAAGAAATATTGATGAGAGTTTAGACACAAACCTTTAGCATGAGGAAAGCTACTCAAAGTCCCTTTCTTTTTGGCCAAGAGAAAAGATGATACCCAAAAAGTATTAAGAAAGTTGAAGATAGGAACAAATGCTGCTGCAGCAGAGGAAGCCAAAGTGTACAGAGAACAGGCTTCATACCAAAACATGATATGCAAACCATGTCATGTTTTCTCCTTTTTTTTTCTTTTTTGGCAAGAGATCATGAAGAGGAAAACTCCTCACCGGTTGTGATATCTAAGCAGGTAAGAAGGATGAACTAATTGTATTTAACTAATTTTAATATATTTTTCTTCTTTCTTAAATAAATGTAAAGAGCCGCAAGGCAGAATGAAGATGCAATTCAATGAATGAAACTGAATTTGGTTCTGTATGAGTTCAAACGTGATGTCTTTATGTGACTTCCAACCACGTTCCAAACGGCCAGCATATTTGTTTACTTTTTTTGTTTGAAATAATAGTAGGTGTGATGCTTGCATTTATAATAAGAATCACCCTAACGAGAGAGAGAGAGAGAGAGAGAGAGATAGATGGAGCAGAAATGCCCTATTGTTTACGGCACTCTTGAAGTCTGCGATGAAATATGAAATAGCTATCGAGTAAAACTTTCATGTAACTTGTTCCACACCCTTTTTTCTTTTTCTCTCATAACATGATATTATAATAGATAAAAAAAATTGTATGAAATATAAGATAGACAAGTTTTTCTCCATATCTATTATACATGATTTTATTTTCCCAAACACAATTTTTTGACTTGGAGCAAATATCTCAATACAGAAACCATCAATCATTAAAATGTCTCACTAGATTTAGACACCTGTATAGTTGCGTAAACAACAGTATTAATCAATTATAAACAACTCAAGAACTTTGCTCCACCACAATTACCAGTAGCTAGCAGCCAGAAGCCAGGGAATGGCATGGCAGACACGATCTGCATAAAATAAGGGAAAGGTTTTGCATATCATCATCTCCTATATGGTGGATCATATAAGAAAATTCTGAGTGAATGTACCAAAAACAAGATCACGAGCCTCTGCATTTAGTATCCATGTATTTACATGTATTTAAAGGGATGTTAACCATTAGATTGATCTAATGAATTTTAACAAGTCCACATCTCAACATCTCTTTATACCTTATGTGTATCTAATACCTTTGAAATAAAATATTAAAAATACAAAATAATAGTCTCAGTCCCCAACCCAGCCCTAAACAACTCCCACCGATTGCTGCTATCCATGGCCACCACCTCTCTCTGCACCATCCATAGTCCTATCGTAGTATTTAACATGGAATTATTGTCTCAACAGCAAGCAAGTACTTCAAAATTAAACTGCAATTGAAAATCCTAGAGGTGCCTACCAACTATAGGACTTACTGAAGGTGTGTGAGAGAGAAGAAAAGAGAGTGAGAGGCAGCGGCAATTGGCGGGCAGTATAGGGGCTGAGTTGGGGAGGAAGGTTTCATTTTTCATTTTAGAGATATACATATAATAAGGTGCAAATGGTGAGTTTTGGTATAATACAATTATGATGATGTGGACTTATTAAAATTCATTAGATCAATCTAATGGTTAACATCTCTTTAAATGTGTGTAAATGCAAGAATGCTAAATGTAGAGGCTTGGGACCCCAAAAAACAAAGCATGTACAAAACTTACATTTACAACCGAGCTTTTGTTTAACATACGTACCGTGCCAAAAAAACAAATCATAATAGGTACTCTATTAGTCATTTAATGGTAATTAAATAAATAGACAACCACATTATTTTAGATAGAAGTAGTTAAATTATGGGTAGGCAAAGTTTGGATTGGATTGGTTTCACTTTAAAATTGTGATCGAACCAAATACAATATAACAGCTTGGTTCGAGTCGATATTGACAAAAATCACATAAGAAACCAAACCAAACCAAACTAAACCAATTGGTTGGTTTCGGCCTATACGCAATATTTTTCCTTGTGAGAGTTTAAAGATTGTAGTTTGCAGTTGTAATTTTGTGCGTTGAGGTGCGTTGTGGTCTATGCATGACTTTTGTAGGCTTGCGACTTTTATGTCGGAATTTCTTTGGCCCTCTATGGCTCTTTGTGGAGATGTGCGCCTGATGTTTCCTGTGGAGTACTCCGTATTTGGATTAACCCTTTGTGGTTATTGCGCTTTCGTATTTGTAATAACCTTAAGTGGTTATTTGTATTTGTGTACTGGCTGGCTCTTATGGTTGACGACCTTTGTGCCTCAATTATAAATGCAATCTATTGTCTTTATTTGAAAAATCTCAATAACTTCAAAGTTCCAACAAACTTCAAATTCAACATCCATATCTAATTCTTATCGAATGAAAGGACTTTACATGTATAATGAAATAAAAATAAATAAATATACAAGTAGGCAGCGGGTTCATTTTAAGCCGGTTTGTAAAAACTCAAAACCAAATCATTTATGGTTCGGTTTGGTTTTCAAATTGTTTAGTTTTTTTTATTTATGAAAAATCAAATCAAATCAATAATTACAGTTTGAATAAGACGGTATAATCAGTTTGACCGGATTGATGTCCACCACTATCATAAATATAAGATAAAAATATACTTAATTACACAGAACCCCATCCTTCATTATTGTACCGCATCATTCTCCCACGTTTGAGAAAAACTCAGCCCCGATTGCCAGAAATATCAAAGGCATCTAGAGCCTATAGGATCGTATTTAAACAAATATTCCACAAGAAATGTAGAAGAAATACCCACTTGAGCTCTATCCCGTTGGATATCTTACATTCTAGATCACTTATCCTACCATTCCAAAAATTCTTCATTATTGTTCACTAGAAACATTGACTTTCCTAGTTTGCTGGATTTTCTATCTCTTTTCATTCTTCCCAACTCGATTTTCTTCTCCCTTCATAAAACTATACTTACCCTCTATGATCACATCAACATCATATTGCCATGCTCTCCCGAACATAATATCACATGCATCCATATTAACCACGTGACAAATTTCTTTATCAACATAATGTTTCCAATTTGATAAAATAATAGGACCAACTTCGGTTACCACGCCTTGAAAATTTTGTGTCACTCGGTCGGTTCCGCATGTTTTGACAACCATGATCTGGAAGTGTGCTGTGAATTAAAACAAGAGCTTTAAATTCTCTGTCCTCCATGCACTCACCTATAACCTAGCTGCCACTAACCATGCATTGCTGTGCTATTTAAGACTCTACCTTTCTTCATCTGAAGAGGTCGTCGAGAGGAAATGAAAAACAAGACATGATTTCAAACCACGACAGAGTCATTTCAATAGGTCAAAACAAGACAACTTTTAATAACTTGGCACACACCAGAGAATTTGGTTAGTTTATTTTTCGAACCATAGTATGATGAAATTCTTACATACAATTGACGTACACTAACTATTCAGAATATTATTCTTACATTGTAATTCATAAATCTCTGAATCTCAGTAGTCATTATCGAATTAATTTAAAAGATCTCAAATCTTATAAAGTCATACAAATATTTTTCTCGCGTGACAAGTACATGAAAGGATGAATGGAAGAGAGGTGTTGCATGCGCACCTCACCTCATATGCAAGAAATTTTCGGAGTAGAGTAATCGAGAAATTAATGGGAAATGAACACGTTGCCTTGCCATCTTGATTGTGTGAGTTGGTCAATTACTTGAAACATCTCTCTCCGCCATCTCCCCATCTCATCAAATCTTAATTACATATTACAATAACGTATATTTGACAACTAACAACCAAAGCCTCTATTGACTTTCCCACAAGTTCAAAAATCTCACGTCATAAATATCTTTGACTTTCAATACGTTCAAAACTATGCGAAAATGTTGACTTTGAATTAATAACTAGAGGACATGTGTCCGTCGTGTCACTTTTGATGACGTGGATGACGGAACTGGGAAAATGATACGGCCGTTTTTATGGATATGAGTGTAGTCTAGTGTCCTAATTACGTCTGAATATTTGTTGTTGCAAAATTGAAAATACGTGCATGTTGGAAAATTCTAGCTGGGAAAGGAAACCGTCTTGGTTTTCGTTTCCCACTCTTCAAATTCTTGGTAATTAAGTTGATGACTTTACTTAATGAATATTTGCTTTCGCTCTATGTCCTTCTCTCTAGAGCGCCGAAGTAGAAAAACAAATGGATACAAGACCGCGAACTGTTCAACTTTGGAAGGCTAGGTTTTTCGTGAGTTTGAATTTAGGGGAAGAGATTAAGAAAAGAAGATAGAGATTTTGGAGTGAGGAAAATGGGAACTGTGGAAATGAGCATTCATTGAATATAGGTGATTCTGAATCTGACGAATAAGATGGAGACAAGGAGACAATGAAACCTCTTAAAATCTACTTCAGAGAAATTAAATGAGTAGCGTCACTATTGAGGCACTAATGCTAAGCGGTGACGTATTTAGATTAAAGGAATGCAAATATGAGATAATTGAGTTTGTATCAAAATACAATTTTTCATTAAGTTTATTTTAGAATACAAATATTTGATATTGCGTAGTCATTTATTCAATGTGAGATAATTTAGTAGACAGTTTATACAGTACCTAAGAAGATGATCATAGGAAGAGCCACCATGAAGTACACCATAAAATGGATCGAAACTCATCCAAACTTAGCTTTAGACAATCAACTAAGCGACAGTGAGGTACTATCAAACAATTTTTGTTTTGCTACCAACATCTTTAAAGTAACTTATTTTATCTGTATCGTTCTAATTTTATCAGATGTTTAAATATGCTTCAAATTTTATTTTATTTTATTAAATTCAAAATAATGATCCTAAAGGACAGGGGAAAACAAAGGTGACCTACTCTCAATCATGATTGATGCCAACTATTGATTTATAGTTGTTTAGGCTTTTTAGTTGGGAGAATGGTGAATGCGTGTACAGAAAACATATACTGGTTTTCCTTTGGCATGCTCATTTTTAAATGTTTGAGAGGAATATTGCATGAACTTGGCCTCTTTTTCTGAGCTCAAAGTCAGTTATGGGCACATACTAGATTAAAAAACCAATCCACATTCAAAAGTTGCTCTGATAGCAAACCTGCAAGAGGGTAAGGCAATACCTAGTTAAAGACCAAAAAATAATACAGTTGACATTGCCTAGTACCCTACTCAATGATCAACAAAGCCTTTCCAGGCCATAGAGGAATTGTTTTTTTTTTCTTTTGAGTAAGAAAAAAATAGTATAGCTTCTAAAATATTTAGCTCTTTGCAAAGGACTCAAGCGATTAAGATCAGTTACCCCTGCAATTAAGGTCCTGGATTCGGCCTCTAGGTATAGGATATAGGTTTTTTCTTTTCTTTCCCTTTTTTCTTTTTGTACTTTTGGTTACTAAGGAGGTAGGAAGGGAAAGGGAGCCTGGTGTTATAAATGCTCTCCACCATTTAAACTAAACCCCCCATTAAATATTAGAATTTAATCAAATAGTTTCCAAATGACCCCTTTTTCCCCTTTTTTAACCTTTTTCATCTTATATATTTTGCTCCATTTGTGCACATTGCTTAGACATGCACAAGGCTTGGGCTTGGATAAGGTTTTGAGAATGCTTGCAGACAGCCCAAAAGGCATATTTGCTTTAGGACCAGGCAAGATGGAGTAAAATTGTACACCAATATTAACTCTAAAATAAAACAAAAAAGCATTGTAAGATGGTATGTCATTCACCCAAATCTTAAAGCCATCTTATTTTAGTTGAACCTAGCTTGTTTAGTTGTTATTTTTGGATGTGGTAACAATTTATTTCTTATAATCAAAGGGACGTGCAGACAATTGTCTAAACTACAAAAATGGGGATTTCACACACACACACACAACCTCTGATATGTAAGTGAAAGGTCAAATCCCTTTTTCATTGGGCTAGACCCTGTTGGCAACATTGTTCTATCTTAATTTTGTTGCTTGTGGGCACATTTCATCGTTGCCAACTTTCACTTGATCTGTTTGTGGAGTGTTCGATGTTTGCATCTTGCTTTCTACTTTGTAATTTCTTTCCATGCTCTGAGCAAATATGCCTGTGTTCCAGTCAGTTCAAGGAATGAAAGTTGTGTATCATGAGCTGGCACAGTCGACCGATGATCCGGAACGCAGTTCTAGAGATGAGTTAGTGAGGGATGCAGATAGAGTTGTTTCTCGCTTAGCATATAAGGTAGCCAAGACTTTTGAGTTCAGTTTGACAGGAGCTTCATCTAGGTCTTGTAAATATGTCCTGAACACTCTTATGCAGACATTTCAAAATAATTACTAACAATAACATAAAAACAATAGGGCATATTTAACAGCAATTCACTTTGCAGAAAAAGAACAGAAAATATTGATCCAATTTCAAAAACCTTGACAGCTACAATAGCTTCTATACACATACTTGAGACCTATATTACAAGTAGCACCTGAGGATTCTGATTACGCGACGAGTACAAGCCAAATCAAGATTCAATCCTCAAGCGAAAAAGACATGGAATCAATAGGATTAACCCAACAGAGGAATTTACCTCAAAATACTAACCGCTGTCATGGATCATGGATTTTGGAGGCCATTGCTGTTGTACATTCCATACCTTACACTCACACTCCTCAACTGCAAAAGATTTTATACCATTTAGACAGCTGCAAGATTGTTATGGACATAGTAAAACGCCTGACACATCTGGCCTTTCTTTCTTTAAAAGTTCTACACATCTAACCTTCACTGTAGACCTGGATAATTGGTCATAGTTATGGACATAGTAAAATGCCTCACTACATGGAAATTCATTGCTAATTTGCTATCAAAACCAAAAAATTTAATAACTCATATTCATATTTACCTTTACAATAGTGTTGTATCATTCACACTTTGTAGTAACATTGTACCAGCTGCTTATAGCAAGGAGCGCTTCTGAAGTTTCTAAGATTTTCTTACAGAAAGCAGGACATTTTATCTAAGATTTTCTAAGATATCTTTGGTACAAATTGTGTGCAAATCGTTGAAATGAATTTTATTTTTTAAACACTTCTAATATAAATATTATGCAACTTGGAGTTAGTGAACTTATGCATCAAAATGTTCTTAAATCAACCGCCTCGTTTTAGCCTCTTTATTCTCTCAAGGGCACCAAGGTGGCTGTCACTGTCCTTGGTCGCAGCAGCAACATCTCCACGCTCATCTTTTTCAGCCTCCTTTCTCTTGTTAGCCAACTCTCCAAAAACAGCAGATGGGACCTCCTTTAGTGCAATTTCAACCATTTCTTCATCTTCTGAATCACTTTCTTCCAGTAGCTCAATTTCTTCATGAATTGCAGTAACTTTGATCTCTTTGTCCATCTGTGATTCTACTCCAGCACTCACAAAGCCCACTTTTCTGTTACTATCTTTGGTGGTAGTGTCTTTAGCCACAGGTGCCAACTGCCTCTCTAAAGCAGCCATTTCATCTTCAGGGACTCCAGCTTGTTTCAACTTGTGTTTTGCCTCGTCAATGTTCAACCTCTGATCCTTTTGCATCATATACTCGGGTAGAATAAAGTGTGTCTGGCTAGAGCTTGCAGAAACACTTCGCTTAATTCGAAGCATCTCTCGGAAGGTATCTTCATTTCCATGTTGCACCTCAAATTCATGCCATTTGTTCCAGAAATCTACATCAGATCGTGGATCCGAAAACTGTGATGCAAATACATATACTCCCCGAGCACGATCAATTTCTCCCAAGCTCTTCTCAACCTCAGCATACTTCAAACACATTGTCTTCACATCTTTGTCTGGAAGACCGGATTTTATTGCTTGCTCATATATTTCCCTTGTTTTGGGGATGCCAAATATCTCCGCAGCACGGGCAATGTAGATTTCATACATGCTCAATTTCTCATGGTTTGGAACAGCCTTAGTTGCTTCATCATAGATCTTCATAGAGCGCTTTGCTAGACCATAATCCTCCTCCAGATTTGCAAATTGAAGATACAAAGGTTTCTTTGCATCAGCAGGCGCCGCTTGAACAGCATCCTCAAATAGCTGTCTTGCACGTTCCAGTTCTTTCTTCTCATATCTCTTTACAAATTTAGAGAGATATGTAACCCAAATGTCTTTGACATGTGGGTACTTAAATATTTTGGTACCTTTTTCATACACCTTGAACGCATCTTTAAAGTACTTATGCTTCTCCAGAAGCAATGCATAATTGATTATGAGTTGTGGGGTGGCTATCTTCAAATCCATTATCCTCTCATAAACAGCCCTGGTGGACTCCAATTTACCAAGGCTCTCCTCTAAATCCACATAAAAAGTCCACATTCTCAAGGACTTGTGCAGCTTCATCTGAACCGTTTCGTTCCCATCAGCCGCCACTCTGCGTTTCACCTCAACGGATGGCTCTGCGGTGGCCAGCCTCATTAGTTCCAGTGCTCCTTTCAAATTCTTATGCCTCAATTCCATTTCTGCCCACTCACACCAAAGACTAGCCAAATTATCCACTGTCTTGTAGTTCACCTGAACTGCTTTATCAAAAATCACTCTTGCATTTGCAATATCTTTGTGATTCTCGTACAACTTAGCAAACGCAACCCACAACATATGAGGCTTTCCCACTGCTTTCATTGGATCAACTGTCCTCACAGCCTCTGTGTAAGTAAGTATCTGCTTTGTGGGATTGCCCTCAAAGAGCTTCACTCTTTGGCGCCACTGCTCTACATTATGGGGATTTTGTCGTAAAAGAACACCATTAGCCAGTATAGGACTTCTATCCATAAGATGCTCCAATCGAGCCAACCTCAAATCTACATCCTTATCATCATGTAACCAAAACCCATTAAGCATTTCCTTCTCAAGCTCAGCCACAGACAAGTTAACATCCAATCGAAGATCAACTTCCTCCTCATTTCCATCCTCTTCTACCCCATTTTCTTCTTCCTCCTCTTCATCACTCAAATCCGCAGTCTCCATCTTATGGACAAGCATACTATCTTCAAACCCAACATACGAATCAAAAATTACACTAAAATCTCTTACCGTTACCACAGTAGTCATACCCTCCTCAAATATATCCCTAGCTTTCTCGTGCAAATTTCTCCTAATGTAATAGTCAGCAAGTGAGGTCCACAACCGTCCCACCTCGTCTGTAAATTTCCTAATCCCACCTCTAATAATAGCATCTACATTGAGGCCTGACACCTCCTTAGCGTGCTTAGCAAGCAAATCACACAATTCCAACCACAGCCTATGTTTCGTTTTCCCCTTTATCGAATAGAACTGGTCATCATTCAACACTGAAGCCAGCCTCTCGGCGGCCTCTTCCCAAAGACTAGAATTTATCAAGAACTCAATGAATTTTTCAATATGGGTAGGGTCATAGTTCAAATACCTGCGATAAAGATGAAGCGAGGTCTCAATTGGGATACCCTTTTGGCTCACGAACTCCAGGTACGGGTCCCAAATGCCGTCGTGCTGCGTCACCGGAAGAGCACACAGAGCTCTGTCGAAGGTCCGGCGAGTCCGAGTGACCAACTTCTGCTCCGTCAAAGTTTGCAAGTACAGAATCCAAATTTTGGGCATTTTGTGCATAGTAACCAGGGCTCTTTCAAAAGTGTTGTTGAGGGTTTCATACTGGAAGTGAGTGATGGGTAAATTGCGAACGAGCTCGAGGCGTTCGTGAAGGTAAGCGGACCAAAGCTTGTAGCTCCCAGGAAGGGCCTTGAGTGCTCGCTCGTAGATTATAAAACGCTTCTTGAATGGAGATTCGGATCGAGCGATTAGGTAACGCCACCATAGCTTCAGGCTAAAGGGATTTCGGAGAAGCTCTTCTTCGTAAAGAAGGTCGTCTTGGGATGGGTAAAGCTCTTGAGAGATCGACATATGAAGTTGAATAATCGGGAATATATACGAGGGTGATAAAAATATGGGATAGTAAAATGTGGGAATTTTCTATGTATTCGGAGGCAATATATATAATACACTCCTAGAGTCCTAGGCCAAGTCAAAATAGAATTTCTAATTCTATTCAGAGTAGGAAATCAAAAATAGATGGAATAAATTACAATCAATTTGGGAAAGTAGGGTCAACTCACGCCAAATTCCCCTTTCAAGTTGGTGCATAGATGTCCTAATGGCTCATCCTAACCCGTAAAGTTAGGGAATAAGCAAGTTCGGATGTGAATTTATTTATTTATTTATTCAAATAATTGGTAATTTTTAGTCAATTTGAAATATACATATATGTAATTTTTTTTAAAAATTTGAACTAAGGTGAAACTTGTACATTAACCCAGCCATGAGCATAGCTCTTGAGGCTGTATTTTTTTTATCTACCAATTTTAAAGATATGATTTCAACCATATAGAGTCTAATTTTCAATATAGGGTGCACAATGACAGTTAAAACAATTTATACATATAATCTCAGTACCCAAGAAGATGATCTAACAGTTTATACATATAATATCAGTACCCAAGAAGATGATCATAGGAAGAGCCACCTTGAAGTACATCATCAAATGGATCAAATCTCATCCAAACAATCGACTAGGTACTAGCAGAGAAGTTTTGTTTTTGCTACCAGCATCTTCAATGTAAATTATTTGTTTGTATAGTTCTAATTTTATCGGATGCTTAAAGATGCTTCCAATTTTTATTTTTTTTTAAGAAATTTAAAATATGATGATCCTAAAGGACAGGGAAAAAAAACTAAGGTGACTTACTCTCTGTAATGACCTCAAAAATAATATTTGGTTTTATTATTTTTGTGGAAAATCTTATTAAGTCGTGTGATTATTTTGGGTGTTGTATGAATTTGGTTTGATGTGAAAATATTGGAATTAAGTGAGTTTAATCAAATTGGGACAAAAATACCCTTATGATTAAGTTTATGATTTTTCAAAGGAAGCACAAGAAATTGAAGTGAGAAAATTATGATTTTTGAATTGGAAAATCGAGATTGATCTCACGAACGCGTAGGCGCAAACGGTTCATGAATCGGAGTTGAAACGAAGAAGTTATGCTCGTTTGAAGTTTCAGGGACTTAATTGCAAACTTAAACAGTGACAGATTTTTGGTTTATAAATTGTGGAGGGTTACTGTGCAAATCAGATTTCTCATTTTGGTCCCCGGAGGTTTGAGAGCTCGTCGGAGAGGCGATTTCCGGCGGCTTCTGCGGCAGTGTACGGTGGAGGTGATAGACACCACCAACCCAGATAGGAAGCCTGCTATCTTGTGAACATAACCCAAGAAGAATCGGAGCCATCGGAGGTGCGGTGAAGGCACGGTGGCGCCGTGAAGTTGGTTCGTCAACAGTGAAATCAGCAACTTCAACCGGCGGTTTGAGCCACTTACACTTCGAATTGGACCTCGAGGTAAGAATTAAAGTTGTTCTACTCAGTATTACGAACATTTTGGCATAGGTCTTGACCGGCGATTCTAGGTTTGGTCCGTCGCCGGAATAGTACCCGGACCACCACCGGCGGTGGCGGCGCAGGGTGGTGATTCTGAGTTAGGGCTTTAGAGACAGAATGTAGTCCTGGAGTTACTGAACATGATAGTATGTTTAAATTGTTGAGATTCCGTCGTTTAATCGACGATCGGAGCCTCACAAATCTGGACCATTGGTTGGAGATGATCGGACCGTTGGATCGTGTCCAATTTTAATTATGTTGTAGCTGGTGTTGTGAGGAGTCTGTAGGTTCAGACGGATTGATGATCGGACTTCCCGATCTTAAGTTATCATGTTTCAAAGTTAAGGCGAGCGATCGCCATTTGATCGTGTAATGTAGAATTATCTGACCGTTGGATTGAGCCCAAATTGTTGCAGGGTGATGTCGGGACTATTTAGAGTCCATTGGTGAGATCGGATTTGGAATCCGAGGTTGTGGGCCAACGGCGGATTTTTGGAGTGTCGGTTAGACATGTGGGACCCACGGACCCAAATAGTGACCTTTTGGACAATGGGTGTCATTGGTCATGATTCGACGTCGACAGCACGTACGTCACAGTTTTGGAGTTGGTTGGAGGAGATTTGATCACTTTGGATCCCCGGTTGGTCCAAAGGGCAATTTCGTCAATAGATGCGAAATCTTGGATTTTGGAGTTTTGTGCTAAGTTGAGCTATGTACTTTGCTTAGGTACTGTTAGAGTTTGAGTTGCTTGTTGAGGTTTGAGATTGAGGATTCGCTAAGTTGTTGAAGACGCAGCTTGGACGAGAGGTGAGTGAAACCATCATGGTCGTGAGTAAAATCACGAATTATTATATTTATTATAATGTGACCAAACTATCACGCCCCGAATTTCCAACAACAATTAATCTGCGAATTTAAACAGAACAACCAACAATCCGGGACGCAAAGCTCGGAACCTTCAACAACAGTACCTAGAAATTTAAACTTTTCTTTCTTGATACAACACCACTGTTCCGAACCACAATGTCAAAAATGACTCAACTCTTCTGAGTCAAATATTACATTACAAACTCACATAATAAATGAACAATCATTATATTACAAAATCTGCTCCTCAGAGTTCATTTCACACAGCGGAAGTCTAACACTCACCAACACTCTCACACCACACTTTACACTCTGTGGAACCACCAACGAGCCTCCTGCTCCTCACCTTAAATCTCCTGCTCACGGTCTCTACCACCTGCAGGATTTTCCCCTACACCATTGAATAGTGCACCGGGTTCACCACAGAACAACCCGGTAAGCTTTCTAAAGCTCGTATGAGTAAACCACGTCCAGAGTACAATATGTCAATTACACATAATATACAAACACATGCACTTTCATTAACACACCACAATCCTTGTATAACCAAGGTAATCATAATCATCAATATCATCACAATCACAATTCTTTTATTTTATTTAAAGAACTGTTTCGATCACCACCTGTGACCACACCAAAACTCTTTATTTCAAAGTAGTTTTAACACGTCATTTATTTGATAGATAGAAGAGAGAATACTATGAACCTCTAATCTATAACACTACAAAACACCAAAGTAGTGTTCACTCATGATTACACTCCAGTCATGAGTACTAGATGGCGCCAGACTAGAGCTCTAACTGTTCTTGGGTCTTACTCCCTAGGGTAATTTATCCCTCATTATTTGCCACGAGAATGCCCACCTAACAAACTCAGAAGGGATTCAAGGTATTCTCACCTAAATCCATCAACACCAAAACACCAACACCAAAATAATATAAAATGTA
This sequence comes from Prunus avium, assembly GCF_965620075.1. Lineage (NCBI taxonomy): Eukaryota > Viridiplantae > Streptophyta > Magnoliopsida > Rosales > Rosaceae > Prunus > Prunus avium. The sequence continues at coordinate 13,366,981 of NC_142288.1, read as the reverse complement.
GTTTCACATTAAACATTGTTTTATAGCCAAATACACCAATCACAGCAATATATATTTATTATATATATTTATGTGGTTATTCACGAATGAATTTCCACCATACATCCACAACATATGTTATATGGTTAAACACCAAAATCTCTAATAAAAAGTATTAATTCAAAACAAAATAGGTTTCACTTACCTCATGAACCGTTGATGAACAAGTTCATGTGTTTTAAATCAATTAAAACACTTTATAAAATCACAACCAACATGTTAATTATAGCCATTAACATTATCCAAGGTCACGTTATAATAAATATAATAATTCGTGACTTTACTCACGATTAGGATGGTTATACTCACCTCTCGTCCAAGCTGCGTCTTCAACAACTTAGCGAATCCTCAATCTCAAACCTCAACGAGCAACTCAAACTCCAACAGTACCTAAGCAATGTACAAAACTCAACTTAGCACAAAACTCCAAAATCCAAGATTTCGCATCTAATGACGAAATTGCCCTTTGGACCAACCGGGAATCCAAAGTGATCAAATCTCATCCAACCAACTCCAAAACTGTGACGTACGTGCTGTCGACGTCGAATCATGACCAATGACACCCATTGTCCAAAAGGTCACTATTTGGGTCCCGTGGGTCCCACATGTCTAACTGACACCCCAAAAATTCGCCTTGGGCCCACAACTTCGGATTCCAAATCCGATCGCACCAATGGACTCTAAATAGTCCCGATATTACCCTGCAACAATTTGGACCCAATCCAACGGTCGGATTATTCTACATTACACGATCGAATGGCGATCGCTCGCCTTAACTTTGACATTTAATAACTTAAGATCGGGACGTCCGATCATCAATCTGTCTGAACCTACAGACTCCTCACAACACCAGCTACAACATAATTAAAATTGGACACGATCCAACGGTCCGATCATCTCCGATCAATGGTCCAAATTTGTGAGGCTCCGATCGTCGACTAAACGACGAAATCTCAACAATTTAAACATACTATCAAGTTCAGTAACTCCAGGACTACATTCTGTCTCTAAAGCCCTAACTCAGAATCGCCACCATGCGCCGCCACCGCCAGTGGTGGTTCGGGTTACTATTTCGGCGACAGACCAACCCTAGAATCGCCGGTCAAGACCTACACCAAAATGTTCGTAATACTGAATAGAACAACTTTAATTCTTACCTCGAGGTCCAATTCGAAGTGTAAGTGGCTCAAACCGCCGGTTGAAGTTTCTGATTTCACTATTGACGAACCAACTTCGCGGCGTCGCCTTGCCTTCACCACACCTCCGATGGCTCTGATTCTTCTTGGGTTATGTTCACAAGATAGCAGGCTTCCTATCTAGGTTGGAGGTGTCGATCCCCTCCACCGTACACTGCCGCAGAAGTAGCCGGAAATCGCCTCTCCGATGAGCTCTCAAACCTCCGGGGACCAAAATGAGAAATCTGATTTGCACAGTAACCCTCCACAATTTATAAACCAAAAATCTGTCACTGTTTAAGTTTGCAATTAAGTCCCTGAAACTTCAAACGAGCATAACTTCTTCGTTTCAACTCCGATTCACGAACCGTTTGCGCCTACGCGTTCGTGAGATCAATCTCGATTTTCACGTGTCAATGTTAAGGAGGTATGTTAAGGATGCTTCACACGTAATTGATTATGGTACTGTTGAAGTCAATGGAGATGCAACTTATATAGAGGCACCTGTACGCATCTTGGACAGGATGACCAAACAGCTTAGGACAACTCAAGTGGATTTGGTCAAGGTGTTGTGGAGTCACCATGACGAGGGTGATGCTTCTTGGGAATTGGAGTCTGAAATGAGGAAGAAGTATCCTCATCTTTTTTAGGACGAGGCGGGTTGAATTTCGGGACGAAATTCCTTTAAGGAGGGTAGAATGTAATGACCTCAAAAATAATATTTGGTTTTATTATTTTTGTGGAAAATCTTATTAAGTCGTGTGATTATTTTGGGTGTTGTATGAATTTGGTTTGATGTGAAAATATTGGAATTAAGTGAGTTTAATCAAATTGGGACAAAAATACCCTTATGATTAAGTTTATGATTTTTCAAAGAAAGCACAAGAAATTGAAGTGAGAAAATTATGATTTTTGAATTGGAAAATCGAGATTGATCTCACGAATGCGTAGGCGCAAACGGTTCGTGAATCGGAGTTGAAACGAAGAAGTTATGCTCGTTTGAAGTTTTAGGGACTTAATTGCAAACTTAAACAGTGACAGATTTTTGGTTTATAAATTGTGGAGGGTTACTGTGCAAATCAGATTTCTCATTTTGGTCCCCGGAGGTTTGAGAGCTCGTCGGAGAGGCGATTTCCGTGGCTTCTGCGGCAGTGTACGGTGGAGGTGATCGACACCACCAACCTAGATAGGAAGCCTGCTATCTTGTGAACATAACCCAAGAAGAATCGGAGCCATCGGAGGTGTGGTGAAGGCAGGACGACGCCGCGAAGTTGGTTCGTCCATAGTGAAATCAGCAACTTCAACCGGCGGTTTGAGCCACTTACACTTCGAATTGGACCTCGAGGTAAGAATTAAAGTTGTTCTATTCAGTATTACGAACATTTTGGTGTACGTCTTGACCGGCGATTCTAGGGTTGGTCCGTTGCCGGAATAGTAACCCGAACCACCACTGGCGGTGGCGGCGCGTGGTGGCGATTCTGAGTTAGGGCTATAGAGACAGAATGTAGTCCTGGAGTTACTGAACTTGATAGTATGTTTAAATTGTTGAGATTCCGTCGTTTAGTCGACGATCGGAGCCTCACAAATTTGGACCATTGATCGGAGATGATCGGACCGTTGGATCGTGTCCAATTTTAATTATGTTGTAGCTGGTGTTGTGAGGAGTCTGTAGGTTCAGACAGATTGATGATCGGACTTCCCGATCTTAAGTTATTAAATTTCAAAGTTAAGGCGAGCGATCGCCATTCGATCGTGTAATGTAGAATAATCCGATCGTTGGATTGGGTCCAAATTGTTGCAGGGTAATATCGGGACTATTTAGAGTCCATTGGTACGATCGGATTTGGAATCCGAAGTTGTGGGCCCAAGGCGGATTTTTGGGGTGTTGGTTAGACATGTGGGACCCACGGGACCCAAATAGTGACCTTTTGGACAATGGGTGTCATTGGTCATGATTCGACGTCGACAGCACGTACGTAACAGTTTTGGAGTTGGTTGGAGGAGATTTGATCACTTTGGATCCCCGGTTGGTCCAAAGGGCAATTTCGTCATTTGATGCGAAATCTTGGATTTTGGAGTTTTGTGCTAAGTTGAGCTATGTACTTTGCTTAGGTACTGTTGGAGTTTGAGTTGCTCGTTGAGGTTTGAGATTGAGGATTCGTTAAGTTGTTGAAGACGCAGCTTGGACGAGAGGTGAGTAAAACCATCCTAATCGTGAGTAAAGTCACGAATTATTATATTTATTATAATGTGACCTTGGATAATGTTAATGGCTATAATTAGCATGTTGGTTGTGATTTTATAAAGTGGTTTAATTTATTTAAAACACATGAACTTGTTCATCAACGGTTCATGAGGTAAGTGAAACCTATTTTGTTTTGAATTAATACTTTTTATTAGAGACTTTGGTGTTTAACCATATAACATATGTTGTGGATGTATGGTGGAAATTCATTCGTGAATAACCACATAAATATATATAATAAATATATATTGCTGTGATTGGTGTATTTGGCTATAAAACAATGTTTAATGTGAAACTACATTTTATATTGTTTTGGTGTTGGTGTTTTGGTGTTGATGGATTTAGGTGAGAATACCTTGAATCCCTTCTGAGTTTGTCAGGTGGGCATTCTCGTGGCAAATAATGAGGGATAAATTACCCTAGGGAGCAAGACCCAAGAACAGTTAGAGCTCTAGTCTGGCGCCATCTAGTACTCATGACTGGAGTGTAATCATGAGTGAACACTACTTTGGAGTTTTGTAGTGTTATAGATTAGAGGTTCATAGTGTTCTCTCTTCTATCTGTCAAATAAATGACGTGTGAAAACTACTTTGAAATAAAGAGTTTTGGTGTGGTCACAGGTGGTGATCGAAACAGTTATTTAAATAAAATAAAAGAATTGTGATTGTGATGATATTGATGATTATGATTACCTTGGTTATATAAGGATTGTGGTGTGTTAATAAAAGTGCATGTGTTTGTATATTATGTGTAATTGACATATTGTACTCTGGACGTGGTTTACTCATATGAGCTTTAGAAAGCTTACCGGGTTGTTCTGTGGTGAACTCGGTGCACTATTCAATGGTGTAGGGGAAAATCTTGCAGGTGGTAGAGACCGTGAGCAGGAGATTTAAGGTGAGGAGCAGGAGGCTCGTTGGTGGTTCCACAGAGTGTAAAGTGTGGTGTGAGAGTGTTGGTGAGTGTTAGACTTCCGCTGTGTGAAATGAACTCTGAGGAGCAGATTTTGTAATATAATGATTGTTCATTTATTATGTGAGTTTGTAATGTAATATTTGACTTAGAAGAGTTGAGTCATTATTGACATTGTGGTTCGGAACAGTGGTGTTGTATCAAGAAAGAAAAGTTTAAATTTCTAGGTACTTTTGTTGAAGGTTCCGAGCTTCGCGTCCCGGATTGTTGGTTGTTCTGTTTAAATTTGCAGATTATTTGTTGTTGAAAATTCGGGGCGTGACAGTTTGGTGTTGGTGTTTTGGTGTTGATGGATTTAGGTGAGAATACCTTGAATCCCTTCTGAGTTTGTCAGGTGGGCATTCTCGTGGCAAATAATCAGGGATAAATTACCCTATGGAGCAAGACCCAAGAACAGTTAGAGCTCTAGTCTGGCGCTATCTAGTACTCATGACTGGAATATAATCATGAGTGAACACTACTTTGGTGTTTTGTAGTGTTATAGATTAGAGGTTCATAGCAAAAAAGCCTATCAAGAATTTGGCGCCGTTGCCGGGTTGAGGCCACGAGCCTTAGCAAGAATATGTAGTTTCTATCCAATTTTCTTATGATTATATGCATGCAGGTTTTCGAATTATTCATCACTGGGAGTCAAACAATATGGTAGAATATTTTCAGATCTATTTCATTCTCCGAAAGGAGGTATTTATAATACAGGTTACAAACCCTAGTAGGGTTTAATTAGGAAATAAGTGGAATCTTAATTACATAATATCTACACAAAGGAAAAAATAAATAAAACCCAAATAGAATAGGACTCGCCAACACTCCCCCTCAAGTTGGAGCAAAGACGTCACGCATGCCCAACTTGTCAAGCGAGTTGAGAAAGATACTTGTAGAAACAGCTTTCGTAAGAACATCAGCTAACTGATACTCTGAACGGATGAAGGGGAAGGACACAATCTCCGCATCCAACTTTTCCTTAATAAAATTTCGATCAACCTCCACATGCTTTGTACGGTCATGTTGTACAGGATTATGAGCAATTGCAATCGCAGCCGTATTGTCACAATATAACACCATGGGTTTATTAGGCCCAAACCCAAGGTCTTTCAACAATCTTCTCAACCATAGTAACTCAGATACACCATGGGCCATTCCCCGATACTCGGCCTCAGCACTAGATCTAGACACCACCTTTTGTTTCTTGCTCCTCCACGTAACAAGATTGCCACCCACAAACATAAAATACCCAGATGTCGAACGCCTATCTGTGGCTGAACCTGCCCAATCAGCATCTGTATACCCTTCTACATTTGTATGGCCATACTTGGAGAAAATTAACCCCTTACCAGGAGTTACTTTCAGATACCTTAAAATACGAGTCACAGCCCCCATATGATCTACACTAGGAGAGTGCATAAACTGACTCACTATATTTACAGCATACGCAATATCTGGACGAGTATGAGCCAAATAAATCAACTTCCCCACAAGTCATTGATAACATTCTTTGTCAGTTGGAACTTGATCGGGATATATCCCCAACTTATGATTCTGCTCACTAGGGGTATCAATCGGTTTACAATCCAACATTCCAGTTTCTGCAAGTAAATCCAAAACATACTTTCTTTGGGATAGAAAAATACCATGTTTAGATCTGGCAACTTCAATCCCAAGAAAATACTTTAAATCACCCAATGATTTCATATCGAACTCAGAAGCCAGATACTTCTGAAGTCTCTGTATCTCTACATGATCATCTCCAGTCACAATCATATCATCAACATAAATAATTAAAGCAGTCAATTTACCTTTATGACGCTTCAGAAACAAAGTATGATCAGAGTTACTTTGCACATATCCAAACTTCTTCATAGATGCAGCAAATCTTCCAAACCACGCTCTTGGAGACTGCTTTAATCCATACAAGGATTTCCGTAGCTTGCACACCACACCCTCCTTAGAAGTCACAGGGATACCTGGCGGAGGATCCATATATATTTCTTCCTTGAGATCACCATGGAGGAATGCATTTTTGACATCAAATTGTAGCAGCGGCCAGTCACGGTTAGCAGCTAAGGATAAAAGTACGCGTACAGTGTTGAGCTTAGCTACCGGAGCAAAAGTCTCTGTGTAATCCACTCCATTTGGTCTGGCGACCGGTTGTCGCTTTCCTCGCGACCGGTCGCTTCCCTCGTATCGTTACTGTTATCGCTCGTCGACGCGGGCGACCGGTCGCTTCCAAGCAGATTCATTAGCGACCGGTCGCCCACTTCTACACGACCGGTCATATCCAGACAGATTCGTTCGCGACCGGTCGTTTTCTCACTGCGACCGGTCACTTCCCTCGTATCGTTACTGTAGTCCCAGCTCGACGCGAGCGACCGGTCGCTTCCTATGGGCGACTGGTCGTTTTCATCCTGTTCTGGAAAAATTTCCTTATTTTTCACTCCGAAACTCTTCAATTCACTCCCCCTCTCCCCCTGAGTTGAAGAGGAGGGAGACACATAATAGGGTACTTCTTCATGAAATGTGACATCCAAAGTGACATGTACCTTCTGAGTAGGCGGGTGATAACACTTATAACCTTTCTGAGTCGTAGAATAACCAATGAAGACACAGCGGAGAGCACAAGGATCAAGTTTACTCCTTTGATGAGAGTAAACATGAACATACGCAACACACCCAAATACCTTCGAAGGTAACTTAGAGACCGAAACCGGAGGAGTAAGAGCACATAACACATCAAGTGGAGTCTTGAAATCAAGAACCCGACTAGGAGTACGATTAATCAAGTAGGCGGCAGTTAAGACACCATGTCCCCAAAGGTGATGGGGAACAGACATATCCAACATCAGAGAGCGAGCAACTTCAAGTAACTGGAAATTCTTCCTTTCAGACACACCATTCTGTTGAGGTGTAAAAGGAGTGGTAGTTTGGTGAATGATACCTTGATCACGAAAGAATTGGGCCAAGGTATGATTCACATATTCACCGCCATTATCAGTGCGAAATACTTTAACACGAGCATGGAACTGAGTAGACACCATGGCACAAAAGTCAGGAAGAATAGAGACAACATCATGTTTAGTCTTCATCAAATACACCCATGTTAAACGAGTGCAGTCATCAATAAAAGTCACAAACCAACGGAAACCATGAGAAGTCACACGAGCAGGACCCCAGACATCAGAATGTACTAACTCAAAAGGCAAAGCAGCTTTATTATTACTTAAGGGAAAAACAGTACGGTGGCTCTTGGCCATTACACAAGTCTCACATTTGAAACTAGACTCATCACATGAACTAAATAATGAAGGAAACAAATGTCTAAGATAACCAAAAGACGGATGTCCTAAGCGACGATGCCATAACCAAAGTTGGTGCTTGTCCTTGACACTGCCACTCAGAGCTTTATTAGCGACACAATCACGAACTGCTGCAGCCGGCAACTGTAAGTAATATAACCCCCCTATCCGTTTACCATGCCCAATCCTCTCGTGAGTCCTGAGATCCTGGAAAAAACAATGGGTAGAATAGAAGGTAGCAGAAGCGTTAAGTGTATCAAGTAAACGCCCAATAGATAATAAATTGCAATAAATATTGGGAACCAAGAGTGCATGAGATAGGGGTAAAGAAGGAGTAAGATGGATGGTACCTTCACCGGTAACTGGGGAAGGTAAACCATTAGCACTAGTAATATATGGGTCACGAGGGTTATGCAACAACTCATCAAACAGTTTATCATTATAAGTCATATGATCAAAAGCACCAGTGTCAATTATCCAAGTATTAGAACCCATACCTGGCATAGTATCAGAAGCACACAGATTTGCAGATGGAGTTGGAGGACGGGCCTCATCAGGAGTCACAGTGTAAGTGGCCTTGGGACCATACATACGAGCTTTGTAGTCAGCAAACCAATCGGGGTATCCATGCTCCTTAAAGTACTTTTCAGAGTAATGATCCCCATTACAATGGCGGCACTTAGGCGGACCTTCAAGAGAGGTGGAGGCAGAAGGACGAAACCCAGCAGAAGATCCAAACTTTTTTTGCGGCGGGCGACCGGTCGCTACTTGCGGGGCGACCGGTCGCTACTTGCGGGGCGACCGGTCGGTGACGTGCTGGATCCACCTTAAGAGCCAGCGATCCTCCTCCAAGCATAGCGGACTGACGGGTATCTTCCTCCATGACCATGGCATAGGCTTCGAGAGGGGGTGGAACAGGGCTAAGAGCAAGAATACGACTACGAACACCATTATACGGTGGATCTAGCCCACCAAGAAAATCATAAACTCGATCGGCTTCAATTTCTTTCAGACGATGAGCCCCATCAGTAGAACAAGTAAACTCATGCGGACGCAGACAATCAATCTCTTGCCAGATAGCATGAAGTTTTTCATAGAACACTTTCACAGATTCACCATTCTGACCTATAAGTATAGATTGCCGTCGGAGTTGAAACAAACGAGAACTATTCTGAGTCACAGTATAGGTCTTCCGAGCAGCCTCCCATATATCAAAAGCAGTATCACCACGTTCGAACAAGGCACGAACTGGTTTAGTCATGGAATTTAGAAGCCATGACTGCACCAGCCAATTATCTTCTTCCCATTCGGTATAGTCAGCAGAGTCCTGAGACGGAGCAGGCTTCTTCCCATTGATCCAACTTGCCATACGACGACTAGTAATCGTAATACGCGCACCACGAGACCATGAGGCATAATTGGAGCCATCCAATTTGTCAGATGTAATGAGGGTAGAGTAATCACGCGAGGGACGTGCCTCCTTCGGTGTAGAGGCACTAGTACCAGTCACAACTATGGAATCATCACCCATGATAGATAGCAGCGGAAACAAACACAACACAAAGCAGATACGATAAACACAGCACAGGCACGGGCACAAGAACCCTAAAAAAAATAGGGCACAGAGTAGAACACGGCACAAGAACCCTAAAAAAGAAATTAGGGCACAGAGTAGAACACGGGTGGGCACAACACACACAGGTCACCAGAAACTAGGCTCTGATACCAAGTCAAACAATATGGTAGAATATTTTCAGATCTATTTCATTCTCCGAAAGGAGGTATTTATAATACAGGTTACAAACCCTAGTAGGGTTTAATTAGGAAATAAGTGGAATCCTAATTACATAATATCTACACAAAGGAAAAAATAAATAAAACCCAAATAGAATAGGACACGCCAACAAGTATTCTCTCTTCTATCTGTCAAATAAATGACGTGTTAAAACTACTTTGAAATAAAGAGTTTTGGTGTGGTCACAGGTGGTGATCGAAACAGTTCTTTAAATAAAATAAAAGAATTGTGATTGTGATGATATTGATGATTATGATTACCTTGGTTATACAAGGATTGTGGTGTGTTAATGAAAGTGCATGTGTTTGTATATTATGTGTAATTGACATATTGTACTCTGGACGTGGTTTACTCATACGAGCTTTAGAAAGCTTACCGGGTTGTTCTGTGGTGAACCCGGTGCACTATTCAATGGTGTAGGGGAAAATCCTGCAGGTGGTAGAGACCGTGAGCAGGAGATTTAAGGTGAGGAGCAGGAGGCTCGTTGGTGGTTCCACAAAGTGTAAAGTGTGGTGTGAGAGTGTTGGTGAGTGTTAGACTTCCGCTGTGTGAAATGAACTCTGAGGAGCAGATTTTGTAATATAATGATTGTTCATTTATTATGTGAGTTTGTAATGTAATATTTGACTCAGAAGAGTTGAGTCATTATTGACATTGTGGTTCGGAACAGTGGTGTTGTATCAAGAAAGAAAAATTTAAATTTCTAGGTACTTTTGTTGAAGGTTCCGAGCTTCGCGTCCCGGATTGTTGGTTGTTCTGTTTAAATTTGCAGATTATTTGTTGTTGAAAATTCGGGGCGTGACACTCTCAATCATGATTGATGTCAACTATTGGTTTATTCTGTTTAGTGTTTTTGGTTGGGAGAATGGTGAATTCATGCACATAAAACATAAACTAGTTTTCCTTCGGCATACTCATTTTCAAATGTATGTGAGGAATGTTGCATGAACTTGGCCTCTTTTTCTAAGCTCAAAGTTAGTTATGGGCAAATAATAGATTTAAAAACCAATCCACATTCAAAAGTGCAGAGTAAAATTTAGAGTTGCCATTGCCTATCTACTAATAGGTAGAAAGGATATTAGGTTTTCTTTTTTCTTTTTCTTTTGGTTACTAATGAGGTAGGAAGGGAAAGGGAGCCTGGTGGTATATAATATATATATGCTCTCTACCATTTAAAACCTCCAGAAAATATTAGAATTTAATTCAATAGTTTCTAATTACCTCTTTTTTTAACCTTTTTTCCTTGTTCATTTTTTCATATTTTGCTCTATTTATGAACATTGCTTAGAGATGCAGAAGGCTTTGGTTTGATTAAGGTTCCCAGAATGCTTGCAGGCATCCCAAAAGGCGTGTTTTCTTTAGGACCAGGTAAGATCGATTACAATTGATCACAACTAGTATAACTATATTAAAAAACAGTCAGATGGTATGTCAATCACCCAAATCTTAAAGCCATCTTATGAAAATAGTTAGTATAACAATACCATAAAAAACAATAGGGCATATTTAACAGCAATTCATTTTGCATAAAAAGCACAGAAGACATTGATCCAATTTCAAAACTTTGAGAGATACAATCGCTTCTATACACACACTTGAGACCTACATTACAAGTAGCACCTGAGGATTCTGATTACGCGACGAGTACAAGCCAAATGAAGATTCAATCCTCAAGCCAAAAACACATGGAATCAATAGGCTTAATCCACCAGAGGAATTTACCTCAATACACTAACCGCTGTCATGGATTATGGAGGCTGTTGCTGTTGTACATTCCATACATTACACTCCCACTTCTCAACTGCAAAAGATTTTATACCATTCAAACAGCTGCAAGATTGTTATTGAGGGTGGAGGTTGGCAAAAAGAGATGATGAAGAAATAAAAAGTGTACCCGCTCAACAGCATTTGCCATGCCTGACACATCTAGCCTTTCTTTCTTTAAAAGCTCTACACGATCCCGAAGACACTGATTCTGTTCTTCAGCCTACACTTAGGGAGGAAAAAAAAAATTTAAAAAAAAGGAAGCAAACACTCGTATTATGTTATGATTAAATAGATGTTCCTTTTAAAATGTGAGAGAATAAATTCAATGAGTTAATGCATGTTTTGGAAGTGAAGGAATTTGTCTGGAGAAGATTTCACATCAACAAGAAACCAGATGTGTGTGCGCAGTTGTGAGAGAGAGAGATGTTCAAATTTGATTAACCATCAACCCCATAAAAAGTTTCTGGACAGCCAAACGAGTAGAAACTAGGAAAAGTTACTATACTACAAGCTAAGGGGAAAACATCAGTGAATCAATGCTCTTCAATTAAAAACCCATGCATTTTAATTGCTGTTAAACTATCCTTACTTTTTCCCAGTAAGAATTCCTTCCATGCGTATCCCAGCTACATACTTGTTTTATGCACAAATGATAGGGTGAAAACCCTTGACTAGTAAAAGTGCTTGGTAACAGTTCCACAGGGCATATCCTATTACCTGGGATTTAATCTCGCCTTTATAGGATTTGGGGTTTTACTCTTTGTGTAGGCTGATAGGCCCAGTGGAACTCCAATTGATCTCAATGAACCAGACAGATGTGAGACCCTAGTACTCTTGAATTCTAGAACACAATATATATACTCCGTGTGTGTATAAATGTAGACAATTCCCTAAAAACTAGATGATATCATCTCTACCAAGCAGCTTCTAATTGGAGTTTAAGTTTGAATATATCTACCGTTTCCAGCATCTTTGTCAAGTACTGGATTTGATCCTTCTTCATTGTGGACAGATCATGAGCAACATCCATTACATTAGTCCTGCATGAATCAGTACATGTTTAAACAATGCAGTTTACACTAATAGGCACTGTAAGAGATAATATGAAATGTAACTATATAGATTAAGATGGATACTATCAAGATAAGGCTCCCTGTCCGCCATAGTACCAAAAGAAAAGTGGATAAGACCACCTCTTGGATGGTTTTCATGCACTGTTAGAGTAGTGGGGGCAATTGGGGAGGTGGGGGGGATGTATGTACAGAACCTCTACAACTTCAACAATGGAAGTCAACACAAGGGCCTTTATTATACACTCTTGTAAGCTTCATTAGTTACCAAAGCAACTGAACACTAGCCTAAACAAAAGGGCCTTTATTATACACTCTTGTCTTCCCCCTTGCATTCATATGTTCTGCATGAACATATGTATCTTGTACTTACCATTCTATTGAAACATGATGGCATGTGTTGCATTACATTTAGGATGAGTTATGAATCTAGAAAGCAAAATGGAAAAAAGCACGAATACGCATACAATTCTTGGCAATTTTAACAGTCAACCAACACTCAGTTTCTTTTTCTTTTATATATTTTTTTTTGGTCCAGGGAAAGGAGTTACTAAAAGGCCATATATTCATTTTGTCAAGAAATCAAGAAAATACTTACTTATCTGAAAACAAACGATCCAGAGCTTGTTCTTCCACAAGTTGTTCAACAGTATCAAGAGCAGTTCCCACCTGCAAGCAGAGAGAGAGTATACATAACAAGAATTGAATGCAAAGAATAAAGAAAACTATGATGTATAATATATAACGTATATTAGAAGTTAGAACCAAGAGGATCTTGAACTAATAGTTAGGTCAAAAAAAAAAAAAAACATCAGAGCAGGGTTAGTTTGCTTATTAATTCTATTTGTAAACTGTATACAAGCATGTTAGGCACATCATACAGCCATAAATGCTATTGTTTTCACTCAACAGTAATCATCTGAAGATTCCATCTGTTAGACATGTGATTCCTTTAGGATTATAATAATGTCTAAATTAGTAAGAACCAGAGATACTTCTTGTTGCCTGCATAAAACAGAAATGAGTTGGGTCCTAGGAATCATCATTAGCCACCACTAGTTCCCTCTCGTCATGGAACCTCTCATTGAATCAACTATTACCCCATTTTCGGAAATTACTTAAAAACATAAATGATCAAAAAAATGTCATCATTTCACTGGACATGGGTATGAGCTTATTTATACACGAGGCTTCAAATTACACAACACAAGGGCCCAGCATATGCATGTTGACACAAATTACTAAATGTTTCTTTGAAAACTAATAAAATTCTAAAACTTATCCCATGTTTTTCCTAATCATGGTAGATCCAACTTCTATCCTTTCAGTCCTTGGTATTCCTCTTTTTACTAAAATTTTCATCTGCAGTGCCTTCTGGTATCAGAATTTGCCCGAATTTTAATGACTTGCTCTAAAACCAGTTCATCGTCTTTTTTCCTTTGTTTTAAGCCATAATAGTTTTGTATAAATATATCAAGAATATCACAGGTCAGCTAGGTGTCTAAGCATGTCTTAATGTATTCATTTCCAAAATAGGTCTAACTAAACGACCATCTAATGCATAACCATATTTTCTTTGCTAAAATAGCATTAATTGGTGGCAGTAAGTGAGCCAGTGGAATGAACATTTCTTGTTAAGTAACTCTACAACAAAGCTGCAATTACATTAACACAAACTCCATGTAAAAGAAATTCATTACTAAGGTATAAATTAACACTCAAATAAAGCAACTATCAGACCCAACTAGAACTCTTTTATAACAACCAGAAGGCTATTTACACGAGAAAATATGCTTCGTGCATTAAAGTGACCTCCCTCACTTAAAACTCACTCTCTCTAATTTCAGAAATAACTTGTAAGCTAATTACACAGAAGAATCTACATAAGTTGTTAAATGGAATAACTGTGCATTAATGTCATCACAAAATATTGATATGTATACCTGTGTTTCAAGGCATACTGACTGAAACTCATCCTGTAAAATTAAAAAGGACAAATTCTTCAGAATTCAGCAAAAAGCATTATAAAATACATTATCACGTATAAATACACAAATAAATACTCCTGATGAGATCCCCAAATGCACACCACCATTCAACATATCATTAAATACTCTGATAAGAACATTTAAGAAATCAAGAGAAGAAATGCATTGTTAATATTGGCAATTGGTATGAAATGAATTACCTCTACATTTCCATGCAAAGACGTGATGACCTGAAAATTTGTATACGACAGCAATGAAATGAGCATTTGTTCTGAATTTGAACTCAAAAAAGAGAAAAGCTCTTCTTGAATAATATGGGAAACCCTCTATCCAAATCTCTGCTTATAAAGTGCAGAGAAATAAACAAAAAGTCTACGTCGATTATTAAATGACATATCTGTACCTGAATAAACATCCTATGAAGACGCTCTTGCTCGGCAGTTGTAAAATTGGGAAATGCTTGGCAAAATTCCTTTTGTGTTCATCATAAAACAAAGTCAGTCAATTGAATCTGGAGGAAGAAATACATAAATTCGAAAGAATAAAATAAAATTTCCAGACACAATGAAATGGGTATCTTTCGACTTTGAAATGGCAACTGAGCAAACCCATTTCTAAAGAAGATGAAATCGTAAGTAAAGAAACCTGCTTAGAACAGGGAGTGAGCAGAGAACGAATGCAGAACTTGAAGGATTTCTTCATCTCCATATGCCTCGTCCCCATCGCAGACACAAAATATTCTGATTTTTTTATAGAGATAGTACAGAACGATTTAGATCCACACAAGACCAGAGTGATTCAACACAACATTCAGAACTAAGTAAACAGTGCATCATGAAATTAGGGTTTACTAGACTAAAGAAAATAAAGAGGGAAATTGTACACCGGCAGAAATTGAAGTGCCTTCGGTATCTTCTTCTTGTAGATGCAGATGTCGTGGTCCGGCTCGTGAAGAATCCAAAGATTGTGAGTGAAATTTGAGAACAAACAAAAGGAAAATAGAAAGAGAGGGAAATTTGAATGCTAGCTTAAGATATGAGGTTAAGGCAACGATAAGTATTAAATATTGAATTATATATTGAAATAAGTGGATCTTTAATCACCAAGCGCATCTGGTGTAGTGGTAGTATCCATAGTATGAAATATCGATAATATTTCGGTTATTTCGAATCACGGATATTTTGGAACATATTCATGTACATATCTATAAATATCGATAATATCGACGATAATACCGGAAAATATCGATGTCGATAATTTCACTCACACTTCAGCAATATTTTGTCAAAATATCAGTGTAATATCGCTAAAATATCGAAAATATTGAAAATATCGATGTAAAGGAAAAAAAAAGAAAAAAAAAGAAAAAAAAAGGGAGAAAAAAACACACAAAGGGGATTTGAACCACTCCTATTTTACTCCTCCAACACCTTAACCATCATATCACTTATGTTTTTGTGATAATATGCTAAAATATTTATATTTATATGGGTGGCATGTTAACAATTACATGCAAAACTATTTGTGGGGATTTATCATTTGATGACTACTCTTCACAATACACTTACTCTACACATAGAGATGATGAAGATAGTGAAAAATTTGAACCTCATAGGAACTCTATGTGGTACTAAGTCACTCATGTATCTTACCATGTAATGTATAAAATGTAAAATATTATAGTAAATCATTATATATAAATGATTATGGTGTGTTTAATCTTTTTTCATTAATTACTACATATTTTTTACACTCAGTGTTTGCTAGCTCACTGTATAATCAACTTAAATCTGTTAAATCCATCATGCAATGTATTTCCTTCTTTTTTTTTTGTGATAAACTAATAGATAATTGATTAAATAAACATTCTCCAAAGTTTCAATAAAAATTTCCAAGTTTTTCTTACAATTTCCGTGGTTTTTATTCAATTTTTATCGATATCGATAATATCCCGATATTTCCACCGAAATTTCCGTGTTTTTGGACTACCGATATTTCCGATATCATCAATATTTTAGACCTTGGTAGTATTAGGGGTGGTTGCGGTTCGGTAACTGCGACTTTTTGCCCAAACCGCAAACCGACCGACTATTTGCGGTATGGTGATTTTTGAAACCGCGAACCGACCGCGTTTTGCGGTTTACCGCATTGCGGTAAACCGCAAAAAGCGGTCGGTTACCGTGAATTAGCGGTTTAAAACCGCAAGTTCTTTTTGTGTCATAAAAATCCAACTTCTCAAGCATCACAACCTAAAGAAAATTAAAGTTCAATTCCAAGCATTCCAATTAAAGTTAAACTTCTCAAGCATTCCAATTCCAAATTCTTTAAAGTTACAAACGAAAAGGAAAATACAATGCAAAATGAATTAAAGTTTACAACCCAAAAGAAAATCCAATTTAAAGTTAATTAAAGTTACAAACTAAAAGGAAAATGCAATGCACCAATATTACAAACTAAAGTTACCAACTCAAGTGTTGGTGGTGGTAAGTGGATTTGAAGAACCCCATTGTGTTGATTGAGCACCAATGCTATCTACAAATAAAACAACATAAGTTTAGTACATTTTATTATAAGAAGAAGCATAAATAACATGAGCAAAAATAAACTAATTACTTACAAGTTGTCATATATTCCATTTCCTTGTAGAATTCAACCTCATCATCCGTTGGTTCCTTGTAAAAGGAAAATTCGTCCGCTCTAAGCCAATCACTAGTACACACTAATGCCTCTACCATTTTAGGATGCAAAGAACTTCTAAAAGGATCCACAATCCTCTTGCCTAAGCTAAAAGCATTTTCACTAGCAACCGTAGAACTTGGAATTGCAAAGATATCCTTGGCAACTTGTGAAAGAATAGGATATCTTGTTTGATTCTCTTTCCACCAATTCAAGAGATTGAATTGTTTGCTCAATGGGCTCTCAAAAGGATCCGTCAAGTATTTATCCACTTCATTGGATATCTCAACGGATTGCTCATCCTTCCTCTTTTGCATTGATGTGAGAGAGAAGCCGATTTTGAGAGTTGAGAGAGAGAGAGAGACACGAATGAGAATCAGAGAGTTGAGATGAGAGAGTGAGATCGCATAAGGAGAGAAGAGAGGCTTAGGTCTGATCGCATCTAACGGCTACGATTAATGGGTGTGAATACAAAATAAATATTGTATGAAATATACTTGTTTACGTACAATATATTGAATATAACTTATATTAGTCACAGAGCCAAAAGCCAAAATCCTTCATTATATAAGTATATTTATATTATATTCAATATAATATATTTTAGATAATATTATTTAAAATATATTTGCGGTTTGCGGTAACCGCAAGTTTTGAAAATCAAATACCGCAACCGCAACCGCAAATGCGGTTCGGTTTTAAATACCGCAAATGCGGTTCGGTTTACCGCGATTGCGGTTTCATTGCGGTAAATTATCGGTCGGTTTTTGCGGTTTTTCGGTTTTTCGGTAAAAAATGCCACCCCTAGGTAGTATCATAGTATGCTCCCACGGTACTGACCAGGGTTCGATTCCCTGGATGCTTATTCAACTTTTTTAGCATTTTTCAATTTTATGATTTAAGTCCCACTCTCTATTGAATGGAATATCAATGAACCAAAAGATGTCGGTTGAATCATACAAAGGACAAGCTACCAAAATTGCTACGTAAAAATTGTGGTGGTATCAAATCCCATATAAAGCGTGAGAATGGGCCCTTTTGATAATCATTTCAATTTTAGTTTTTAGTTTTTTATAAATATTATTTGGTGTTAGAGTATAGAGAAAAATGAGAGTGAGAATGGGAGTAAGGATGAGATTGAAAGATAGGATGAGAATGGGGGATGAGAGGGAGGCGTAACAAAAGGAGGTAACGATGAAGTTTTTCCTAATCTTGATTTGATAGGTAAATGCACACCAACGTGCAAGAAGGATCAAGAGTTGCAGATTTTTGTTGCATCCTTTCTACTCTGTTATGACCACCATATAAAGTACTTATTTGCTTTTTTCTTTTGAAGGCATTCATCGCCCGTTGATATGTGGCACCGGCATTCTTGAGACCGAATGGCATCACCACATACTCAAAGGTTCCAATAGAACCGGGACATCTAAAGGCTGTTTTGTGGACATCCTTCTCGACTATGCAAATTTGATTATAGCCGAAGTGTCCTTCCATGAAGGATAAGATTTCATGCTTAGCTGCCCCATCAATCAAGAGGTCGGCCACAGACATGGGGTATTCATATTTAGGAGTTGCAAGATTGAGATTACGAAAATCAACACAAATTCTTATTGCTCCAATCTTTTTCTTTACATGTACAATATTTGAAAGTCATTCTACATACCTAGCTGGCCTAATAAACTTGGCTTTAACAAGCCTTACAATTTCTTCCTTAACCTGTAATTCTACTTCTGTCGGCATTCGGCGAGGTGACTGCTTGAAGGGCTTGAAATCCTCCGTTGTTGGTAAGCGATGCTCGACTAAGTCACGACTCAATCCAGGCATCTCAGTGTAATCTCAAGCAAAGCAATCCTTGAATTCTCTCAAAAGCTCCTCCATCTTGATCCGAAGCTCTGGCTCCATTAGGCCACTAATGTAGATTGGCCAATGGTTGTCTTCCGTTGCTAGGTTGATCTCCAATAGCGGATCTTGGGCTTATGCCTTTGAATCATCCATCTCAGTTAGCGCCAACTCAACTTCCTCAAGTTCGAGTGCATCATCTTCCGGACCTTCGTGGAGGAATTCCACCAAATGAGCGGTGGACCCATGTTCGGCCGCTCTCTTGGCCTAATGCACTAAAATGAGGAATTCCAACAATGCACTAAAATGAGCCATTGTTTCTACCACGAAGAAGGCTGTCATCCTGACATTTCCTCCTACTCTGACTTGGAGTGGGATGATCCCCTTTGATCTTGTGGTGTCTCCCACAAAGCCACTGACCGTTGTCTCGGTCAGGATTAGTTCATCTGAATTCTTCTTCAATTTCTTCATCACCGAGGATGGGAGGATGTTCACTGTGGCACCTGCGTCAACTAGAACCTTGCTCACCGGAACCCCATCAAAATGAGCACTCACGTACAAAGGTTTAAGGTGGGAAGCCATCCTCTTGGTGGGCATTTCATAGCACACCTTCTCCGTCATTTTCTTCTCTAAGCTTGGCACCACGATTTGAGGCTGAGCTACCTCCGCCTTAGGGATTTCCCGAGTCACATTGATTTCCTTTGGTTCTCCCATCTGAGCCATAAATTCGACTTCGTCGAAAACATCACCTTCCATGGAGTTTGGTTGACCCGGCTGAGCTTCGAAAAATAACGAAAGTGTGACCACCATGGCCTCAACTTCATCGAAGTCCCCAAACTTCACCTTGGTCTTCCCACCTTCAACTCATTATCTAGCTTCACCATCTCTTCCTTATGTTCCTTAGCTAGCTGCTCCATAACTTCTTTTGTAAGTTCTTCGAAATACTCGTCATCACCATACTCTTCATCTTCCCCATAAAGCTCTTTATCAGCAGCCAAAGTGCCTTCTGGGTTTTCTGAGGCTTCTTTGGCCTCAACATCGGCCGTAGGCTCAGCCTTTTCTTCCGTCTCGGGTGTTTGAACATCGACTATAACTTGGTCCTCTTCCACCTTTGGCTTATCTTTTCTTGTATGGGGCTTACCCCTAACATTTTCGACCATTTCATGGTCATTCCCTTCTTTCTCATCAACCTCAGAGGGTGATACCACCTTAGTGGCTACTTGACTCTTGAGAATCGGAGGCTTGGCCTTCAATTGAACCCTCCTAGATTTCTCAACTTTTGATGACCCATCATTCAGCCCCTTCATTGGCCCACTCAGCCCCTTTATTGGCCCACTGGATTCGGCCTTGGAATTGTTTGCTTCGAAAGCTCCACTCAAATGAGCCTCCAACTCCAATATTGGCTCATTTAAGGCTGTCACCACAACTTGGTCATTTGCCCATTGTCGGCGGATTTTCATTTCTACTGCCGCTGCTGCCTCCAGCGAAGCCACGGCATCGGCTTTGGCCAACTCCAACTCTTCCAGCCGAAGTTTTTCTCGAAGCTTAAGTAATCGGTTAAGTTGGGCTTGCCTCTCGTCGGCTCAATTAAACTCCGCATTACATGAGGCAGCATATTGTCTTTGAGCTCTTCTTGTTTGAGTCTTGCTTAAAGGTACCGGAGGAAGCTTTGAACCTCTACTCATATACCACTGACTTGCCTTGGTGTTTGGCATCTTGAATGTTGAAACGCCACTACCATCTGCTAGGCAAGGTCTCAATACATAATCCATATCTTGATTCTTTCCTTCTTCCACCGAAATCCACATGCTTCTATTTTCGTTTCGGCTTGGGTTCAGCGGATCAACATCCCCATACCTTAGTGGCATCTGCTGACTTCTTCTCTTAGGCTGATATCGTGGCCTCTCGTACCTATCTTGGTACTCAACACAATGAAGGACAAAGGAAGAATTAATTTACCTGATAAATTAGAACGAGCAAGACGAATGTTTAAATTAGTTGCCCCCTTTGTAAATTGTTGAACACCCAGTAAGTCCTCAGCCCATATCAAACAGCCAATTCCTTGCACAAATGAATATGCAGTACAAGAACAATTCCTGAGGCATGTCTCTTCACAATCCTCATCTGGACCAGGAACAAAGTGTGGCGAAGCAGGCAACTTGGCCTGCTTTAGCACTACAAACCCATCTTCACCCTCTGTACTATTTCTTTGACACTTCAGTAGGGTATTCCTAGAGCACCCATCAGACCAATTTCCCACCCGTCATTGGTCCCAGTCCGTTGGTTGAAATCCATGGATACATCTGCAACTCGAAACATTATCCAATACACTACACACCCCAAACTTGCCACACCTATTGTAAAGATCACAGTCACTGGAGTTATGGTGCCATCCATTTCCCAAAAATCCTTCCAGATTAAAAAGTGACCAAAATAACCCTATCTCTGGGGGCAAAATTGTAATTTCATAATTTATTAAATTAATAAAATTAAACGAATATTTAAATTTGGGTCAGGATGTTACAATTACCTTGTGGATGCTGGTTACACAAATTGTGAGGGATTTCTTGCAACCTACAGAGGAACGAGATATCACTTATCGGAATGCAGAGAAGGATATGCACCCTTGAACTATCGAGAATACTTTAACATGATGCATGCATCAGCAAGAAACGTGGTGGAACGTTGTTTTGGACTTCTTAAGATGTGTTGGGCAATTTTAAGGAGTCCATCGTTCTATCCAATACAAACACAATGCCAAATAATAACGGGTTGTTGTCTTTTACACAACTTAATTAGGAGAGAGATGTCTATAGATCCAATGGAGCAAGAAATTTATTATGATCCCCTCATTGAGAACAATGTAGATCATGGCACTATTGCATTGGCACATCCGACCAATGGTCTGCTTGGAGGGATAGTTTGGCTACTAAGATGTTTAATGAGTGGATGGCAAATAGAGCAACATAACATAAGTATTTGTTGATCATTTGAATGTACTTAAAAGAATTTTCGTGTTATTATTAAATTTGTGAATTTTTGGACTATTTTTATGGTATCTTCATGTGATTTTTTATTTTTAATTTTGTGCACATGTTTTTATTTATTTATTAAATTTAATTATTTCTGATATTAAATAATTTTAATAAACATTCAAATAAATTTTGTTTGAAGTCCAATGCAATCCAGCCCATACTTGTACAAAACAATGGACTGAACTTTAGCCCAGTGCAGTCTAACCCAACTTAATGTACCAAACAACTTATTAAAGTCCAACCCAATCTAAGCCAAACTAGTCCAACACCCCAAGTCCAATCCTAACTAGTCCAGTCCAGCCCACCAAACAAGGCCTAAGGCATTAATTAAATGTTTAAAATACTCATTAAATAAAGCAGCATTAAATTATAGGTTGCCACTAGGAGTCCTTTCTCTCTCCTCAGATTTAGGAGCTCCTAGAAGTCTCTATATTTTAGGAGGTAGATAGGGAGCATGGTTGGAGTTGTATTTTTTCCAATTCCTCCCTAAAATTTATCTAAGGAGGTTGTTTAGGGAGCCCATTGTGGATTTGTTTGTATAGTTCTCATTTTTCAGATACTTAAAGATGCTTCAAATTTTTTTATTTAAGAAATTTAAAATATAATGATCCTAAAGGACAGGGAAAAAACTAAGGGCCCGTTTGATTACCATTTTAATTTTAGCATTTAGTTTTCATTTTTTACGCTAGAGTATGGAGGAAAAATAGAGACAATGGAAGTAAGAATGAGAGTGGAGATAAGACTGAGAGCGAAGATAAAATGAGATAATAGGAGGGAGGAGTAACAAAAGTGAAAACAAAAATTAAAAACTGAAATATATTTGAAGTTGTTTTCACTTTCAAGTTTTTGTTTTCACTTTTGTTATTCCTCCCTCCCATCCTCTCTCTCAATCTCATCCTCACTCCCATTCCCACTCTCATTTTCCTCTATAATCTAGCACAAAAAATGAAAACTAAAAACTAAAATTGAAATGGTTATCAAACGGTTCCTAAGGTGTCAACTATTGGTTTATAGTTTAGTCTTTTTGGGAGAATGGTGAATTCTTGTACATAAAACATAAACTAGTTTTCCTTTGGCATACTCATTTTCAAATGTATGAGAAGAATGTTGCATGAACGCGGCCTCTTTTTCTGAGCTCAAAGTCAATTATGGGAAAATAGTAGATTTAAAAACCAATCCACATTTAAAACACCAAGGTAATGCTAAGGAGACAATCTATTTGTACCGTATTTGTGTACCATGTGATGTGGCTGTTGAGTTGGCTATGCTGCTATGCCACATCAATAAATGAATTTTTAACTTCTTCTTTTTTTCATTTTTTTTTTCACCCTTCACTTTACAGAAACCTAAGCCACGTGAGAAGTTTTTTTTTCACGTTCAACTGGTTCTTCTCCTACCTCCTTCCCTTCCTCCTCTCTTATATCTCCCTAATCTACCAGCTACAATAAACCATACTAGAGTTTTCCCCGACGGTAAGTTCATCTCTGTTTTGCTCTTGGGTTTTCTCTTGTTGGGTGATGATTGAAATTTTTGGATTGATTTCATCCATAGACAGAAGCTGGAGATGGAGGCGGTGAGCTAGCATACACTACAAGAAAACATGCCTTTTGTGAGGAGGGGTAGTCGTCACTGAAACATGGAATTTCGTCACAGTTGAGTATATGTGACGCAATTTTAGCGTCACAGCTTTCATCACCTATACTCCCACGTGACGCTTTCTTCCTTCGTCACATATACCCGATATCTGTGACACATACCGCGTCACTATACGTTTGATTATGTGGTCGTCCGTTTGTCACTTCCTACATCTATTAGTGATGCGTGATTTGGGTCACGGTTTAGCGGCATCTGTGAGAAGTAATTCCTCTCCTAAACTGGGTATAAAATGCTCCTTCCTATATAATACATGACCCTTTAGGCGTCACATATTTATGTAATGTGTGATGACGCACGCATCACATATTTTTTTAATGTGTGACGATGCACACGTCACATAATTTTGTAGTATGTGACGATGTATACATAAAATGTCTTTTTATCTGTGACGATGTTGGCCTCACATATTTCTTCAGATTGTGATGAGGTCTGTATCACACATGTTCCATACCAAGGTACCTAATTATGAATAATATGTGCAAATCCAATCACAATTCTCTGTTCTCATCTTTTTCAATGTATAATATAAAAATAGATAATCGCATTTCCATTAATAAAAGTAGGTAATTACATTGTATGTTCCAAAATAAAGATCCCAAACTAAGTCTAGACTTTGTACAACCAAAAGTAAGTCTAGAGCAAGTGTGTTCCAAAATAAAGATCCCAAACTAATTCTAGACTTTGTACAACCAAAAGTAAGTGTAGAGCAACTGTGTTCCAAAATAAAGATCTCAAACTAATTCTAGACTTTGTACAACCAAAAGTAAGTCTAGAGAGTAAGTGTGTTCCAAAATAAAGATCTCAAACTCTAAACATACTCAAACAAAACAGATAAGCAGCCGTGCCAGTTCCCCGGCAACGGCGCCAAAAATTGTTGCATTCCTAAAAGGACACAAATTAATGTGCAAACAACCAATTAAAAATACCGGCAAGTGCACAAATCTATTGAGGTATAGATTATGTAAGTACGGGGTCGATCCCACGAAGAACTTGTCGGCTTCCTATAAGTTCTAATTTGAGTACGTAAAGAACACTAATTTAACACACCACAAATGCACAAATGCAAATTGGAAACTAAAAATGAGTAAAGAAATGTAAAAGAAATGAAACAACACAAGAAACCAAAGAAAAACAGAAACAGCACTTTCTATCACCCTTTTATCACCTATTTATCACCTGTAAACAGTGAAAATGAACAGTGCGACCGGTCGTGAACAGTGATGACCGGTCGTTTTTGGACAGATTCATGTGCGACCGGTCTCCTGAACAGTAACGACCGGTCGTTTTTGGGCAGATTCGTTTCTCTGTTTTTCCAGTTTCGACCTCTGTCCAGTGTTTTGCCTATAACTTTTCCAACCGTTTATCCAAATTTCAAGTTCTTTATACGGTTGGATTCAGCACAGAAAATGGAAGAACACAACGCTGACCAAAAGTCAAAAACAATTACGGAAACAAATAAAATTCATTAAACAAGACACACAACGTATCAAACACACAACTCACACACACATTTGGGGGGGGGGGGGGGGGGGGGGTTTGGTTTGGTTCAAGTGACCTATTTCTATTGCAAGTAAATGGACTTTGAATTTAAATGAGAATGGCAGAGATGAGTTATCAAAATGTGAAAGTACCAAGTAACAAACACTAGGGTTTCGGAATCCACCCTAAACAATTCTACCCATGTTCATGGATACTCAAGTGATGAACTCTAAACGTGTTGATGAAGATGTTCGCAATCAAGACCATGGGTCGTGGCTCAAGACGCATTGATTCTCTCTAATATACGTAAAGTGCATGGTTCGTGCTACAATACTTGTGCCCTCCCCATAACCGAACCTAGGTATGGTTCGTACTTCGATTCAATTACAAGGAAAACCCATTAAGTTCAAAGAGAATATGAACATCACAAGAATCCTAATAGCATGGTGTTTACATTAGGTATTCAAGAAACCAATTCACATGGATGATTCTTACTTCATCCATTTATTGCTTAGGATAACATGAAGATACACATAATCCCAACAATCTCAAGAAGCATTCTTTCAAAGATGGCCAACCAAGGAAAAACACACATCAAGGATAGATTAATTTGGTGAATTGGAATTCATCGACAATATCTAGAAATTCATACACTCAAGCATCAAAACAATAAGGTAATCATGTTTAGGGCTTCAACCTAAGCCCTAGCTATGGAGTTTAGTTGCTCATAATTATTTCAAACACAAATTCGAAATATAACTAGAAAGAAGTTACAGATTTTGTGAACATGGGAGCTCAAGGTCTTCAATGGTGGAAATCTCTTCCACTTCTTGCTTTGTTGCCCTTGTCTTCCTCCTTGAGCTCCCTAGCTCCAAGCTTCATCTCCAGCTCCAAAATCTCTGCAAAATTATGGAATGATTCTGATTGCAATCGCTGATGCTCTTTGCACTCCTCTCTCCTCCTTTCCAGCTTTTCCAAAATATCTTTTAATATAAAACAATTACTTTTGTTAAAGCCTTAAGCCTTGTCTCCTTGCCATGATGGGCTCTTTTGTTATTGTCTTCACCAAGATGCTCTTTGTTTCAGATAATATCTCTCAACCAAAGTAATTTCTTGTTACCAAGTGTTATGGTAACAAGAAGAATCAAGATAACATTATGGAGGTAAAAAACTGGCCTACTTCGGATTTCCAGAGCTGCTGTAACATATAGGATCAGTTGGATAGGCTAAACTTGTCCAATGGAGCTCAAATGTGGATATGTTGTAGTTAACATCCATTGAAACAAGTTTCATGAAGATCTTCACCTCATCCGAGCATTGGAGCATGCTGATCCAAGGCCAAGAAGTTGACCTACGAAAATGAACAAAATCAGAATTTATAACCAATAATGCATTTTTAGCTCATTTTCATTCTAACCAAGGTAAAATCTAAGAAAACACAAAAAGGAAGTAAAAAGCTATAAAATGTCAAGAACTAACTCAAAATAATAGGTGAATAACATGAAAAATCATGTGTAAAAATGAACCGAACAAACTTCCCAAACTTATCTTTTGCTAGTCCTCGAGCAAAACAGAAACTAAAACAAGACTCGAAACAAACTTTCCGAACACTTTCCAAAGAGAGAGCGACTCATGCAAACGACTCAAAAGTTTTCACAAGAAAAACTCAGTTTAGACATTAGTCACAAGGCGGCAAAGTTCAGAACACAACATGCTCAAGTGTAGTAGTGTGATGGCCAAATGGAACTCATTCTCCAATTTCAGTTTTCACACAACTTCAAAAATCATACCAAGCACAAATGTAACTTCAAATCTCACCAAAGTTGTCCTCTCACAAATGAATCACTCGGAAGAGGGTTACAATGCAACACTCAATAGTAAATATGAGAATAGAGTTAAACCATAAGGGACTTAACTCAAAATTAGCAAGATGAAAAACATGCATGAATATGATCTCAAGAAGGATGCCAAACACTTAAAAGCTGAAAAAATGTGTGCAAATTCAACCACAGGACATTTAGGATCAATTTAGGTCTTTATTATAGGTTGTAATGGGGCTAAGGGTGTAAGGTGAGTAAGAAATGAAGGATATGGATACAACAAAGTCCAAGGAACTCACAATGTAAGAGCATAACAGTTGATTACAAGACTTTGAATCCCCATGCTTAAGATTTTCAATTTTTTTTTTTAATGTGATCAAATAGACCACAAAGCCTTATACCTCCACTTATTTTGATTCACACTCCTTTCTTCCATTTGAACAACCATCAAATTTTTATTTATTTATTTATTTTATTTTATTTTTTTAGGCCAACCAAGAAACATGGAAATGAAATTTGAATTCATTGCCAAATAACCACAACTTTTCTCTTTTCTTTCACCCTTTGAGTGAAGTACCTTTTTTTTTTTTTTTTTTTTTTCGAAATGTAATAACCCTTTCCAAACTTAGCATGAAAAACACATCCAAATTAAAGCTCATGAGTTCCTTAGAAAGGTAAATTCTTGTTTTTCAGGCTAAGGCTAGGAATAATAATTGGTTAATTGAAAGAAAAGGCTTACATGTAGGCTCAAGGTGGTTAACAATGGAAAATCATGCTTAAGCATGCATAAGGTTAGCTTGAAAGGCACAAACGGTCCAAAGAGGGCCTTAATATCATTTCTCAAATGTCATGTAATCAAATTGCACAAGAATGAATGTCTTTTAAGTGCTCAACCAAGTCAATGAATAATGAGATCAAACAACAACTCGGATGACAAGAAAATAAGAATATGTGTATAACACTCATGAATTGAAGCACAAGGCTCAAAGCTCACATTATATGGTTATACAAGTCTAATTCATGCTTGATACAATTCTTTGGATCATGCAAGTCCCTCAACTAGAGAATTATGAAACAAATGGCAAGTGCATAGAGGGTTTCAAACATATCATGCTAGAATGATGCCATTTAGTGAATAATATTAAAAAAAAAAAATTATAAACATTTTCAATCAAGTCATGTAAACATTCATCACAAACTCATCATATATGTCCGGAAAGTGACTTGAAAACAAAAGACTCAAAACAGAAAAGAAAACAAAATAAAAGAAAGCAAGAATTTAAGTGAAACGAAAAAGACTTGCTATCCCTTCCCAAACTTAGAAATAAACATTGTCCCCAATGTTAAAGAATTCAGGCATCAACAACGTTATAACAAGAAATAAAGGGAATAAAGCAAGTAAATACAAGAACAAACAAGAAAAACAACTACAAAACGATTGCAAAACAAAACAAAACCAAACAAAACCAAACAGTAAGTCCTAACAATAGTCCTACGCACGCAGAAATCCAACCCAAAGAAACGCACAAACCAAAATGAAAGCCCAACCCAAACGAAAGCCCAAAAGCGAAGAAAGTATATAAACAAAGAAACCAAGTCAGAAGCACAAAGAGCAAGAACTCAGAAAAATAGAAAAAGTGGGTCATGATGTCTCGGCACTTGTGAGTCACGGGCAACCAAGCGAGGGACGTGTCGACAAGCAGAGGTCCCTCTCACATTCCCAAGCCAGAATTATTGGCTTCATAGGAAGGTGTGACGACTTTTGTTTCTCGAAAGCGCTGAAAGGCAGAAATATAATTAAAGGGGTTGGGGAACAGGTGAGGTGACATAGGGGGATAGGCCGTAAGGGCCGCGTGAGACGCAGAAGCGCAGTAGCTAGGGTTACGTAGAAACTAACTCTATAAAAGAAGAAGAGAAAGAGTTGGGGAAAAACACACAAACTCAGAAACACACAAAAGAGAAAAGAAAGACAAAAGAAAAGAAAGTTCAAATGGCATCTTCCTACCCATTCTCGTTGGATCTCAACCTAGCTCTGTTTGTGCCTGATAAACCACGGCCATGAGCTGGCCGAAGGAGCCCTTTCTCTAGGCCCTGGCGTTTGTTCGCAGAAGCTGAAACGCAGCGTTTCGCCAGGGTACTTCGCCTTCCCAAAGATAAAAGAAGAAATGCCAAGGCATTATCATCTCGGCCTCAAGCGCAGGCCGAGGCCGAGGCCGAACAAAATTGCGGCCAAGGCATTAAAGGCAAATCATCACGTGACAGCAGGGTCTCAGGCTTCATTTAATGAAGTAGTGCCTGTTTAATGCAGCGAACCCATTGGCCACAAAGTAGCATTTAATGCATGAGGAAAGGTGGGAAGTGACTGAAGTCAGGATTTGGTGATGAAGATCAGAGTGATTAGACGTGGACATTCTCACAAGAATTCTGACAGCTTGAGATGTTGGTTCACCAGCTATCCAGGCCATAAATGCGTCTCCACGGCCAGAGGTTCAGAACCCACGATCGAGAGCAGCGGCCGAGATTCACCGGGATTTCTGGAGTCTCACCACCATACTTCACGATCCCAAATGTCGATTGGACTGCCCACTTGGGCTAATCAGACTCCACTATGCGTAAATTCAGCCTCGATTACTCATCCCGGGACTCTTCCTATAAATACAAGGCTCGAGCTACATTCAAAGGGTTCAACACCAAAACAAGCCTCCCACGGAGCAACTTATTTTTTTCCTGTAATGCACTTTCAATATCTTTACTTGCTTTCCTAGGAGTAGTGTTAGATTGTAAGCAGAATCCATTCATCAATATATCATACAACCCTGTTTGTGCCTGATAAATCACGGCCATGAGCTGGCCGAAGGAGCCCCTTCTCTCGGCCCTGGCACTTGTTTGCAAAAGCTGAAACGCAGCGTTTCGCCAGGGTATTCCGCCTTCCTAAAAATAAAAGAAGAAATGCTAAGGCATGATCATCTCGGCCTCAAACGTAGGCCGAGGCCGAGGCCGAACAAAATTGCGGCCAAGACATTAAAGGCAAATCATCACGTGACAGCAGGGTCCCAGGCTTCATTTAATGAAGTAGTGCCTGTTTAATGCAGCAAAACCCATTGGCCACAAAGTAGCATTTAATGCATGAGGGAAGGTGGGAAGTGACTGAAGTCAGGATTTGGTGATGAAGATCAGAGTGATTAGACGTGGACATTCTCACAAGAATTCTGACAGCTTGAGATGTTGGTTCACCAGCTATCCAGGCCATAAATGCGTCTCCACGGCCAGAGGTTCAGAACCCACGATTGAGCGCGGCGGCCGAGATTCACCAGGATTTCTGGGGTCTCATCACCATACTTCACGATCCCAAATGTCGATTGGACTACCCACTTGCGCTAATCAGACTCCACTATGCGCAAATTCAGCCTCGATTACTCATCCAGGGACTCTTCCTATAAATACAAGACTCGAGCTACATTCAAAGGGTTCAAACACCAAAACAAGCCTCCCACGGAGCAACTTATTTTCTTCTGTAATGCACTTTCAATATCTGTACTTGCTTTCCTAGGAGTAGTGTTAGGTTGTAAGCAGAATCCATTCATCAATATATCATACGACCCTTGATTTTCAAGGCGCCGGAGCACCATCTCTGTTTGTTCGTTCACTCACCCCATATATCACACGACCGTCGCTCCCTGAGCAGCGCGCTGGAGCACCGCCCAAAACCCACCACCAACACCATCACTCGACGGCCTTGTAGTTTAGGCCGTGAACCTAACAGCCGAGACCAGTTCCTCTCTCGGCTACAATCGTTTGACCAGGAAGACAGATCAAACAGGCGCACCATTCACCCATCCAACACTCACCGAAACATCAAACGCACGGTAAACCGTGCTGGCACGCCCGCGCACAACCGCACCGCACCCAAAAGTAGGAAACCCCGTGTTAACGCACATCCCCTCGGCCCGGAACTCCAGGCCGTGAGATTTGCGCGTCAGACAGACTCTTGATTTTCAAGGCGTTGGAGCACCATCCTTGTTGTTCGTTCACTCACCCTATATATCACACGACCGTCGCTCCCTGAGCAGCGCGTCGGAGCACCGCCCAAAATCCACCACCAACACCATCACTCGACGGCCTTGTAGTTCAGGCCGTGAACCTAACAGCCGAGACCAGTTCCTCTCTCGGCTACAATCGTTTGACTAGGAAGACAGATCAAACAGGCGCACCATTCATCCATCCAACACTCATCGAAACATCAACGCACGGTAAACCGTGCTGGCATGCCCGCGCACAACCGCACCGCATCCAAAAGCAGGAAACCCCGTGTTAACGCACATCCCCTCGGCCCGAAACTCCAGGCCGTGAGATTTGCGTGGCAGACAAGCTCCACCGACTCAGACTCGGGGCCAAGCAGTGGCACCAGTATGGATGCCCTACTTTGCCTCCGCACGGGGGCTCGTGACAGTGAATGACTCGATACTGCTGGACAACGATGTTGCCCTTGGAGTTGCTAGAAATCTAGTGACTCCCAAGGATATACGGGTGCTGGGAGCAAGGGATGACAACCGGGTCGTGAGCGATGCTCTGGCACTAAGCGTGCAAAGCACGGCAACAGTCGCAAGTGTGGGTCATCGCCTAATTGCGAAGTCCCATGAGGTGGAGGTGCTAAGAGGTCAGTTGGCGGCAGAGCGAAGTATGGTTGAAGAGTGCCAGAGTATTATTAAAAAGGGAAAGGGCAAGGATAGTGGAGGTGAATCGACACCAGTTGGAGGCGTTGCGGGAAGAGAACAAAAATCTCTCAAAGATGGTAAGTGTTTACGCCCAGGACATGAGAAAGCAGCTGGAGGACCTAGACCGACCGGGTAAACGCAAGAAAACAGATCGCGAGAGTGGTTACGCTCAAGCTAAGAGTGCGATCTTTGGGAGCTCGAGTGATGAGCCCCAAGAGGCTGTGCGTGAAGCCCCGGAAGAGGATAGCCATAGGGCCAAACTCAAAGGTCCTATGGTCGAGACACCGAGCACTGTGAAAAAGTGATTCTAATGTATTATTAGTGTGCCTGTTTGTGTTGCCCTTCCCTTGTATTTTTTTTTCAGAAATAAAAGAAAAGAAAGTTGCAAAAGACGAAGACAAAAACAAAGTAAACACACTTCCCAAACTTAAATAAAACAAAGACGACAAACTTAAAAGAAAACACACTTCCCAAACTTAAATAAAACAAAGATGACAGACGAAAGGGAAAGACAAAAACACAAAGCACCATAAAATAGGGAGGGGAAAAAAAAGTAAAGTGAAGGTAGAAATGCTCCCTTGTAATGGATGCGAACGGCAGATTGCTCGTGAAGCGAAGGGATCGAGAGAAAAAGGGCAAATAGCTCGACTGCAAATCCCTCATCAGCAGATGTCTATTTAAACCACACCTCGTTAGGTGGATGATACCTTGCATTTCTTCCTGCAAACTCAAGGAAAACCATCAAATAATCCAGAAACAAAACAATGGCATCCTTAGCTATGCTCATTGATGACCTTAACCTTGAGTTGTCACTTGCACCACCAAATGCAGAGATAAGGGCTCCTCCAAACCCTATCTTCCCAAACTCCTAATACCATCATGGCTCGGCCTCAAACTTCTCTGAGGCGGTGCCGTGTAGGGCAGTACTGCGGGAAGGCATGACTGTCAGCAGACTTACAGTGGCGGATCATCTGCATGTGGCGCAGAGGTCTGACAAGATGGCAGTGGACGAGTCCCACAATTTAACCGTGCTCCATGCGGTCTCGGCTACGAATTTGGGCATGCGCCTATTGGCGAGGACGCGAGAGTGTGGAGCGCTGACCGAGGAAGTAGCTTCCTTGAAGGCTCAGGTGGCGGACTTGCAGAAGCGGCTCTACTGCGCCAATCAGCATGTGGAAGCACTGCAGAGAAAAAATGAGGACCATGTAGAGCTGTTGCAGATTCTACAAATGCGAGTAGATAGAGGCAATTAGCAGAAGCCTCGGGTGGCTCAGAATGCAAAAAGAAACATGTGATTGAGAAATTTATGTATGCATTTTCAAGTTTATATTTGTAATCACATGTTAAGAAATGAAATAAGCATTCGAGTCAAGTTTCAGAGTGTGCAATCAGGAAGCAAACCACTTCCCAAACTTACTAACAAAAAAGAAACACAAACAAATAAAAGAAAGAAAGAGTAAGAAAAACAAAGAGAAACATCAAGAAATTCGAAATTACCTTGGTTGGAAAATTGTAACCCTAACTCAAAAATAAAATAAAATAAAATAAAATAAAAATAAAAATAAAATAAAATAAAAGAAAGTTTGAGTCTAGAGAAACTCCACTTTGAAGCGATTAGGACGACATCAAACTCTTTCTCTTCACCTTGGGTTGCCCCCCAAGAAGCGCTAAGTTTAAAGTCTTTTGCCGGACTTTGTTGTGTAGATACAGCTTCACCAAAATGGATTCAGTTGCATCCTCAACTTGTGATACTCGCAAGTGCACGAACCGTTCGGTAGTATAGCGTATGTAAGTGCGAGGTCGATCCCACGAGGATTGGTGATTGAATGATTCAATTCATTTTCCCTACACAAAACAGAAATGAAAAAGAAGGGAAATAAATAAAACAAGGAAGAAAGAAAATAACTAACTCAAGCAGATAAGTTCCCAAGTTCAATTAGATTAACGGATTGATTCTAGCTAATGTATGATTAAGCCATGGTGTGTGGTCATAACCTTGTGTTCCTAATTCCCTAATTTGATCATTTGTTGTCTAACCTAAAATTAAGCATTAGGAACCCATTAAGCATAGAAGAACAATTTAAACAACCAAGCATGTATCTAATCCCTGTTGTCGAATGTCCATACATACTCTTCCTATTCATAGTTCAATTCGAATTAAAGTATGGTGTCTACTCTTAATTCAAACCAAGATAGCTAACATGCAAGCCTAAATGGTGATCAATCATTCAAACTAGCATATTAACTTATAAGCATAATGAATAAGAACAAAAATCATAATTGAAACTTGGAAACTAATCAAACTTGAAACTAAAGAAAAGAATTTACATAACAATGAAAATTAAAGTAGAACTTGGAAAGACTTAAAGGAAAATTTCAGCACAAAGATCTCATTATAACAATTGAAAACTAGAAAGAGAAACTAAGAGAATTTGAGGGAGAGAAGGGAAGGGAGCTCTAGAGAAGTGTTTGAGAGCTCCCCCCCTTGGGGTGTGTTTACAAGCTTGGGAAACCTCACTATATATAGGCCTAAGGAAGCTGAAAATCTGAATTAAGTATGGCTAATGCATACAACACTTGTTTTATAAAATCTGAAATGGTTGATGCACTTCACTAATGCATACAACACTTCCATTATAAAATCTGAAATGGTTGATGCACTTGTATTAGAAAATCTTGAATTGGTTGATGCACCAATAGATCCCACCAGCAGCCCTAGCTCATCTTCATGTCACCATGACCAAGCTTCCAACCAGAAATGATAGCTCATACCTAGCTCACCATGACCAAGCATCCAACCAGCACATGCTGAGGTCAGCATGACCAGCAACTTCAAGGGCTTACAACTTGGGCTTCTCTTAATCAAATTAGGACTTTAAGCACTCAAACTTGAAGTTCAGAATGTCTTCTTTCCAGCCATATATCATTTGGGCCAATCCAAGGTCGGAGGAGGAAGTTAAGGCCAAAACCAATTGCTAACTCATTTTGCGCGCTGATAAAATCCATCCTGAGCATGGCTCTGTGTTT
Source organism: Prunus avium (assembly GCF_965620075.1). NCBI lineage: Eukaryota > Viridiplantae > Streptophyta > Magnoliopsida > Rosales > Rosaceae > Prunus > Prunus avium. Next base: position 13,332,393 of record NC_142288.1, on the reverse strand, counting down.
GCTAGGTAACAGACTCCATATTTATCCAATGGGGCTGAAGTTTGGATATGTTATATTACACACCCATTGGAACAACTTTCATGAAGAATGTGGCCTTATCCGAGCTATGTAGGTTGCTGAAACAAAGCTTGCAATATGACCTACGAAACTGGGCTGGCAGGGGACTGTAGCCAAAATTGAGTTTGTCTTTAAGCTCTTCATCCATTCATCCAAATTAGGCCCTAACATGCATGGATTGCATCATTTACTATTCAAAGCCATCATTATTACCTAAAGCTCAATGAACTGAAAGATAAACACAAAAAGGATTAAAAGCACAAGTTTAACTCAAAAACATAACCAAATCATAAGCTAGAAGGGTACAAAATGATATGTAAATATGCACCGATCAGACTTCCAACATACTATGGTCACTTGGGGGGTTTTGGCTCAATCGCCTCCTTGTGCCGAACATGAAGTTTCTTCAAATCTCTTTGCCATCTAATCAACCCCTTTCGTATTCTTTTCTTTTTACCCACATGAGTAGATTTCAAAAGTAATTTTAAGCGCTCTTCAATACGTGGATTAGATGGAGGAGGCACATATTTAGGATTTGGTAGCCTTCTCACTTGAGTAGAAAGGATGACATTGAACATGTGATTGGTGCTTGGAACATGGATGTTCAGCTTATCTTCCTTTAGTACTTCAAAAACAGAATAAGGCATTAGATTAATTGAAGCACCTAAATCAATTAAAGGTTCCTCAAACAATTTATCACCAATTATACAAGGAATTGTGAAACTTCCTGGATCTTGTAACTTAGGAGGGAGCTTCCTTTGCAAAACAGCAGAAACCTCTTCCGTTAATGCAACAGTTTCGCATTCCTTGAGCTTGTTTGCATCCAAGAGAGGAATGTTGATTTGCACCTTCTTGAAAGTTTCCAATATGTCCTTGGCATGTTGAATTTTTTTAGAACCCATCAACCTGTGAGGAAAAGGAGCATGTAAGATATCTTCATCAGTAGGTTCACGACATACCTTCTCCTTTCTTGCCCTTCTTGCAATTTCATGCTTTGGGATCCACTCAGGTGAAGATGCTGCTTGTTTATTTTCCTTCATGTTGATTTCATCCTTTTCCTTAGGCCTAATCACTTGCTCAACCTGCATCTCATCATCATTTTGAATCAGATTTTCAGAATTATCAACCTCACCAATTACCTTACCAGTTCTCAAGATAATTGCTCGAACATGCTCATGCCCGGTTGGTATCACTGTTTGGCTAGGCATCATCCTAGCTTCCTTTTGACTCAAAGCTGTGGCAATTTGCCCCACATGATTTTCTAGATTGGCTATGGCATTATCTCTCTTCTGCATGTGGGCGTCATTCCTTTGCATGTAGCTTTTTGTCTCCTTGATGAAACTATCTGTGGTTCTAGCCATTGAAGCAACAAGTTCTTCCAAAGTCGGTCCTTGAGGTTGTTGGTGAGATTGTGGTGGAGTGTAATGTTGAGGTTGATCATGAGGTGGACAAGTATTATGTTGGCCTTGATATGGTTGATATGGCCCTTGTTGAAAATTTGGATTGTCGGTCCACCAGAAGTTCGAATGATTTCTCCACTCCGAATTGTATGTTTGTGGGAAATATTCATTCATAGGCAATTCATTCTGACATGAGCCAAATGCATTTGCTTCCTCCATCACAAATTTATTAGAGTATTCTTGCATAGTAAGTTCCACAATTTCATTTGCGGCTGCCATTGGTGATGGTGGAGGTGACTCCTCGGATGTTCCTATAAGAAAAAGAAACAAAAACAAATCAAGATAAAATGAAACAACAATCAATAAACAAAAATAAAACTAAGTACTCTAAACATACTCAAACAAAACAGATAAGCAGCCGTGCCAGTTCCCCGGCAACGGCGCCAAAAATTGTTGCATTCCTAAAAGGACACAAATTAATGTGCAAACAACCAATTAAAAATACCCGCAAGTGCACGAATCTATTGAGGTATAGATTATGTAAGTACGGGGTCGATCCCACGAAGAACTTGTCGGCTTCCTATAAGTTCTAATTTGAGTACGTAAAGAACACTAATTTAACACACCACAAATGCACAAATGCAAATTGGAAACTAAAAATGAGTAAAGAAATGTAAAAGAAATGAAACAACACAAGAAACCAAAGAAAAACAGAAACAGCACTTTCTATCACCCTTTTATCACCTATTTATCACCTGTAAACAGTGAAAATGAACAGTGCGACCGGTCGTGAACAGTGATGACCGGTCGTTTTTGGACAGATTCATGTGCGACCGGTCTCCTGAACAGTAACGACCGGTCGTTTTTGGGCAGATTCGTTTCTCTGTTTTTCCAGTTTCGACCTCTGTCCAGTGTTTTGCCTATAACTTTTCCAACCGTTTATCCAAATTTCAAGTTCTTTATACGGTTGGATTCAGCACAGAAAATGGAAGAACACAACGCTGACCAAAAGTCAAAAACAATTACGGAAACAAATAAAATTCATTAAACAAGACACACAACGTATCAAACACACAACTCACACACACATTTGGGGGGGGGGGGGGGGTTTGGTTTGGTTCAAGTGACCTATTTCTATTGCAAGTAAATGGACTTTGAATTTAAATGAGAATGGCAGAGATGAGTTATCAAAATGTGAAAGTACCAAGTAACAAACACTAGGGTTTCGGAATCCACCCTAAACAATTCTACCCATGTTCATGGATACTCAAGTGATGAACTCTAAACGTGTTGATGAAGATGTTCGCAATCAAGACCATGGGTCGTGGCTCAAGACGCATTGATTCTCTCTAATATACGTAAAGTGCATGGTTCGTGCTACAATACTTGTGCCCTCCCCATAACCGAACCTAGGTATGGTTCGTACTTCGATTCAATTACAAGGAAAACCCATTAAGTTCAAAGAGAATATGAACATCACAAGAATCCTAATAGCATGGTGTTTACATTAGGTATTCAAGAAACCAATTCACATGGATGATTCTTACTTCATCCATTTATTGCTTAGGATAACATGAAGATACACATAATCCCAACAATCTCAAGAAGCATTCTTTCAAAGATGGCCAACCAAGGAAAAACACACATCAAGGATAGATTAATTTGGTGAATTGGAATTCATCGACAATATCTAGAAATTCATACACTCAAGCATCAAAACAATAAGGTAATCATGTTTAGGGCTTCAACCTAAGCCCTAGCTATGGAGTTTAGTTGCTCATAATTATTTCAAACACAAATTCGAAATATAACTAGAAAGAAGTTACAGATTTTGTGAACATGGGAGCTCAAGGTCTTCAATGGTGGAAATCTCTTCCACTTCTTGCTTTGTTGCCCTTGTCTTCCTCCTTGAGCTCCCTAGCTCCAAGCTTCATCTCCAGCTCCAAAATCTCTGCAAAATTATGGAATGATTCTGATTGCAATCGCTGATGCTCTTTGCACTCCTCTCTCCTCCTTTCCAGCTTTTCCAAAATATCTTTTAATATAAAACAATTACTTTTGTTAAAGCCTTAAGCCTTGTCTCCTTGCCATGATGGGCTCTTTTGTTATTGTCTTCACCAAGATGCTCTTTGTTTCAGATAATATCTCTCAACCAAAGTAATTTCTTGTTACCAAGTGTTATGGTAACAAGAAGAATCAAGATAACATTATGGAGGTAAAAAACTGGCCTACTTCGGATTTCCAGAGCTGCTGTAACATATAGGATCAGTTGGATAGGCTAAACTTGTCCAATGGAGCTCAAATGTGGATATGTTGTAGTTAACATCCATTGAAACAAGTTTCATGAAGATCTTCACCTCATCCGAGCATTGGAGCATGCTGATCCAAGGCCAAGAAGTTGACCTACGAAAATGAACAAAATCAGAATTTATAACCAATAATGCATTTTTAGCTCATTTTCATTCTAACCAAGGTAAAATCTAAGAAAACACAAAAAGGAAGTAAAAAGCTATAAAATGTCAAGAACTAACTCAAAATAATAGGTGAATAACATGAAAAATCATGTGTAAAAATGAACCGAACAAACTTCCCAAACTTATCTTTTGCTAGTCCTCGAGCAAAACAGAAACTAAAACAAGACTCGAAACAAACTTTCCGAACACTTTCCAAAGAGAGAGCGACTCATGCAAACGACTCAAAAGTTTTCACAAGAAAAACTCAGTTTAGACATTAGTCACAAGGCGGCAAAGTTCAGAACACAACATGCTCAAGTGTAGTAGTGTGATGGCCAAATGGAACTCATTCTCCAATTTCAGTTTTCACACAACTTCAAAAATCATACCAAGCACAAATGTAACTTCAAATCTCACCAAAGTTGTCCTCTCACAAATGAATCACTCGGAAGAGGGTTACAATGCAACACTCAATAGTAAATATGAGAATAGAGTTAAACCATAAGGGACTTAACTCAAAATTAGCAAGATGAAAAACATGCATGAATATGATCTCAAGAAGGATGCCAAACACTTAAAAGCTGAAAAAATGTGTGCAAATTCAACCACAGGACATTTAGGATCAATTTAGGTCTTTATTATAGGTTGTAATGGGGCTAAGGGTGTAAGGTGAGTAAGAAATGAAGGATATGGATACAACAAAGTCCAAGGAACTCACAATGTAAGAGCATAACAGTTGATTACAAGACTTTGAATCCCCATGCTTAAGATTTTCAATTTTTTTTTTTAATGTGATCAAATAGACCACAAAGCCTTATACCTCCACTTATTTTGATTCACACTCCTTTCTTCCATTTGAACAACCATCAAATTTTTATTTATTTATTTATTTTATTTTATTTTTTTAGGCCAACCAAGAAACATGGAAATGAAATTTGAATTCATTGCCAAATAACCACAACTTTTCTCTTTTCTTTCACCCTTTGAGTGAAGTACCTTTTTTTTTTTTTTTTTTTTTTCGAAATGTAATAACCCTTTCCAAACTTAGCATGAAAAACACATCCAAATTAAAGCTCATGAGTTCCTTAGAAAGGTAAATTCTTGTTTTTCAGGCTAAGGCTAGGAATAATAATTGGTTAATTGAAAGAAAAGGCTTACATGTAGGCTCAAGGTGGTTAACAATGGAAAATCATGCTTAAGCATGCATAAGGTTAGCTTGAAAGGCACAAACGGTCCAAAGAGGGCCTTAATATCATTTCTCAAATGTCATGTAATCAAATTGCACAAGAATGAATGTCTTTTAAGTGCTCAACCAAGTCAATGAATAATGAGATCAAACAACAACTCGGATGACAAGAAAATAAGAATATGTGTATAACACTCATGAATTGAAGCACAAGGCTCAAAGCTCACATTATATGGTTATACAAGTCTAATTCATGCTTGATACAATTCTTTGGATCATGCAAGTCCCTCAACTAGAGAATTATGAAACAAATGGCAAGTGCATAGAGGGTTTCAAACATATCATGCTAGAATGATGCCATTTAGTGAATAATATTAAAAAAAAAAAATTATAAACATTTTCAATCAAGTCATGTAAACATTCATCACAAACTCATCATATATGTCCGGAAAGTGACTTGAAAACAAAAGACTCAAAACAGAAAAGAAAACAAAATAAAAGAAAGCAAGAATTTAAGTGAAACGAAAAAGACTTGCTATCCCTTCCCAAACTTAGAAATAAACATTGTCCCCAATGTTAAAGAATTCAGGCATCAACAACGTTATAACAAGAAATAAAGGGAATAAAGCAAGTAAATACAAGAACAAACAAGAAAAACAACTACAAAACGATTGCAAAACAAAACAAAACCAAACAAAACCAAACAGTAAGTCCTAACAATAGTCCTACGCACGCAGAAATCCAACCCAAAGAAACGCACAAACCAAAATGAAAGCCCAACCCAAACGAAAGCCCAAAAGCGAAGAAAGTATATAAACAAAGAAACCAAGTCAGAAGCACAAAGAGCAAGAACTCAGAAAAATAGAAAAAGTGGGTCATGATGTCTCGGCACTTGTGAGTCACGGGCAACCAAGCGAGGGACGTGTCGACAAGCAGAGGTCCCTCTCACATTCCCAAGCCAGAATTATTGGCTTCATAGGAAGGTGTGACGACTTTTGTTTCTCGAAAGCGCTGAAAGGCAGAAATATAATTAAAGGGGTTGGGGAACAGGTGAGGTGACATAGGGGGATAGGCCGTAAGGACCGCGTGAGACGCAGAAGCGCAGTAGCTAGGGTTACGTAGAAACTAACTCTATAAAAGAAGAAGAGAAAGAGTTGGGGAAAAACACACAAACTCAGAAACACACAAAAGAGAAAAGAAAGACAAAAGAAAAGAAAGTTCAAATGGCATCTTCCTACCCATTCTCGTTGGATCTCAACCTAGCTCTGTTTGTGCCTGATAAACCACGGCCATGAGCTGGCCGAAGGAGCCCTTTCTCTAGGCCCTGGCGTTTGTTCGCAGAAGCTGAAACGCAGCGTTTCGCCAGGGTACTTCGCCTTCCCAAAGATAAAAGAAGAAATGCCAAGGCATTATCATCTCGGCCTCAAGCGCAGGCCGAGGCCGAGGCCGAACAAAATTGCGGCCAAGGCATTAAAGGCAAATCATCACGTGACAGCAGGGTCTCAGGCTTCATTTAATGAAGTAGTGCCTGTTTAATGCAGCGAACCCATTGGCCACAAAGTAGCATTTAATGCATGAGGAAAGGTGGGAAGTGACTGAAGTCAGGATTTGGTGATGAAGATCAGAGTGATTAGACGTGGACATTCTCACAAGAATTCTGACAGCTTGAGATGTTGGTTCACCAGCTATCCAGGCCATAAATGCGTCTCCACGGCCAGAGGTTCAGAACCCACGATCGAGAGCAGCGGCCGAGATTCACCGGGATTTCTGGAGTCTCACCACCATACTTCACGATCCCAAATGTCGATTGGACTGCCCACTTGGGCTAATCAGACTCCACTATGCGTAAATTCAGCCTCGATTACTCATCCCGGGACTCTTCCTATAAATACAAGGCTCGAGCTACATTCAAAGGGTTCAACACCAAAACAAGCCTCCCACGGAGCAACTTATTTTTTTCCTGTAATGCACTTTCAATATCTTTACTTGCTTTCCTAGGAGTAGTGTTAGATTGTAAGCAGAATCCATTCATCAATATATCATACAACCCTGTTTGTGCCTGATAAATCACGGCCATGAGCTGGCCGAAGGAGCCCCTTCTCTCGGCCCTGGCACTTGTTTGCAAAAGCTGAAACGCAGCGTTTCGCCAGGGTATTCCGCCTTCCTAAAAATAAAAGAAGAAATGCTAAGGCATGATCATCTCGGCCTCAAACGTAGGCCGAGGCCGAGGCCGAACAAAATTGCGGCCAAGACATTAAAGGCAAATCATCACGTGACAGCAGGGTCCCAGGCTTCATTTAATGAAGTAGTGCCTGTTTAATGCAGCAAAACCCATTGGCCACAAAGTAGCATTTAATGCATGAGGGAAGGTGGGAAGTGACTGAAGTCAGGATTTGGTGATGAAGATCAGAGTGATTAGACGTGGACATTCTCACAAGAATTCTGACAGCTTGAGATGTTGGTTCACCAGCTATCCAGGCCATAAATGCGTCTCCACGGCCAGAGGTTCAGAACCCACGATTGAGCGCGGCGGCCGAGATTCACCAGGATTTCTGGGGTCTCATCACCATACTTCACGATCCCAAATGTCGATTGGACTACCCACTTGCGCTAATCAGACTCCACTATGCGCAAATTCAGCCTCGATTACTCATCCAGGGACTCTTCCTATAAATACAAGACTCGAGCTACATTCAAAGGGTTCAAACACCAAAACAAGCCTCCCACGGAGCAACTTATTTTCTTCTGTAATGCACTTTCAATATCTGTACTTGCTTTCCTAGGAGTAGTGTTAGGTTGTAAGCAGAATCCATTCATCAATATATCATACGACCCTTGATTTTCAAGGCGCCGGAGCACCATCTCTGTTTGTTCGTTCACTCACCCCATATATCACACGACCGTCGCTCCCTGAGCAGCGCGCTGGAGCACCGCCCAAAACCCACCACCAACACCATCACTCGACGGCCTTGTAGTTTAGGCCGTGAACCTAACAGCCGAGACCAGTTCCTCTCTCGGCTACAATCGTTTGACCAGGAAGACAGATCAAACAGGCGCACCATTCACCCATCCAACACTCACCGAAACATCAAACGCACGGTAAACCGTGCTGGCACGCCCGCGCACAACCGCACCGCACCCAAAAGTAGGAAACCCCGTGTTAACGCACATCCCCTCGGCCCGGAACTCCAGGCCGTGAGATTTGCGCGGCAGACAGACTCTTGATTTTCAAGGCGTTGGAGCACCATCCTTGTTGTTCGTTCACTCACCCTATATATCACACGACCGTCGCTCCCTGAGCAGCGCGTCGGAGCACCGCCCAAAATCCACCACCAACACCATCACTCGACGGCCTTGTAGTTCAGGCCGTGAACCTAACAGCCGAGACCAGTTCCTCTCTCGGCTACAATCGTTTGACTAGGAAGACAGATCAAACAGGCGCACCATTCATCCATCCAACACTCATCGAAACATCAACGCACGGTAAACCGTGCTGGCATGCCCGCGCACAACCGCACCGCATCCAAAAGCAGGAAACCCCGTGTTAACGCACATCCCCTCGGCCCGAAACTCCAGGCCGTGAGATTTGCGTGGCAGACAAGCTCCACCGACTCAGACTCGGGGCCAAGCAGTGGCACCAGTATGGATGCCCTACTTTGCCTCCGCACGGGGGCTCGTGACAGTGAATGACTCGATACTGCTGGACAACGATGTTGCCCTTGGAGTTGCTAGAAATCTAGTGACTCCCAAGGATATACGGGTGCTGGGAGCAAGGGATGACAACCGGGTCGTGAGCGATGCTCTGGCACTAAGCGTGCAAAGCACGGCAACAGTCGCAAGTGTGGGTCATCGCCTAATTGCGAAGTCCCATGAGGTGGAGGTGCTAAGAGGTCAGTTGGCGGCAGAGCGAAGTATGGTTGAAGAGTGCCAGAGTATTATTAAAAAGGGAAAGGGCAAGGATAGTGGAGGTGAATCGACACCAGTTGGAGGCGTTGCGGGAAGAGAACAAAAATCTCTCAAAGATGGTAAGTGTTTACGCCCAGGACATGAGAAAGCAGCTGGAGGACCTAGACCGACCGGGTAAACGCAAGAAAACAGATCGCGAGAGTGGTTACGCTCAAGCTAAGAGTGCGATCTTTGGGAGCTCGAGTGATGAGCCCCAAGAGGCTGTGCGTGAAGCCCCGGAAGAGGATAGCCATAGGGCCAAACTCAAAGGTCCTATGGTCGAGACACCGAGCACTGTGAAAAAGTGATTCTAATGTATTATTAGTGTGCCTGTTTGTGTTGCCCTTCCCTTGTATTTTTTTTTTCAGAAATAAAAGAAAAGAAAGTTGCAAAAGACGAAGACAAAAACAAAGTAAACACACTTCCCAAACTTAAATAAAACAAAGACGACAAACTTAAAAGAAAACACACTTCCCAAACTTAAATAAAACAAAGATGACAGACGAAAGGGAAAGACAAAAACACAAAGCACCATAAAATAGGGAGGGGAAAAAAAAGTAAAGTGAAGGTAGAAATGCTCCCTTGTAATGGATGCGAACGGCAGATTGCTCGTGAAGCGAAGGGATCGAGAGAAAAAGGGCAAATAGCTCGACTGCAAATCCCTCATCAGCAGATGTCTATTTAAACCACACCTCGTTAGGTGGATGATACCTTGCATTTCTTCCTGCAAACTCAAGGAAAACCATCAAATAATCCAGAAACAAAACAATGGCATCCTTAGCTATGCTCATTGATGACCTTAACCTTGAGTTGTCACTTGCACCACCAAATGCAGAGATAAGGGCTCCTCCAAACCCTATCTTCCCAAACTCCTAATACCATCATGGCTCGGCCTCAAACTTCTCTGAGGCGGTGCCGTGTAGGGCAGTACTGCGGGAAGGCATGACTGTCAGCAGACTTACAGTGGCGGATCATCTGCATGTGGCGCAGAGGTCTGACAAGATGGCAGTGGACGAGTCCCACAATTTAACCGTGCTCCATGCGGTCTCGGCTACGAATTTGGGCATGCGCCTATTGGCGAGGACGCGAGAGTGTGGAGCGCTGACCGAGGAAGTAGCTTCCTTGAAGGCTCAGGTGGCGGACTTGCAGAAGCGGCTCTACTGCGCCAATCAGCATGTGGAAGCACTGCAGAGAAAAAATGAGGACCATGTAGAGCTGTTGCAGATTCTACAAATGCGAGTAGATAGAGGCAATTAGCAGAAGCCTCGGGTGGCTCAGAATGCAAAAAGAAACATGTGATTGAGAAATTTATGTATGCATTTTCAAGTTTATATTTGTAATCACATGTTAAGAAATGAAATAAGCATTCGAGTCAAGTTTCAGAGTGTGCAATCAGGAAGCAAACCACTTCCCAAACTTACTAACAAAAAAGAAACACAAACAAATAAAAGAAAGAAAGAGTAAGAAAAACAAAGAGAAACATCAAGAAATTCGAAATTACCTTGGTTGGAAAATTGTAACCCTAACTCAAAAATAAAATAAAATAAAATAAAATAAAAATAAAAATAAAATAAAATAAAAGAAAGTTTGAGTCTAGAGAAACTCCACTTTGAAGCGATTAGGACGACATCAAACTCTTTCTCTTCACCTTGGGTTGCCCCCCAAGAAGCGCTAAGTTTAAAGTCTTTTGCCGGACTTTGTTGTGTAGATACAGCTTCACCAAAATGGATTCAGTTGCATCCTCAACTTGTGATACTCGCAAGTGCACGAACCGTTCGGTAGTATAGCGTATGTAAGTGCGAGGTCGATCCCACGAGGATTGGTGATTGAATGATTCAATTCATTTTCCCTACACAAAACAGAAATGAAAAAGAAGGGAAATAAATAAAACAAGGAAGAAAGAAAATAACTAACTCAAGCAGATAAGTTCCCAAGTTCAATTAGATTAACGGATTGATTCTAGCTAATGTATGATTAAGCCATGGTGTGTGGTCATAACCTTGTGTTCCTAATTCCCTAATTTGATCATTTGTTGTCTAACCTAAAATTAAGCATTAGGAACCCATTAAGCATAGAAGAACAATTTAAACAACCAAGCATGTATCTAATCCCTGTTGTCGAATGTCCATACATACTCTTCCTATTCATAGTTCAATTCGAATTAAAGTATGGTGTCTACTCTTAATTCAAACCAAGATAGCTAACATGCAAGCCTAAATGGTGATCAATCATTCAAACTAGCATATTAACTTATAAGCATAATGAATAAGAACAAAAATCATAATTGAAACTTGGAAACTAATCAAACTTGAAACTAAAGAAAAGAATTTACATAACAATGAAAATTAAAGTAGAACTTGGAAAGACTTAAAGGAAAATTTCAGCACAAAGATCTCATTATAACAATTGAAAACTAGAAAGAGAAACTAAGAGAATTTGAGGGAGAGAAGGGAAGGGAGCTCTAGAGAAGTGTTTGAGAGCTCCCCCCCTTGGGGTGTGTTTACAAGCTTGGGAAACCTCACTATATATAGGCCTAAGGAAGCTGAAAATCTGAATTAAGTATGGCTAATGCATACAACACTTGTTTTATAAAATCTGAAATGGTTGATGCACTTCACTAATGCATACAACACTTCCATTATAAAATCTGAAATGGTTGATGCACTTGTATTAGAAAATCTTGAATTGGTTGATGCACCAATAGATCCCACCAGCAGCCCTAGCTCATCTTCATGTCACCATGACCAAGCTTCCAACCAGAAATGATAGCTCATACCTAGCTCACCATGACCAAGCATCCAACCAGCACATGCTGAGGTCAGCATGACCAGCAACTTCAAGGGCTTACAACTTGGGCTTCTCTTAATCAAATTAGGACTTTAAGCACTCAAACTTGAAGTTCAGAATGTCTTCTTTCCAGCCATATATCATTTGGGCCAATCCAAGGTCGGAGGAGGAAGTTAAGGCCAAAACCAATTGCTAACTCATTTTGCGCGCTGATAAAATCCATCCTGAGCATGGCTCTGTGTTTGCTAGGTAACAGACTCCATATTTATCCAATGGGGCTGAAGTTTGGATATGTTATATTACACACCCATTGGAACAACTTTCATGAAGAATGTGGCCTTATCCGAGCTATGTAGGTTGCTGAAACAAAGCTTGCAATATGACCTACGAAACTGGGCTGGCAGGGGACTGTAGCCAAAATTGAGTTTGTCTTTAAGCTCTTCATCCATTCATCCAAATTAGGCCCTAACATGCATGGATTGCATCATTTACTATTCAAAGCCATCATTATTACCTAAAGCTCAATGAACTGAAAGATAAACACAAAAAGGATTAAAAGCACAAGTTTAACTCAAAAACATAACCAAATCATAAGCTAGAAGGGTACAAAATGATATGTAAATATGCACCGATCAGACTTCCAACATACTATGGTCACTTGGGGGGTTTTGGCTCAATCGCCTCCTTGTGCCGAACATGAAGTTTCTTCAAATCTCTTTGCCATCTAATCAACCCCTTTCGTATTCTTTTCTTTTTACCCACATGAGTAGATTTCAAAAGTAATTTTAAGCGCTCTTCAATACGTGGATTAGATGGAGGAGGCACATATTTAGGATTTGGTAGCCTTCTCACTTGAGTAGAAAGGATGACATTGAACATGTGATTGGTGCTTGGAACATGGATGTTCAGCTTATCTTCCTTTAGTACTTCAAAAACAGAATAAGGCATTAGATTAATTGAAGCACCTAAATCAATTAAAGGTTCCTCAAACAATTTATCACCAATTATACAAGGAATTGTGAAACTTCCTGGATCTTGTAACTTAGGAGGGAGCTTCCTTTGCAAAACAGCAGAAACCTCTTCCGTTAATGCAACAGTTTCGCATTCCTTGAGCTTGTTTGCATCCAAGAGAGGAATGTTGATTTGCACCTTCTTGAAAGTTTCCAATATGTCCTTGGCATGTTGAATTTTTTTAGAACCCATCAACCTGTGAGGAAAAGGAGCATGTAAGATATCTTCATCAGTAGGTTCACGACATACCTTCTCCTTTCTTGCCCTTCTTGCAATTTCATGCTTTGGGATCCACTCAGGTGAAGATGCTGCTTGTTTATTTTCCTTCATGTTGATTTCATCCTTTTCCTTAGGCCTAATCACTTGCTCAACCTGCATCTCATCATCATTTTGAATCAGATTTTCAGAATTATCAACCTCACCAATTACCTTACCAGTTCTCAAGATAATTGCTCGAACATGCTCATGCCCGGTTGGTATCACTGTTTGGCTAGGCATCATCCTAGCTTCCTTTTGACTCAAAGCTGTGGCAATTTGCCCCACATGATTTTCTAGATTGGCTATGGCATTATCTCTCTTCTGCATGTGGGCGTCATTCCTTTGCATGTAGCTTTTTGTCTCCTTGATGAAACTATCTGTGGTTCTAGCCATTGAAGCAACAAGTTCTTCCAAAGTCGGTCCTTGAGGTTGTTGGTGAGATTGTGGTGGAGTGTAATGTTGAGGTTGATCATGAGGTGGACAAGTATTATGTTGGCCTTGATATGGTTGATATGGCCCTTGTTGAAAATTTGGATTGTCGGTCCACCAGAAGTTCGAATGATTTCTCCACTCCGAATTGTATGTTTGTGGGAAATATTCATTCATAGGCAATTCATTCTGACATGAGCCAAATGCATTTGCTTCCTCCATCACAAATTTATTAGAGTATTCTTGCATAGTAAGTTCCACAATTTCATTTGCGGCTGCCATTGGTGATGGTGGAGGTGACTCCTCGGATGTTCCTATAAGAAAAAGAAACAAAAACAAATCAAGATAAAATGAAACAACAATCAATAAACAAAAATAAAACTAAGTACTCTAAACATACTCAAACAAAACAGATAAGCAGCCGTGCCAGTTCCCCGGCAACGGCGCCAAAAATTGTTGCATTCCTAAAAGGACACAAATTAATGTGCAAACAACCAATTAAAAATACCCGCAAGTGCACGAATCTATTGAGGTATAGATTATGTAAGTACGGGGTCGATCCCACGAAGAACTTGTCGGCTTCCTATAAGTTCTAATTTGAGTACGTAAAGAACACTAATTTAACACACCACAAATGCACAAATGCAAATTGGAAACTAAAAATGAGTAAAGAAATGTAAAAGAAATAAAACAACACAAGAAACCAAAGAAAAACAGAAACAGCACTTTCTATCACCCTTTTATCACCTATTTATCACCTGTAAACAGTGAAAATGAACAGTGCGACCGGTCGTGAACAGTGATGACCGGTCGTTTTTGGACAGATTCATGTGCGACCGGTCTCCTGAACAGTAACGACCGGTCGTTTTTGGGCAGATTCGTTTCTCTGTTTTTCCAGTTTCGACCTCTGTCCAGTGTTTTGCCTATAACTTTTCCAACCGTTTATCCAAATTTCAAGTTCTTTATACGGTTGGATTCAGCACAGAAAATGGAAGAACACAACGCTGACCAAAAGTCAAAAACAATTACGGAAACAAATAAAATTCATTAAACAAGACACACAACGTATCAAACACACAACTCACACACACATTTGGGGGGGGGGGGGGGGGGGGGTTTGGTTTGGTTCAAGTGACCTATTTCTATTGCAAGTAAATGGACTTTGAATTTAAATGAGAATGGCAGAGATGAGTTATCAAAATGTGAAAGTACCAAGTAACAAACACTAGGGTTTCGGAATCCACCCTAAACAATTCTACCCATGTTCATGGATACTCAAGTGATGAACTCTAAACGTGTTGATGAAGATGTTCGCAATCAAGACCATGGGTCGTGGCTCAAGACGCATTGATTCTCTCTAATATACGTAAAGTGCATGGTTCGTGCTACAATACTTGTGCCCTCCCCATAACCGAACCTAGGTATGGTTCGTACTTCGATTCAATTACAAGGAAAACCCATTAAGTTCAAAGAGAATATGAACATCACAAGAATCCTAATAGCATGGTGTTTACATTAGGTATTCAAGAAACCAATTCACATGGATGATTCTTACTTCATCCATTTATTGCTTAGGATAACATGAAGATACACATAATCCCAACAATCTCAAGAAGCATTCTTTCAAAGATGGCCAACCAAGGAAAAACACACATCAAGGATAGATTAATTTGGTGAATTGGAATTCATCGACAATATCTAGAAATTCATACACTCAAGCATCAAAACAATAAGGTAATCATGTTTAGGGCTTCAACCTAAGCCCTAGCTATGGAGTTTAGTTGCTCATAATTATTTCAAACACAAATTCGAAATATAACTAGAAAGAAGTTACAGATTTTGTGAACATGGGAGCTCAAGGTCTTCAATGGTGGAAATCTCTTCCACTTCTTGCTTTGTTGCCCTTGTCTTCCTCCTTGAGCTCCCTAGCTCCAAGCTTCATCTCCAGCTCCAAAATCTCTGCAAAATTATGGAATGATTCTGATTGCAATCGCTGATGCTCTTTGCACTCCTCTCTCCTCCTTTCCAGCTTTTCCAAAATATCTTTTAATATAAAACAATTACTTTTGTTAAAGCCTTAAGCCTTGTCTCCTTGCCATGATGGGCTCTTTTGTTATTGTCTTCACCAAGATGCTCTTTGTTTCAGATAATATCTCTCAACCAAAGTAATTTCTTGTTACCTGATCGGTTCATAATTGTATATTATTTCTTACCCTTCTAGCTTATGATTTGGTTATGTTTTTGAGTTAAACTTGTGCTTTTAATCCTTTTTGTGTTTATCTTTCAGTTAATTGAGCTTTAGGTAACAATGATGGCTTTGGAGAACATAATTCATTCAATTCAAGCATGTTAAGGCCTAATTTGGATGAATTGATGAAGAGCTTAAAGACAAATTCATTATGGCTACAGCCCCCTGCCAGTCCAGTTCCGTAGGTCATATTGCAAGCTTTGTTTCAGCAACCTACATAGCTCGGATGAGGCCGCATTCTTCATGAAAGTTGTTCCAATGGGTGTGTACTATAACATATCCAAAATTCAGCCCCATTGGATAAATATGGAGTCTGTTACCTAGCAAACACAGAGCCATGCTCAGGATGGATTTTATCAGCGCGCAAAATGAGTTAGCAATTTGTTTTGGCCTTAACTTCCTCCTCCGACCTTGGATTGGCCCAAATAATATATGGCTGGAAAGAAGACATTCTGAACTTCAATTTTGAGTGCTTAAAGTCCTAATTTGATTAAGAGAAGCCCAAGTTGTAAGCCCTTGAAGTTGCTGGTCATGCTGACCTCAGCATGTGCTGGTTGGATGCTTGGTCATGGTGAGCTAGGTATGAGCTATCATTTCTGGTTGGAAGCTTGGTCATGGTGACATGAAGATGAGCTAGGGCTGCTGGTGGGATTTAGTGGTGAAGTGCATCAACCAATTCAAGATTTTCTAATACAAGTGCATCACCCATTTCAGATTTTCTAATACAAGTGCATCAACCATTTCAGATTTTATAATTCAAGTGTTGTATGCATTAGTCTTATTGAATTCTGATTTTCACTTCCCCTAGGCCTATAAATAGGGAAGTTCTCTAAGCTTGTAATAACACCCCAAGGGGGGGAGCTCTCAAGCACTTCTCTAGAGCTCCCTTCCCTTATCTCCCTCAAATTCTCTTAATTTCCCTTTGTAGTTCTCAATTGTTGTAATATGATCCTTTTACTAAATCTTCAAACACTTCCCAAACACTTCTCTATTCTCTTCCAAGCATTCTCCAATTCCTCAAACACATGTCTCTTCCCTTCCAAAGTTCTCAAAGTTCTCCAATTTTCCAAACACTCTCTCTTCCAAAATCCACAAAGTTCCCAAACACAATTCCCATTCTCTTCCAAATTCCCCATGTTCTCAAACACTTCTCCCATTCCTTCATCAAATTCTCTAAACTTCTCAAACACCCTTCTCTCCCTTCCCTAAGTTCTCAAATTCTCCAAGTTCATAAACATTCTCCAAACTTCTCAAACACTTTCTCCTCCCGTCTCTACGTTCTCAAATTTTCCAAGTTTCCAAAATCCACAAAGTTCCCAAACACCACTTTCCTTTCTTCTCCAAAAAGCCTACATATTCTCAAACACTCTCCAAACACTTCTCCCATTCCTTCATCAAATTCTCAATGTTCCCAAACACTCCTCCCTTCTCTTTCTCAAACACATCTCTCCTCTCTTCCAAAAGTCTCCAAATCTCTCAAACACATGTCTCAACCTTTCCAAAATCCTCATAGCTCTCAAACACATGTTCTTCCAAAATCCTCCAAGTTCTCAATACTTTCTTCTCCCTCTCAAAGTTCTCAACACTTTCTTCTCTTCCTCAAAGTTCTCTTAATTTCCTTAATGTTTTCGTAGTTGTAATTTATTTTTCTTGTAATGTACATTCTTTCTTCTTGTTTTGTTTCTTTTGTTTTTATTTATGTTTTGTGTAGGAAAACTGAATTGGATCATTCAATCACCAATCCCTGTGGAATCGACCTCGCACTTACATACGCTAAACTATCAACGGTTCGTGCACTTGCGAGTATCACAAGTTGAGGATGCAGTTGAACCCATTTTGGTGCAGCTGAATCTACGCAATAAGTTTTTGGCGCCGTTGCCGGGGATCGGTAACATTGTTTGATTCTATTTGGTTTTCCTACTTTTTATTTATTTTTATCTTTTTCTTAACTGGACAGTTTCATGTTTTAAAGTTAATGATGTTAATTGATAAGTTGTGTTTGTAGTCCAACGGACAAGGACAATTGCCTGACAAGCAAGAGAACTGGGTTTGAGTCCCAGCTTACACAACACAAAAAAAAGGTTCAAGTAGCATGTTGATTATTTCTAGTTTATGGTTTCATTCACTTGCTCTTAATTAAATATCTTGTTCAAGTTTACATAAACACCATATGACTCTTGGACTGATTAGTGAATGAATGGGTAGATATTGAAGACAAACACCATGTTTAAATTCTACTTGGTTCTCTATTGTTTTTCTTGTTCTTAATGGGTTCGGAATTTGTGTTTAGACTAAACACCATAGCTAAATGCTTTTTCTGAATACTTGATTAAAACCACACACCATATGGATAATCATATTCGAGAAAGAACGAACTTCATAAGCTAGTTTGTTTACTTTGCTACTTGTTACTTTGAAGCATGAAATTGGACGTGTGTTGATTTTCCTTTCAATTTTAGTTTTTATTTCCTAATCCTTTAATTCTGTTTCAAGTTTTCTGTGTTTGTTTTAGCAAGTAATGTCAGCTTAATAAAAATGGAGAGAGATGGTAACTTCAATCATAAAGATAGGGAGTGTGGAGTAGTGGGAGAAGTCGCGACCTCCAAATGCATCATGCTCGACCTAATCGCTTCAAGGGGGAGTATTCCAATCTTTTCTCTTTAGTTGTTTTGTTATTATTTTAGTAATTTTAATTTTCTATTTCTTTTATTAAAAAAAAATTAAAAAGATTTTTTATATTAGCTGACTCGTGGTAACTCCAGTGAGCGTCTCCGTCAATACAGTGTCTAGGAGTTCTTTAGGCGACACCTTCGGTGTCTAAGAAGTTTGGGTTTTAAGTGGGACCTTTGTGACCCCTCCAACCTTCCCGGATCCCCTGGCTGTGTTTTCTGAGGCCTTAACTGGTCATCCATGAGTTGCTTGTATATTTGTGTGTTTTATAAAAAAAAAAAATACAAAAAAAAAAATTTTAAAAAATTGAAATTTGAGTTTTTATTTTTTTTATCCTTGTAAATTGCAATTTGGAACTTCTTTTTTATTTATTTATTTATTTTTCTTTGTGTGGTCAGTTAGTTGTAAATAATAATAAATTTTTTAAAAAAATCAATTTGGAACTTCTTTGTTTTCTTTTTTTTGTTTTGTTAAGTTAGTTTATGTATTTATTTACGTGGTGTGGTTAGTTAATTTATTTTTGAGTGTTAAAAACATATTATTTTTATTTCACTCAAACACTGCATTACAAACAAAGAAAAAAAAAAGTAAAACAAAAAAAAATAAAAAAAACAAAAAACAAAAAAACATTCAAGTAAATTAAAAATAAAAACAACTTCTTCATCTTCATCTTCATCTTCATGGCATGCCTCTATTGTCTCTTACTTGCAGAATCTGCAGCAGCTCCACATGGTCCTCATTTTTTCTCTGCAGTGCTTCCACGTGCTGATTGGCACAGTAGAGCCGCTTCTGCAAGTCCGCCACCATAGCCTTCAAGGAAGCTATTTCCTCGCTCATCGCGGCACACTCCCGTGTTCTCGCCAGCAATCGCATACCCAAATTGGTAGCCGAGACCGCATGGAGAACAGTTAAATTATTGGACTCCTCCACCGCTGCTTTGTCAGACCTCTGTGCCACATGCAGATGATCTGTCGGTGTGAGCTTGCTGCCAATCATGCCTCCAAGCAGCGCTGCTCTGTTCGGCATTGCCTCAGAAAAGTTCGGTATTACCTCAGCAAAGTTTGAGGCCGTACCGTGATGATATGTGGAGTTTGGGAAGACATGGTTTTGAGGAGCCCTTATCTGCACATTCGGTGGTGCAAGGGACAGTTCAAGGCTAAGATCATCAAGGTGAGTGCATGAGGATGCCATTGTTTTGTTTTTGGATTTTTTGATGTTTTCTCTAAATTTGCAGGAAGAAATGCGGGGTGCTCTTCTACTTCACCGAGATGAGTTTAAATAGACTTATGCAGATGAGGGAGCCGAAAGCACTTCGGATCTCGAGGGTGCTATCCTGTGCTATTTTCTCTCGGATCCCTTCATTTCTGGCGCAAATTGCGAGCACGTTTTTTTTTTAAAAGGGAGCATGTCTACACTTTCACTTACTTTTGCCTCCCTGTTTTCTGATGTTTGTGTTTTTGCTTTTTCAGTTTTTATTTTATTTTATTTTATTTTATTTTATTTTCAATTATTTTCTTCTTGTTTGACTGGTTTCTTAATAATGTAGTTGGAAGAAGAGACAAAATTAAAGATGCGTCTTGGACACCTGGTGCAAGAATCCCAACTCTTCTTTTAAATTCTTGTTTGAATTGCGTGTTTATTTCAGTTTATTTATTTATTTATTTATTTTGTTTTTTATTTAATTAGGTAGTATAATTTAAAACTCATAGGATATTCTTTGAAGGAGCTAAATTTTTGGTAACTCCAGTGAGTAACCGCAGTCTATACAGTGTCTAGGAGTTCTTTAAGGCGACACCTTCGGTGTCTAAGAAGTTAGGGTTTTAAGCGGGACCATTGTGACCCCTCCAACCTTCCCGGAACCCCTGGCTGTGTTTTCTGAGGCCCTTAACTGGTCATCCTTAAGTTTTTCTCTTAAAAGAAGAAGCAGTTATTTGTGTATTTACTTAACTAAAAATAAAAAATAAAAATAATAAAAAAATCTTGTTTGGGTCTTCGTGTTTTTGTTTGATTGTCGTTCTTTACATTTAGGGTCAATCGTTTCTTTGAGATAGCTAACGTTTTTATTTCCCAATTAAAGAAAAAAAAAACACACATACACTTTAAAATTAAATAATAAATAAAAACTGAAATCATTTCTTCTTGGCGCTCGGTGTCTCGACCATAGGAGCTTTGAGTTTGGCCCTCTGGCTGTCCTCTTCCGGGGCTTCACGCACAGCCTCTTGGGGCTCATCACTTGAGCTCCCAAAGATCGCAATCTTAGCTTGAGCGTAACTACTCTCGCGATCTGCTTGCTTGCGTTTACCCGGTCGGTCTAGGTCCTCCAGTTGCTTTCTCATGTCGCGAGAGTACAACTCTACCATCTTTGATAGATTTTTATTCTCGTCTCGCAATACTTCTAGCTGGTGTCGATTCACCTCCACAATCCTTGACCTCTCCCTTTTCAAGCTTTTTATAGCACTCTGACAGTCTTCAACCATACTTCGCTCCGCCGCCAACTGAGCTTTAAGCACCTCTACCTCATGGGACTTCGCAAGTAGGCGATGACCCAAACTTGCGACACATGCTGTACTCTGCACGCTCAGTGCCAGGGCATCACTCGTGACCCGGTTGTCATCCCTTGTCCCGAACACACGTATATCTTTGGGAGTCACTAAATTTCTGCAAACTCCAATGGCAACATCGTTGTCCAGGAGTATTGAGTCATTGACAGTCACAGGCCCCCGTGCGGAGGCAAAGTAGGGCATCCATACTGGTGCTACTGCTTGGCCTCGTGTCTGAGTCGGTGGAGCTAGGTTGAGATCTAACGAAAAGGGGTAGGAAGAAGCCATTTGATTTCTCACTTTTTTTTTCTTTTTCTTGCTTCTTTTCTCTTTTGTGTTTCTGAGTTTGTGTGTTTTTTGTTTTTTGTTTTTTTCCCTTCTTTTTCCTTCTTATAGATGTAGTCTTTGACAAACAAACCCTAGCCGTTGCAGCGTCTAAGCGTTTTCTGAATATCCAGCGTTCCTCGAGTCCCACAACCTTCTCACTTTCCAACCGTTTCCAACACATTTGTCACGACTTGCTTTGTCTGAACGGACGCGTTCAGCAAAGTTGTCGCGCCTTTCCATGAGCCCGTAATTTTCGCTTGTGGATCTGCGGCGCCTCTATGCGTCGACACGTGGCTCCTGCTTTCTGCCCGTGACTATCCATGAAACGACATCAGGGACCACATTCCCTCTTTTTAGAAATCCCGCTTTGCGCTCATAATTCACGTTTTATCTTTTTAAGAAAAAAATTAAATTTAAACGTGTGGGCTTCAGATTTCATGTTGGGTCGGGTTTTACCGTTGTTGGGTTAATTTCATTTTGGGTTGGGCTTTCAATTGTTTGGGTTTCAGTTTGTGTAAGACTATCTGTTAGGGCTTACTGTTTTGAGTGTTTTACTGTTTCGTGTTTTATTTATTTATTTATTTTATTTTATTTTATTTGATTGTTTATTTTGTAATTTTTATTTTGTAATTGTTTTATTTTATTTTTGTATGTTTTGTGATTTTTATTTGCTTTAATACCCTTCATTTGTTGTTATGACATTGGTTGTGGCTAATTTTTAAACATTGAGGACAATGTTCATTTCTAGGTTTGGGGGTATTGGAGTTTAGCAAGTAAATTTGGTTTTTCTTAAAATTAAAAATAATAATAATTGAAAAAAAAAAAATTATTTATTTTTTTGCTTGTTTTTATTTTAAGTATTGTTTTGTTTTGTTTTTGTTTTGAGTCACTTTCCGAACACTTATGATGAGATAGTGATAAATGTTTGCATGACTTAAATAAAAATTGGATTTCATTTTATTTTAGTGTTTTTTTTTCTTTATTAAAAAATAAAAAAAAATTTGGCATTGTTCTAGCATGATATGTTTGAAACCTTCTTTACACTTGCCATTTGTTTCATAATTTTCCAATTAAAGGATTTGCATGACCCAAAGAATTGTATCAAGCACAAATTAGACTTATATAACCATATAAAGTGAGCTTTTGAGCCTTGTACTTCAATTCATGAGTGTTATATACATACTCTTATTTTCTTATCATCAAAGTTGTTGTTTGATCTCATTATTTATTGATTTGGTTGAACACTTAAAAGTCATTCATTCTTGTGCAATTTGACTTCATGACATTTAAAGAAATGATATTAAGGCCTTCTTTGGATCGTTTGTGCCTTTCAAGCTAACCTTATGCATGCTTAAGCATGATTTTCCATTGTTAACCATTTTGAGCCTACATGTAAACCTTTTCTTTCATTTACCAATTATATTTCCTCGCCTTAGCCTGAAAAAAAAATATTTACCTTTCTAAGGAACTCATGAGCTTTAATTGGGATGTGTTTTTCATACTAAGTTTGGGAATTTCGAAGAAAAAAAAAATCACACAATTGGTGAAAGAAAAGAGAAAAGTTGTGATTAAGTGGTGGTTGAATGAAATTTCATTTTTGGGTTTCATTTTTGGGCCTTCAAAATAAATTGGTGGTTGTTCAGGAAAGGAGTGAATCAATGTAAATGAAGGGTATAAGGAGTTTTGATCAGGTAAAAGAAAAAAAATCTAATCGTGATGATTCGAAGTCTTGTAAACAATTATTTTATGCTCTTGCATTGCGAGTTCCTTGGACTTTGTATTATCCATATCCTTCATTTCTTACTCACCTTACACCCTTGGCCCCATTACAACCCATGTTAAAGACCTAAATTGATCTTAAATGTCATGTGGTTGAATTGCATTCATTTTTCTACTTTTAAGTGTTTGACATCCTTCTTGAGATCATATTAATGTAAGTTCTTCATATTTCTATTGCGAGTTAAGTCCCTTATGGTTTAACTCTATTCTCATGTTTATAACTGAGTGTGCATTATAGCCCTCTTCTGAGTGATTCATTTGTGAGAGGACAACTTTGGTGAGATTTGAAGTTGAACTTGTGCTTTGTATGATTTTTGAAATTGTGTGAAAACTAAGATTGGGGAATTTGTTGCATTTGGCTATCACACTACTACACTTTTAGCATATTGTGTTTAGAACTTTGCCGCTTTGTAAATAATGTCTAAAAATTGAGCTTTTATTGTTAAAACGTTTAAGTCATGTGCATGAGTCATTTCTCTTCAGAAAATGTTCGGAAAAATTGTTTTAAGTTCTTTGTGTTTTTGTGTTTGTTTTTGGTTTTGGTTTTGCTTAAAGACTAACAATCTTTTAAGTTTTCTAACCATTTTGTTTTGTAGAGTTAGAAAAACGTTTGTGGGTATCGTATCTGTTAAACCCTCAGGAGACACAACTCCTCCTACTAGGGATGCCTAGAGGTTTAAAGGCTTGTTGCATATGCTAAATGCAATCGAGTTACCTACGAAAGTGGTTTAGTTAACTTCTAGTTTTGTTTTTAACTTTGTTTTGTGTTGTTTTGCTCGAGGACTAGCAAAATCTAGGTTTGGGGGTATTTGATCGGTTCATAATTGTATATTATTTCTTACCCTTCTAGCTTATGATTTGGTTATGTTTTTGAGTTAAACTTGTGCTTTTAATCCTTTTTGTGTTTATCTTTCAGTTAATTGAGCTTTAGGTAACAATGATGGCTTTGGAGAACATAATTCATTCAATTCAAGCATGTTAAGGCCTAATTTGGATGAATTGATGAAGAGCTTAAAGACAAATTCATTATGGCTACAGCCCCCTGCTAGTCCAGTTCCGTAGGTCATATTGCAAGCTTTGTTTCAGCAACCTACATAGCTCGGATGAGGCCGCATTCTTCATGAAAGTTGTTCCAATGGGTGTGTACTATAACATATCCAAAATTCAGCCCCATTGGATAAATATGGAGTCTGTTACCTAGCAAACACAGAGCCATGCTCAGGATGGATTTTATCAGCGCGCAAAATGAGTTAGCAATTTGTTTTGGCCTTAACTTCCTCCTCCGACCTTGGATTGGCCCAAATAATATATGGCTGGAAAGAAGACATTCTGAACTTCAATTTTGAGTGCTTAAAGTCCTAATTGGATTAAGAGAAGCCCAAGTTGTAAGCCCTTGAAGTTGCTGGTCATGCTGACCTTAGCATGTGCTGGTTGGATGCTTGGTCATGGTGAGCTAGGTATGAGCTATCATTTCTGGTTGGAAGCTTGGTCATGGTGACATGAAGATGAGCTAGGGCTGCTGGTGGGATTTAGTGGTGAAGTGCATCAACCAATTCAAGATTTTCTAATACAAGTGCATCACCCATTTCAGATTTTCTAATACAAGTGCATCAACCATTTCAGATTTTATAATTCAAGTGTTGTATGCATTAGTCTTATTGAATTCTGATTTTCACTTCCCCTAGGCCTATAAATAGGGAAGTTCTCTAAGCTTGTAATAACACCCCAAGGGGGGGAGCTCTCAAGCACTTCTCTAGAGCTCCCTTCCCTTATCTCCCTCAAATTCTCTTAATTTCCCTTTGTAGTTCTCAATTGTTGTAATATGATCCTTTTACTAAATCTTCAAACACTTCCCAAACACTTCTCTATTCTCTTCCAAGCATTCTCCAATTCCTCAAACACATGTCTCTTCCCTTCCAAAGTTCTCAAAGTTCTCCAATTTTCCAAACACTCTCTCTTCCAAAATCCACAAAGTTCCCAAACACAATTCCCATTCTCTTCCAAATTCCCCATGTTCTCAAACACTTCTCCCATTCCTTCATCAAATTCTCTAAACTTCTCAAACACCCTTCTCTCCCTTCCCTAAGTTCTCAAATTCTCCAAGTTCATAAACATTCTCCAAACTTCTCAAACACTTTCTCCTCCCGTCTCTACGTTCTCAAATTTTCCAAGTTTCCAAAATCCACAAAGTTCCCAAACACCACTTTCCTTTCTTCTCCAAAAAGCCTACATATTCTCAAACACTCTCCAAACACTTCTCCCATTCCTTCATCAAATTCTCAATGTTCCCAAACACTCCTCCCTTCTCTTTCTCAAACACATCTCTCCTCTCTTCCAAAAGTCTCCAAATCTCTCAAACACATGTCTCAACCTTTCCAAAATCCTCAAAGCTCTCAAACACATGTTCTTCCAAAATCCTCCAAGGTCTCAATACTTTCTTCTCCCTCTCAAAGTTCTCAACACTTTCTTCTCTTCCTCAAAGTTCTCTTAATTTCCTTAATGTTTTCGTAGTTGTAATTTATTTTTCTTGTAATGTACATTCTTTCTTCTTGTTTTGTTTCTTTTGTTTTTATTTATGTTTTGTGTAGGAAAACTGAATTGGATCATTCAATCACCAATCCCTGTGGAATCGACCTCGCACTTACATACGCTAAACTATCAACGGTTCGTGCACTTGCGAGTATCACAAGTTGAGGATGCAGTTGAACCCATTTTGGTGCAGCTGAATCTATGCAATATTACCAAGTGTTATGGTAACAAGAAGAATCAAGATAACATTATGGAGGTAAAAAACTGGCCTACTTCGGATTTCCAGAGCTGCTGTAACATATAGGATCAGTTGGATAGGCTAAACTTGTCCAATGGAGCTCAAATGTGGATATGTTGTAGTTAACATCCATTGAAACAAGTTTCATGAAGATCTTCACCTCATCCGAGCATTGGAGCATGCTGATCCAAGGCCAAGAAGTTGACCTACGAAAATGAACAAAATCAGAATTTATAACCAATAATGCATTTTTAGCTCATTTTCATTCTAACCAAGGTAAAATCTAAGAAAACACAAAAAGGAAGTAAAAAGCTATAAAATGTCAAGAACTAACTCAAAATAATAGGTGAATAACATGAAAAATCATGTGTAAAAATGAACCGAACATGGTGCTAGTCGGATGTGATAAGTCCACCTCAAACAATACCTATATCAAACATGCATAAAAATTAGTGTAGAAACCTTTTTATATCTCTGTAAAAGTATGATATCTCGAATTTCCCAAGCAATCATTTCTTTGAAACTCATAGCAATAATTACTAAAATTACTTGATTGATCCCATGCATTAGTTTTCGAGCTGTTTTTCATATGTATCTCAACATAATGGAGCAGAACAATTGAAGGGAAGAATATTCTAGTTTAATTTTGAATGCAGCATTGTGTTTCATTTAGAAACAAGTGCAACAGTAACAGTTTTCAGTTTTCCTTAGAAGAAAATACCACTATAATGGAATTTTTATTTAGAATTATCTTGTAGAAGTATAATTAGATTTTCAGTTTTCTTTATCATTTTTGAACAAGGAATAACCAAGTTTGACAATGGAATATTAGTTGCATTGCCAATACATAAATATTAGTTGAATATTCAACTCACTGTCAATGAGTCCCGCATTTTCCCCTTATCATCAGTTGAAACCTTCTTCCATCCCAAGTGGCATACTGGTGTACTAGTCCGAACAATGTTCCCTATCTCGGAACTGAATAAAGCTCCCACTTTATCATCACTGGGGACTTGGTGTTTCAAGTAAAAGATAACTGGCATTTTCTTTCCATCATTGGCCTCCAAAATATCATGGAGGCCTTTCCCACATGACTTACCACGCTTATGCTTTTTTCCAGAGAAGTCATAGGAACTCTCTGTATAGCCAAAAACAAATGTAACATTATTATGAATTGGTTCAAAATGTAAGAATAACCAAATTATAAATAAAAAGAGAAAATAGATAACATGCGCTACTAGATGCTGGTTCTTCAGGTGGTGGCTATGGGGGTGGGGGTGGGGGTGGTGGTGGTGGTGGTGTGGTGGTGATGCATGTGCATCACCTGGAGGAGGAGGTGTGCGATCCCTCAACCTCTTAACTCTCTTCACCCTCTTTCCTCGCTGCCCAGGAGTTGTCATCTATAAAATGAAATGATAAGAGTTAGAACAAAATTAATATCAGATATAATATTATAATAAAAGCATACCCAGTGCTAATAAACATAACATTCATAACACTATTACTCTAAAAGCTCACCAAAAACATCAATCTAAATCACTATATCCTTCACTTGTTACACTATTATCATAATTGCCAAGTTGCAATTCATCGTCGTCGTCGTCATGAGTTCCACCAATAGATTGTGTAAAAAGTCAACCTTGATCACAGTGCAAGGGGTTCCCGAGGCCACCAAGGTAAATTCAAAATTGTATTCTGCAATTCATAGTCAAAATGTAAATTCAAAGAGACAAAATCAGCATCATCAAAACAAATAGAAAGTCTGTTGATAGTGATTGCTAGAATATGATTTGGTTGTTTCATCTCTTTTCCTTTTCTATTTCTATTTCATGTTTGAGTCCAAATAGGTTAGTAGATGACAGAAAAAAAAATGGTGACTGAATGTAGACAATTAAGCTAAAAGCACGCAACTGGAATAGAAGTGTAGGTTTAAAGAAAATTGAGTTTTAACCATTATAAGGCACAGCTATAAATCTGTTTCAAAAGGGAAAATGGAGTTGGGCTACTTTGTAATCTGCCTAGAGTGAGTCAAGCCTATCATGGGTTGTGACACACGGGGGTAGTAATGACATGTTGTGTAGCATCATTTTATTCGAAAGAAACAATGTAATTGGTAAGCAGTGAACACCAGGGGATATCAAAGATAATTTAATCTCGATTGCCATTAGTTAATCCTCAAACTTAATCATGAGACAGCTTAAGCTAGAATGGCATTACCCTATGACTAACTGTAGATGATGTTGAGGAAAGAGATATATGAACTCTCTGTCTCTCTGCCTTTGGGTTTAAAACAAAGCTTCAAACCTTTTTTTTTTTTTTTTGTATTTTTTGTATCAGAAAATATATTTGTTTCATGGGAAAGTTTATAATTAAGAAAAGAAAGAAAGGAGCAAAATTATTAAATCTGAAATGGAACTTTAATAAACTTAACTATTAATTTCTCTAAGTAGAAAAACAGAGAATTAATTCAAAAAATGGTGAATGCAAAGTCCAGGGCAACAACCAATTGAATATGACAACATTATCAAATATCAAATTGAATACTTGAGATATATAAGCCAAAATCTACACCACTGTCATTGAACATAAGAGTATGAAGTACTGAAAAAAATTTGCCCAAATTCATAGAAAAGTCAAATTGTCAAAATACAAATGACAAAAGTCCTAGTCAATTGTAGAATTAATTCAATCAATTGTCAAGATGAGAAATTGGTCACTAACAATATAATCAGGACAATTCATATTGGTCCCCTATTTTATCAAATCGGTGAGCTGTTGTGGAGTAGATATAGTCATTTTCTTTTTACTTTTTTCAGTTAAGATGACAGACTTGTAGTTTGGTTTTGTTGTTAATGAGATTTGTATCAAGATGATGGTGGAATATTAGTTCACCAAGTCTTTGTAACGCAAGGATGCCTACAAGTGTGTTAGTTGAAATGAGATATAAAGTCATGTCTGCACTTACAGATAAGACATTCTTCAGCACATATGCAATATTTAACATCAGGTAAAGGGTTCATAACATTGCTATAAACGGGTAACTTCACAGAAGAAGTATTGTGATAATCTGCATATGGGAATCATGTGCCAGAAAAAAAAGAACCACAAAGGTAAAGAACAGTACAGGTCAGTAGGCATTACATCAAAACACATTTATCATGAAAAAAAAAATGCAGAAGCTACAACAATGCAAAGGGAGCAGGAGCTGAAAACTTACCCCTCCAATGCGAGAGGACCAAGAAGCCTTTCTACAAATGGGTATAGGGTGATTTGGAACACAAAAAGACCAAAACCTACAAGTTATTGTCAAAATAAGTTATTCTACTATTTCTCATCTAGTCAAATTGTCAAAATACAATTTCTCATATTTGGCCATGTTCAGATTACAAATTAAAGCATGAATCAAAACAACACAAACCAGAAAGTAAAAGAAACTTGTTTGTACCATACCTGACCCTCCACTCGTACAACGACACGTGGATCTCATAAACTCGCCCAAGCACCCAAGGCCTCGGACAATCGGCATAGGCTACTGATGATATTGTCTCAAAGCAGCAAAAGATCATTACAAGCCCAACACAGCCTACAATCGGTATCCCCTACCGATTCTGCAGAATCAACCTCGAAGCACCCGCCTGAAATATCTAAGGACTCGTGTCAACCTCATAGGGCCCTCCCACGAGTCCCACATCGAAAATGAGCACTAAGAGCATACTAAATGCCCTCTATAAATATGCCCCTTCCACTACAATACAGGGGTAAGACTTTTCAGCTTGACTTTTATACTTTTATATGGTCAACAACAAGAGCTCTTAAAACAAGAATCTTACTTAGGCATCGGAGGGTCTTAGGCTGGTTCCACACCGGTTCCATAGACCTTACGAGTCTCGACTTCTTTCTATTCAGGATCGGCATCCAAGGACAGGAAGAATCGGCATCCAATCGATCTCTCGATCGTCCATCCCACTTGTAAGTTGCACTCATCTCTATCTGTTCAGATTTAGTGCAAACCAAACTTACCTC
This sequence comes from Prunus avium, assembly GCF_965620075.1. Taxonomy (NCBI): domain Eukaryota; kingdom Viridiplantae; phylum Streptophyta; class Magnoliopsida; order Rosales; family Rosaceae; genus Prunus; species Prunus avium. The sequence goes on along the minus strand of NC_142288.1, from coordinate 13,302,513 downwards.
GAACAGAACGAAAACTAGCAAAATTGACCAAGAGCACTGCAACACCCAGAAGAAATTTCTATTTTACCTCAAATATACAGAAAAAGCCAACGAATAGATATTGAATAGGGAAATAACAATCAACAATTTAACAATCAATGTAGAAAGTTCTATTTACCTGTGGGTTTTTTAGAGTGGGGGTCAAGGGGATGAGAGATTACAAGTGGAAGGAGGACTTAATTAGCTGTGGTCATTATCGAGGGAATAGATTGAAATGAGAATTTGTTGGTGATTGAATGTGGGAGACAATGGGTCACCCGAAGGGGGAGACACAGAGAGAGAGAGAGAGAGAGAGAGAGAGAGAGAGAGAGAGTGAGAGAGAGAGGAGGAGTGGTCGTCGTCGTCGGTGGTTTGTGGATGAGAGGGCAGCTAGTGATGACGATGAAAGGACTGAAGCTTTTTTTTTTTTTTTATGAGCAAGTGACTGAAGCTTTAGCTTTTCTTTCTTTTTCTTTTGGGCCATAAGTGACGCTGCCAATCTTCACCCAATAAAATTTTCGGGCCTCACTTTCATGGTCTGTGACGAATGTGCATTACTAGTCACATTTAGTAAAAAAATTGGGCGCCAAGATTTCCCGCTATTTAATTTGTGACGACACCAAAATTATAACGTGACGAACATGGAGCAAAAATTTTGTTACATCTCTTCAAGACGTTTAGGTGACGACTTTCAAAATTTTCTCACTTATACAAGTCAAATGTGATGGAATTTTCAGCGCCACGTAAAATTTGGTCACAGAAGGCCTGTTTTCTTGTAGTGATAAGCAAATCCCTATACCCTTGCTTTTCCCATTTATACTCCAAACAAAATGGTTTTGTGAAAATGCCCTCGCCAGAAGCAAGGAAACAAGAGCTGAACTTGTCAAGTATTGACTCAGATTTTGGACGGGAACCCGGAAACATGGCAACTCGGATTAACCCACAAAACCCATAAGAAGTTATCAGTTTTGGGCTTTTGTGATTCAACTTGATTGAGGAGGAGGCTTATAGAAGCCACGTCTGATTGTTGTTAATCTTGATTTTGTATTTGGCGTGTGAGTTATTATTGCAAGAAGAACATGAGATTATGGCATGAGTGGTAGAGAAGGAAAGTGCAGTGGGACAATTCCAAAAATAAAGCAAGGTTTCTATTTGGAAAGAAAACCCCAAGAATAGTACATAAATGATTCAAAGAATTCTAATGAATCAATCGGAAAAACCCCCAAGATTTAAATGATTTAGAAGAGGAATCGATAGAGAGAAAAAGGAAATCACCCATGGTTATTTTTTGCTGAGGAGGAAACCAAGAGTAAAACATAAATGAACTTACCATTGTCGGCGTTAGGGAGAAATCTGGTAAGAGTTCTTGTCACTAACAGATTGAGAGGAGGTAGGGGGAGGAGGTCTAAGCAATGATGTGAAAAACTAAACGTCGCTTAAGTTTCTGTAAAGTGAAAGGTGAAAAAAATAATAATAAATAAAAATGTAAAAAACTCATTTGATAATGTGGCATAGTCAACTCAACAGTCATATCAGATGGCACGCAAATATGGTACAAATAGATGGTCTCCCTAGCATTACCCAAAGTCCAAAGAGTAAAAATTAGAGTTGCCATTGTCTATCTTTTTTTCTTTTTCTTTTTTTGGTTGAGAAATTCTAGGATTACATTCATAACTTAGCCAAAAAAGCCACTAGCTACAAATGGCCAATACAAACTAGCCACAAAAGGCTATTACAATAACAAAGCGGTCTAACATCAAAATTAAGACAATTTGGTGCGCCTTCACTAACAATCACGCAAGATCGAAGAAACTATGGCATAGGCATCCCAACTAAGATTGCAAACTCAGAATTATGAAAAAGAGATAAAGCTTGAAAAAAATCAAGCCATAACAATACAAATAAAACTCTCACAAAGGAGAGATGAAAAACTCTCACAAATGAGAGGTGAAAATCTCTCACAAAGGAGAGGTGAAAAGCTCTCACAAAAGAGAGGTGAAAAGCTCTCACAAAAGGAGAGGTGAAAAGCTCTCACAAAAGGAGAGGTGAAAACTACATAGAGAACCCAAAGAGTCTCTGTGACTTATTCTGAACATAAAGAAACCACAAAAATGATGGTGGTAAAGATCTGACACCGAAACCCATGTGGAGATCCGACGCCGAGACGCATCCGCCTGTGATGGTTGGAGGAAAATCATAACAAAACGAAAACAAGTAGGGAAAACCTTTTGTCTCTGAAAATGAGGGGAGAAGAGAGGAAGGAAGAGAAGTGGGGAGAGGGGAGAGGGGAGAGGGGAGAAGGGAGAAGGGAGAGGAGAGAAAGAATAGTGACTTCCTCCCCCCTCAAAGTGAAAACGGCTCTAGGAGGGTTTTTTAGGAGAGAGGGGACTAGGGTTGCCATTGCCTATCTAATAGATAGATAGGATATTAGGGTTTTTTTTTTTTTTTTTGCCCTTTCGGTTACTAATGAGGTAGTGGTTTGGAGTATTTACTCCCTCAGTCAAGGTCCTGAGTTCAAGTCCTAGCATCCGTGTAGTGTGTGTGAGTTTAGTATGCTATCGCCCCTCTCAATAGGAAAGGTCCTCAAAAAAAAAAAAAAAAAAAATTTAATTCAATAGTTTCTAAAGAGTGCTGCTATTTCCACCCACCTGTCCTATTTTCCCACCCACTTTTTTTTCAAAATTTTAAAGACAAATTTATCCCTTTGTAAAATTACTTCTAAGTACTTGAAAAAAAAACATATTTAAAAATTCATATAAAGTAAATTTATTTTCTTTTTTTTTTGTATGAACCACGAGGTGGTCCTGGATGGGCCCCAACTATGGGTGGCACCTTTAAGCCTTAACCATAACCCAGACTAATCCCCACTCACACCGGGTCGACCCATAAGAGGTAAAGTGTTGGCCAAAGTGGTGACTCCATACGAGAGCGGGGATCGAACCCCTGACCTCTCTTAAGGAATGAGAGTGCCGAACCACTCACACCAACCACCTTGGTTAAATTTATTTTCTTTCACAACACAATATATTAGTTTTTTTAAAAAAAGGAAAAAAAGAAAAGAAGGCATGCTCAGGAAACTTGCAAGATAGGAGTAAACAATTGCTTATGCAAACCTGCACAACTGCAACATCAAGGAAGAAGCAATGCGATGAACTCACCATTCATCAACTTATGGAAATTCCCATTTAGAATAAAATTTTAAAAACGAAAAGAGAAAAAAAAAAAAAAAAAAGAACCCTCCCACCCCAACCCCGATGGCAATTCCCCTTCATGGCCGCCACTGCCGCCTCCCTCTTTGTTTCTATTCCTTCCTTCATCTCTCTTTCATGTACAAAGAACAATCTTATTTAACATTTGTTGTTCGTTTTCAAATTTTATTCTTTTCTTTCTTAACATCAACAACGTAATCTTTCCATCTTCCTCAAAATTAAAAGAATCAAAAAATCAAATTATGTATTCCTTGTTTTCTAAAGAGAGAGAGAGCGAGAGAAAAAAGAAGAGAAACAAAGAGGAAGAGGGAAGGGTGGTGGGCGGTGGTTGATGGTTCTTTTTCTTTTCGATTTTTTATTTTTAATTGTTTGAATTAATAATTGTTGAGGCCCAAAAAAATCCATGGCTAGGCCCGAATAAATTTCTAGCCTAAGTCGATATATTATTGGAAAAAGGCCTAATTTGAAGTACACAAAAGTCTGCCGTGCACGAGCCATATCCTACATGCCATGCCAAATAAAAATCTATCACGCTAGAAACTGAGATAAAATTATAAGGATGCATTTAGCTTTGCAAATCCATGCCAATTATCCTATCAAGCGTTTTACTCAAAAGCATGCCAAGCGACGTGCCATGCCAAACAGGAAATTATTATCCCACGCCCAATCACACTACAAGCTTAAGTGGGCCCAAGCCACTCAAATACCCGGGGCTTGCTTGAGTGGGTTGTGGCATGGATGGTAACAATTTGTCGTGGGGCCCATTGATGGGTCGAGAAATGGAAGTCTCGGGTCGCTTGGGGGCCTCGGGACTCAAGCCCATTTTCTTAGGCCCGAACATGGGCAAGCACAAGAGAGGAGATGGAGCATTGCTTCAACTAGAGTAACCCAGCCAAAGTAGCCCATCACTTTAGTAAAAAGGACCCATTATCTTAGATAGCCCATAAAGCCCAAATGTTTGGTAAACCTAACCCACTTATTAGATGGCTTGGCTTTCTATATTAAAAGGCCCAAACCGTTTGAATAAGAGGAAGTCAAAGCCCTCAGCATTTGGCTGAAGCAGAAGACCACGAAGAGGCCAAAGATTCACGTGCGAGGTGTTGGAAAAATGGCTCACCTAAAAGGATACAAACTTTTTGGCGCTCAAAGGATGATTTTGAATATGCCTAAAAGCGACCGGTCGCTGGACATTTGCGACCGGTCGTTTTGAAGCAGATTCGAAGTCTGGAGCTAAACCAAGGAGCGACCGGTCGCTAGTTCTTTGCGACCGGTCGCAGGAACACGAGCGATCGGTCGCTTGACATTTGCGACCGGTCGCTTAGAAGCAGATTCAAAGTCTGGAGGGAAAACTTCTGGCGACCGGTCGCCCATTCCTGACGACCGGTCGCTCCAGTCGTGCTGTGACGTTTCCTTACGTGTTTTCAACTGTGTTTTCGATGGCTATCGCTTTCCACATGATTTCAGAAGCTTTGTGGGTCACTTCTGAGTTAATTGAATGTTGACTACGTGCTGGATAAGTTGGGAGAGCACTCATGGCTAGTTGGTTATCTTATTTCAAAGATATCACTCTCCATTTTCTGGTGTAAGTGGGAGGTGGCTGAGTTGGATTCTATTTACCTACTTGATCTGACATTTAGTCTAAGTGGTGACTAAAGGGAAGAACGTGGAGGACAAGCTGATATCTTATCTCTTGTCTATTGGCTTGTGTAGGAAATGGGGTGAAGTAAGATAACACAAGAGGAGAAAACAAGTTGGATAATTAGGAAGTGGCTGGAGCAGAAGTGGTAGTTTTTTTTTTTTTTCTGTGAGAGTTTCAGAAAAGCCAAGGGTGAGAGCAAGAGAGTTCTCTAAGTGTATCAAGGTGTTGAGCAAGGGTGTGAGAGAAACAGATTGTGAGGGTAGTGTTCTAAGGGGGTTTCCTTTGTAAACCAAAGTTGTAACATATCTTCATTAGTGAAATTTCTCAAGGTGATCACCAAAGAGGATGTAGGCAATTTGCTGAACCTCTATAAACACTTGTGTCATTTGTGCTTGGTTAATTTCTGTGTGTGTGTGTAAGACTCATCCATCATTGAGTTCTTTGTCTAAAGTCCATCAACAACAAGATCTTTAAGGGCAGTGAGTTAGTCATTAATTCACAACAAGTGGTATCAGAGCTGTGTTTGGCAGCTGGTGCTAGTTCTTCTCTTGGAGTGCTAGTGTGTTGAAGATGGCAAGTGACATGGAAGCTGAGAGTGGTAGCAGTTCACAGCATATGAAGAAACCACAAGTAGCAAGCATGAAGGTGGAGTTAAAGCCTTTCACAGGGAAGGAGAATTTCACTCTTTGGCAACGAAGGATGAAGTCAGCTCTTACACAACAACAACTCCATGTTGTGTTGGTTGGCAAGGAGAAGAAGCCAGCAAGCATGACGGATGATGAGTGGGGAGTTCTTGACGAGTTAGCCAGAGGAGCTATCGAAAACTATCTCTCCGATGAGGTGCTCATCAACGTGATAAAGGATACAGCGAAGCAAACATGGGAGAAGCTCGAAGAGATGTTTACAGGGAAATCGTTGTCCAACAAACTCTTCCTCAAGGAAGAACTCCTAAATCTTCGGATAGAGGAGGGAGGAAATCTAATGGAACATCTAAGTTGTTTCAATAGATGTGTTGCTAACTTGCAGAGAATGGATGTGAATTATAGTCTGGAGGATAAGGCTCTCATGTTGTTGACATCCTTACCTTCGTCCTATAAACACTTTCGAACCACTCTTATGTTCGGAAAGGTTACTCTTGATTTTGAGCCTGTGGTGCAAGACATCATGACACACCATAGGATGACTCAACGTTCAGGAGAAAACTCTCAAGGCGAAGGTCTAGTTGCAAAGACCGGAGAGAGAGGTCGTTCAAAGAGGCGTGAAGGCAAGAAAGGCAATAAAGGAAGGTCCAAATCCAAGGCGAAAGATGGTTGTTTCGAGTGTGGGTCAAAGGAGCATTGGAAAAAGAATTGCCCCATATGGAAGGAGAAGAAGAACAAAGGGAAGAATGCAGCAAACACAGCGGAGGATGTCACGGAAAGTGATGGTGAGCTTTTGTGTGTTAATAGCAATGTTAAAACAAATGCATTGGCTAATTCTTCAAGGTGTTCCTCTTCCGATTGGATTTTGGATTCCGGATGCTCATATCATATGTGCTCAAACAAGGAGTGGTTTCACACGTATGAGAAAGAAGATAGCAGTGAAGTGATGATGGGGGATGGCTCAATGTGTAGAGTCAAAGGAACCGGTACAATCAAGGTGAAGATGCATGATGGGGCTGTTAGGACGCTTGGAATGGTAAGGCATATTCCAAAGTTGCGTAAGAATCTCATTTCCCTTGGAACTCTTGATAAGAATGGTTATTCATTCAAAGCAAATGGAGGGAAACTCATAGTCTCAAAAGGTTCACTTGTGATTATGAAGGGAGAGATTCAACCTAATTGTCTATATAGGTTGTGTGGTACAACAATCATAGGTGGAGCAGCTGTATCTACAAGTAAGGACTCGGAAGATGAAACTCAGCTTTGGCATTTGAGGCTAGGGCACATGAGTGAGAGGGGCATGCAGGAACTACACAACAGAAAATTGTTGAAAGGTGTTCAAAGTTGCAAGCTTGAGTTCTGCAGATTTTGTACCATGGGAAAGCAATCAAAAATAGCTTTCAAGCAGCGAAACAAAGAGGAAGAAAGCACGGGTGTGCTTGATTATATTCACACGGATGTATGGGGGCCATCACCGGTTAAATCGAAGGGTGGAGCTCGCTATTTTGTGACTTTCTTGGATGATTTTTCCAGGAAGGTTTGAGTCTACTTCATGAAGGAGAAATCTGAGGTCTTCACCAAATTCAAAGAGTGGAAGGCGGAAGTAGAGAACCTAACCGGAAGAAAGATCAAGATCCTAAAGAGTGACAATGGTGGTGAATATAAGGACAGCAAGTTCCTTGAGTTTTGCAAAAGTGAAGGCATTAAGAGGCACTTTACCGTGAAGAAGACACCCCAACAAAATGGAGCTGCGGAGAGGATGAACCGAACTCTCATGGAGCGTGAGAGATGTATGAGAATTCATGCAGGGTTGCCCGAATCTTTTTGGGCAGAAACGGTTAACCACGCTGCCTATTTGGTTAACCGATCGCCTTCAAGAAATCTTGAGTTCAAGTGTGCAGAGGAGGTATGGTCTAATAAGTCAATTGATTATTCGAATCTTAAGGTGTTTGGGTGCAGTGCATTTGCACTTATTCCTAGTGATGAAAGATCCAAGTTGAAGCCAAAGTCTCTTGAATGTATTTTCATTGGATTTGAGAGTGGTGTGAAGGGCTACAAGCTGTGGGATCCAGTGAACCACAAGAAGATACTCAGCAGAAATGTTGTGTTTGATGAGAAGACCATACCTATGAACAAAGTCAAGAATTCAGAGGCAAAGGAGGATGTTGTTGAGAAAGAAACAACCATTGAAGTTCCACTCAAGAAGGTGTCAAGAAAGACTTCACGGAAACAGCCAACTGAAGACGTTCAGGAGGAGGTGGAGTCTGACATTGAAGAGGAAGAAGCTGGGCAGCATCAACAACACACTCAAGAAGAAGAAGAGGCTCAAGAACAGGTGGAGCCTTCATCTATAGCTCGATCCAGGCCCAAGAGAACCATCAAACCACCTCAAAGGTTTGGATGGGAGACGGATGCAGTTCACTATGCCCTAAATGCTAGTGAAGAAGAACCAACCACGTTCCAAGAAGCTGTTGAGAACAAGGAACGGGAAAGTTGGATGGAAGCTATGATGCAAGAGATGGAATCTCTACACCAAAACTCAGTTTGGGAGTTGGTTCCTAAACCCAAAGGTCGCAAGGTTATTGGCTGCAAATGGGTGTTTAGGAAGAAAGAAGAAATGCATGAGAAGGGTGCCACCTTATTCAAAGCTCGGTTGGTGGCAAAAGGATTCTTACAAAAGGAGGGAGTTGATTATGATGAAATCTTCTCTCCGGTGGTGAAACATACTTCTATACGACTACTACTCTCCATAGTAGCACAAGAGGACATGGAGGTGGAGCAAATGGATGTGAAGACTGCTTTCCTTCATGGTGAATTGGAGGAAGACATCTACATGAGCCAACCTCAAGGGTTCATTGAAGCAGGGAAGGAAAATCTGGTTTGCAGGTTGAAGAAGTCTTTGTATGGGCTGAAGCAATCTCCAAGGCAGTGGAACAAGTGCTTTGATTCTTACATGATGAAGATTGGGTATAGAAGATGTGAATCTGATTGTTGTGTTTACTCTCATGCATTCAAGGATGGTAACTTCATCCTTTTGCTTCTTTATGTTGATGACATGCTAATTGCATGTAAGGACATGTCAAAAATCCAGAATTTGAAGACATTGCTTGGAAAGGAGTTTGACATGAAGGATCTTGGTGCTGCACAAAAGATCCTAGGAATGGAGATAAGGAGAGACAGAATGGAAGGCAAGTTGTGGCTGTCACAATGCAAGTACATTTCCAAGGTACTTGAAAGGTTTAATATGATGGATTGCAAACCGGTGTCTACTCCTTTGGCGGAGCATTTTAAGTTAAGTGCAAAAGAATGTCCTTCTACGAATGTGGAGAAGGAAGAAATGAGTAAAGTTCCATATGCAAGCTTGGTAGGGTGTCTCATGTATGCAATGGTGTGCACACGCCCCGACTTAGCCCAAGCCGTTAGTGTGGTGTCAAGGTATATGGCGAATCCTGGAAGGCAACATTGGACAGCAGCAAAAATGGATTCTCAGGTACTTGAAGGGCACCAAAAGGCTTGGGATATTGTTTGAAAGACAACAAGGAAATGCATGTGTGTCGGGGTATGTAGATTCTGATTATGCAGGAGATTTAGACAAGAGGAGATCCACCACAGGATATGTCTTCACTTGTGGTGGAGGACCGATTAGTTGGAGAGCAGTGTTACAATCGGTTAGTGCCTTGTCTACTACGGAAGCGGAGTATATGGCGTTAACGGAAGCTTCAAAAGAAGCGGTATGGCTGAAGAGATTGGCAAAGGAATTCGGGATAGCTCAAGACTTGGTGGTGATTCTAAGTGACAGTCAAAGTGCTATTTGCTTAGTAAAGAATCAAGTGTTCCATGGGAGGTCCAAACACATTGATGTGAGATACCACCGGATAAGGGATTGGGTGAATGATGGAGACATCACAATAATGAAGGTTCATACAAATGAGAACGCTTCAGATTGCCTAACAAAGCCAGTCACAACAGCAAAGTTCAAGCATTGTTTGAGCTTGCTCAATCTTGTTACATGCTAAAGATTGAGGTGGAGTTCTTGAGAGTTATCAGGGCGATTCTCAAGACATTACAGATGTCCTGGAAGGCAATGATGTCCACAAGGAGTAATAGGCTCGCCATGGTGGAGATTGTTGGAAAAATGGCTCACCTAAAAGGATACAAACTTTTTGGCGCTCAAAGGATGATTTTGAATATGCCTAAAAGCGACCGGTCGCTGGACATTTGCAACCGGTCGTTTTGAAGCAGATTCGAAGTCTGGAGCTAAACCAAGGAGCGACCGGTCGCTAGTTCTTTGCGACCGGTCGCAGGAACACGAGCGACCGGTCGCTTGACATTTGCGACCGGTCGCTTAGAAGCAGATTCAAAGTCTGGAGGGAAAACTTCTGGCGACCGGTCGCCCATTCCTGACGACCGGTCGCTCCAGTCGTGCTGTGACGTTTCCTTACGTGTTTTCAACTGTGTTTTCGATGGCTATCGCTTTCCACATGATTTCAGAAGCTTTGTGGGTCACTTCTGAGTTAATTGAATGTTGACTACGTGCTGGATAAGTTGGGAGAGCACTCATGGCTAGTTGGTTATCTTATTTCAAAGATATCACTCTCCATTTTCTGGTGTAAGTGGGAGGTGGCTGAGTTGGATTCTATTTACCTACTTGATCTGACATTTAGTCTAAGTGGTGACTAAAGGGAAGAACATGGAGGACAAGCTGATATCTTATCTCTTGTCTATTGGCTTGTGTAGGAAATGGGGTGAAGTAAGATAACACAAGAGGAGAAAACAAGTTGGATAATTAGGAAGTGGCTGGAGCAGAAGTGGTAGTTTTTTTTTTTCTGTGAGAGTTTCAGAAAAGCCAAGGGTGAGAGCAAGAGAGTTCTCTAAGTGTATCAAGGTGTTGAGCAAGGGTGTGAGAGAAACAGATTGTGAGGGTAGTGTTCTAAGGGGGTTTCCTTTGTAAACCAAAGTTGTAACATATCTTCATTAGTGAAATTTCTCAAGGTGATCACCAAAGAGGATGTAGGCAATTTGCTGAACCTCTATAAACACTTGTGTCATTTGTGCTTGGTTAATTTCTGTGTGTGTGTGTAAGACTCATCCATCATTGAGTTCTTTGTCTAAAGTCCATCAACAACAAGATCTTTAAGGGCAGTGAGTTAGTCATTAATTCACAACACGAGGGGCTGCTGAGAGGCTAAGGAACAAGAGTGTGCTAGGGTTTTGGAGTTTGGCAACTTTAAGGTGTTTTCATTCTTTTTCTTCTTAATAGTATTTTTCCATGATTTCAGTTATGAATATGCATAACTAATTTCCTTTTGCTAGGGTGAAGCCTTGAACCTTAGCATGAATATGTAATTCTTATTTAATTGCTTATGATTGATGGCATGCATACTTTGAATTGTTAATCACTATTTTAAACAATCTAATTGTCTTAATGCCTGATCACCATTAGGATCTTTAGAAAAGTAATTGGAAGCAATTTTGGTCGGAAGGTTCCCTGAAATTGACACTAGCTTCTTGTGATTAATAATTGTAGTTTCACTTAAGATGAACATCACGTCTTAAGGGTTGCATGGTTTTTCAAAGGATTTTCACAAAACATAAGGAGTCTTTCATGTTCAGATTTGATCCGAACCTCCGGACAGGTTACATGTTAGATATACGTTCTATGTTGGAGATTCCAAGTAGAAAATAAATTAGGAAAACCTATCCTTCAAAGTGGGAAGTGCAAATCATAAGTAATTGGTGAAAATTCATAGGATTGCTAGGTGATGGTAAAACCCTAGTACTTTTATAAATTGGATTATAAAATTCTTTTCTTTGGTCATATAGTCCTTGAGGAGAACTACCTTGCATGAGCATATATACTACAATAGCCTTGTATTCTTGCAAGTATTTTCAGTGATTTTAACCCTCTTTGCGCAAGTATTAAAAATCCTATCACTAACTATTAAAAAAAACAATAGGGCATAATTAACAGCAATTCATTTTGCATAAAACATTGATCCAATTTCAAAAACCTTGAGAGCTACAATAGCTTCTATAGACACACTTGAGATTACAATACAAGTAGCTCCTGGGGATTCTGATTACGCGACGAGTCCAAGCCAAATGAAGATTCAATCCTCATGCCAAAAACACATGGAATCAATAGGCTTAGTCCACCAGAGGAATTGACCTCAATACACTAACCCCAGTCATGGATCATGGATTATGGAGGCCGTTGCTGTTGCACATTCCATACATTACACTCCCACTTCTCAACTGCAAAAGATTTTATACCATTCAAACAGCTGCAAGATTGTTATTGAGGGTGGAGGTTGGCAAAAAGAGATGATGAAGAAATAAAAAGTGTACCCGCTCAACAGCATTTTCAATGCCCAACACATCTAAGCCTTTCTTTCTTTAAAAGTTCTACACGATCCCGAAGACGCTGATTAAAAAAGAATTGAAAAATTAAAAAACAAAAAAGGAAGCAAACACTCGTATTACGACTAAATAGGCACCCTTTTAAAATGTGAGAATAAAGTCACTAAGATAAGGCATGTTTTGGAAGTAAAGGAATCTGGCTGAAGAAGGTTTCGCATCAACAAAAAATTGGATGTGTGTCCGCACTTGTGCGTGAGAGAGAGAGAGAGAGAGAGAGAGAGAGATTAAGTTATGGGAGAGCTACCACCTTGTTCAAATTTTATAAACCATCAACCCCATAAAAAGTTTCTGGGCAGCCAAACAAGAGTAGAAACTAGGAGAAGTTACCATACCATACAAGCTAAGAGGAAAACATTAGTGAACCAAAACGCTTCAATTGAAAACCCATGCATTAATTGACAGACCTTTAAGGATGGTCTAACCACAGAACTTAACAATGTCGGAAAGTTAGGGGAAATACAACACATGTATCAACCTAACATCATATTTTAACCTAAGTGGCCAAGTACTACGACATCTGAGGATATGTGTGCATGCACTCGTGCAAACGATGTAACATCTAGACTAATACCATTGAAACAATAAACCCTTAAAAAGGTCAATCTTGTATTCTGGCTTCTTTTTAATTTCAGACCTCCCACAGCTTTCCGTACCCAGTACATATTGTTTTTCAACTTACCAGAACACTATTGCACAGTAAGAATTCCTTCCATAAGTGCATATCCTATTACCTACCAGTTTTATGAACTAATGATCGGGTGAAAATCCTTGACTAGTAAAAGTGCTTGGTAACTGTTCCACAGGGCATATCTTATTACCCGGGATTTAATCTCGCCGTTATAGTGTTGGGGGTTTTACACGAAGGTCCAATTGATCTCAATGAACCAGACAGATGTGAGACCCTGGTACTCTTGAATTCTAGAACACAATATATACTCCGTGTCTGTATAAATGTTGGACAATTCCCTAAAAACTAGATGATATCATCTCTACCAAGCAACTTTTAATTGGAGCTTAAGTTTGAATATATCTACCGATCCCAGCATCTTTGTCAAGTACTGGATTTCATCCTTCTTCATTGTGGACAGATCACGAGCAACATCCATTACATACATTAGTCCTACATGAGTCACAACATGTTTAAACAATGAAGTTTACGGTAATAGGCACTATAAGAGATAATATGAAATGTAACTATATAGATTAAGATGGATACTATCAAGGATAACGCTCCATGTCCGCCATAGTAACAAAAGAAAAATGGATAGGACTACCTCTTGGACGGTTTTCATGCACTGTTAGGGCATTGGGGGCAATTGGGGAGGTGGGGGGATTTATGTACAGAACTTCTACAGCTTCAACAATGGCAAAGCAGACACAAGGGCCTTTATTATACAATCTTGAAAGCTTCATTAGTTACCAAAGCAAATGAACACTAGCCCAATAACAAACATTTTAGAATTAATAATTAAGATGATTCTAATAGAAGGAATTTGTTGTAAATTGGTGTCTTTCCCCTCGCATTCATACCTATCTTGTACTTACCATTCGATTGAAACATGGCAGCATATGTTACATTACATTAAGGATGATTTATGAATCTAGAAAAGAAAATGGAAGAGAGCACAAGTACACACACAATTCTTCACAATTTAATAGTCAACCAACACTCAGTTTTTTTTACTAAGAGGCCATATATCCCTTTTGTCAAGAAATCAAGAAAATACTTACTTATCTGGAAACAAAGAACCCAGAGCTTGTTCTTCCACAAGTTGTTCTACGGTATCAAGAGCAGTTCCCACCTGCGAGCAGAGGAGAGACTACACATAACAAGAAACCATAATGGGCGCAAAGAATACTATGATGTATAGTATATAAAGTAAATTAGAAGTTAGAACCAAGAGGATCGTGAACTAATAGTTAAGTATAAAAAGACATATCAGAGCAGGGTCAGTTTGCTTATTAATTCGATCAGATCAACGCGAGCGAAAGCAGCTCGGAGAGGAAGAGAAAAGTATGGCGTCTTTGGTCCATCTGTAAACTGTATACAAGCATGTAAAGCACATCATATAACCACAAATGCTATTTTTTTAGTCAACAGTAATCATCTGAAGATTCCATCTGTTAGACATGCGATTCCTTTAGGATTGTAGTAATGTCTAAATCAGTAAGAACCAGAGATACTTCCAGTTGCTTGCATAAAACATAAATGAGTTGGGTCTTAGGAATCATCAATTAGCCACCATTATTCCCTCTCGTCATAGAACCTCTCGTTGAATCAACTATTACTCCATTTTCAGAAATTACTTAAAAACCTAAATGATCGAAAAATGTCATCATTTCACTGGACAATGAGCCTATTTATACATGAGGCTTCAAATTACACAGCAAGGGCACAGCATATGCATGTTGACACAAATAACTAAATATTTCTTTTTAAACTAAAATAATTATAATACTTATCCCATGTTTTTCCTAATCATGGTAAATTCTACTTCTATCCTTTCAGTCCTTGATATTCCTCTTTTTACTAAAATTTTCATCTGCAGTGCCTTCTGGTATCAGCATTTTCCTTTGTTTTAAGCCATAATATTTTTGTATATCAAGAATATCACGGGTCAGCAAGGTATCTAAGCATGCCTTTATGTATTCATTTCCAAAATAGGTCCAACTAAACCACCATCGAATAATCAATAACCATATTTTCTTTGCTAAAATAGCATTAATCAGTGGCAATAAGTCATCCCCGTGGAGTGAACATTGCTTGTTATAGTAACTCTACAATAAAGCTGCAATTACGTACACAAACTCCATGTAAAAGAAATTCATAAATTAAGACTCAAATAAACCAACCATCAGACCCAACTAGAACTCTTGATAACAACCAGAAGGCTATTTACTTAAATACTCACTCTCTCTAATTTCCGAAATAACTTGTAATATAATTACGCAGAAAAACCTACATAAGCTGTTAACTGTGCATTAACGTCGTCACTAAATATTGATATGTATACCTGAGTTTCAAGGCATACCGACTCAAACTCATCCTGTAAAATTAAAAGGACAAATTTTTCAGAATTCAGCTCATAGCATTATAAAATACACAAATAAATAGTCCTGATATTAAATCTTCTGCCAAGAACATTAAAGAAATCAAGAGAAGAATGCATTGTTAATATTGGTAATTCGTATGAAATGAAGTAACTCTGCATTTCCATGCAAAGAAGTGATTACCTGAAAATTTGTATGCGATATCAATGAAATGAGCGTTTGTTCTGAATCTGAACTAAAAATAAAGAGAAAAGCTTTTCTTGAATAATATGCGAAACCCTCTATCCAAATATGTACAGTGCAGAGAAATAAACAAATGTCTAGGTCGATTATTAAATGACATATTTGTACCTGAATAAACATCCTAAAAAGGTGCTCTTGCGCGGCAGTTGTAAAATTGGGAAATGCTTGGCGAAATTCCTTTTGTGTTCATCATAAAACAAAGTCAGTCAATTGAATCTGGAGGAAGAAATGCATAATTTCGAAAGAATAAAATAAAATTTCCAGACACAATGAAATGGGTATCTTTCGACTTTGAAATGGCAATTGAGCAAACCCATTTCTAAAGAAGATGAAATTGTAAGTAAAGAAACCTGCTTAGAACAGGGAATGAGCAGAGAACGAATGCAGAACTTGAAGGATTTCTTCATCTCCATATGCATCGTCCCCATCGCAGACACAAAAGATTCTGATTTTTTTATAGAGATAGTACAGAATGATTTAGATCCACACAAGACCAGAGTGATTCAACACAACATTCAAAACTAAGTAAACAGTGCATCATGAAATTAGGGTTTAGTAGACTCCAGAAATTTGAGTGAAATCTAAAGAAAATAAAGAGGGAAATGTATACCAGCAGAAATTGAAGTGCCTTTGGTATCTTCTTCTTGTAGATGCAGATGTCCAGGTCCGGCTCGTGAAGAATCCCAAAGACTGAGAGTGAAATTTGAAGACAAACAAAAGGAAATAGAAAGAGAGGGAAATTTGAATGCTAGCTATTTTTGGGGGTTCGAAATGAATAATAAGAAATGCTAAAAATATGAGGCTAAGGCAAGAATAAGTATTATATATTGAAATAAGTGGATCTTGAATGAACAAGCGCATCTGGTGTAGTGGTATCATAGTACCCTCCCACGGTACTGACCAGGGTTCGATTCCCTGGATGCGCATTTCAACATTTTTTAGCATTTTTCAATTTTATGTTTTAAGTCCCACTCTCTATTGAATGGAATCTATATATATAAAGCAAAAGGCAGAGAATGGTGAAACATTCAAAATACCAGAAAATGCCCTTGGTTAATGCAAACATTAAGAATTGAAATTATTAATTAAATGAGGATAATATGGTAAATTCACACCTTTTCATATTTAAAAAAAATATAATTAAAAGAAAAATCAGATAATGGCCTATTTTTATGGAACACAACTACCCATTATCTTTTTTAATTCTAAATAAATTTAATTTTTTTTTAAAAAAAGCCTCTCGCAGGCACGGAAGCGCGTGCAAAGAGGCTAGTATCAATGAACCAAAAGATGTCGGTTGAATCATACAAAGGACAAGCTACCAAAATTGCTAAGTAAAAATTGTGGTGGTATCAAATCCCATATAAAGCATGAGAATGGGCCCTTTTGATAATCATTTCAATTTTAACTTTTACGGTTTTTTTTTTTTTTTTTTTTTTTTTGGTTTTTTTTTGTGCTAGAGTATAGATGAAAATGAGAGTGAGAATGAGAGTAAAGATGAGATTGAAAGAAAGGATGAGAAGGAGGCGTAACAAAAGTGAAAACAAAATCTTGAAAATGAAAACAATTTAAAATAGATTTCAGTTTTTTGTTTTTGTTTTTACTTTTGCTACTCGTCCCTCCCATCTTCTCCTCTCATATTCCCTCTCAATCTTATCTCCACTCTCATTCTCCCTCTTTTTCCTCTATAATTTAGCACACAAAAAAAAAAAAACTAAAAGCTAAAATTGAAATGGTTATCAAATGGACCATAAAATTACATCCTAAAATTAAAATCTTTACTTGGTAATTGCTAAAAGGAGACTTCATACAAAGGAAAGATTATCTTGATTTTCTTCTTTATCTTCTTCTTGTGTTTTTTGTAATTTGGATTCATAATCTTCTTCTCATTTATTTTCCATACTATTCATTTTCTTTTACAGTGCATTTGGATGGGGGAAATAAACTTGGGATTTGGACAAAAGTCAGAACTTCTAAATTTGACATACAACAATTCCTGTGTTTGGATTTAAAAAAAATTGAAATTTAGAAATTCTATGAGAAAAAAAATGGAATTTGGAGGTCATGAATTCCAACATTAAATTCTATCTAAAAAGTTGTTATTTCTAAAATTTCAAATGAGTGAAATTTTTAAAATATTAAATTTCATGTTTAAATCCATTAGCCAAATAAGAAAATTTATAAATTCTAGAACATTAATTCACATCATTTTAAATTCCGTCGTTTATAAATTCCTTAGTACTTTTCATCATCCATACACACCATTAATCTTTGGTATCTTTTGAGGAATTTTATTGAATGTCATGCCCCAATTTGGACCCCAAGTTGTTTCACTAACTTGATTTGGACTTCCAAATTAGAACGTAATAGTACTAAGCTCCATTCACAATGTAATATTATAATGTTTAAATGATACAGTATTGTTTGATCAAATTTCTGCACAAGAAATATTCGCGTGTAGATTCTTCACCCTTCGAGCTTCCTTCTCTCTCTTCTTCCTCGATCCCTGTGAAAAAGGTTGGAGTTAATAGACCACATCCGGGGGGGTGTTGGCCAAATGCCCTCCAATGCCTAAATCAGTTAAATGTTCTTGAGAAAGATACTAAGATACATAAAGGATGGAGGTCTTCTCTCACGGGGAAAGCCGGGTGGCTGGAGCCATGAGGAAGAGAGAGAGCCAAGAGTGGCGTGAGAGAAAGAGAGCTTTGGCTAGGGTTTTAGAATACCTCGTGTGTTGTATAGCCATGTATTTATAGACTCTTTGTAGGCTAAAGTTTGAAGAATAATTCATATTTAGTGAGGATTATTCTTACCCATAAATAGAAGATTGGAATTAATCAAGGAGATTTGATGGGAATATCATCCTTGATTTGGGGAGATATTCCTATCTCAAATCAAAGCTAATTTCTCTAATTAAATAAGAATATTCATTTTCCACGTGTCACCCATCTATTGGTTGTTGAAATATGTGTTCTTACAACCATAATATCACATTGTTAAATAGAATGTAGGTGTAGAAACCAAAATTTCATCAGTCAAAATTCAAAATTTGACTAGTCAAAGCTAGCTGGAACAGTAGTGGGTCCCACACAAATACATGTGGCGCATGACTCATCAAGACGAAGATGGATGTTGGAGATGACACATGCCAACATCTAAGAGATCCATCAATCAAATTAAATCATATGGCAAAAAGGAATAAATTAAATCATATTCCTAAATCATAAGTTAATTTCCTCAAATCATGGATTTTGACTTAATTAAAAGCTAAATTAAAGAATGCAGATTGGGGATTCCAAACTAAGACCCAATTATTTGCCTATAGATACTTGGCTCTTATTCAAAAGAAAGGACCTTTAGAATAATAATAATAATAATAATAATAAAAAGGTACACAAACTTTGGAAAACCAAAAATCTATATGCCCAAAGCAACACCTAAACTCTCAAGTTTTTCATCAAGTTTGTAGAGAATCACCAAGCACAACAAACACGTGTCGATTCCTTCACCCCCAAAGCTGAAAACTATCTACCATGTGACACTACTCGTGGTCTGGACGTGCTCAAGATCAAGTCATGATGGCCCTCCTCGAAGTCTCAAATTCTGATTCATGATCCAGTGCTTGGCACCCTTGAACCGTACACACTAGGAGATCAAATTAGAGGAAATTCTTTTATTTTGTACAAGAATACCCATAGAGATTGTAACCTACACACTTGATAAATCAATATAAATATTTATTTTGTACACGTGTTCTTGTTTCATTTGTCGCAGGATTTTCGTGTTTACAATTTTGGCACTCTCAGTGGGACCTCTCTACCTCTCATCTCTTTCTCCAGTTCCAAACTCAATCAATCCACTAAAGTTGATGGCTTCAAGGCATTCTCGCGAGTAAAGGGAAGAGCTCGAGCGCTTATACCACAAGTGGAGACTCTACCAATGTTGTAAGTCGAAGAAAGCCGAATGCCTACCTTCTAGGCCAGCACACTACTGTTTGACCGCTTGCAAAACCCAAGGGGAGGTGTCGTATAGCAGTGTAGCTCGGAAGTCCGAGTGTTGTGTACACAAAGAGATGTGTAAAGAAAATAACAGAGCTGAAAAAGAACAATTGTGATTGAGAAGTAGATTTAAACAGGATTTGATTTAAAGAAAATTCAATTGATTAAAACACTAAGGCGCTGGGGTTCCACTTTTAACATAAGCATGCAATTCTTATTAATTTGATCCACAAAATATTTTCCATTGTAGTTGTTCAAAATAATTAAAGATCTTTTTAATTTCCTTTAGAAGTATTCTAAGCATAACTTGTACCATTGGCAACGCACTATCAAAAAATAATCTTCATCTAAATTCTATTAATCTTTAGTAATTCTCTTCTCTTTTAAAAGCATGAAAGTTTTTACTACAATGGGAAAAACATTATTGAACCCATGAAATAGATTATCAAACATTCACCAATTAATTAAAAAGAAAACTACAAATTGACATTAAAACTTAAATTTGGATCAAACTAATAAAAATTACACACTTATATTAAAAGCTTTCTCCCTAGCCTTAGCTAGGGAGTTAGTTTCCCATAAAATAAAACAGAAATTAAAACTATAACACAAACTGAAACAATAAGAATGGAGGAGGGAGAGAGAGAGCTGAAGAGAAATGTAAGGCTCGGTGTGATTTTTCATCTTCAGCAACGCTCTATTTATAGGACTAGGAGCTTCTTCTGTTGCATCAATTGTATTTTGCAATGAATAAACTAATTCTCACCAACTTGCCACCAAGCCAATTACCATCAAGTGCTTTCATTGTTTATTTTGCTGCTGCTCCCCATCCATTTACTTTTGCTATTCAATCTCCTTTATTTTGGCTAAGTGCGGCACCTCCTATCCTCATCCTTCATTTCATTTGCTGCACTCATAATTTTAATTGTCCATTATTCCAAATCTTCTCAAGCCACCATCCAAACAACAATTGTTTACTTCCATTAAGTCTTGTTTGTTGCTTCATCCACTTCATGCTTTTCTTTCTTGCTCTTTCACGCGGGGTGGGCATGTACACAACCAAAGAACCTCATAGTCTAGCTACAAAGAGACAAACAGACACAATAATATCAAATTAAATACAATCAGTTACTAACAAATACAATGTAGGGATAATAAATGTGATAATTATGTGCTCATCAACTGCTTCCATGTCTCTTCCGTCTAAGTCTAATGGAGTCCATGAGAAACACAAGTTAGTCATCACCCTTACCTCGTTGGGGGCAAAGAAGGACGTCTTTCGAAGAAGGAGAGGTGCTCATTAAGACTAAAGGATTCAATGGAGTGTAGCCATTCTCACATGTTCCTGATGCCGACTCAAGGATGGACGAATACTCCTGATCAAATTCCATGTATTGGATGGAGGCTTCAATGATGTACTCAAACTCCTCTAGCTCTTCATGCTCCATGGTTGTGCAAGTCATGATGGTAGAGGTCACCTCCATTGAAGAACAACTTGCTTAGATGGCCCAAGCAATTGAGAAGTTGGCGAAGACCATTGAAAATGATAGGACACTTATAAATGATTGTCATGCCTCTCTTAGGAAACTAACAGGAACTTAGGTCTCCCTATGGATGCTTTGTGGACTATGTCTCCTTAAGATGCTTATAAATGATTGTCATGCCTCCTTTAGGAAACTAACAGGAACCTGGGTCTCCCTTAGGATTCTCATGGCGCGTCCTGCGTCTCCCTAAGGATGCTTTGCGGACTTCGTCTCCCTTAGGACACTTATAAATGACTGTCATACCTAACTTAGGGAATTGACAGGAACCTGGGTCTCCCTTAGGATGCTCCTGGCGCATCCTGCGTCTCCCTATGGATGTTCTGTGGAGTGCGTCTCTCTTAAGATGCTTATAAATGATTATCATGCCTCCCTTAGGAAACTGACAGGAACCTGGGTCTCCCTTAGGATACTCATGGCACGTCTTGCGTCTTCCTAAAGACTTTTTGTGGACTGCATCTCCCTTAGGACGCTTATAAATAGTGATGGGTTTCCTTCATTAGTGGAGGAGAGAAAAAGAAGAAAAAATAAATAGTAAAATAAAATGAAAGAAAGGACAGGAGAATTTGAAGAAAATGAATGGAAGAGAAAAGGAGAAAAACTCTCCTTCATTCATGGCCACCAATTAGTTAGGAATGTTGGCTATAAAAGCAGTTGCCTTTTTTCAGTTCAATGTATTCCTTAGAAAACCAAAACTTAGAAAGTTTTGAGAGATAAGAAAACCTCACTTGTGTGAGAGAGAAAATCCTCTTGAGAGAAAAACCAAGAGAGAGTTTAGCCACCGGTGTTTGGTGAGATTATTATTGTATTCCCATTTATTTTCTTAGTGGAAAATATTGAGTGTTATTTTTGCCCATTTTATTTACACAAGACTGGGAAAAGTCAGATTCCGGGACTGCCAAATTTATTTATTGGCTCTTTTATTTTTCGCCATCTTTTCCAACAAGTGGTATCAGAGTTTCGACTCAAAAATTATATTCTTATGTAATTTAAGATGGAGGAGTCCTGATCATCATCGTCAGCAATAATGTTAAAATTGACTGCATCCAATTACTCCATTTGGAAGCCAAGAATGGAGGACATCCTTTACTACAAGGATTTGTATGAGCCCCTTCAATTACTAGGACAAAAACTAGAAGGGAAGTCAGACAATGCACGGAGCATTCTAAATAGAAAAGTTGTCGAACAAATCCAACAATAGGTGGATCAAAGTGTGTTCCAACATGTGGCACAAGAGACGGATGCATACAAATTATGGACAAAATTGTCATTCATGTACGAGTGGAAGACCGGTCAAAATAAAGCCTCAGTTATCCGATGGTTGGTAAACCTCAAGTACAAAGATGGTCGAAGTGTTACCAAGGATCTTAGTGACTTCCAAGGTTTGATCAACCAATTGACAAATATACAGATGGTGCTTGATGATGAGTTACAAGCACTAGTGCTACTTAGCTCTTTGCCTGATAGCTGGGATACACTAGTAGTGTCCTTAAGCAATTCAGCTCCTCAAGGCGTTCTTACATTGGACATAGTTAAAGATAAAATGTTCAATGAAGAAGCAAGGAGGAAAGAACAAGGTGTAGTTGACCAGCATGTCATCTACGTTAACCTCCATAGTTTTGCTTATCTACTCCTTGAAAATCTTGTTCACAAGCTTTTGGTAGGTTGCTCCAACGTTCTTCAAACCAAATGGCATAACTTTGTAGCAATATGTACCCCTTTCGATGATGAAGGAGGTCTTTGTGTTTGTACCTAATAAATCACGGTCGCGCGCGACCAAAGGGATTTTCCCCCTCGGCCTCAGCACCTGTTCGCAATCCAAAACGCAACGCTTTTACCTACGTCAAAACAAAGGAAAAGCTGCAAAGGGATAGTCATCTCGGCCTTACAACCACGGTATCGTCAGGCCGAGGCCGAATGACGAAGGGGACACGGCCGAAGATATTAAGAGTCAAATCGTCACATGGCAGCAGGGTCCCACGCTTCATTTAATGAAGTAACGCCTCTGACTATCAAACCCACTAGCCGCAAAAGGGCATTTAATGCACGAGGGAAGAAGGGAAGTGACTAAAGTCAGGATTTGGTGACAGAAATCATAGTGGTTAGGCGCCAACATACTCACAAACATTCTTACAAATTGAGGTCAGATCGCCAACCACCAAACAAGGGCATTAAATGCGTCCCCACGACCAGAGGTGCAGAACCCACGATCAGGGCGGCGGCCGAGATTTACCAGGATTCATGGGGTCACACCACCATGCTTCACGATCCCAAATGTCAATTGGACTACCCACTTGCTCTGATCAGGCTCCACCATGCAGATTTTCAGCCTCGATTACTCCTCCAAGAACTCTTCCTATAAATACCAAGTTCAAGCTACATTCCAAACCAAAGCCTCCCACGGAGCAAATTATATTTTCCTGTAATGCACTTTCAATATCTTTATTTGCTTTCCTAGGAGTAGTATTAGTTTGTAAGGAAAATCCATTCATCAATATATCATACGACCCTTGATTTTCAAGGCGCCAGAGCACCATCTCTGTTACTCTTTCATTCACCCCATATATCATACGACCGTCGCTCACTGAGCAACGCGCCGGAGCAACGCCCAAAACCCACCATCCACACCACCACTAAACGGCCTTGTAGCTCAGGCCGTGAACCTGACGGCCGAGATCAGTTCCTCCCTCGGCCACAATCGTTCGATTAGAAGTCGAATTCAAACAGGCGCACCACTAGACCATTTTATCCAAACCGCATCTCGACGCACGGTAGACCATGCTGGCACGCCAGCGCACAACCGCACCACATCCAAAAGAAGGAAGCCACGTGTTAACGCATATCCCCTCGGCCCGGAACCCCAGGCCGTGAGATTTGCGCAGCCAACACTTTGCTTTGTCATCTTCATGCATCATGATTTGATTGTAGCCGGAGTAAGCAACCATGAAGCTGAGCAGTTGATTACCAGAAGTTGAATCTACAAGTTGATCAATTCTTGGCAATGGAAAGTTGTCCTTCGGGCATGCCTTATTGAGTTCAGTGTAGTCGACACAAACTCTCCAATAGCCTTTATCTTTCTTTACTATAAGAACAACATTGGCCAGCCACTTTGCATAGGAGACTTCTTTAATGAAACCAGGAGCTAGTAGCTTGTCGATCTTGGCTCCAATGATGGCAACTCGCTCGGGAGCGAAGTTGCATCTTTTCTGCGCTACTGGTATGCTCACTGAGTTGACATGAAGGTGATGGCAGATGATCTGCGGGTTATGCCTGACATGTCTGATAGTGACCATGCAAACACGTAATTGTTGTTCTAGAGAAAGGTAGTTAGTTCCACCTTCTCTTTTGGGCTTAGGAGTGAGCCGATTCGCGCTTTTCTTTTTGGCTTGCCACTATTAAGAGGTACTAGCTCAACATCCTCTTCGGGCTTCCATCCTTCTTCAGGAGAGGCCTTCGAATTGATTCCCTCGGCTTGGTCCTGACTCTTTGATTGCTATTAGGGAGTAGCTATTCTCTTTCCTTTCTCATCAGCTCGACTGTCAAGAACGGAATCTACTTCCTCCTTTGGATGTTCTGCTCCCTTTAGATCTTCTTAATTTACAGGGACGAACATTGCTTGCTTGCTTTTCTTTAGACCTTAAGTTAAGCATTTTCTTGCCATCGCCTTATCGATGTTGATCTGGCCTATATCGCCCCCCGGGATTGGATTACGAATTTTCTGATGCGTGGCAGATGTGATGGCGTTGACCTTACCAATCCATGGTCTTCCCAGGATGCCATTGTAAGGGGAGACTTCATCGATGATCATAAAGGTTTGTGAGATGATTACCGGTAGGGAGTAGATGTCGAGGTCTATCGTGTCAACAGTAACTGAAGTCGCGCCATTGAAGCCGGTCAGTGACTTGGCTAATTTGTTGATCTTTGTGTCCTTGCCCATCTACTGGACAACTAACAATTGTAGGATGTTGGCTGTGCTACCCTCGTCTGCGTGGATTCGGTCGATCATGGATTGAGCAATCTGAATGCTGATTACGAGGGTGCCATTGTGAGACATATCAAGGCCGATTAAATCTCTCTTTTGGAAGCCGATCACGGGATCGTCTTCAACTGATGGGAGGCTGGTTAAGACTTGGGAGATAACAGTGGCCTATTTAATCTTCATCTTCTTTTCTTTGCTGGTGAGCCCAGACTCCTTGGAATCGGCCGGGATCATGTTAATCCTTATGACCTTCTAGGGAGGTTCATTGGTGGCATCGCGGTCCTCGATCTGCTGGATGGCCTTCTTTGCTACAAACTCGGGGATTTCTCTTACTAGTGCCCATCCCATGGAAGGCGCAATACCTTCTCCCATCCCTCTTACCCGGGTCTCCCTTCAAGGGTGGTGGTCTCTTCACCCAAGACTTGTCCTTCACTTGGGCTAAAATTTGATGTATGGGGATGGAGAACTTGGTGTAGTTCTCATCTGCTAGAGCGTTCCCTTAGGGCTGCAACTTGCGTTTGCCACTTCTCTAGTTGCTGAATCTATCATTCCTCTGACCTGCATGTTTGGTTGGTTGGTCGACCTGCCTGGTAAACTTTTTTGCGGCAATTCGATCATCATCCCAAAGTGCGTAGCGTTCTGCGGTCGCCAAAACCTCTGCCAGAATATGGCTGGGAGCGATAGTCAGCTCGCAGTATAAGTCATGCTCGGTTGGCAAGCCCTTCTTGAAGCCAGAGGATGCGATTCAGTCATCACATCCTACAATATTTCCCTTTTATGCTTTGAATCTCTTGATGTAGTCTCTAAGGGACTCACCGTGCTTCTTACGTAGGTTGAATAGGTGGTTAATGTTCTTCTTGATCGCCTGGTAAGAAGTGTACTCCTTGGTGAAGATGACCTTGGTTACAAGGTGTGGAACCAGTCTTGGGCTGTTCCTCGCAAAGTCATAGGGAATGCTTTGTTCATCAGTGCGTCTTCTACCTTGTAAAGGATCATAACACTCTTGAAATGCTTGAGATGGCTCTCGGGATAGGAATCCTCTTTGAATGTCGTGAAGGATGGTGTAGAGAACTGCTTCAGGGGAGCTGCCTGCTTGATCTCGTTAATGAATGGTGAGAAGCATCCTCCAACTTTCAAGTCTCGAAGTCAGTCATTCACGGGCTTCTCGACGTCGTCTACACATAGTGCTTGTGGTTCTTGTTGGGGATGTTCACGACGTGGGCGTAGTTGGTCAACGTCCTCACCAACTGTAGGGGATGTTCTCCTCGGCTGCTATGTTGGCGCGACATTTTAGTGGATTGAACTTGTGAAGGATTTTTTGTTCTTTAGGTGCGAGCCGGTGAGTGTCTTCCTTCACGTTCTCCATGAAGAGGGCCATAGGCGGATCTTCTTGTGGGCCTAGCCTTGAGTGAACACCTCCTTGTGGTCCCAAGGGGGTGTAGACATTGGATTGTGGGCCCAACCTATCGTGCACGTTGACCCTTGGACTCAACCTAGATCGGAGACTCGATCTACTTTGAACAGGGCTTGTAGATGCTTGCGACATGCCGACATGCTGAGCACGCTCTTGTCATTCTCCTTGTCTGCTTGCTCCTACTTGACCTGTTGGACATATGCCCTAAAAGTCAATCATATGATGTAATATTTTAAGGATATTTTATGTATTAGACTTATGTTTAATCCTCTTAAAGGGCAAGTTTATTGTTTATTAGTAAATGTCTCATTAACAGTTACACATGCTTAAACAATAAGTCCAAGGAATGTGAGATAGAGAGAAAGTTAGATTTAAGAGACCTTTCCTCTATTATCCTCATACCCTAAATGTTCATAGTCATGGGATTGTCAAATGGGGAAAGACCGGTACATGATTTGTCTTCTCTATTGGGATGATGACTAGTCTCAAGTCATCCGTGTGGAGACGCTAAGACAAGTATGTAGGTGCTCAATACAGAATGAGTTCACTGAACACGATCAAACGAGAATTTCTTGTATGGAAATTTTACTTATATGTCAAACAAGAAACTCCAGGTTGTAATAATGCAAATTAGTCCTTGGACCTAAGGCACCATGGTTGTCTTATGGGAAAGTTGTGGATCTTTGATGATGCTATAAAGACATGTCCTAATCACGGAAGTGGTACAAGCATTGTTGGGGTTCTCGATTGACTCATAGAGACATGTGAGTGTACAACATGGAATCTCTATCCTTCAGTAAAGAAGGAGAATGCTCGGAAGATATGATTAAGCAAATCTCTTATCAGAGTATTTGGTATGACCTGGAAGGATGTTCTTGTCATACTAATACATATCATATGAGGCCCGACAATCTCATTAGGGGTTTGACATGCACCATGCCCTAGTAATGAGATTAAGAGCATTGTAATAGGGAAGGATCGTATTGCATTGTAATTCCAACTGAATAGGTTCTCTGCTTATTCTACTTAGCTTGGACATCCATGACATACTGCTAGGTGTCACTCATGGATGGTGGAAGCCCTAAGGACTAATGATCCTAACTAATAGGGAGAATTAAAAAGGGGTTTTAATTCACAATCAATTAAGAAGAGTTCAAATTGCCCACGACCTTGCTAATTAGAACCTAATGGACCTCATGTTAAGCTCATAATTTCATACATATACATGCCATATTTACTTACTTCTTTTGCTTAGTTTCTTAGATTTCTAAGTTATTTGCCTCCCTTTGTGTGTTTTGTAGGCAAATAGAGCAAGAGAGCATAATTCATGCAATTCAAGCATGTTAAGGCCTAATTTGGATGAATGGATGAAGAGCTTAAAAGACAAACTCATTTTGGCTACAGCCCCCTGCCAGTCCAGTTCCGTAGGTCATATTGCAAGCTTTGTTTCAGCAACCTACACAGATCGGATGAGGCAGCATTCTTCATGAAAGTTTTTCCAATGGGTGTGTACTATAACATATCCAAAATTCATCCCCATTGGATAAATCTGGAGTCCGTTACCTAGCAAACACAGAACCATGCTCAGGATGGATCTTATCAGCGCGGAAAATGAGTTAGCAATTTGTTTCGGCCTTAACTTCTTCCTCCGACCTTGGATTGGCCCAAATAACATATGGCTGGAAAGAAGACATTCTGAACTTCAATTTCGAGTGCTTAAAGTCCTAATTTGATTAAGAGAAGCCCAAGTTGTAAGCCCTTGAAGTTGCTGGTCATGCTGACCTCAGCATGTGCTGGTTGGATGCTTGGTCATGGTGAGCTAGGTATGAGCTATCATTTCTGGTTGGAAGCTTGGTCATGGTGACATGAAGATGAGCTAGGGCTGCTGGTGGGATCTATTGGTGAAGTGCATCACCCAATTTAGATTTTCTAATACAAGTGCATCAACCATTTCAGATTTTATAAAACAAGTGTTGTATGCATTAGCCATATTGAATTCAGATTTTTCACTTTCTTAGGCCTATAAATAGGGAGGTTCTCTAAGCTTGTAAACACACCCCAAGGGGGGGAGCTCTCAAACACTTCTCTAGAGCTCCCTTCCCTTCTCTCCCTCAAATTCTCTTAGTTTTGCTTTCTAGTTCTCAATTCTAGCTTTCTTTAATGTTTTCTTAGTTGTAATTTATTTTTCTTGTAATGTACATTCTTTCTTAAGTATTCAAGTTTGATTAGTTTCCAAGTTTCAATTATGGTTTTTGTTCTTATTCATTATGCTTATAAGTTAATATGCTAGTTTGAATGATTGATCACCATTTAGGCTTGCATGTTAGCTATCTTGGTTTGAATTAAGAGTAGACACCATGCTTTAATTCGAATTGAACTATGAATAGGAAGAGTATGTATGGACATTCGACAACAGGGATTAGATACATGCTTGGTTGTTTAAATTGTTCTTCTATGCTTAATGGGTTCCTAATGCTTAATTTTAGGTTAGACAACAAATGATCAAATTAGGGAATTAGGAACACAAGGTTATGACCAAACACCATGGCTTAATCATACTTTAGCTAGAATCAATCCGTTAATCTAATTGAACTTGGGAACTTATCTGCTTGAGTTAGTTATTTCTTTCTTCCTTGTTTTATTTATTTCCTTTCTTTTTCATTTCTGTTTTGTGTAGGGAAACTAAATTGGATCATTCAATCACCAATCCCTGTGGAATCGACCTCGCACTTACATACGCTAAACTACCAACGGTTCGTGCACTTGCGAGTATCACAAGTTGAGGATGCAACTGAATCCATTTTGGTGCAGCTGTATCTACGCAACACCTCACACCGTTAAACTTGAGTTATTTGAGAAACTGTTGCGGAGATGATGAATTGAAGAGATCAATTAAGCTTAGTTAATTGGTTAAGGCAAAATTAATTATGAAATTAATTTAAACGACACGTGATGTCAAAATAGGCTTTAAACGGGAATTTCGAATTCTAGACTCATTGGTCTTTATCTTATTGGACATGGAGATTGGGTTGTATGACAACTTAAATGAAATTGAGCCCAAGAGGCCCAATTTCAAGGGATGGGCGTTCATATGGGCTTTTGGTTGCTAGAGTCAACTTGTTGACTCAAGTAAAAGATGACTATCATCTTTTTGAAGCCTAAGGTGTCATTAGTGAAAATCAAGAGAAAGAAAGAAAGCTCTAGTCTTCCAAAACTCTCTCTACACTTTCATACTATCTTCGTGAGGGATTACTAGCATCATCATCTCACTAAGTTCATTATCTTCTTCTCAAGCTCTAGTTGGTGAAGAGACTTAGAGGTTACCTATTTTGGTGATTTTTGGAGAACCTCTCAAATTGGAGTTTTTGAAGGAGTCATTCAAGCTTCAACAATAAGGTGGAGATTTTGAAGGAGCCATTCAAGCTTCAACAATTTTGGTGGAATTGGATCATAAGGTTGAAAGCATGCACCAAGGGTAACTCCTTCCAATCTTCTTAGAAGCAATTTCTAGGAAAGTAGTACAACTATCACTTGGCTTAAAAGATTCATGGGAAAA
Organism: Prunus avium; assembly: GCF_965620075.1. Classification (NCBI taxonomy): domain Eukaryota; kingdom Viridiplantae; phylum Streptophyta; class Magnoliopsida; order Rosales; family Rosaceae; genus Prunus; species Prunus avium. The sequence continues at coordinate 13,272,804 of NC_142288.1, read as the reverse complement.
ATATTTGTTTTTGAACTCATAGATGCATGTTTAAGCTTCCATTGCCATGATTTTATTTATCTATGTTGATGTTCAAATGAAACTCATGATTTCCTAAAGGTTTCGTTCACGACCTGCACGGGTGCCTACTGGTGCGTTTGTCCATCCTTCTCTCTTCACCTTGTGGTCCAAGGCCAAGGTCTCAGACCAAGTCTATCTAGTTGAGGAGTTGCCTCACTAAGTTTTTTTGGTTGTCCATTCTCTGGGTTAGCTGGTCAACCCTAAGATTGAGGTCTACTTGACTTCATGGACCAGGATGAGAGAATTGTGTGGAGCCTAATTGCACACGGGCTAGGGTTTCATTGGAGGTGTACACGGGTGCGTACGTTGAGCACTGGACGAAGGAGGGAATGGGTGAAGTTGTTCCAAGATCGGGATGTCACTTGCGATGGTGGCGAGAGTGCCGTGATGGGAGGTTCCACCATGTGCGGCGGCGGCGCCGTAATGATGGGCTTCAGATCCGGTCGCAAGGCCATGTGAAGGTGGATCGCTGGGGCCGGCCGCAAGGTGTGTGGTAGCAAGGTGGATCCATCTGCGGCGTCGTGCAGTGATCGTGAGGTAGATCCAGCGGCAGGGTCGTGACAGAAGTTGTCGAATCTGTGTGGCAGCGAGGCGACGTTGGCTACAGGGGCCTCGGTCGCAGGGCCTAAGGGAAGATCATGACTGGAACCATGGCAGAAGCCACGGTGCCACCAGGGTTTTGGACTGTGGCCTCGACGGCGAAGAGTGGCAACTGCCGCGATGTCACAGCGTCGTGGAGACTAGAATCCATTGTGGCGGTTTTACTTCTCATGCGCTTGCTTCCAACCATGGTTGTTTGGAAGGCTTAGGTTGAGTGATTAATAGGAAGAAACGGATTCAAGAACATGCGTTAAGTATAACTCATGCTCTCAATGAAAGCACCAAATGTTTATGCAAATTTCTCATGAGAGAATATTCGCTTGTAGATGCTTCACCTTTTGAGCTTCATTCTCTCTTTTCCTTGGTTCCTGCAAAACAAATAGGAGTAAAAGACCACATCCGAGGGGTGTTGGCCAAAGGCCCTCCGATGCCTAAGTTAATTCAATTGGATCTTTGAGAAGTAATAGCTAAAAAGAGTATGGAGTTTTCTCTCACGGGGAGAGCCAGGTGGTCGGAGCATGTATGGTGGCACTTGGCCGTGTGGGAGAGACGAGTGTGGGAGAGGCCATCGGCTAGGAGAGAGAGAGAGGTTTCAGGGATTTGTGCTAGGTTTTGGAATTTAGTTTCAGATTACATTGTGTGTTGAATGTGGCCATGTTTTATAGGGCTCAAGCCATCTTGGGTTTTTCAAAGAATATCTTCCTGTTTGGAAGAAAGATATTCTTTCCCCAAAATGTAGAGATTGAGATCAAATCACTAATTGATGATAATATCCCCAAAATAAGATAATATCCTAAATTGGTGATATTATTTTTTAATTGGTGATTATATTCCCAAATAAAGATAATATCTCATATTTAAGATAATATTCTTATTTTTAGTATCAATTAATTGGCCAAATAAATGGGCTAAATTAATTGACCTATGAGATATTCTTCTTGTCCACGTGGCACCTCATGATTGGAAGCCATATTATTTGCTCCCACATGCGCATTAAGAAAGCATGGGTCATTTGATGAATTTGACAAAGAACGTCTGGGGTCGTAGTGAAACCATTGTTCATCTGCCTTGTGTAATACTAACGAGGTGAAATGAAATTGGTTTTCATGCCTCATTGGGAAAAATACGTAGTCCGCTCCTGCTAAAGCTTCTAACAATGGGTCGTACAAAAATACTATGATATTTTTATCATCACCATTTTGCAGGAATTCCTAATGGATTGAATGATTTGACCAAATTGTCAAACACATGAACAATATCATTTAATTATGATTTATATACCTACTATATGTTTATAAATGACAATATATTCATGTTCATTGTTGGTTATATGATACATTATAAATAAATAAAAAATTTGTCTGCAACATGAAACTTTATAATAAAAACCACAGTACAAAACAATACCCAAAGACCAGCAAGTACATTATCCAAACATGTAAAAGATGACATCAATTTTTTTTTCATACATTACTTCTTGCTAATCTAATTTGATAAAATTTAATGAGAGCCAAATGGATGACAATACCAAGCAATACGTTGTCATCATGAGTGATTTAGGTTTCAATGATCCATTATTGATTATCTCAGTTTGCAAAGTCTTCCCGAATGAATCAATGACCTGCAATCAGAAGTATTTATGAACTAAAGTTTAATAATTTAAAATTCACATTTGACAACATACATTACACGTTATAGCAGCCTTTATTAGCAAATCCATCATGTTGTCCTTATAGATAGCCGAGCACGATCCTTGCCAAAGTGGTACCCTAATTTCCAAATATAAAATTACATTAAATTACACACACATATGGCATTTAATTATATTATGTATTTATTGAAAAAAAAATTATAGTGGACATACTTACTCAAAATCAATGCAAAGGAGGTAACGATGAAGTTTGTCCTGATCTTCATTTGATAGGTAAATGCACACCGACATGCAAGAAGGATCAAAAGTTGCAAATGTTTGCTGCATCCTTTTTACTCCATTATGACCACCATATAAAGTACCTATTTTCTTTTTTCCTTTGAATTCATTAGCACTCCACGACTCTTGTTGTTTTCCTTTGTATAGAGTTGGTTCCTTGACAATCTCATTTTTTCTGGTTTTCACAACTACATGTTTTTCTCCGTCTACCTTTGCTTTTTTAGGCTCCTTTAATGTATGGATCCCTTCGTACACATACCCTGAGAACCGTTTTGGTCTCCTGTGTTTATGTTTCACCCTTATTACCCATGATTTCAACTTATGGGTGGACTCGTTATTTTTAAACCCTTTCTCTTGTTCAATACGGTCAAGAAGCTTTTGATAACTCATTACACTACTTGCGAGCATCTACCACACCAACTTCAACATTAACACATAATTCTTTGTACAACATAGCTTGCCCATGTGCTTCCTTAAGTCTCAATTTCAACTTCTTGATTTCTTCCTTCATTAACCTATTTTCTTCATTAACCAAACACTCTTGCCTTCCTTCTAAATTAGGCTCGGGATTTTTAGGGGTTATGGGGGACTCTTCATGCCCACATCCAGTGCTATCTCTATGTAAAATAATGTCTTGTGTGCTAGTGAGTTGGAACATTTTGGACGAGTCAAACTCTGGGATGGTACTTGTAGTAAACACATTTTTTGTTTCGGAACTTAGTAACACCCGTTTTGCAATCCAAACTAGTAGGCACATGATAACAACTATCTTCAACAATGTCTTACTAGTTAAGAAAAATGGGTAAGTAAAAAAAAAATTTACCTACTAGCTAGATGGAAAGGTCAAAATGTAATTTAGGACCAGACATGTTAAACCAAATAACAGCAGGTATATTAAAACCAAATAGAAATTTAGTATAAGTGATGTACAACAAAACGAAATCATGCATGATAAACCGAAAAATGTAATAGTTAAAACAAAAACAGGTCCATTGCAAAAACAAATGAAATTCAGGTACATCAAAACAAACAAAAAAAAGTAGTCACATAGGTACAAAAGCTCTGTAGCAGCAACGCCATCGATCACATGTGTTGACCTCAATTCCTTTTTTTTAAGGTACGTTGGACTCATTTCCAACTTGGCGATCACCATTAGGTGATTTGTATGTCCAGCAACCAGTAGCCGGTTCACCACACACCTCTTCAACAACCTACGTTCAAAAAACGTAATATTAGTCACACATGTTCATTGCAAAAACAAAAGGAAATTCATGTACATCCAAAAAAAAAACAAAACAAAACGATCACTATACATATGTACAAAACCTCTGTAGCAGCAACACCATTGATCATATGTGACGACCTCAATTTTTTTCTCAAAGGTACGTTGGACTCATTTCCAACTTGGGGTTCACCACTAGGTGATTTATATCTCAACAAACCAGAAGCCGGTTCACCACACACATCTTCAACGAACTACGTGAAAAAACATAATATTAGTGACACATGAGTGAATTCAATAACATGTTTTATAGTCACCACCCAATATTAAATTACCTTATCTTTTTTTATTTTCAATACTCACAATCATTGGGGTCATACTAGAAACATCTATGTTGCACATCGATGATTGCATGTCTTGTATATCCCACTTAACAAATTTGGGAGGTACATCCATTATATCTTTCAAGGGACACCAGCAAAACAAGACATGCAAATTTGTTTGTCCCACTTAACAAATTTATAGTCTAATTTCAATGAAAATAAAAATAGAATCAAACTATCATAATTAGAAAACATACAGGCAACGCAGCAACACAACCAGAAAAGGATGATAGTTTTTTGCAATCTTTCGAAAGCTGCCTTTCCAAAAAGTTTGAAGTCGTTTTTGCCCATTTATATTTTGGTATTGTTCTTACATCTTGACAACGTGAAGCTATGTTCCAAGAGATTGTATTACCACTATTACACAAAAAAGTAATACAAAAATGCAGACATATATGGCATACGAAATCTTCATGATCTTGTTGTGTCTTCCTGATGCAGTGCACTAAGGGAGATGTTTAATGATTGATCCATTGTTGGGTAATTGGGAAGTCAAGAAGTCTTGGGTGGTGTAGGAGAATAAATTTAGATGCATGTGGTTTCTAGTATGATACATGTACTTGGTTAATATTTGAGCCCTTTCATTTGATTTTGTTTGACTTAAATAAGGGTATGTAGGCTTTTGTGGAGATGATCAATTATTAAGAATTTCAATTGTAATGGCAATTAGAGCCATGCTTTTTCTATTATCAAAAACTCATCTTTGAGTGTCTCATGTAATTTCTAGCTATTTTGCATTAGCACTTTGTGTTTCATCATTTGGTATTAGAGCTTTGCTACACTCTTGGATTGCTTCCATTCTAATGGCGGCTAGAAGAGGTAGAGGAAGGCGTGGAAACCATATGGGGGACCATGAGTTTAGGGATGAGCGATATGAAGAAATTCAGGCACTTCAAAGACAAGTTAAGCAGCTGACGTTATGTCTTAAACGCCAAGAAGCTCGCAACGAGCCTGGTGGGTCGAGTTGTGGGTCCTCTAGTGATGAAAGTGAGGTGAATCCTTTCGGGCACCATGGAAGGAATTATCATGATTCTTTCAAGGTTGAACTACCAGAATTTCATGGTCGTCCTCATCCTGAAGAATTCCTTGAGTGGCTTATTTCCATTGAAAAGTATTTTGACTATAAAGAGACACCAGCAAAACAAAGGGTCAAGATTGTGGCTATGCATCAGCGTGGTGGGACAAGGCACATGAGATGAGGCTTTGTAAGGGCAAATCTAAGATTTCTTCTTGGGACAAGATGAAGTCCAAACTCAACGAGAAGTTTCTACAATCGGATTTTGTTTAAACTAGTTTTTCTCAACTTAATAATCTCCACCAAGAATCAAAGAGTGTGCAGGCATATACTGAAGAGTTTTATAAACTCTCGGCTTGTAACGATATTCAAGAAACTGAAGAACAATTGGTTGCTCGATATGTTGGAGGACTAAGAATCCCAATTCAGGATGAAGTAGAGGTGCATCAACTATGGAAAGTTATTGATGTGTACCAACTAGCATTGAAGATTGAAGCCCAACTCACTCGTCGTGTGACCAAGAAATTTGTTGATGTACACACCGTTTATCCATCTTCCAAGGGTGAATCTCCACCTACCACAAGTAGTACCTATAAAAATGAGAAAACTGAAAAGTTTGCTCCAAAGTCAGGAATTAATCATACCCGTAACCCAGGTGCTTGCTTCAAGTTTGGTAAACCTAATCATCGCTTCAATGATTGTCCTAGGAGGCAAGTAGATGCATGTGTGAATTATGTAGTAGAAGAAGGTGAAGAGGCTGCTTATGATGAGAAAGCTCCTCATATTTATGATGAAGAGGGTGCATATGAGCGTGAGGAGATTGAGGCTGAACAAGGTGAATGCTTAGTAATCCAACAAGCTCTTACAACTCCAAAAGTAGTTCATGAAGAGGATTGGCTTCGTTCATGAATTCTCAAAAGTTGCTGCAAATGTTTAGACAAGGTGTGCACTATTGTCATAGATGGTGGAAGGTGTGAAAACATTGTTTCCGAAGACATGGTGAACAAATTGAAGCTCGATACTCAGCCACATCCAAAGCCTTATCAGATCTCACGATTCAAAAAAGGGAATGAGGTAAAAATCTCTAAACGGTGTCTGTTAGATAAAAAATGTAATAATGTAATTAAAAATTCACCCAACATAATCTCACTCTTATTTACCAATAAGAGTTTTTTTTTGTTATTAATTGAGTACAACCCATTCAAGATGAAAATATCTCTTAATCATAATCTCTTTGAAAAGAGAACACCCTTTGATTCCAATGTGAAAAATGAAATAAATAATGGAATTTGATGTTATGGCTGCATCCAAGGAACCCTAGATTGCCTACATACCCCATTTTGGGGATCAAGCCTTTTGTAGTTCTTTGGAGAATTTGATTGGACTTTCAAGGAATGAATGACCCCTTGAAAGAATTTGTGGTATGAGAAATATTTTATGGAATGTGGATGAATGTGGTTGGACTAGGGATTCACTTTGATTTTGTGGTTTGAAAAAGTGTTTGGGGCAAATTTGATTAAGGTAAACCAGGGATTCTGTTTGGACTTGTGGTTGTATCTGGATTGAATTTCCAAATTGCCTACGTATCCTTGGCGGAATCAAATCAGACGTAATTCAAAAAAAATTAATGGGTAAGTATGGCCCATTAATTGAGAATTTGTATTTGAGATATTTGAATTTGATCTCATTGAAATTTGCATGGGTACATGACCCATGAGAAGATTTGGAATGGTTTTATACCATTTTTTTAATTGTTAATGTCCAAAGAAAATTAAAAGGCCTTTTAATGAGCCCATTAATTTACTCACATATGGTTTTGAGGATTTAAAAATTGATCCATTAACCACCTAATTTATTTGGACCACCCATCAAATATTTTGGCTTTTGAAAGTTAATGGGTAATTTGTTTTGTCAACCCATCAATTTGTTTCCAAGCCTTGACAATTCCATTAGTTGGCCCATAACCAAAAAGACCACATTAGAAAGGCTTTGAGAGCCAGTTGCCATTTGAAACCGATATCTATTTGGAGTAGTAGAGATCAATCCAAACTAAGTCGCTCCCATCTTTAGCTGGAATAATTCAAATTAAACTCAAACTAGACCAAACTATATATCTCTTCAGCTACCCATTAGCCATAATCAATTCAGAGCTTTGAGTTTGAGATGCCAAAACCAAAGAGACTTCAAAACAAGGTTGGTCTTTTCCTTTGCTCCTTTTTGTCAGAGTTAGACCTTATAGCCTATTAAATTATTAGTTGAAAGTCTTGGAACTTGAAAGGCATCGTCTGTTTGTCAAAAATATAGAGCTTTTAAACCAAAAAGAAGTACATGTTGTGAAACTAGGGAATTTGTAGGGAGAAATAAGAGGAAGAAAGAGACAGTATAATTTGCTCAAATCAACTTGTGTTTCATTCATATTTGGTGCCACTATTTATAGGGGTAGAGAGACCTAAATCACCTACCACCCATAATTGATAGGTTACAAATATATTGGTTGGTTACAAATATATAATGATGGATATTATTGTGAGCATCCATAACCTATAAACCTATAACGTATGGATTTATAACACTCCCCCTTAGATGTCCACCATACAATGACATCATGTTGGACGTGCTAAATGTTGCCTCGTTAAAAACCTTGTCAGGAAAAACCACATGGGATAAAAACCTGATTGAAGGAAAAAAGAGTACATTGCACATACATCCAATGTAGTAAAACTGAGGAGTTTCCGCGATTGATGTCTCCCCCTGATCTTCAACAATATGATTGCTTGTAAAGTCGTCGCATTCCTATACCATATACCAACTTCTAAAATATAGACTTCGGAAGAGCTTTGGTGAAGAGGTCTGCCAGGTTATCTTGGGAACGAATTTGGTTGACTTCAATCTCTTGATTCTTCTGAAGCTCATGTGGGTAGAAGAACTTTGGTGGGATATGTTTGGTTTTGTCATCCTTGATAAACCCCTCTTTAATTTGAGCTATACAAGCAACATTGTCTTCATACATGATTGTCGGAGCTTTTGTTGTTGAAGAAAGATCACATGTTTTCCGAATATGATGAACTAGGGATCTTAACCAAACACATTCTCTACTGGTCTCATGGAGCGCAAGAATTTCTGCATGATTAGAAGAGGTAGCAACCAAAGTTTGTTTTGTAGATCGCCATGAGATTGCTGCATTTCCACAAGTAAACACATAACCAATTTGGGAGCGACCCTTATGTGGATCGAAGAGATACCAAGAATCCGCGTATCCAACAAGATTTGGACCGTTGGAAGGTTCGTAAGAATAAAACATGCCCATATCAGTTGTTCCACAAAGGTAGCGCAAGATATGCTTTATACCATTCCAGTGTCTACGTGTTGGAGCCGAGCTATACCTGGCTAATAAATTTACTGAAAATGCAATATCTGGCCTAGTACATTGGGCTAAATATTATAAAGCACATATTGCACTAAGATATGGACCAAGTATCATTTCATCATCCTCTTTAGGACGGAATGGATCTTTATTTTTGTCTAATGGACGAACTACCATTGGAGTGCTCAACGGGTGGGCATTATGCATATAAAATCGCTTCAAGATTTTTTCAGTGTAAGCTGATTGATGGACAAGAATACCATTGGGATGATGCTCGATCTGCAAGCCCAGACAATATTTAGTTTTTCCAAGGTCTTTCATCTCAAATTCACCTTTAAATATTCAGCAGTTTTAATGATCTCTTGAGGAGTTCCAATTAAGTTCATGTCGACGACATACACTGCTACGATTGCAAATCCAGAATTTGATTTCTTTATAAAAACACAAGGGCATATGAGATCATTGATGTGGCCTTCCTTAATCAAATATTCATTAAGACGGTTATACCACATTCGTCCGGATTGTTTCAATCCATATAGTGAACGTCTCAACTTAATGGAATACATGTTCCGTGATTTAGTGTTTGATTCTACCAACTTCAGTTCTTCTGGGACTTTCATATAAATATTAGCATCTAACTCCCCACACAAGTATGCAGTAACAACGTCCATAAGACGCATGTCAAGTTTTTCTGAAACTGCAAGACTTATTAAATAACGGAACGTAATTGCATCTATAACAGGAAAATATGTTTCTTCATAATCAATCCCAGGCCTTTGAGAAAAACCTTGCGCAACGAGTCATGCCTTATACCTTGCAATCTCATTTTTCTCATTACGCTTTCTTGTGAACACCCATTTATATCCCACAGGTTTTACACCTTGTGGTGTTTGAACCACAGGTCCAAATACGCCATGTTTTCCCAAGGAATTTAACTCAACTTGGATTGCGTCTTTCCACTTTGGCCAATCAGGCCTTCCTTTACATTCATCAACAGATCGTGGTTCAATATCTTCATGACCTTTTATAAACTCAGCAGCTACTGCGAAAGAGAAAATATCATCGATAACCATTTCACAACGGTCCCATAATTCATCATTGCATGCGAAATTTACAGAAATTTCTATATTAGGTATCTTTTCCTCTTCAGTGGCTTGTGTATTTTCAATGACACTTTCATTCTCCGGATAAATTGTAGATTCAAGGTGAATCTCTTTCCCAATAATATCTTCATTAGCGTTTTCATTGAGATTGAGATATGCTTTCGATTTTCGCTTTCTAGGAGCTGAGTCCTTCGAACCAATGGGTCTACCTTGCTTCAGGCATGCAGTAGATGATTCATTTGCTGCAACATTGGTTAATCCGATTGGGATATCAATCATTGCTGGTGTATTTTCTGCAGGTATATGTGATTTTGTCACTTTTCCTGTATCAGTGAATGCATCTGGCATTTGATTAGCAATTTGCTGAAGGTGGACAATTTTTCGTACTTCATTTTCACTCTGAGTTGTACGAGGGTCAAGATGAGACATAATGGATATGTTCCAACCCAATTCTCGCCGTTCTTCAGGAACGGTCTTTTCTCCCCCTAACGGAGGAAAGAATGTCTCATCATAGTGACAGTCCGCAAAACGTGCTGTAAAAGTATCTCCTGTCATAGGTTCGAGATAACGAATGATAGTTGGTGAATCAAAACCAATGTAAATTCCCAATCGACGTTGAGGACCCATTTTAGTGCGTTGTGGGGGTGCAATTGGCACATAAATTGCACAACCAAAGACCCTTAAATGGGATATATTGGGTTGTCTCCCAAAGGCAAGTTGTAAAGGGGAGAATTGGTGGTGGGTAACAGGCCTCAAGCGGACTAAGGATGCTCCATGTAAAATTGCATGTCCCCAAGCAGAAATTGGCAACTTTATCTTCAATAGCAAAGTGCGAGCAATAAGCTGGAGACGCTTAATAAAAGCTTTAGCTAATCCATTTTGAGTATGGACATGGGGAACTGGGTGCTCAACATCAATCCCAAGTGACATGCAATAGGCATCAAAAGTTTGGGAGGTAAACTCACCAGCGTTATCAAGTCTTTATCGGATAATTAGGGAATTGTGCTCGTAATTTAATTATCTGAGCAAGGAGCCTAGCAAAAGCAACATTACGAGTTGACAATAGGCAAACGTGTGACCATCTTGTAGATGCATCGATTAAAACCATAAAATAATAAAATGGTCCACAAGATGGGTGAATTGGCCCACAAATATCCCCTTGAATTTTCTGTAAGAAAGATGGACATTCAAAGTCAAGTTTTGACGGAGAAGGTCTAATGATCAATTTCCCTTGAGAGCAAGCTTTGCAAGACTGGTCAATGGACAAAGTACTATGGTATGGTTTTAAAGGATGTCCATTTGAATTTGAAATAATCCTACGCATCATTGTGGATCCAGGATGCCCAAGAGGATCATGCCAAAGCATGAAGGTCGTTGGGTCAATGAAATTCTGATTCATGATAACATGGACTTCAACTGCTTTGATGGTTGTATAATACAACCCAGAAGAGAAAGCAGGAAGTGTTTCCAATATACGCCTCTGGCTGTTAATATTGGTGGTAATGCAAAGATACTCCACATTATTATCATTTCTAGTTTCAATATGGTACCCGTTCATTCGAATGTCTTTAAAGCTGAGTAAATTTCTTTTCGATCTCAAAGAGTACAAAGCATTATCAATGGAGAATTGAGTCCCATTGGGTAACAAAAAATGAGCTCTTCCAGAGTCGTCAATTAGGTTTGCAGAACCTAGTATGGTAGTTACCTTTGCTTTTGATAAATGTAAGTTGTGAAAATATTTTGATCTCGAAGAATTGTGTGCGTAGTTGCACTATCTGCAAGACAAAATATCTTCATCATTTCTCCCATGACGAGAGGATCCATGATTGTTTTCCATGCCTTCAAATTTATAAGAAAATATATATGTATAAAAATGTTGTTCGAAGAGAAAATAATAATAATAATAATAAAATAGGAAAAAAAATGTTATTCAAATGAAGTCTTTTATTCGATTTTATTCAATGAAAAAGATCCAAACTAACATGTGAAAGGGAAAAAAAACACAGGAATTAAACTTAGCTCAAACGCGATTAAACAACATAAAGCGAAAAAAAAATTTCAACAAAATTAATTGGGGAGTATCCCATCACTAATCATAGGATGAAAAGATTTGCCATCAGTATCAACAAAGAAGTCTGAGACATCAAGGTGAGTTGCATCCACTGGTTCTAACTCTGTTGGATCAGCATCCATCCAATATGTCTCAACCTTTTTTCCTTTGCCCTTGATTGAGGCTTGGTAAAGATCAACCAAATGTTTTGGTGTGCGGCATACACGTGCCCAATGCCCATTTGTACCACACCTATGACATGCTTCCTCAATCACCCTGTCAGGTGAGGTTAGGAGCCATTTCCCTTGTCTTGTTTGTTCCACTTCTGGTGGTTATGAGATGCTTGGGTATTTCTTGGACCCAAGCGGTGGCTACTACTATTTTGAACTTGACCATTATGGGTACCCCTACCACGACCATGTCCTCGACGGCGGTCGCCATGTGATGAGGTAGCATATGCCTCATGAGATGGTGCCAATGCAGCATTCACTTCATGGAATGGTGCAGATCCAGTCGGACGGGACTGATGGTTCTGCATCAGAAGCTCATTATTCTGTTCAGCTAGAAGTAGACAAGATATGAGGTCTGAACACTTCTGGAAACCTCGCTCTCAATATTGTTGTTGCAAAACCACATTGGAGGCATGAAATGTGGTGAAAGTTTTCTCCAATAGGTCTGCATCAGTTATATTTTCTCTACAAAGTCTTAACTTGGAGCTAATTCTGAACAGAGCAGAATTATAGTCAGCCACTGATTTGAAATCTTGTAGACGCAAATGCATCCAATCATGGCGAGCCTTAGGAAGAATAACTGTCCTTTGATGGTCATATCTTTCCTTGAGATTTCTCCAAAAGGCCAACGGATCCTTGACAGTAAGGTATTCACACTTCAAGCCTTCATGGATGTGGCGTTTGAGAAAAATCATGGCTTTCGCTCGATCCACAGAGGATGCCTCATTGCCTTCCTTAATGGTTTCCCCTAGGTTCATAGCCTCAAGATGAACCTCAGCATCATTGATCCATGAAAGGTAGTTCTTTCCGGAGATGTCAAGTGCAACAAATTCAAGCTTTGTCAAGTTCGACATTTTCTATATAAAAGAAAATGGAATGTGTTAGAGCTCAAGAAAAAATTGTTGATATATTAAACATAAATATAATCACCAAAACTTCTGGTTTGGGATGTTTAGACAATTAGATTGAGGAACTTCATGCCTTCAATTATTTTGAATCACAGAAACTTAGGTTCTGATTTGATAAAGGAACTTCAGGTCCTTATCTATTATGAGGATCGAGGAACTTCAGGCCCTAATCTCTTGTTAATAAAAAAAACTCATCATAACATATTGTGTTTAAATAAGATAAAAATAAAAACTTAAAAAAAAGAAAAGAAAGAAAGAAAAATAATAATAATAATAATGATAATTGCATACTACTCGTGTTATTAGCTACAACATGCATGCCAATAAGTTTTCAATGAATAGTGGTCATATAACAATAACAACAACAACAAAAAAACTACATGTTCATGCATTCATTGGGGGATACTCTCGGCAATTTAAATCATGTCAAAAACATGATTTCACAAAAAAATTAGCCATCATCGAGTTTTGTATATAAAAGAAAATATATATATATATATATATGGATGAACTAAGCTATAGAGAAGAACATTACCAAGAGCTTTCGTGTTGATAACATGTTGTGAAACTAGGGAATTTGTAGGGAGAAATAAGAGGAAGAAAGAGACAGTATAATTTGCTCAAATCAACTTGTGTTTCATTCATATTTGGTGCCACTATTTATAGGGGTAGAGAGACCTAAATCACCTACCACCCATAATTGATAGATACAAATATATAATGATGGATATTATTGTGGGCATCCATAACCTATAAACCCATAACGTATGGATTTATAACAGTACATAGCTTATTATTCTTTATTTGCTACTTTTCTTCTCTTTGTCTTTTTTTGTCAATCCTTTTTCCTTGCTTTTTTCTTCTTGCGAGCGTTCTCCCTAAGCTCTTGTTGCTTGGCTTTCAATTGCTCTGGCGTGAGAGAAGGTTTTGGAGCCTCAACCTTGGTGTTGACTGGTACTGATGGCATTTGATTTATGTTTGGATCATTCTCATGTTCAACCACCCAATTGACTGTAGCCTCCAGGCTAGCATTACCAGAATAGTGAAGTGCACGAGTTGGGTTTCATGGAGAGAAGAGAATTTTCAAGGCCATGTGGCCTCAAATTGGTGCAGTGTATTCAGACGAGCCTTTACATGGCTCCTTTGCTCATTTTCTTATTTGTCTTGACAGAGCAACTGGGCCTTTCTTGTTGGCTCAGACCTCCATCCTTTTCTTTTTGCTTGATGATGCTTTGGAACATTCTTTTCTTTCTAATTTGATTGCATATTACCATTTGCAGACTGAGATATTTTGGTCTGACAAGAAAACAGTTTTCTTTTTGTACAGAAACCTCTTGAATATCTTTGTCTTTTTGTTTGTTATTCAAGAGCACCTGCAGTATTTTAATCGAGTATGTCTATGAACACCTGCAAGTTGCTCATAGCACTTAATACAGTGGGGTTCTTGCGAAAAGCCCACCTGTATATTTTCACAATAGGGAGGTCCTTGCGAGAGCTCCCTCTTATGTGATTTCTTGAGATTTCTCTAACAACAGAGACATGATTTCTTCAATTATTTTTTGAGAATGATGAATTTCTTTTGCCTGCAGTAGTCTCATGAGACTTCCTTGACAGCAAGGACATGGAGAAATTTCGCGGTGCACATTCTCAAAGCTTTTATGGCAGACAGCAACGGAAGGGGACTTTGAACTTTGATAGGAAATCTGTGATCAATTTGGTCCCATGACCGTTATTTTAAAGGTCGACTTCTGTGTGATGCTCAGGAAACACCATTTGAAGAGGTTTGTTTAATTAAACTTCGCATAAGATGTTTGAATTTTGAGCCGCAAGGGAATATACTGCACAGAGAAACATGATGAAATTTTCCAGAGAGGAAATAAACTTTATACCTTGCCTTTCTTTTGCCCTTTTCTTTCTCTTCCTCCTTAATCAGAATCCCAACAGCCTCTTCGTTTTCTCTCCAGACTTCTGCCTTCTTTTCTGCATCAGCTTTTTTTTTTTTGCCTCCCCTCTTTTTGCTCAACAATGGTCCTTTTTCATAGACCAAGAGAAACTAAAGGAAGTAGAGCCAGTTATGGGCTCACGTACTGTGTCGGTACCATGTGTGGGAGTAACTTCCCATTTTCAATTAGCCCTCAACTCCACACTCCAAAAGTCATGTACATGAAGCATGTTCTATTAGTGTTTTCAATATATTAATATTTTCTTGTAAAAATATTAATATTAATTTATATTAGGCCTAAACTAATTTAGCAATAAGCCCACGAGACCATTTTAGCTATGAGCCCAACTTCTTTAAACTTGGGCCATAATTTAATTTGCTGTCAATAAATTTTTTATTTCAACATTGTCTCGTCTCATTTTCTATGGGCAAAATTATAAGGACCCGTTCTGGTGTAAGGTAGTGCCAATGAATGTGTGTCACATACTTTTGGGAAGGCCATGGCAATATGATAGGGAGGTTATCCATGACGGGCGTAAAAATACTTACACTTTTAAGATGGGAAAAGTGGACATTGTTCTTCTGCCTTGCAAAGAAGAATTGACTAGTGCATCTCCTCAAAGGGAGGGCAATAAATTTCACTTTGTTTGAATGTGTGAAGGAAAGTGAAAAGAGTGGCATTGTTTACATGCTAGTCTCTAAAGAAAATGTGCACGCCTCTGAGGCACCAGGTGTGGTACATGCTCTCTAGGAAGAATTCAGTGATGTTTTATCCGATGATCTCCCAAGTGGGCTTCCTCCTCTTAGAGATATCCAACAACAGATTGACTTAGTTCCGAGAGCAAGTCTTCCTAACAAAGCTCATTATCGCATAAGCCCTAAGGAGCATGAAGAATTGAAGAGGCAGGTTCTAGAGCTCTTAAGCAAAAGCTATAACAAAGAAAGTATGAGCCCATGTGCAATCCTAGCTTTACTCACACCAAACAAAGATGGAACTTGGCGTTTGTGCATCAATAATCGTGCAATTAATCGGATTATTTTCAAATACCGATTTCCAATTCCTAAGGATTGACGACATGTTTGATATGCTCGCTGGTGCAAAAGTGTTTTCCAAGATTGATCTTCAAAGTGGATATCACCAAATTTGCATCAAACCTAGTGATGAATGGAAGACCGCATTCAAGACCTGTGAAGGACTTTACAAATGGCTTGTTATGCCATTCAGACTTTCAAATGCCCCCAGCACATTCATGAGGTTAATGAATCAAGTCTTTTGTCCTTATATTGGTAAATTTGTTGTAGTTTACTTTGATGACATTCTTATATATAGTAAGGACAAAGATGAGCATATTGCACATTTGAAAGTTTTTCTAACAACTTTAAGAAGTGCAAAGCTTTATGTAAATCTCAAAAAGTGTTATTTTGTGAAGAATAGCCTAGTTTTTTTGGGCTTTGTATTGACCCATGCTGGAATAAAAGTTGATAATGAGAAGATCCAAGCTATCCAAAATTGGCCAATACCCAAAAGCTTACAAGAAGTCAGTGTCTGCCGCGCAAATCTCACGGCCTGGAGTTCCGGGCCGAGGGGATGTGCGTTAACACGGGGTTTCCTGCTTTTGGGTGCGGTACGGTTGTGCGCGGGCGTGCCAGCACAGTTTAACGTGCGTTGATGTTTCGATGAGGATTGGATGGATGAATGTTGCGCCTGTTTGATCTGTCTTCCTGGTCAAACGATTGTAGCCGAGAGAGGAACTGGTCTCGGCTGTTAGGTTCACGGCCTGAACTACAAGGCCGTCGAGTGATGGTGTTGGTGGTGGATTTTGGGCGGTGCTCCGGCGCGCTGCTCAGGGAGCGACGGTCGTATGATATATGGGGTGAATGAGCGAACAAACAAGGATGGTGCTCCGGCGCCTTGAAAATCAAGGGTCGTATGATATATTAATGAATGGATTCTGCTTACAATCTAACACTACTCCTAGGAAAGCAAGTAAAGATATTGAAAGTGCATTACAGAAAAAATAAGTTGCTCCGTGGGAGGCTTGTTTTGGTGTTTGAACCCTTTGAATGTAGCTCGAGTCTTGTATTTATAGGAAGAGTCCCTGGATGAGTAATCGAGGCTGAATTTACGCATAGTGGAGTCTGATTAGCGCAAGTGGGCAATCCAATCGACATTTGGGATCGTGAAGTATGGTGATGAGACCCCAGAAATCCTGGTGAATCTCGGCCGCCGCGCTCAATCGTGGGTTTTGAACCTCTGGCCGTGGAGACGCATTTATTGCCTGGATAGCTGGTGAACCAACATCTCAAGCTGTCAGAATCCTTGTGAGAATGTCCACGTCTAATCACTCTGATCTTTATTACCAAATCTTGACTTCAGTCACTTCCCACCTTCCCTCATGCATTAAATGCTACTTTGTGGCCAATGAGTTTTGCTGCATTAAACAGGCACTACTTCATTAAATGAAGCCTGGGACCCTGTTGTCACGTGATGATCTGACTTTAATCCCTTTGGCCGTGACCTTGCTCTACCTCGGCCTCGGCCTATGCTTGAGGCCGAGATGATCATGCCTTAGCATTTCTTCTTTTATTCTTTAAGAAGGCGAAGTACCCTGGCGAAACGCTGCGTTCCAGCCTCTGCGAACAAGTGCCAGGGTCGAAAGAAAGGGCTCCTTCGGCCAGCTCGTGGCCGTGATTTATCAGGCATAAACATTGCCCCCACATCCCTGGATTCTTCGGCCTCGGCATGGGTAGGGGCCGAATGGATTCCAAGGGATGGACCCTTTGCATTCCTTTCTGAAGTGACTGACAATTGGGGCACCAAATGCGTCAGTCAGTCGGCGTATTTAACGCTTTGGGGCACGTTGTGCAGGTCATTATTGCCCAAGGCGTCGCTTCACCTTGTCAAGTGAAATGACGGTCGCGGGACTTTTAACACGCCATTGCCCCCTTTATTCGCACGAGCCATCATTTCTCTTAAAATCTCGAGACCAATGATGAGCGCTTCGTACTCAGCTGGATTATTAGTGCATTTGAAATCGAGTTGGAAAGCAAACTGCCACTTCTGCCCTTGAGGAGATTCAATCACAACTCCAGCTCCTGACCTGGCCTCGGTGCTGGAACCGTCAAAGAACATGGTCCAAAAATTCTTTTCCATGCGGGCCATACCGATCTCGACTTCCAACTCCTCTTCTTGTCCCTGGGCCGGGTGATGAGCCAGAAAATCAGCCAAAGCCTGACCCTTGACCGATTTCTGAGCCACGTATTGAAAGGTGAATTCGGACAATGCCATCGTCCATTTCCCGATGCGGCCGCGGATGATCGACCGGGTAAGCATATATTTGATGAGATCGGTTTAGAAATGATCTGAACAACCGAAGGAAGCATATAATGCTGCAATTTGGTGGCCGCGAAATAGAGGGCTAGGCATAGTTTTTCGATCGGCGAATAGTTCAATTCGGCCGTGTTGAGGGTGCGGCTCAGATAGTGCACTGCTTGTTCTCGCCCGGACTCGTTGTTCTGAGCCAGTAGACAGCCGATAGAACCCTCTGAAGCCGAAATGTAAAGCCTCAATGGTTTCCCCCTTTTCGGCGGCATCAGGACCGGTGGTTGGGACAAATATTTCTTGATGTCGTCGAGGGCCGCTTGATGCTCTGCTCCCCATACGAACCGCTCGGTGTCTTTGAGTTTGAGCAAGGGAGACAACGGCCGAATTTTTCCCGCCAGATTAGATATGAAGCGTCGTAAGAAGTTCACCTTACCGAGGAAAGACTGCAGCTCCTTCTTAGTCCTTGGCGGAGGGGCCGCCATAATGGCCGTAGCCTTATTTTTATCGACCTCGATTCCTCGTTGGTGAACCAAGAAACCGAGGAAATTCCCGGCGGTGACACCAAAAACACATTTCTTCGGGTTCATTTTTAGGCCGTGCGCTCGCATCCGGTCAAAAGCCTGTCGAAGATGTCCTACGTGGTCAGCTCTGGACGGGGACTTTACAACCACATCATCGATGTAGACTTCAACGGTTCGGCCTATAAGGTCGTGGAAAATAAGGTTCATGGCTCTCTGATATGTTGCGCCGGCATTTTTCAAGCCGAATGGCATGACCACCCACTCGTAGGTTCCGATTGCTCCTGGACACCTGAACACCGTTTTATGAACATCTTCCTCGGCCACAAAAATCTGGTTGTAACCCGCATGGCCATCCATGAAAGACAGGAGTTCGTGCTTTGCGGCTCCGTCCACCAGGAGATCCGACATGGGCATGGGGTATTCGTCTTTGGGGGTCGCGAGGTTCAGATTTCGGTAATCGGTGCAAACCCTCAAAGCCCCAGACCTTTTCAAGACTGGCACAATGTTGGCCAGCCATTCAACGTACCGGGCCGTTCGTATGAAGCCGGCTTTAAGGAGCCGTTCAATCTCCTCCTTTACCCTAAGCTGTACCTCGGTCGAGAAACGCCTTGCCGGCTGTTGGAAAGGCTTGAACGCCTCCTTGATTCTTAATTCATGCTCGACCAAACTTCTTGGCAAGCCAGGCATCTCATGATAATCCCAAGCAAAACAGTCCTTATATTCATGGAGCAAGCCGATAACCTCGGCCGCTAACTCAGGATCCAAAAGATGGCTTACAAAAAGAGGCCGTGGTTCGGCCTCGGTCCCTACATTAATTTCTAACAAAGGGTCCTGTACTTCAGGGTAGTCGTCCTCCATCTCGGCAGGCGCTGTTTCTAGGTCATCCAACATCAATGCGTCCGTTTCGTCCGCTTCATGGAGGAATTCGATCAGGTTGATTGGTGAATTTGGCCGTAAGGATTCCGCCGCCCAGTGTTCCAGCAGACGCTCTACCAAATCCCTCACGGCCGCTGCCCCCTCTTCTTTAGTGGCCTTATCTATCATTTAAAGACTGGTGAGGTCGATCAACACTTCGCGCGCCGAATCCTGTCGGATATTCTCGGCGCCTAACTCCAGCACTTTCTGGGCCATAGTCCTGGTTGGTCGGCCGTTTGCATCGTGGCCGGTGAGGACAACCCATCCAACATCGTCGTCGTAAATCCGAGCCTGGATGGCGTTGGCCTCGAATGGTTTTTCGTCGGCCGGGTGAATGGACACCTTTTGGCCGTCCCAGAAAAATAACAGTTGGAAAAGGGAAGATGGTATACACCCAGATTGATGGATCCAATCACGGCCGAGTAATACGTTGTAGTCGACGCTTGATTCGACCACGTAGAAGGCCGCGACCCTCGTCTGATCGGCCACGGTAATCTTCAGGGGCAATACGCCAATGGTTTTTGACTTATCGCCGACAAAACAACTCATGACCACGTCGCTGGGGATGAGGTCCTCTTTCGACTTGTCCAGCTTTCTCATTAATGAAAAGGGAAGGATATTGACCGTCGCCCCACAGTCAACGAAGACCTTGGATATGGGCACGCCCTCTATGTGAGCCGAGATATACAACGGCTTCAAGTGCCGGTATTTGTTCGGTAAAAGGACTAACATGCAACCCACCAAGGTTACCTCAACAGAAGACACGTGCAACCCATCTCATGATAGTTGTAAAGTTGGTTCAAACATATAAGCATGGTCTTGTATGTATATTGAGTTGTAAAGTTGTTGTCTTTGTCTTTTCTATTATTAGACTAGGTTAGTGCTTAAGCATCCGTTTGCTTTCCACTATTATTTGTGTATAAATACTCTACACCTTTATCAATGAAAAAAAAATAACTTTCACAAATTCTTTATGGTATCACAGCCCATGCCTTGTGGCAACTCTACTTTCAATTTCTCGATCCTGCTTTAATTTTTTTTTTTTCTACTCCTTCCTTTTCCTCCTTCTCGTTTCTGCTTCCTTCCTCTATTTCCTTCCTCTAAACAATTTCATCATTCTATACACTCATCCATGGCTACCCCTTCCACTTCTCCTCCTACGCCCACTATGTCTTCTTCGTCTCCAACTCCGCTTGCCTCTACAGCAGCCAATGTTTCCTCTAACCTGGTTTCTTCTGTCACTGTGCAGAATATTGGTAGTATGGTGCCCATCAAATTAAAACGTGATAATTATCTTCTTTGGAAATCACTCTTTGCTCAAATTTTTCGCCGTTACCGGCTCTCCGGTATTGTTGATGGCACTGAGCCATGTCCCTCTATTTCTATAGCAGATTCCACTGGGTCCTCTACCATCCCAAATCCCGCATTTGATACCCGGTACGAAAAGGATCAGAATATTATCATCTGGATCAATTCCACACTCTCTGAGGATCTCATTCCATTTACTGTAGGTATTCAATCTGCTCGAGATTTGTGGCTTAATCTTGAAAAGAGATTTGCTGGTGTCTCTCGCTCTCATGTTCATCATCTCCGCTCTCGATTGCAATCGATGCAAAAAGGAACTTCTTCTGTCTCTGAGTACTTGCAGCAAATCAAACAACTCTCTGATGCTTTGGCTGCTGCTGGTGCCCCTATTGATGATTCAGACATCATTGCCATTATTCTGAATGGTCTCCCTTCTGAATTTGAATCCTTTATTGATTCTATTGAGCTTCGTCTCACCTCTACGTCTGTTGATGACCTTCATGGCCTTTTACTCAGCAAAGAACTTTCTTTAGTACGAAAGAAGCTTCAGTCTTCTAGTTCTCACTCTGAACCATTTAACGCCTTTGCCTCTACACAAGGTGCCTCTGCCCTTCTGTTGTCCACTCCTCCCTCCTTTCAATCTCCTCACACTTCCAGTGGTTCTGGTCCCCATCAAGCCTTTGTTGCCACTCCCTTTCGTTCTCGTGGTCGTGGCTCTCGACATTTTGGTTCTTCCAAGTCTTCCTCTCACTTTCAGGCCCTTCCACGTAATTCATCCTCCAACTATGGTCAAGGTCGTGCATAATATCTCTCATCTCCTCATTTTTCATCTGGAGGTAAAACAGGATGTCAAATTTGCAACTCCTCTGGACATGCAGCAATTGATTGCTATAATCGTATGAATCATGCTTTCCAAGGTCGAATTCCTCCTGCCAAATTGTCTGCTATGTGTGCCCATGCTACCTCTGCTCCGTCCTCCAGTACTTGGTTAGTTGACTCTGGTGCTAGCTCCCATATGACCCCTCACTACAATAATTTGCAAACTCCATCAGCTTATAATGGTCAAGAGCAGGTGTTTATTGGTGACGGTAAAGGTCTGCCTATTTCACACTCTGGCACTTCTATCTTGCGCACTAAAACTGCTCATTTTCAGCTTCATAATGTACTACATGTGCCTAAATTAGCCTACAATCTGCTGTCCGTACATAAGTTTGTTACTGATAATCACTGCTCACTGACCCTTCATCCTCATGGTTTTTTTGTTAAGGACCTCGCATAGGGGAGGATGCTTTTTCAGGGCCCTGCTAAGCACGGTCTATATCACTTCAATCATATTCCGGCATTAATTCGCTCTTCCCATTCTGCTCATGTCGCTTCCACCGCTGCTTTTCCGATTTGGCATCAAAGACTTGGTCATCCCTCCTCTAAAATTTTCCGCAAGTTGCTGTCAGCCCAGCACATCAAGTTGACTGCTTCTGCTCCAAAACATTTCTTTTGTACTCATTGTGCTTTAGGCAAATGTGCACGGTTACCCTTTCCTACTTCGGTTAATGCTTCCTCTGCACCGTTGTATTTGGTACACTCAGATGTCTGGGGACCATCAACAACTTCTTCTGTCAGTGGCTATCGATACTATGTAATCTTTGTTGATGATCATACCAAGTATTCCTGGTTTTATCCAATCAAAGCAAAATCTGATGTCTTTTATGTTTTTCAAAATTTTAAGTCTTATGCTGAAAATTTGTTGTCCACCAAAATCAAAATTCTCAGAAGTGATTCCGGGGGTGAATTTACCAGCCATGTTTTTAGTTCTTTTCTTGCTCAACATGGCATCTCTCATCAGTTTAGTTGTCCTCACACTCCTCAGCAAAATGGGTGTGCTGAGAGAAAACACAGACATTTAGTTGAAACAACTCGAACTCTTTTAGTTGCTTCACGGGTTCCTCACCAATTCTGGGTTGAAGCATTCTCCACTGCTATTTACCTTATCAACCGCATGCCTACTTCCTCTACCTCCCATTCTCCTTGGGAATTACTCTTTCACAGACCCCCTGATTACTCTCGGCTCAAAGTCTTTGGTTGTGCTTGCTTCCCATGGCTAAAACCTTATGTCTCTTCCAAATTGGATCCAAAGAGTAAACCATGTGTCTTCTTAGGGTACAGTTTACAACATAAAGGGTATCGATGTCTTGACCCCTCCACCAACAGAATCTACATCTCCCGCCATGTTCTATTTCATGAAACAGATTTCCCATTTCATTCTCTCTCTTTTACTTCTCCATTACCCTCTCCGTCTTCATCTTCCTCCTCCCCATTTTCCTTAACTTTTCCTAGTACTTTCCCTGCCAATCAAACTCCATTATCCAATTCTTCTCCTCCTCTCTCTTCTCCTACCTGTTCATCCTCCTTATCCCCTACTCCTGTCGTTCCCTCTTATTCTTCCTCTCCTCCCACACCTCAATCTTTCCCTTCTTCTCCCTCCCCTGCGCCTCTTCCTCTACCTACTCATCCTATGATTACCAGATCTAAAAATGGTATTTACAAGCCTAAGGCTCTTTCTGCCACCAAACATCCTCTTCCCCCATCCTTAGTTTCTTCTGCAGAGTTTGTTCCTTCCACTTATACTCAGGCCTCTAAATATCCTCATTGGAGATTGGCAATGCAAGAGGAATTTAATGCCTTGCAAGCGACAGGGACTTGGAGCCTTGTTCCTTCCTCTCCTTCTCAAAATTTGGTTGGCTGCAAATGGATTTTTCGGATAAAAAAGAAATCTGATGGCAGTATTGAAAGGTATAAGGCCCGCCTAGTGGCCAAAGGCTATCATCAACAGGCAGGCCTGGATTACTCTGAGACATTTAGCCCAGTTGCCAAACCAGTCACTATTCGAATTTTGCTCACCTTGGCTGCTTCTCACAATTGGTTTCTAAATCAACTTGATGTTAGTAATGCCTTTCTCCATGGATTTCTCACTGAGGACGTATTTATGGAACAACCACCTGGTTTTGTTGCTCTAGATAGCTCCTCTTATGTTTGCAAATTGCATAAGTCCCTCTATGGTTTGAAACAAGCACCCAGGGCCTGGTATGACCAGCTATATACCTCTCTGCTATCTCTAGGATTTCAAGCCTCTCAATCTGACACTTCCCTTTTTATCCTCAAAGTGCCTCATCTGGTCTTGATTCTTGTCTATGTCGATGATATTATCATCACTGGTCCCTCTTCTGCAACTTGTCAAACAATCATTTCTAAACTTGGCACTCAATTTCCTATTAAGGACTTGGGACCCCTCCATTACTTTTTGGGCCTTGAAGTGCATCAAACTGATCATGGCATTTTCCTTTCTCAGCAAAAATATGCTTTGGATTTACTCTCCAAGGCCAAGATAGAGGGTGCTAAACCTTGTGTAACTCCTATAGGTTCCCTCAAGCTTGACCATACTGGTCCTTTGTTACAAAATCCTACAGAATACAGATCTTTGGCAGGTGCACTACAATATCTAACATGGACTCGACCAGATCTCTCCTTTGCTGTCAATCAGGTATGTCAATTCATGCACACTCCAAGGGAATCACATATGCAGGCTGTCAAAAGAATTCTTAGATACCTCAAGGGCACCGTTACAGATGGTCTGTGGTTCAAGAAAGGTCATTTGAATCTGGTTTCATACTCTGATGCTGACTGGGCCGGGTGCCACTTTGACAGACGATCTACTAGTGGGTATTGTGTGTTCTTTGGTCCAAATCTAATTAGTTGTAGTGCTAAGAAACAACCCACTGTTGCTATATCCTCTACAGAGGCTGAATATAGATCATTAGCCATTACTGCTGCTGAGCTTACCTGGATATGCAAGGTCCTCACTGATATCGGATTCTCCTTGCATTCTACACCTCTCTTATGGTGTGATAATATTTCCGCCATTTCTCTCGCTTCCAATCCTGTTTTTCATGCAAGGACCAAACATGTTGAATTAGACTACCACTACATCAGAGAACTCGTTCTCAGTAAGGCTCTCACCGTACGGTATGTCTGCAGTCAAGATCAAATAGCTGATATTCACACTAAAGCTCTTCCCAAGGAACGCTTTTTGCTCTTAAAGTCCAAGCTTTCTCTTCGGTCCCCTCCTCTCAGCTTGAGGGGGTGTAAAAGGACTAACATGCAACCCACCAAGGTTACCTCAACAGAAGACACGTGCAACCCATCTCATGATAGTTGTAAAGTTGGTTCAAACATATAAGCATGGTCTTGTCTGTATATTGAGTTGTAAAGCTGTTGTCTTTGTCTTTTCTATTATTAGACTAGGTTAGTGCTTAAGCATCCGTTTGCTTTCCACTATTATTTGTGTATAAATACTCTACACCTTTATCAATGAAAAAAAAATAACTTTCACAAATTCTTTATTCGGCTCGTCTCTTGGTATTACCTTGTTAAACGCAACGGCCAGCAATTCCTCTTTAGTTTTTGGCCTCTGATCAAATTGCTCCTCGGGCACGTCATCCTCTAAACCGCTGGTCTGCCCTCTCGGGGCTGAAAACTCGAATGGCAGCACCAGGACCATGTTGATGCCGACTTCCTCCGGCTCCTGTGGGTTTCCCCTACCGGCTTCCTCTTCGGTCTCAGAGCCGTTTTTAGTGAGAGCTGTTTCCTCGACCATCCCGAGGATTCCTTCATATTCTTCATCGGAGATTCCCATTGTGGGGTCGTCCTCGGCCTCGTGTCCGAAGAGAGGATCTCCGAAACCCTCGTCCATCAGCTTTACGGCCCCCGCACTATCGGTTATGGATGCTTTGACCGCGGGGGGTTCTAAGGTTTCGACCTCCACTTCGAGGGTCCGTTTGGCCTCTGCCAATACGTCCCTGGCGGCCAGGTAATCGTCTAGGCGGCTCACTCGGCCCTTTTCCTCGGTCGTCAAACCAAAGAACGCGTCCGTTGGCGTCACAGCGAAGTACCGGCGGAGATAATCCAAATCGTCCCTGCTGAAGGGAACTTTGGCCTCTAATCCGTCGAGGTTGGGCTGGTAACTCGGCAGGCCTCTTGCCCTGGACTCCCTGTTTGCCTGGTATACGGCCTTAATGGCCGAGTCAGAACCGCTGGTGATGAGGAGTGCCTCTGCCTTTGTGTTCTTGAGGGCTAACTCTACGATTTCTCGGTTCTCAGGGGTCATACCGTACAGATCCACGGCCGAATGGTCTTTATGGAATTCTTTGAGGAAGGGTAGACCGTTGGCCGAAAAAGGGGGATCCCTCCCGTGGTAGATATCGACGACACCCTCGTCCGTTCCTTCCGCGACCGCGGCTCTTGGCTGGGTTGAAATGGCCGGCGAACCACGGGGACTTTCGTCGTGCCTAAGGCGCCACGCCCTCAAAGGCCTGGTGCAGGCTGCTCTTACGGCTGGGGAGACAACCGGCTCGGATGACAACCTGTCAACCGTCGCCACTTTCTTTTGGCGTTGGAAGCCCTCGACCTCGTTTGTCTGCATCCTGGCCTGCTGAACCTGCCTCTGCATTCTCCTCAGCTAGGTTTTCGTCAGTGGTTCAGTCCTGCCCCCAGGCCGTGCATGGTACCAACGGTCATCCTTTATGACTGGGGGTTTGAACGTTTTTACCGATCTTGGGGGAGCCTCTTCTTCGCGACTGGCCGAGGCGCTGGGGTTTTGTGGCCCTAGTCGGCTGAAAACAACTCTGTTGGTCGGCTGTCGACCGTACTGACCACCGAATCTTCTTGCGGCCGTTTGAGATGGCTCGGCGGCCTTCCTCTTGTTCTCCTGCGGCCCGGGCTGGCCGATCTTACACCTGCATCGTTCGCAAAGGGCTGGCTCGAGTTCGGTCAAAGGCTCCTTTCCTTTTGCCGAACTGCGAACTCCTCTATCCTCGGCCGGGAGTTGAGCATCGACCATGTTCACGACAGGTGGAGGGAATGGCTTGGAGTCAACCTGCATGGCCGCCTTCTCCAGAAACTGGAGCTTCTTCTCGTCTATCAATTTCTGGATAACGTCTCGCAAGACAACGCAGTTGTTGGTGTTATGAGACCAAGAACTGTGGTACTTGCAAAACGTTTTTCCTTTGAGCTCTTCGGGCTTCGGAGTCTTATGGCCGAAGGACAATTTTACCTTCTTCTCGGCCACCAGCAGGTCGAAGATAGCTTCGGCCCTTGTTAAGTCAAAAGTGTACGCCTTCGTTTCCCGGGTCGCGAACTTGGCGTCGGGGATCTTTGTGCGGCTGTTGTCAGTTTTAACGAGCCCTCTGCAAACGAAGGGTTTGTCTATGCTGACTTCGGCCGAGCTCATCTCGATCTCATCGCCCTCGGCCTCTGCGGAGCCGTCTGCTTCGGCGTAGCTGACGATGGGATTCCTATAATAGGTTCCCTTTGAGGCCGTTTTCTTCTGCATCTCCTCTTTCAACAAGGACGCATATCTGTCCACCTTGTTGGTCAGGTCATGCATGTCCCGAAATTCGATCCCCTGGAATTTCTTCCGGTATTCGAATTCCAATCCTTCCTCGGCCATCTTGACGAACTCCCTCTCTGGTAGGTTCGTGCGGCACCAATTCCTACATGTTTTGAACCGTTGTAGGTAATCGCGAGGTGATTCGTCCGATGCTTGGCTCATTCTTGCCAACTCGGCGACCGTAATTTCTCGGTTGGTCTGGTAGAAATGTTCGTGGAACACCCTTTCCATATCAGACCAATCCCTTATTGAGTTCGGCGGAAGGTTTATAAACCACGAAAATGCCGCGCCGGTCAACGAATGAACAAAAAGTTGGAGTCTCTGAGCGTCCGAATCGGCCTCTCCACACTGGGCCGTGAATCGGCCGATGTGTTCAATGGACGAGGTTTGCCCATCCCCGGAGAAAAGCATGAACTCTGGCAATCGATAGTTCCGGGGGAGGAGGGTTCGGTCAATTTCTGGCGGATACGGCCTCGTGTATCTTGGCATGTCCGGCCGCCTCTGAGCTAAGCCGTCTTCGATCATCCGCCGGACATCTTCGAGCCGGATCCCTTGAGGTGGTGCCTCCTATTGGGCTGCAAACGGCCGCGTGGCCTGTGGCACCTCGTTCTGAGGCCTTGCATGCTGGGCCATTTGAACAAAAGGCTCGGCCGGGATGACCGAGCTGGTCGATGCTAGATGAGCACCGTAGGTTTGACCAGCGGGCATATGCGTTGATGCTGGGACGGCCGACCCATAGTAAAGGTGGGAATCCAACGGACACGACGACGCCTGCAAAGGTGGTGAGACGGTCAGGCTCCCCTGACCGTACTGTTGTGTCGTTACTGCGGATGCGTTGCTTGGGCCAGGATGGGTATGGACGGCGGCAGTATGAACCGAGCCGAGCGGGTGAACCGCGGGATGTGTGGAACTGCCGTGCCCTAGTGATACGGCCAAAGCATGGAGCGGTTCGCGCGATGTCTCCGCCGAGTAGGTTGGTCCGGAATTCGTCCAAACGGGCTGGGATTGCCCCCAGCTGTTTGTTGGTGGCAGAGAATGCTGGCCGTAGCCGGATGCTTGGGTATGGGCCGAGACGCCGAGGCTGCTGCTTTCGCCATAAGGCTCGATTCTATCGCGCTCCTGGCTCCTCGGTCCTGTTCTGGGAGGTGTGGCAGGTGAGGCCACCGGCATCCTCTCTTGAAAGAGCGTTCGCAGTTCTGAGGAGAACCTGTCCATCGCGGCCATGAAGGATGTTTCTATCCTGTAAGCCTGCTTGGACATCAGTTCCTCCACCACTGCCTGTTCCTGCATGGATTCGGCGGTGCGATCCGTCGTTATTGGAGCGCCGGCCGAGATCCCGACCGTATGCTCGGCCTCGATACTTGTGATCGGTGAGGTGGACTCAGGAGTCTCAAAAGTCATTTCGATTGCTTTGTTTTTGAGCTTTGCCTGTGCCCTAGTTTCCACCATAAGTTTTTGACAGAAGTCCCACCGGGCATGCCAAAAGTGTCTGCCGCGCAAATCTCACGGCCTGGAGTTCCGGGCCGAGGGGATGTGCGTTAACACGGGGTTTCCTGCTTTTGGGTGCGGTGCGGTTGTGCGCGGGCGTGCCAGCACAGTTTACCGTGCGTTGATGTTTCGATGAGGATTGGATGGATGAATGTTGCGCCTGTTTGATCTGTCTTCCTGGTCAAACGATTGTAGCCGAGAGAGGAACTGGTCTCGGCTGTTAGGTTCACGGCCTGAACTACAAGGCCGTCGAGTGATGGTGTTGGTGGTGGATTTTGGGCGGTGCTCCGGCGCGCTGCTCAGGGAGCGACGGTCGTATGATATATGGGGTGAATGAGCGAACAAACAAGGATGGTGCTCCGGCGCCTTGAAAATCAAGGGTCGTATGATATATTAATGAATGGATTCTGCTTACAATCTAACACTACTCCTAGGAAAGCAAGTAAAGATATTGAAAGTGCATTACAGAAAAAATAAGTTGCTCCGTGGGAGGCTTGTTTTGGTGTTTGAACCCTTTGAATGTAGCTCGAGTCTTGTATTTATAGGAAGAGTCCCTGGATGAGTAATCGAGGCTGAATTTACGCATAGTGGAGTCTAATTAGCGCAAGTGGGCAATCCAATCGACATTTGGGATCGTGAAGTATGGTGATGAGACCCTAGAAATCCTGGTAAATCTCGGCCGCCGCGCTCAATCGTGGGTTTTGAACCTCTGGCCGTGGAGACGCATTTATTGCCTGGATAGCTGGTGAACCAACATCTCAAGCTGTTAGAATCCTTGTGAGAATGTCCACGTCTAATCACTCTGATCTTTATTACCAAATCCTGACTTCAGTCACTTCCCACCTTCCCTCATGCATTAAATGCTACTTTGTGGCCAATGGGTTTTGCTGCATTAAACAGGCACTACTTCATTAAATGAAGCCTGGGACCCTGTTGTCACGTGATGATCTGACTTTAATCCCTTTGGCCGTGACCTTGCTCTACCTCGGCCTCGGCCTATGCTTGAGGCCGAGATGATCATGCCTTAGCATTTCTTCTTTTATTCTTTAAGAAGGCGAAGTACCCTGGCGAAACGCTGCGTTCCAGCCTCTGCGAACAAGTGCCAGGGTCGAAAGAAAGGGCTCCTTCGGCCAGCTCGTGGCCGTGATTTATCAGGCACAAACAGTGAGAAGTTTCCATGGATTAGCTTCATTTTACCAGTGATTCATACGAAATTTTAGCACCATTTCCGCTCCCTTAACTGATTGTATGAAGAAATGAGCATTCGTTTGGACGCCAGAAGCTGAACAGAGTTTCCATATTGTCAAAGAGAAGTTGTCTAGTGCCCCCGTACTTGTTATACCAGATTTTGATAAAATATTTGAAGTCGATTGTGATGCCTCGCATGTGGGCATTGGGGAAGTCCTTAGGCAAGAGGGACATCCAGTGGCTTTCTTTAGTGAAAAATTGAATGCAACAAAGAAAGAGTATTCCACCTATGATCTGGAATTTTATTCCATTGTGCAAGCACTTCGATTTTGGTGGTCTTACTTGATTCAAAGGGAGTTCATATCGAATACAGACCATGAAGCTCTTAAGCAAATAAATAACCAAGGGGGGGTAAATCGTAGACATGCAAAGTGTATTGCTTTTTTGCAAGAATACACATTTGTGCTAACACATAAGAGTGGAAGGTGCAATCAAGTGGCAGACGTGCTTAGCAGACGAGTGACCCTTCTCAATGCTATGCAAATCCAACTTGAAGGATTTAACCACATCAAGAGTCTGTACGCCCAAGATGAAGATTTTGGGGAAATTTGGAGCCTATGCAAAGAGGGTCCCCATGAAAATTACGTTTTACAAAATGAGTATCTTTTTAAAGGCACTTGCTTGTGTATTCCAAGATGTTCCTTACGAGAGTATATTATTAAAGAGCTGCATTCTGGCGGTTTAGGTGGACATTTTGGGAAAGATAAGGCAATTTCCATTGTGAAGGAGAGGTATTTTTGTCCTACAATATATCGAAATGTCATCTAGTATGTGAAGATGTGTCGTATATGCCAAACCAGCAAAGGGAAGAAACAGAATATTGGGTTATACATGCCATTACCCATTGCAGCAGCCTTTGGCATGATATAAGCATGGAATTTGTAGCAGGTCTACCAAGAACCCAGCGAGGTAATGATTCTATTTTTGTGGTTGTTGATCGTTTCTCTAAAATGGCTCATTTCATTCCATGCAAGAAAACAATGGATGCTTCCTATATATTTGATATTTATTGCAAAGAGGTGGTTAAGCATCATGGTGTTCCAAAGTCTATTGTTTTGGACAGGTATACAAAATTTCTCAGCCATTTTTGGAGGCATTTGTGTAAGAGAATTAGTAGTAATTTGCTTTATAGTAGTGCCTACCACCCTCAAATGGGTGGGCAAACTGAGGTTGTGAATAGAACATTGGGCAATTTACTTAGGAGTTTGTCAGCAAAGAAGCCAAAATAATGGGATTCAGTACTTCCTCAAGCAGAATTTGCCTACAACTCGACTGTAAATCGTTCTACAGGAAAGACTCCATTTGAGGTTGTCTATGGGAAAACTCTAGGCCACTATCTTGATCTTGTTCCCATTTCTAATCCTACAATAACCAATAAGAAAGCAGAAGATTTTGCTGTTTCAATAGTAAGAGTTGATGAGGATGTGAAGAAATTTTTTTGAGGAAAGCAATGAGAAGTACAGAGAAGCTACCAATGCTCATCGGCGTGTGAAGGTATTTCGTGAAGGTGATCTTGTGTGAGTTTATTTTAAAAAAGAGCGTTTTCCATCTGGCACTTATAATAAATTAAAGGAAAAGAAAATTGGTCCATGTCGAATTTTGGAAAAGATCAATTACGATGCTTACAAAATCGAGCTGTCTTCGAATATTCGTACCCATCCTACCTTTAATGTGCAAGACTTGTCTAAATATCTTGGATAATTTGATTCAAACGCGAGGGCGAGTTTCTTCTCACAGGGGGAGTGTGATGCAGTGTATTAAGGGAGATGTTTAATAACTAATCCATTATTGGATAATTGGGAACTCAAGAAGTCTTGGGTGGTGCAGGGGAATAAATTTATATGCATGTGGTTTCTAGTATGATACATGTATCTTAGTTAATATTTGAGTCCTTTCATTTGCTTTTGTTTTAGCTTAAATAAGGGTCTGTAAGCTTTTGTGGAGATGATCAATTATTAAGAATTTCAATTGTAATGAAAATCAGAGCCACGCTCTTTCTATTATCAAATACTCCTCTTTGAGCGTCTCATGTAATTTCTAGACATTGCATCAGCACTTTGTGTTTCATCACTTCCCTGTAACTACTTTGGACATTGCAGATTCAATATTTTGCTTGCAAACCCTTTTAGATGCTATGAGGTTCCTTTTCACAAAATCCGCATTATCTTTCGAACTCCGCTTATTAATATTTATCTCACAACCAGCATAGGGGCAATCTAAACAATTCCTCAATATCAAAACCAGTGAACTTTTCACGCATGCCACCAATTGTGAAGTACCTAGTTTTAGAGTTGAAGCACTTTATTATTCTGATTATATCTATATATGTGTTCTTACACATGTTTTCACTAACTAGCCATTCGTCAAAAACTTTGAAAAGACCCCCATGTTTTCCTTATCATTTCACGATGTTCATCTTGAATACTCTTTCTCAAACCAATAAAGACGTTAAAAATGGCCCAAAACCAGATCTGTATTGCATTTTTTCAAACTCTTTCATGTTCAAATCCATATCACCTACAAACACAAAAATTACATATCCATAGTCATCATTGTATTCTATACTAAACCTTGCACAGGAAAGAAAACCCAAAAAATAAGACTAGTTAAAAAAGAAAAACTCATGAAACAAATTTAGGAACACAATTAATATATAACCTACTACATGTGATAACTACAAGCAATGCCTCACGTTATACACCTACAAAGGGGGATAAAACACAATTAAAAACAAGTGAAACAAATTTAAGAACATTGTAAAACAGGTTATATACCTACAAACATATTCCCAAAAATAAGAAATAAATAAAGAAAATCATAAGAATTTACAAGAATCAAGCTTTGAATTGAAGGAGCTAGCAAATCTACTCCCACAACAACTTAAGAAATAAATTTTTTTGATGCAAACCCAAAATCTGAAAAGAGGGCACGAATTCATGTAAAAAAAGAAACCTAGTTTAGGATTGGTATTAGGGTATTGTGTGATAGAGTGTTTTAGGCTGTACCAAGGGTATTTTTGGTAGTTAAATATGGTGTACTTAGTTTTTTTTGTTTGTTTATCAAATAGAAACTTCATTAGATAAACTTCAATGGTACAATCAAAGACATCAACAAGACATCTAAAATACCAATCTCAAGAGGGCAACAAACTAACATGCTAAAAGCAAAACTAACGCCGACAAAAGCCGTACTAAAACTACTAGCTCACATCACCACAATTAGCCATAAGCCCAAACAAAGCCCACAAACCCAACATACCCAAAACCCTAAATCAACCCATGAGCCTAAACTAACCCTACCACCACCACCTGAAGAAGCGTCGTCGCGGCCACACCCACCACCGCATCTGTAACAGATATGGGGAAAATATGATTTCTAGCGATCTACCTGTGCATAAGAGTGAACAAATAAACGAAAACAACAACTTTGCCAAAGAACAATTGGGTGATTTGCAGCAACCTCTATCAAAGACGAAGTAGAATAAAATTTAAAGAACATGAGGGGCGTTAGGGAGCGGGTTTTGGGAGTATAATTTGATTGAGAACATAGACTAAAAGGGGTGATGGGGAACTTCAATCTAACCATGGCTTAGAAGAAACCACCACAAGGGGCTTTTTATTCAAAAAGCCCCAGTGGACTTATTCACTAACCTAAAAGGAAAAGACGAGAAGAGAGGAGGGGGAGGAGGACCAGTGACGCTTCTTCCTCCTACCCCCTCTATGGAATTTTCCTTTAGGACTCACAGAGGGAGAGAGCGGCTGAGGTTTAAATATTGTGTACTTAGTTAATTTTACATTTTGACTAAAATATTAGGGTGTACTTAGATCATAGGGTGTACTCAGTTAATTTTAGGGTTCGTTTAACAACTCTATCACAATTACACATATACACATATAGTAATACATACAAACATAATATTGTATTCCAATTATTATTTACACTAACACCCTAACAGATTTTTCAATTTTTTCACAAAACCTCATGAGATTTCAAAAATTACATGAACACGCATTGAGATTTTAATTTGTTCTCACAAAACCCCTTTTCATTGATTGCTCCTCCAAAAATTGATGATTTCATTTTTAAAAATAGGTAAATGACAACGTTAGCCTCAATGAATGTATATGCAATCTAATCTAAAAGGACAACTTTGTTATTTGGAGAAATTCTTTATATATATTCATCAGTTTTTGAACGAAAAAAATTAACAAAAATGGTTATGTGGAAACAATTTAAACCTCATGATGTGTTTGTATACTTTTCAAAACCTCTAAAATTGTATGAAAACACTAAAAACTTTAGGAGGTGTTAGTGTAAATATTGAATTCCAATTTTTTGTGTGGAAAATGTGCATAAATACTGTGGGAGCGATTTTCATTCCACAAGAATATTCGATTGATTGATTCCCCTTTCTTCCTCGTCGTCTCTTTATCCTTGCAAAATAGATTGGAATAAGAGGACCACACCCGGGGGGTGTTGGCCAAAGGCCCTCCGATGCCTAAGTTATTTCAATTGATTCGTAGAGAAACAATAGCTAAAAAGGGTACGGAGCACTCGTGGGGAGAACCGGGTGGCTGGAGCCGTGTGTGGTGGCCGAAGCCTTGTGTGAGAGAGAAAGAATTATGGCAGCTAGGGTTTGTGAGAGGGAATTTCTGCAGAGTTTCAGATGAGATTTTAGACGTACCTCAACCCTTGTGCGTGGCCATCTATTTATAGGGGCCTCGGAGGCTAGGGTTTCAGAAGAATAATTCCACAAATGGAAATGAATTATTTTTCCCTGATTTGGCGAGATTGGTGTAATTAGGGATTTGATTAAATCAAATCCCTAATTAAGGCAAGAATCAAATAAATCTCAATTAAATCAGGTTACTCCCAATTAGGTCAAATAATTCCCAAATTGATTGGCTTAATTATTTGACCTAGGATCTGAGATATTTTGCTTCCACAAATGTCCCTCAGCTTCTGCATGGCACACAGTGGCATGTAGGAGATGTGGATTGATTGTTGGGTTGTCCAACTGTGTCTGGGTTTCCTTCTTGGATTTGGGCTCCCAATTGGAGTGGGCTTTTGATTGTTCTTGGAGTTTGGTTCCCAGTATGAATGGGCTTGTGATTCTTTCTTGACCTCGGATGCCCAACCTGTATAAATGTAGGGCTTCTCTTTACTCTTCTTCACATCACAAACTTAACTTCTCTACTTTCTAGCTTGAGAGAGATCTTGGAGAATTTGTATTGTTTGTCGAAAAGAGGAGTTGCCGTGCATCCCAAGGTAAGTCGAGCATGTATATTTTTTCTTCGTCTTCTCTTTTTCGCCACGAGGGCTAGCTGGGTGTCGTCATGACTGGCGGTAGAAGATGGTTGGAGCGCAGTGGCCGCTGGTGCCTGCTGAGCGAGTATCATGAGGAAGTTGGTGGTCTACCCCCTGCCTAGGATATTGAGAGATAGAAGCAGAATGGTCTAGACTCTAATGATCTACCAGTTGGGTAGGAGGAGTGTTTTGCCGGACCCCCCTTAAAAAGGAAGGTTGATGTCAAGTCTTCAAGAAATGAAGTTGCGACTTCACGGGCGAAGGATGTGTCTTTGTTGGAAGAGTAGATGAAGACTTCTTTATTTCTTTTCAGATTTTGTAGTCTGTTTTCTTGTTTAAAATAATTGGTCTTGTTTGACCATCTTCTTTTTGTTGAACTCGGCCGATTGGTCACTTTGCTATGGAAATTTAAGTTATTTTTTCAACTTCAATTTGCTTATTGTCTCGTGAACTACTTGAGTAACCAACCATTATCTTGATTGTGTGTCTCCCTTAGGAAATTTATAAGTGTCAGGGTCCTCCTTGAGGGACTTCGGGCATGTTCTGCATATCTCGTAGGATGTTTTCCCTTAGGAAATTGACAAGTGTCAGGGTCCCCCTTGAGGGACTCCGGGCATATTCTGCATATCTTGTAGGATGTTTTCCCTTAGGAAATTGACAAGTGACAGGGTTCCTCTTGAGGAACTCCGGGCATGTTCAGCATATCTCGCAGGATGTTTTGGTTGTCGCCCTGCGTCTCCCGAAGGACGCTGCTTATGCGAAACTGCATAACTATCTTGCTCCTCTTAGGAAACGGATATAAACCTGGATACTTCTCTCAGGAAGCATGAAGACCTCCCTTAGGAAATTCCTGGCGCACCCTGCGTCTCTCTGAGGACGCTTCTTTGCGAGCTGCGTCTCCTGTAGGATGCTTCTGGTCGTCACCCAGCGTCTCCCTTAGGACGCTCCTTATGGGCAACTGTATAACTATCCTGCTCCCCCTTAAGAAACAGATAGGAACCTGGATACTTCCTTCAGGAAGCATGGAGACCTCCCTTAGGAAATTCCTGGCACACCCTGCGTCTCCATGAGGACGCTTCTTTGCGGGCTGCGTCTCCTATAGGATGCTTCTAGTCGTCACCCTGCGTCTCCCTTAGGACACTCTTTATGGGCAACTATGTTTGTTTGTTTTTTTGTTTTTTTGTTTTTTTTTTGTTTTTGGTGAGCATTTGAGACACTCTGGAACTCCCAGCAGTTGCTTTTCTTCTCCAGAAATGTGCGGTGCTCAGTCATTCGCTTGGAACTGAGCAAATAGGAGGAAGTGTCACAGATAATATATTCGGAGATGGTAAGCACTCCATTGTCATGGAATTTCCTTTCCATTCATGGTGTCGAGTGTGTAGCTTCCTCTACCGCTGGATTGGCTGATCACATAAGGACCCTCCCAGTTAGGGTTCATCTTCTTTGACCCTTGTCTTGGTGCAGTGATGAAAGTCTTTCTTAGCACGAGATCGCCTGGTTGAAATTGTCTGATCTTAGCTTTTTTGTCGTAGTAGGATTTCAACTGCTGCTGATAAGAGGCGACTCGGATAATGGTCTTCTCGCGCTCGCCCTCAAGTAAGTCAAGGTTGAGCACCATCTGCTCAGAGTTCTGATCAACACTGCCCACCTTAAGGCTTATGGAGGGGACATTGATGTGAGGAGGGATAATTGCTTCTGTCCCATTGGCGAGGGAGAATGAGGTTTCGCCAATCGATCTTCGTTTGGTGGTGCGATAAGCCCATAGTACTACAGGGAGCTCATCTACCCATTTTCCCTCTGTGCCTTCTAACCTCTTCTTTAGGCAATCTAATATGATTTTGTTAGATGCCTAAGCCTGCCCATTGCCTTGTGGATACCTTGGGGTGGACATTTGTTGCTTGATCTTGTATTTTGCAAAGATGGCGGTGATCTGTTTACCGATGAATTGTGAGCCATTGTCGATAAGTAGTGATTACGAGCAGCCAAATTGGCAGATGATATTTCTCCAGATGAATCGTTCCACGTCAGCGTCTTTGGTAGAGGCTAGAGCTTCAGCCTCGATCCATTTAGTAAAGTAGTTTGTGGCGACGATAATCATGTCTTTCTTGGCGAGCGCCAGTGGCAAAGGACCTACTAGGTCAATGACCCATTGCATGAATGGCCATGGACTGTTCTGCCGATAAAAGACTTCGGCAGGCAGGTTAGGAACCGGTTTGTACCGCTAGCAGCGATCACATTTCTTGACATATTTAGTGGAGTCGTGGCGCATGGTAGGCCAAAAATAGCCTATGTTTAGAGCCTTCTATGCGAGTGACATGCCCCTAGAGTGGTTGCCACACTTGCCATCATGAATTTTGCAAAAAACCTAAAGTGTTTGAGGGTATTTTATGCAGGTGAGATGAGGGTCGGAGTATGATCCGCGGATGAGCTTGTTGCCTTGCATGTAGTATCTCGCCGCCTTCTGCCGGACCTTTCTAGCTTCGAACTTGTCTGTTGGCAGATTTCCACTCATCAAGTAGTCGATGATGGGGTCTTGCCAGCTGGGGTCCTTGTCGATCGGCTCTATTTCTTCGATGCTTGGTCGGTTAAGGTGTTCAACCGGGATGGAGCGCCTGAACTAGGTATCCAGCACTGATCCTAGGCTTACCAATGTGTCTGCGTGCGCGTTCTCTGCTCGGGGCACTTGTTGGATGGTGAAGGTAGGAAATGCCTTCAACAACTCTTGGAATTTGTCAAGGTACAAGATCATCCTTGGGTGCTTCGCCATGTATTCACCTGAGGCTTGATTTGTGATCAACTGGGAATCTAAGTAGATGGTCAGCTTCTTGATTAATAGCTCCTTTGCCAAGCAACAGCTCTCGAACTTTCCTTATTTTTGTTAACCAGCTTCTCTTATTCGACTGATAAGGTGAATTCTGTGCCAAAGTCTGCTAAAGCCTGGGCTTTTAATGCAGTCTTTGGCCGGTAGAGGAGGTCGTGTTAGCTTAGCACTATAGCATACTTCATGAGTCGCTGAAAAGCGTCAGGGCTGTGGAGGATTGATCTTAAAGGAAAGTCGGTCATGACGATGACTCGGTGAGCTTGGTAGTAGGGTCACAGCTTTCTCGTGGAAACTACAAGGGCCAAAATGCGCTTCTCCAATTTCGAGTAGCGAGTCTCTGCATTGAGGAGAGCTTTTGACATGTAGAATACTGGATGTTGGGCCCCCAGTTCTTCTCTGATGAGAGCTGAGCTGATGGCCGAGTTGGACACTGTCAGGTACACGAACAAGTCTTCACCAGGAATTGGCTTTAAGATCAGATGAGGTGAAGTGAGGTAAGTCTTTAGATTCTGGAAAGCTACTTCGCACTCCTTGTCCCACTTGTCTTTTTCTCCTTTCTTCAAATCTTTAAAGAATGGTCTGCACTTGTCGGTAGATCTAGAGAGGAATCGGTTGAGGGCCGCTGTTCTGCTCGTCAAACTTTGTATTTTCTTCACTGTGGAAGGTGACTTCATCTTGAGAATGGCTTTGATTTGGCATGGGTGTGCCTCGATACCTCATTGTGTGACTAGGGTACCCAAGAATCGGCCGAAAGATACACCAAACATACATGTACTTGGATTCAGCCTCAGCGAGGTTTTTTATGTGATATGCACGCTTGGGGGCTTTAACCAGCATGTCATCCACATAGACTTCTATAGTTTTGTTGATTTGTTCCTTGAAGATTTTATTCACGAGCCTCTGGTAGGTTGGTTTGGCATTCTTTAGCCCAAAGGGCATGACCTTGTAGCAATAGGTCCTTCTCTCGATGATGAAAGAGGTTTTCGCCTTGTTATCCTCGTGCATCAGGATTTGATTATAGCCGGAGTAGGCGTCCATACTGAGCAGCTGATTGCCGGAAGTTGAACCACCAGCTGGTCGATTCTTGGCAATGGGAAGTTGTCTTTAAGGCATGCTTTGTTGAGGTTAGTGTAATTAACGCAAACTCTCCATTTGCCCTTTTCTTGTTTCACCACCATAACAACGTTGGCTAGCCACTCCGAGTA
Organism: Prunus avium; assembly: GCF_965620075.1. Classification (NCBI taxonomy): domain Eukaryota; kingdom Viridiplantae; phylum Streptophyta; class Magnoliopsida; order Rosales; family Rosaceae; genus Prunus; species Prunus avium. The sequence continues at coordinate 13,233,420 of NC_142288.1, read as the reverse complement.
GGAGACCTCTTTGATGAAGCTAGCAACTAGGAGCTTGTCGATCTCGGTTTCAATGATCGCGACTTGCTCGGGAGTGAAGTTGCATCTCTTCTACGCCACTGGCTTGTTGGCAGGGTTGACGTGGAGCTGGTGGCAGATGATGTTCGGGTCGATGCCGGGCATGTCAGATGGCGACCATGCGAACATGTCTTTGTTGATCTAGACCATGCGAACCATGGTTGTTTGGAAGGCTTCGGTGGATTGGAAAATAGGTTTGGAGCACGATTTGAGTATATCTCTTGCTCCGACCACTCGGTTCTCCCCACGAGAGCTCCGTACCCTTTTTAGCTATTGTTTCTCTACGAATCAATCGAACTAACTTAGGCATCGAAGGGCCTTTGGCCAACACCCCCCGAGTGTGGTCCTCTTATTCCGATCTATTTTGCAGGGATAAAGAGATGATGAGGAAGAAAGGGGAATCAATCAATCGAATATTCTTGTGAGACGAAAATCGCTCCCACAAATACCACATGAACTTTTAAGCTTGTGCACGATTACCATCTAGACTTTTAATTTTTACTGTTAACCACCAGAACTTTACAAAAATATTACAATTTACCACCTATGCATAGCTCCGTTATAATTTTCATTAAGTCAAATCACATGTTGAGCATGTGATATTTTTAAGAACTAATGAGATTAAAAATATAAAAAAATCATTATCCCACAACCTCCTCCACCCCTTTCCAACACCCCTCTCCTTCAATGCCCAGCAACCCCCTCCCCCACCCAAAGTCCTTGACAATCCGTCCCCTCTTCATAAAAATTACCCTCCCTACTTCATTTCTCTCTCTCTCTCTCTCCAATTGCATAATAAGACGTGAAGAGGCCAATCAAGCAATGCAAATTAGTAACAAATTCATCCATAAGTAAGTTTAAAATTCAATTGATTTCTTCATTAACATTAAATTGAGACTTATTATTGACTACTTCTTTAATGTTAAAGTCAAATAGAGTCTTTGTGTTAACTGAAAGGTTCCCCCAACCAAATAGACATCGAGTTGATGATAATGATATTTGCTAAGTTGAATTTTACCGACAAAAGGAAAAGGAAATGATTGCTTTGTTTTAATGTATTAGAGGACTAGTGTGTGTTTAGCAATCTAAGGATAGCTTATACTTCTGGTTAGACTTCATCTAGCATTGTAAATTTGCAGTCGAGGCGGAAGATGTTGAAAGTGGCAGGATGAGGTCGTGCAATATGGTTGATTTTCATTTTTTTAAAATCTGTTGATGAAATTGCAATTCAAAATATTAAAACATGCGCATCATGTTACCTGACTTAACGAAATTTTTAGGTGATAAATTGCTACATTTTACGGAAATCAGGTGGTTAATAATAAAAGTTAAAAGTTGATGTAGTTAATAATAAAAATTAAAAGTTCTAATCGTAATCCAGGAAATATTTATGCAAATTTACCCTTTTCTTTTTCTTGAAATGCTGAATTCCAATTTTTTTTTTATGTCTATGAAGCTGTATATCGGGAGTAAGCAGTGACCAAACCAACCGTAGGACGACATGAACGACGATCAAAGTCTCAGACAGGATCTGGACCCGCAAAGCGACCACAGCTCCGACTACCTCCCTCAACACCCCCACCATCCCTCCCACCCTCTCCAACCCCAACAACAACCTCAGCCTCAGCCCCGCCGACCTCGTGGCTTCGCCGCCACAGCTGCCGGGTCCGTGGGCCCCACCAGTCCCTCCACCCCCACTACTAATAAGGGCAAGAGGGAGAGGGAGAGGGAGAAGGAGCGCACGAAGCTTCGAGAACGGCTCCGTCGATCCATCACGAGCCGGATGCTCGCCGGCCTCCGTCAGTACGGCAACTTTCCGCTGCCTGCGCGTGCAGATATGAACGATGTCCTCGCAGCCCTCGCACGTGAGGCCGGCTGGGTCGTCGAGGCCGACGGCACCACTTACCGCCAATCTCCCCCTCCCTCCCAAATTGTCCGTACATTTCTAGTTTCTAATTTCTCGTTGTTCTTCTTTCTATTTTTAACTTTATTTAAAGGAATAATAAAAATTATTATTATTATTTGAAATTGGTGACAGGCAATGGGCATGAGGTCGGTGGAGAGTCCAGTTTCATCAGGTGTTAGAGCAACAAAATCACTGGAGTGTCATCCTCCTCACAACCCATCATCAGTTGTGAGAATTGATGAGAGCTTGTCACCAGCATCTCTTGATTCTGTTGTGATTGCAGAGAGAGACACCACCAAGAATGAGAAATTTTCAAGTGGTGGAAGCCCCATCAACTCTGTTGAGGCTGATCAGCTCATGCAAGACCTTCCCATCAGACCTGGTAACCATGGCATTGGGACCACTGCTTTTTCTACACCCAATCCCTATGTTCCTCTCTATGTAACACTTGCAGTAAGTAAATTCTTCATCTTCTTTTTTTTTTTTTCTGCGCTTTCTGACTGCTGATTGTAAAATTCTAAGACGAACCCGTGTTTATTTTGTTTTCAGATATTTGTAAATCTAGGTTTTTTAAGTGATACAATTCTTGGGGCTTGTTTGGCAGACTGGGTTCATCAACAATTACTGCCAGCTGGTTGATCCTGAAGGCTTAAGACAGGAGCTAACTCATATGCAATCGTTAAGTGTAGACGGTGTTGTTGTGGATTGTTGGTGGGGTATTGTTGAAGGCTGGAGCCCCCAGAAATATGTTTGGTCTGGTTATAGAGGTCTTTTTAACATTCTCCGGGAGTTCAAGTTCAAATTGCAGGTACTTCTGTCTGATTTATTCGGCCATTTTAAATTTATTTGTTTCTTCTTTTCAATGCAAAAATAAAACCTATAGATACATTCTAAAACCCTGAGGCAAGACCCCAAAAATCAAAATTAACCCCTGAGCGGAAACAATGGATGGATTCTGAGCCCAAAGTTGAAGTTGAAGCTAGTCAAGAAAATGACGCGGCTACCCACATTAGTCAAAGAAATATTAGCCTTCAAAAGATGTGCTCAAGTTCCACCTCTTTCTATACCAATAGGATGCTGAATATCGCAAACAAACAAATGACATCCCAGTAACACCAATCAACAGCAATATATAGGACGATCTTCAATTTGAATATGCTTATAACCCTTTTTATCAGGTAACAGTAGCCCTTTTAAAGCTTTAAGTTCCACCATGAGGACAGAATTAGAATTTGAGCCACTCATATAGTACCTGAAAGAATTAGAGGTACCACACATTTCATTGATAAAGCTTAGGGAAGCATAAATTATTTTGAATAGCTGAACCATCAAAATTAAGTTTAATAAAATTTGGGATTTAAAAGGTATCCATTTAATATCATAAGGCTTAGTATCAGCAAACCATTTGAGTGATGCATATGATTAGTCAAACACATGTTGAACTTGTCTAAGACTTATCCGAACACATGTATGTCTAAACTGTTCTCAAATTTTCATGGATTATGAACCAAAATTATTGATATCTTCTCCAGCAGGCCACAAAGGAGCACACATGAATTTAACCAGTAGGCATAATTGGAACTTTACATCAGCTCTCTCTCTCTCTCTCTCTCTCTCTCACACACACACACACACACACACACACACACACACACACACACATCTTTTTCTGTTCTTTTTCCCCCCTAATTGATAAAATTATATTCAATGTATCAGAGCCTCTAATTTCCTTTTCTTTTGTTTACTGAGCACACAAGGAAACTTGCTGGGAATTTTAAATTCCTTAGTTTCCATTCTGTGTTAATTTAATGCCAAGATAATGTTGTTTCAGAGAAAGTTTAAGCATGTCACATAGAAGTGGAGCTCTCCAGATTCTTAATGTATTGAATGGTCAAAAAAGCAGTGCAATTTAATTTTTTTCTTCAAATAGGACGAATCAAATTAGATGACAGTTGGGTTTGTGAAACCTTTGTCTCTTGGAGGTGCTATTTTTTTTTTCTTTTGTCATGTGGTAATGTTGCTCTATGTTTTCCCAAAAATGTTGTGGAGATTTTAACTATTATATCATCTTAATCTATCAGGATTTTGGTCTTTGATTAAGGAATATAAATGTAAGTTTCAGTTTGTGGCAACTCCTTTATAGAGCCAAACTTATGGGAGGCTCTGTCAAGCTCATTTGTGTATGAATGCATATAATAATTGTAGGTGATTATGAGCTTGTACACTGTTTAAGTTGTGGGCCAGAAATTTTTTATATCTGTTATTCGTGCGGTAAAATAGCTACACCTATGAAGACATTTTTATTTTCAGAATACTTTCCTCGCAAGTTTTCTTGCACTAGATTGATTGCTTGAAAATGCATCACTGCTTTAGACCTTTCACTCGTCCACTGCAATCTCCTATGGTGTCAAACAAAAGATTGTATTTTGTTAAGATGCATTCTTGCTACTTCCTAATCTTGTAAACCAAGGAAGTTTTAATTTGAATAGTTCTTATTCTATATTGGAGAATCTTGCACTCTGTTGATGAATGGTTTCTGAAATCATTTTGCTGAAGGTTGTAATGGCATTTCATGAATATGGAAGAAGTGAGTCCGGTGAAGCCCTGATCCCTCTTCCACAGTGGATCTTAGAGATTGGTAAGGAAAACCAGGACATATTCTTTACAGATCGAGAAGGAAGGAGGAACACTGAATGTCTATCTTGGGGCATTGATAAAGAAAGAGTTTTACATGGAAGAACTGGTGTCGAGGTATGAAAATATCTGAATGATGTTGAGATGTTCTGTCTTTTACGCTTGGAACATGAGATTATTGCGTCCATGTTTTGTTTTGTTTTACTGTTTCATTTATGCTGTCCTCCATTATGTGTCCCTTTGCCATTTCATTGTTTATATGGTTAATTGTTAACTACTTTTTTTGTTTCTTTTCTGTTGGGCCTACTTTTGTCAGTTGAAACTTATTTACTTATTGTTTCTGTTGTTCTTTGCATTCTTTATGCAGGTCTATTTTGATTTTATGAGAAGTTTTCGCACTGAATTTGATGACTTGTTTGCTGAGGGTCTCATTTCTGCTGTGGAGATTGGGCTTGGATCATCAGGGGAGCTTAAGTATCCTTCCTTTTCAGGAAGGATGGGATGGAGGTATCCTGGTGTCGGTGAGTTTCAGGTATCTATTAAAGCTAAACCATAATATTTGTTGAAATTATTGTGTATCCATTTAGAGTCTCTTTGCCCATGTATTCTGCAGTTTAAATTAGACAAGAATAGTCTTTCTATTTCCTCACAGGTCTTGATTCACTATTTAATTTGGAAGTACTCTCTCTTTTCCTTCCATCTTTCCGTCTTTACATATGATATAATGGCAAAGATGGAAAAAGTATTGTTTCCTTCATGTTACTTCAACTTTGTGGCATTTATTTACCACATTTCGTTGGTTCCTGAAAAAGTATTGTTTCCTTCATGTTGCTTCAAATTTAAGACTCTGCATTGCAATTGTGTTGAAATTTATTAATCACTTATTTGCAGTGTTATGATAGATATTTACAACAAAGTCTGCGGAGAGCGGCTAAATTGCGTGGGCACTCATTCTGGGCCAGGGGACCTGATAATGCTGGCGAATACAATTCTCGGCCGCATGAAACTGGCTTCTTTTGTGAGCGCGGTGATTATGATAGTTATTACGGGCGCTTTTTCCTTCATTGGTATGCACAGTCACTAATTGACCATGCGGATAATGTACTGTCTCTTGCAAGCCTTGCCTTTGATGAAACCAAAATAATTGTCAAGGTGTGTATCTGGTCTATGCTCTATCCTATGCCATCTGTGCTAAATTTGCTGTTATTTCTCTCGCTCTCTTTGGCTTAATAAAGTCATTATTTTTGGCCCTTTTTTCCCCACTGACTAGCTATGATTCACTACCTATGCGTTTAGATGGAAGGAGTGGAAAGGAAAAATAGGTGGGACCATTGGTTCCCTTGTTTTTGTCTTTAAAAGGGTGGTGTGCATTGGTTATAAAGGTGTACATTGTTTTAGTCTTTCATAATTTGAAATCTCTAATTTACCAATCAACTTATGAGAGAAAATAAAGGATGTACCACTCTCCTTTATATCAGTTTAACTTAAAAACTCCCAAACTTACTGCAAGTGACACCATCGATGCTCCTAATAAAATCTGTAATTTGGTTTCTGTACTCATGGATGATGAATCTGTCTTCCTCTTCCTCTACGCATGCTTCTGACCAGCATAGGACACTGATACAAAGGCAATGAAGAGTGGTCTGGAAGTGATACGACCCGGAATTTTATGTTTGAACCAGATTTTGGGATGTTGAGAGAAGTTGTTATACTGTTTCATAACGATGATTCATCAACTTTCAGTTTCCTTACAAGCACACACATGTTGGTGTACTTGAACGTCTTTCATCGTGGCTCATGACTCCTAAAACTATACAACTCTGCCTGTCTAGATGATGTTAGGTATTTAGAATTCCGCTTATGCATGAATTGGTGATGATTGCTTATGATATTCCTTTAGTCTCAAAATCCAGCATAAAAGTAGTATACAGATTAGTTATGTTCAGTCTAGTCAGACCAACCTAGAAATGGCATATAGATATGTTACATTGAGAAATCCCAACATCAAGCCTAAAAATAGTATAATGATTTGTTATATTTAAACAGTCTGATATTCATTGACATTGCTATATTGGTGTGTGCCTAGAACTGAAACAAGGGGATGCATGGTCGTGATGTTCTTAAATTCCTATCATGGAATTGTTACATAATGAAAGAATAATTAAAAGATTTAAGATGCAAATGTGCAGGTTCCTGCAGTCTATTGGTGGTATAAGACTTCCAGCCATGCAGCAGAGCTAACTTCCGGGTACTATAACCCGACAAACCAGGATGGGTACTCTCCAGTTTTTGAAGTTCTGAAGAAACATTCAGTGACAGTGAAGTTTGTTTGCTCAGGACTGCATGTATCGAGTCAGGATAATGATGAAGCACTGGCTGATCCAGAAGGTTTGAGTTGGCAGGTGATGGCCCTTGCTCATGTCCCTTCTCTTTGAGCTCTGTAGCTTTTATAGTGTCAGTATTGCTAGTGGCTTTGGTCAATGCTGAGTGAACCCTAGAGTTCCCTGGTGTTTGAAAGGCAACAACTCAGTATGAATTGTTGAACTAGGCAGTGTTAAATATAATTTAAAAAGTATGCTTAATGATGTGGATATGTTTATCTGTATTCAATTTGAGTGATGCTAGCTTCTCATTCGTTCCTACAGGTTTTAAATTTAGCCTGGGATCAAGGATTGCTTGTAGCTGGTGAAAATGCACTTTCATGTTATGATAGAGACGGATGCATGAGAATAGTTGAGATGGTGAAGCCAAGGAATGATCCTGATCACCGCCACTTTTCATGTTTTGTATACCAGCAACCAGCTCCTCTAGTTCAAGGGGCAATTTGCTTTTCAGAGTTGGATTTTTTCATTAAGTGCATGCATGGTAAGTATTCTCACAGAGCAGTAACATTTAGTGAGAAGTATTCAATTTGATGGTGTTTTTGGATAATTTGGTTGGTGTTTTTTGATAAGGAATTTAATGGGTGTTTAAACAGTGCATTAGCATGAAATTCATCTATTCCCTATTTTGTTCTTCTCTTCTTTTTCACTATTTTCTTCACTCACACTTAAAAGAAAAATTATTTCATACTTTGTTGTAGCCCTAAAATAGTTCTACTTAATGGTCAAAAGTAAATACATCATAGTTACCAAAAAGCTCCTTAGACAACAGGGATTCAAATGTGCTGTAGGGCGTACCACTGCACAGTTTCTTGATGGTTTCTTGCTGTTACATTTAGCTGAGATAAAATTGCCCTATTTCTACTGTGCACTTTTTAAGAAGCATTTTTCTCTGAACTGTAATGACTAAAGACACTGGTGGCTTTATGACATACCGGTGTTATTAGATCATTTTCTGTGGATACCAGGGATACAGAAAAGAAAAGGTCGTGATGTGTTGCCAATATTACTTATTAGAGGTTTCCTTTATAAAAATGGTTAAGAGTGGGATTATTCCTTTTGGCTTGAGTAGGCATAGTCTGCTTGTTCAGGAAGTTAATAGATGGTTGGATGCTATTACCACTACAAGATTGTAGTCTCCGTAGCTCATGTTTTAATTTAACTTTTCCTGCAGCTGCTATTGGCCCATAGATAGTCTTTCACCCAAATTGTAGTGATGACAACTGTCTGTTTAAAAACTTCATAAAGCATAAATCATTATTAATCTTACAAAGCTTTTCCAATTGTGTTTGCAGGTGAGATAGCTGGAGATCTAGTATCGTGTTAAAGATTGAATTCTGTGTTCTTTCAGAGGATGTTAAATAACAGGGATGGAGTTTTCAGTTGCTCATGCTGGTTTCATCCAAGGTAGAAGGAGACATGAGGTTCAAAAGTTTCATAATAGTTGTTCTAGATTTCAATATGATTGGTTCCGGCCAAAGAAGTGACAGGATAAACTTCAAGTTCAATTTGCGGTGTCGTCTAACTCATGTTTCTTGTAAAGGCAGTTTCAGATCACAGAAGAAAAAAAACGAACGAAAAAAGAGGCAGTTGTATGTGGTGCAAAGCCAGATGTAACTTTTCTTTTTTAATTCCTCTCTCTGTGTATTGTAGTATTAAAAGGCATATTTAGCTGTGTAAATCAAGTTTGTGTAATTTAACAAAGACGCTCTGGTCAAAATAGAAGGCATTGCACTGAAAGAATTGAGCAAGAAAGAGGTTCAGTCAAAATTAATGGAATCATCTTCTGAACTGTGGTTCTAACAGATATCAATGTTTCTTTTATTATGAATTGGGCCCAGGGCCCAGAACAAAACAAGAAGACAAGAAAACTATCCACTTTAGAATGTTTTACTCGGAATGTTATGTATCTATGAATTTTTGCAAGCAAATGTGAAATAGTTACTGACTAAGATTCTCTCAGTTAGAAAAAGTGTTTATATTTTAGATGAGGAGCTCCCATGCCCTTAAGGGATGTTTTCAAATGCATAAGAGTTTTTCAAATCGCAAGAATAAAGCTCGTTTGGTATTAGAGATTGAGTGGGAGGATTTTGGACATGGATTGGGCCCAATTTAAGTAATTGGATTTGGAGTTGACCTAAATTCATCTAATATTTCGTAGGCCGAAACATGGCATTTGAAATAACTTATTAAATTAGAAATTTGGAAGGATTTCAACAATTTTTTTTTAGTACAAGTGATAGTTAAAATTATAGGAGAAGGGGTTTTTCACACACACGCATACACCTAAGATGCAATGGAGGTTTTTCACACACAAGCATACACCTAAGATTTGCAACGGAGGTTCATACATGGTAAACTTAAGTAAATAGAGTAATATATAAATAAATTAGAGTAAAAAGACAAGACATTTACTTAAATGTTTGGAATGAAAATAAGGCAATATAAGGTGGGCTTACCCAGCCTGGAATGTGTGGTGATGTAGAATTGGTGAATGAAAAAAGAGGAAAAAAAAGCTAAAAATAAAATGGAAGAATGAAAACATTTTAGAGTTGCATTTAAAAATTACCAGTATTTTGAAAATAAGGAGGAACATAAAAAAATGAACCCATTTGAAAACCAATTTTCAGTTTCCAGTTTTCGTTTGTGAAAAATTGCAAACAGGAAACTTTGTTTAGGGTATTCGTATTCGGTACCCAAAATTGTGCCACGTGGCTAATGCGCCTCCAAATTAACTTTGAAAAGAAAAAACAAAAAGATTTCGCTTCACCCGGCTATTTTTCATTCGGTGGTAACAGTCTGATTCTTTGGCGCTTTTAAACCGACTTTCCCTGAAGGGGAAGATACAGACAAAGCCCAAACCCTAATCTGGAAAAAAACAGCAACGGTTCTGAGAAAATTTCATTTCATTTTCCTCGACTTTCCTTCGCTCTCCTTAAACTCATCTCAATGGCGACTGAATCGGCAGATTCGTACATTGGGAGCCTCATAAGCCTAATTTCCAAGTACGAAATACGTTACGAAGGGGTTCTCTACTTCCTCAGCGTCCAAGACTCCTCCATTGGCCTCAAAAACGGTACGTTTCGCTTTTCCATTTCTTCGTCTGTCTGTGATTTTCGCACTTTCACATTTACAGATATGATCGCATGTCTGTTTGATTGATAAAATGTCCCTTACGCTAGGCTAGGGTTTAGTTTTTTCCCTGTTTTTTTTTTCGCAAATCTCTGTGTGTGCATATACAAGTATGTATGCTTGTGAAGTTCTTATATATTTGTTATTTGGATCATATTTCTGGCAGTGTATGTAATTTCTATAAGAAACATAATCTCAAATGTGTATAAATGACTGTATTTTGTGCTGCTTAGTTGTTGTAGTTTATATCTGTCAGTACTTAAGGAACGGGGTTTAATTGGCCAATAAATTCTTGCCACAAATTATTTAGTTTGGCAAGAAATCCTTCTGTGAGCTTGAAAATAAAGCAGTATTTTAGAGAACGTATTGCTTGCAATCTAATTGTTTTTTCATGATAAAGTTTTCATCATACTCATTAGATGTAATCTTTCACCATATCTTTTTATATTGAGTCGAAACTTGTAAGTTACAGTACTAAGGGTTAACTTTGTTATTAATGTTCTGCGGTCAACATCGTACAATGTTCTTAATGTCTTGAGATCTTCTAGGTAATAAAATGAGAAAGAGAAAGAGATGACTCAGTTCAATGTTTACAATGTCTTAAGTTTTCTATCAAGTAATATTCTATTTTTTCAAAGACTATTTTATACACTAGTTGCACTTAAGTGAAATTGCTATCTGTTCTACTTATGTTGTGCATACAACTTGTGTGCATAGACAACATTTTAGCACACCTGGTTTACAGTCTCATACCTGAATTTAGTTAAAATTAAAACATTTGTAGGCATAAGTTACATAAAACTCTTCTTGTCTTCTATAGTTGGGAAATCAAACATTTTGAATGTATGGACTTCTGTTTGATATTGCAGTTAGGTCATATGGAACAGAGGGGCGTAAGAAGGATGGCCCACAAGTTCCTCCAAATGATAAGGTTTATGAATATATTCTGTTTAGAGCAAGTGACATTAAGGTAAGAGGGAGACATAGTATACTTGATTACTGTTTACTCTTATCTCATTTTCCTTTTATTTATTTTGTTAGTTCTTGCTTTGAGGTGGCAGGTTTTTATTTTATTTATTTAATTTTAATTTTAAAATTTTTTGTCTTGGAAATGTCATTGTAATTTCTATTTTTTTTTTTTTGTTTATTCTTTATCTTCATTGTAAATTTCCTTTATACCATGCTTGTAATTTGTAAGTTTACTGGAAGAGACAAATTTTTCTGATTCTAAATTGATGTAGAACCAGAAGAGAAGTAGTTAGAAAATAGGGAGAACCAGAGAAAAACACATGATAGAGGTCTAAGCAGAGAAGAACGAGAGATGGAAGAGACTGAGAAAGAGAAGGCCAAGTTAGGATAAACTCAAATTCTTTGTTATCAAATCAGATAGGTGAAAGTATGAAATTCCAATCATAATAAGGCCAGTTTATATATGCAATCCTTTAAGATTATAGTCGCATATCAATTATCAATAAAGCTAATAAATTACTAGCCCCCAAGTTCCATGTTAATTAAATATAATTTAAACTTAAGATTTTGCCTACACACAAAATTATCTTCTTGCATTCATCCTTAACTTTGTTGGCATTTTGTTCTCCCATTGGATAATATCATCAATCAAAACTCCTTTATGATGTAGATATTTGTATCTATTACATTGTTGCATTAGAGGAAGAAATAGAGGAGGGAGAAATGGAAGGAGAGGAAGAGAGGAAGTGGTTAGGGTTTCGATTTTGATAATAGTTCCTAATCCCAGTCATCTTTGGTTTTTTTGAGGCCTATTATATATAATCGGCAGTCCAAATCTGCTAAGGAAATCCTGACAGCAATAGAAATATGGATCCTAATAGTTTAAGAAATCTTAATTTAAATTAATGAAACCCAATATAAGATAAAAATCCCAAAGTTGAAATAAAATGGGAAGGTCCTAAATTGGTACAAACCTACTTACATCATTTTTCTGGCTACAAGAATTTGAAATTTTATTAACACTCGGGTAGTGCCATTCATGCTTGTTGAAAAGGTTGAAGTGAGGTGAAGACGACCATCAGCAGCAGGGTTCATAGCCCTAGGCTTGAAGATCTAGGACTAATCTGAGCACATGAAGGTGTTTCAAAAGGGTAACAAAAGGGTAACTGTAGGCTCTCCAAATCAACATGAAAATTATCATACGTTCTCACAAGAATCATTGTTAAGTCATGGCTGAAAACAAAAATCCAAGAACAACTAAGTAGAAGTTTAGAGTGTAGCTGCATATCATTCTTTGTGGAGTTGGGTTAGGGATGTTAAAAACGATATTGGAAGTTTAATGTCCCATTGAAGGTAGCTGGGGAAGGTTCTAGATTCTTTAGAGGCTACTAATTATATGATAATCACAGATTGTGATGCACGGATTTCTTCAGGCACGTTGCTCCTTTTTTTTTTTTTTTTTTTTGGTGAAAGGCATGCTGCTCTTTGAATTTTTAGTATGTAACATAGACAAAGAGATTACCCTGCTCTGTGTGTGTGTGTGTGTGTGTATAATATCTCTGTAAACCTCTTTAAAAGCCTCTACTTCACTCTTTAGCTGTTTTGGTTGATCTTAAATTCTTACTGATCTAGCTCATTATAAAGAAAAAAAAGTGCAGATCTGTCAACAATTTCTTTAATTATATAATGGGGAAACTGAGAAACTTGAGCATGCAATGTTCTGTGTGACCGGCCTTTTAATTGGTTTTCTTCTCTATGTTGTATGAAAATTATTGCATGTATCCGGCCTTTTTATCCTACTTGTGGTTTCCGTGACCTTTTGAGGCATGAGACCCCCTGTGATGTTCAAACTGACATCTTTATCAGCATCACCTTGAGTATATTATTGTTCCTTTCCCTCTTCTTCCCTCTGTTTTATTAATTTTTATGTGGCATGGAAGGTGATACTTCAACTAGCTCTCTCTCTCTCTCTCTCTCTCTCTCTCTCTCTCTCTCTCTCTCTCTCACACACACACACACACACACACACACACACACACTCACTCACTCACTCCCTCACTCTCTACCCTTCCCTCTCTCCCAGAACACAGACGTGCATTTTTTTTGCTAGATTTCTCTTAGAGCATGAGATAATTTTATGACTGATGTTGATGAACGAGATCTCATTTTGATGAAAACATGCCTAGACAATTAAACAAATGAACATATTGGGATGCTAAATATGATAGACTATTCATGTACTGAAAATGTGCCTATTTTCACAATTATAGGATTTGCAAGTTAAGTCTCATCCGCCTGCTCAAAGAGAAGAACAAACTCATGATGATCCTGCTATTATACAGGTATTGCCACTTGGTTACATACCTTTGCGCACATGCAGACACACTCGCACATAAAATGACATATGCATTTATAATCTCTGAGTAAATTGGAAAATATGATTTATATATTTATTTATTTTCTTTGCAGTCACACTATGCTGGGGTGCCTGTAAGTTCTCCACCATCAGCATTAGGTGGAGGTAAGAATTTGGTAGAAACAACTCATTGGCAGGATACCCCTGCTTTGACTAGTAGAGGCCATATTGGTGTATTGCCTTCATATAGTTCTTCAATTGAAGTTGGTACATCAGGACATTCCTCTTTTACTCATATTGCTAGTCCTCCAGCACTTTCTTTTCCGATGTATTGGCAAGGATACAATGGGGCATCACTTGATATGTCTGATCATCCACATCACCGTATTCCTTTGCAATCTCCACAGCCCTTGACAATGCAGAATAAGGCTCCTGAAAATCACGCATCTATAGCTGTTGGCTTGGCCACTACATCAGAATCTCTGACCCCTATAATTTCGTCTTCTACACCAACTTTTGTACATCCAAACTTTTCTACCTCTGTCCCTCCTGTACATTTTTCTTCTCTTGATATGCCTACGTCCTTGGCTGCACAGGTATCTTTACCATCTCATTCTATACCTCTAAATGCTAGCCGACTAACTATGTCTTCGTTGCCTTCACCTTGCCAAGACTTAGACATAATTGAAACACAAATTGCTACTAAAGCTGTTTCTGATTCAGTACCTGTTCTACCTGCACAGTCCATGCCTTATCCTGGATTGTTTTCTGTGGGTTCTGATCAAGGTCCCTTGCTAACACCACCCCCATCTTTGTTAACTCCTGATCAATTGGCACCATCTAGATCGCACATACTTTCTTCCTCACAGAAACTCTACCTTGATGGAAGGGATATCGGCATTTTGATGCCAACCTCATCTGGATCTTCATCCTTGATTCCTCCTGTAACTCGAGCACCATTATTGCCGTTGCCCACTTCCCAACAGGTGAGATTCGAAAGTTGCATTGTCTGCGTATACTTTCTGATAACTACTTTTCTCTTTTTTAATCCTTGTCTGTTTTCAGATATTAATGCAATTGATTGTGTTTTATAATCCAAATATGTTAGTGCTTCCATAATGAAGGCTCTGTGAAATTCTGCATACTAGACTTAGACCTCATATTTCTGCATTTTAATGTGCTCTGTGTGTTTATGAACTATCAGAATCCCATATATCTAGGTTTATCTTGACTACTGAAAAATAAGAAAATCTTTATACTTTCAAGGAAACTTCCCGCCAAGATGAAAAGTATATGGAAACAGTTTTATTTTAGCAATTGTGACTTACTAAAAAGAGGAATGTTATTAGAACTAAGGTGATGATGTTTTTTTGGATGATCAAATGCTTGTATTTAGGCCCTGTATACAGTATAACTGATCATATATTTAACTCTAATAGTTTTTTTGCTATGTATAATATATATTTTGGGGCTGGAATTATCACACAATGACCTCCATGTTTGTTGTGCTTTTTGCTTGCTGGTGTGGTTGTGTGCGTGTGTGGAATGGATCGAGGCAGAAACAAGTGATTTTGGAAGGAAGCTTGACCAGAAATCTTAGAAGTGTGTAATTGCATTCTGAAGCACACATTTCTCTACTTGATATGGATGCATGCACTTAAAAGTAGTGGAAGTGTGGTGTACATTTAGAAGTGCATTACCACATGGAAGTATGGTTTTATGATCCAGTTTGTCATGCCATCTTGCTGTCGGTATATTGAGCATTCTTGTTGTGCTTAGGGGAAATATGCATGTTATTTTCCTTTCGTATCTTACTGAAAATATTAACGTCAGCAGAAGCATAGTTCTATTTGTTTTAATTTCTAGATGTTTCCTGGATTAAATATCATGACTTGGCATTCTGGTAATCTATTTCATTGTTCTGTTATATAATGCAGTCTCCATACTCAGCTACACCGTATACTGAGGAGTTTGATTTTCTAGCCATGAATGAGAAGTTTAAGAAAGATGAAGTATGGGGTTACCTAGGAAAGGAAAAACAAAGTGACCAAACAGAAAGAGTGGATAATAGTGGAACTGGTCAATGTGTGGATGTCAAAGAAGGTTCTGGCCAGATACCCAACACAAAGGTAGGACATGGATTGTTATACACTGGATCGTTTAGCAGTCCAGTGCAAATTGTGAACTATTGATAATTCATTATTTTTTGTTTGTTTCATGTAGCCTGCGTATAACAAGGATGATTTCTTTGACACAATTTCATGTAATTCGCTCAACCGTGGAGGAAGGAATGGACATAGGTTTTCTGAGAGAATGAGGCAGGATACTGAGGTTTGCCAAGTTATTGTTCTTTTTTTTTTTCTCTTATTGAATATTACATACAAAAGTGATAGTAAGTCATAGTTGGGTGATTTAGTAATTTTGTGTCATTATTTCTTTTCCAGACATTTGGAAATTTCCAGCAGAGATATAATCTTGGCTATGGTGGTTATGGTGCTGGACGTGGTGGTAATTACCGCGGTCCATATCAATGGGGAAGGGGTTATGGCTACGGCGGGAGGGGACGTGGTGGGAACATGCCCTTCTAATGTCAATTTGTGTTTCAATGTTCACTCAAGGTCCATGATTGCGTGTCTATGGTTTCTTTTTACCTCATTCTAGACATTGAGGACTGAATCTCAAAGGTAAATGTTGTGGACATTTTGAGATCTTCATGTATGTTAGAGGATTCGGCTGGTTCATACCGTTTTAGTGCCCATGAACTGGCCTTTGCTTCCCTTGTTTAATGCAAATATTGTCCATTATACAATCAGTAGAAAGAGAAATCAAATGCTGGTGTAGTTTTTACTTCTGCTCTCTCTCTCTCTCTCTCTCTCTCTCTCTCTCTCTCTAGAATGTCTTTGCAAGAGAGAATCGCTTGCATGTTTTTTTTAAGGAACACATGCTGGAGCACCATTGTGGGTTGCTTAAACTTTGGTTGCCACACATCTAAATAATAAATTTAAGAATAAACTGCATATGTTTCATTTAATTAATAGGAATAATTACCTCCCCTTTCCTTTAAAAACATAAATAAAATCATTTCCTCTCTTTCTTTGTGTCATTATTTGTCCTCCTTTTGTTGAAGATCCCTTTCTAGTAGAATTGTTAATTGTACGCAGTGGAGTCAGGCAGATGAGGTTGTAAGTAAATAAGTAGATAGTGCTTTTCTTTAGTGGGTTGGGTTCCAAGGTGGTTGCTCTTTTCAATCCACTGAATGCAAAGATCATTTTGAAAAGTATTTCTTTTGTCAAGTATTATTTTTTTGGTCAGGTAACAAACAATGGATACAATGGAAATTGTTAATAAACATTCTTAGGGTGCATTTCAAGGTCTGACATTTTCATGTTTTGGCAACCTTTTTTTCTTTTGGGTCATATGACCAAAGAGTAGACTTTATAGAAATTCATAACAAACCATGCCCTTTTGTGTATTAATAAAAATAAAAATTGTAGTGCATCCTTCGGAAGTTGGAGGTTTGGGCTATACTATACATTTTCAATTTAGTAGATTGGTGTGTCCTGTTGTATTTTGTTTGACAAAGTGATAGTTTAAACTATTCTAATTTACGGGGAGGGCGATTGAACTCGGTGCAATGGGTGAGCACACTGCCTTGACCAATTGACATAACTCATGTCTGTGGTGGGGAGAGGAATTGGTACTCTACCCCAAAAGTTGTCTTTATTCTCTATGACTTTGTGTTCAACTTGCTTTGCTCTTTTACTTTAGAACCTTCATCAACTTGGGTCTTCCTCATGGTTGTGATGATGATTAAGCCGAGCGTGGAACCAATTGCAATTAGAACCAGAATTCCTGAGCCAATATATATTCCTTGTTTGACAAAGTAGCATTGGCCATCCAGCCATCCTTGTCCGTAGGGTTGGTCTCTGCTCATGCTAGTTGCTGCGCTCAGCAATGTGACTGCTATTACAAAGCTGGTCCTGCAACAATGGCCCATTTCCAAAATTCATTATCTCAATCCGCGTTTTCCCGTTCTCATGTCTTATTAATGTTTCTTAAATTGAGACACTTCCAGCTGAGAGCTGATCTGTCCATTTTCTTAGGAACTATTTTTTTCATTTTTTTTTTTTGGGGTTTGAAGAAGAAAATAGGCTTAATTGCTTTATTGCATCTTGAAATTATGGTCAAATCTCACATTGCCTTTCGAGATTCAAAATGACCCAACTTGTACCATTTACTGATGTTTTGCGTCTTATTTTACCCTCCACCGTTAAAGTCTATTAAAAAGTCCGTTAAAAACGTTGACGTGACATTAGTGAGACCCATTGTTGTACCAAAATATATGTCACATGTTAGCGTTTGCAACGGATTTTTTGACAGACTTGAGGCCATCTCCAGTCATAGGGCTAAATGTAGTCCAGGGCTAAAAATTTAGCCCTCCAAAATATTAATTTTTTAAAAAATAGTGCAGGGCTAAATTTTTCCATCTCCAGCCATGTAGGGCTATATTTTAGGATCCTTCATATTTTATTATATATATCCAGCTATCACATCAACTTACTTTACTATTGGCTTTTAAAAAGAAAATGCATGGGCCCACAAAAATTTGGCCTAGACTAAAGGTGGGCTATATGTGGCCTAGTTGGGCTAAAGGGCCAAATGTGGCCCTCCAAATTTGGCCAAAATTTTATTTAGCCCATGGCTGGAGATGGGTTTTGCATTATTTTAAGGCTATATTTGGGAAATAGCCCATGACTGGAGATGGTCTAACGGTGAAAGATAAAGTGAGACGCAAAAAATCAGTAAAGCATGTAAAGTGGGTCACTTTGAATTTTCAAATTGCAATGTGAAATTTAACTATAGTTTGAAGGGGTACTAAAGCAATTAAGCTAAGAAATGTGTGGTCTCCCCAAACCCACTCTAGTTTCCAAGTAAAGGTGACCCACATTGAGAAACGTCTTAAAACAGGCGGAACTGGTTATGGCCTTATCTGGGGTTGGATAGTTTATTTTATCTCAATTTCTGAAATTTCAATCATGAAGGATCAAGAGGAGAAATAGAAATAAAAATTGTAGCAGGCAGCTATTTTCTTATATTGCGTATACGGTAGGAACTTGTCAGCCGTAAACCAAAGGGATAGATATTGAGGAGGAGATTGAAAACCTACCAAGAGATGCACACAAGAGCCATCCAAATCGTTGGTGTTTTTGCTTTGGAACTGATACTGAAATCACTACCACTCTTCTTCTTTCTCTCTCTTGAACAAAAATAAGTGCAAACTATCAAATTCCCCACCATCTGAGCTGCAAACAAACATATCAAGGCTGCAACTCCAAACCCAAATGCCTGACTTTCTGGCAAATGACAGAGTCTTCCAACCACCCTCAGCTCCTCCTCCTGCAAATCAAATACCACAATTGATCAAAAAATTAAACTAGTAATTATTATTATTAAGATCAAAAGTGTGTTTATGTAATGTATTTATGCATGTATGTATGTATGTACCTTTGTTTTCTTAATCTCTGCGGCTATGCATGATATGAAGGAGACAAGGCCAAGGGAGGCAACTACAAAAAGAATTAGCACCAACTCATATTGGTGTTTCTCCATGAGAATTGAGAAGGATGCTGAGAGCTTATTGAGAGAAGCTTGAAATTATAAACAGAGGAGGAGGAGGAGGGGTCTTGGATTTTACTCAAAGTATTGAAAATATAATATTTGGTGGTGGTGATGGTGGGCTTTTGGGTTTAGGTGTAGACAGCAGGTAGGTACCAGTCTTCTTCCTCTCTAGTTGTTGTTGAGACTTTCTTCTCCCAAACAATTCTTCCATTGCTTTGGAGGTGGAGAGAGATACCATTCGGTTTACGTATTAGACGGTTTTGGAATATTGTGCTAAGCTTTGGATCAGACTAAGCACCTAAATATCTATTTTAAAATTGGTGCTAGTCAACGGCTTCACTATTGAGATGCGCAACTCATCAGGGATTTGAAGAATTATACGAAGAAAATCACGGACGGATTTAACGCGGCTTTAGACTTGGGATGACTCTAAAACGAAGTCATTTTTTTTGGTAGATGTAGTCACATAGATTAGGTCATTTGGCTAAAGTAGTGTGTCCTTTTCTTACACTCGAGTTCAATTTTTCTAAGAATATGTGGGATATCAATTTGTCCAAAAAGAAAAGAAAAGGCCTTTCTTTTTACTAATTACCAAATAATTTTTTGTATTATTATTATTATTAACATTATTCCAAGTGAAAATAAGAAATATTTGGTGTCTCTCACACACTAGTATGGTATGGGATGGGGACCATTGTTTTAGAACCGCACTTCATTTCGATAAAGTATAATTTTGTAATTAGAAGCATTGATTTACTACGGTTCCCACCGTTTGAGGATTCTTTGGTGTTCTTTCATAAGAGTGAGAGGTGCAACTTTTGATTTCAATTTTATTCGTTTAACCTTCAAGGGAAAGATTTGTGGATGCCATAAAGGAAGGATGGCTGGCTAGTAGGTGGATTTTGAAAACTAATTAAGACACAATTTATAATTGAAAGAGATGTCCCTTCCCTTTGTCTTTCAGGCATAAGTGCTCCACATGCTTCATTTGGGTTGTCTAAAAACTCCATGGCTCGTTTGTTTAGGTGGATTTGGATTTGAGAACCCAAATTTAAATGTTTGGGCCCAATTTTTAGAGCTGATTTAGATATGAAGGAAATTCATTGGGACTTAAAATAATAATAATAATAATAATAATACAAGCGATAAATCTAAATAGGGGACGTGAGTTTCTCACACACACACTACTAACTAACGTGTCATGGGAGTCTGAACTTGAGACCACTGGTATGCAAGTTGAGACCCTTTTTCACTAGGCTAGAGTAGAATTTGAAATAACATATAAAACTAAGAAATTGTATGGATTTCTCTCCCCTCTGACATCTCTCTTATGCAATTTCTCACTTATCCTATACTACCTCTCCTCATCCCTTCGCTTTCGAGGCTTTGAGCCATACGACATTTGCATAGCAAATACATAGGGATAGACTAAAACCAATCCACCCTCTTTTACCCCAAGGGATCATAATGTAAAAGTTCTTAAAAAAATTTGGGATAGAAATAACACTCTTATATTGACATTAATTGCTAAGAAAGTAGACAATCCAAATAATGGTAAAGGACCCGTAGTGTAGTAGTTTGGAGCAATTGCTCCCTCATAAAAGGTTTTGGGTTCGAATCCTAGTATCTGTGTAGTGTGTGTAAAAAGGAGGGACCATAAATGATTTAATTGCCTTGACATACATTATCTGAAATTTTATCCATAAAAACAAATCACTATTTTTTGTCAAATAAAACGAACAAAAAAGGAAAGATTATTTTTCGATCTGCATGAAAAAGAAGGATTAGAAAAGAGAAAGCAAAAAAAACTTGAAAAATAAAAGGGTTAGAAAAGGACTTGGTCTTGCAAGGAGTTGATGAGTTCCTTCCCAAGAATTCAAAGAGGAGGCAAATAGAGAGAGGAATTGGAGGGTTTTTTTTGGGTGAAAGGAATTGGGGGTAAGCGTTTGGGTGGATTCATAGTCGAGTAAAGAGGGGAGATGCTGTTGTGCTGTTCCTTTTATTTATTTATTTATTTCTAAAGCCTAGCTCAAAACGACATAATTTTGAGGTCGGGTCATTAAAAAAAAAATTTGAATGCACCTGGACCAAAACGACGTCGTTTTGGCCAGCCACTTAAAAACAAATTAGAACCTTGCGGGTGCAGCAGTTGGGCGCTAATTTGTGCAAGGCTTTGGCCTTTGGGGACTTTCATCAAGCAGGTTGTGTGCACACTTGGGGTTGAGCAGCTACTAGCCAAGGGGTCACCTGAGACTTCCACAACCCTTTTTTTTGTCATCCAAGAGGTCGTGCAACCCCTTTTGTCCCTTAGTGCATCCGCTACTAGGCTCAAACTCTTAAAGCTCGATATTTTCCTAATACTATTTTTTTAAAGCTAAAAAGGGGGGACTTTGTTGGGTTTTTAGGGTGAAAAGGTGAACAACAAAGTGATTTTATTTATTCCACAATAGATGGGTACAAGGCTTTATACAAGACTAGGCTTATTGGCCTTCAACAACTAGAAATTGTTTACTAGGCTTATTGGCCTTTTTCACTTTTTGGTGGCTATTTGGACTTTTTTCTCTCTTAGCTTTTGTACAAGAGACATTATCTATTTATACACAAAAGCTGCCGCCATTGTCCTGCAGCCATTGTCCTCTTCTCATAGCCACTACATTATAATATTATTACTTTATTATAAGATTTTTATTAAGAATTTTCTAGAAGCTTACAACAATTATTAAAGCTTAAATTTGGTAGACTTTTCTTGAGTTTTCTAATTTTTTCTAGATTTTTCTAAACTCTTCAAGTGTGTATTAAATTTAACACTTCTCCTTAATGCACACTTGGAGCTATATTGCTAGATATTCTGATCTTGTTGATGCCATATTCTTTGCTCCTGATGATAATTGAGCTGCAGTCTCTGTCTTCCAGTCATTGCCACTGCTATTGATATGCCAATTTGTGTCGACTTTTTCTGATGGTGCTAGACATGCATAGAACACATGCTCGTACTTATCATTTTCTTCTGTGTAGTTAGCTTGATAGTTTTTCTTGAATCGACAATCTTTTTCTATATGCCCAAATCTTTTGCAGTTCCAGCATTTTGGTATGCCTCGGTACCAACAATGTTTCTCTTGGTGGCTTGTCTTTTTGCAAACCCTACACGGAGGATAGTCTTTCCTCTCTACAATTTCTCTTTTATTTTCCCAATTATTTTTGGGTTCATTTTCTACTTCTCTAGAATTTTCTTTAAATTTTCTTTCATCATCTATAGACTTCTGAGACCTTAAATTTAGTTTCGACTGGAAGGCACTTTCAACTGGACTTTCATTTCGCCTACTCAGTCTTTTTTCATATGCTTCTAGAGAGCCCATTAATTCTGTCATTGACAGACTAGTTATATCTTTTGTCTGTTCAATAGCAGTTACTAGTGGATCATACTTATTAGTGAGACTGATAAGTATTTTTTCTACAATTCTTGAATCATAAACTTGTTCTCCATAGGCTCTCAATTGATTAACTATTTCTTTCACTCTAGCATAGTATTCTTGTGTGGTCTCAGAATCTTTCATTTTAATATTTTCAAAATCTCTTCTCAAAGTTTGTAGTTTAACTGCACGTACCTTGGCATTTCCTTGAAACTCCTCCTTCAAAGTATCCCATGCTTCTTTTGATGTTGTGGCTCCCATAATCCTTGGAAAAATAGTGTCATCCAAAGCTTGTTGCAGCGCAAATAGAGCCTTTGCATCCTTCTGCTGATCTTTCTTTAGCTGCCTTAATTGTTCCGCAGTTGGATTTTCTGGATTATTGAAGCCATTATGAACTATGTCCCATAAATCTTGAGACATAAAATAAGTCTTCATCTTGATGCTCCAGAAATCATAATTTTCTCCAACGAAGATTGGAAATGGGATAGAAGTTTGGCTAGCGGTAGACATGATGGAGGACTATATCGAACCCTTACGCCCAAGGTGATCGAGCTTTGCTATGATACCACTTGTTGGGTTTTTAGGGTGAAAAGGTGAACAACAAAGTGATTTTATTTATTCCACAATAAATGGGTATAAGGCTTTATACAAGGCTAGGCTTATTGGCCTTCAACAACTAGAAATTGTTTACTAGGCTTATTGGCCTTTTTCACTTTTTGGTGGCTATTTGGCCTTTTTTCTCTCTTAGCTTTTGTACAAGAGACATCATCTATTTATACACAAAAGCTGCTGCCATTGTCCTGCAGCCATTGTCCATGTCGGTGGACATGGCTTCTTCTCATAGCCACTACATTATAATATTATTACTTTATTACAAGATTTTTATTAAGAATTTTCTAGGAGCTTACAACAATTATTAAAGCTTAACTTTGGTAGACTTTTCTTGAGTTTTCTAATTTTTTCTAGATTTTTCTAAACTCTTCAAGTGTGTATTAAATTTAACAGACTTGCTTCTTGGTTGTGGGCAAGCCTATTGCAAGGGAGAGATTTGATAAAGAATGAGGCTCTCTCGCAGGTTTCGAATGGCAGTCATGTGATAAGGAGGTATGGAAGCTAGTTTAGAATTTAAAAGCTCCCTCAAAAATTCAAAACTTTCTCTGGAGAACCTTGAGGAGCTGTCTTGCTACAAAGGCTAATCTTTTCCGAAGAAAGATTGGGATTTCTCCAATGTTCCCCAAGTGTGGTGATGAAAGCAAATTCGTTGAACATATGCTGCTTCGATGTCCCTGGGTGGAGCCTATCTGGTTTGGCAGCCATCTCAATATGCGGATTGATAAAAGAACTATCACTATGCTGGACATATGGCTTTTATCCCTCTCTACGAGTTTGAATGGCAATCCGGGAGACAAGGACAATATCATGACTAGTATATTGGTTACATTTGTTGGAACATATGGAAAATGCAGTGCAAGGCAACAATCAAATCGCACCCGCTAGCCCTAACAGTTGTAATTTGTGAATCACATGCAGCTTGTTGTAGCTACCTTATTGCACAAGCCTCGAAGAAAGCAAGTCGCATACCCCTCTCACTTGGAGAAACACTTCCATGAAACGGGGATAGCACTATTTTGCTATCCCCGGTCAATCACGGTATGCCACATGTGATAACTTTTCCACGTGTCAATCTGTGATTGGCTAGGGATAGCAAAACAGTGATATCCCCATTTCATACAAGTTTTTCTGCCTCACTTGAGGCCCAAACTCCTTTATGTCCTTCTTGCAAATGGTGTTGTAAAAATTTATGTGGATGCTTCTTTGAAATCTGAGCACCACAAGGCATGTATTGGAATGGTATTACATGATACTAGATGTGTTTTTGCTGCGGGCTTTGCTTGCTCTATTGCTGCAAATTCCACCATTGAAGTGGAGATTCTGGCGATTTTAGAAGGCTGTAACTTTGATGTCTAGTAGGGGCACACCAGAGTAGTCATTGAATCTGATTCCAAGGAGGCCATGTCTTGTCTTAATTGTTCAATACCGTAGGGCAAGTGGCAGCTCTATCCAATTTTATGCAATATCAGAAATTCCAGCTCTAACTTTCGCGAATGTAATTGGTCATGGGTCCTAGGACTGCAAATTGGCAGCCGATCACTTAACCAAGTTATCCTTGTCGAGGATGAGCCCCTCTATTTAGGTCAACCGATCCCATCCTCCTTGATTGGGATCTTGGACAAGGATGGTCTTCCAAGCCCTCCGAATCGTAGTGCTTGAGGAATGCTAGGTGTGTTGGTGTAGATGGCTTGATACAAGTCATGATGTGTAAATCCTACATCAGAGAATACAATCTACAATTCAAATATAGGTAGTCTACTCCTAATTGCACCGAGACCTTTTAAGTTAAAACCCCACACTTAGAGGCCAATTCTACCTAACCTAACCCAAGGATTGGATCTAGGTGGTTAAGGTGGGGTCAATATCAATGCATGGTTTAGGGGTGCATTTTTGCTCACCACTTTAACCATAGGTGTACCCTCACCACCATCCTCAATGCTTGACACGTGTCCATAGACATAACCATAGTTAACTTTTGCTTTGTATTTATGGAATCATGATTACACCTATGGACACGTGTCAAGCATTGAGGATGGTGGTGAGGGTACACCTATGGTTAAAGTGGTGAGCAAAAATGCTCCCTGAACATATAATGGACTCCTATTGGGCCCGTTGGTAAAACCAGATGAACTTTCGACGTTTTGCGTGTTGTGCGAAAACACTTCCAAGACCTTGTCGTTGATGGACTACGCAATAAATTGCACATGAAACCACAAAAGCAAACACATACAAGAACACACAAGAATTTATAGAGGTTCGGCGTCGTGCCTACGTCCTCTCCGGTGATCCCCGAGAAAATTCACTAGTATGAGAAAAATCTCTTTAGTTACAATAAAGAACTCCCTTTGATCTCTCTCTCTCTCTCTCTAGATCTCTTTTTCTCTCACCCTAGGTTTGTATATCTTGAACCTCTTACTAAACCCTAGTCTAAAGTACCTATTTATATGTGTAGGCCTTTAGCACAATCATTCAAGGAATAGAAAACTAAAAAACCTCCCAAAAATAGGCCAAAAAACTGACCTGTATTAAAAAAGGAAATCGTGATCCGCTCGAGCGCCGCAGGCCCGCTCGAGCGCCTCCGCCAACATGCCTCTGCTGCTCAAGCGCCTGCAGGTTCCGCTCAAGCGCCTCCGCCGACATGCCTCTGCCGCTCGAGCGCCTGCAGGTTGTTGTGTAGATTCAGCTGCACCAAAATGGATTAAGCTGCATCCTCAACTTGTGATACTCGCAAGTGCACGAGCCGTTCGGTAGTATAGCGTATGTAAGTGCGAGGTCGATCCCACGAGGATTGGTGATTGAATGATCCCATTCATTTCTCCTACACAAAACAGAAATAAAAAAAAGAAATAAATAAAACAAGAAAAAGGAAATACCTCAAGCAAATAAGTTCCCAAGTTCAATTAGATTAATGGATTGATTCTAGCTAAAGTATGATTAAGCCATGGTGTGTGGTCATAACCTTGTGTTCCTAATTCCCTAATTTGATCATTTGTTGTCTAACCTAAAATTAAGCATTAGGAACCCATTAAGCATAGAAGAACAATTTAAACAACCAAGCATGTATCTAATCCCTGTTGTCGAATGTCCATACATACTCTTCCTATTCATAGTTCAATTCGAATTAAAGCATGGTGTATACTCTTAATTCAAACCAAGATAGCTAACATGCAAGCCTAAATGGTGATCAATCATTCAAACTAGCATATTAACTTATAAGCATAATGAATAAGAACAAAAATCATAATTGAAACTTGGAAACTAATTAAACTTGAATACTTAAGAAAGAATGTACATTACAAGAAAAATAAATTACAACTAAGAAAACATTAAAGAAAGCTAGAATTGAGAACTAGAAAGCAAAACTAAGAGAATTTGAGGGAGAGAAGGGAGGGGAGCTCTAGAGAAGTGTTTGAGAGCTCCCCCCCTTGGGGTGTGTTTACAAGCTTAGAGAACTTCCCTATTTATAGGCCTAGGGGAAGTGAAAATCTGAATTCAATATGGCTAATGCATACAACACTTGTTTTATAAAATCTGAAATGGTTGATGCACTTGTATTAGAAAATCTAAATTGGGTGATGCACTTGTATTAGAAAATCTTGAATTGGTTGATGCACTTCACCAATAGATCCCACCAGCAGCCCTAGCTCATCTTCATGTCACCATGACCAAGCTTCCAACCAGAAATGATAGCTCATACCTAGCTCACCATGACCAAGCATCCAACCAGCACATGCTGAGGTCAGCATGACCAGCAACTTCAAGGGCTTACAACTTGGGCTTCTCTTAATCAAATTAGGACTTTAAGCACTCGAAATTGAAGTTCAGAATGTCTTCTTTCCAGCCATATGTTATTTGGGCCAATCCAAGGTCGGAGGAGGAAGTTAAGGCCAAAACAAATTGCTAACTCATTTTCCGCGCTGATAAGATCCATCCTGAGCATGGTTCTGTGTTTGCTAGGTAACGGACTCCAGATTTATCCAATGGGGCTGAATTTTGGATATGTTATAGTACACACCAATTGGAACAACTTTCATGAAGAATGTGGCCTCATTCGAGCTATGTAGGTTGTTGAAACAAAGCTTGCAATATGACCTACGGAACTGGACTGGCAGGGGGCTGTAGCCAAAATGAGTTTGTCTTTAAGCTCTTCATCCATTCATCCAAATTAGGCCTTAACATGCTTGAATTGCATGAATTATGCTCTCTAAAGCCATCATTATTACCTAAAGCTCAATGAACTGAAAGATAAACACAAAAAGGATTAAAAGCACAAGTTTAACTCAAAAACATAACCAAATCATAAGCTAGAAGGGTACAAAATGATATACAATTATGAACCGATCAAATACCCCCAAACCTAGATTTTGCTAGTCCTCAAGCAAAACAAAAGGAAAACGAAGAAAAATAAAACAAAATAAGAAGTTAACTAGACCACTTTCGTAGGTAACTCGATTGCATTGAGCGTATGCAACAAGCCTTTAAACCTCTAGGCATCCCTAGTAGGAGGAGTTGTGTCTCCTGAGGGTTTAACAGATACGATACCCACAAACGTTTTACTGACTCTGTAAAACAAAGTAATTAGAAAACTTAAAAGATTTGTTAGTTCTTAAGAAAAACAAAAAAAACAAAAAAAAACAAAAACGTTAACCTTCCAACCGGACAAAAATGTTAAACTTCATAGACATGGCTCAACAAGGAACAAAACAAGCACTAAGGAAGTTCTAAACATTATTCAAGTGCTACCACAATCTCACAAAAATCATGCTCAAGGTGTGTGTGTGAAGTAGCCATGAAGATACAACTCATGCTTCTCAAACAACAATATGAATTCCTGCAAGAATGAACACAAGTTTGCCAAGCTAAACCAAAATCAATAGGACTTTACTCATGGATGTAATGTAATGGTTAGAAAAGTAATGGATAATGAAGCACAAAGTCTAAGGAACAAAGTAGAGCATGTCATATAAACAAGATCATGGACATTTGAAATGTAAGGCACATAAATTGAAAAGCTCACAACACCAGATTTTGCAATTGAATCACTTCACAATTTGATTTTGACATTTACATACTTTGTATAATATTTGGCCCAATTTTGCGGCTCTTTACCCTAGATCACCTTGATTTCTCCTTATATCACCCTAGGGTCGTGACTACATTGGCCACACTTCTTTTCTCTTTTTCTTTGAATTTTTTTTTAATAGCTCATTTATTGCCTTGAATACATTACAATCTGAAATACAATCATACTCTACATGTCCCCTAGATGGTAGGATGTTTAATGGATGATAAGGTGATAGAAAGAAATGGCTAAGTGTTTGGGCACAAAAGGGTTTACAATGGAATATGTATTGTATGGGTTGATGGAGGAAAAAGAAATAGGCTTAACAAAGATGGCCTAAATCATATCTTAGTTATAACTTAACATTCCAGTGAATCACACAAGCAAAAATGCATACAATTGGGTAAGACATGCAAGAGTTGTATAATCATGGCTAAAGTGCATAGAAAGCTCAAGCATAATTATGTGAGACTTAGCTAGCAAAAGAATAAGATTCAGACCTAACACAATGCTTATCAAATTCCTAAGAGCCATATTAGAAGTTAGACTCATGATTTATCATTGGTGTGGGAAGGAAAACTGAAAATGACTCAAAGAAAAGAAACAGAAAGAAAAACATGAGGTTTCAAATTGCTGTTTTGCTCAATTTCAACATATAATCTGTTTTGACATGTAACTTTCAAACCACTTGGTCAAATTTAACGTTTTTTATGTCGTTGGATTCAGCATGAAAAAATGAAGAACACAACGTGGACCAAACTTTCAAAACAGTAGCAGAAAAAAAAAATTGTAGCAATGAAGAAGCCTACGTTTTCAGACACAAACACAAAAGCTAAAAACTTTCCAGCACCCCTAAACTTAAATGAAACATTGTCCTCAATGTTAAAGCAAAGTAAAGATGATTGAGAACATGTAAATGATAAGGGGAAAAGTTAAGAAGAAGGTTTAGAAAGAAAAAAAAATAAAAATGAATATATAAGCAACTCACGGATGACCAGTTAAGGGCCTCAGAAAACACAGCCAGGGGATCCGGGAAGGTTGGAGGGGTCACAATGGTCCCGCTTAAAACCCAAACTTCTTAGACACCGAAGGTGTCGCCTAAAGAACTCCTAGACACTGTATTGACGGAAGTGCTCACTGGAGTTACCATAAGTCAGCTCATATGAAAAATCTTTTTAAATTTTTAAATTTTTTATTTTTTTTAAATTTTTATAAAAAAAAGAAACAGAAATTTAAAATAATAACAAGTAAAGAGAAAGGATTGAAATGCTCCCTCTTGAAGCGATTAGGTCGAGTGTGATGCACTTGGAGGTCGCGACTTCTCCCATTGCTCCACACTTCCCATTCTTATGATTGAGGTTGCCATCTCTCTCCATTTTTATTAAGCTGTCATCAATTGCTAAAACAAACACACAAACTTGAAATGGAATTAAAAGGATTAGGAACTAAAAACTAAAATGAAAAGGAAAATCAACACACATCCAATTCCATGCTTCAAAGCAACAAGCGCCAATGGGTTGTGTAAGCTGGGACTTAAACCCAGTTCTCTTGCTTGTTGGGCAATTGTCCTTTTCTGTTGGACTACAAACACAACTTGTCCATTAACGTCATTAACTTTAAAACTTGAAATTGTCTAGAAAAACATGAAAATGAAAAATAAAAATAAAACAAGTAGGGAAAAGAAATAGAACCAAACTATGTTGCCAGTCCCCGGCAACGGCGCCAAAAACTTGTTGTGTAGATTCAGCTGCACCAAAATGGATTAAGCTGCATCCTCAACTTGTGATACTCGCAAGTGCACGAGCCGTTCGGTAGTATAGCGTATGTAAGTGCGAGGTCGATCCCACGAGGATTGGTGATTGAATGATCCCATTCATTTCTCCTACACAAAACAGAAATAAAAAAAAGAAATAAATAAAACAAGAAAAAGGAAATACCTCAAGCAAATAAGTTCCCAAGTTCAATTAGATTAATGGATTGATTCTAGCTAAAGTATGATTAAGCCATGGTGTGTGGTCATAACCTTGTGTTCCTAATTCCCTAATTTGATCATTTGTTGTCTAACCTAAAATTAAGCATTAGGAACCCATTAAGCATAGAAGAACAATTTAAACAACCAAGCATGTATCTAATCCCTGTTGTCGAATGTCCATACATACTCTTCCTATTCATAGTTCAATTCGAATTAAAGCATGGTGTATACTCTTAATTCAAACCAAGATAGCTAACATGCAAGCCTAAATGGTGATCAATCATTCAAACTAGCATATTAACTTATAAGCATAATGAATAAGAACAAAAATCATAATTGAAACTTGGAAACTAATTAAACTTGAATACTTAAGAAAGAATGTACATTACAAGAAAAATAAATTACACCTAAGAAAACATTAAAGAAAGCTAGAATTGAGAACTAGAAAGCAAAACTAAGAGAATTTGAGGGAGAGAAGGGAGGGGAGCTCTAGAGAAGTGTTTGAGAGCTCCCCCCCTTGGGGTGTGTTTACAAGCTTAGAGAACTTCCCTATTTATAGGCCTAGGGGAAGTGAAAATCTGAATTCAATATGGCTAATGCATACAACACTTGTTTTATAAAATCTGAAATGGTTGATGCACTTGTATTAGAAAATCTAAATTGGGTGATGCACTTGTATTAGAAAATCTTGAATTGGTTGATGCACTTCACCAATAGATCCCACCAGCAGCCCTAGCTCATCTTCATGTCACCATGACCAAGCTTCCAACCAGAAATGATAGCTCATACCTAGCTCACCATGACCAAGCATCCAACCAGCACATGCTGAGGTCAGCATGACCAGCAACTTCAAGGGCTTACAACTTGGGCTTATCTTAATCAAATTAGGACTTTAAGCACTCGAAATTGAAGTTCAGAATGTCTTCTTTCCAGCCATATGTTATTTGGGCCAATCCAAGGTCGGAGGAGGAAGTTAAGGCCAAAACAAATTGCTAACTCATTTTCCGCGCTGATAAGATCCATCCTGAGCATGGTTCTGTGTTTGCTAGGTAACGGACTCCAGATTTATCCAATGGGGCTGAATTTTGGATATGTTATAGTACACACCAATTGGAACAACTTTCATGAAGAATGTGGCCTCATTCGAGCTATGTAGGTTGTTGAAACAAAGCTTGCAATATGACCTACGGAACTGGACTGGCAGGGGGCTGTAGCCAAAATGAGTTTGTCTTTAAGCTCTTCATCCATTCATCCAAATTAGGCCTTAACATGCTTGAATTGCATGAATTATGCTCTCTAAAGCCATCATTATTACCTAAAGCTCAATGAACTGAAAGATAAACACAAAAAGGATTAAAAGCACAAGTTTAACTCAAAAACATAACCAAATCATAAGCTAGAAGGGTACAAAATGATATACAATTATGAACCGATCACAGGTTCCGCTCAAGCGCCTGCATGCTGGGTTGCTTCCTTCTTTCCTTCGTTTAGTCGAGCCAACTCCAACATTGCGCCCATCCATGGCAGCGTCCCTTTCTTTTCATTTATCTGCTGTTTGTAGTTTAACTTGTACCTTGTGTGGTCGTTTTATGTGGTGTATGTTTGCTTGTAGTCCCCTCTTAATCGGACTCCTGTTTCTGTTGTTTGCTATAATAGATATTGGAAGTAAACAACAACTATTAATACTTCATTGGAAACCAAATTAAAACCAACAACTCATTACTCAAAGCCACCATAACTTTAACGCCTGTGTAATTTATATTTGTTATTTTCTGTTTGGTTGGTAGGAAAGTACATGAAAGGAAAATAAATTATTGGAAAGTGGACTTTTAACAGTGATACCTTCTTTTTTTTTGTTTTTGTTTTTTTCAAGGGTCGCCTGTGCGCACCCAAAGATGAAGGGTTCTCTGTTTGAGAGATTCAAATTCCTTTAACTTTGAGTTACCTCGGGTTCTTCCTGCTAGGAACCAACTCAATCGTTGGGAGCTGGGTAGAATAAGAGACAGAGATAGGAACTGGAGGTCATAAGGTAACAGAGAAGATCAAGATAGAAGGGACAATCTACAGGAACAAGAAAATGGGAGGCCAGCAGACAATCAATGAGGTGGAAGTGAATGGCCTGGATAACAGAGGGGAAACACAAAGGATGATCTTTGAAATGGCCGGGTTATATGCCAGAAGATATGAAAGGCCAGTTTACATAGAATACTACCCTGCCGAGCAGATCACATTTCCAGCTAGGTTCAAAGCTCTTTCACTTTGTTTAATGGAGAAGACAAATACGCTCTACTTTGTAACATATAGGAAGATTTTTTGCTCAGTGTGGCCATTGAGAACAATCAATTGCTTCAAGCTCAGATTGTAGCATTTTATTTGATGCATTCATTCAGGAAAAGAAAAAAGAAAAACAGAAATTGATAGTAATGAAGGAGAGAGTGGCGGTGGTGATCAAGCGTGGAAGGTGGCGGTCGGAATGCCTTTGATGGGGTTGGCCACAGGGTGAGGAGCCTCATACTTGCTGAAGAGCTTGTAGGAGGAAATGAGAGAAATGAGTGCATAGCAAGCCACCACCACAAATGTAATGGCGACAGAAGCTGTGGCTTTGTGACAGAATCCCCCAAAAGACCCACAAGCTGCGCTCCATGCCACGTCTGAATTGCCCTTGTATGCCAAGTACAGCACCTCCATTGACACAGCTCCAGCACCCAGAATTAGGTACGTCAGCACCTAAACAAAAAAAGAAAAGAAAAAAATTAACATATTCTATTTTTATCAACAACAAAAAAGGAAAGAGAAATCATTTTTGATCCACGTTTTTTTGCCTGTTTTATCACTTTAGTCTCATAGTTTCAATTCTGTCAATGTTAATCTTTGTAGTTTTAATACCCTCGCAATTGAAGGACACATTACAAATTTTCATCCAAAATACCCCCATATCAGCCATGTAGTTATTCGGTCACATTATCGGACGTGTCCGAGTTGCGAGAATATCAACTACAAGGACAATTGTTAGAATTGAATTACCATATGAACAAAATTGGAAAATCCAAAAAACAACGAGGACCAAAAGTAACTTATAATAGTAATAAAAAGAGTTGAAATTGGAATTCAAGGAATTAATTACATGATCTAGGAAGAAGAAAGTCCAGGCTTGGGACATGGTGAGGGAACGAGGCTTGGCTGCAATGATAGCGGTGAGAAGGGAATATCCGGCACAAATGCCGTTGGCATTCACCAAGTACCTGCATTGCATGCATCATCCACATATACAACGGCGGAGTCAGTAAATTCATCAAAGAGGGTCAATCTCAAAGTCTTTAGTAATAACTCATATGTCATTCCAATACATTCACAATCGTCCTCGACGAGTTTTCATCTCTTGAAATCTTTTCATAATCACTTCATTATCAATAATGTCAAACAGTGGCGGAGGTAGAATTTGATATTTGGGGGGGCCACAAGCTTAAAACTAAGGGATTTTTTATGCGATCTATACTATACTCTTTATACAATCAAAGAGGTGAGAAGATGATGGGGGCCCATGCCATATCAGGCCTATGCATAGCTCCGCTCCTGATGTCAAAGGTATCTTTCTCAATATATATAATCAAGCTGTCATTCATCCATATATACTATGTATACAATTAATTATTAAATTACACACTCCTTCAACAGATTTTTCCCAAAATTCTAATTATGCTCTAATTTACATTAAATATGAGGGAGTTGTTACTGACACTCAAAAATAGTTATCATGCATTTTTCTTTTTGGCCTTATATATATATGTATATATAAATAGATAAAGAACAAGTGTATGATAATTTTTTTGGAGTGCAGCGGAACTCAGTAATTCTTAAAAATAAAACAAAATAAAATTCTCCTACTTTTTTCTCTTCTCCCACTACGAAAAAAAAAAGCAATAATAAAATAGTACGGGGAGTATATATATGTGTTTTTGGTATTAAAAAAAAAGAAGCATATATTTGTTATTAAGTCATATTAAAATCTAAACCCAGTATAATCTTCAGTTTAGAATTTTTGAGATTTTTGTAACCACAACAACCCTTGTGATGAAATGGAGAGCATGAAGATTTAATAACAAACCTGAAAGCTCCGATGTGGGAGTAGGAAACAGAGCCAAAGTCATTGGTCTGGGAGTTATGAAGCATCACCACAAGAGCCGCCACACAAGGACCAATTGGCAGCAGACGCAGCAAAGTCTCAGCTGTGCGGAAACTGCTACTGCTTTCATCTTCGTCTCTCGGCCCCATCCCTATGATCTCCATTGGACTGCCTGCAGCTGCTACAGAACTTCCAAATTTCTCTTTCTTTTCTGCCATATCCATCTTCAGTTTGTTGCTTTGCTTTCCCCTTTTTGGAGCTTGTGGTTCTAAACATGATCTTCTACCGGAACTAGCTAGCTCCTTAATAATGGAAACTTTAGTTAAGGAGGTGGGTGAGGAGCATTCAATGTCATTAAGGCACACCACACATTCCCATGTTATAACTTTCTCTTACATATACACACACATCCCAATTATAGGGATGATTTTGGCTCTAAATCTCATCTCGCACACTTCTCTATTACTTTAGCAATTCGGGGACAATTCCACTAGGGCCACAAAACAATTCCACAATGTGCATGCACTCATATATATATATATATATATAACAATTTGGGGACCTTGTACAGTGGCACCAGTTGCACCACACTAGGGCCTGCCCTGCTTCTAATCTAATGAAGCTACTGTTAATCAAAGAACTACCATAACAAAATTTTTAAAAATAAAATAGAAAAAATATGTAAAGGAATCACTAGAAACAAATTTGGTTGAATTCTGATCTCCGGCGACAGCCAAGTTTACTGAGAAACCATCCTGATTAAAATTTGTTACAACCAGGATTGAATATTAATCAGCTGGAAATCAATTGACATAAAACTAACTAACTAATTCATTAATTGGTTTGCTTTTAATATTGTATGATATGATTGGGACATTCCAACTAACGTTTGATTTGGGTTTGGTACCCCCCTCACTAGTTCCCTAGCTTGTTTTCTTTTGGGCTTTTTCGGCCCCAATGCTCCAAAAACAATCATCATTGTACCATAAAATAGACATAATGTGAGAGCACAACAAAATATACGAGTGGAATTTTATTCACTGATCTTGTGATACAATTTTCTCTAGGATTTATCTGTCGTCACTGAAGCTTTCTAATTCTCAGCTTTTCTCTTCTGTGGACTTGTTCCTCCTCCAAGGTATGCTAGTACCATTTTATAGGCATGCAACATGTGGCAATGCAGGAGCTTTATACATGTAAGCCCATAAATATGGCCCAAAATATAGAAAATCTTAAGAAAAAAACCCATTTCACCTTTAAAATCGACTAAATACATCATACAACCCTTGAAACACTAAAAAATTACAACAATGCTATCAATTGTTTTTCTTTTTCTAAAAATCATAATGCGAAGTTTCTAATGATATTTCACACATCATTCAAATTAAAAAATATATTACATCTAGCCCATTTTGGGTTTTTCTTTCTTCAATTTATAGATTTTAGGGTTTATATATAAATGCAATACAAGAAATTAGTTTTATTATAAATTTCTCAAAATGCAATTAGATGAAAGGAAAGTCCAAGCCTTCCTTACTTCAGTCTCAAATCTCCTATATGAGTCTTCACCTTGTATTCAATAGCCTCCAAATTTGGTGTTGTGGGGCATTCATATTTACAACCAATAATGCTACAGGCACCAACTTATAAATCAATTTAACGATACCAACTGACGTGGCATCCGACATGGCAATTCATTTCATTTTCCACGTCATAATTTAATCACCCAAGTTTTAACATTTAACCATTGAAAAAGTTTCAAACTTAACTTTCACATCTAGGTACTGTCGTCAAAATATCCCACCTCCGTGACTCCGTCCCACCCAACCTTCAACTTTGGGAACGCTGCTGCAGCCACTCACTCCCGCCGGACCATCATCAGATTGAGAACTCTTAAGTAAACAAGGCCTACTGTAATTATTGTGTAACCTTCCCCATGATTGACTCCACATCCATAAAATATGCAGACTTTCAAAGTAAACAAGAGATCTCATGGAATGTTGTTTGTGTGGGGTTCTTCGCCCCTGGTTCATAAAAAAAAAAAAAAAACAGGGGATCTCATGGAATA
This sequence comes from Prunus avium, assembly GCF_965620075.1. Lineage (NCBI taxonomy): Eukaryota > Viridiplantae > Streptophyta > Magnoliopsida > Rosales > Rosaceae > Prunus > Prunus avium. Next base: position 13,197,119 of record NC_142288.1, on the reverse strand, counting down.
CTGCCAAGGAAAGCTTTAAATTCTTCTCTAATATTGTTAGGCCCGAATCCCACTTGGGCCTAATACTCTTTCCAGCCTACTTGCTATCACCTTCGTATTGCCTTAGTATCGCCTAGCTATTCTCACACAAAATAACGACTTTGTCCTTTCCGCATTGCTAGCTGGCCACGATCAGGAAGTGTATAAACTCTATTTTTCATTTGCTTGGGAGGCATGAATGAAATACAATCGAATTTCCTTTTCTCTGTTTTCTGCAAATTTCCTTTTTCGGATCTAAGGTTCTACCATTTGGTATCTAGAGCATGTTTCGTGCCATGGGGAGGAAAGGACAGTCGACCACTTCCATGGAGGTTGCTGCCATCCAAGGACGGAACCATGAATTTTTCAGTGGGTGGGCTAGTTAAAATTTTTAGCTTAAAATCTAAATAAAAAAAATCTTACCTAATCCCTAAAAATTTCTTGCCATCAATCGAATAAGCTTCACAAATACAAAGTGCAAAAATATAAATAATTAAGTTTTATTTATATATTAATTGTAAACACAAGAATAATAGAATTGAGTTAACATATTGTTCCATTCTTGAAAGAGAATACAAATAAAATTGAGAAAATAATATTTCCCTAATGTGTTGTAGTTGATGGTGAGCCATATAGGCTTTTTTTTTTTTTTTCTTATTCAAAAACCTTTTGTCAAAGGCAGCAAATAATTTCATAAAAAAAAGAAAAGAAAAAGGCTGCAGACATAAAAAAAACAAAAAAGAGACATCAGACCTAGTAAAATAAAATAAAAATTCAAAATCGAGGCAACTTCAAAATCATGAAAATTCCAAAGGCACAATTCCACCATGTTACCAGCATCATTCACCCATTTTGAAAATGAGTTCTTGTTTAGTTTTTACGTAACAGTAATACCAAGGGAATCAAAAGTTTATATGAATACATCAATGATTATAATCGGTGCAAAAGGCCAATTAATGAAGGCAATGTGTTCGCTTCCTTGAACCTGATTGAGTTCAATTCCCCTTCCCTTGTCAAAATAAATACGATTGGCATATGTGCATACTATTTACACAATAAGGGAAGGGATATAATAAAAACTTTACAATTGGAGGTCTGAAATTCTTGAGACAAGATCAAGTGGCAAAAAGTTCAATTATCGCAAACCCTAAGTTCCACAAAATTCTTTAGCTTCGTAATGTGGCGGTTTTTCTTTGACTCTACAACCGCGACACTTACCACGACAACAAAGAGGAACCTCTAGATGGGGCTAAACAGCTCCCAAGCCACGGCTTGCTCGGGGTTCAAGCCACCTTTAATGGCTCAAGCCGAGCTGGCCTCGTCGGCATTGACGAGCTGACCATCGAGGGAGACCTGTGCTGACCAGTCGGAATACAATGTCCTTAAATATTTTTTTGAACTTATTTGTAGTTAGATTACGGATTACTTAGAATTCTTTCTGCAAACACCATTTTGTTCATTGGGTACAACACACATTGACTTGCATCACGCTTCCCCCTTTCCCAAATCATATGGTTATTAAGGTATATAATGCATTTGGGAAAGTGAGAACCAAGATGGAAAAGAGATGCATTACAAGAACTCATGCGTAAGTGTCAAACTTAATATAGCCTCCATTTATTCTCTCCTCCAGACCATACCGGTTATGAAGTTAGTGAAAAACAACTCAATCAACTGGAAAACCACTTACATCATCCTCAAAGTTCTAGGAATAGCTTTCAAAGCCTGCAAGTAGTTCCTAGGACATTTCCTCAGACCCCGCAGCTGTACAAGAACAAGGAACAAAAAGTTCATGATCGGTTACGAACCACAAGAAGAAGTAATCCAAAGCGGGAATTATCATAATTCATAAAAGATAAAATCATCATCATCCCAGATGCATGAGAAAAATGACAGAAAAGACTGCATCAATTCAGCAAAGACAGGGAAAGGATTACTTACAATAACAAATAAAGGATTTAAATTTATTGAACTTAATCTTTCAGGATAGTTTAGAGATGCATTAGCAAGACCCTACAAAGAAGAAGTTATCCAAGAGTAATCATAGTTGCAGACTTACTATAGCTCTTTCAGCAACCAGATGTCGGGTTCAGGGTCCCTTCAATATCATTAGTTTATTCTTTTGCTACAGTAATCGGATTTTTTTTAATAAAAGATTAAGTTCCACAAAATAAATACTAATGCTGCACTACATCAGCATGCAATAAACTACTTTATTTAGAAGTAATCAAGTACATAAAGAAAAGCAAAAGTATCCTCACAAGTCACAACATATGAAAACATTAAAAGGATATCCCCTTCTCTTGGATCAAGGATCACGCTCAGAATAGACTTCTACTCTTCTCTGAGTACTACAGCTCCAATGAGGTAAGTTGGCTGTTGCCAACCACTGAAATCAGAATGCAGCTCGATAAACCATCAAGCAAACTTTAATCCATTGCATATTCGAAAAACCATCTTTTTTTCACAAGAAATCTTCTGGGTAAAAAAATACCAGCTGGTCTTTTGCAACAGAACTGTCGTCTTTTAAAGGCCTTGTAGTATCTTTGCAATTGTAAGAACAAGAAACCTCTTATTGCAAAAAAAAAAAAAAAAGGAAAAAGATACCCAATCTCAATAACATCTAGCCTTTTAAATACACCATTATGCAATTAAATAGTACAACAAACAACACAAATAATCAGGGAGACAGAGGAAGGGGGGGAGGGGGGGTGGGGTACATGCATTACAAACCAAATGGATGGGAATATAGATAACCCACAATTCTTGAGCCTTATCAGACATCACCTACTTTGATACCAATCAACCTATCATTAAGAGCAGTTAATTTACTTGCAAACTGCTTAAAAACAGTTACCTGGAAACACAACAAGAGCTAATGGAGCACCGCCCTGCAACAGAAGTATTAGTTTTAACAAATTCATTAAATATTTTAGCAACCCTTTTGCTGGAGCTAGAATAACTGATATTCAGAGGATTGGTACTAGAAATCTGTATTTCAATGAAATTCGACCTATGGAACATGGGTCAAACCCCTGTTCCACACATTGATTTGAAAACAATTAAAAGATGAGCTTCTATATCATTCAAAGATATGTAGTGTTAAACAGCTTTATAAGAAGTCTAGCATATGAATGCCAACAAGAATAAACTCAAGCAAATATTTCTTCTTGATAAGCAAATATAATGTTTAGAGGCATAAGCAGCAAAGTTAGTGAGTATCAGTTACCATTGAGTTGAGACGGCGCTTATCCTTCGTATCTGCAAACCGAAACATCTTCTACTTGCCACTTACGCAAAATTACAGCACATACCACACTTTCCAAGTCTCTCACTAATGTAAGCTATTATGTTCACCTTTTCTTTCTTTTTCTAATACGCTATTATGTTCAGTTTGTAACAAAAAAATCTTAAGTTTCAGTACCACAAAGAAAAAATCATTATCATAATCATAGTTTATCAGTTTCAGGATCCAATATGAGGCATGTTAGTTTAGGTTATTTGAACTTTGGCAAGAACACAGTCTAAGCATATATGATGATTGATATAATTAACCATCACATTTCACTCTACTTAAGCAGCACTTGTCTACATTGACAACTAGATAAGAAAATAACAATAAACAACAAATGGAGAAACAAATATGTAAAATGAATTTATGATTTAAACTATATAAACTACAACTACCAAAATTCATCATAGTTTTTGGTGTTCCCAACTTGAACAGGGTCAGGTCCAAGTAAAAATTCAAACAACATTGATCATAAGGCCTATTTGTTGTTGTACTCGAAGCTGGGCACGGGCGGGGCATCGAAGCTCTCCAAAATCTTGGTCTCGCTTCCGCTACTCTTAGCCTCAGGCTCCTTGCTCTTCCCGAACCACCCTCCAAGCCACCCTCCCGAACTAGCCTCAGCCCCGTTGCTGCTCACCGACGTTGCCGGCTCCGAGCCCGGCTGACCTGGAGCACGGCCCATAGGAGGAAGCCCAGGCAAACCGGCCACGCTCGCCGGCTCTTCAATCACAATAGGCATCTGCTGCTGCTGGCTCATGAACTTATTAAGCATGATCCCAGCTCCTTCGATCAGAGCCAGGAGGACCCCACCAAAGGCAGCCGATCGAGCCGAGGCGCCGAGGCCCTGTCGCATCTGGAGGAAGCCACCGGTGGCAGCGCCGGCGATGATAGAGTTCCAGGGATCCTCCTTTTGGCGGACATAGACCATGGTGCAGTCGAAGGCGGAGAAGAGGCCACCCCAGACGGCGAAGCTACCGCCGACTCTCGGCGCGTTCATGCGCACGGCTTGCGAGCCGCCGATGAGCCGAGTGCCGGAGGGGGAGTTGTAGACGCCCTTGAGGAAGTGGAAGGCGGAGCCGCCGACAGCCCCCATGCCGAAGGCGCCGCCGATGTCGTCGAGTATGCGGTCGGGGCACGGTTCTCGAGAGGTTTCTGGAGTTCCCATGTTTTGTGTGATGGGCGAGAGGGTTTTTCGCTTCTTTGAGGCTTTGTTCGTGTTTGCTTCTGGTTCTTCTAGGTTTTACTTTGGGGTGTTTTACGGAAATATCCCTCGTGAAATATTACGGGTTAATTCGGGTCGGGGTTTCTCTGTTGCGGGTGCATTTCTTCAGTGGTTGTGTTACTAATGAAAAAAAAAATCCTAGTAACTGGCCACAAGGAGTAGCCGGTCATGTGCTTTCTTACTTCCTCTTTGCTTTCTTTTCGATTCTATGGACATGGGCTCCTCGACAGGAAAAAAACTTGCCTGCACCGGGGATAGGACTACAGTCCTATCCCCCTCCAATCGAAGCCTGCCATGTGTCCAATTTTGTCAGAAAATGGACAAGTGGCGGGCTGCGATTGGAGGGGGATAGGATTGTAGTCCTATCCCCGGTGCAGGTAAGTCTCTCTCCCTCGACAGGCTAATCAAGTAGGGAATATCGCTCTCTGCCAATCCAGTGGTCCCATATTTTTAATTCATGCTGTTAGTCTTTTTTCTTGTCAGATACTCTTTTCGCCGAATGTTGTGGCTGTCGTGCTTGGAAGAGTACAGAAGCTGCTGGACCGACACCAATGCCCCGATTGTATCTTTCTGGCTCATACAGAGGTGCTATCTCAATTTTCAACAAAATTGAAAGTTGAATCAGTTTGACAGAATCAAGCTTGGCCCTACAATGGGCTAAACTTCCGGACTCCTCCCGATTCATGAATATGCTTTGTAGGCGTGCCACTGTTGGGTATGGAACCAATCCAACAGACCTGGTATGAGCGAACGTGATGGGTGTTTTGTGAAGTTTGCGCCTTCTTTCTAGACTTCCGTGCTCCAAGTGGGGTATTGGCCTGGACTAGTTCTTTTCTGTGCCTCAGTTAAGAGGACTTCAACATTCTTTCTTTCGTGTATACGTCGGTCCTGGTTGATGCGAGCGACACCTAACCAAGCAAAGGAAAAGGACAGGGCTCTTGGTTAATAAACACCTCACATGGGTTTACAAACCTGAACCTGAATTTAAATAAGTATTTATAAACTGATCACAAATTCGGGCCCAACAATGTAACTTTCGGGCCCAATTGGTCTATATCCCTTAAACCTGTATGGCCTTATTCGGGCTAAAAACCTTTTATGATTTCGCAACTTAAACAAAACATAAGCGGGAAAACACCTAAATATCGCAGGTATGAAGAGAAGTGCATATACAAGCATAGTAGAGTGACTTAAAAGCAGGTTCCATCATTCTTATTTGTTTAGTTTTCAAATCAAAGGCAGAGATAATAAAGATCCATGTTTATTGATTTCGGATTATAAAATACATTATTACGATGATCTAAGGTTGTAGTCAGCTAGATTATACAAATTCAAATTGAACATTCTCAGGAAATAGTCATACCATGAAGATGGCAGAGAAATAAAAAGATAAACACAAGGGTCGTCTGGCTATCTGAGATCTGGGCGAGTTTGATTGAAAATATCTTGAGTGTTTTGTAAGACTTTGCGTCTGGTTTTTGGAGAGAGAGTCCCCTTCTTTTGTGCTGGAAGTTTTCTATTTATAGGTGCAGGGGAGATCTCAAGTGATGATGACTGAGCAAGGATGTTTGGCTGTTGTCCATTGGGGCTGAAGAGTCGATTTTCTAATGGGTGAAGTTGAGTCTCTGATCAGAATCCAACACCTCGTGGCTTCATTGAGATTGCTAGGAAGTGGGAAACCATCAAAACAGAAAAGCCAAGATAGTTTTATAGTCATACATCCGCCATTCCGATACTACGACGATGAGATATTGTGTCTGTAAACTGGTGTGACAATGGAGGGTTTGGTTATTGAATTACTTAATAAAATATATTGAAAACCCTAAAATAAAATAAAAATTAACTAAATTAAAATAAATGATGTGACATGTGACATGGATTGACATGTTGTATGCCACATCAGTTGGTATCACTAAATTGGTATATAAGTTGGTGCTCGTAGCATTATCGATTTACAACAAAATGCATTTTATATTAATTTTAATACCATTAATTCTTGAAAAACTGCTTAATTATCAATTGCTATATCAAAATAACTATCTTTTCTTCTAGTGGTGAGAGAAAAAAAGTTTGGTTTTGCTAAAATATGAATATGGTTTGAATACCTTAGGTTAATGTTATTCTTCTCTATAAGGAGATATATAGGAGTTTACAAGGGTGCCTTACAAGAAAATAGATACAGTAATTAATTAGGAGAATATCTCTTAATTATGCAAGGATGTGTCAACTATATGAAACAAGGAAGTAAATCCCCTAATTAACTTAGGAAATAAAGCTCCTTGATTTAGTAGGTTAACTCATGTCAACACTCCTCCTCAAGTTGGTGCGTACACATTACCAATGCCCAACTTGGTAAGTGAGTCATAAAACACTTGTCCACAGAGAGTTTTTGTCAAGATATCCGCTAACTGATCTTTTGATTTACAAAGAATATGCAGATGATCTTGTTCTCAATTTTTTCTTTGATGAAATCTATCCACCTCAACATGTTTTGTTTGATCATGTTGAACTGGATTATGAGCAATATCGATCGTTAACTTGTTATCACAATATAACTGCATGGGCTTCTCTAGTTTAAAACCCAATTCTGTCAAAAGTCCTCTGATCCACAATAATTCTCAAACTCCTTGGGCCATACCTCGATACTTTGCTTCTGCACTAGACCGAGCAATCTACATTTTGTTTTTTACTTCGCCAAGTGACTAGATTACCTCCAACGAAGGTAAAGTAACTCGATGTAAAGCGTCTATTTGTAATGGAACCAGCCCAATCAGCATCTGTATATCCAACAACTTTAAGATTTTCATTCTTTGAGAACATTAATCCCTTTTCAGAGGCTGACTTTAAGTATCTTAAGATCCGATCAACTGCATTCCTATGAGAAACACTGGGTGAATGCATGAACTAACTAACCACACTCATAACATATGCAATATCTGGTCTTGTGTGTGCCAAATATATCAACCTTCCAACAAAGTGTTGGTATTGTTTCTTATTAGTTGGCAAACGGTTCATGTCTTCACACAACTTGTGATTCATCACAATGAGTGTGTTAGTAGGCTTACATCATAGCATTCATGTTTCACTGAGTAGATCCATCACATACTTCCTTTGAGAAAAAAAAAATTACCAGTTTTTGACCTTGCTACTTCAATTCTGAGGAAGTATTTTAGAGCACCTAAATCCTTCATCTCAAATTCCTTAGACAAATACTTTTGTAGCTTCTGTTTCTCTCATGCGTCGTTCCCAATTACGACCATGTCATCCACATAAACAATTAATTCAGTGTTTTTTCCTCTATCATGCTTCAAGAACATGGTGTGGTCTAAATTACTTGGTGTGTATCCAAAATTCTTCATGGACTTAGTAAATCTTCCAAATCATGCCCTAAGAGATTTTTTTAACCCATATAATGACTTTCTGAGCTTGCAAACTTGATTTTTCTTGTCATAAGCTAAATTACATCATGATGGTGAATCCATATATACCGATTCTTCCAAGTCTCCATGTAAGAAGACGTTTTTAACATCGAACTGACGTAGTGGCTGATCGGTGCATATTTACATATCATTTTGTACCCTTCTAGCTTATGATTTGGTTATGTTTTTGAGTTAAACTTGTGCTTTTAATCCTTTTTGTGTTTATCTTTAAGTTCATTGAGCTTTAGGTAATAATGAGGACTTTGGATAGTAAATGATGCAATCCATGCATGTTAGGGCCTAATTTGGATGAATGGATGAAGAGCTTAAAGACAAACTCAATTTTGGCTACAGTCCCCTGCCAGCCCAGTTTCGTAGGTCATATTGCAAGCTTTGTTTCAGCAACCTACATAGCTCGGATGAGGCCACATTCTTCATGAAAGTTGTTCCAATGGGTGTGTAATATAACATATCCAAAATTCAGCCCCATTGGATAAATATGGAGTCTGTTACCTAGCAAACACAGAGCCATGCTCAGGATGGATTTTATCAGCGCGCAAAATGAGTTAGCAATTTGTTTTGGCCTTAACTTCCTCCTCCGACCTTGGATTGGCCCAAATGATATATGGATGGAAAGAAGACATTCTGAACTTCAAGTTTGAGTGCTTAAAGTCTTAATTTGCTTAAGGGAAGCCCAATTCGTAAGCCCTTGAAGTTGCTGGTCATGCTGACCTCAGGATGAGCTATTATTTCTGGTTGGAAGCTTGGTCATGGTGACATGAAGATGAGCTAGGGCTGCTGGTGGGATTTATTAGTGAAGTGCATCAACCATTTCAGATTTTATAATGGAAGTGTTGTATGCATTAGTGAAGTGCATCAACCATTTCAGATTTTATAAAACAAGTGTTGTATGCATTAGCCATACTTAATTCAGATTTTCAGCTTCCTTAGGCCTATATATAGTGAGGTTTCCCAAGCTTGTAAACACACCCCAAGGGGGGGAGCTCTCAAACACTTCTCTAGAGCTCCCTTCCATTCTCTCCCTCAAATTCTCTTAGTTTTGCTTTCTAGCTCTCAATTCTAGCTTTCTTTAATGTTTTCTTAGTTGTAATTTATTTTTCTTGTAATGTACATTCTTTCTTAAGTATTCAAGTTTAATTAGTTTCCAAGTTTCAATTATGGTTTTTGTTCTTATTCATTATGCTTATAAGTTAATATGCTAGTTTGAATGATTGATCACCATTTAGGCTTGCATGTTAGCTATCTTGGTTTGAATTAAGAGTATACACCATGCTTTAATTCGAATTGAACTATGAATAGGAAGAGTATGTATGGACATTCGACAACAGGGATTAGATACATGCTTGGTTGTTTAAATTGTTCTTCTATGCTTAATGGGTTCCTAATGCTTAATTTTAGGTTAGACAACAAATGATCAAATTAGGGAATTAGGAACACAAGGTTATGACCACACACCATGGCTTAATCATACTTTAGCTAGAATCAATCCATTAATCTAAATTGAACTTGGGAACTTATTTGCTTGAGTTACTTATTTCTTTCTTCCTTGTTTTATGTTCTTTGTTTTTGTTTCTATTTTGTGTAGGGAAACTAAATTGGATCATTCAATCACCAATCCTCGTGGGATCGACCTCGCACTTACATACGCTATACTACCGAACGGCTCGTGCACTTGCGAGTATCACAAGTTGAGGATGCAATTGAATCCATTTTGGTGCAGCTGTATTTACGCAACAAGTTTTTGGCGCCGTTGCCGGGGATTGGTAACATTGTTTGATTCTATTTGGCTTTCCTACTTTATTTTTTTTTCTTAACTAGACAATTTCAAGTTTTAAAGTTAATGACGTTAATGGACAAGTTGTGTTTGTAGTCCAACAGAAAAGGACAATTGCCCAACAAGCAAGAGAACTGGGTTTAAGTCCCAGCTTACACAACCCATTGGTGCTTGTTGCTTTGAAGCATGGAATTGGACTTGTGTTGATTTTCCCTTTCATTTTTAGTTTTTTTATATATATTTCGTAATCCTTTAATTCCGTTTCAAGTTTTTGTATGTGTTTGTTTTAGCAATGTAAATAGCTCAATAAAAATGGAGAGAGATGGCAACTTCAAAGATAGGAAGTGTGGAGTAGTGGGAGAAGTCGCGACCTCCAAGTGCATCCATGCTCGACCTAATCGCTTCAAGGGGGAGCATTTCAATCCTTTCTCTTCTTTGAATTCTGTTTATTTTCGTAGTTGTTTTTGCCTTTTGGTCCGCATTTAGTTCTTTGTTTTTCTATGCTGAATCCAACTATATAAAGAACGTAAAATTTGGACTTACGGTTGGAAAGTTATAGCCTAAAAACTGAACAGAGGTCGAAGCTGAAAAACATAGAAACGAATCTGTCCAAATGGTGATAAACGGGTGATAGAAAGTGCTGTTTGTTTTTTTTTTTTTTTTTTTTTTTCTTTTCTTTGGTTTCTTGGTTTGTTTCTTTTAGTACAACAATTTATGTTGTTTGTTTGAATTTGTTTACAGTACTTAGTTCATTTTTGTTTATGGTTTGTTGTTTCATTTTATCTTAATTTGTTTTTATTTCTTATCTTAAAAATTTTAAAATAAAAAAAAAAAGATTTTTCATATGAGCCGACTTATGGTAACCCCAGTGAGCACTTCCGTTAATACAGTGTCTAGGAGTTCTTTAGGCGACACCTTCGGTGTCTAAGAAGTTTGGGCTTTAAGCGGGACCATTGTGACCCCTCCAACCTTCCCGGATCCCCTGGCTGTGTTTTCTGAGGCCCTTAACTGGTCATCCGTGAGTTGCTTGTATATTTGTGTGTTTTAAAAACAATAATAATAAATATAAAAAAAAAATTTGAAATTTGAAATTTGGGTTTTTATTTTTCCTTGTAAATTGCAATTTGGAACTTCTTTGTTGTTTTTTTTCTTTGTGTGGTCAGTTAGTTGTAAATAATAATAACAAAAAAAAAAACAAAATTTAAAAAAAATTCAATTTGGAACTTCTTGGTTTTCTTTTATGTTTTTTTTGTTTTATTAGGTTAGTTTATTTATTTACGTGGTGTGGTTAGTTAGTTTATTTCTGAGTGTTAAAAACACATTTTTATTCATACATTGCATTCAAAAAGATAAAAAGTTTAAAACAAAAAAAACAAAAAAACATTCAAGTAAATTAAAAATAAAAACAACTTCTTCATCTTCATCTTCATCTTCATGGCATGCCTCTGTTTTCTCTTACTTGCAGAATCTGCAGCAGCTCCACATGGTCCTCATTTTTTCTCTGCAGTGCTTCCACGTTCTGATTGGCACAATAGAGCCGCTTCTGCAAGTCCGCCACCATAGCCTTCAAGGAAGCTATTTCCTCGCTCATCGCGGCACACTCCCGTGTTCTCGCCAGCAATCGCATGCCCAAATTGGTAGCCGAGACCGCGTGGAGTACAGTTAAATTGTGGGACTCCTCCACCGCTGCCTTGTCAGACCTCTGTGCCACATGCAGATGATCTGTCGGTGTGAGCTTGTTACCAATCATGCCTCCCAGCAGCGCTGCTCTGTTCGGCATTGCCTCAGAAAAGTTCGGTATTATCTCAGCAAAGTTTGAGGCCGTACCGTGATGATATGTGGAGTTTGGGAAGTAATGGTTTGAAGGAACCCTTATCTGCGCATTCGGTGGCGCAAGGGACAATTCAAGGTTAAGATCATCAAGGTGAGTGCATGAGGATGCCATTGTTTTGTTTTTGGATTTTTTGATGTTTTTCTCTGAATTTGCAGGAAGAAATGCGGGGTGCTCTTCTACTTCACCGAGATGAGTTTAAATAGACTTATACAGACGAGGGAGCCGAAAGCACTTCGGATCTCGAGGGTGCTATCCTGTGCTCTTTTCTCTCGGATCCCTTCATTTCCGGCGCAAATTGCGAGCACGTTTTTTTTTAAAAGGGAGCATGCTTACACTTTCACTTACTTTTGCCTCCCTGTTTTCTGATGTTTGTGTTTTTGCTTTTTTCAGTTGTTATTTTATTTTATTTTTTTTCAATTGTTTTCTTCTTGTTTGTCAGGTTTCTCAAGAATTTAGTTGGAAGAAGAGACAAAATTAAAGATGCTTCTTGGACACCTGGTGCAAGAATCCCATCTCTTCTTTTAAATTCTTGTTTGAATTGCGTGTTTATTTCAGTTTTTATTTATTTATTTTGTTTTTATTAGGTTTTATAATTTAAAACTCATAGGATATTCTTTGAAGGAGCTAAATTTTTGGTAACTCCAGTGAGCAACCGCAGTCTATACAGTGTCTAGGAGTTCTTTAGGCGGCACCTTCGGTGTCTAAGAAGTTCGGGTTTTAAGAGGGACCATTGTGACCCCTCCAACCTTCCCGGAACCCCTGGCTGTGTTTTCTGAGGCCCTTAACTGGTCATCCTTAAGTTTTTTTCTTAAAAGAAAAAGAAGATATTTGTGTGTTTACTTAACTAATAAAAATTTCATGTTTGGGTTTTCGTGTTTTTGTTTGATTGTCATTCTTTAAATTTAGGGTCAATCGTCTCTTTGAGATAGCATAACATTTTTATATAAAAAAATAAAAAAAAACTTTAAAAATAAATAAATAAATAAAAACTGAAATCATTTCTTCTTGGCGCTCGGTGTCTCGACCATAGGAGCTTTTAGTTTGGCCGTCTGGATGTCCACTTCTGGGTCTTCACGCACAGCCTCTTGGGGCTCATCACTTGAGCTCCCAAAGATCGCAATCTTAGCTTGAGCGTAACTACTCTCGTGATCTGCTTTCTTGCGTTTACCCGGTCGGTCTAGGTCCTCCAGCTGCTTTCGCATGTCGCGAGAATACAACTCTACCATCTTTGATAGGTTTTTATTCTCGTCCCGCAATACTTCTAGCTGGTGTCGATTCACCTCCACTATCCTTGACCTTTCCCTTTTCAAGCTTTTTATAGCACTCTGACAATCTTCAACCATACTTCGCTCCGCCGCCAACTGAGCTTTGAGCACCTCCACCTCATGGGACTTCGCAAGTAGGCGATGACCCAAACTTGCGACACATGCTGTACTCTGCACGCTCAGTGCCAGGGCATCACTCGTGACCCGGTTGTCATCCCTTGTCCCGAACACACGTATATCTTTGGGAGTCACTAAATTTCTGCCAACTCCAATAGCAACATCGTTGTCTAGGAGTATTGAGTCATTGACAGACACAGGCCCCCGGGAGGAGCCAAAGTAGGGCATCCATACTGGTGCCGCTGCTTGGCCCAATGTCTGAGTCGGTGGAGCTAGGTTGAGATCCAACGAAAATGGGTAGGATGAGGCCATTTGATTTCTGATTTTTTTTTTCTTTTCTCTTTTGTGTTTCTGAGTTTGTGGTTTTGTTTTTATCCCCATCTTTTTCCTACTTATATACATAGTCTTTGACAAACCCTAGCCATTGCAGCGTCTAAGCATTTCTGAATCTCCAGCATTCCTCGAGTCCCACAACCTTCTCGCTTTCCAACCATACCCAACTCATTTATCACGACATGTCTTTTCTGAACGGACGCGTTCAGTAAAGCCTTCGCGCCTTTCCATGAGCCCGTAATTTCTGCTTGTGAAATCTGCGGCGCTTCTATCTGTCAACACGTGTCTCGCTCAGTCTGCCCATGACTATCCATGAGACGACATCAGGGACCACATTCCCTCTTTTTAGAAATCCCGCTTTGCGCTCATAATTCACGTTTTATCTTTTTAAGAAAAAATTAAAATTAAAACGTGTGGGCTTTGGATTTCATTGTGGGTCGGGTTTTCACCATTGTTTTGGTTTCAAAGTGAGTTAACTTTCTTTGGGGTTGGGCTTTCAAACGTTTGGGTTTTAGTTTGCGTAAGACTGTCTGTTTAGGGCTTACTGTTTTGAGTGTTTTACTGTTTCGTTATTTATTTATTTGTTTGTTTGTTTGTTTTGTAATTTTTATTTTTATTTATTTCATTTTATTTTATTTGTGTATTTTAATTCAAGTGTGTTTTGTGATTTATATTTACTTTAGTACCTTTCATTTCTTGTTATGACATTGTTTGTGGCTAATTTTTAAACATTGAGGACAATGCTCATTTCTAGGTTTGGGGGTATTGGAGTTTAGCAAGTAAACTTGGTTTTTCTTAAAATTAAAAAAAAAAAAAATATTTAAATTTCTTTCTTGTTTTGAATCTTGTTTTGTTTAGTCACTTTCCGAACACATTTGATGAGATTGTGATAAATGTTTGCATGACTTAAATGAAAATTGGATTTCATATAAATAAATAAAAAAAATAAATAAAAATTGGCATTGTTCTAGCATGATATGCTTGAAACCTTCTTTACACTTGCCATTTGTTTCATAATTTTCCAATTAAAGGATTTGCATGATCTAAAGAATTGTATGAAGCATAAATTAGACTTATATAACCAACCATATAAAGTGAGCTTTTGAGCCTTGTACTTCAATTCATGAGTGTTATACACATACTCTTAATTTCTTGTCATCTAAGTTGTTGTTTGATCTCATTATTCATTGATTTGGTTGAACACTTAAAAGTCATTTATTCTTATGCAATTTGACTTCACGACATTTAAGAAGTGATATTAAGGCCCTCTTTGGATCGTTTGTGCCTTTCAAGCTAACCTTATGCATGCTTAAGCATGATTTTCCATTGTTAACCATTTTGAGCCTACATGTAAACCTTTTCTTTCATTTACCAATTATATTTCCTCGCCTTAGCCCGAAAAACAAATATTTACCTTTCTAAGGAACTCATAGGGAATGGGTGTTACATTTCGAAAGAAAAAAAATATATATATATATCACACAATTGGTGAAAGAAAAGAGAAAAGTTGTGATTAAGTGGTGGTTGAATGAAATTTCATTTTTGGGTTTCATTTTTGGGCCTTCAAAATAAATTGGTGGTTGTTCAGGAAAGGAGTGAATCAATGTAAATGAAGGTATAAGGAGTTTTGATCATGTAAAAGAAAAATAAATTCTCATTGTGATGATTCGAAGTCTTGTAAACAATTGTTTTATGCTCTTATATTTTGAGTTCCTTGGACTTTGTTTTATCCATACCTTTCATTTCTTACTCACCTTACACCCTTGGCCCCATTACAACCTATGTTAAAGACCTAAATTGATCTTAAATGTCATGTGGTTGAATTGCATTCATTTTTCTACTTTTAAGTGTTTGGCATCCTTCTTGAGATCATATTAATGCAAGTTCTTCATCTTTCTATTTCGAGTTAAGTCTTTATGGTTTAACTCTAATCTCTTGTTTATAACTGAGTGTTGCATTATAGCCCTCTTCCGAGTGATTCATTTGTGAGAGGACAACTTTGGTGAGATTTGAAGTTGAACTTGTGCTTTGTATGATTTTTGAAATTGTGTGAAAACTAAGATTGGGGAATTTGTTGCATTTGGCTATCACACTACCACACTTTGAGCATATTATGTTTTGAACTTTGCCGCTTTGTGAATAATGTTTAAAATTGAGCTTTTATTGTTAAAACTTTTGAGTCATGTGCATGAGTCATTTCTCTTCAGAAAATGTTCGGAAAGATTGTTTTGAGTTTTTTTTATTTTTGTAATTTTTTTTGTTTTGTTTTGTTTTGTTTTGTTTTTTTGTTTTGTTTTTGTTAATGTAATTATTTTTTTTGTTTTTGTTTTTTATTTTGCTTAAGGACTAACAATCTTTTAAGTTTTCTAATTACCTTGTTTTACAGAGTCAGTAAAACGTTTGTGGGTATCGTATCTGTTAAACCCTCATGAGACACAACTCCTCCTACTAGGGATGCCTAGAGGTTTAAAGGCTTGTTGCATATGCTCAATGCAATCGAGTTACCTACGAAAGTGGTCTAGTTAACTTCTTGTTTGTTTTTATCTTTGTTTTCCTTTTGTTTTGCTCGAGGACTAGCAAAATCTAGGTTTGGGGGTATTTGATCGGTGCATATTTACATATCATTTTGTACCCTTCTAGCTTATGATTTGGTTATGTTTTTTAGTTAAACTTGTGCTTTTAATCCTTTTTATGTTTATCTTTCAGTTCATTGAGCTTTAGGTAATAATGAGGGCTTTGGATAGTAAATGATGCAATCCATGCATGTTAAGGCCTAATTTGGATGAATGGATGAAGAGCTTAAAGACAAACTCAATTTTGGCTACAGTCCCCTGCCAGCCCAGTTTCGTAGGTCATATTGCAAACTTTGTTTCAGCAACCTACATAGCTCGGATGAGGCCACATTCTTCATGAAAGTTGTTCCAATGGGTGTGTAATATAACATATCCAAAATTCAGCCCCATTGGATAAATATGGAGTCTGTTACCTAGCAAACGCAGAGCCATGCTCAGGATGGATTTTATCAGCGCGCAAAATGAGTTAGCAATTTGTTTTGGCCTTAACTTCCTCCTCCGACCTTGGATTGGCCCAAATGATATATAGATAGAAAGAAGACATTCTGAACTTCAAGTTTGAGTGCTTAAAGTCTTAATTTGCTTAAGGGAAGCCCAATTCGTAAGCCCTTGAAGTTGCTGGTCATGCTGACCTCAGGATGAGCTATTATTTCTGGTTGGAAGCTTGGTCATGGTGACATGAAGATGAGCTAGGGCTGCTGGTGGGATTTATTAGTGAAGTGCATCAACCATTTCAGATTTTATAATGGAAGTGTTGTATGCATTAGTGAAGTGCATCAACCATTTCAGATTTTATAAAACAAGTGTTGTATGCATTAGCCATACTTAATTCAGATTTTCAGCTTCCTTAGGCCTATATATAGTGAGGTTTCCCAAGCTTGTAAACACACCCCAAGGGGGGGAGCTCTCAAACACTTCTCTAGAGCTCCCTTCCCTTCTCTCCCTCAAATTCTCTTAGTTTTGCTTTCTAGCTCTCAATTCTAGCTTTCTTTAATGTTTTCTTAGTTGTAATTTATTTTTCTTGTAATGTACATTCTTTCTTCAGTATTCAAGTTTAATTAGTTTCCAAGTTTCAATTATGGTTTTTGTTCTTATTCATTATGCTTATAAGTTAATATGCTAGTTTGAATGATTGATCACCATTTAGGCTTGCATGTTAGCTATCTTGGTTTGAATTAAGAGTATACACCATGCTTTAATTCGAATTGAACTATGAATAGGAAGAGTATGTATGGACATTCGACAACAGGGATTAGATACATGCTTGGTTGTTTAAATTGTTCTTCTATGCTTAATGGGTTCCTAATGCTTAATTTTAGGTTAGACAACAAATGATCAAATTAGGGAATTAGGAACACAGGGTTATGACCACACACCATGGCTTAATCATACTTTAGCTAGAATCAATCCATTAATCTAAATTGAACTTGGGAACTTATTTGCTTGAGTTACTTATTTCTTTCTTCCTTGTTTTATGTTCTTTGTTTTTGTTTCTATTTTGTGTAGGGAAACTAAATTGGATCATTCAATCACCAATCCTCGTGGGATCGACCTCGCACTTACATACGCTATACTACCGAACGGCTCGTGCACTTGCGAGTATCACAAGTTGAGGATGCAACTGAATCCATTTTGGTGCAGCTGTATTTACGCAACAGTGGCCAATCTAAATTTGCTGCTAGAGACAGTAGGACTCTGATAGTGTTGATCTTGGTTGCTGGGGCAAAGGTTTCCTGGTAGTCCACCCCATACCTCTGTGTATACCTCTTCGCCATCAATCTGGCTTTATATATTTCAATGGATCCATCTGATTTGAGTTTCACAATATAGATTGTTGTGTAGATTCAGTTGCATCTTCAACTTGTGATATTCGCAAGTGCACGAGCCGTTCGGTAGTATAGCATATGTAAGTATGAGGTCGATCGCACGAGGATTGATGATAGATTGATTCAATTTGATTCCTTGTACAAAATAGAAATTGGGTGTCTTGATTAGGTAAGGAAAACAAAAACTAAACTTAAACAACGAAACTAAACACGTAAATAAAAGATAAAAATAACTAACTCAAGAAAATTAATTAACAAGTTCAATTCAGATTCACGAATTGATTCTAGCTAAAGTATGATTAAGTCATGGTGTCTGGTCCTAACCTTGTATTCCTAATTCCCTAATTTGATCCTCTGTTGTCGAACCTAAATTAAGCATTAGAAATACATTAAGCATAATTTTTTTTTAAAACAACCAAGCATGTATCTAATCCCTGTTGTTGAATGTACATACATACTCTTCCTATTTATAGTTCAATTCAAATTAAAGTATGTGGTGTCTACTCTTAATTCCAACCAAGATAGCTAACATACACAAGTTTTAATGGTGATCAATCATTCAAACAAGCATATTAACTTATAAGCATAATGAATAAGAACCAAAACCGTAATTGAAACTTGGAAACTAATCAAACTTGAAAGCTTAAAATAAGAAATTACATTACAATGAAAAATAAAGTGTAACTCAGAAAAACATAAAGGAAAATTTAGCAAAAGGGTTTTGTTACAATAATTGAGAACTAAAAAGGAAAACTAAGAGAATTTGAGGGAGAGAATAAGAGCTCTAGAGAGGTGTTTGAGAGCTCCCCCCCCTTGGGGTGTGTTTGAGAACTTAGAGAAGTTGATGAAAGAGAAGGGTGAGGAGCTCTAGAGAGGTGTTTGATAACTCCCCCCCTTGGAGTGTGTTTGAGAACTTAGAGAATTTGATGAAAGAGAAGGGAGAGGAGCTCTAGAGATGTGTTTGAGAGCTCCTCCCCTTGGGGTGTGTTTGTAAGCTTGGAGAACTTCACTATTTATAGGCCTAAGGGAAGTAAAAATTTGATTTGAGTATTACCTCTACCTACAACATCCACTTCACCAAATTTACCTAACTTCCCCACCAAAAACAATTAGCTCATGCATGACAATGCATTGCAGTCTTATTGTAGGCTCGTTTTGGGCTTGTTCCTCCGTTGATAAAATTCTGGAAAAATATAGGTCTTAAAAGATTTTTGTTTTATCTTTCCAACCATACGTAGCCCAGCACAAGGAAAAATCGGAAAGGCCTTCAAATATTATTTTTGGCACAGTAAGGTAGATGCTGTTGAATTTCACCTTAAGCTGCCAAAACTTGCATAACTTCCTCTAGAAGATTTGGAATCATGAACCGTAAAATGCCCCAGAAACTAGACTTTTGTATCTTTCCAACGCATATAGCTCATTATCTGGTTCTTCCTGAGAACGTACAGTCTAATCCACGAAATTGACTGATCTGCAGACACAGTTTTGAGCTAACTTGACTCCAAAATGCATTAAATGAGTCCTTAAGCTTAAAACACTAAAATAAACACAAAAGAGATTAAAAGCACAAGTTTAACTAAAAAACATAACGAAATCATAAGCTAGAAGGGTATAAAATTATATACAATTATGCACTGATCAAATACCCCCAAACCTAGATTTTGCTAGTCCTTGAGCAAACCAAAAGGAAAACAAAGAGAAAAATAAGACAAGAAGTTAACTAGACCACTTTCGCAGGTAACTCGATTGCATTGAGCATATGCAACAAGCCTTTAAACCTCTAGGCATCCCTAGTAGGAGGAGTTGTGTCTCCCGACTCTTCAAAACAAAGTGGTTAGTTAACTTATTAGATTTTGTTAGTCGCTGAGCAAAACAACAAAAAAAACCAAAAAAAAAAAATAATAAACTCAAAACAATCTTTCCGAAGAGAAACGACTCATGCACATGATTCAAAAGTTTTAACAATAAAAGCTCAGTTTTAGACATCACTCACAAGGCGGCAAAGTTCAAAACACAACATGCTCAAAGTGTAGTAGTGTGATAGTCAAATGCAACAAATTCCCCAATCTCAGTTTTCACACAATTTCGAAAATCATACAAAGCACAAATTCAACTTCAAATCTCACCGAAGTTAACCTCTCACAAATGAATCACTCAGAAGAGGGCTATAATGCATCACTCAGTTATAAACATGAGATTAGAGTTAAACCATAAGGGACTTAACTCGCAATAGAAAGATGATGAACTTGCATTAATATGATCTCAAGAAGGATGCCAAACACTTAAAAGTAGGAAAATGGATGCAATTCAATCACATGATATTTAGGATCAATTTAGGTCTTTAACATAGGTTGTAATGGGGCCAAGGGTGTAAGGTAAGTGAGAAATGAAAGGTATGGATAAAACAAACTCCAAGGAACTCACAATGTAATAGCATAAAACAATTGTTTTCAAGACTTCGAATCATCACGAGTAGATTTTTATTTTTATTTTTTTTACATGATCAAAACTCCTTATACCTCCATTTATAAGGATTCACACTCCTTTCTTTTAATTGAACAACCAGCAATTTACTTTTAAGGTCAATAAAGAAACCCAAAAATAAATTTTCAATCAACCGGTAATCACAACGTTCTCTTTTCTTTCACCAATTGAGTGATGATCGGTTCATAATTGTATATCATTTTGTACCCTTCTAGCTTATGATTTGGTTATGTTTTTGAGTTAAACTTGTGCTTTTAATCCTTTTTGTGTTTATCTTTCAGCTTTAGGTAACAATGATGGCTTTGGATAGGAAATGATGCAATCCATGCATGTTAAAGCCTGATTTGGATAAAGGGAAGAAGTGCTTAAAGACAAACTCATTTTGGCTACAGCCCCCTGCCAATCCAGTTCCGTAGGTCATATTGCAAGCTTTGTTTCAGCAACCTACACAACTCGGATGAGGCAGCATTCTTCATGAACGTTGTTCCAATGAGTGTATACTATAACATATCCAAATTTCAGCCCCATTGGATACATATGGAGTCTGTCACCTAGCAAACACAGAACCATGCTCAGGATGGATTTTTGTCAGCGAGCAAAACGAGTTAGCAATTTGTTTTGGCCTTAACTTCCTCCTCCGAGCTTGGATTGGGCCAATACTTGTGTGGTTGGATCATACACATTCTGAACTTCACAATGGACATCTTAAAGTCTTCATTTGATTCAGCCTAGCCCAATTCGTAAGCCCTTGAAGTTGCTGGTCATGCTGACATGAGGATGAGCTGGTTGGAAGCTTGGTCATGGTGAGCTAGGCATGAGCTATTGTAGCTGGTTGGAAGCTTGGTCATGGTGACATGAAGATGAGCTAGGGCTGCTGGTGGGATTTATTGGTGAAGTGCAGCAACCAATTCAAATTTTCTAATACAAGTGCATCAACCAATTCAAGATTTTATAATACAAGTGTTGTATGCATTAGCCATATTGAATTCAGATTTTCTCTTCCCTTAGGCCTATAAATAGGGATGTTCTCTAAGCTTGTAAACACACCCCAAGGGGGGGAGCTCTCAAACACTTCTCTAGAGCTCCCTTCCCTTCTCTCCCTCAAATTCTCTTAGTTTCTCTTTCTAGTTTTCAATTGTTGTAATGAAATCTTTTGTGCTGAAATTCTCCTTAAGTTTTTCTTAGTTCCACTTTACTTTTCATTATGTAAATTCTTTTCTTTAGTTTCAAGTTTGATTAGTTTCCAAGTTTCAATTATGGTTCATGTTCTTATTCGTTATGCTTATAAGTTAATATGCTAGTTTGAATGATTGATCACCATTTAGGCTTGCATGTTAGCTATCTTGGTTTGAATTAAGAGTAGACACCATGCTTTAATTCGAATTGAACTATGAATAGGAAGAGTATGTATGGACATTCGACAACAGGGATTAGATACATGCTTGGTTGTTTAAATTGTTCTTCTATGCTTAATGGGTTCCTAATGCTTAATTTTAGGTTAGACAACAAATGATCAAATTAGGGAATTAGGAACACAAGGTTATGACCACACACCATGGCTTAATCATACTTTAGCTAGAATCAATCCATTAATCTAATTGAACTTGGGAACTTATTTGCTTGAGTTATTTCTTTATTTCTTGTTGTATTTATTTCCTTTCTTTTTCATTTCTGTTTTGTGTAGGGAAAATGAATTGGATCATTCAATCACCAATCCTCGTGGGATCGACCTCGCACTTACATATGCTATACTACCTAACGGCTCGTGCACTTGCGAGTATCACAAGTTGAGGATGCAACTGAATCCATTTTGGTGCAGCTGTATCTACGCAACAAGTGAATACATTTTTCTTTTTTTCGAAATGTAACACCCCTTCCCAAACTTAGCATGAAAAACACATCCAGATTAAAGCTCATGAGTTCCCTAGAAAGGTAAATACTTATTTTTCAGGCTAAAGCAAGGAAATAAAATTGGTAATTTGAAAGAAAAGGCTTACATGTAGGCTCAAAATGGTTAACAATGGAAAATCATGCTTAAGCATGCATAAGGTTAGCTTGAAAGGCACCAACGATCCAAAGAGGGCCTTCATATCATTTCTTAAATGTCATGTAATCAAATTGCATAAGAATGAATGACTTTTAAGTGTTCAACCAAATCAATAAATAATGAGATCAAATAGCAACTTTGATGACAAGAAATAAGAGTATGTGTATAACACTCATGAAATGAAGCACAAGGCTCAAAAGCTCACATTATATGGTTATACAAGTTTAATTTATGCTTAATACAATTCTTTGGATCATGCAAATCCTTCAATTGGAGAATTATAAAACAAATGGCAAGTGCATAGAAGGTTTCAAACATATCATGCTAGAACGATGCCATTAAGTGAATTTTTTTAAACAAATAATTGTTTTTTTTTCGAAATCCAATTTCATTCAAGTCATGCAAACATTATCACAATTTCATCATATGTGTTCGGAAAGTGACTCAAAAAAAAAAAACAAAACAAGAACAAAAACAAAACAAAACAAGACTTAAATAAAAAAGAAAAACAAGCAATAATAAAATAAAATAAAATAAAATAAAATAAATAATAATAATAAAAATTAAGAAAAACCAAATTTACTTGCTAAACCCCAATACCCCCAAAATGAGAAATAATATTGTCCTCAATGTTTAAAAATTAGCCACAAGCAATGTCATAACAACAAATGAAAGATACTAAAGCAAATAAATATCACAAAATACAATTACAAAATAAAAATTACAAAAACAAACAAACAAACAAAAAAATGAAATACCAACCTCTAATCACACAGGCTTACGCAAACTGAAACCCAAACCATTTTGGAAGCCCAACCCACTATGAAATTGACCCACTTTAAAACCCAAATAACGGTGAAACTCGACCCACAATGAATTCCAAAGCCCACATGTTTTAATTTTTTTCTTAATTGATATATATTTTTTAATATTTAAGAAGAAACGTGAATTGGATTTTGAAACGTGGGTCCTAATGTCGTCTCTTGTTAAGTCACAGAAAACAAAGCAGGAGCAACGTGTCAACACATAGAGGCGCCGCAGAAAGTCGAGATGACTTTGTTGAATGCGTTCGTTCAAAAAGGCACGTGGTGACAAAGTAGTTGGAATCAGTTGGAAAGCCAGAAGGTTGTAGAGCTCGAGGAACACGGGAAAAATCAGAAAATGTGTAGAAGCTGCAATTGCTAGGGTTTGTCATAATTGATGTCTATAAAAGGAAACGAAGGGAGAAAAAAAAATCACAACCACGTAGGAGAGAGAAAAGAAAGAAGAAAAGAGAGAAGAAAGAAGAAAAAAGAGAGATGAGAGAAAAAGAAAGAAAATGTCGTCTTCCTTCCCATTTTCTCTAGATCTCAACCTAGCTCCAAAAACTTGTTCACTACTACAAAAATTGAAATAGACGACGGGGAAATGCCGTCGTCTTTTTCTTTTTCAAACCGTCGTTAAATCGACAGTCGTCTTTTTGAAAGTCAAACTACGACGGTAATTCACCGTCGTCTATTATATGTAAAAACGACGGTTTTTAAAGGAACCGTCGTCTATTACATGTAAAGACGACACTTTTTCTGAAAAAACCGTCGTTATTGAATGTAAAGACGACACTTTTTTTTATAGAACCGTCGTCTATTAAATATAAAGACGACACTTTTTCTGAAAAAACCGTCGTCTATTTAATGTAAAGACGACACTTTTTCTGAAAAAACCGTCGTCTATTTAAATGTAAAGACGACACTTTTTCTGAAAAAACCGTCGTCTATTTAATGTAAAGACGACACTTTTTCTAAAAAAATCGTCGTCTATTTAAATGTAAAGACGACACTTTTTCTGAAAAAACCATCGTCTATTTAAATGTAAAGATGACACTTTTTCTGAAAAAACCGCCGTTTATTATATCCAAAGACGTCTATTAAATCTAAAAAAGACGGTTTTGTTCCAAAAAATCGCCGTTTATTATCTGTAAAAATGATGTACTAATTTCATTTTAGATATCCTAAAAAATTATTTCTTTCATAAAACTTGAAGATTCAATTGTAATTACATTGTTTACCAATCTTGATTCCTACTATATCCATACAAAATACCATATTTATAACATTATAACCTATAATTACAAAATACCATATCCAAAGCATTAACCTATGGTTGTTGTATCTTCCACAATTTGTACTTGTTCTCCACATTCAGCTGTCATCTTGGAGTAGTGTTCTAAGTCATCTTGGTCAAATGGATCTTATATTCTTCTAAGTTGTCATCTTGGCCTTTGAGCTACACTTGATATAAGCTGCATCACCTATTTGCCATGTCATCTTACCTGAGCAATCAAAAACCACAATAAGATTACATTATCTTGCTGTCATTTTAACTAACAAAAAATATGCATAAGCTTATGCAGGAAAAGTTCATTTGTAACACAATACAGAAAAACATTTTGACTAACTTAGAGTTTCTTTTGTGACGTGGATGGCAAGCTCACCAAGAAGGCGCGATGGAGATCTGTCATCGAACCTCAAGCGACATCGAAGACCAAATCTGATGTTCTAGGATTTTCCCATCTCGCAAGGTCTCTAGATCTGTTTTCAAGGTCATCTTAACTAACAAAAAATATGCATCATCTATACAAGAATAAGCTTATGCTGGAAAAGTTCATTTGTAACACAATACAGAAGAACATTTTGACTAACTTAGAGTTGCTTCTGTGACGTGGATGGCGAGAGCTCACCAAGAAGGCGTGATGGAGATCTGTCATCGAACCTCAGGCGATATCGAAGACCAGATCTGATGTTCTAGGATTTTCCCATCTCGCAAGGTCTCTAGATATGTTTTCAAGGACATCGTCGTCGTTGACTGTGAATATGGCGTCGATGGCGGCTAGTGATGACTGATGCGAAGAACGATGGCGTTGATGGCGTCGCTGCGTCAATGGCGTTGACGGCGTCGCTGCTTCGATGGCGTCAATGGCTGGTAGGTACGTATGAGGAGTAGAAAGGTGAGAGATGGAGTGTTTCAGATAGCTCAGGAGGGTTTCAAGAAGAGAGGAGCTCAGGAGGTTTCAAGGAGGGAGAGATAAAGTTTTCAGAGACGGGGGAAAATCTGAAAATTTGTCGAGCGTGAATTCACTTAAGTGGCCTTTTTTTAGCGTGTTTTAAAAGACGACGCTTGTTAATGAGAGATAAGGTTTTCAAAGACGGGGGAAAATTTGAAAATTTGTCGAGCGCGAATTCACTTAAGCGTCCTTTTTTTAGTGTGTTTTAAAAGACGACGCTTTTTATAACAAAATCGTCATCTTTACATATAATAGACGACCCTTTTTTAAAAAAAAACCGTCATCTTTACATATAATAGACGACCCTTTTCATAAAAAACCGTCGTCTTTACATAAT
Source organism: Prunus avium (assembly GCF_965620075.1). NCBI lineage: Eukaryota > Viridiplantae > Streptophyta > Magnoliopsida > Rosales > Rosaceae > Prunus > Prunus avium. The sequence continues at coordinate 13,171,517 of NC_142288.1, read as the reverse complement.
CCGTCATTCGTTTGTTTTAAAATTAAGTCGTTTATTATGATTTACAACGTCTTTAATTTCTTAATGCCGACGTGGTTTGTGGGTTTTATTAATAATATTTTATTCTATTTAATTCGAAATATTCATAATAAATTTAAAATAAATCCAAAAAATGCAACGTCAACTCCTATGAAGTCATTGAGACATTTTCTTCCCCCTTAAGCTTTAAAAAATTAAGTTTGAGTTATACAAATTTAAAATTACCACCAAAAAGAAAAATGTTTTCATGAGTCACAACATCACTTATACTTTAATGGTTTAGGGTTTAGGGTTTAGGGGGATAAAGGTTTATTTTTGGGGTTTAGGGTTTATGGTTAATATATATTAGGCCGTAAAACCATAATCCCTTTTCTAAAATTATTTAAACATATATATATAATTTAGGGTTTATATTTTATGGTTTAGGGTTTAGGGTTTAGGGTATAGATGTAATAAGCGTCATGTTTATTTATATTGTTAACGACGGTTTTTTTGTTTTCCGTCGATGATTATCGAAGAGCGCATTTCTAAACCATGATTTCTTTAAAATGACATTGTACACACATAACAACGTCATAGTTTTTTAAAAAGCGACGTAAAAGGTTTTTCAAACGACGCTATTTTTCAAACCGTCGTCTTTACATATAATAGACAACCCTTTTTATTAAAAAACCGTCGTCTTTACTTCATAATAGACGACCCTTTTTATAAAAAACCGTCGTCTTTACATATAATAGACAACCCTCTTTTATAAAAAAAAACCGTCGTCTTTACGTATAATAGACGACCATTTTTATAAAAACCGTCGTCTTTACATATAATAGACGACCTTTTTTATAAAAAAACCGTCGTCTTTACATATAATAGACGACCCTTTTTATAAAAAAACCGTCGTCTTTACATATAATAGACGACCCTTTTTATAAAAAAAACCGTCGTCTTTACTTATAATAGACGACCCTTTTTATAAAAAAAACCGTCGTCTTTACTTATAATAGACGACCCTTTTTATAAAAAAACCGTCGTCTTTACATATAATAGACGACCATTTTTAAAAAAAAAACCGTCGTCTTTACATATAATAGACGACCCTTTTTATAAAAAAAACCGTCGTCTTTACATATAATAGACGACCCTTTTTATAAATAAAAAAAACCGTCGTCTTTACATATAATAGACGACCCTTTTCATAAAAAAACCGTCGTCTTTACATATAATAGACGACCATTTTTATAAAAAAAAAACCGTCGTCTTTACTTATAATAGACGACCCTTTTTATAAAAAACCGTCGTCTTTACTTAATAATAGACGACCCTTTTTATAAAAAAACCGTCATCTTTACATATAATAGACGACAGTTCTTTCAAAACAACCATGTCTTTACCAAAAAAAGGACACTTGATTTTTAAAAGACGACGCTTGTCATACCTGCTGTCGTTGTTTTTTGATCAGATTTTAACTCTAAAGAAAAGCTTTTTAATAAGACGACACTTTTTTATTTGTGTGCGTCGTTATAAAAAAATTCTCAACAGTATCTCCATTTTTTAGTTGTTTAAGTCATTTATCCACGACGGTTTTTTGTTACCGTCGTCTTTTTAAAAACAACGACGGTTTTTTATTCTACCGTCGTCTTTTTCTGGTCGTCTTTTGCCCTTTTTGTAGTAGTGGTTGTGTCAATTCAGCTGCGCCAAAATTGATTCAGCTGCATCCTCAACTTGTGATACTTGCAAGTGCACGAGGCGTTCAGTAGTATAGCATATGTAAGTGCGAGGTCAATCCCACGAGGATTGATGATAGATTGATTCAATTCGATCCCTTGTACAATATAGAAATTGGATGTTTTGATTAGGTAAGGCAAACAAAAACTAAACTTAAACAATGAAAGTGAACATGTAAATAAAAGACAAAAATAACTAACTCAAGCAAATCAATTAACAAGTTCAATTCATATTCACGGATTGATTCTTGCTAAAGTAGGATTAAGCCATGGTGTCTGGTCCTAACCTTGTATTCCTAATTCCCTATTTTGATCCTATGTTGTCGAACCTAAATTAAGTATTAGAAATCCATTAAGCATAGAAGAATCTTTTAAACAACCAAGCATGTACCTAATCCCTATTATCGAATGTCCATATATACTCTTCCTATTTATATTTATAGTAAAATTCGAATTAAAACATATGGTGTCTACTCTTAATTCCAACAAAGATAGCTAACATACAAATTTTAATGGTGATCAATCATTCAAAAAAGTATATTAACTTATAAGAATAATGAATAAGAACAAGAACCGTAATTGAAACTTGGAAACTAATCAAACTTGAAAACTTAAAATAAGAAATTACATTACAATGAAAAATAAGGTACAACTCAGAAAAACATAAAGGAAAATTTAGCAAAATGGTTTTGTTAAGACAATTGAGAACTAAAAAGAAAAACTAAGAGAATTTAAGGGAGAGAAGGGAGAGGAGCTCTAGAGAGGTGTTTGAGAGCTCCCCCCCCCCCCCCCTTGGGGTGTGTTTGTAAGCTTGGAGAACTTCACTATTCATAGGCCTAAGGGAAGTAAAAATCTGATTTGAGTATTGCCTCTACGTACTTTACCAACTTTACCTAACTTCCCCAACAAAAACAATTAGCATTGAGATCTTCTTGTAGGGTCGTTTTGGGCTTGTTCCTCCATTGACAAAATTCTGGAAAAATTTGGGTTTTGAAGTTTTTTGACTTATCTTTCCAACCATATGTAGCCCAGAGCAAGGAAAAATAGGAAAGGCCTTCAAATATCATTTTTGGCACAGTAAGGCAGATGCTGCCAAATTTCCCCTTAAGCTGCCAAAACTTGCATAACTTCCTCTAGAAGACTCATAATCATGAAATGTAAAATTCTTCAAAAACTAAACTTCTACATCTTTCCAATGGAATATGGCTCATTATCTGGTTCTTTCTGAGAACGTACAGTCCAATCCATGAAATTGACTGATCTGCAGACACAGTTTTGAGCTAACTTGACTCCAAAATGCATGAAATTAATCCTTAAGCTTAACACACTGAAACAAACACAAAAGAGATTAAAAGTACAAGTTTAACTAAAAAACATAACAAAATCATAAGCTAGAATGGTATAAAATTATATACAATAATGCACTGATCATAGATCCACATGCATCCCACCGTCTTCTTTCCGTGATGTAAGGGCACGAGCTCCCATGTGATATTTCTTTGGAGAGCTCGCATTTCTTCATTCATGGCTTCTTTCCATTTTGAGTCATATATATCAGCCCACTGCTTTACAAAGTGTGCATGTAACTCTGATAATCTACTTAGAGATATATAATTATTGATGGGTATTTTCCTTTGGCTTTAAGATCTACTTTATACTGTACTTGAGGTTTACCATGGTTCTTCCTTTCTGGAAGTTGGTATATAAGGGTATCTGTATCCTGTATGCTTTCTGAAATCAAATCATCTTGATATGTTTCATTAGTGTTATCAGTTTCAGGGGGGGATGTTACCTGAATGACATCCTCAGCAGGCAATTGGCATGGTTCGAGAGCTGAAGACGGGTCCGAAGCTGGAAAAATCTCAAAAAAAGGATCAACTGTGTCCTCCTGATTTTGGAAACAGGGAGGCGATCGGTCATGTAGCCCTGTTGACCGGTCGTTTTGTGACACAAACACAAGGTGTGAAAACCCCAAGGGAGGCAACCAATCATTTTGGGAGGACGACATGTCGTTTGGAGGCAGAGAATTCTCATGTGCATGGATAAGGGGCATAGCCAATGAAAACATACTTTTTTGCGATGTGATCCAATTTGTTTCGTTGGTGATCATGTAAGTGTATGAATACAACACAGCCGAAAATCCGTGGTTCAAGGTATGGGTGGGAGGTATTTGGATATGGTGGTGAAGTGTTTGAAGAGGAGTTTGGCAATTCAAGATACTTGAGGGAATTCTATTGATAAGGTAAACTGTAGAGAGGACGACCTCGCCTCAAAAAGATCGAGGCATGTTGGCGCCAAATAGAGAGGCACAAACGACTTCAAGTAAATGTCGGTTCTTTCGCTCAGCCACCCCATTTTGTTGGGGAGTATATGGACACGAGTGTTGATGTATGATACCATGATCTTGTAAGAATTTGTTGAGATCATGATTAAGAAACGGAGAACCTGGATTTGGCCATGAAATTGACTCGCCAACATTTTATGGAATTGTTGAAACATTAAATTGACTCCCCCTTTGGTTTTGAGAAGGGAACCCTAGGTCATTCGGGTGCAGTCATTAATGAAAGTGACAAACCATCGAGCTCTAGCTGGAGTAGCGATTTGAGCAGGCCCTCAAACATTAGAATGAATAGGTAGAAGGGAACCAAACTTTTATTTGTATGTAATGGGAACGGAACACGATTGCTCTTAGCCAATTCACACGTATCACACTGGAAGTTGGAAATATCAAAAATGGAAAATAATGATGAAAACAACTTCTTCAGATAACTGAACAAGGCATGCCCAAGATGTTTATGCCATAACCAAACTTTGTCTCTGTACCTCTCAGAACTAGCTCCACTTGTTGTGAAAGCTTGACCAACCTTGGTCTCACTATCCGGTGCCCATTCCAAGTAATAGAGTTTGCCCGCCTAGTACCACAACCAATCGTCTTCCCGGTGAGGATGTCCTGAAAAACACAATGATTTAGCCAAAATTTTACAATACATCCCAAAGCAGTAGTAAGTTGTGCAACAGACAACAAGTTGTGGTCTAAGGATTGATCAACCAATACATAATGAAGATTAATGAAGTTAGAGGGAGATAGAAAGTCATCCCTAACCACAGGGGAGGGGATACCATTAGCATTAGACATCACTAACTTCGTGGATGGTTTGCAAGTAATAAGTTGGCCAGGATCAAATATCATGTGATTCGTAGCACTCGAATCAATAATCCATGTGTGCTTTGGAGATGACGTATGGAAAGCAGAGCCTTTAGTGGTGGCTATAGAAGCACAAGCTTGTGTAGCATGTTCAGCAGAATTGACTGCATGCTTCTATGAGTTTGCAAGGAGGGAAAGAACCATAGGGGGGCCTGACATCGCAGCAGAAGGAAGATTTCATATGAGTGTGTGTTTGTGGTTAAGGAGTTGATTTGAGAATTTGAGGAATTTGATTTGAGGAATTTGATTTAGGAATTTTGATTTGGGAGGCATGTGTTTAAGGGGTTTGATAAGAGGATTTGATTTGAGAGGTAAGAAATTTGATTTAGGGTTTGGGTTTGAATTTGAGGATATGATTTGAGGGCTTAGAGACGACCTAGGATCGGCGGCTCTAATACCATGCTAAAATATGAATATGGTTTGAATACTTTAGGATAATTGTATTTTTCTCTACAAGAAGTATATATAGGAGTTTACAAGGTTGTTTTACAAGGAAATAGATACAGTAATTAATTAGGAAAATATATCCTAATTATACAAGGATGTGTCAACTATATGAAACAAGGAAGTAAATCACTTAATTAACTTAGAAAATAAATATCCTTGATTTAGTAGGTTAACTCACGTCAACAGATTTATCTTAGCAATATACCTTTTGATACTAAATTTGTTTTGTTTTCCTCTCTAATTCTTCAAGGTGGTGTTATTATTGAAAAGGAAAAATTCTTATCAGAAGTCTTGACACCAACTCAGTTTTTATCTACCTTCTTTCTCCTAAGTACTTGAAGAATGGATTGGGAAGTGCAGTAAGCAATAGCCTGAACAGTGACCATTGGATTTACTCCTAAAGCCGTTGGGAAGACACTTGTGTCTGCTAAAAAAAGTCCCTCCACCTCCCATGTCTCTCCCATCTGGTTCACCACAGACTGCTTCGAATCGATACCCATCCTGCAGCTCCCCATCTGATGTGCTGAACATATCGCCGACGAAAGCTCTCTTAATGGCCTTGAACTCTCCTCTTTCACAAACCTCTCAAACTCATCTGAATTCGCCTTCTTCACATGTAAACCCTTCCCTTTAAAGTGATGGGTTCCAATGTCTTCAGCTCCAGCTGCGGCCAATATCCTCAGTGACTTCTCTAGTCCTATCTTCAGATTGTTTTCATCAAGAGCTTCCATTTCATAACTGATTGAGTCTGGTAGTGCATTCACAGTTCCTGACCCCTTATCTCTTGCCAATGCAAATACATGGGCAGTCCTAGAGAACCTGCTCATTCTATGTTTTATGTCTTTGCCTGAAATCCAAGGCATCACAATCGAGAACATACCTGGGTGCAATGCCGGTGTTTGTATAACCGCTCCATATCCAGACTTGTTGAACTCTGCCACTACAGTAGACATTGCTGTCATTATCCCTCCTTCGTAGCTCTTCTTATCTGGCTCAGGCCATCCATCAAACACTTGTGAATCTGGAAAGTATCCCCATGCCATTGCCACCGGATGCAAATGCAAGTTTTCCCCAATATTTACATTCTTCAATCCGCTTCGCTTCAACAGTTTCGGAGTACAAAGAGCACCGCAAGCAACAATAGTTACCTTAGACTCCACAAAACCTATTTCTTTACCCCCTTCATGCTCAAATTCGAAGGCTACCCCGGTAGCTGTGTTTCGATATCTTCTTCCTTTCTTTCTCTTGTGCAGCACTTTTATAGCCTCACATCTAGTCAAAATAGCACCATTACCAGAATTCACCAAATCCACAAGCCACGTCTCCGCGGTACCTCTCTTCCTTCCATCCTTGCAACCAAAACAACACCAACCACAATAATGATTCGGTGATGAGTTTCGAGGAATATTATTCACAGGATACCCCAATTCTTGGCACCCTTTTCTTAAAACTGCATTATTAAACCCTTCTTCTTGTACTTGAGATTGAACTCCCATTTTTTCAGAGACAACATCCAGAGCTTCTTGGTATAATTTACTGTCAAACAGCTCTAGCTCATGGTCACTGCACCATTCCCTGATTACGTGCTGTGGGGTTCGAATCGAAGCGGACCAGTTGATTGTGGAGCCTCCCCCAACAGTAGAGCCAGCAAGAACAAAAACTCCCATGTCATCAGTTGCAATTAAGCCGCCTGATAGGTACATTTGGTCCATTGTGGGTCCTTCAAGGAGTGTAAGATTCTTCCTGGCATGATAGTTTCCTTTCTCTATAACAACCACTTTGTAACCAGCCTTTGCTAGAACACCTGCAACAACACCACCTCCTGACCCCGAACCGATCACTACCGCATCGCATCGGATGGTTAAAGAAGGATTCGACGAGCAGTTTACGGTTTTTTCATAGTGATGAACAGAGGCTGCAATTCCAAATGTACTTAGAGCATCCACAACTGAATCCTTTGGTTTATCCAGATTGATAATGCCTCTGTTAAGTGGTCCAAACAGCTCTTCTTTGTGAGGACATTCATTTTGTTCTTCATTGTTGGGTCTTTGGTTTCCAATTGTTGTTGATGCTTTAAATTTCTTGGTTTTGGTGATGAACTCTGGATCAGGCCCAGTGTAGTCAATTGCTTTCCAGGATAGATTCTCATTCTTCTCATTCACCTGTAAATGAGGGCATTTCTTAAATTATTGTGTAACATTGTAACAATTGTTTGGCACAAGTACAAGATTGTGGGGGTTAATTGTTGCACCCTATCTACCCACCCAGGATCTCTTTTCAAGAACTAGAGTTACATATTAAAAAACTTCTGTAAATTTTGATCGTCAAATGATGTGGCTTAACATGAACAAATAATATGCAAAGGACCACTAGTGTAGTGGTTTGGAGCAATTGCTGGATTCGAGTCCTAGCACCTATGTAGTGTGTATGAGTTTAGTATGCTATCGCCCCCTCTGAAGGTATTCAAAAAAAATAAAATAAAATAAAATATTACACTGCCATATTATTTGAAATCCAAAACTTATGAGATTTGCTTTGACATTCCTAGCACTGCTTACTGAAGAAATCCATTTATTTTTTCTTTTCTGATTCACAATAAAAATGTGACATGGGACTGTATAGGGAGAAGGCGCGGGGGGGATCAGTAAGAACCTAATTAATCTATTAAAAATCCATAAAATATATTTGGAAAACTAATTTGCGGAAAGCTACAATTTGATGCTATACGGATAAAATAGTAAGAACCTAATTAATCTATTAAAGAAAAGTTAAAACAAATTATAAAACAAAAAAGACCAAGTACAGATATATAGAAATCGTCAAGTATAGTTATATGATTAGTGTGGTTGATATGATTTAATGTATACTTCTATTTTTAGAAAAACTTTAGAAATTGTAAGTACCAAAAAAAAAAAATTGATCCTTAGATTTTAAGCTAATAACTTTAGCTACCCCACCCGACAAATTTCTAATTATGCGCTTGAATGTACACATCGGCTAAAGATATATGATGAACAAAAGTGTTCTTATATCACAAGATCCTCCTAGGACAAAAAGTTGGTGTCTGATTTATTTGTAATGCTACTCTTTGTTGAGAGTACTCGCACATTTAATATCGAATAACGATTCTTCTCACGACTTATCAATAGTTAAACTTGTCTATACACAACCTAAGGTGTATGCTCACCACCCTTCTCAACACTTGATACGTGTCCATAAGTATAACCATGGTTACATAAATCAAAGTAAAAAGTTAACTATGGTTATGCCTGTGAACACATGTCAAGTATTAAGAAGGGTGGTGAGCATACACCTTGAGTTAAAGTAGTGAGCAAAAATATTTCCCATCTAGTAATAGTCTTCAATATTAATGTAAACTCACCCCACCAGGGACCCATACATACCTACTACTTAATTACCCCAAGTATTAGCATAATATTGATTAGTCTTCAATCTAAACCCACCCCTTTTGACCAAAAAAAAATCTAAACCCCACCCCACCAGGGACCCTACCTAATTAACTTGTTAGGTATATCAAATAGGGTTGGTAATTTGGTACGGTTTTTAATTGTATACTGGGAATGGGGAGAGCATAAAAATCGGTATGCTTGAGGCCACAAATATGTCTTTATGTAGAATTAGATCAAAGACACATGTACTGTTTTTATTTTTTTAAAATTCTAATTAAATATATAAACTTAGCATTTATTTATTACTAACAATAATGCCTTATAATTGGGTTGAACTGCATGAACATGTACTTTGGCAGTTTCGCCTACCATAGACACAATAATTTCTTGTGAACCTGAAAGCGTTATTTCTATCTTAGTTGGTTAAGGCTGTGTACTGGTTTACTTGCACCTGAGTTCCCCCTCTGCGTGCATTAGAGTAGTTAAGATATATATGTAAAAGATAAGAAAATAAAAAGAAATCAATATTATAGGAATATTAGACGGTACCTGAGTGAAGAAGACAAGTAAAGTGAGAAGCTTCATGGTCTTGAACAACATCCTAAGGAGATAAAAGAAACTAAGAGACCATGACAATAATATTTCTTCCCGTTTCTGCTGAGACATCTGAGGAAAGCTCTGAAAGTAGGGAAATTGGCTTGAAAGGCTGGCTCTTCCACACAATATGAAGCTCCCTATCCATGTGGACAAAAACCACAACGCCAATCGCATCATCCACAGCTTTGGGTGCTTCAGTCTCTCACTTATCAGTCCCCCTACCTGCCCATGCATGCATTTTTATAGTGAGACATGAAACTCAAATTCAAAAACAACAACAAAATGTTTATATATATATCCCTCAATTTAATTTATTTGAGGGACATCCTTGTAGGGCTCACTCCGCATTGTATTTCACTAATCCAAACTGTCTATGTTTTAGATAATCTTTCAAAGATCATCTCTACAAAAATTCACTTGAATCTGATATGGTTTGACCACTCAATTGTGTTATTGAAATTTTAGTACTTTCTTAAAGCATTGTGTTCATTGATTTTGTAGAATACAACTGGATGTCGAAACGGTTTCGATTTGTCGATTTGTCTAATTTTTTGCAATGATGATCTATGAATGTAGACTTAAAAAATAGATAGTTGGATCGTTGGATAAAAATTCGTAGAGTACCCTAAAGGGTATCCCTCAAATAAAATTATTTGAGAGATCCCTCAATAGAATATATATATATATATATAGATATATATGTATATAATGAAGAGAAAAGGCCTAAAGAGGAAAAGAAAGAGCTACTAGACTAGAAAATCTCTGGACTTGGGACGGTTATACCGACTTGTCTAAGTTGACGAAGGCTTTCAGAGACTCGTAGATCCACAAATATGCATTCTTAATTCAACTTAGTGACAAAATATATATATATATATATATATATATATATATGTATTATACGAGTTGAAAGAAGGAAAATCGAACACAGGACCTAGCGCATGTCGGAATTCTATTAACAACTTAAGCTACAATGACTTTACACCAACAAAAATTAATTATGTAAAGATGTTTTTTAAAAAAAACTAATAAAAAGGTGCTTAATTACTCGTTGTGGTGTTCCTGCCATGGAAGCCGAAGTCCGGTAAAAGGCGACCAGCGATGCATTTGTGGTGGCATCGGAGACCTCGATGGAAGGCAAGAAGGTGTCACAGAGGGCAGTGAGTGACTCCATTTCACGGGAGGAGAGAGAGTTTGGGTACAGCTGCCTCTCTCCTCCAAGAAAGAGACTCTGTTTGTCAACACTATCAAGTTCATCAATAAGTATTGCATGTTCTTGCCTTTCATTGATCTCCAGCGGGGAGAAGCTGCTAACGTCTCTAGCACCGTTTATTTGCTCCATAGTTTAAAGCAAAACAGTTTGTGACAAAGAAAGAGCGCCAGCAGGTTGATTTATATTAAATGGATGTGTTGAAAGCACTAAAAATTTCAGAAGCACATTAATGAGAGAGAGAGAGAGCGTCGACGGAATGACAAACCGAATTTGTGGCAATCAGCAGTGAGTGTGTGGTGTCAAAAAGATGACGAAGTAAGCAGAGCAAGCAAAGCCAAAAGGCATTGAAAATAAATATAACGCATAACCACCTTCAATTAAGTCACTGCATCAACCATACACGACTATTAATTATTTAGGTTCCTCTTTTTGAATTTTAAGTTATCTTGACACTTGGTCTCTATCTGTTTCAATGGCCTGGCTCTATTTGTTACTCCAAAACCGATCATGCATTGGACCATTCAAGTTTCAACGCCCCAACATCTTCCACGTGTTTTCTAATACAACAGCCTCATCCTATTTTTTTAATCTCCTTTTTCTGCTTCCTGAAAATTAAAATCTCAACCTTTTAATTTTAGGGTCTTTAGATACAAGTCCAAAACGTTTGGTCTTTATTAAGTGAAACTCATGTCTTTTTTCTTGTTGATTCTACACCCATTAGCTTTCGAGTTTCATATCTAATTTTTATCATCCGTTTTGCCATTTGAATAATTATGACAAGAAACTGAAAATCCTCATACATCTTTTAGTATAATTCAACATTGTTGCCATATATGGATAAATCTTCTTTAGTGACCAAACACAACAACAAGTTGAATTAATCTGGAGAGAATCAAGCAGAACCCACAAAGTGATTAAAATCTCTAATCCAAAAGCACGCCTACTCAAATTTACATTATGTATTTAATTACTAGATAAAGTGATTAAGTTACATCCATAAGAATTAGTGAATTGCATTATTACCGCATGATATCACATGAATTTCAACCAGATGCAATTAAAGAAAACTTAATGTTGGATGTGATGAAATTGATGTACAATTATACAAGAATGTAATACCACTAAGGTGTTTTAGATCCAATGTAATACCACTTGGTCAAGTTTCAATGTCATGTGTTTTTGTTCATAGATATAATGGTACTGAATTTTAATATGTTGTTGCTGGTATCATTGCACAAGAAGGTGTTGGTGATGTTCGGACGACGGACTTAATTACTATAATAGGTTAATGTAGTCAAACAATGTAGGGCAAATATTCAGTTATGCTCAGATATGCTCATTTCTCTATTCTTCTCCAATATTGAGGTATTTATAAAGAAGTACAACCTTAAATAAAATGGGAAATAAATCCAAATTACAATAGAAAATAAATATAAATTACAATATGAAATAAATCTAAATTATAATAGGACTAGATAAATTAGTAAGTAACCAAAATCCTAACTAAGTAAGGATTCGCCAACACTCCCCCTCAAGTTGGTGCAAAGATATTTCGCATGCCCAACTTGACAAACGAGTCATAGAACACCATACTCGACATTGACTAATCAAACAATTGTAGAGAAGGCCTTGTCATAAACCACGAGTGAAACAACTGACAAACCCTAACAAATAGGGCACATAGAAGAACACATAAAAGCAAAACGCATAAACCCTATGAGCACGGTAGTAGGTAAGGCAGAACACAGAAACCCTGTGAGCAAGACAATAGGTAAGGCAGAACACAGAAATCCTGTGAACACGACAATAGGTAAGGCAAAACACAGAAACCCTGTGAGCATAGCAATATATATGAGTTGCAGTTATAAATAAGCACTGAAGAAGCTTCACAAATGAAAATGCAAAAAAATAAATAATTAAGTTTCATTTATATATTAGTTGCAAAACACAAGAACAATAAAATTAGGTTAACATTTTTTTTTTTTGGGGTCAAAATTAACATATTGTTCCGTTCTTAAAAGAGAATACAAATAAACTTGAGAAAATGATATTTTCCTAATGTGTTGTACTTGATGGTGGGCCATACAAGTTTTTTTTTTCTTCTTCAAAAACCTTTTACCAAAGGAAGTAGATAATTTCAAAAAAAAAAAAAAAAGAAGAAGAAAGAAAGCAGGAGATAATTTCACATAAAAAAGGCAGCATATAAGAAAAAAAAAACCAAAAGGCAGCAAACTTGTTGTAGTGCACCATATATAAATATAGGTTTATTATTGTTTTTTCTTCAAAACTTTCTTAGGTTATAGTCCACCACAATCTTGGCTGTGGTTCCGCCCCTGCCCACCAAGGACCCATATATACCTCCTACTTAATTACCCTAAGTATTAGCATAATATTGATTAGTCTTTAGTCAAAACCCACCTAACCAGGGACCCTACCTAATTCTTAATTAGCATAAATTTGGATCACTCTGATTTTTCGTGTCACTTTTACACCAATCATATATCATATGCTAACAACGGCAAAATCGGAAATTTTTCAATGGGTGGGCTAGCTAAAGTTATTAGCTTAAAATCTAATGATATATATATTTTTTTGTACTAACAGTCACTACATCAGAGCACATCTATTACGGTGCACAAAGCACGTCGTGAATTATCATTCACGACGTGAAACACACAAGCAATAAAAGCCCCAGTGGTAAATAGTGTTCCTCAATCACGGCGTGTATGAACATCGTAATAAAAACTTAAGACGACGTTCCTTGTGAGCCGTAATTCAGTTAAAGCAATTACGACACGCTTTGCGCGCCGTAAAAGAGTAATTAATTCTCATTTAAGGCGTTCATTGCACGCCGTGTTTAACTTTAAATCTTTTTAAAAAATTATTAATTCCCTGCCTGCTCCTGTTTCATATTTACAATATGCTTATATCATCTATTACTTTCCTGGATACAAAATTTCACAAAACGAAAAGTAGTATTGCAACCAAACTTGAAAGAAAGAACCATTTCATTGAAAACTATGCTAATCATAATCAATTCCAAATACAAACTCCATAAAGTATTAAAGAAACAGATAATAGTGCTGCCAAATTTACAATTAACTTGTACACAGCCTCCAACTCATTCACTCATAATAGTTCTGCGAAACCTACAATGTAACCTATGCAAAAACCTCATGATAGCCCTGGCAGTGGACATCATCTAACAAGAATCAAACTCACACTTGATCTGCCACCTGCATTTTGTTTGAAAACTCATTTTAGCAACTTAACCATTGTAATTTGCGGAAGGAAAAACCTGATTACAAATTAATATAATGGTTACCTCAATCAAGAGCTAGTCAAAGGAGATGAAATAATGAAATAGTTTTACCTTATATTTTGGACCCACACGTTTCTTGATGAAACTTTGCCATTCTTCCATACTCTTTATATTATCAGGCTTCAGTTGCCTTGCAGCGCGTTGAATACCAACAAGCTCTCGTTTCTGCACTTCTTTTAGTAATTTACATCTATGATCTCGCCAAAGCTTTGCCATCTTTTATAATGCATATTTCTTATGACACTCATCAACAATAAATTTATTCTAAAATAGAAAAATTGAAATTATTAGAAACAGAAACATAGCTAATTTAGACAACTAAAACAGAAAGAAAACATAGCTAATTGAAATTACCTGAGCGTGCTCCCACAACAAGTCTTCATAAATATCTTTCCAATTCTCTAATGTTATAGGCACCAACTCCCTTGCTGTGGCACCAAGGACAGAAGCAAACTTAGCTGCATTTTCCCCATGTGGCTGGCCTCGAGGATTGAATTCAACTAGGAGCTTCTTTCGTTTGCTAAGATATTGCAATCGTGGTCGACCCCTAGGTTTCCTGTTTTCTTCACCAACCTTGCCTTTCCCTTTTGTCTCAGATTCACCAACCTTGCCTTTCCCTTTGGATGACACATTAATTCCTTCTGTAGTAGGATTAGAAACTCCTTCACTAATGGGTGGCATGGTAGCTGAAGAGTCAGTGACTCCATAGGATATTCTTAGGGTAATGATTTCCCTACTCCCTTTTTATCCACTTACACTCGTTTTTTAGTTATAAAATGAAGTGTAAGTGTATAAAATTGGAGTGGGGAAATCACCACTCTATTCTTATAGCCCTCCTTTGCCTTGCTCGTAGAATAGCTGCAGCAAGAACAGCTGCATGTTGTTTTTTTGCTAGCTTGGAACCCTGTATTGAGCACTTTAAATGATTATATGAGACATGATCATCAATGAACATTTAAAAAAAATAAAAAAAAAACCTTAAAATTATTAGCTTACTTCAGCAATCATGTTGTGTTTTTTCCATTCACAGTGTGTCCTGTCTTAGCCGTGAGAAAAGAAAACCACCAAGCAGGGACGGATTCAGGAATTTTCCTTCCAGGGGTCAACATCTAAAAGGTTAAAAAAATTCTATACAAAATACACCCATAAATTTTTATATATTAAAAAACCCTTAATTTATTCAAACTAACAGTAACTAACCAAAATAAAACCTCCTTGGCAAAAAATAAAAAAACAAACCTCAACAACTAATCAAGAAAAACATCAATATTCATCCCATAAAAATAAAACGATAAATTATAATTCATATATAATTCATTGAGAAAACAACATTACAAAACACATATTAAATCAATCCACCATATTTTTATTAACTATATTAACCAATCCACAAAAATAAAAACCTTATATTAAAATGCACAAAGATTCAACACCTAAAGTAACAAACTTTAAACCTATCAACCTGTGGGGGTCTTTTTCTTCCAGCAGCCAGACGAATGGGCTTGGGCTGCTGTAAAGGATGAGCTGAGGAGGTTGCCCCTGTTTCTGAGTTCGAAGACCAGGCTCCAAGAGAGTTTTGAAAGGGTTTGTGAAAACCCTTTGAAAACACCTTGGTTCCCTTCACCAATGAACCAAATAAGTGTGACAAATTAGCAATGGAATGGCTTGGCATGAGGAGCTTGTGGCATGGGAGCTAAGCTTTCACAAGTTTAGCAATTTGAGAGAGAGAAAAGCATGAGTTTCTTACAGAGGACAGAAATTAAGATTGGGGCAGATGAAGATTAGGAAGGTTTTTTATCTCAGGAAAAGAAGAAGACCACGGAGGAAGAGGATTGGGTGGCTTGAGTAAATTCCAGGTTGCTTGACAAAGCTTGGTCAAGCTCTGAAACTGGGTTCGCAGGTGAGAGAGGAAGCTTGCTCTCTGAAGAAATGGGTTCGTTTTCTGGGTAGCTAAGGCCCTCTTTTATAGCCACAAAGAACCCTAATTTTATCTAACCTCCTCCTCCCTTTTTCGTTGCTTCTTCCCACTTGATCCTATTTGATGCAATTTTCCTATCCAAGGCGCATGGGTAAGGAGCCCTTTGTGGTTCCAAGGTTTTGACGCAGCTGGACCTCCCCCATAAGGGTGAGGCGCCACCTGCTTTCCTTGTGGGTTTTCAAGATGGAGCTTGCAGAGGAAAAGAGAGATGGAGGAAGTTCTTTGTCCGATGGGTATTCCTATGAATCTCCGTTGGTTTTGCAGTGGCTTGCTATTTGACTTGGGTCTGAGACTTATGACAATGCTAGATATTTTATAAGGTACTGGGCTGGGCTTGTATGTACAGTGTTGGGGTTATCGGTGTTCTCCTTTCCAGCGGCCCGCACGCTTTCGTCCAGCTGCTGGAAGTGGCTTATCTGTTTTTGGGCATTCTAACTGTCATGGATTTTCCTAAATGCTACAGCAGCCTATGGGATGTTCTCCCAAGGCATTGGGTCATATTCTCTCCTCTCTCATGCTAACCCATGTGTTTGGGCTCAAGAAATAGGCTTGAGTTTTGGGGCTCCCAAGCAGCCCAAAACTTCCATTTCTTGGCTCATCAATGGGCCCCATGAAAGCTCGTTACCATCCATACCACAACCCACTCACGCAAGCCCCGGGCATTTGCGTGGCTTGGGCCCACTTAAGCTTGTAGCGTGGCTATGTCTGAAATAATGATTTCCTGCTTGGCATGGCATGTTGCTTGGCGTGCTTGAATTTTGTCGTCTTTGAAAGGAGACATAATTCTTGACAAAATAATTAGCATGAGCTTGTAGAGCCAATGCCTTTTATAGGCTCATTTTAATTCCTAGCGTGATAAATTGCATATTTATTTGGCATGGCACGTGTTTGTGGCTTGTGCAAGCGTGCATGAAGAATTTCACATGCTCTGCATCGGGTTTCTTCTTAATAAGGTGTCGCATTGGGCCAGGGATTTATTTGGGCCCAACCCTTGATTTTTTGGGCCTCAACATTAGCCCCCTTAATTATTAGGGCCATGGATAGGTGCTGGAATGGGCCGAATAATTAAACCCGACCCAAAAATCAAATTTATAATTGCAGGGTGTCCCCTCTCTTCCTGCGTGCACGATGACCGACATGTCATGATGGGCTTCCAGCAGTTATTTGTAGTTTCCCAGGTAATAACTTCATCCATCTTCTTTTCGTTTATTATTATTTTCTTCTTTTCCTTCCTCGTTATGTGCATCAGAGTAAATCCCTCTCTCTACCACTTTCTTCTTCTTTCCTTTTCCTTTCTCCAGCGAACTCAAAGCGAGAAAGAGGGTGAGATCGAGGAGAGCTGCCCCTCTACAGCCGTTGGAAAGGAGCTCAAGCCAAACTCGTCTCCGTCATTCCCCGCGCGAAGAAACCCACTTGCTGTTGTTGGAAGAGATTGTCTCTGTGCAGACTCTTCTTCCAAAATTCCCAATTCCTTCTTTCTTGGTGCATCTGAGGCTGTCATTTGATGGGGTTAACAAGGTATGCCCTTTTCTGTTGCAATTTCTAGAATCTATTGAGGGGTTCGTTGGGCTCTTCATGCCCATGAGTTTTGCTCTTTGTTTTGGTAGCCAAACACCCACTCTTTTTAACTCATCCATCTTTTGTTGGAGTAATCGTCAGCAAGGAAGGGCTTGCATCAGTTTTGGGGGTTCTCTTCTTTTTGATTTCTTCCTTTCGCGAGCTTGCTGGAAGAGTGCCAAAATTTGTGAGAAGAAATCACTGGTATGGATTGGATCTTTTCCTTTTCTCCATTTTTATCATGTGTTGGCCCTCTTTGTGCTGGTGAAAAGGCTGAACTATGCACGATGTGCCTTTTCTATGTAGGTGTATACGTCCCTGGCACAGGGAAGATGCCGGAAGCCTGCGTTGTATTCCCTACTGCTGGAAGCTTTGAGCGCACCGGCTTCGTAACTTGAGCGTTTAGACTTTCATCCTGTTCTCTTGGTAAGTAGCTCTGCTCGTTTACTGGAATCTCAGGTCCTTCTTTTTAACTATGTAGGAATAGATATAGACTGATATCTTGGCCCAGGCTTGTTTTTCTTGTGAACACATGCATGATTAAATCTGGACTTTTCTCCTATGTTGTGGAAATAGAAATTGACAGAATGCATGCTCTGTAATGCTTGAATCTTTTTGCATTTTGAGGGAGAATTTGCTTGTCATGGGAATTGCTTGAAAATTTTGCTTGCCACGAATAAATTGCATGCTGCTTGGATATTTGCTTAAGCGTTTCCTTTGGCATGAGCTTGGCTTGTCATGCTTGGCATATATTTTGCGTGTGCTACGTTCTTGTCCCCTTTTTTATTATTGCATCACAAGCATATGCTTGTAACCGCATGATTAATACATAAGATCAGAGGCTGTTGGAAGCTTGAGGAAAGCACCATTGGTTTCTTTTTTATGAGCTTAGAGCTTGGTCATGGATAACTGTTTATTTTTTTTTGGCCCTATAGGGATAGACACAAACATGTGTATGATGGGTCTGCAAGGATGCTGTGTAACTCATAGGGATTTTTTTGTTTTTTTTTTTGTCTTTGTGAAAATAGTTACTAGGAGGTAAATAGTGTTTAGTTTGTAGCACTTGCTTTGTGAAAAAGGGTATGCTGGAATGATTGATTGAGCATGGAATGAGAACTTTGCTTGTCATGGGCTCGAGTAACAGATTGCATGATGCTTCGAAAATATATATATTTTTTGTTTATGCATTTCGCTTGGCATGAGATAGCTTGCTTTGCTTGGCATGTAAAGTTCATATGGCTTGCATGCTAGCGTGAAGATTGCTTGGCTTTAACACAGAGAACTAGCTTTATACTTTGCCCTTCTTTGTTGGCAATTCTTGCAGGGATTTACATAATAAGTCATAATGACCTCTGTGATGAGTGATGGCCTATTTCCCCTTGCACAATGGGCTGAAGAAGATACGACTACCTTCATCGCTTAGAAACACTTCCCAAGACTTGATCATAGGCACTAGGTAAGGTTTGAAGGTTATTTTCTTTTCCAAGTGCTGTATAGAAGAAATGCATGTTTCCGGCGGCTTCTCGATTCTTTTCAATACCCTTGCAGCATCACTAAGGGCTGGTCAAAGTGCTTCGATCGTGAGTGGGCAAACCCAACTACTGAAGATATTTTGCGAATGATTGAAGGTTGCCAAGAAAACATCGCTTTTGACCCTACAGTAATGTGCTGGAAGGGTTTGAGCATGTGTCTTATTAGGACCTTGCGTGGACTTCCCGCTGGATACTTAGAAGAAGGTATAGCACATGCTGCTTTTAGAGCACGAGCCGCTTGTAGCATAAAGATGCATGCTCGATCCCTTAAAGCAAGAGTTGTCGTTAATGCATTGAGCCTGAAGGAACACGAATTGGAGAACCAGCGCCGTAAGCTACGAGACCCTCTCCTTGACAAATGAGCTACTGATAATAGCGCTTGGTGCGTGGTGTAAACATCGAAAGGATCATCTCTCCGCTCTTCTTCAATTCTGTTTTAGTCATGCACTGTGATCTAATTGAGGTACCCAATTCTCCTTCTTTGCACCATGATATGCATAATTATTTGTTTTTTAGTAAGGCTATATCTTCTAGCACCATCCTTCTCTAACACCTGTCTTTATTTCACCTCACAGGTCGATTTCTTTGTTGTGAGGGGCTGGCTGGCTCGATGTGTAGTAGTTTTTTTCTTTTGAAACTTCTGGGTGTATCGCTCTTCAGCACAGTTGACTGCATTTGGGCTTGAGTTGTCCCCCCTTTTTTTTGGAGAGCCTAAAGCTCATGTTGTTGGAACCTTGAAACACAGCTTTGTTGCATACTTTCGGCCAGAATTTTTTGATTTAGCATGCTTGAGATATTAAGCTTCGGCTTGTCTTGTACACTTTGCTTGGTTGGAAATAATGAAATGCATGAATTGTTGGGTTTTGAAATGCATTGAGATAATGATTTCCAGCTTGTTTTGTACACTTCGCCTGATTGTAAATGATGGAATGCATGAGCTGCTTGAGATTTTAACAGGTTGGATTGTGGTAGGTGCTGGACACATGCTGCCAATTTTTTTTCACAGCATCCCAACACATATACTATCTTCAAATATTGCAAGGACTGGAATGATTTTCCTTAATAGCATGACCTCAATTTTTTTTTCTTCAAGAATGACACATGATATTGCTTGTGCATGGTGCTTGTTAACAGCTTGGGATCCCATCTAAGTGGCTTTGCTTGGTATAGTTACTGCTGAGAGGCTTAGTTTTTTAAAGAAAAGTTTGCTTGTGTATTTTTTTTTCAAAGAACATGGTTTGCAAAAATTGTAAAATACTACAGGCTTTGCAAGGAAAGAATTCAAAATACTCCATTCTCGTTGCAAATATCATCTTACACCTTAGCATGCCATAATGGTGGTGTATTCTACAAAAGTTGTGAAAGCATAGGGTGAAAACACATAAGGAGTTCATTTTTGAAATAAATTTGAAAAAGCCAAAAGCAAAAGGACAGGTGCAAAAGCAACTCAGCAGTAGTAAGGCTTTAAGCCATTTTGCATTAATGAATACTCCAATCAAATTAAGCCCCCCAAGTATGAAAGGGCCAAGGAGTGTGCATGACTTGCAATAGCATGAAAGCTTGTGGCTTGGCTTGGCATGTATTTGGCATGTGTTGTACTAGGTTGCCATGCTCTGCAGAGATATTTAACAGAGCCACAGCTACTGCTTTACTTGCATGTGCCTCATAACTCAACTAATCAAAGACTGATTTGCAGCTCATAACCCATTGCACTTTTTTCAACTTCTGTGAGATTATGAGAGGTTACGGCAGCTGTCTCCTGATAATCTTGCTGACCAAATGAAGCCCCCAAGTGGTGTTCTTCCGGCATGTCCAATGTGAATACTTCGCTGCTGGAACCATTCTTCCATCCATCAGAAAGTGGCCATGGGGTGTTAAACTTGAAGTTTTTGAATATTTATACCAGTAAACTTTATCCGTGTTTCCACAAGGCTCCCGAATAGCCTCCGATGGCTTTGAGTCATTCTTCCACGGGTGGCACGATACGTCGTCGTCGGGCAAGTCATCAAAGCATGTAATGACAACAACCATCTCCTTTCCCCTTTGTTTTGGCAAGGGGTCTTCATCAATAGCTTGCCTTTTAAAGAGTAGCTCAAGAGTTCCGTCACGTATCTCGGCGTGCAAGATCTTCCTCAAAGTTTGACAAGCAGTAGTTGGATGACCCACAAACTAATGATAACGGTAGTACCAAGGACCACCATTTCCTCTCTGTTAGGGACTTTATAAGGCATGAAGGGTTTGATTGCATCATGAACAAATATTGTATCAAGAATGGCATGAAATTCTTTATCTTTGCATGGCAGTGGCAAGTACATCTCCTTGTCTTTTCTTTTGCCTGAATTGTAGTCACTAGATGATTTGTCACCCTCATCTAATGTCTGGTGTGCTTCTGGCAGCGGCTCTTCCAGCGGTGGTGTTTGGATTTCTACACAAGCTTGGCTCTGTTCTTCTTCCAGCCACTCCTCTGGTGGCTCTTCCAGAGATTTTTTGAACTTCTACGACATGGATGCATGAGTTGATACATAAACTATATGAGCTTGGCATGGGGAATCATAGCTTGGCTTGTGGTGTGGGAGCTAAGTCCCCACAAGTTTAGCATTACAGAGAGATTTGTCTGATGGTACAGGAACACAAGTCCCATACTCCTTGAGGCTTGAGGTGTAGAGGAATGTACTCATCATCTTGGAAGAACAAAGTGCTTGACAGATTTATAATTTCTGTGTAACCAAAGCAGATGGTGGTTAAAATAATACATGTGTTGCAGCTTGCAAATGAATATAATTAATGGATGCCATCCAACATTATTACATAACGAATGAATCACACATCAATATTAAAACCAACATAGGTAGCTTTCAGTAATATGCAAGCATGGGATGCTTTGGCAATAATTAAAGCATGTGGCGATGTTTGTGTTGTTGGTAGTGTGTAAATGCCTAGCATTTGTATTCATATCAAAGTGAAAGACAAGAAATAAAGGAAGCTGAATAGTCCAACTTCACTATGTTGGTATCGGCCTAAAACATGAAATATATATATATATATATATATATAAGGAAGGAAATTTATCAGTACATGTTTACATGTGAATAGATGACATGCTCGTGCTGTTTTTGCAAGTATAAATGTAATGGCATATGGCATGATAATATATATTTTATTGTGAAATCTAAAAAGGGAATTTTCTTATCTTTTTTGTTGGCCTCCGACAAAGGGCATGTAGATTGTGGAACTAATATTGGCATAGAGAGTCGAGGCATTCTGTGGGCAGTGCCAAAGACAGAGACGATGCAAGCAGGGTTTCGGAGAGGACTTGTTCAATTTTAAGTTGAGGAGCATGCGTAGTTTTGTGCAAGACATGGCTATATTGTTCTAGACTTAGCCAAGTCTCCAATGTTGGCCAGAGAAGATGGTTTCTCTTTATCGGATGCTTGGCTTGTGTCTGGCTTTTTCTTTTCTTTTCTTTTTTTGAGAAAATTTGCTTGGCATGAAGCCCCCAAGTATTTTGGGGTTTGCATGTGTAGTTTGCTCAATGGCATGAATAATGCATTTTCCAAAGCTTCCAGGGCCTTCTTGCAAGATCTTGTTTTGCTTGAGAATGGAGATCTAACACACAAACAAATGGAGCTTGTGAGTAATCTATATTAGTCAACAAAAGGAAAAAATAAACAAAGAAAGAGAGAATGTTCTTATCTCTTTATTTTCTCTGTTTTATTGCTTCTGGTCTTCTTCTTTGGACGTATTGGTGAAGATGGCAGCCTAGTCCCCAGCAGAGTCGCCATTTATGTGGGGGTCTTTTTCTTCCAGCAGCCAGACGAATGGGCTTGGGCTGCTGTAAAGGATGAGCTGAGGAGGTTGCCCCTGTTTCTGAGTTCGAAGACCAGGCTCCAAGAGAGTTTTGAAAGGGTTTGTGAAAACCCTTTGAAAACACCTTGGTTCCCTTCACCAATGAACCAAATAAGTGTGACAAATTAGCAATGGAATGGCTTGGCATGAGGAGCTTGTGGCATGGGAGCTAAGCTTTCACAAGTTTAGCAATTTGAGAGAGAGAAAAGCATGAGTTTCTTACAGAGGACAGAAATTAAGATTGGGGCAGATGAAGATTAGGAAGGTTTTTTATCTCAGGAAAAGAAGAAGACCACGGAGGAAGAGGATTGGGTGGCTTGAGTAAATTCCAGGTTGCTTGACAAAGCTTGGTCAAGCTCTGAAACTGGGTTCGCAGGTGAGAGAGGAAGCTTGCTCTCTGAAGAAATGGGTTCGTTTTCTGGGTAGCTAAGGCCCTCTTTTATAGCCACAAAGAACCCTAATTTTATCTAACCTCCTCCTCCCTTTTTCGTTGCTTCTTCCCACTTGATCCTATTTGATGCAATTTTCCTATCCAAGGCGCATGGGTAAGGAGCCCTTTGTGGTTCCAAGGTTTTGACGCAGCTGGACCTCCCCCATAAGGGTGAGGCGCCACCTGCTTTCCTTGTGGGTTTTCAAGATGGAGCTTGCAGAGGAAAAGAGAGATGGAGGAAGTTCTTTGTCCGATGGGTATTCCTATGAATCTCCGTTGGTTTTGCAGTGGCTTGCTATTTGACTTGGGTCTGAGACTTATGACAATGCTAGATATTTTATAAGGTACTGGGCTGGGCTTGTATGTACAGTGTTGGGGTTATCGGTGTTCTCCTTTCCAGCGGCCCGCACGCTTTCGTCCAGCTGCTGGAAGTGGCTTATCTGTTTTTGGGCATTCTAACTGTCATGGATTTTCCTAAATGCTACAGCAGCCTATGGGATGTTCTCCCAAGGCATTGGGTCATATTCTCTCCTCTCTCATGCTAACCCATGTGTTTGGGCTCAAGAAATAGGCTTGAGTTTTGGGGCTCCCAAGCAGCCCAAAACTTCCATTTCTTGGCTCATCAATGGGCCCTATGAAAGCTCGTTACCATCCATACCACAACCCACTCACGCAAGCCCCGGGCATTTGCGTGGCTTGGGCCCACTTAAGCTTGTAGCGTGGCTATGTCTGAAATAATGATTTCCTGCTTGGCATGGCATGTTGCTTGGCGTGCTTGAATTTTGTCGTCTTTGAAAGGAGACATAATGCTTGACAAAATAATTAGCATGAGCTTGTAGAGCCAATGCCTTTTATAGGCTCATTTTAATTCCTAGCGTGATAAATTGCATATTTATTTGGCATGGCACGTGTTTGTGGCTTGTGCAAGCGTGCATGAAGAATTTCACATGCTCTGCATCGGGTTTCTTCTTAATAAGGTGTCGCATTGGGCCGGGGATTTATTTGGGCCCAACCCTTGATTTTTTGGGCCTGAACACAACCTACTAAGAAACATTATAAACATTGCAGGACAGTCAACAATGTAATTTATCTCGGTTACAACTATATCGATGTATTGAACCTTATTTATGTTTCTAATATTGAAAAAAAATAAAAGCAAGACAAAAACAAATTATAAAATAGAATGAGCTAAAATTATGTAATAAAGAAAAATACATGCAAAGGAAAAAAAATGTAAAATAAACACAAAGTAAAGAGCAAAAGGAGCAAAGACAAAAATATATACAAAAAGAAAAAACTGAAATGAAAAAGAGGAGAAAAAGCAAGATTGGGAAAGAGAAAAAAAAAAGAAGGAAACAATATGTTTAATATTAAAAAAAAAAGAGAAAAACAAATTGGAAACAGTATTGCGTTTGAAATGTCCACTGTATTGGGGGTTGTGGGCTCTTATCGGGTAGTAGCTCCATTGCTTGCTGTTTATTTTAATATGTTTAATATAAATAATAATAAAATCCTTAAATGAAACGGCGTCGTTTCTCCGTGAATAAAAAGACTAAAAAAGGAAGCGCTCTGCGTGCAATGCTGTTTGCTGCGCTGAAGTTGAAGTTGCTGCAACCCTTTGAGGCATTTCCTCGAATGCGGGCATGAATTGTCCAGCCATCTAGCCATTGCAGGGGTCAATTTTTCTTCCTCTAGTGGCGGATTCAGGAGTTGCAGGGGTCACTTGACCACCCTTGCTCCTTTGTGGATCCCTCCCTGCCACCAAGTACAGTAACTAAGAATAATGATCCAAATAAATTGACAAAGTAAGAGGTTTTAAGGACTCATAGTCTTACCTTTTATTCTTGGATACTAAGTTGTATCCTCAAAATGACCAAAAGGATAACTCTCGTAATCAAAATTCAGGCCAAGTTTTGTTATATCTAACGGTATGGACAACGTATAAGCATTCTCATCATGAAAGCCCCTTGTTGGTGCTTTTAGTACCACATACCAATTTGAATTGCTATCAGTTCTAGAGTAAAACACTTGCTTAGCTTGAGATGCTAAAATAAATGGATCTTTTCTAAATTGATGCAGGCCTTGATGGAGATTAACTAGTGTAAATCCATCTCCAACTTTGACACCATTCGTTATGTTTGCCCAATCGCAGTCAAATATATGTACTTTGAACATGCGATGATCTAGCAAAACAATGTCTCTTATAACCCCATAATAAGTAATTTTCCCAATGGCCTGAGATGTGTCTTTTGCACTAGATTGACAAATAGTGCAAATAGTGTTTACCTCCATAGATACACCACTATCTTGTGTGCTTATGTTAACATCTCTTGTGTGAAAGCGACGTCCATTGATAACATAACCAGAATAAGACATTACATCTCTCATAGGCCTACATGCAAGCCACTTTACTATTGTTGACATACCACTAGTGCTGCTTGACTTTATTTTCTAACCATTCACTAAAAGTCAATATATGACATTTTTCTAGTAGGCCTTCATTATTCAAAAGACGTCTATCTAAAAGCTTAAGCTCCTCTCGATACATTCTAGTACAGAAAAGAGGAGAATGAAGTTAGAAAAGAATAGCAAGTAGTCATATGGCCAATTGTAATAGATATATATGTATAAATTAGTTTTAAGCTAAGTTCTTACGCTAGGTACGGTTCAACTTCTACAGTATTTAACAGAACATAATGATGAGCAATATCCAACATTTCAAGAGTCATGATCTTAAGCTTGCTTGCTGAAATAGGTTGTCCTTCAGTTGCTATTCCAAATTCAAAATTCTCATTTCGGGTCTGTCGAACACCCATTTCAGCAGCTTCTTTCATGTACCCACTACAATGACATGAGCACTCTTCGGCTGCATAACGCTCTGTCATACATCCTTCAAGTCTAGCATGATTTTTCACATATCCTTTCAATATCTTCATATATCTAGTTCACGACATAGCACTAATGAGCATTAATTGAAATGTATTTGTGGAGGTTTTAATGAAGCTTAAATCAAACTGCATATGTATATGAACATACTGAAACTTAATGAAAGAATACCTTTCGAATGGGTACATCCAATGGAATTGGACTGGACCACCTATTAGGGCTTCTTGACTAAGGTGAATTGTCAAGTGAACCATAACATTAAAGAAACATGGAGGAAAATACCTTTCAAACATACACAAGGTCTATTGGCTCAACCATAACATCGAATATGCAAAAGAATAACAAATAAATTTCTTGAACTTAAGATAATGGTGGTAGCAACATGGGCTATTTCCATTTTGAAAATTTCAGGCCTATTGGCTCTTTTGATTTTAACAAAACTCATCTTCACATCAATAATAATACACCAGAACACTACTACTGTGCTCAGAAATACCAAGTCTACATATAAAAAGTATATTCTTGTAATTATTTTCATTCAAGTCAATAAAATTAGAAACTTCCAGATTCAATTTTCTCTTCAATTCTCTGAGCTCAGACTTTTCTCAGTATCCAAACACGTCGTAACACCTTATTTTCTCTTCACATCCCAATTCCAAGTAAAAATTTCATTGGCAACCTAGGGCGATAGTGAGGCTGATTTTAAGTGGATCCATACAATTAGAACCCAAATTCGATCAAACAAAATCAGAAATCCAAGTAGAATCTTGGATTCAATAATAAATCACATACATATAGAATCCAAATTAATAATATAAGCCATACAATCCACTAATATAAGCCAAATTAGGGTTTCGCAGAATCTCAATCTGGTGTAGGAAGGAGTAGGATAAGCCATACAATCCACTAATATAAGCCAAATTAGGGTTTCGCAGAATCTCAATCTGGTGTAGGAAGGAGTAGGATAAGCCATACAATCCACTAATCATCCACTGACATGTGTATTATTTTTTTAAATTAATAATATAATTAAAATACTCGATCCGGTCTGGTTTTCAGCGGTTTGCAATTAAAAAAACCGGTCCAACCCGATTCAAAGCCGGTTCGGCCGGTTTTTCTTTCGGTTCTTTGATTTTTTAATATAAAAACCGAATCAAACCACCTTAAGCGGTCCGGTTCGGCCGGTTCGGTCGGATTTTCGGTAATAATGCCCACCCCTAGTTCGTAGGATGATTTCCAAATTGATTTGCCTATGCATCTATGGGGAGAGGCGATCAGAATAGCGAACTACATACTTAATAGGGTGCATAGCAAGTCCATGCCTAAGACACCTTTCAAAATTTGGACTATCAGAAAGCTTAGCTTGCAACATCTTCATGTATGGGGTTGTAAGGTTGAAGCTAGAATCTATAACCCTCAAGAGAAGAAGCTTGATCCTAAAATGATTAACTACTATTTTATTGGTTATCCTGCAAGGTCAAAGAGTTTTAGATTTTATTGTCCAAATTATAGTACATGAATTGTTGAGACTGGCTGTGAAAAGTTTATAAAGCATGAGGAGAATGCCACTGGGAATGAATATTTTCTTTTCAAAGAAGAAGGGGATGTAGCTATGATCGAGAATGATGAACAAGATGTTACACCCTTGATTCCTTTAAGTGAAACTGTATTGGAACCTCCTCATTTTGAAGAACTAGTTGATCAACAACAAGAACAAGCTATCGAAAATCCTGAGTTAGATAATCAACAAGAACTAGTGCAACCGAGGAGATTTGACAGACTAAGAAAATCTACAACAAATTCAAATTATGTGTACTTACAATAAGCAGATTTTGACATTGGAGATGAGGCTGATCCAACAAATTTTAAAGAAGCTATGGAGAATCAAAATGCAGAAAAATGGAGAGAAGCAATGTTGAATGACACTACTACAAAATAGTTAAACCACGACACAAAGTAGACGACGGTGCATCTTAAAACCGTCGTTATGTTTTAAAAGAGGATGGTGTTTTTAAAATCGTCATGATATATCATCTTATACACTACTAGCATTAGATTATTTTTAAAAGACGACGCTTGTTAGTGACAAGCGTCTTCTTTTAAAACTCAAGTGGCCTTTTTTTTTTGTAAAGACGACGGTTTTTTGAAAGAACCGTCGTCTATTATATGGAAAGACGACGGTTTTTTTTTAAAGAACTGTCGTCTATTATATGTAAAGACAACGGTTTTTTTTTATAAAAATTGTCGTCTTTTAAAACAAGCTAAAAAAAGGCCACTTAAGTGAATTCGCGCTCGACAAATTTTCAAATTTTCCCTTGTCTTTGAAAACCTTATCTCTCATTAACAAGCGTTGTCTTTTAAAACACGCTAAAAAAAGGCTGCTTAAGTGAATTCGCACTCGACAAATTTTCAGATTTTCCCCGGTCTCTGAAAACCTTATCTCTCCCTCCTTGAAACCCTCCTGAGCTCTCTAAAACACCCTCATGAAACTCTTTACAAAATCATCAAAAAATCAATATCAATGAAGGAGTTGAGAGATTGAGGTCTTCGCAAATCCATAAGATGGAGAGGGAGGTTCTGTATTTGAGAATCAAAGGTGGTTGAAAGGTTTGATTTGAAAGTCACCTAATCTCTCAATACCCTTCTATATCTTGCTAGTGAATTCTGAATTAGTCTCTTTGCGTTTCTGGTATGTTCTTTGTCTCCCTGATTTCAGATTTTTTGTCTCTCTTGATTTGTCTAGTTTGTTTACATATTTTTTTTTATTTCTGCTTTCTTTTTAGATTTTCTGATTTGGTTATCAGAAGATGAGGATGAAGCTTGCAGATTTATAACTTTTTCTTTTGCAGGTTTTCTATGTGAGTCGTATGTTTTTTTGTTGTTGAAAATTTGTTACCTTCTCTTTTCACCATCATTTTATTTATATATTTTTCCTTTTGCAGGTTCTCGATGGTCTTTTTTATGCTCATTTTACAAGTTTTATGTGGAAATATGGTCCAATGGTAAAATTTCTCTTCCACCTAATTTTATATGTTTATAATCTTAGCTTTTTTTCTCTCTTTGTTATTTTGATTTATTTACAGGGATGATGAAGGAGACTTCAGTTGTGCATCATTTGTATGTTTGGACGAGGAAGGCTTGAATTAGGAGTACGTAGGTCTTGTTAGGAAAAGATTGTACTACTTAATTACCATATGTAATAACTATTGAATCTTCAAGTTTTATGAAAGAAACTATTTTTGAGTGTATATATTCATTAATAAAGCATTATGGTTGGTTTTCTAGTTAAAATCGTTGTATAGCATCATATGAAATAAAAAAGAACTAAAATGTAGCAGTTTGGGAACTTATTAGACGACGGTTTTCATAATAAATCATGGTATTTACAGATAATTAACGACGGTTTTTATAAACCAACAATTGGCTTTATAGATAATTAACGACAGTTTTTATAAAACAATTGTCGTCTTAACCTACAATCCACGACGGTTTTCATAAAAAAACCGTCATCTTAACCTACAATCCACGATGGTTTTATTAAAAACCGTCGTCTTTCCTCCTATAATTAACGATCTTTACCTCTAAACAACGATGATTTTCTTTAAAAACCATTGTCTCTACAGATAAACAACGACGGTGAAAAGCCGTCGTAGTTTGACACCCAAAAAGATGGTGGTCGATTTAACGATGGTTTTCAAAGCATTACAACGACGGTGGATCCCCGTCGTCTATTTCGTTTTTTGTAGTAGTGTGAACTCGAAAGCATGAAGAAGAATCAAGTGTGGGAATTAGTTGAACCTCACAAGAGCCAGAAATTGGTAGGCTCGAAATGGGTATTTAAAACAAAGAAGGATAAGGATGGAAAAATCGAAAGATTTAAGGCGCAAAAGGATTTACCCAAAGGGTGGGAATTGACTACGCTGAGACATTTTCCCCAGTTTCCACAAAAGATTCTTTCCACATAATTATGGCTTTGGTGGTGCATTATGACTTACTTTTACATCAAATGGATGTAAAAATTTCCTTCATGAATGGTGAACTTAAAGAATCAAGTTTTGTGAGGCAACCTGAGGGGTTTGCAAAGGAGGGAAAAGAGCATATGGTTTGCAAACTTAACAAGGCAATTTTTGGACTAAATAAAGCAAGCAGGGGGTGGTATTTAAAATTCCATCAAACTGTCTCATCCTATGGTTTTGAAGAGAACATAGCCGATCAATGGATTTATCTAAATAAGTGTGGGAGCAGATTTATTTTTTTAGTGTTGTATATCGATGATGTACTTTTGGTTACAAATGATCACAATTTATTGAAGGACACTAAGGAGCTGCTTTCAAACAATTTTGAGATTAAGTATTTGGGGAGAAGCTGCTTTTGTGTTAGGTATTGAAATTCAAAGAGACAGATCTCGAGGTCTGCTAGGCTTGTCGCAGAAAACATACATTGAAAGAGTACTCAAATGTTTTGACATGAGTATGTGTTTTGGACAGAAGGTTCCATTAGTTAAAGGAGATTTAAAGAAAGAGCATTGCCCAAGAATAAAGAAGAATAACATGAGATGAGGAACAAGCTGTATACTTCTCTAGTTGGAAGCATTATGTATGCATAAGTATGTAGAAGGTCATATCTAGCCTTGTGCATCAGCAAGAATGGGGAGATTTCAGTCAAATTTGAGAATGCAACATTGGATAGCTAGAAAGAAGATTCTAAGGTACCTACAGAGAACAAAGACTTATATGTTGATTTATAGACGCACGGAGAATTTGGAGCTTGTTGGTTATGCTGATGCGAATCTTGGAAAAGTAGATGGTGATTACATCTTTACTTCAGGTTTTCTTTTCAAGATGGCAGGAGCAACTGTTGCTTGGAAGAGTGCTAAACAATCTGGTGTTTCGAGTTCAACCATGTTTTCAAAATACATAGCTTGCTATGAATCCACTTCTCATGCAATATGGCTAAGGAATTTTATCAAAGACATTAAGGTGGTGGACTCGATTTCAAGACCAGTAAAGATATACAATGACAACACTGCGGCTATTTTTCATTGCATGAACAACAAGATGTTGTCTGGACTTCAACAAATTAACAGAAAGTATTTAATAGTGAGGGAGAAGGTACCAGACAAATTAGTCAGATTTGATCATATTAGAACTCAAGATATGATTGCAGATTCGTTCACAAAGTTTCTGCCTTTAGAAGCTTTTCTGAGTCATGTTGAGAGGATGAGATTATTTCCTAGCTTTGATGTTGCAATCTAGTGGGAGTCTTTTTCCCATTTTGATAGATTTCTTGTATGTTTTATTTTGCTGTTTTTCTGGATTGAGGGATTTGCATTTAAGGATGTTAATTTGGTTGCCACTTTTATTATTAAATAATCTCTACCATTTTAACTATTTAGCTGTTTAAACTTATTATGCATTTTATTTATGTATGTGAGTTCATGGTCTCTTTTGAGGTACTATTTTTTAATAACATTGCGGATTGACTCTTACTAAGTCGTAAAGGGATGTTTGTACTGAAAAGCATTAAGATTCGAATTCACATTACGGATCAGTACATGTTAAGGTTCGTGTTTGTAGGTGCTTCATGTGTTTTAATGCATTATGTGATTATAGATGGCCTGTTTAATAAAGGAGAGTAGTACTTGTCAATGGTTTGTTTTGTCTAATCGCTTTTCACTGTAGCTTGAAGGGAAGGACTTAACTATTTTAAACTCATGGCCAATAAAGATTATCAAACTTGTAATATAGAAGCTTAGTGTTCTAGTGCTTGATCTAATGGATAATATTATATTCCTATTTTAGATCGGTGCACCAGATACAAAGTTATATTAGGTTTGATAGGAGTTTAAATTAGGTTATACCTTGGGGGCCAAGACTTTGTGAAATAAGGAAAGTTTTGAAGCCAATTAAAGGGGTCATATTTATTTCCTTTTGCGTGAACCGTTCCTTGATGGGCTTAGAGTGTTAGTTAAATCGACTCTTGGTGATGAGTAGGGACGACTTGACCTAGCCTATATAAGCTTAAGACCCTGCTCTCATCAAACACGTTCTCTAAACCATCATAAAGAGAGAGCTGAAACAGTTTATGAGAGAGAGCAGAAGTCTTGAGCCGTTCATGTCTTTTGCCTGAGTTGCTGCAGCTG
This sequence comes from Prunus avium, assembly GCF_965620075.1. Lineage (NCBI taxonomy): Eukaryota > Viridiplantae > Streptophyta > Magnoliopsida > Rosales > Rosaceae > Prunus > Prunus avium. The sequence continues at coordinate 13,139,216 of NC_142288.1, read as the reverse complement.
CGATTGAATGAGTTCTGAGATTGCGTACACAAGGAAGAAGGTGCCAGGTATGTCTTTTATGTATTTCAGATTGTGTGAAAGATCATGAACACTTATATTGAAAATCAAACAACAGCTGCTTCTCTCCTCCAAGAAAGAGCCTATGTTTGTCAACCCTATCAAGTTCATCAATAAGTATTGCATGTTCTTGCCTTCCATTGATCTACAGCGGGGAGAAGCTGCTAACATCTGTAGCACCATTTATGTGCTCCATAGTTTAAAGCAAAACAGTTTGCGACAAAGAAAGAGCTCTGAGAGAAAGAGAGAGAGAGAGAGGACGGGATGACAAACCGAATTCGTTGGCAATTAGCAATGAGTGTGTGTAGGGTCAAGTGGGCCGTTGGCCCTTTTTCTGAAATTTAACAAAAAGATGACGAAGTAAGCAGAGCAAGCAAAGCCAAAAGGCATTGAAAATAAATGTAACGCATAACCTACCCTTCAATTAAGTCACTGCATCTACCATACACGACTATTAATTATTCAGGTTCCTCTTTTTGAATTTTAAGTTTTCTTGAAAATAGTCAATGGTCTGCCTCTATTTGTTACTCCAAAACCGATCATGCATTCGACCATTCAATTTTCAACGCCCCAACATCTCCCACATGTTTTCTAATACAACAGCCTCATCCTATTTTTTTAGTTTCCTTTTTCTGCTTCCTGAAATTAAAATCTCAACCTTTTAATTTTAGGGTCTTTAGATTCAAGTCCAAAAAGTTTGGTCTTTATTAAGTGAAACTCATGTCTTTTTTCTTGTTGATTCTACACCCATTAGCTTTCGAGTTTCATATCTAATTTTAATTATCCGTTTTGCCATTTGAAATAATTATGACAAGAAACTGAAAATCCTCATACATCTTTTAGTATAATTCAACATTTGAATTATGAACATTGTTGCCATATATGGATAAATCTTCTTCAGTGACCAAAGACAACAACAAGTTGAATTGATCTGAAGAGAATCACGCAGAACCAACAAAGTGATTAAAATCCCTAATCCAAAAGCAAGCCTACTCAAATCTACATTATGAATTTAATTACTAGATAAAGTGATTAAGTTACATCCATAAGAATTAATGAATTACAATATTACCACATGATATCACATGAATTTCAACCAGATACAAATAAAGAAAACTTAAATGTTGCATGTGATGAAATTGATGTACAATTATACAAGAATGCAATACCACTTGGTCATGTTTCAATGTCCTATATTTTTGTTCCTACTCGGGCTGAACTGGATTTTCACCACTGGTCTCAACCTCTTCTGGCAGAGATCTCTTCCCAGTGGTCGACCGAGCGGTTGCATCAGTCAACAACTGAATCAGAGCTGAAATAATAATAAATTAAAAACCGCCTAAAAACTATGCCCATTAACAGAACTACTTGAAGAGGGAAAGGGTGGAATAGTGATCTCGGGCTCATTAGCCTTCGAAGGGCTAACAGCCTTCGACACGGGAGAAACAGGGACCCCTGCCTTCATCAAATTTCGGCTCTTCTGAACAAAGATGGGAGTCTTTAATCCGTTAGGGCCCGAACTTCCACCAGCACCTCTCTTTTCCCATGCAGCCAGCTGGTCGGCTGAACAGAAAGTTTGGTAGCTAGCAGAAACTGCATCAAGGAACAGAGATAGTTATGAAAGCGGTAAAATGTGAAGAGCCAAAAAGTAAAATGCCTCTTACCAGTTAGAGACAGTTTATTATCATCTGCAATCTATTCAAGAAGGATCTACTTCTTTCCCTCACTAAGCTCACCACGGAAAGGACAACCAGCAAAGACCCTCTTATATGCATCATTTATGGGCCCGAATCTACCAAAATAATGGTTCCACCAAGATTGGAAGGATTGGGTACAACAACAATCAGGTTGATAGGGTCTCAACTCCAGAGCCTGAGCAGAATCCGCATACCTGGCCCGAACGCCCAAGAGGTCCTCTCTACTCAATTTGGGAAATCGATAAGACGAACCCTTGTTGATCAAGGAATAATTCAATTCAGGAATGACTTGGGGGCATCCAAGCTGTCTATTAAAAAATTGAGGGTTATAGGCTTCTACACCATATTGGTAGTTTCTATAATCCATTCTCCCACCACAGGGCAAATCTTGTGACTGCAGGCATGAGAAAATGTGCATGTTCTCAGAGGCCATAGGATCGTCGACACCCTTGGGGCCCTGATAGATAGGTCTGTTCTCGAACCAAGAGCAGCCCTTCTTCAGACTCATCATCCACTGGGATGCATGTCTAGTTTTTTGGCCCACAAAGAAAGTAAAACATTCTTCAGTTGTCTTGCCAGAAATAGGACCCAGAATCAATTCTCTTAAGGGCACCACATCAGGAGCAACCCGTGATTTCCGTCCCCTCAATTCTAGAAAGGACCATTGGAGCCAAACCTGAACCATCCACAAAGGTCCTTTCACGTTTAGATTAATGGGTTCACCTGTTGCCTCTCTCAAGGCTCTATAGATAGAGGCCAAAACCAGAGGACCACTCCATAGTGATACAGTTGGAAGACTAGGAAAGATGAACCAGTTTAGCCAATACAATAAGAACATCACATGCTCTCCATGGGGATAATCGACTTTCTGATCCATAAAAGCCACCATAAAACCCCCATAGGCCTGATTGGAAATCCCCTAAACAGTCGGCACATCGCCCGTGATGACAGAATCCGAAAATCACCGCAAGATCAAGGATAGAAATCGACAGGGGCCCAACCCCAAAATCGAAAGTAGTGGAGGCACTATTCCAAAAAACCAGGGCAGAACCCAGGAGGGGAGAATCAGCCTGAAGCTGAATAGTTGAGCAGGTAAAAGCATGGTAGATGCCATTATCAAGCCAGTAATTCTTGTAATAGGGTTCTATTCTCTTCACCCAATCTGCCCAGTGGAGTTCAACACTCGATTCATCTGTTTTTGTTAAAAATTGGGGCAGCATTTTATTCCAATTCGACCAATCGAGGCCCCCCACACGATAGACAAGAATAGGAGCCCGAATGGGATGAACCTCGTAATTCCAGAGTTGATCAAACTTTTGATCTAGATACCTGGGACCCAAGACACAGTGGTCATTCACAAAGCTGACGAGATCCTTACAGAGCGAAAAATGGACACGGCCGACAGCAAACCTCTCGACCCAGCCATGAAAGACGACAGCAAACTCCTGAGAGGAAAGCAGCTTCGGAAGAAGAAGGTTCGGGAACGGTTGTAGAACTTTTCTTTGGCGCCATTCTCTCAGAAAAAAGAAAAATCACACAAAAATTCAAGATTTGAAAAGTGGAGGTTAGGGCTTTTTCTCCATAAGAATTCTGGCTTTTTTTTCCTGACATGACTTCGAGAAGACGGAAGGACAAAAGGAGGAGGGAGGTCTCACATCAACCATTTAAGGCTTGGTGCGTCTTTTCAACTCAGCCACCTGACAATTTTTATTACCCCCGCTACATATCCAAAAAAACATTAGTTGTTTTGTTTTTTGCGAAGCACGACACCCTACAAAAAAACATGAGTTGTTCTGGTGTTTAGACAGCAGAATAACGTAATAAATCCCGTTTTGCATCCACTTGTCCTGGAATAAAGGCAACATTTCGTCCACCCAGCCGGCCCAAGAAAGGTAATCTTCAAGGACGGGCACGTTAGGGCTCGAACCCAACCTTGCTAGATTCGCATCCCAAGAGCCCTAGTTTATGTCTTCCAAGCAGTACGAAAATGGCGCCCGGACCAATTGGGTATCCAAAGCCAGCAAGCTGTCAGGTTTAGCCTGATGATAGTGAGGGCCTAAAAATGGAGTCTTAGAGGGACCCCTCAGGCTCACCGGAAAAGGGGAGTAAAACCTTACTGAGCCTTTCGATTGCTCTTGTGCTAATACTGCTTTTAATTCATCGGCGTGTTCCATCGCACTTTTTTCAGAAATCCAGTCAGGAGTATCAGTGAAGACTTTCATGGATGTTGATTTCTTGGGAGCCATGAAGAAAAGAAACAGAAAAAACTCGGAAAGAGACTTGAAGGTTGGAAACTATGGCGAAACGAACCAGAGGAAAATTTTCATGTCAGTTTGCCTAGGACAAAGAGGTTCAAAAGTGAGAAGTTGAAAAGTTTTTTTGACAAACCGAATTAAATGCCAGACGTGATAAGACAGTTGCTGCCATCAGTTTGGTGCATTACTTTCGAAAAATATTCTTTTTTGTGTGATTTGACGCCGCAAGAAGCTAGAGGGTCTAGTTTTAATAGACTTGACCCAAGCCCATTAAAACCAGGGGCAATGTTTGTACCCAGTTTTGGTAACTGGACCAAAACTGGTTTACTGTTTCAAAAAGAATATTTTTAGGCCCAGATCCATTTTGTCTTTTTCAAAACCAAAAGGACCCCTTTTTCTCCGTTTAAAGGGCCATCAAACATAAGACATATTTAAGACTAAAGCCCAGAAATGAAAAAGCCCAAAACTTTAAGTTACACTAAAGTTAAAAAAGGATTGGTGACCATTACACATAGACCCAAGTATGGATCTAAAAGAGATTGTCACCATTAATGACAACTTGACCACTTCTCTCCCAGCAAGGAAGTAAGCTGTCCAAGAGCCACCAAAACTAGAAAAGGAACACGTTGCCTACCGGATTCTCGAGTGCAAAGGACTCAAGTCAGAAGATTGACATAAAGGACCAGTAGTTCTTGTCAGAAACGTTATGTCACCCCTACTATGAACTAGTTCAGATCGTCGAACCAACAGCTGACTTTGGCAACGGCCGAATGTCCTCTTCCAGTCATCATCACTTGAAGCCCTCTCCTTGTCTATAAGTAAAGAGCCTCCGCCACAGAAGAAGGGGACTCTCTCTCCAAACTAGACGCAACGTCTCGAAAAATACTTGAAGAACTCAAGATCTTCTCAACTCAACCTGCCTGATCTCTAAGATAACCAGTTGACCACTCCTGCGCTTATCTTTCTGTTGCTCTGCCATCCTCATGGTATGATTTTCTTTTAAAAACAATCAGTTTGAATTCATGTACTTATCCAACTGGATAGAGAAATCTCCAGCCTTCCATTGCTCTGTACTTTATAATTTGAACCAATCAAATATATATACAAAACTTGTCTTTTTCTTACTGTCAAGCTAAAAACCAGATAAACAGGAACTGCATAATTTATTTTAACTACGCTATCATCATTTAATAACTTTTATATGTGCATGCGATAAATGTTAGTTAAATTTGCGTCTCTGCAAGTTGTTTTTAGGCTTATTCGGACCCAAAAGAAGGTCTTCGCTCTCCCGAGCAAGCTGACCCCCGCGTCCGGCAAGAAGGGCACCTGACGGAAAAAAGGACCAACAGGTAATGAATTTTAATATGCTGCTGCTGGTATCATGGCACAAGAAGGTGATGGTGATCTGCGGATGACGGATTTAATTACTATAATGGGTTGATGTCACTCAAAGTTGTAATACTAAAGTCAGCTTCATAAAACTTAGGAAACCCTATATAGGAAAACCTACAATCAAGCTCCCTATTTTTTAGTTAAAATTTAGCTAAAAACACAAAAAGTTATTTTAGGACATCTCTATAAAATTTGAACTACAATCCTACTCCCTAGTGTAGGGAATCATACATACTATAATTGTTTTTAATTCAATATAATTGGTCAATTTCTATATAAAAAAAATAATTAGCATTATTTAAAAGTTGAAAATATGCATAAAATAAAACATCATTAAATTATAGAGAGCCACTCAAAGGAGAAATTATAGAATGGTACTGTACCACCACGTTAGCTGGCAGTACTTCCATTCAAAAAATGCCATGTGTCATTTTTCAAAAATAAATTATAGTTGTTTTTACTGCTGGAATTTTACTCTCTAGAATAATATATATACCAAAACGCCGGAAACCAGCTCTCACGACTACAACCCAATCTTCTCTACCTTGTACTACTACCCAACCAACCACACAAGGGTTTTGGTTAATCTGAAACAAGAACCCACATAAAAAATCACTGGAAACTTAAACCCTTAGAAAGATTGAGCAGTGATGTCGAGAAATTGATTGGAGGATATCAGAGAGAAGAAGGAAAGAAATCGATTGGAGGATCATCATAAAATTTTGTGATGATCCCCTTTGGGGTTTCTGTGCATATGATGATGAACAAACCCAAAAAGAATTACCCGCATACTATAGAAACATGTTCAGTCCCTGAAGGGGCGATTAGGTTAGGCAGAAGTACGAAGATGCGGATTGGGTTGTGGGAGGTGGTCTCCAACAGCGTCTTTGGGTTCTTTAACTTTTTAAATAAATAAAAAATCTTATTCCAAATAAAAAAAGAATTTTAAATCCAGCTGTAAAAAAAAGCTATAATTTTTTTTAAAAAAATGACACATGGCATATTTTGAATGGAAGTACTACTAGCTGACGTGGTAGTACAGTACCATTCTATAATTTCTCCAAAGGAGTCCTTTTTCTCTCCTCGATTTTGGAGCTCCTAGAGGTCTCCTTATTTTAGAAGTTGGATAGGGAGTATGAGTTGTACTTTCTCAATTCCTCCCTAAAATTTGTCTAAGGTGGTGGTTTAGGGAGCCCAATGCTCTTAGAGCATCTACAATAATGCTCCTTATTTTTTAGTTAAAATTGAGCTAAAAACACTATAAAGTTATTTTAGGAGCTCCCTATAAAATTTCAACTCCAACCATACTCCCTAGTTTATAGATTTTTAAATGCTTTAATTTATCTTTTAATTCAATTTTTGAATAAAATCAAGGCAAAAAATAACACAAAAATAATAGTTAGCATTAAATAAATGATGAAGATAATATTTTAAAAAAGCAACATTAAATTATAAGGAGCCGCTAGGAGTCCTTTCTCTCTACTCAGATTTAGGAGCTCCTAGAGGTGTCCCTATTTTAGGAGGGTGGGTAGAAAGCATGGTTGTAGCTGCGTTTCTGCAATTTCTCCCTAAATTTTGTCTAAAGAGGTGGTTAGGTAGGGCTAAGGACGGCTAATGGGTGTTTTTGGGGAAGCTATTAATTTATGGGCAGTATGTAGCCTAGGAAAGTTGACTGCGTTGTTTTAAATATATAATTTTCTATTCTTTACCCACAAATTAATTGACATATATTATTTTCTATAAACTATTCTCTAGCCATAAATTAATTAACATGAGGTTAGAGCATCCATAATGGCCTCCTTAAACCATCTCCTTAGACAAATTTTAGGGAGGAATTGGAAAAATACAACTCCAATCATGCTCTCTATCCACCTTCTAAAATAGGGAGATCTCTAGTAGCTCCTAAATCCGAGGAGAGAGAAAGGACTCCTTGTGGCTACCTATAATTTAATGTTGCATTTTTTTTAATGCATTTTTTAAAGTTTTAATTAATGCTAACTATTTTTAATTTTTTTAATTTTTATATAGAGATGAACCAATTATATTGAATTACAAAACAATTAAAGTATTCATGACTTCTTAGGGAGTATGATTGGAGTTCAAATTTTATAGAGAGCTTCTAAAATAGCTTTTGTGTGTTTTTAGCTAAATTTTAACTAAAAAAATAAGGAGCATGATTGTAGATGCTCTTATATTGACTTGTTTTTAATATAGCCAGTATGTATTAACCTATTAAAATCCAAAAAGCCTTTTTATTTTATTTTATGAATTTAGTTGTAAGTACACTTTCCATTTTGTTGTTGAATATATTTTCATTTGATAATATGTGTTTTTTGATTGCATTGGAAATTAGTCAATGGATCTATGAACTACCATAGTTTATATGATTTAATGTGTATTTTTATTTCTAGAAAGACTATATAAATTGTAAGTACAAAAAGAAACTGTTAGATTTTAAGCTAATAACTTTGGCAAACCCACATGTTAAAAAATACCTTGCTCTGCCCTTAGTGGTTTAGGGAGTTCATTGCAGATGCTCTTAGCCCATACTATAAAAAAACAGTTGAGGTTTGGCTTGACTTGTTATTCCCAATGATCTCTACTCTTTGGCTCCCAAAGGTCCTCAGTTTAACACCCTTTCTTTAATTGTATATGGTTGAAATTAAGGTGGTAATGTAGCTAGATATCTAGCATTGGCATGTCGTCATCGGGACGGGCCGGGCCGAGCCGGAACTAAATTTTTGGGCTCAAGCCAAGCTAGCACTAAATTTTGCCCTCAAGTTGAGCCTTGACGGGCTTTTTTTTTTTTTTTTGGGCTAGGCCAAGCCGAGATTTGAAAGGAATCGGCCCAAGCCCACCCATAGGGCCGGGCCGCACATTGTAATATCTGCACATATAAGGAATCCTAGTAAAATTGAAAATTTCTTTAATTGTAATCGGTAACCTTATGGATGTAGCTTACTTGAGTGTATGTATTAATATGTGCACTACTGCATTCATTGGCAAGTGAATGCAATAGACACTCCTTTCAATACACATATAATTAAAATTGACAATTTTCTTTAACACCCTTTCTTTAAATGTATCTGGTTGAAATTAATGTGGTAATGTAGCTAGATATCTAACATCGGCATTTCGTTTCTTGTCATCTTATATTGAATTGTACATAAATCATTTTTATCCCATTTATTTGTCTAAGGCTTGGGACTGGGGTGGGTTTGATCCTTTTACTCTAACTCTCCCTTGCTCTTCTAGTGAGTATGTGTCCGAATTATTACATTTAGGTAGGGTTCCGCATCGTGCCAGTTCGGGTCGGCACTAAAGTTTTGGCCTTGGGCCAGGCCTTATCAAACTTTTTCTTTTTTTGGGTTCGTCCAAGCCGAGATTTGAAAGGAATTGGCCCAAGCCCTCCCAGAGGGCCGAGCCGGGCCACCCACGGGCCGCCCATTATAAAATGTGCACATATAAGGAAACCTAACTAAAATTGACAATTTTCTTTAATTGTAATTGGTAGCCTTATGGATGTAGCTTACTTGAGTGTTTGTATTAATATGTGCACTGTTGCACTAGTTGGCATGTGAATGCAATATACACTCTTTTCAATACACAAATACGACAACTGACTGGGGAAACTTTTAATTAAAATTGACAATTTTCTTTAACACCCCTTCTTTAATTGTATCTGGTTGAAATTAATGTGGTAATGTATCTAGATATCTAACATTGGCATTTCGTTTTTTGTCATCTTATATTGAATTGTGCATAATCATTTTTACATTCTTTATTTCTCTAGGGGTTGGGACTAAGGTGGGTTTGATCTTTTCACACTAACTTTCCCTTGCTCTTCTAGTGAGTATGTGTCTAAGTTATAACATTTAGGTAGGGTTCATCATTGGGCAGGTTTCGGCCGGGCCTTATCGGGCTTTTTATTTTTTTGAGCTCAATTAGACTGAGATTTGAAAGGAATCGGCCCGAGCCAGCCAATAGGGCTGGGCTGGGCCACCCACGTGCCGCCCATTGTAAAATGTGAACATATAAGGAAACCAAACTAAAATTGACAATTTTCTTTAATTGTAATTGGTACCCTTATGGGTGTAGCTTACTTGAGTGTTTGTATTCATATGTGCAATATTGCACTAGTTGGCATGTGAATGCAATAGACACTTTTTTCAATATGCAAATATGACAATTGATTGGGGAAACTTTTAATTAAAATTGACAATTTTCTTTAACACCCATTCTTTAATTGTATCTGATTGAAATTAATGTGGTAATGTAGCTAGATATCTAGCATTGGCATTTCGTTTCTTGTCATCTAATATTGAATTGTGCAAAATCATTTTTACACTCTTTATTTGTCTATGGGTTGGGACTAGGGTGGGTTTGATCTTTTCACACTAACTCTCCCTTGCTCTTCTAGTGAGTATGTGTCTAAGTTAATACATTTATGTAGGGTTCGTCATCGGGTCGATTTGGGCCAGTACTTAAGTTTTCAGCTCAGGCCGTGCATTATTGGGCTTTTTCTTTTTTCTAGCTCGGCCAGGCCGAGATTTGAAAGGAATTGGCCCGAGCCCGCCCATAGGGCTGGGCCTGGCCACCACGAGCCACCCATTGTAAACTGTTAACATATAAAGAAACCTAACAAAAATTGACAATTTTCTTTAATTGTAATCGGTAGCCTTATGGATATAGCTTACTTAAGTGTTTGTATAATATGTGCACTATTGCACTAGTTGGCATTTGAATTCAATAGCCACTCCTTTCAATACGCAAATATGACAACTGACTGGGAAACTTTTAATTAAAATTGACAATAACACCCAGCGGCGGACCCAGGAATTTTTCAGCGGAGGTGCAATTTTTAAAAGCTAAGAGCTCCTCAAAAAAAAAAAAAAAAAAAAAAAAAAAAAAAAAAAAAACTAAACATCCTTATCATTTAAACAATACTAATGTTATTCATAATTAATTAAAAATATATAATTACAATTAACCTACAATTGTTGCCGACGATGTTTCATATCATGAAAAAGTCGCATTATATTTTCATTACTAATACAAGAAAAAACATCTTTCTCAATGTAAACAACCAAGCTATCACTCAACCATTGATTCCCCATTTTGTTACGCAATGGTGTTTTCACAATATTCATAGCTGAAAAAGCTCTCTCAACCGAAGCAGTTGCAACAGGTAAAACTAAAGCCAATGTAATAAGTAAATACACATAGTTGTATATTCTACTCCTTCCTGTATTCACCAATTTTTCGGCTAGATCAGTAATTCCGTTCAATAATGAAAACTTTGTGCTGCTCTCCCCCATAAGTGTTTGATTCATGTCATTTTGGCTTTTAGGCTGACAAGGAACCCTTTGTAGATAGGCTCTTCAGATTTGTTCTCGAAAATTGGGATTATAATAAGTCATTGGAGGTCTAAGTCCAGGGTCTGCAGGAAGATTAACCAATATTTCATCCAACTCAATGACCTCCGTTCATTTTGGACTACCCGAATTATTCAAGGGAGGATGTGAACTAGGCGGATTATTTGAACTAGCCGGATTATTTGAAGGAGGGTTGGAACTAGCCGAATTATTTGAAGAAGGGTTGGAACTAGACGGATTATTTGAAGGAGGATTTGAACTACCCAGAATATTTGAAGGAGGGTTGGAACTAGACGGATTATTTGAAGGAGGATTTGAACTACCCGGATTATTTGAAGGAGGATTTAAACACTTTCTCTTAAAGTACCGTTCCATAACTGTACAATTAAAACAAAGTAAGGTTTTGATGAATTTGGGTGATGTTAAGTTGGTCTTTTATAAAGAGAATTCCCAATCCCATTTAAATAAGGAATTTCCAAAACCCAATTGAATAAAGAGAACTCCCAATTAAAACCCAATTAAAATAGGAATTATAGAAGCCCAATTAAAACCTAATTAACTTAGGAATTATAGAACCAATTTGAAAAGCCCACAAAAATGGCCCAGCAACTTCCCTGTTTTTAACTTTTTGTTTTTTTTTGAAACCCTGGTCCAAAACGACGTCGTTTTGGCCAAGTTAGTATAAATAAATAAATAAAAGTAGCGTCTTTTAAAAAGCCTGGTCCAAAACGACGTCGTTTTGGCCAGGCTTCGTTAAAAAAACAGAAAGCGCGCAGCGCACACAGCCAGCAGCGCAACGCCAGTTCGTTTGAGCATTTCGTCGAACAGCTTGCGCGCGTCCATGGTTTGAAGCAGAGGTGCAACTCCAGCAGTTGTAATGGCTTTTTCCGGCGACCGGAGGTGCAGGTGCACCTCCTTGCGCCTGCACAGGTCCGCCACTGATAACACCCTTTCTTTAATTGTATTTGATTGAAATTAATGTGGTGGTAATGTAGCTAGATATCTAACATTGGCATTTCGTTTCTTGTCATCTTATATTGAATTGTGCATAATCATTTTTACACTCTCTATTTGTCTAAGGGTTGGGACTGGGGTGGGTTTGATCTTTTCACACTAACTCTCCATTGCTCTTCTAGTGGGTATGTGTCTAAATTATTACATTTAGGTAGGATTTGTGATCGGGCCGTACCTTGTGAAGCTTTTTCTTTTTTCGGGCCCCGTTAGGCCGATGTTTGAAAGCGATCAACCCGAGCCCGTCCATTGGGCTAGGCTACGCCACCCACAGGCCGCCCATTGTAATATGTGCACATATAAGGAAACCTAACTAAAATTGAAAATTTTCTTTAATTGTAATCGGTTGCCTTATGGATGTAGCTTACTTGAGTGTCTATATTAATATTTGCACTATTGCACTGGTTGGCATGCGAATGCAATGCACACTCCTTTCAATACGCACATATGACAATTGATTGGGAAAACTTTTAATTAAAATTGACAATTTTCTTTAACACACTTTCTTTAATTGTATATGGTTGAGATTAATGTGGAAATGTAGCTAGATATCTAACATTGAGATTTCGTTTCTTGTCCTCTTATATTGAATTGTGCAAAATCATTTTACCCTCTTTATTTGTCGAGGGGTTGGAACTGGGGTGGGTTTGATCTTTTCACACTAACTCTCATTTGCTCTTCTAGTGAGTATGTGTCTAAGTTATTATATTTAGGTTGGGTTCATCATCGGGCCATGCCCGTCAAACCCTAAATTTGTGAGTCCGGGCCATAACTTATTGGGGTTTTTTTTTTTGGCCTTATGAGACCGAGGTTTGGAAAGGATCAGCCCGAGCCCTTCCATAGGGTCGGGTTTGGCTACCCGTGGGCCGCCCATTGTAACATGCGCACATATAACACCCTTTCTTTAATTGTATCTGCTTGATATTAATGTTGTAATGTAGCTAGATATCTAACATTGGCATTTCGTTTCTTGTCATCTTATATTGAATTGTGCATAATCATTTTTACACTCTTTATTTGTCTAGGGGTTGGGACTGGGGTATGATATTTTCACACTAACTCTCCCAAATGAGTGTGTGTCTACGTTATTACATTTAGGTTGGGTTCCTCATTGGGCCGGACCTTGTCAAGCTTTTTCTTTTTTTAGGCCTAGCCACCTACAGGCCGCCCATTGTAATATGTGCACATATAAGGAAACCTAACTAAAATTGACAATTTTCTTTAACTGTAATCGGTAGCCTTATGGATGTAGCTTACTTGAGTGTTTGTATTAATATTTGCACTATTGTCTGTACTAATATGTGCACTATTGCACTGGTTGGCATGTGAATGCAAAGCACATTCCTTTCAATACGCACATATGACAATTGATTGGGGAAACTTTTAACTAAAATTGACAATTTTCTTTAACACCCTTTCTTTAAATGTTTCTGGTTGAAATTAATGTGGTAATGTAGCTAGATATCTAACATTGGCATTTCGTTTCTTGTCATCTTATATTGCATTGTACATAATCATTTTTACCCTATTTATTTGTCTACGGGTTGGGACTGGGTTGGGTTTGATCTTTTTACACTAACTCCTCCTTGCTCTTCTAGTGAGTATGTGTCTAAGTTATTACATTTAGGTAGGGTTCGTCATCGGGCCGAACCTTGTCAAGCTTTTTCTATTTTTAGGCCCAGCCACCACAGGCTGCCCATTGTAATATGTGCACATATAAAGAAACCTAACTAAAATTGACAATTTTCTTTAATTGTAATTAGTAACCTTATGGATGTAGCTTACTTGAGTGTCTGTATTAATATGTGCACTATTGTCTGTATTAATATGTGTACTATTGCATTGTTTGGCTTGTGAATGCAATGCACACTCCTTTCAATATGCACATATGACAATTGACTTGGGAAACTTTTAATTAAAATTGAAAATTTTCTTTAACACCCTTTCTTTTTTTTTTCTTTTTTTTTTTGGTAAAGAGGAGGGCAAAGCCCAACAAAACACTAAGGAACAATAAATCTGGGTAAGCACACGCTACATATATCCTTAAAGATTAACTGATTCACAGCAGCAGGTGCAGTAACCCAAGTAACACCCTTTCTTTAATTGTATATGGTTGAGATTTATGTGGTAATGTAGCTAGATATCTAAAATTGGCATTTCGTTTCTTTTTATATTTCATTGAATTGTGCAGAATAATTTTTACCCTCTTTATTTGTCTATGGGTTGGGACTGGGGTGAGTTTGATCTTTTCACACTAACTCTCCCTTTCTCTTCTAGTGAGTACATGCCTAAATTATTACATTTAGGCAGGGTTCATCATTGGCCCGGACCTTGTTAAGCTTTTTCTTTTTTCGGGCCCGATTAGGCCGATGTTTGACAGCAATCGACTTGAGCCCAGGGCCAAGTTGCACCACCCATAGGCCGCCCATTGTAATATGTGCACATATAAGGAAACCTAACTAAAATTGACAATTTTCTTTAATTGTAATCAGTAGATTTATGGATGTAGCTTACTTGAATGTTTGTATTAATATGTACACTACTGCACTGGTTGGCATGTGAATGCAAAGCACACTCCTTTCAATACGCACATATGACAATTGACTGGGGAAACTTTTAACTAAAATTGACAATTTTCTTTAACACCCTTTCTTTAATTGTATTTGGTTGATATTAATGTGGTAATGTAGCTAGATATCTAACATTGGCATTTTGTTTCTTGTCATCTTATATTTAATTGTGGAGAATCATTTTTACACTCTTTATTTGTCTAGGGGTTGGGACTGGGGTGGGTTTGATCTTCTCACACTAACTCTCCCTTGCTCTTCTAATGACTGTGTGTTTAAGTTATTACATTTAGATAGGGTTCCTCATTGAGCCGGACCTTGTCAGGCTTTTTCTTTTTTCAGGCCCAGCAACCCACATGCTGCCCATTGTAATATGTGCACATATAAGGAAACCTAACTAAAATTGACAATTTTCTTTAATTGTAATCGGTAGCCTTATGGATTTAGCTTACTTGAGTGTTTGTATTAATATGTGCACTATTGCACCTGTTGGCATGTGAATGCAAAGCACACTCCTTTCAATACGTACATACGACAATTGACTGGGGAACCTTTTAATGAAAATTGAAAATTTTCTTTAGCACCCTTTCTTTAATTGTATCTGGTTGAGATTAATGTGGTAACATAGCTAGATATCTAACATTGGCATTTCATTTCTCGTCATCTTAGATTGAATTATAGAGAATCATTTTTACACTCTTTATTTGTCTAGGGGTTGGGACTAGGGTGGGTTTGGTCTTTTCACACTAATAACTATCCCTTGCACTTCTAGTGAGTATGTGTCTAAGTTATTACATTTAGGTAGGGTTCGTCATTGGACTAGACCTTGTCGGGCTTTTTGTTTTTTCAGCCCCAGTCAGGCCGATGTTTGAATGCGATCGACTTGAGCCCGCCTACGGGGCCAAGCCTCGCCACCCACAGGCCGTCTATTGTAATTTGTGCACATATGAGGAAATCTAACTAAAATTGACAATTTTCTTTAATTGTAATTGGTAGCCTTATAGATGTAGCTTACTTGAGTGTCTGTATTAATATGTGCACTATTGCACTGGTTGGCATGTGAATGCAATGCACACTCCTTTCAATACGCACATATGACAATTAACTGAGGAATCTTTTAATTAAAATTGACAATTTTCTTTAATACCCTTTCTTTAATTGTATCTGGTTGAGATTAATGTGGTAATGTAGCTTGTCATCTTATATTGAATCTAATATTGACATTTCGTTTCTTGTCATCTTATATTGAATTGTGCAGAATCATTGTTACCCTCTCTATTTGTCTAGGGCTTGGGACTGGGGTGGGTTTGATCTTTTCACACTAACTCTTCCTTGCTCTTCTAGTGAGTATGTGTCTAAGTTATTACATTTAAGTTGGATTCGTCATTGGGCCGGCCCAGATCGGCCCCAAAATCTCATTAAATCATGTTTACTTATTTAAGATGTATGGAATATAAACCGCCAAAAATATATTGAAAACATTATATTTTAAAAGTCCATTCTTCATACTTAGTCAAATTTTGAGAGAAAATTGTTTTTCAAGTAGAAGTTTACTAATCTATATTATTGTGCATCAAAATTTGGTTACATATCATACTAGAAAAACTTTTTTCTCTCAAAATTTGACTAAGTTTGAAAAATGTTCTTTCGAAATACTAATGTTTGAATTGATATTTCTAGCGTTTTATATTCCTTATATCTTAAATAAGCAAATTCGAATTTATGAGATTTTAGTATAAAGTATACATTAACTTACTGAGGTATCAATATTGGTATAAATTGTATGTTATACTGAAATTGGATTTTCATATTTTGATTTGTTGGGAATTTGATTTTCTTGTATTTTTAATTGAATCTAAATGGGAGGTTACTTCCTTATTTACATTGTAAACTTAAGTAAATTGAGTAATATAAAAATAAATTAAAGTAGAAGACAAGACATTTACTTAAATGTTTAGAATGGAAATAAAGCAAAATAACGCAAAACCAAAAACAAAACAAGGCAAATGGGCGGGCCTATTCGGACCGAGCCGAGAGTGGGCCGGAGATTTCAAAAGCTAAGCCCAGGCCCTACCCAACCTTAAAACGGGCCAGACTTTGGCCCATCGGACCTCGGGCTACCCACATTTAGGTGTCATTACTATTATTATTTCTTTTGACCATCATGGTTTATTTCCTTACTCAAAAATTCTTTGTAATACCAATTAAGTTTCCTTATATGTGCATATGTCAATTTTAATTAAATTCGATCCATAAGCACTGGTGAATTGCAACATTACCACATGATACTACATGAATTTCAACCATATATAATTAAAGAAAACTTAATGTTGCATGTGATGTAATTGATGTACAATTATACAAGAATGTGATACCAATAAGGTGTTTTAGATCAAATGTATAATTATATTATTGTATAATTGTATAATTGAAATTTGCATTACATTCTTGGTCATGTTTCAGTGTCCTGTGTGTTTGTTCATAGATATAATGGTGCTGAATTTTAATATGCTGCTCGTGGTATCATTGCAAAATAAGGTGTTGGTGATGTTCAGATAACGGATTTCATTACTATAATAGGTTGATGTCACTCATTCTTTGATATTATAGCCTAGTTATGAATATTCAAATTATTTGATATTGTTAATTCAATTTATTTATACGTGTTGAGTGTTTGTTATCAATCTTAATGCTTTCAATTAATTGGCCAGTAATTTCATGATTGGAAGAATTGGGTTGAGAAAGGAAGGAGAGGCCTAATAAATAGCTTCTTATAACAAGTACCATAAATTACATAACCAACTCAAAAGATTAGATGGTGGTTTGTGTAGTCTATAATATTTTCCATAAATTTTAATGGGTTCTTAGCCATCTAAACTCATAACTAGGAATAGAGTGGATTGAAGGTAAAGAATACAACTAATATACATCGGAAGAGAGTATTAGTGAGGTAAGGGAAAACGACTATCAACATGTTACGTAAATTAGGACTGACAAGCTAGCAGGATTTGGGTGGGATTAGTTAGGTGAAATCGGTGTCCTAGTGTTTTATCATCCTTGCTTTCATATGGTACATTGCAAACTTATTCTTACTTTACTTTCTCATTTCGATTTTTGTCATTATAATCCTTTTATTGTTTAGTTCAAGTATAATTAAAAATAAATCACTCTAGTACTTAAAAGATTAACTTGATACCTGTTGGAATGATACCCTATTTACTACTATATTAATTTGAGTGATATTGTCCACTTACAATTAATCACATCAACTAGATTCCTATATCCCTGTATATCATCTAGGTGTGAAGTTCTAGACTATCCTACTACAACAGAAATGTTTATTGGGCTATGGACCTAGGCACACATGAGTGGGGTGCAGCTCAAAAGACAGTGGTGATATGGTCTCATCAACTCCTCCTGACAGGAGCCGACCCAAATTCCACTTTGAAATCTGTGCCGAACCCTGTGCATGTCCGACACCTGGCAGGTGCCGGGCACACTTGACCAAATTGCCCTCCTAGGTAAGACCCAAAATTCATTTTCAAGTTTGACTTCTACCGAAAATTTGGCAGAGTCTCCCCTGTAAAATGCTCGTTTCCTAAAAATTTTCACCTGTAAAAAACTCAATTCAAAAATCCACAAACGTTCAGCATGCACAATAGTAGGACACACACAACCAACAACAAATCTTTATGGCCTCAGGCCTTATAGAAATAATTCATTTCCACCTAGGTGTACCCATCATATATCCGTCAATTCCACGATTTTATATTTATTTCCCACATTATATCGTCAAATCCAAGTGTCAAGCGACATATCCTCGTAGGCCTCGGTAACACAAAGTCAACCCGAGCTGCATTCCTCGCAAGACTCAGGGGACACTTGGTCGACCTTAGCTGCATTCCTCGCTCCTCATGGTCCTAATATCCCTAAGACTCGTGGGGCAACTATCAAACTCGCGCTGACTGAACCGAAGACAACTAGGATGTCCGTGGACATCATAATAACCAAAGGCAACAAGTTATCTGAAGGAAACATTTTGGGTACCTATGGTGGTTTAAAAGCATAAGCCTTTCTTGGAAAATTATAATACTATTTCTCATTAAATCCTTAAATCCTATTATCATTTCCTTTTCCTATCTTCCAAGCCATTCACATTTAAATATAAACAAAATTTAATAAAAATATTTGAATTCAAACTAATTGCTTGGAAAGCAGAAACCATAATTAATTCATTCAAGAGAAATAATAAAACTTTTACTGCATAAAATTTATTTATAAAACAAAAGTCTACTCACTGAGCGTCTAGCTAGCCTGACCTTCGAGGGTCCTTCCTGCGAGTTCAATGAAGCCCGAGTACCTGTTTAAGCAATTAAAACATTTAATTAATAAAATAGCTCAACCACAAATATTAAATCAAAACCCTGACCCCTAGCCTCAAAAGTACATGAACGTAACTTAAAAGGTTCCTAGGCCCATTTTCAACAGTTCTGACAAGTGGAATGGTCTGAAAAGACTCGAGGATAAATAAGTGATTAAATTCCCATATTGGTCTGGTCCCCCATGGGGTCCATGACCTCCGATTAATAATCCGAGAGTTCCTATAGATTCAACACAATTTACAATATAAGCCCTGGAAGTTTGGTTTGAATTGAAAGGTCGAATCGCTCGCAATCGCACGATCGGACGGTTACCGTTTACCTAAACTTTGAATTATTGAATCGGAGCATCCGGGACTCCGATTCATGATCCGTGAATTCCTACACGATCCTAGAGGTGCCTAGATCAACATATTTGAAAATGAGGTCGATCCAACGGTCCGAACATATTGAACCCAGATAATGCCTAATATGCGGTATCCGATTGACAGTCAAACGGTAACCAAATTGAAATCCGAGCATACCGTCGTGCTCAAGACGACATTGGAATCATTTTAAGACCAAAACCCAACCTTGAAATCGTGCTGACGCGCCACCACCGCCGGCGGGTGACTAGAGTAATTTTCCGGCGATCAAAAAACTCCAAACCGCCAGCCAAAAATTATACCAACAGATCAATCACATATCAAGGGGAGTAACTTTATACCTTTGCTCGAAGATCAATTCAAACGTTAAAGCCCTCAAACGAATAATTTCCTCCTTTGAAAAACCTAGAAAGTTTTTTTGTTTGGATTCGTCAATTCTACTTGAAATTGGGTCGGGTCTTTGAGGGAAATCACATAGGGAAGGTAGGGGAGTGTTTTGGAACCGAAATGGTGGTTGGTGGTGGCCTGAGTTGGCCAGAAAACTTTTCCGAGCTTGCGGTTTGAAACTGCCCATTTTTTGGGCTTCACTTTGGCTCGATTTTCTGATTTACTTGCTTGGAATCAAGATTAGATATGGGTATGTATTGAAAGATGAGAGAGAGACGAAAAAGATGGGACCAAAATTGTGGCCAGAGTTGGCCCGAAACGCTGCCGGAAGTTGCTGGGGTCGCAGCGACGCTGCACAGAGGAGAGAGACAGATTTGTGAGAAAAACTGACTTCGAAATATTTATGATTTTGCCACTAGGCTTCTTTTGATCGTAACTTCTTCATTATAACTCCGATTTGAGCCCACTACATGTCTACGGATACATCTCGACGTGCTCTACACAACGGTACTACTAAAATCCCCAGATTCTTTCCCAAACAAAAAGTCAACTCTTAACACATTAAAATATTCTCGGGATAAAATTGTCTTTTACTTGACTAAATTAATAATTAAATATTAATTTAGGATCGGATTATTACACCTCCCTTCCTAACAACAAGGCCTGTCCTCAGGGCTTGAAGGCAGGAAAGCGATCCAATATAGAATTGGCCTTTTCCCATGTCGCATATGTTATAGAAAACCCCTTTCATTGGATTAACCATTTGGTGATAGGAAAGTTACGATGTTTGAAGATGCTGCGCTAGAGGATAGCAGCCGGTTCCTATTTTGGTTCCCCTTATGTTGTCAATGATGGGAGGTGAGTGCTAGATGTGATATTAGTGCCCCATTTCTTTTTCAGCAAGGAGAAATGGAAAACATGGTGAATTTTGCTGTGGGCTGGCAATTCTAGGCTATATAGGTCACCTCTCCAATTCAAGACAACACCTTGAAGGGCCCACAGAAACATGGGGAAAGCTTATTCAAATGGCATGCTGCCACAGAGCGTTGGCGATAAGGCTGGAAGCCGAAGAAGACGAAATCGCCCACTTGAAATTCTCTTTATGTGCGGTGCTTGTCAACATAAACTTTCATTCTATTTTGGGTAAGATGAATTATGATTTGAGGAAGTCGAAGAGCTTGTCTCACAATCAATCAGTGCGGTATCAACGACATGTACCGTTGTTGAACCTAGTATGTGAGAAGTAATTGTTGATGGTGACTGTCCATAAAGTGCCTGAAAGGGGGTTTGAATTGGGGCCTGGTAGGTGGTGTTGTACCACCATTCTAACCAAGGAAGCAATGTTGTCCAAGAGCTTGTTTTGTCCACAATTGTGCAGCGCAGTTATTGCTCGAAAATTCTGTTTGTCACCTCGATTTGGCCATTGGAATGGGGGTGGTAAGCAGAGTTGTGGAATCGGGGTGGTATGCTTCCTAGAAAAAAAAAACTGTGAATGCTTCCAAAATTCTGTTTCTTGGATAAAAATTGCCGCGATCTTGGTGGCTGAGAAAGGATGAGCTAGAGAAATAAAGTAAGCATATTTTTAGTAAGCGGTCAACGACAACCATGATCACTGTTTTACTTTGGTTGGGTAAAGGCCTTCAATGAAATTCATGCCCAAGACGCTGTGGGCATTAGTAGAGGCTACAAGAGGACTTTTCGAAGGGGGGGGGGGGGGGGGGGGAGGAGATTTATAGTGTTGTCTCTTACAGGTTTCACATGTTTCTATAAACTGCTTAACATTTGAGCGCATCCGAAGCCACATAAAATTGAGTTGAATGGGCTTGAGCTTACGAAGATAACCGGAGTGGCTTGCATGTGGTGTGGCATGAAATTTCTCAAAAATATGCTAGCCTGAAATTAGAGAAATTAACATTCTGTCTTTGTAAAGTAGAGTGTCATTAACCCATGAAAAGCCTTTAGGTTGTAGGGATGTGTTAGAGCGCAGACTTTGAATCACAATAGCTATGTCAAGACAATGTTGTTTGATCCTTTGGGAGATTCTAAGGAGAGGCCTAAGTTCATGGCGGTGAGAGCGCATCTGCGGCTGTGTTTTGTGAACCTAGTTTATATTGCAGCACAAAGTTATAACCCATCAATTTTAGCAATCATCGTTATTGGATTGGAGTGGTGACTCGTTGATCTAAAAAATGCCGAATGGTTTGGTGATCGGTGATCATGCGGAATTGTTGGCCAACGAGATAAGGTCGACACTTTTGGATGGTGTAGTTCGCTGCCATCATTTCTTTTTCATAAACAGATAGGGCCATGTTTCGCCCCGACAAGGGCTTGGAAAGGAAAGTGATGGGGTGGTTATCTTCAGAAAGGACAACGCTAATATCATCAGTATGGGAAACATCACATTCCACCATGAAGGCTTAGAGAAGTTAGGTAACTGAAGCATAGGGTGGAACATAGTGCATTCTGGAGTGGTTCAAAAGCATGAGTGGCTGTTGGATTCATGGGAAACTAGTCTTTTTTGAGAAGTTGTGTGACTGGATGAATTGATCAACCAAAGTGCTGCACCAATTTGCGATAGTAACATGCGAGGCTGAGAAAAGATGATTTTGGTGTAGTCAGATGGGGCCATGATCTAATGCAATAAAGTGTTCAATATGATCTTACAGTGTTTGACAAAAGACCAAGATATCATCAAAGAATACGAACACAAATCGACGTAAATATGGTCCAAATGAGTCATTCATCAAGCATTGAAAGTTAGAAGGTGCGTTTGACAAACTGAATGACATTACGAGAAATTCTTAGTCCCCGTCACGGTGGTGCTGTGGATTTCATTCAAGAGCTCGTCGGCAACTGAAATTGAAAATCCGTCTTTTGTGGTTGCTGAATTTAATGCTCTGTAATCGACGCATAACCTCCAAGATTTGTCTTTTTTCTTGACCAAAAGAACTAGTGAAGAATAGGTATTGGCACTAGGCCGAATGACACCCACAATTAACATTTCTAGGACCAAATTTTCAATTTATGCCTTTTATAAATGTGGATATCTGTATGGTCTCACATTGACGAGCGATGTACCAAGAATTAGAGGAATGAGGTGGTCCACATGTCTATTGGGTGGCAAAGTGGTGGGTGTGGTAAACAGATTTGAAAATTGGTTCAAGAGGTTGAGAATGGTTGGGTGTGGTAGGGGTAGTGGCTGAGGTTGGTGGGTCATATGGGATGAGTTGTGCAAAAAACCCATCTTTTCAGTTTGAAGTGTGCAAGCCAAAATGTGGCAACTAATTGCCTTAGTCTTTATGTTGGCGATGCCAGTCAAAAAGTATGAGCGTTGACCAATTGAAAGCACATGATTTTATTCCTTAAGTCCCACTCAATGAGACCTAATGTCTCAAGCCACTCTGAAGGTGTAGTTTTGCATTATGACTGAGTGATTAGGAATATTTCCATGAGATGTGAGTGGTTCTCATGATGCTGTATAAAGCTGTTGAGTGGTGGGATGATCAACCTGGAGGCCTAATTGTTTGGTGATTTTGGAACGGATAAAATTGAGTGTAGCGCTGGAGTCAGGAAGGCGTATTTTGGATTGTAAGCACATAGTGCGTAGGAAGTCGACACCATGGAATGAATGGATTGTAAAGATGGTTGTAGGGCCAGGAAGACGTATTTTGGATTGTAAAGTTGGTTGTAGGTTCATCATTGAAAATTCTACGGTGCGTTCTGCACATGGATGCGCCACTATTATGGACCATTGGATAAGCTATTGTGGGATGTGGGGTAATCTACACCGTTGATAGCAAGTGACCGGTTAAATGGGTTGCTCCAGGTAAAAGAAAACCAAAACAAAAACAATAGAAAATAAAGAAATCTGAAACAATAACAAAACAAAAGCAAGAATGCTCAGAGACTCCTGCGACTCCCCTCTCTCTTCTTCTTCTTGGCGCTGTCAGTCTTTGTTCCATTGTTGCTCTCTCTTCTTCAGTTGGGCTTCTTGGTTCGAACAACGGCAACTATTGGATATCAATTTGTCGATCTTGAAGTCACTCTCTCGCTCTCGCTCCCTCTCGCTCTCACTCTCCGTCTCTATCTATTCGCTTCATCATTCTCTGTGCTCTGGAAATCGATCTGTCATCATGTGAGTCTTTTCCTTCCTCTTTCTCTCTAGTTATGCTTCTATGGGTCAATTTAGGGTTCTTCAGTTTTGGAGCTAACTTTTAATCAATTGATTTGGGGTTAGGGTTAGTGGGCTTATGATCAACCTCACTTTAAAATCCTCAAATTAGGATTGAGTACTTGAATGAAAGCAAGAGAACCCCATCTGAGTATAGCAAGACAACCCCATTTCAGTGAAGAATGTATTAACTGTGTTGAGCAAGACAGCCCAGAGCTCATCACACTCATTCCATTCGTAAATTTTTGCCTTGGTAAACAATGGATTGGCAGAAATTAAGTCCTAGATAGGAAAATCCCTCCTTGGCATCAGAAAATCTCTTTCGTCGAGCTTCAAACCTGCACAAAAATCAGGAGCTCCATCCCCAACATAGATTAACTGTTTATGTTTCTTCCCATCTGTTGCAACAGAAGCTTGAATCTTTTCCAGTATTAGACCCTGTAACAAAAGAAACCCCACAAACATACTAAACCAATGTAATTAAATTTGAGATTTTGATTTTGGGGTACTTAAATATATACAATTAGTTTAGATTAATCACCTTGCACATGCTGGGAGGGCAAATGGTACAGCCATAAGAAGATGAGTGGAAATCATGGTAGGGTAAGATTCTAAGCCTGCCCTGTTCATCAATAATGCATGGGTTGGTGTTGATTTCTGATAAACAATCCATTAGCCATGATGCTTCAATATGAAAGATTCATTTGCAGCACTTAATTAACACCCTCAGATCACACCTGCATGTGTTAGAATTAGAACTTTTCATAACAATTATAGCATAATTTGTTCTGTTTTGTCAATTCCTGGTATGTTTATAAGGAAAGGAAATTACCCAAAAGCATGGGCTGATTTGATTGCAGAAGCAAAGTTGAGCTGAGCTGCGCATAATAGTGTCATCTGACCCTTCCTCATTATTCTAATCATGGATTATTGTTGGAAAAGGTAGGTTGTGAGTACTTTCTTTTCCTCTTTTTTTGTGTTTTAAGCTCTTCTGAACTATATTTGACCGCACATTCAGCCACAATTCCTCATGCCACATCATAAGCGTGTATCTCTCTCCCTCACCATTGCAACCCCAAAGAGTTTGTTCCATTGGACCATTTGGCAGGTCAATTTTATGTCTTTCTCTTCCATCAAGATTACTTTCTTTAATTAGCCCTTAATATGAATTAGTATAATTGATTTTGTATTTAACAAGTTGGTGGGTGTTGGTGTTGCAGAGCCTCTACTGGTGCTTGAACCCAAAGGACTACGAGGATGATTAACAACTTAGTAAGATTGCTTATGTAATGACAAAAAAGTAAGATTTCTTATGTATTTTTCAATTATGAAATATTTGGCTCACACCAAAAGAAGAAAAGAAAATTATTTCTTAATGTTTTGCTAAGGTTTTTTTAGCTTGCTGTTTGTATACATGGTTTTGAAAAGAAAAAAAGGTGTTGACTTTCTGCTATTATGATATTTTTGTTATCGAAAAAGAAAAATCCTTGTTATTGGGTGAGAATTTTGTAGGATTTGCTTCATATATGCCCAAAGAAATTAGATTTCACATATTCAATTACCTGCTTTCTGTCTGCCAATTGAATTTAATTGGTAAATTCAATTGCATTTCAATTACCGCATGTTCATCAATGTTTGTTATTTACTTGTGACTAAGATATTAACACTTGCAATGAAAGTAAAAGTTAATTGGTATGTTAATATTTATATATATTTTTAATAATATTTCCCTTAGGTTTTGTGTGATTAGAATGGTTAAAAGCACTAAATTTTATTGTTTTAACATATTTGTTTCTTTTCAAAAAATAAGATAAAAATAAAGGATTAACAATTACATAGTGCATGTTTGTCAATTGGCAACATAAGGCGGCTATGTTGTCGCAAAATAAAGGAAGTATGAGCTTGACGTAAGGCATGGAGCTGAATTGAAGACGAGAGTGACGAGGGAAAGTCCTAGTCTCTTTTTTCTCTAGTGAATTGCAGTTCAGTTTTCTTTTCTTTCTATTTCTATTGTTGTTATTCTTCAGCCATATCAAGTTGGCAATCGACAAACAAAAACCACGTAATTGCATTTTCAATTTGCAAAAACAGACTGCCTGAGTGGCAATTGTACATGGCCTTGGAGATAATGGTTGAAGTTGGTCGCAACTTTTGGCTGCTTTCTTTGCACTTTTTGTTTGATATTCAAAGCCTATATGATTGATGATCGTTATACAATCCCAAAAAGTAAAAAAAGAAAAAAGAAAAGAACAAATATCTACCCCAAATGGGTATATTACTTTATGTTATTCAAATTAATTATGTTGTAGGTTTGTTTTTTTTTTGTTTACAATGATGTCTTTGTAATTGTTTTCTTATTAACACATGGCTTTATGTTTCCCATTCATTTTATTTATAGTTTTGTGATTGTTTTTCAAGTTGGGGTAAAGAATTAGGCCAAGTACAAGACTAATATACTATTTTGGAGTCTATTTATTTGGCTACTTGAATTTGTAATATTTTCATTGTATCTGGAGATTGTATTTTTTTATTATATACATAATGACTTGAGATTTTAGATTTATAATTATTGGTTATGTAAAGTGAATGTATTGAACAATACTTTCAATTACATGAATGAAGTTTATGTTGGCTTTGATGAGGATATAGTACCATTGAGAATAAGCTTTTAAAGTAAATTTGATTGTTATATCATAGTTTATGTGCTAATTGAAACAATCGTCCCATTAGCATTGTGAATGGGCATTGTACCATAAAGTTGTATTTTGAGATTAGTGTATGCATATTGCCATGTTATTGACAGTCTTTTTAAAATATATATATAATTTTGACACTTCAAAAAAAAAAAATCAAACAAAAGCTCTTGTTTGTTTCTAAACAAACCAAAGCATTATTTAGTGTTCTATGAACTAACACTTTTGTTTCTTTGAGGCAAGGATGGACATTGGAGAAGTAAATGTGGTCCTTATTCTTGTAAACACGACGGTTTACAATATCAAAGACCCTTTTTACAATTACTTGAACGTCAAGGTTCCATAAACTTATAAAGTGCATTCATAAACTACAATTTTTTGGATATAAGCGTTCTATAAACATGTAAAATGGATTCTTAATCTCGTGGATTACAAGATTTGAGTTCCAATTTACGCGTTTTTGCACCAAGATTACAACCCTGAATGACCTATTTTATACAACCAAGTACAAAGACCTTGGAGAAATTTGAACATGTTTCACATACTATATATGCAATTGTCAAACAGGCAATGGTAATTGCATACTTTAATGCAATTGCCAAACAGGCGATAGTAATTGCATACCGTAATGCAATTGCCAAACAGGCTAAGGTAATTGCATACCATAAAGCAATTGTCAAAAAAGTAATTGTAAGTGCATACTGAATAAATAAATAAATTACAACTTTGAGGTTCTTTATAATCCATAATCTTGTTATACTATAATTTACATTAGAAATGATCTCTCTTATAATGTTAATGTAAGGGTGGACCTTAGAGAAGTAAATGTTTTGGACCTCCATGTTCCATAAACTTGTAATATCATAAATTACAATAGAATGGATCTTTATTACATGGTTCAGGTAATTGTGGACCTTGGAGATGTAAAATTGGTACTTATTCTTGTAAATACAATGGTTTATAACATAAGGACTCGTATTACAGTGCTTTGGACGTAAGCTTTCCAAAAGCTCGTAACGGAGATCCTTAATCTCGTACATTACAAGATTTGGGTTCTCATTTATGATTTTTTGCACCATATTACAAGTTTGAGGTTCTTCCTTATCCATAGCGTTGTAATATCCTATAAGGTAAAGGTAGACTTTGGAGAAGTAAAGGTGGTCCTTATTCTTGTAAACACAAGGGTTTACAATATTACGGGCCTCTTTTACAATGTTTTGGACCTCCATGTTCCACAAACTTGTAAATTATATCCATAAAATTGTAATATCATAAATTACAATAGAAAGGATCTCTATTACAAAGTTAAGGTAATGGTAGACCTTGGAGATTTAAAATTGGTACTTATGCTTGTAAATGCAATGGTTTATAACATTAATGACTCGTATTACAGCGCCTTGGACGTAAGCTTTCCATAAACTCGTAACGCAGATCCCAATTAAGTCAAATAATCCCCAAATGGAAGGAATTATCTGACCTAGTGTTTTGATTTAATTCGGTTCCCACACTTAGTATGATATTTCATTAAACTCATGGTTATAAGAAATATATATAATTATAAAAACTATTGATTTATTTTCTTTATGTTATTAGCAGCCTTTTTAATTTTGAGAATGTAAATACATTATGTGACTTGTCAATGCAATTGACAAACAGGTAGTGCCATTTGTATTTTAGTTTTGCAATTGACAAATAAAGAATTCTCATTTGCATTCCAATCGTGCAATTACAAGCTATAACAGATTGACATAAATAAAGTTTTGGTAGGTAGTTTCTTGCCTTTTTATGAATGATTTTCTTAATGCCTTGTCTTTGCAATATGCAACATTTGACTTTAGACAACACCCAATAATTGACCAGTGGGTAGTTATCTATAACTATTGTTTTATTTGGCTTGTATGTTTTCCTGTTTACAGGACTTCCCAACCTACTAAACATGAAACTTCATTGCAATCAATGGTACCATGCATATGAAGAGTGCTAATTTACATGACTTCTAAATCTTCTTCATGGGAAAGGGACTCACTCTTCTTCTTGGGCTTCTTCATTTGAAATCGGTTTTGATTATGTTTTCCAGTTAGGTATTGTTTTGATTTTGATTTTGGATTTGCAGGTATTCCAACTAGCAGCCCATCCACCTTTCCCCGCATCTGATATGGGTAAAATTTTGTTTTTTGTTTTTTGTTTTTTGTTTTTTCTTCAGATTTATCTCTCTGTCTTTGTCTTTCATTTTGGTGAATTGTTTTTCAGGTTGGGGTAAAGAATTAGGCGGCTACTTGAATTTGTAATATTTTCATTGTATCTGGAGATTCTTTTTTATTTATTTATTATTATTATTATTATTATTATTATTATTATTTTATACATAATGACTTGAGATTTTAGATTTGTAATTATTGGTTATGTATAGTGAATGTATTGAACAATACTTTCAATTACATGAATGAAGTTTATGTTAACTTTGATGTAGTACCATTGAGAATAAGCTTTTAAAGTAAATTTGACTGTTATATCATAGTTTATGTGCCAATTGAAAGAATCATCCCATTAGCATTGTGAATGGGCATTGTACCGTAAAGTTGTATTTTCATATTAGTGTATGCATATTGCCATATTATTGACAGTCTTTTCAATTTTGAGAAAGTATATACAATATGTGATTTGTCAATGTAATTGACAAACAGGTAGTGCCATTTGCATTCCAGTCGTGCAATTGACAAACAAAGTAGTACTATTTGCATTCAAGTCGAGCAATTGCCATTATCTATGCACAATTAATTGAAAATGTAAATATAATATGTGATTTGTCAATGTAATTGACAAACAGGTAGTGTAATTTGCATTCCAGTAGTGCAATTGACAATCAAAGTAGTCCTATTTGCATTTCAGTTTGGCAATAATCGTTATCTTTGCACAATTATGAAACATAGAATCTCTCACTAATGATAAATCCTTCATAACTAATTGTATGTTCAAAAGGTTGTAATCCATGTGCAAAAAAACTTAGTAGAATGCATAAAAACATTGCTTAATAGTGAGTGACCGGTTAAATGGGTTGCTCCAAGTTAAAAAAAGAAAAAAAGAAAAGAGAAATCTGAAAAGAAAGAAGGCTTTCCTGCGACTTCTATCTCTTCCTCTTCTTGGCACTTCTATCTCTTTTTCTTCGCACGACTTGTGTCTCTTCTTCTCTCTCTTCTTTAGTTGGGCTTGTTAAAATGAAGGTTTGATTATTCAAGAATAGAAGAAAGGAAGGGAAGAGAGAGAGAGAGAACAGAGAGAGCAATAGAAGAAAGAAATCAAAGCTTCTGTATATTTCTCAATCATCTGAGAAGTACAATGGTAAGCTTATATATTCTTAGCTTTTGCTTACTGATTAAGCACTATTGTTGACTAGCTTTTCTGAATTTCTAACCACTTCACATGATAGCACAGAGCTTCTCGGTTCTATTGTTGTCTTTCTTTGTGGTAGATGTTAATTGTTAGCTTATGTAATTTGTTTGATGCTACAGACTTATTACATAATGATGTCAAATATGATTGTATATTGTTCTATCTCAATGGGTTCAATGAGTTAATTCCAAAGGAAGTGACCATAAGATGGAAAGGGCACTGATAGATTGGCTCACCTAAGATGAAAAGGTAATAATGTAATTGACAAACAATTAGTTGGAAATTGCAAACGAATAATGCAATTGACAAACAGTTAGTTGGAAATGGCAAACGAATAATGCAATTGACAAACAATTCTTTGTAAATTGTAAACGTGCAAATATCAAATGTGTCTATGTTCTTCACTTTTGGCTTGGTTTTCCACATGGTTTCACTTCCCATTCCAAATAGTTTTGTAACCCGAAAGTGAATTTTTTTAAACATGTATTTAAAAAATATTTAAATTAATTTTTTTTTTTTTATAAAGTTAAGGTGGGACATTAGAGAAGTAAATTAGGTCCTTACATTGTAAACAAAAGGGTTTACAATAGTAAGGACTCGTATTACTGTTGGACATTTGTGTTTCATTATATTGCAAAACCCATCCTTAATCTTATAATATCGTAATTTACTAAGATAAAGACATGTAGTACAGTATTATGGTAACTTAGGACATTAGGAAAGTAAATTGGGTCCTTATACTTGTAAACACGGATGTTTAAAATTGTAAAATCCATCCTTAATCTTGTAATATCGTAATTTACAACGATAAAGACGTCTAGTACAATATTAAGGTTATTTGGGACATTAGGAAAGTAAATTGGGTCCTTATACTTGTAAACACAAATGTTTACAATATTAAGGTCTCGTATTACTCTATGTTGGACAAAGATAAAGACATCTAGTACAATATTAAGGTTATTTGGGACATTAGGAAAGTAAATTGGGTCCTTATACTTGTAAGCACAAATGTTTACAATATTAAGGTCTCGTATTACTCTATGTTGGATAGATGTGTTCCATAGGATTGTAATACCCATCCTTAATATTGTAATATCGTAATTTACAAGGATAAAGACATCTAGTACAATATTAAGGTAACTAGGGACCTTAGGAAAGTAAATTAGGTCATTATACTTGTAAACACAAATATTTACAATATTAAGGTCTCGTATTACTCTATTTTGGACATTTATGTTCCATAAGATTGTAAAATCCATCCTTAACCATTGTTTACTAGAATAAGGACCCAATTTACATCCCTAATGTCCACTATTACCAATCCTTTGTAATATGGATCCATATTCTTGTAAATATATGATTTACAACATTATAGATTTAGTGAACCTTAACGTTGTAATCCATGAGCAAAACCTTGTAAATTGTTACCAAAAACTTATAAGTTACGAGTTTAGGGATTCTTTTTACAATGTTTTGGTACCCTCGTGTCCCAAAATTGTAAAATCATCCCTTAATCTTGTAAACCCTCATTTTACTAGAATAAAGACCCCAATTTACATCCTCATGGTCCGGACTTACCTATTCTTTGTAATTTGGATCCATATCCTTGTAAAATAAAGATTTACAACATTAAGGATTATGAGAACCCTAACATTGTAATCGTGGTACAAAAACCTGTAAATCACTACCTAAATCGTGTAACTTATATGTTTATGGATTCATTTTACAACGTTTTGGTACCCTCGTATCCCAAAATTGTAAGATCGGCCCTTAATCTTGTAAACTCTTATTTTACTAGAATAAGGACCCAATTTACATCCCCATGGTCCGAACTAACCTATTCTTTATAATTTGGATCCATATCCTTGTAAAATAAGGATTTACATAATTAAGGATTATGAGAACCCTAATATTGTAATCATGGTGCAAAAACCTGTAAATCACTACCAAAATTGTGTAACCTATATGTTTATGGATCCGCTTTACAACGTTACGGTACCTTTGTATCCCAAAATTGTAAAATCGGCCCTTAATCTTGTAAACCCTCATTTTACTAGAATAAGGACCTAATTTACATCCTCATGGTCCGCACTTACCAATTTCTTGTAATGTGGATCCATATCCTTGTAAAATAAGGATTTACAACATTAAGGATTATGAGAACCCTAACGTTGTAATCGTGGTACAAAAACTTGTAAATCACTACCCAAACCGTGTAACTTACATGTTTTTGGATCCTCTTTACAACGTTATTGTCACGCCCCGAATTTTCAACAACAATTAATCTGCAAATTTAAACAGAACAACCAACAATCCGGGACGCGAAGCTCAGAACCTTCAACAAAAGTACCTAGAAATTTAAATTTTTCTTCCTTGATACGACACCACTGTTCCGAACCACAATGTCAATAATGACTCAACTCTTCTGAGTCAAATATTACATTACAAACTCACATAATAAATGAACAATCATTAAATTACATAATCTGCTCCTCAAAAATCATTTCACACAGCAGAAGACTAACACTCACCAACACTCTCACACCACACTTTGCACTCCGTGGAACCACCAACGAGCCTCCTGCTCCTCACCTTAATTGTCTTGCTCACGGTCTCTACCACTTGCAGGATTTTCCCCTACACCATTGAAAAGTGCACCGGGTTCACCACAGAACAACCCGGTAAGCTTTCTAAAGCTTGTATGAGTAAACCACGTCCAGAGTATAATATGTCAAATTACACATAATATACAAACACATGCACTTTCATCAGCACACCACAATCCTTGTATAACCAAGGTAATCATAATCAATATCATCACAATCACAATTCTTTTATTTTAAATAAAGAACTGTTTCAATCACCACCTGTGACCACACCAAAACTCTTTTATTTCAAAGTAGTTTTAACACATCATTTATTTGACAGATAGAAGAAAGAATACTATGAACCTCTAATCTATAACACTACAAAACTCCAAAGTAGTGTTCACTCATGCTTACACTCCAGTCATGAGTACTAGATGGCACCAGACTAGAGCTTTAACTGTTCTTGGGTCTTGCTCCCTAGGGTAATTTATCCCTCATTATTTGCCACGAGAATGCCCACCTGACAAACTCAGAAGGGATTCAAGGTATTCTCACCTAAATCCATCAACACCAAAACTCCAACACCAAAACAATATAAAATGTAGTTTCACATTAAACATTGTTTTATAGCCAAATACACCAATTGCAGCAATATATATTTATTATATATATTTATGTGATTATTCACGAATGAATTTCCACCATACATCCACAACATATGTTATATGGTTAAACACCAAAATCTCTAATAAAAAGAATTAATTCAAAACAAAATAGGTTTCACTTACCTCATGAACTGTTGATGAACAAGTTCATGTGTTTTAAATCAATTAAAACATTTTACAAAATCACAACCAACATGTTAATTATAGCCATTAACATTATCCAAGGTCACCATGTAATAAATATAATAATTCGTGATTTTACTCACGATTTGGATGGTTTTACTCACCTCTCGTCCAATCTGCGTCTTCAACAACTTAACGAATCCTCAATCTCAAACCTCAACGAGCAACTCAATCTCCAATAGTACCTAAGCAAAGTACATAGCTCAACTTAGCACAAAACTCCAAAATCCAAGATTTCGCATCTAATGACGAAATTGCCCTTTGGACCAACCGGGGATCCAAAGTGATCAAATCTCATCCAACCAACTCCAAAACTGTGACGTACGTGCTGTCGACGTCGAATCATGACCAATGACACCCATTGTCCAAAAGGTCACTATTTGGGTCCCGTGGGTCCCATATGTCTAACCGACACCCCAAAAATCCGCCTTGGACCCACAACCTCAGATTCCAAATCTTATTGCACCAATGGACTCTAAATAGTCCCGACATCACCCTGCAACAATTTGGGACCAATCCAACAGTCAGATAATTCTATATCGCACGATCGAATGGCGATCGCTCGCATTTACTTCGAAACATGATAACTTAAGATCGGGACGTCCGATCATCAATCTGTCTGAACCTACAGACTCCTAACAACACCAGCTACAACATAATTAAAATTGAACACAATCCAACGGTTCGATCATCTCCAACCAACGGTACAGATTTGTGAGGCTCCGATCGTCGACTAAACGATGGAATCTCAACAATTTAAACATACTATCATGTTCAGTGACTCTAGGACTACATTCTATCTATAAAGCCCTAACTCAGAATCCCCACCCTGCGCCTCCACGTGCCGCCACCGCCGGTGGTGGTTCGGGTACTATTCCGGCGACAGACCAACCCTAGAATCGCCGATCAAGACCTATGCCAAAATGTTCGTAATACTGAGTAGAGCAACTTTAATTTTTACCTCACGGTCCAATTCGAAGTGTAAGTGGCTCAAACCGCCGGTTAAAGTTGTTAAATTCACTGTTGACGAACCAACTTCACGGCGTCACTGTGCCTTCACTGCACCTCCGATTACTCCGATTCTTCTTGGGTTATGCTCACAAGATAGCACGCTTTCTATCTGGGTTGGTGGTGTCGATAACCTCCACCGTACACCGCCGCAGCAGCCGCCGGAATTCGCCTATCCGACGAGCTCTCAAACCTCCGGGTTCAATTGCAATGTCTGAACCCTCAACAGTGTCCATCTGATATTTATAGGCAAAGTCTCTGTTTGCAATTAAGTCCCTGAAACTTCAAACGGGCATAACTTCTTCGTTTCAACTCCGATTCACGAACCATTTGCGCCTACGCGTTCGTGAGATTAATCTCGATTTTCCAATTCAAAAATCATAATTTTCTCACTTCAATTTCTTGTACTTCCTTTGAAAAATCATAAACTTAATCATAAGGGTATTTTTGTCCCAATTTGATTAAACTCACTTAATTCCAATATTTTTACATCAAACCAAATTCATACAATACCCAAAATAGTCACACGACTTAATAAGATTTCCCACAAAAGTAATAAAACCAAATATTATTTTTGAGGTCATTACAGTTGTGGTAACTTTGTATCCCAAAATTGTAAAATCGGCCCTTAATTTTGTAAACCCTCATTTTACTAGAATACGGACCTAATTTACATCCTCATGGTCTACACTTATCAATTTCTTGTAATGTGGATCCATATCCTTGTAAAATAAGGATTTACAACATTAAGGATTATGAGAACCCTAACGTTGTAATCGTGGTACAAAAACTTGTAAATCACGACCCAAATCGTGTAACTTACATGTTTTTGGATCCTCCTTACAAGGTTATGGTACCATTGTATCCCAAAATTGTAAAATCGGCCCTTAGTCTTGTAAACCCACATTTTACTAGAATAAGGACCTAATTTACATCATCATGGTCCGGAGTTACCAATTCCTTATAATGTGGATCCATATCCTTGTAAATGAGTATTTACAACATTATGGATTAGGTGAACCCTAATGTTGTAATCATGGTTTAAAAACTTGTAATCCACTACCCAAATCTTGTAACTTATAAGTTTTAGGATTCTCTTACAATGTTATGATACTCTCATATCCAAACTACTATAAATCACTATCTAATCATATGCCAATTGCCAAACAGGAAGGGCATAATTGCATGACCCTTATGCAATTGCATTTTCAAAAAGTGGAAACTTGATAACTTGTATAACCGGTAACCAATTTTTTTAAAAATCTAGGAGCATCATAAAGGACAAATGGTGCATGAGTGCACCTGATGCACTATAGAAGGTGCCGGTTCATCATTAGGCAAGGCGGCTTCGATAAGGGCAATCATGGGTTTTTGACAGCGATGGTTGGTTTATAATTCACGGCGCAATTAAAAAAGACGCCTTTAAAGCGAAGGTCTTGTGCTTACGCCTGTGTGAGGCGGATGGGAGTGGTGATTGATGTGGTGGGACAAGGGTAGTGGAAGGTTGTGGGATATTTGCATGTTTGAGAATAAGTGATTGTGGGTTTTGCTAGTTGTCTGCAGCGCAAATCTCACGGCCTGGAGTTCCGGGCCGAGGGGATGTGCGTTAACACGGGGTTTCCTGCTTTTGGATGCGGTGCGGTTGTGCGCGGGTGTGCCAGCACGGTTTACCGTGCGTTGATGTTTCGATGAGTGTTGGATGGATGAATGTTGCGCCTGTTTGATCTGTCTTCCTGGTCAAACGATTGTAGCCGAGAGAGGAACTGGTCTCGGCTGTTAGGTTCACGGCCTGAACTACAAGGCCGTCGAGTGATGGCGTTGGTGGTGGATTTTGGGCGGTGCTCCGGCGCGCTGCTCAGGGAGCGACAGTCGTGCGTTTCAGCCTCTGCAAACAAGTGCCAGGGCCGAGAGAAAGGGCTCCTACGGCCAGCTCATGGCTGAGATTTATCAGGCACAAACATTGCCCCCACATCCCTGGATTCTTCGGCCTCGGCATGGGTAGGGGCAGAATGGATTCCAAGGGATGGACCCTTTGCATTCCTTTCTGAAGTGATTGACAACTGGGGCATTAAATGCGCAGGCCAATCGGCGCATTCCGCGCATTTAATGCCTCAACCACGTCACGCAGGCCATCATTTCCCAGGGCGTCGCTTCGCTTTGTCAGAGGAAGCGACGGCCTCTGGGCTTTTGACACGTCGCTGCGCCTGTTGAGCGTGCTGACAGAACGTTACGTCTCTCGAGAGAGACACGCCCTTTCGTTTCGAAATCCAGCGCCAATATAAAACCCAGACTTCCTTGCTTTCTCTTTACGCTTTCAAAATCTTCAAACGCCCAAGCTTTGTCAAAGACCTATTTCTCCAAACTTCAAAAACCCATCAAACCTTCGCCCCTCCAAGTTTACCAGAGAACCCCTCGTGAGCTCGCGATTTTCCCCAGAAACTACAGACCTTATTCCCCCTTTTCAAAACACTCACTTTAAACCTTCTCTAATGGCCTCCAATACCTCCACCTCTGCGGAAGTTAGGTCCCAAACCTTCCAAACTGAATTCGAGGCTATTTGCCGAGATATTCAGGGTTCGGTCCTTCCTGACATCATCGCGCCCTGGACCGACGATGATGGCGTCCCCACTAACTCCTGCGTTCTCGGCCCCTCCATTAATGACGGAATGCCAGAGAGACTCGTAGCCCATTTGAAGAACAACCTGGTGGATCACTCGGCCTTTGACGGGGGAGACTTTCAGGACTGGAACGTCCTCAGGCCGCAGCAACAGTGGCCAACTGCGACCCCAGACTGGGAGAAATGGCTGCCGAGGATGGAGCATTTCTTCGGTCAACAATGGAAGGATCAAGGCATCTACCACTTGATCAAGCTATTTGATCGGCCGCTCGTCATGGATCGGTCACTCTTGGCCGCGGCCCTGTGCTTCTGGTCGTCGGCCACCAACACTATGAACTTTTGGTTCGGCATGATGACGCCGACCATTCTAGACATGGCCGCCCTGTTCGGCCTGTCCCCCCTCGGCGTGGAAGTGAACGCCGCCCTCGTTGCTCCCGAGGTGGAAGGGAGTTTCAAGGCCACGTGGCCTACTCTTGCGAGAGTGGCTGGAAGCAAGGCGAAGAACATGCTCAACTACTCCAGCTTCTATAGCAACTTCGGCGTGGAATACAGTGATGGAGACGACGCCGTTGCCCCTCTCGGTGAGGTTGAACACGCCGCGTTCTTGTTATACTGGTTGTGCAAGTTCGTGTTTTGCACCCAGGCGAACAAGGTCACCCTGGAGTTCGCCCACCTGGCCGATTACCTAGCGCAAGGCGGTAGGTTAGCGCTCGGCCCGTTCCTACTCGGCCATATATACCGCACGCTTCATGACATCGTCACCGATGGGATGAAGCCGAAGCACGGTGGTCCGCTGTGGGCCTTCCAGTTCTGGTTGCAGGCCTACTTCCCAGAGCTGAGGGGGGTGGCCGTCCCTCAAGACAATGAGCCGCTGGCCAACGCATTCGCTCGCGCCCCCAAGAAGCATAACACCACGGCCTTCTGCTACAAATTCTTCTACAGCTTGGCAGAGAGAACTAGTACGAAGTTCCGAGTCTGCCTTGCTCGGCCGTTCCCTCTGTTCCTGACCCACGACCTCTCCGTCGTTCCTGATGTCGAGACGGAGAACGATCTGAAGGAGATCTGGGGCTCCTTCCTGGTCACACGCGACCTCCATTGCGGCCTGTCCAAGGCCGGGGCCGAGGTGTATCTGCCGAACCTCGTGGCTCGGCAGTTTGGCCTAATCCAAACGGCCCCACTCCTTCCTCTGTCAACGAACCAGCTATCGTCCTGGAGGGCCGACGTCTCCCAGCAGCACGGCGTGGCTGCGATCACCTTCTAGCTCCAAAAGGGAATGACCTTCCTGACTCTGACGCCTTGGTCACGCCGTAATGCGTATGACGAGGATGGAAGGGTCTAGTATGAAGAGTGCATCTCGGCCAGATTTCTTCGGCCTATTGAAGAAGCCGTGAGGGCGGCCTTGACGAATGCAGATTGGGACCCTCTCACCCCCAAAGGCAGCAAAATGAAGAAGGTATCAGCTGGGCCGCCTCGGCCAAGCGCCCCGACTGTGGTCGCCCCCAGGGTACCGGCCCCTTCCCTCGCCAGACCAGCGGCCGTGGCCTCTACCGCGGCCCCATCATCAACCGTGGCCCCAGCTCCAAGGGCGACGCCTGTGGTGGGGGGTCGCAAGACGCTAGCGCATAGGACCGTGCCGGCCTCCCCAACCTCTCGACCATCCACTGCTGCTGGTATGCCTTGCTTCTTTTCCTTTTTATTATTTATTTTTTTCATTGGCCTCTCTAAACCACTTCTGTCTCTGGTCATCTCACTCTTGTCCCTTTCCTTTTGTATACGCAGCCTCGGGTCGCAAAAGGAGCCGAGAGGCGTCGGGTACTGAGGTCGCACCGGCCCAGAGTGCCGCGGCCGAGATGGCGGCCGTGCAACGGCCGAGGAAGAGGACCCTCTTTACCTCCCCGGAGGGCAGAAGTGAAGAGGAGGCTCCCTCTGTGACTGTGAGTGAGGCCCCCCCTGCGATCGTAAGTACCACCCCCAGGCACCTCCCTTTTTTATTTATTATTTTCTTATTTTTATGCACTCTGGTAATCTGGTTCTTTCCTCAGGACGTGGTAATAGTCGAGGAGGAGACTACGGTCGAGGTGCCGTCCACAACGGAAACGGCTGATGTCCACACGGTGGTCGAGGAAGTGGGAGCCGCAGGGGCAACGGTTGAGGAGGCGGCCGCTGCCGACAAAGGGGCTGAGGCGCAAGATGCTGAGATGGCGCCCGCAGAGGTGCCGTCCGCCGAGGAGGCTGCAGAGGGGGCGACCGAAGAGATCGCCGAGGAAGTCGCCAAAGAGGCCGCTGAGGGAACTACCGAAGAGGCTGCTGACGAGGCCGGCGAGGAGGGCAATGAAGAGGCCGCTGAGGAAGTAACCGACGAGGCCGCCCAAGAACCCGCTGTGGACGTGCCAAATGGGCCTCTGACGTCCGCCCCTCGTCGCCCAAGCGGCATCTCCTTTCGCTCGGTAAGAATCCACTTTCAAAATACTCGGCCTTATTGTTTTTCTTTTGATCTGTTCTACACTTCTGACCGAGCTATTTGTCTCTAGCCTCCCCAATCGTCGCCGCCGCTGGCCATGGTTGCCGCGACCATACCGCCTATGCCATCGCTTCAGGACTCAACGGTCGTGGCCAGGCCAGTGATGACTAGAGCCACGGTCATGAGTGTGCCGAGCCTCCTGCGGACCACTTCGGCGGTGATGACCGACCTTTCACTCCCCGTGAGTATTCGACCTCCTTTTTGTTTATTACTTTACATCCTAGTCAACTATCTCTTACCCTTACTCCCACTTATGTTCAGGAAGCCACCTCCTCCGATGATCTTGATGAGTTATACGCCAGCCTCCATGAAGAAGGGGGAAGCTCGGTCTCGGCTCCTTTGGACGAGGATTTCAAGACCGTCATTGAACGGCTTCTTCATGAAGACCGTCATTGATGTTCGGCAAATGACCGCTGCCGGGGCGATCGAAGAGTTTAGGTCCTGCTTGGATACGGCCATGGCGCTCGGTCTGCTTGACTCGGCTCAATTGGATGAATTGCAAGCTCGCCTGGCCGAAGGCGAGGAGATGATCGGCCGGTATGCTGAAGCCGTCACGCGGATGGCCGAGGGGAGCTCGCTCGAGCAAGATCTGGAAGTGATTAAAGAACAAGTTCATCCTGCAATGGCTCGATTGAAAGAAAACGACCTCGTCGTCCAACGAGAGAATGAAGAGCTTGCGCAGGTTGAGGCCCAGATTACCGAGCTCCAGGCTCGCCGAGATCTCATCCTCCAACGCCGAGATGGCGCGGTCGCGGCCGGGAGCGAGCTGAAATCCTCGGCCAAGCGAATCCTCAAAGCAGCTACTGAGACGAAGAAGGCCCTGGCCGAGCGAAAACTGATTCGAGCGAGATGGCAGGCGGACATCAATGGTGGGGACATCGCTTGGAGAAGGATCACCTGCCTGATCTGGGGGATGTTTAGCGAAGGGGTCTAAGCGGGCGAAAAGCGGCCACCTCAACTATTTTTGTTTATATAAATTTTTCTTTTCTGGGATGTAACAAATAACCACAAACATACGCTATTTTATTTGCATATATAGTTTATTTTCTGTTCTACTTCGGCCGTGGCTGGCCGTTTTCTGTTTGTAAGTAATGGCCCCCTCTTTTTTTTTTTGTTTAAATACAAGGGCCTTCTTTCCTGGAAAGTTAGATGTATATTGTTGTTTTATTTTGACCGCGCCGTTCGCTTACCTTGGTTGCCTACCTCCCTCTTTTCTTCTTTTTGACTTTTTTGTCGTAGGTCCTCGGCGTCATCTTCTTTTGAATTTGCGCCGAGTGGTAGGCGTCGAGTTCCAACTGTTCTGAATTCTCTGAACTCCTGGGCCTCATCTGCGAGTGGCCCTTCTTCTCTTGGCCACGCTGCCCGATACTTTGAGGAAAAAGAACCCTCTGCTTTTGTATTTTATCAGGGTCATGGCCGTTGGCCAAGACATAAGGGGTTATACCCTCGGCCGAAATTTTTGAGATACGGCGTGCCCAAAAAACCTTAGGAAATAAATCGTGCGCATTGCTAAGTTCCTTGGACAAATGCGGCCTTGGGTAATCTGGTGCCCCCAGCTCTCCCTTTTTTAAACCGTCTTTCACAATAGGCCGGATGTCCTCAAACCGAAACCCTTGACACGGCCTGCTTCGCTGCGCATTGTTTTGCGGCCAATCTTGCCGGGCCGTCTGAGCAACGGTCTCGGCCGTTATGACCGAACCGGGTAGTTTCAGTGGAAAGTCGTGGGTTTGGTCGAGATAGTCTCGGTCGGTTAGCCATCGAGGTATGGTCACCTGATCCTGCTGATCTGCATCATAAAGGGGACCTAGGCGCGTTTGCATTGTCGTCTGAATGACCGAATCGTGTATTTGCAATGATAGTGCAACAGTCGTGCCTTTTTGCTCGCATTGTTGTGGTAACGCTTCGGTCATACTGCTTTGGCCGGACTGTGCCTGATCGGCCAAAGTATGGTATGGGCCGAATTCCTCGGCCGTAGACACCGTAGGACTCCCCCTCAAAGCCTTGGCTAGAGGGTGGAGTGGGCTACATGCTTTCTTCGCCGGTTGGTTTGGCCCGGGATTCGCCCTTGTGGGCTGGGCCTGCCCCCAGCTGTTGGTCGACGGCCAAAGATGCTGGCTGTAGCCTGGTGCTTGGGTATGGGAAAAAACGCCAAGGCTGCGGCTCTCGCCGTCTGGCTCATTCCTTTCACGTCCCTGACTTCTATGTCCGGCTTCAGGGGGTGTTGCGCGCGGAGTTACCGGCATTTTCTCCTGGAAAAGCGTTCGCAGCTCTGAAGTGAATCTATCCATCGTGGCCATGAAGGATGTCTCCATCCTGTAAGCCTGCCTGGATATCAAGTATCCCACCGGGCGTGCCAAAAGTGTCTGCGGCGCAAATCTCACGGCCTGGAGTTCCGGGCCGAGGGGATGTGCGTTAACACGGGGTTTCCTGCTTTTGGATGCGGTGCGGTTGTGCGCGGGCGTGCCAATACGGTTTACCGTGCGTTGATGTTTCGATGAGTGTTGGATGGATGAATGTTGCGCCTGTTTGATCTGTCTTCCTGGTCAAACGATTGTAGCCGAGAGAGGAACTGGTCTCGGCTGTTAGGTTCACGGCCTGAACTACAAGGCCGTCGAGTGATGGCGTTGGTGGTGGATTTTGGGCGGTGCTCCGGCGCGCTGCTCAGGGAGCGACGGTCGTGTGATATATGGGGTGAGTGAACGAACAAACAAGGATGGTGCTCCGGCGCCTTGAAAATCAAGGGTCGTATGATATATTGATGAATGGATTCTGCTTACAACCTAACACTACTCCTAGGAAAGCAAGTAAAGATATTGAAAGTGCATTACAGAAAAAATAAGTTGCTCCGTGGGAGGCTTGTTTTGGTGTTTGAACCCTTTGAATGTAGCTCGAGTCTTGTATTTATAGGAAAAGTCCCTGGATGAGTAATCGAGGCTGAATTTACGCATAGTGGAGTCTGACTAGCGCAAGTGGGCAGTCCAATCGACATTTGGGATCGTGAAGTATGGTGGTGAGACTCCAGAAATCCCGGTGAATCTCGGCCGCCGCTCTCGATCGTGGGTTCTGAACCTCTGGCCGTGGAGACGCATTTATGGCCTGGATAGCTGGTGAACCAACATTTCAAGCTGTCAGAATTCTTGTGAGAATGTCCACGTCTAATCACTCTGATCTTCATCACCAAATCCTGACTTCAGTCACTTCCCACCTTCCCTCATGCATTAAATGCTACTTTGTGGCCAATGGGTTTTGCTGCATTAAACAGGCACTACTTCATTAAATGAAGCCTGGGACCCTGCTGTCATGTGATGATTTGCCTTTAATGCCTTGGCCGCAAATTTGTTCTGCCTCGGCCTCGGCCTATGCTTGAGGCCGAGATGATCATGCCTTAGCATTTCCTTCTTTTATTTTGAGGAATGCGAAATACCCTGGCGAAACG
The DNA here is from genome assembly GCF_965620075.1 of Prunus avium. NCBI lineage: Eukaryota > Viridiplantae > Streptophyta > Magnoliopsida > Rosales > Rosaceae > Prunus > Prunus avium. The sequence goes on along the minus strand of NC_142288.1, from coordinate 13,096,459 downwards.
CTGCGTTTCAGCCTCTGCAAACAAGTGCCAGGGCCGAGAGAAAGGGCTCCTTCGGCCAGCTCATGGCCGAGATTTATCAGGCACAAACACTAGTGTGGAATGGTTGTAATAGTTGTGGATGTGGAGTTTCCTGGCCTGTTGGTTTGGTTTTAAAGACATGAGCTAGATGTTTGGCCTTTGAAATGGAGGTGGATTGGAGAGCTTGCACGTCAAAACAAAGGTCTTCTTTGAGGCCACCCACAAACACATTCTTCAATTGGGACTTTACCGAGTCAGGGGGGCTCTACATGCAATTTTAGTGAACAAAGTGATGTAATCCTCCAAGGAACCATTTTGTTAAATATGGGATAGTGTAGCCTCGAAATCTTTTGTATCTGAAGTACCAAAGTGTTGGGGTAATAAATTTGTAAAGATACCCCAATCCTTTGGAAGGTGCTGTTCGAACCAACGCATCCAAAAGAAGGCAATGCTGGAGAGATGGACAACACCGACAGTGACCTTGTCTTCCTCTAGATTCCTATAATATGAAAGAAAGCGCTGGTCATATAAGCAAACTACCATAAAGATCCTCACCCGAAAAACACTCAAGGTCAAGTTTAATGATCTTCACGTGGGTGTGGGTTGTATAATAAAGAGGGTTGTTTTGCGGTGGTGGGAAAATTGTAGGAAGTGGGGCTAGTGTAAAAGAGGGTAATGGGTGGAACGTAGTGGATGTAGGGCAGAGGGTTTTCGAAGGTGTATATGGTTTTCGACGGTATATATGTCCTGGTAAAAGAATAGGGTGATCGGAGGTGCGAAGGCCCTGTTTGGTGGGCTGGACTGGACTGTTTAGGATTGGGCTTAGAGTATTGGACTAGTTTGGCTTGGATTGGGTTGGACTTTAATAACTTATTTGGCACATTAAATTGGACTAGACTGCACTGGACTAAAGTCCAGTTCGTTGTTTGGTACAAGTATGGATTGGGCTGCATTGGACTTCAAACAAAATTTATTTTAATGTTTATTAAAATTATTTAATATCAGAAATAATTAAATTTAATATAAAAAACATGTAGACAAAATTAAAAATAAGAAATCACATGAAGATACCATAAAAATAGTCCCAAAATTCATAGTACCATGCTATCAAAGCATATATGACAGTTACTAACATCATGGATGCACACATACGTTGTTTCTCTAACTCTACTGCAACTAGAGTTGTCACAATCTTCCTCTTTCTCTTTCGATCCATGTCTACCCTGCCATTAACAATATTTGCAAGAACAAAATCATAATCTGTGACTTTCTTTTTTATACTCAAACATGAACTGATTATCAGATTATACCCTACCAAATATGTTCAACAACTTGACAAGCAAACGTTCACTGAAATGACTGAAACAACTATTTCTAAGCAAAGTTAATTGTGCCCACTTTGTATCATGAAAAGCTCAGCAAAAATCTGGCCAGGGAAATTGCAGGACATAAAATTATGGTGACAGAGAAGCACCACATACCTGTTGGGTTGTTGTTGCTGCTGCTTAGACCCACTTTCAGCAGTTCCCTTTTGGTTCAATAGCAAGTTGCAATTTTTTGTCCTAACATAAATGCTGCAAATGTTTCATTCCTTTTTTATTTCAATTTCAACTCAACCCTTATGTCAAAATTGCTAGCTACAACCTGCAAGATAAGCATAATCAGCAGGATTAATATGCATAATCAGCAGGATTAATACAAAGCATTGTTGGCCATGGCATTGAAAGTCCTAATACCAATGATGAGAACAGAGAGAAATAAAAAACATTCTTTTTAATACTCAAACAAAAACTGATTATCAGATTATATGCAAATTTAATGTCAATTCTCAAGACCACTTAATGGCATAATTACTCGCTTGAAATAGGAGAGAGAAATACTAGATATGGAATCACCTACTCCGCCAATCAATCTAACTCCTGATCTTCATGAATCGGATCAATTCAAATACCCATGTCTTAATAAATACGTAGGATGTACAGAATACTAGCAATGCTCATTTCAATGCCATGACATTTTTCCCTCTTTCCTTAACTAAGTTAATATGGGTTATAATACATGCACCCATACATCATCATATTGGATATCATGCAACACCAGCTTGCATCATATTCAACACATTCCAATTTGTCCATACATAATGACTAAAACACGCTATTTTTTCTGGTCTTTACAAAGAAATTTTCGAAGCCAAGGTACGAAACAAGATATAACACAAGTCAAATTAATTTGAAAGCAGAAGTTATATCCATATCACATGTAGATATAAGTTAACACAGGTCTATAGGATGCTGAAATAGAACAAAGTTCAAAATTGAAAACAAAACTAAAATCTGATATTCAAAAATTCAACTATGACACATCACTCTAAAAGAATCTCACCCAGTTCATCATCACAAAAGTCAGAGACAAGTCTTCTTTGCATTGCAAACAATTCTCCCAGTAGCATGTCAACTCAATTGTTCATTACCCCCATCATCATCATTACCATTCTGCATATATCTTCCACCAAAACAGCAAACTCACACACTCCCCTTAATCCCTAATCCTCCAAAACCCACTTCACAAAAACAAGAAAACTCCGTCCAAGCTCCCCCACCCCATCAGTCAAAGTTTCAAACCATACCCTAATAGCCAGTAATTAAAACACACTGAAAATATATCAGGTCATGATAGTGTATGCCAACCCTACTAAATCTAGAATTTTGAAGGGAAAACATATAGCATATCCAACTAATAGTATTAGTAATTAGATTACTAGCTAGCCCTTTCACTGCTTGCTCAGGATCCAACACTTCTGGATATGAAATAGCTAATAGCCGAGGAGAAGAGCCGAGGAGGAGGAGGAGGGGGAGGAGGAAGGTAGACAATTGAAAAAGCAGAGGTGAAGGCAGGGGCGTAGAAGAACGAAGGAGAGAGGAAGCGAAGGCCGTAAGGAGAAAAGAGGCGGAGGCGATGTCATTCTAAACTTGTGGTTCCCCTCGGGTTTTCAATACTAGGGTTTGCTGGACTGTTATCCCGTTGAAAATATGAGTCCAGACCAGTCCCATTGTGCATTTAAGCTCGCCAAACGACAGACAGGATTGTAATCCATTTTAATTGAAAAAGTGCAGTCCAATCCAGCCACCAAACAGGGCCGAAGGAGTTAGATAGATGGGGAAGATGAAATAGGTTGGATGCGAAAGATGGGAACTTGGGTGTGGTTATCATGGGTGTTTGGTGTATGTGGGCTGGTGCGAAGCTAAAGTATTTCCTCTGTTGTGCGGAAGCGTCAATCAACTATGAGTGAAAAATAAACAACAACAACTGGCAAGAGATAAAAGGAATAAAACAACACCAACAAGAACACTAAGATTTATGCTGTTTCGGCAATGCCTACATCCAATTTGGAGACAACGGAGTAATCCACTATAATCAAATGAGAGAATACAATAGTGTTTAACACTCAATTTCCCAAAGACCCAAATAACCCAAGCTCACAAACTCACAATAGGAAAAGAAAACCAAAAATACAAAGGAAAGAACAATTAGGAGAATTTTCTTCTCTCTGCCGAATGGCTTCTTGCTATTTTCTCTCTCCCTCACTTTTGGTGGCACCTTCTCTCCGCTCAGCACTTGCTGCCGTCCTCCTTTTATAAACCCATGCAGCAACTTACAAAAGAAGCAACTGCATGCCTAAGGAAGCCACAATAAATGGTTGGTGGAAAAATCTCCCTAGGACGGAACCATTAATGTCCAAGCACCAAAAGGATTTGCAACTAGTCTTTGCTTTCCCAATGTTTGCCAATCAGCCAACTATCAAAATAAATAGCCGAAAGCAACATTGCACATGGGTGCAATCTTGAGTCAAATAGTCAACAATCTCCGCCTTAACTCAAAATTGCACCAAACTATAGTAGTAATACTCCCAATGATCGTCTCCCAATCCCCCACAGGACAATCAACAAATTTTACAAATGCCAATCAAGTCTAAGCAGTGCTTAAACTTGAGCAACGAAACTGGCTTTGTTAACATATCTGCAAGATTGTTGGATGTCCCAATCTTCTGAAGAAGAATATCTCCCTCGTCAATCTCATGAACAAAATGTAACCTTACGTTAATGTGTTTCGTACGTGCATGATGAACTTGATTCTTTGCTAAATAAATAGCACTCTAACTGTCGCAATGAACATCCACATGGTCCTATTGAACCCCTAAGTCATCAAGCAATCCTTGAAGCCAGATGGCTTCCATAATAGCTTCTGTTACCGCCATGTATTCAGCCTCAGTAGTTGACAAGGCAACTGTAGACTGCAAAGTAGATCTCTAACTCACTAGATCTCCAACAAGAGTGAATACAAAACCTGTAGTGGACTTGCGCTTGTCCAAATCACCTGCATAATCAGAGTCCTCATATCCAACAACATACTGACCAGTAACTTTATCCTGCTAAAATAATAAACCAACATCCACAGTACCCAAAATATATCGTAGAATCCATTTCACAGCTTGCCAATGCCCTTTTCTTGGATTATACATATATCTACTAACAATACTAACAGCTTGTGAAATATCAGGCCTAGTACACACCATATCATACATCAAATTATCAACAACACTTGCATATGGTATTTTGAGCCATGTAACGACTCTCCTCATCAGTGTTAGGAGACATAGAAGCACTAAGTTTGAAATGAGGGGCAAAAGGTGTACTAACCGATTTTGAATTTTCATTCATCCCAAAACATTGTAGTACCTTCTTCAAATACTGCTTCTGACAAAGACTAATCTTGCCCTTCGCTCTATCTCTTTCAATTTCCATACCTAGTATCTTCTGAGCTTCTCCCAAGTCCTTCATCTCAAATTCATTACTCAATTGAGCCTTCAACCTTTCAATCTCCACTTTGCTCTTACATGCTATAAGCATATCATCAACATATAGAAGCAGATAAATGAAGGTTCCATCTTGTAGCTTGCGAAAGTATACACAATGGTCATAGTAACTTCTTGTGTACTTTTGCTCGATCATAAATTGATCAAATCTCTTGTACCATTGTCTTGGAGACTGCTTCAAGCCATACAATGATTTTCGCAATTTGCAAACCCAATTTTCATTGCCAGCAACCTTAAAACCTTCCGGCTGAGACATATAAATCTCTTCCTCCAAATCACCACCTAAGAACGCAGTCTTGACATCAAGTTGAGCCAACTCAAGGTCAAATTGTACAACAAAAGCCAACATAATACGAATAGAAGAATGTTTTACTACAAGAGAAAATACCTCATTGTAGTCAATGCCTTCCTTTTGAGCATAGCCTTTAGCTACCAATCTAGCTTTGAATCTTACATTGTCTTTTCCCAAAGATTCCATCTTCTTGGCATAAACCCATTTGCAACCAATTGCTTTCTTCCCCTTCGGTAATTGAACCAGCTTCTAAGTCTCATTTTTATGAAGAGATTTCATCTCCTCATCTATAGATTTCTTTCACTCTATGCTCTCTAAACTTCTGACAGCTTCTTTGTAGGCGGACGGAATATCATATTCAATAACAGGAAGTGCATATGCTACAATATCAGTAAACCGAGCAAGCTTTCGAATTTCCCTTCTCGATCTTCTGGTTGTGATAGAATCTTGTTGCTGTGGAGGCTTTTAGGTAGGTGCCTCCTCTTCATCATCCTCTCCTCATCATCATAATCAACTATAAGACTAGTGTCGGTAACATCAAACCTTACTGGAACAACTGAAGTCTTCAGTAATCCCACCTGCTTTGAACTACTCATGATCTTGGTCGCTTCAGTTTCACCCTCATGCTTGTTTTGATTAACCATAGCAGCTTCATCAAAAGTCACATCCCTGCTTACAACAAATTTCTTCTCATCTGGATACCAGAGTCGATATCCTTTCATGCCATTGCTAAAGCCCATAAATAGAGCTTTCTTTGCTCTTAGATCCAACTTGCTTTCCCTGACATGATAGTAAGCGGGACAACCAATTATGTGTAAATACTTGAAATTAGTACAAGGTTTACCAAACCATACCTTCATGGGCGTTTTGCCTTCATTCGCAGCAGTAGGCAACCAATTAATAAGATGGCTTACATAAGTAATCGCCTCAGCCCAAAACGCCTTGCCTAAACCAGCATTAGACAACATACACCGGACTTTCTCAAGCAAAGTACGGTTCATGCGCTCTGCCACCCCATTCTATTGCAGTGTCTCCCTAACCGTGAAGTGCCTCACAATACCCTAATCTTGAAAAATTTCAAGAAAGGATTAGACTTATATTCACCACCATTGTCTGATCTGAGAGTCTTGATCTTTTGACCGCTTTGCATTTCAATCATCTTTTTCCACTTCAGAAATATCTTCAAGACTTCATCTTTACGCTTCATGGTGTACACCCATACTCTTCTAGAGAAGACATCAACAAAGGAGACAAAATAATGGCTACCTCCCCAAGATGCATTCTTAGAAGGTCCCCAAACATCAGTGTAAACATAATCTAGAATTCCTTTAGTGTGGTGAATAGCAGTACCAAATTTCACTCTAGTTTGCTTACCCAGCACAAAGTGTTCACAGAATTCCAATTTGCATGCCTTCACACCTTTCAATAAGTCTTGTTTCACCAATCCTTGCAATGCCTTTTCACCAGCATGCCCAAGACGCATATGCCATAACCTCGTATTGTCTGTGCCTTCTGCATCAACACCTTCGATGATAGCTGATCCACCAATAACTGTACTCCCATGCAAGAAATACAAGTTATTTCGTCTTGTACCTTTCATCGCCACCAGTGCCCTGTACACAACTTTAAGAACTCCACCCTCCATGGTGATCTTAAGACCCTTGGATTCTAATGCAACTAATGAGATAAGATTATTCTTCATATCCAATACATACCGAACATCACTCAATTCTCTGATTATTCCATCATGCATCTTCAAACAGATTTTGCCTGTCCCTTGTGTTTTGCAGGCATTATTATTGCCCATCAAAACAACTCCACCATCAAGCTCCTAGAAGCTAGAAAACCATTCCCGAATGGGAATGGGACACATATGATAGGTGCAATTTGAATCCAAAATCCACTCCTTGGAGTGACCATCAGCAGATGAATTAGCCAAAACAAATTTGAAATCATCATCTCTAGATTTTGCAACATTTGCTTCAGAACCCTAAACCCTAAACCCTTTTTTGGTGAAAACCAAGGTATCCCCCACGCGATTGCGGGGACTAACCCTCGAGGTACTGTCGGGCCCAAAGCGGGGACCTCTCCCAACAAAGTCTGCTCTATTCACAAGCGCCTGGGATCGAACCCAGGACCTCTTGTTTAAAGGATCCAAGCCCCTTCCACTTGGGCAGTCTTTCTTCCAATGACCCTTTTGGCGACAAAAAGCACATTCGTCTTTAGCTGGGAACTTCCCTCGCGACTTTGAACAAGATTTTCCTTGCTTCCCAGATTTTCTTTCCTCTATTCGACCCCTTGCAACGAGTGCCTCGCACTACAACAAAAATCGCAATAGATGACGATAATCCACCGTCGTGTATCCGGTTTTTCAACCGTCGTGAAATCGACCGACATCTTTTGATGCATAAAACCACGACGGTAAATCCCCGTCGCCTATTATTTGTAAAGACGACGCTTTTACTCAAAACCGCCGTCTATTATATGTAAAGACGACGGTTTGTTTTTTAAAGAACTGTCGTCTATTATATGTAAAGACGACGATTTTTTTGAAAGAACTGTCATCTATTATATGTAAAGACGACGTTTTTTTAAAGAACCGTCGTCTATTAGATGTAAAGACGACGGTTTTTTAAAAAGGGTCGTTGATTGTATATAAAGATGACGATCTTTTGTTAAAAAGGGTCGTTGATTGTATATAAAGACGACGGTATTGTGTTAAAGATGACGGTATTGTGTTAAAAAGGGTCGTTGATTATATGCACAGACGACGGTTTTTCCAATAAAACCGTCGTTTTATTATTTTTAAATCTGTCGTCTAATAAGTTCCAAAGTTGTTCCATTTTAGTTTTTTGTTTCCTATGATTCTATACAACGATTTTAACTAGAAAACCAATTATAATGCTTCAGTAACAAATATATACACTCAAAAATGATTTCTTTCATAAAACTTGAAGATTCAATCGTTATTACATAGTCAACCCATCTTTATTCTATTACATACATACTTCCTACCTATAGTCCGAAATAATGGAGCTCACAAATTCTACTAATTTGATTTTAACTTCATCAATTTGTTCTTGGGTTGACTTAGCTATATGCCTTCTTGAACATTTTCCAAGTTGTTGGTGTCGGAAGGACCTGCACGAAAGAGACCCAAATACTCTTAAACATAAACCTGTTTAGCAGCAACCTAACCTTAGCAAAAAGATCTATGCAGCTTTAGAATGACAGCAACTTGAGGAAATTAGTAAAAAGCTCCAAAACATTCAAATTTTAGTAAAAAAATCTAACCAAAGCTCTAATAAATAACTGTAATTATAAGGAAATTAGAAATTATATACTCATCAAAGGAGGAAGGAAAAACAATGGGCCAACATTTTCAGCAAGCCAATGGCCACCACTTGCCTGCAAGGTTGAAATGAAGTAAACATATCTTCTCAGTGAGGTTGTGGCCTTTTCATATGTGATCTCCTCGCCATCCTCAACCTTTACTAGGGGAATTGTCTGCTTGAAGCTCTTCTCTTTTAGGAACTGTAGTTTAGTGAACAGAGGATTATGATTGGTATTAGAGAAAAAGTAAGTTAATTCATTATGCTGATTATAGAACAAACTTAAGCTTCCATATTCTTCATTATCTCTTTCTTATTAATTCTATATCAAGGTGTATATAGCTACCAACTAGTGTTCTACCCCTAGCTTTCCATATTTTATAAATGTCTCAATTGTTGTATACGGATATTTTTGTATAAGAGAGAGAGAGAGAGAGAGAGAGAGAGAGAGAGAGAGAGAGAGAGAGAGAGAGAGAGAGAGAGAGAGAGAGAGAAAGAGAAACCCCATACGTGTAGTTTGTAGTTTGCAAAGAAGAAGATGCAGAAACCTTATTGTAGAGTTTGGTTATATAGCTCAGAATGAAAGAGAGGTCAGGTTGGCCAGCTAGCTAGCTCAGAGATACAAAAGTGTGTGTATGTATATATGTATGGTTAATCACGCAGAGAGAGAGAGAGAGAGAGAGAGAGAGAGAGAGAACCGGCAAGTGCAGTTTGCAAAGAAGATTGTAGAGAATTTGCAAATGAAACCTCACCTTGCAAGTAAAAAAGGCAGAGAAGGGCAAACCTCAACCAATAGCCAAAACAACAAACATCTCTTGAAGGGATTAACTTAAATGTACAAGCCCAAACACAAACACAAACACAAAGAAATTAGAAGACCAAAATTCATGAAACCTAAACAATTGCTCGCTGAAATATTGATTTAAACTAAGCACTCAAATGAACAAGCACAAAGTAAATATTGAAGGGAAACTAAGAAACAAAAAACAGAGGAGGGAGAAGTAGTTCTCGGCTACTCATCTCCTCAAATCTCTATTTTATACTATTCTTCTATTTCCTCCTTCTCTCTCTTACATTACATTTCTAGGAGAAGGCAGCTCGCGAGTTAACATGAATATGGTTCCAAATAAATTCACAATATAATAGCCAAATCAAAAAAAAACACTGCAATCACAGTCAGATTCAGTGAAAATAATAATAATAAAGCTCAAGACAACAAAACACGAAGATGCACACTGAAATCCACACATGCAAAACAAAAACAAAAAAATCCACATAATAATCAAACCCATTGATACAAATTAAAGGGTGGAGAAAGCTTAACCAACAGAACATAACCCTAGAAACAGATTCTTGCCCAAATAAACCCTAGAAAAGAGGAAGAGGATGAAATTTGTGTTTTGTTTTGGGAATCAAAGAAAATGAGAGAAAGAGAGGGACAAGGTGAGGAGGCAAACCTTGAAGATGTTGACCTCCTATGGCGGCGAGCTCGGTGACGACGACAGCAAACAGTTACAGATTTGTCTAAGAGACTGAGAAGATGCGATGAGAGGGAAGAGTTGAGGGAGATTCAGAGAGTTGAGGAGGGTTTCAAAAGGAGGGAGAGACAGATGTTTTCAAGTCGTGGGGAAATCTAAATTTTTAAGTCGAGGGCGAGTAAACTTAAGTGCTCCTTTTGTTTAGCACGTTTTCAAAAGACGATGCTCATTAATTGTGAACGTCGTGTTTTTAAAATCAACTCGCTTTTAGTGGTGTATTAGATCATATACCACGAAGGTTTTGTAAAAACATAATCTTTTAAAATAAAATGACGGTTTTAAGGTGCATCGTCGTCTATTTTATGTCGTGGTTTAAGGATATTGTAGTAGTGCTCGGTTTGTGAATTGTGAGTCTTCTGTTCCTTTTTACAACACTCTTGATTCACTAATGCCACAGACACCTCATCAAGTTTCACCTCGGATTTTCCATACAACAAAGTAGTTGTCAAATGATCATAATCATCAAGCAATGAATTTAACAAACATAGTGCCTTATCCTCATTAGGAATTTTTACATCAAGATTTGCTAAATCAGCAAGTATTTTATTATAATCATTGAGGTGTTCGTGCAGAGAAATACCTGGACGATATTGAAATCGGAAGAGTCGCTTCTTCAAGAAGAGCCGATTTTCTGCTCTCTTGGTCATATACTTATCCTCTAATTTCGTCCATAACTCCTTAGCAGAAGTTTCCTTCATATACGGGTATTTCAACTCCTTATCAAGGAACGATCGAATAGCGTTACAAGCATGAAGATTAATTCGTCCACTGCTTGTCATCAATTTCTTCAGGTTTATCGTCTAGAACCATATCCAACTCTTGTTGATACAACACATCCATAACTTCACATTGCCACATACCAAAATTATTAGAGCCATTGAATTTATCAACCTCTAACCTTGTAGTAGTGATTGGATGTCTATTGGATGTAGGTGCCAATGAAGACAATGTCGACTCCTTCTCCTTAACAGGTTCATCTTTATCTCCAGCCATCTACTTGGTACTATTCACAAATATGACTATTCACTTTACTGTAGCAGACTGTTCACAGGATTGTAGCACCGACACTATTCACGCACTATAGCAAAGCACTATGCACGCCATTGTAGCTCCAACAATTTTCACTCATACGAAACCCCATTCAAAAAACTGGAGCTCTACTACCACTTGTTATGCGGAAGCATCAACCAACTATGAGTGAAAAATAAACAACAACTAGCAAGAGATAAAAGGAATAAAACACCAACCAAAACACTAAGATTTATACTGGTTCAGCAATGCCTACATCCAGTTTGGAGACGACGGAGTAATCCACTATAATCAAATGAGAGAATACAATTGTGTTTAACACTCAATTTCCTAAACACCCAAATAACCCAAGCTCACACACTCAAAATAGGAAGAGAAAACCAAAAATACAAAGGAAAGAACAATTGGAAGAATTTTCTTCTCTTTGCCGTATGGCTTCTTGCTATTTTCTCTCTCCCTCACTTTTGGTGCGGCTCTTTCTCTCTGCTCAGCACTTGCTGCCTTCCCCCTTTTATAAACTCATGCAGCAACTTACAAAAGAAGCAGCTGCATGCCTAAGGAAACCACAATAAATGGATGGTGGAAAAAATCTCCCTAGGATGACACCATTAATGTGAAAGCAGCAAAAGGATTCGCAGCTTTCCTAATGTCTGCCAATGAGCCAACTACCAAAATAAATAGCCGAAAGCAACATTGCACGTGGGTGCAATCTTGAGTCAAATAGTCAACATCCTCGGCAAGGGTCTTTTGGATATTTGAGAGTTGAGTGGTAGAAATGACTTGAGGGTTGTGTGGGAGGAGACGAGGGACTTACTATTTTTTAGACGTAGTCAATGGAGGTTTGGTGAGCTTCTTGGTGGGCTAGAATACTGGTAATGGTATATTGGGCGTCATGGAGTTGTGCCTCCAACTAGTCATGACGGACATCACGGGAGATGGAGGCGGTGCTGGGTTTAAGCTTAGTGGTCTTACCGGAGCCCATGGTACGACTCTTATACCAAAATGATGGGGTACAGAGTCAAAGCAAATAAATAGCAAAAATAAGATAATCATTTTTTTTGTCTTTCAGCGACATGCTACTACTGTATGTGCCATTAGTATTTAGTAAATAAGGAGCGCAATCATTTTTATGGCGTGTTATGTTTTACGCCTTCATTGTATTATTTTGACAACCAGCTAAAAATATCATGCAGTTTTTTAATTTCCCCCTGTTTTTTGTTCCTTTAGACTGAAACGTTCTCGCAACTCATAATCTCCATATTCTTTCTCCATTTCCCTTTATTTCTCTAACTTCTTCTCCGTCTCCCTATCTTTCTCTACTTCTTCTCCGTCTCCCTCTCTCATAATATCTAGTTTCTCTATCACTGGAACATTCAAGAGCTCCTACTCCTCATCTACTAGAAGAAAACTACTCCAGGCCAATATTGCTTCGAAGCTGAAGGCTCAGTGACAGTTCCTTAGGTGCAATTTTTTAAGGCCCAAACCTCCAAGCTTGATACTGAGTTTTTGTATCAATTTAGGATTGATTTGAGTTCTAGATGTCCTTAGCTTGCTTTTATTGTGGATTCTATGTGAAAGCTTGTTTTTATCTAATTGAATTTTGATTCTATATGTATGTCATTTTCTTCTACTTGTATTTTTTATTTTATTTGATTGAATTTGGGTTCTAGTTGTACGGATCCAGTTAAAATGAGCCTTACTATCGCTCTAGGTTGCCAATGAAATTTTTTGTTGTTGTTTTATTTTCAGAGAGTGATTATGATTATGTGAAAATTTCTTCTCCTGGTTATCAAAAAAAAGAAAAGAAATCATCCTTCCAACTTATGTCAGAGTGTAAATTGTTATCTTTTTCTCAAATTTGGGGATTATTGGTAGCTTAAGAATACAACAGTTCAAGCTTAATTTTAGTTCTTGGGTGGGCACTTCAATCATCAGTTTGTATTGGATGGGCAGTGCATGTCGTAATTGCTTGCACTGAATTACGGTTCACTATGCAAGCCATCTAAAATAATTATAACAATGTTATATGCACGACATAATAAGGTTTATGGCGTGTTTTTCATGGCATTATTTGCGACTGGAAAAACATGTCGTTTTCTTGAGGAACATTATTTATAACAAGGGCTTTTACTTCTTGCAGTCTTGCATTGTGAATGATACTTTACGGCGTGCTTTGTGCGCTGTAAATGATGTATGTTCTGGTGTTGTAAATGATTGAAATATTAAATGGTCTATATTTTGCCAACTCTTGTGGACACAGAGGAGGCCACGTTGCTGGTTTGTTACTAGATTCCTATATCTTGGTATATTAGCCAAGTGTGGAGTTCTAAACAGAAAATCCATATCGAAAGGAGAAATCTAAAATAAAATTAAATCTCCTAAAGAGATCCTGAAAATTATTAGACAAAAAAAATTAAGAAGAATACCACCGTTCCACATCCTTTCGAGCAACTGAAGAGAGCCATAGGTAGTGCCATACCGACTAAACCCATAATGTCATAGCTAAACCCGAACCCAATTTCTTCCCCTCATTGCAGCTCCAAACTCCTGTTGAAGGCTTACAACTGGAGCCAAATCCTTGTGTATATGGGCCAAAAGACGACGACTATATCATGATAGAGACATCATTTCAAAGCGGCTGCTTCCACACCATAAGTCAAAGTAACAAAGAAAAATAAGGGGAAAAAGGGAAAGAGAGGAGATTTGAGAGGATAGGAGGAGAGGAGAAGAGGAAGGGAGGAAAGCCGGGCAGCGACTAGGGTTTTTTTCCTTAGGGTAGACAATGAATCAAGATATCCAACCATTTCAAACATTGCCACTGATATCTTTGCAATCTCATATGTTGGAGTTGGCTCGACTAAACGAAGGAAAGAAGGAAGCAGCCCAGCATATATGCAGGTGCTTGAGCGGAACCTGCAGGCGCTCAAGCGGCAGAGGCATGTTGGCGAAGGCGCTCGAGCGGGCCTACGGCACTCGAGCGGATCGCGATTTCCTGTTTTAATGCAGGTCAGTTTTTGGCCTATTTGTGGGAGGTTTTTTAGTTTCCTATTCCTTGTATGATTGTGCTAAAGGCCTATGCATATAAATAGGTACTTTAGACTAGGGTTTAGTTAGAGGTTCAAGATACACAAATAGGGTGAGAGAAAAAGAGATCTAGAGAGAGAGAGATCAAAGGGAGTTCTTTATTGTAACCAAAGGGATTTTTCTCATACTAGTGAATTTTCTCGGGGATCACCGGAGAGGACGTAGGCACGACGCCGAACCTCTATAAATTCTTGTGTGTGTTTACTTTTGTGGTTTCGTGTGCGATTTATCTTTGCGTAGCTTGTGTTGTGATTGTTGCGTAGTCCATCAACGACAAGGTCTTGGAAGTGTTTTCGCACAACAAGTGGTATCAGAGCCGTGGTTGCGGCGGGCGTTGGTTTATGCCCAAGTGCTCTTATAATTTTAAGAGTGGCGGTTTGTTGAAGATGGCAGGCAACAAGGACGAAGAATGTTCCGGTACTAAGTCACAACGGATATCAAGCACAAAGGTGGAGTTAAAGCCGTTCACTGGCAAGGAGAACTTCACACTTTGGCAAAGAAGAATGAAGCATGTTCTTAAGCAGCAGGGTCTCAGCAAAGTTTTGGAAGGCAAGGAAAAGAAGCCGGTAACCATGACAGATGCAGAGTGGGATGACCTAGATGAGCTTGCTAGAGGATCCATCGAACAACATCTAACCGATGAGGTGTTGTGTAATGCGATGGAAGACACCGCAAAGCAAACATGGGAAAAGCTAGAAGAGATGTTTGCATCAAAATCATTGTCCAACAAGCTTTTCTTGAAGGAAGAGCTTCACTCTCTTAAGATGGAGGAGGGCGCAAGCATGATGGAGCACGTGAGCGCCTTTAATAGGTGTATTGCTGACTTGCAGAGAATGGATGAGGTTTATAAGTCGGAAGACAAGGCCGTGATGTTGTTGACATCCCTGCCACCGTCTTATAAACACTTTCGCACGACGCTTATGTTCGGGAAGGGAACCTTGAAGTATGAAGAGGTCATACAAGACATCCTGACGCATGACAGAATGGTTCAACGTTCCGGTGGAGTCTCTCAAGGTGAAGGTCTTGTGGTCAAGACCGAAGAGAGAGGTAGATCGAGCAAGCGTGAGGGCAAGAAGAGCAATAAGGAAAGGTCAAAATCCAAGGTGAAAGATGGTTGTTTCAAGTGTGGGTCAAAGGATCATTGGAAGAAGAATTGCCCTACATGGCGAGAGAAGAGAAACAAAGGGAAGAAGCTGGATGAAGTCGGGGTCACGGAAGAGAGCGACGGTGAGCTTTTACTTACTAATAGCATTGTTAATATTGATGCACTTGATATTACTTCCAGGGTTTCTACTTCTGATTGGATTTTGGATTCCGGGTGCTCGTATCACATGTGTTCAAACAAGTCTTGGTTTGACACATATGAGATGGACAATGGCGGTGAAGTTATGATGGGGGACGGCTCAGTTTGTAGAGTCAAAGGAACATGTACAATCAAGGTGAAGATGCATGACGGCGTGGCTAGAACATTGGGTATGGTTAGGTACATACCTAAGCTGAAGAAGAATCTCATCTCCCTGGGTACTTTTGACAAGAATGGTTATTCGTACAAGTGTATGGGAGGAAAGCTCATAGTTTTGAAGGGTTCACTCGTGATTATTAAAGGGGAGATTCAACCTAACTGCCTGTATCGACTATGTGGTACAACAGTGACCGGTGGAGTAGCTATATCTACCAAGAAGAACTCAGAAGATGATACTCAGCTTTGGCATTTGAGGCTAGGGCACATGAGTGAGCGAGCCATGCAAAAGTTGGACAAACGGAAGCTTCTAAAGGGCGTGCACAGTTGCAAACTTGAGTTCTACAGTATTGTACCATGGGGAAGCAATTGAAAGTGACATTCAAGTTGCAAGGCAAGGAAAAGAGGAGCATGGGAGTGCTTGACTATATTCACTCGGATGTGTGGGGGCCCGCGCCAGTTAAGTCATTGGGTGGAGCTCGCTACTATGTTACTTTCTTGGATGATTTTTCTAGGAAGGTTTGGGTCTATTTCATGAAGGAGAAATCCGAGGTCTTCACAAAATTCAAGGTGTGGAAGGCAGAAGTAGAGAACGTGACAGGAAGGAAGATCAAGGTCCTTAGGAGTGACAATGGGGGGGAATATAAAGATAGCAAATTTCTGGAGTTTTGCAAGAGCGAAGGTATCAAGAGGCATTTTACCGTGAAGAAGATGCCCCAACAGAATGGAGCCACAGAGAGGATGAACAGAACTCTCATGGAGCGTGAGAGGTGCATGAGGATTCATGCAGGCTTGCCCGAGGCATTTTGGGCAGAGGCGGTTAACCACGCTTCCTATTTGGTTAACCGATCACCATCAAAGTATCTTGATTTCAAGTGTATGGAAGAGGTATGGTCTAACAAGTCTATTGAGTATTCTATTTTGAAAGTATTTGGATGCAGTGCCTATGCTCTTATACCTAGTGATAAGAAAACCAAGTTGAAGCCAAAAGTCTCTTGAATACATATTCCTCAGGTTTGAGAGTGGTGTGAAGGGTTTCAAGTTATGGGATCCAGTGAATCGGAAGAAGATACTCAGTAGAGACGTTGTCTTTGACGTGAAGACTATGCCTATGATTAAAGTCAAGAAACCGGAGGTGAAGGAGAATGTTGTTGGGATAGAAACAACCGTTACAGAATCATCTAGTAGAGTGTTCAGGGGTACTCCGAGTTTGCAGCCAATTGGAGACGTCCATGAAGCAGTGGAGTTCGACACTGAGGTGGAGGAATTTGGGCAACAACAACAGACTTAAGATGAAGAAGAAGAAGAGGCTCAAGATCAGGTGGAGCCACCATCCATAGCAAGGTCCAGGCCCAAGAGAACCATCAAACCTCCTCAACGGTTTGGATGGGAGACGGACGCAGTTCACTATGCTCTAAACATAAGTGAAGGAGACCCAACTACGTTCCAAGAAGCAATTGAGAGTGCGGAGCTGGAAAGTTGGATAAGTGCTATGATGGATGAGATGGAATCTCTACACTGGAACTCCGTTTGGGAGTTGGTCCCTAAACCCAAAGACAGAAAGGTGATTGGTTGCAAGTGGGTGTTTAGGAAAAAGGAAGGAATATGTGAGAATTAGCCAACTAGATTCAAAGCTCGTCTAGTGGCTAAGGGATACTTACAGAAGGAAGAAATTGATTATGATGAGATCTTTTCCCCGGTTGTAAAGCATACTTCTATACGATTATTGCTCTCCATAGCGGCACAGTGGGACATGGAGGTGGAGAAAATGGATGTGAAGACAGCTTTTCTCCATGGAGACTTAGAGGAAGATATCTACATGAGTCAACCTCAAGGGTTCGTTGAAGCAAGTAAGGGAAATCTGGTTTGCAGATTGAAGAAGTCTTTGTATGGGCTCAAGCAATCTCCAAGACAGTGGTACAAGTGCTTTGACACTTATATGCTGCGGATTGGGTATAGAAGATGTGAATCGGATTGCTGTGTGTATTCTCATATGTTCAAGGATGGGAAGATCATTCTGTTACTACTTTATGTGGATGATATGCTGATTGCGTGTCAAGATGTGTCAAAGGTTCAAGAGTTGAAGGTCCAACTTGGGAAGGAGTTTGACATGAAGGATCTTGGACCTGCACAAAAGATCCTAGGAATGGAAATAAGGAGAGAAGATGAGGGCAAGTTGTGGCTATCACAAAGCAAGTACATAGCTAAGGTACTTGAAAGGTTCAATATGTTGGATTGCAAGCCCATGTCTACTCCTTTGGCAGAGCACTTTAGGCTAAGTGCCCAAGAGAGTCCTTCTAGTGACAAAGAGAAGGATGAAATGAGTAAGGTTCCATATGCAAGCGCAGTAGGGTGTCTCATGTACGCAATGGTTTGCACACGCCCCGACTTGGCTCAAGCTGTGAGTGTAGTTTCAAGATACATGGCAAATCCGGGCAAACAACACTGGAATGCGGTGAAGTGGATTTTCAGGTATTTGAAGGGCACCAAGAGGTTTGGGATTTTGTTTGAAAGACAACAAAGAAAGGCATGTGTGTTGGGATATGTGGATTCAGATTATGCGGGAGACTTAGACAAGAGAAGGTCCACCATGGGGTATGTTTTCGTTTGTGGTGGAGGACCAATTAGCTGGAGAGCGATGCTACAATCAGTCACTGCATTTTCTACTACTGAAGCGGAGTATATGGCGCTAACGGAGGCTTCTAAGGAAGCATTATGGTTGCAAAGATTGGCACAAGAGTTTGGGATAGCTCAAGACCTGGTGGTGATTAAGTGTGACAGTCAGAGTGCTATATGTTTGGCCAAGAACCAAGTGTATCATGGAAGATCCAAACATATTCATGTACGGTACCACCGGATAAGGGATTGGGTGAACGATAGGGACATTGCAATAGAGAAGGTTCATACAGATGAGAACGCTTTAGATTGCTTGACCAAGCCAGTTATAGCTGAGAAGTTCAGACATTGTTTGAGCTTGCTCAATCTTGTTACATGCTGAAGATTGAGGTGGAGCTCTTGGGAGTTACTAGAACGATTTCCAAGAGGTTTGAAGATGTTCTAGGGACCAATGGTTTTCACAAAGGTGTTTAGGCTCGCCAAGGTGGAGATTGTTGGAGTTGGCTCGACTAAACGAAGGAAATAAGGAAGCAGCCCAGCATGCAGGCGCTCAAGCGGAACCTGTAGGCGCTCGAGCGGTAGAGGCATGTTGGCGCAAGCGCTCAAGCGAATCGCGATTTCCTGTTTTAATACAGGTTGGTTTTTGGCCTATTTTTGGGAGGTTTTTTAGTTTCCTATTCCTTGTATGATTGTGCTAAAGGCCTATACATATAAATAGGTACTTTAGACTAGGGTTTAGTTAGAGGTTCAAGATACACAAACATAGGGTGAGAGAAAAAGAGATCTAGAGAGAGAGAGATCAAAGGGAGTTCTTTATTGTAACCAAAGGGATTTTTCTCATACTAGTGAATTTTCTCGGGGATCACCGGAGAGGACGTAGGCACGACGC
Organism: Prunus avium; assembly: GCF_965620075.1. Lineage (NCBI taxonomy): Eukaryota > Viridiplantae > Streptophyta > Magnoliopsida > Rosales > Rosaceae > Prunus > Prunus avium. The sequence goes on along the minus strand of NC_142288.1, from coordinate 13,077,329 downwards.
CGAACCTCTATAAATTCTTGTGTGTTCTTGTGTGTGTTTACTTTTGTGGTTTCGTGTGCGATTTATCTTTTCGTAGCTTTTGTTGTGATTGTTGCGTAGTCCATCAACGACAAGGTCTTGGAAGTGTTTTCGCACAACACCATCTTCTACTATGGCTAGTGAGAATGTTTTTAGCCTTCACAAGAGAATTGTGGATCCTTTTAGAAGTTCATTGAATCCTAAAATGGTATATGCATTAGTGTGTACAAGTGATTGGCTTTGGGCAGAGGAATTTTACTTCTACAATTAACCAACGGAGGATGAGCTTGCATTCGATAGAGATCTTGAAGAAATTGAAGCATGATGAGTTCTATTCTAAAAGATATTTGACATCTTTTCTCTCAAGTTTCTACTCTTTCTCATATTCCTCGATAGGCAAATATGGTAACTTATAATTTAGGCCATGTATAATCGTTCTTGTATATGATTCTATAATTTTCTATCGTATGTCCTCTTTAGATTAAAATTCAACATGTATGACTAGGATACGTACGTAGAGTATCCTCTTTGTCATTGTACTTCTTATTTGAAAAATAATAATAATAATAATCAGTATGTCATCCTAAATAACAGCTCGACCCTCTCTGTTATTTATTTATTTATTTATTTATTATCAAATAGAAAATTTATGTCATCATTATTTATATTTGAATTGTATAAAATATCTCTTTTTCTTTGCAAGGAAGGAGCCTTGCATCGCATAGTTTTCATATGATATTACTTTATCCTCTAAAATTGATGTTTGAGAGGAAAAATATAATTATTTAGTATCATCTTTTTCGCATATCTAAATGGACCCACTAGCGTAGTGGTTTGGAGTATTTACTCCCTTAGGTAAGGTTCAGGGTTTGAGTCCTAGCATTCGTGTAGTGTGTATGAGTTTAGTACACTATCGCCCCTCTAAATAGAAAAGATCCTATAAAAAATAAAAAGGTCAAAATCAATTTTCCATTTCATTTTGTGCATTTTAAAATACAAGGGGGCTCTCTGAACTAGTATTCTTTTATTAGATTATATGATTCTTCACTAATACTGTATGGTTTTTAAAGTATATTTCTTTGGTTTAATATTAGAATTTTTTTTTTTATGTTAAACTGTTACTTTTCGACAACTCCACAATTTCATTCATGTACTTGTTAAGGTATCATAATGAACCAACTATCTGATGGTGTAATTTTTCCAATGGCAAAGCCAAAAAACAGAAAACAAGATGACTGGGGTGCATTTTCAAGGGCATTGGAAATGTTTTTTTCTTTTTGTGACAGAGATTATATACAAAAAGAGGACTAATATTTTTTCTTGCAGCTCTCATCAGGTTACCGCATAATATCTCAATTTGTCCATATCTGCCACATTAAGTAAAGGAAAATTGTGTTAGACATTTGCAGTTTTGGCAAATGAGGCAATTCACTAGGCCATCCTACGTTATATTCATACTTTTCTTATATAGTATTGGGAAATTAAGAAAATTTTAACTAAAAAAAATCGAAACATAAAAATGTTATATGGAAACTCTGCTGTAGCTGGTACTTTTGAGTTCTACAATAACCGAAGCTTTTGAGCAATTCGTCTTAATCTCTCTATTCTTAGAATTGAGGGTGATTCTCAATTATACTTATACAAATGATCAAACCTAAAAGCCATATTCGTTGGAAAACGAGTTCTATTATACAAGATATTTGATATCCTCTCTCATAAGTTTTTTGTTTTGTTTTGTTTTTTTTTTCAAATAGAAGCGATACTAGTATAAGCTACAAGAACAAAAGGGTTTCTCACACACACATACTACCAAAGTGTCAGGAAACGCAATTTACTAAGTGGAACTTTAAAACAAGACAACTTAACTAACAAGAGATGAAATACTAACAATCCAAACCATTATATTGAATCGGTTCGACTGTTGGTTTGAGGTGAAACCGATCAAATCCGGACCGTGTCCTCCCCTAGGTGGTGGTAGGGTTCAGTCAGGCTTTGTTTGGGATTATGCTTAATTGTGGTGATGCTAGCTAGTAGTTAATTTGTTTTTAGCATGTTAATTTGTTGACCTCTTAGGACTGGTGCTTTAGATGCCATATTGATTATTTTGATTGTTTTGTTAAAGTTATCTAATGAAGTTTCTCTTTGATAAAAAAGAAATTAAGCAACAACAAAAAATACATTAAATGAAATCAAATTTATATTTAATTCCAAATATTTATTTCGTTCCTTTACTTCGTTGTTCTTCTTTGATTTAGTTCCTCGTATTGCAATTAAAATACATTAGATGAACTACGTTAGATTTAAGATCAAGGATCATTTTTTTGTATTGTTGAGCTTAATAACAGTTTCCTTAACACCACAGTTAAACACATATTTTGAGAGAGAGAGAGAGAGAGAGGTGCACGATTCTCAATTTTGGCACTCCTAAACTTGGCACAACCACATAGAAATGGTATCAAGATTTAATCTGTGAAGAAGGTGATCAAGATTCCTGAAGTGACGATAGCATTGGATAGGCAAACATACAGTAAGACAACCCAGGTACGTTGGAAGGGGATATGCTTTAAGACACACCAACCTATTTTTCCTGGGGAGCATGTAATGATGATGTAGTGGGAATCTCGGGAATAATATCAAATCATCTTGTGGAACTGTGGAAGACAGGAGATCATCTAGTATTGGTTGTGGGCAGGGAGAGGATGATGGAGAAAATGAGAATGATCATCTTCATCTAGGAGAGAATCATCTGCTGCAACCATAAAGCAAAAACACAATCATTAAGCTCATTACTTTCCTCCTCCAATGTTCATTCATTGGCCCTAATAAAGATCTCATAAGCTTTCCTCTCAATAAATTGACAATAATAAACCCACTATTTATAGGATTTTAATCCCAGTCACTTTTGACCTAAAATAAAATAAAATTTCAAACAATCACGAGTTCTAGGTTTGACTAACTCCTTGTATACATTCTAAATGTATTTTTCTAGCAGGGAATTATGGGTAGGTTTGTTTTTGTTTTTTGTTTTTTTTTTCTCTGGTTCAAAAGGTGGCTTTCGTAGAACCTGACTTCGACCCCCATAATTTCCATATGAGCTCGTCGTATATAACTTGCTTTTAAGAGCAATAAAACAACGGGGAATGTTAAAGAAAGAGGAAGAAAATGAAACCAGCCCATAGAATGTTAAATTTCTTTCAATGTTAGACTTCACTTGAAAGAAACCTATTGTTTTATAAAGATCATTTGAACAAACATATACACATAAATATGGCGACAGAGAGGAAGAAATAGGGGGTTGGATAGGGGTTGGGGCGAATCTGTGCTGGTGGCTCGGAGAAGGGTGGCTGGGGGAGAGAGAGGGAGAAAGAAGGGGTTTCTTGGGTTGGGGGAAATTTTTTATTTGTTCGTTTTAAAACTATTAATTTTATAATAATTTTAAAAAATTCTTCATTGCTTCTTTTTTTTTTTTTTTTTTAAATTTTTTTTTTTATAGACATGAACATAAAAGTGAGTATCCCATTTGCCACATCACCAATTTAACAGAAAGTCAAATGGTGCAATTGTCGGAGAGCGTAATTTAGTCAAATTTAAAAATATTAGGTTTGACATTGATGAAACTGAAACCTCATGACCTATTTAGTTAATGACGCCAAACATGTAGGGGGTAAAATGTTGTTAATCCATATATTATTATGCTAATTGCATCGTAAATGCTGTGGATATAGAGAATTAGAAATCACAAATGAAAATTACGTTTGGGATGAAACATCTTGGTGTAGCGAAAAAGATACTTGGTGTGGAAATTACTCCAAAACCACAGAAATGTTTGGTATACCTGAGGCAGTAACAATATTTGAGTAATTTGCTGCAACTCTTTGGTGTTAATGATGCCACCACATGTGTAATTACTTCGTTGTCTCTCCATTTCAAGTTAAGAGCCAATTTGGCATTGTTGTGCTGTGAAAATAATTACTGTTAGATTTTCTGTGAGAAAAATCAACTGGTACAATAATCAGTTTGTGTATTTGGTACATTTTTGTATAAAGTGATGTCAACTGTGTATAATGACTAAAAGAAAAGCACTTTCACTTATATAATTCTTGAGTTAAATATATTTGTTTATCATCACATCCTAAAAATTCTTTTAATTATAAAATAAATAAAGTATTATGTTGAAAATTAAATATTTGTCTCCAAATACTCTAAGCTAAAGTTTAAAGTTAAACCCAATATATTACAATAATAATAAATATAATATCAATAATATGGCCGCAACGTATCTGTTTTTGTTCTAGTGTAATGAGATATTATGTACGCTTTACGCTTATGCAGTTTTTAGTAATGGACTCAGATTCATGAGTGCGGTTTTTGTAGCATTTAGAGCAGTCATTTTTGAAATGTACTCGAAACCTTGGTGGTTTAGTAAGTGGGGCCGCCACCTTGATAGATAATGCGTATACGGCCTAGGAAGAAATATTTTATTATCAAGATCAGATCTGGATAGAGGAGCTTTATCTGCATATATATATATATATATATACCCTTAGAGACTTTGTCATCGAAGACAAAAATATTGGTGCACAGTGCACTAGTCTTATAAAATAACAATAAAACCCATGCTTGCATTCAGAAAAACCTTTGTGTATCAGTTAAAAGAGAGATAGATAGACATAAAAATATATACAATTGATTGCACTCATGTATCGAGCGGCTGAAAGTTTGTCAATGCGACATATCAAGTAAGGGGAGAGATAAACATAAAATAGTATACAGTTGCACCCATGTCTCTCTCGTGCGCATTTGTTTTTGAGTGACTTAGAGAGATAGACGGGCTGAAAGTTGGTCAAATGTCTGTTCAAAACATGGAAGTCATTGTGTCTCATTTCTTACTTAGTGTAATTAGCAGTTTCTTATGTCCTTTGTTATATAAGGCAGCTTTGAAATAATGCTTTAACTATACAGCGGATGTTACCTTGGGAGCACATAGGAACTTCTGACATATATTTGAACCCCCAAAACATAAGGGACGCATTTTCAAATAAAGGCAATAGTTGGTGGACTATCGAGCTATATTTCGATTAAGTCAAGGGTTATAAAGTACGTGGAGAAATACAAAAAAAAATTATGTTTTTTCCTGCTCTCATTCTATCTATGTCAGCTCATGATTATAATTAGTATAGACTTTAATTATTATTCACTCACCAACTTTTCTTTTTCATTTAGGGGAGGGGAGAGTGAGATTCGGACTCTTGTACGGCTTATATGACATTTAAATTGTATCTTAAAAAAAACAAATAACATATAATTCATGTGTATTGAGTGTTTACAAATTTAAACGGGTAAGGGAAAATCATCAATATTGGGAATAACATATAACTTTATTGACTTATTGAGAGCCGACAGAAAAAGAAAGTGATCACAATAATTTTCTCAAAGCAATAAACAAACTCACTATACGTAAAATATTACCATATGGCATGCAAGTACTTTCTTCACAAGAAAAACCCTAACTCATCGATTCTACAAGAACCCACACGGAGACATCTTAGTACTGGCATTACAAGCCACAGTTGAAGGATAAAAATATTATTATCAATGTCTAATTGATATGTATATATATATATCCTTCAGCGTACATGCAGATCAAAGTAGTGCACCAGGTGGATTTTGATGGCCAACGCCAGGACTATGACCGGGACTAGTTGGCCGGAAGGCATCAGCGCCTGACGATGACTCAGTCCTCTTGTAGCGGTTTATAGTAAACCGGCCAATGGAAGGAGGTATTGGCTTGTTCAAGGATCCTATATGGATGGCTGGAGGATGTGTATGTAGATGTAGTGGCCTTGATGCTGCTACCAAATCAAAGTTTTGGCCTAGAAGGAGGGCAACCATAAAAAAAGATACCATGAAGGTTGTGGGTGTCATTTATATGAAGGGAGATTATCAAAACGATGGCCACACAAAACTAGTTGAGAAGAAACCAAATAGAGAAGAACTCAAGATTCTTGAAGTAATCACAATTAGCGCAGTAATGCTTGTGACTAGCTAGATGAGCCTACGGCGGCTATTTAACAAGTTTGTAACGGTCGCATGTCAAGCTTTCTTAACCTTCAACTTGAGCATAAAATAAGGAGTAGCTCCACACATGATGATGTTTGTGAGATATTATTATTGTAATAATGAAGATAAAAAAGAAAGTAAGCACACTAATAATTTTCATACCAAAAACGGTATAGGAATAATTTCCAAAATTGGCAAGCATAGCATTTCTTGACTCAGATCATTTCTGTTGAAGTTAAACAACTTTCCCACGGCCATTCATTGCAATGTATATATAAAATATTTTAAAGGGGAGACCATGGTTTCTGATTAGACAACACCATCAACACTTTGCTTTAACATTAACTAATAGTAGTCTTTATCATTTCTGGGTTTTTTGTTAGTTTAGTATAATGTACTCATGAAGCTCGCAACAATTAAGAAACATCCTTGTCTTTAATTATAAAGGAAATGCTTCTTCCACTGAGTTCTATACCACATAACTATATCACCGCATTATTCTATAATTTCTCCAATCATAGTCACACCAGTTTAGAATATCATACTAGTGTGTATATATTATATATTTATATATTTTTAGGTCAAATATATATAAATATTTGTTCTAGGTTTTATGTCCATCCCTGTGCACGCACGTGTCCACCACCCTTGTGTTTTCTGTATACAGAGAGGTGTGGCTGATTAGACACAGAGGTAGGCTTGATGTCATGAAACACCAATGTCGCTAAGTTGGAAGTTAATTATAGTGGGTTTAAAATATTTTTTAGTATTTCTCTGAGAGAAGTATTTAGTATGCCATGAACATGGCCTAGCACTTTAGTTGAAAATATCCTGAAATTTTAACAATAATGTTAAAGGATATTTCTAAATCACATATGTTTATGTTGCAAGTGATGTGTCCATTACTAATTGATTATATAATGTAACAATCATCAGCACATAATGTAGTTCCGCATGGAAGTGAAGTTTTCTAGTAGTAATGATATAAAAATGGTGTAAGTCATTCTTGTTAGGTCAAGTTGGGAGAAAATAAGAAGAGTGCATGAAAACAAAAGCTTTATAAATAATAAAAAAAAAGGACATACTTCAAATTGATTTCAGGTTTTAGTATTTCAATTTGTTCACCATTCTACGAACATTTCATCGTAAAACCTCTCACCATAATTCCTCCATATTTCTCGAGCATTTCTAACAGAAAAAATGAAAATAGACCATTGCGAGAGGCAATTAGTTTTTAATTTTTAGCTTTCATTGGTGTACTATTTCATATACATTTTTTTCCACTTCCCTTTCACTACCATTTCATCATCCCTCTTTTGTCCATTGTACTTCTCCTTTATTTTTAATATTTTTAATTGAAAACAAAAACTATAATTAATACGAAATGATTACAAAACAAACCCTAATCTTTCAAGTTCCTTGTAATGTAAAAATAAAAAATAAAAAACAGAAACCAAACTTAATATTCACGTGATCATAATGAAGGCTCCCTTAGCTAAGTGGTGGTACGTATACGTGATCTAGACTGATACCTATTGAAATTTGACTACTATGCATGTCCTCTCTAAGCCACTTGCACATTAAAGAAATGAAAGTCAAGCTCCACCACTGACCATTATAAGAAAAATCATTAGCACTCGATCATCTTCTGTCGGCCTCATATTCAATGACATCAAAGATATATATAAATTCGTCTATACAGAGAAGTTCAGACGTTATTACTATATGGACGTTCACACGATAATAATGTCTGGACGTTTGTATAGGAGAATTTCTATATAGAGAGAGAGAGAGGGGAGAACTCCATGCGTGCTAAGCTTTCTGCCCTTCCCTTACTTTTATGCGGTTTTGTTTTTCTTTTCTTCTGATCAAGAAATGTGTACCTTTGTCGCCCATAGCATATTTGAAAATTGCAGTTGAGCAAAATGACACCTTATTATTAACCCTAACATATGTACGGTGATAGCCTAGGCCAGCCCACACGGTTGGGGAGATATATATCTCCTTTTTCTCTGTCTTTATTTGCTTGACCATTCAGCAGCATGTGATGTATCGAGAATAATATTATTGCAGCATGTCAAGGCTAGACATTAGGAATATTTCAACATTAGGCCTACCCTTTGGGATCTTTTCTTTTTCCTTAAAAACTGTTAACTATGCGAAACTAGCTCCACTAGCATCGGTAGGCCATGGTGCGCTATACTAGGTCACCATATCTGTAATACTTAGATTATAGATAGCTCCGATGAACTACACTCTGCAACAGAGCATAAGATTCTGTAGGGAGGACAGAAAAGGAGGATTTTTATAATCATCCTCGTATATGGTACATATTTGGTCATTGCAACCCCTACTTAGGTTGGACATGTAAATCTATATATATATGTATCATCTTCTGCAATATTGTCTTTGTCAAACAAACACTCGCCAACAGTCTTCACGTACGGTACTCAAATGGTTTGAAAATTGTTTGAGCCGCAGTTTTCCCTCACAGTGAAGAATGGAACATGGAATTTAAGCCACAAAACGATGTCCTTAGACCATCTCTAACGGAGATAGACTCAAACCCAAATTTTCCCCTCCAAAAACAATTGTTCATGTACACAACAATCTCACCTAACTTTTCCCCTAACCCTGCAGGATGCATTAAAATTTGAGTCCGCAGTTTTTAAATTTTTTGTCTTTTTTGTTTTTTTTGGAATGAAGTTCTATTAAAAAGGAAAGTTTAAGCTGACATGGACTTAGCCAAGTTTGTTAGAGAGGATGTACTCCCCACTCTGCCAAGTTGGTTAGAGTGGATGTGCTCCCCACTAGGCCTCATCATTTGGCCCGCGGGCTCATGGGCCGATGGGGGCCCGCCCGGCCCATCGAAAAAAAACCCGGCCTGGCCCGTTATGGGCTTTGAGATGGCCCGGCCCGCTTTGGGCCGGGCCGGGCTTGGGCTTGAGTGTTTGAAGCTCGGCCCGACCCATAGGCCTGGCCCGATTAGGCCCAAGAAAGCCCGGCCCAGCCCGCCCACAAAAGCCCGGCCCGTTAGGCCCGCATACATATATAATTATGTATAAATAAGAGTTTAGGATTAGGATTATATCACTTAAATCACATATATAATTTGTTTCATTTCATTTACTTTTCTTTACTCATTCCTAGTTTTATAATTGGATGATTAGCACATTAATTTAATTTGTGTCAATTATTAATACAACAATTATATATATATAAATAAGATGAACAACATATCATATCACCAAATATAATCATATCACGAAACATAATCGTACCACCAAATATAATCATGCTTTTTGAACACTCACCAAACATTTGCATATTTATTCATACCATCCTTTAAAAAAAAAAAAATTTATACTTATTATTTTTAAAAATTATTTCTTAAAACATATTACGGTCTAATTATGTAATAACCTCAAAAACAATACTTGGTTTTATTATTTTTGTAGAAAATCTTATTAAGTTGTGTGACTTTATTAGGTGTTTTATGAATTTGGTTTGATGTGAAAATATTGGAATTAAGTGAGTTTAATCTCAAATTTGGACTAAAATGCCCTTATGATTAAGTTTATGATTTTTTTCGATTGAAGTAGGCCCGTTTTGGCCCGGCCCGTTGGGCTTAGCCCGGCTCATGGGTCGGGCTTGGGCTTTGAATTTTCTAAAAAAACCCGGCCCGGCCCAGCCCACTATTTTCTCTCTCCTCTTTAAAGCTCGGCCCGGCCCGGCCCAAGCCCATTACATTTGGGCCAGGCTAGCCCGGCCCGGCCCATTGACGAGCCCTACTCCCCACTGTACACCTGAGTTCGAATTCCCTCCCTGTAATTTAGATTAGATTACAAAAAAAGGTCAAAAAAGTTCAAAAAAGAAAAAAACAAGAAGTTTACTATAAGGCAGTTATACATAAAAGCCTTTTGATAAGTTCAAACAATTCAGATTGAAGTGACTTGGACACCAGGGCGAATACACAGCTGGACAAATGGGGTCATATGACCCTATGGTTGTCAAAACAAAAAAGATATATATAAATTCGTCTATACAAACGTCCAGACGTTATTACCATATGAATGCCATTGTAATTTGTAAACATGGAGAAAAGCAAGGATGGATAATGAAAAATACATGGTGTTCGCACGATAATAACGGCTGGACATTTGTATAGGAGAATTTCAAAAAAAAATATATATATATATATATATATATATAGATAGATAGAGGGGAGAACTCCATGCGTGCTAAGCTTTCTGCCCTTCCCTTACTTTTACGCGGCTTTGTTTTTCTTTTCTTTCTGATCATGAAATGCGTACCTTTCTCGCCCATAGCACATTTGAAAATTGCAGTTGAGCCAAAAAAGAACATTAAAGAATGCATCCAATTAGAATACACTTAATTCTCTATCAATTGGTGGATTCCCTTTGTTGAAATGACACCTTATTATTAACCCTAATATATGTACGGTGATAGCCTAGGCCAGCCCACACGGTTGGGGAGATATATATCTCCTTTTTCTCTGCCTTTGCTTGACCATTCAGCAGCATGTGATGTATCAAGAATAATATTATTGCAGCGTGTCCAGGCTAGACATTAGGAATATTTCAACAGTAGGCCTACCCTTTGGGATCTTTTCTTTTTCCTTAAAAACTGTTAACTATGCGAAACTAGCCCCACTAGCATCGGTAGGCCATGGTGAACTATACTAGGACACCAAATCTGTGATACTTAGATTAGATAGCTCCCATGAACTGCACTTTACAACAGAGCATAAGATTCTGTAGGGAGGACATAAAAGGAGGGTTTTTATAATCATCCCCGTATATAGTACAGATTTGGTCATTGCAACCCCTACTTAGGTTGGACATGTACATATATATATGTATCATCTTCTGCAATATTGTCTTTGTCAAACGAAGACTCGCCAATAATCTTCACGTATGGTACAACACTGGCAAGTTGGTTAGAGCGGATGTGCTCCTCACCCTGCACCCGAGTTTGAATTCAGTGACCTAGACACTGGGGCAAATACACAGCTGGACAAATGGGGTCAGGCGACCCTATGGTTGTCAGAAAAAAAAAAAGGTGGTGAGGTCCGCAAGCGACCCTATGGGCAGCGGATGAGCTACCCTGAGATGCACATAAGGTGCTTGACGAAAGGCTAGCGCAGCACAACTTTTTTTTTTTTTTAAAACGCCTAGACAAAACGACGTCATTTTGAGCCAGGTTGTTTAAAAATAAATAAAAAAGAAAGAGAGAGAACAGAAATCCTCTCGCTCCCTCTCTTCCCAATTTCAAGTGAATCCAATTTATATTTTTGATGAATCCAATTTGTGTTTAGCCATGATTGGGTATTATTTGCAAGAGATTCCCAATATTGTGTATGTACTTTGCTTTCTTTTTAATTAGTATTTGCTATTAGTTACATGCCAAATGACAAAGTTATACTTGACACTGACATTGTAATGGTGATTGAAGTTCCAATTTTAAGCTGCTAGAAAAAAAATTGCATATTTACAGAACCCTTATCGCAATTAGTTTCTATTGGCACAATCTTTGAGAGTAAGATAAAAGAGGTCCCCTGCACTTGAGGTCCAGTTTTTTGAATTCACACTCCCCCAATATATCTTGTTTAAAAACAATAAAAAAAACAGTTAATAAAGAAACTCAATTGGAATTCAAAACTAATTGAGGATTTCAAACCCCAACACACACACATCCCCTAGTTTCAAGTGAATCCAATTTATATTTTGATGAAATTGATAGATATGTGAAGTGGTTTTTTATGAATTAGAATTTATTGATATTGATATTGTTATTGTTATTTTGATTAGAGGTTATAAATTAATTGATTGATATTTGGATTGGATTAGAGTTTATAATTGATTGATATTGTTATGGTTTTTTTATATTGATATTGTTATGTTGATAATGTGTTTGGAAATTATTTATTAGTAGTGGGTTATTGATATTTCACATTCATATGATAATTTGGATAAAAATTATTTATTTATTGAATTAATTGATGTGTAGAAATATGGAATGATACTTTAAGAGAAAATTGTCTATGGCTAGCTTGTATTGTTAGTTTTGCCATGAATTATGAATGGAAGTACTATCTTTTTGTTTTAGTGTTATTTTATCCTTAAAAAAATTTCGAGACTTTTACACTATAACCCTATGAGGTCACAATCCTGTGTGTGCCACTGCCTAGATAGTAGCCAACAAAAGCCTAAAACAGACATAAAGCCTAAGCAACAACTAAGGCATGATTTTTGTCAAAACCTAGAATAAGATACAAGGAGGTGTTGCCATCGACATGAGGATCAGATTGCTGTGCGCGGAAGCAAAAGCGTCATATATGAGACCGATATCATGCAGATGCAAAATATGACAAATACAAATAAATCCAACAAGACACAAGGGATTTATACTAGTTCGGCCTATAGCCTATGTCCAATTGTAAGATGGTGAGGAAATTCCACTAGTAACATAAGGAGATTACATATGAGTTAACCACACTAGGATATTACAGAGTTCAATTCTCACAATCCATAATCCACATCCCACATACACCCAAATCACTCTCATACAAATGAGCCAAGAATAAATATCCTATTATTGGTCACAAATAGAAAGACCATAAGAGAGAACAATACGAAATTTGAAGCCACTCAAACAAAAGAGAAAATGACATTTTCCTCGAGAATGCTGCAACAAACAAACTCACAACAAAACAGAAGTAACATATAGTATGACACTCATCCAAAACAAAAAGGAGAAGATTTCCTTCACTTAAAAATGATGTGAGTCACACTTCCTTCAACTTAGATGCTTTTGACTCTCTTAAATGGTTCCATATGGTGAAGCACAAAGGCAACAAACCAACCATATATAGCTCATCCAAGATTTACCAGCTTCACCAAGGGCGGACCTACGTGGAGGGTAGGCCAGGCAGCTGCTCGACCCATTTTGTGAATTCTCTCTCTCTCTCTCTCTCTCTCTCTCTCTCTCTCTCTCTCTCTCTCTCACTCTTGGAGGGCAGGCCATTCGAAACGTATTCCGTGAAATAGAGGCGAGGCTTTGCCCCTCTTTTTAGACCCAAGGCCAGCCTCGCATTGGCCGATTTGGGTAGAAGACATTGTCAGGTGGGGAGTTTGGCTGGTGCGGCACATTTGTTAAAAGATAACGCAAGTGTTCTAAGATGAGCTAAACGAGAACATAAATCTCGTGTGGAACAACAAGTTAAAAGCTCGTTTGATTCTGATTTCCAGTACGAATACAAATCGTGAAAGCGTGGACAATCGATCCTCTAGACCTTCAAAATTTGAAGCTAGAGGTGTCATAAAGTTATCACGGGGACAACTAGCTTGTGGCAACCAAGCGTTCATAGCAACGTTGCTTTTTTATCCTTTGATGTCGGCTCTTCCTATCATTATGAAGCAGAATTCACCAAGTGTTGGATTGTTCACCCTCCAATAAGGAACGTGAGCTGGGTTTAGACCCTTGTGAGACAGGTTAGTTTTACCCTACTCATGACATGGTGGTAGTAGTAATTCAATCTAATACAAAAGGGATCGTTGATTTGCACCATTAGTCATTGCGCTTGGTTGAAAAGCCAATGGCGCAAAGCTACCGTGCACTAGATTATGACTGAACGTCTCTAAGTCAGAATCTAGGCTATAAGCGACACATGCGCCCGCTGGCCCCCAAAGGTGCGTGTCATTGGTGAAGCCCTTGCGGCAGATGAGCTGCGAGGGCTGCCTTAAATTACAATTTCTATCAAGTGACGGGTAGAATCCTTTGCAGACGACTTAAATACGCGACAGGGTATTGTAAGTGGCAAAGTGGCCTTGCTACCACGATCCACTGAGATTCAGCCTTGCATTGCTTCAATTCGTCCTTCCCCATCCTTTTTCATTCACCTTTCCCCTAAAACTTGGCGATGATACCAACCCGACACTGTATTTTTACATAGTAGTATCTTTAGTTTACCTCGACATTGCCTTCACTTGGCGACCTTCACTTGTCTTGGCATTGCGTGGCCTTCTATGCATTGCATTGCCTTACCTTACCTTGCCTTCACCTCGTTTGCATCGCATCGCCTTGCCTTGAGATGGCGTGGATTGCCTTGCCTTGCCTTGCCTTGCCTTGCCATGTCGTGCCCAAGATATGGCCTAGACCAAGCCATTCAAGGCATGAGTTGCCTTGGCATTGTCCCCCATTCAAGGCATTCCGAGAAAGTGAGGCTATTGGAGCCTTGTCCTGCCATGGCATCCCATGGCTTGGCTTGCCATAGTCAAGGCAAGCGAGGATATTTGAGGCATGCCTTGCCATATTCAAGGCAACCGAGTCAATTTGAGCCTTGTCGTGGCTTGGCTTGGCATGGCTAGGCATGCGTTGCCATATTCAAGGCAAGTAAGCAAGGACAAAGATTAAAATATCGGTCGTGCAGATAATATCGGGCCTCCAATTTACGGATATTTCGGGGGATATATCGTTATCGCTTTAGGTATCGGGAAAAAATCAACAAAAATTACAGATATAGGCATTGAAACACATAATTTTAGTGTAAAACTTTCATAGATGTTATGTACATTATCAATGAATGTATTGAACAAATAAAACTCAAAATTTACTAATAATATACATATGATGAAATGTAAGTGGTATGTAATGTGCTTTAATCAAAAGTTTGAAAATAAAATGTTGATTAGAATGAATAAACCATGCATAAATCCATAGTTTGTTTAAACATTGGATTACAATTTAGATAAGTGTTCATCTACATAAATGAAGAGCTCCTATGAGGTTCAAACAATCAGGAACAACCATCTAGATTCATACAATAGTCATACCAAGTCATGTAACCCGAGCAGTTTGTAAGCCATGATTGAACATGGTGCACATAGGTCTCTCCTGAGCTCCCTACTGTCCTCCCATATATGGGATAGTTAGGATTAACCCAACTAGTAGGTCCATAATATGTTTCATCATCTTCAGCTCCATAACTAGTTCCACTATAATCAGACATGACATAACCATAGCCATCATAAGATTCATTTGAGTTAGTACTAGGTCTAGTTCTTATGCTCATAGATCCAAAATTGATCACCATGTCCTCTTCAGATGGATTGGAGGTATGTGGGCAGTGGATTGCGCATAGATTCTTCATATTAATAATTTATAGGGTTGTGGGCAAGGATTAGCTATTTTTGGGTTTCAATTTGCTTCAATTGCCTTCAAAACTTCTGAATTTTTTTTGGGTTCTGTTATGGGTATCGGGAAATCTCAGGGATATCGGCAAAATATCAGGGATATCGCACTTATCGGGGATATATCGTTGATATAGGGGAAGATATGGCCTTACCCCCCAATATCGGTGTCGACAGTTCAAAATACCGACATATCAGCCGATATTTCAATCCTTGAGCAAGGCTATGTGAGGCTTGCCAAATGGGGTTGTCTAGGCATTTTCTTACATGGGTGAGCACAAAGTTGCGCTAAACATGGGGTTGCTAGGAACTCCTTCTCACAAACAGAGGCTATGTGAGGCTTCTCATGCACAAGCAAGTCGACATGGCCATGGGAGGCTTGTTGTGCCTTGCCATATTCAAGACTTGCCCAAGATGAAGAGCAGAGGCTTGTCGAACAGGTGCGCAAAGCCTGAGCACAAACCTTTGAAAATGTCGACATAATTTTTCAAACCTTGTCAAACCCCATGTTTATTGAAATTTCCTGGCACAATAAGCTCCCTATAATTGTTCTAAGATTTTTAGGACCTTCTCCAACTAACAGCACGAAAAAATTCCTCCTATATTTTTTATAATAATTTTTTCAATTTTATGACTTTTAAAACTAATATAAAAAATACTTCTCGACTTCAAAAATTTATGAAACTTTTTCCCATCATACTTAGTATCCCTGCAAAAAAAAAAAAAAAAAACCAAATACCTCGTATTGATTTATTTAGAGCCCATTATGACTCCTCACGAATAGGTGATGTCTCATCATGTCAAAGGGCTAAGAGCATCCACAATGGGGGGGTGTAAATTCGGGGGTGTAAAGCCACTTTTACAACCCCTTTACACCTCCGGGGGGTGTAAATATGTTTTTTGCTCCAGTGGGGGGTGTAAATTCAGGGGTGTAGCCGTGGGTCCCAACCTTTTATGTTGACTTTTCTTCATTTTTCTTCTCTTTTCTCGGGTGGGTCCCGCCTGCAAGGGATGTAAAAATGAATGTAAATATATATTTTATTTTACATCCCCATGGTGGTGATGTATATTTAAATCCATTTACATCTCACCATTGGAGACGATTCCGGTGACTCGGGGTGTATATTTAACATACAACCCCATATACACCCCCCCACTGTGGATACTCTAAATGGGTTGTGTGTTGCCCGCATATGCATGGCAGCCCATGCCCCCTCAGCAGCCCCCTTTCCCTACGCCACACCCATGTCATGTTGCCTCAGTATTATGGGTTTGGTGTGGGGGTGGCTGCCCCCCATGACGGTGGTGGCCGGAATTCAGCCACCACCCACCATCGTCATGGAAAGGGGGAGAGGGGGGGTGGGTGGGGGAAGGGGTGGCTATTTGCAAAATGGGGTTGTCTAGGCATTTTATTGCATGGGAGAGACGGAGTTGCTAGGAACTCCTTCTCAAATGTGAGGGCATGTCGACCACAACCTCATTTTGCAACTATCAACCACCCGTGTAGGGCGTGGCGGTGGGTGGATAGTCTCTGATTGCATTTGCCTAGCCAATTTTTTTTTTTTAATTTCTTGAAAATGAAAAAGAAATGTTTTGTTGCCTTCGGAGTAGTGGGCCAGTCGGAGGAGATGAGAAATATTTATCGGGCTCTCCAAATGCATCTGGGCTTTCTTCTTTGAGTTGGGCTCCTAATTGGAGTAGGCTTTTGACTTCTTCTTGGAGTTGGGCTCCCAATGGGTATAGGCTTGTGATTCCTACTTGACCTAGGATACCCAACCCTTATAAATACAAGGCTTCTCTTTACTCCTCTTCCAATTGCAAACTTGTCATTCTCTACTTACTAACTTGTGAAAGAGATCTTGAAGGAGTGTACAACTTCTTGTGGTTGCATGATCTCTTCGACCGTGTCGCATGATTTCTTCGACCGTGTCGCATGGTGTTTTGAGGTGTACCACAGAAGCTGGATATTGTCGATGGATCCCTCCGCTTTTGTTGTAATCCTTTAAGTTTGAGATCTCTAGAAGTCTCCCTCTCATCTGAAGGGAATATTGTGGGAACGGTGTTGTGTAGAGATTTCTAAAATCTCTACAACCAAACTTGAGTATAAATCATCTAGCATGCCATATCTAATATGAAATCAAAGTAAGAGCAGAAGCATTAAATAAACTAGGGATTCATGCAAGCCTCATTTAGTCGCAATCTTTATAAGTCTATAAAAATGTGCACCAAAGACTCTCTAAATCCTATTGGAGAGAAAGATAAGATGTTCATACCCTTGGAGCGAATCTTGAAACCAAGAATGGTGTTCTAATAGAGGGAATGGTCCCTTTGTTGTTGGCTCTCTCTTTGATGTTGATTCTCCACCTTGTAGCTCCCCAAATAGGTACAGAGAGTGACAAGAGTGACAAAAATGCCATCAAACCCTAGTGTAACCACACACCACCCCCCCCCCCCCCCCCCCTTTCTTCTCTTTGTGTGTCATCTTTTGCTATCTTGGTCCAACACATTAATCCTATAATGTGTCACATATGTGCCTAAGTCCATGTGGTCAAATCCCTTTTGAATTTCCAAGTCATATGGGACCTTTAATTAAAGTTTCATAATTTTAATTGAATAATTAAATTAATCTAATCAATTTAATTACTCTAGTGACTTGACTAATTCAATCACTTACTTGTCTAACGAATGTTGGTCCCGATCATCCTTAGTTGACCGTGTCAAGTGTCTGGTCAACCATTTGACCTTTGACTTTTGACTTTCACATTGACTTTGACCAAGTCACAAAATCATTCATTCTCTTCATAATTTCCCAATTGATTCCTTTTCGGTGTGTGATCTTATAGGTTCTAATTAGCGAGGCAGTATGTATGAATGATTCACTCTGAATCAAGTGTGAATTGTATCCCTCCATACAATTCTCCTTATTGGTGAATGCTAATTATAATTAGTCCTTACAAGGCTTTCACAAGTCATGAGTGACACCTAACAATATGTCATGACTACCTAAGCTAAAAAGAATTCATTTAGAGAACCTAGTCAGTTTGTGATTACAATGCAATTCAATCCTTCTCTAATTCAATACTCTATGTCATATTCTCGGGATATGGTAAACTTGTGTCAAAATCCCTAATATGACATCTCTATATTATATGATTCAATTTGATGAAATTGCAAATGTACTTGTTTCAATTTTCATCCAATACTTTGGCCAAAGATTCACGAATCATATCTTTAGAGTATTCTCTCTTTCTTCTAAGAGCAGAGATTCATTATTGTATATTCACCTGTCTTTGCATACATGTGAAGAATCCTAAGGAACATCTTTAAGTCACATCATTTTGATACGACCGTATAGTGCTCTCAAAGAGAAACAACATATACACAAGACAACTGTGATGTCTCAGGTCTAAGGATTGATTTGCATTATCACAACTTAGAATTCTTTGTTTGACAGTTGTGAGTAAGACTTCCATACAATAATTCTAGAGTTGATCGTGTTCAGTGGACTCCATCTTCTATAGAGCACCTATACATCTGTCTTAGTGTCTCTATACGAATGACTTGAGACTAGTCATCCTCCCAATTGAGCAGACATAATGTGTACAAGTCTATGTGGATCGTCATTGTCCAATTGGTGATCCTATGACCAGGAACATTTTAGGATACGATATTCATATGTATGGAAAGGTCTCATGCATCTAACTTCTTCAGACCACTTTCCATTTATATCTTAATTCATGGACTTGTTACTTTGTGTACGTTGTGTATATAAAGCAACGTTCTTGCCCCTTTACTACTATATATTATTTCCTTAGAATTATCTATTTTATATTGGCTTCTAGGGTATATATCTAACATCATCCTCATTACATATAAGAATTTTCACCTCATTCTGTAATTCACCTTTTAGCTTCTCAACATCTTCCTTGAATTTTTTTATCCAAGTAGCAGTTGCAGTAGCCGGTCCCAAAGACATCATGGTGTACAAAGTAGGGCAAATTTTCAGTAGCTGCTATTGTTGCTTTGTTTGACAATAATGACTCTAGGCCGAGTTGTTGCTAATGTTGCTTGGATCAAAAACTTCAAAGAAGATCCTGAAAAGTAGAAACGTGAATTCTAGGTGGAGGTTAGAACTATTCTACGTGAGAAGAATGAAAGAGCGACTTTGAAACTCAAAGAAATGGATAGAAAGTTGGATTGTCTCGTGAGAATAGCATATGGGAAGAATTTGCAAGAGAAAGAAGACAAAGATGATTGTGCAGTGAATGTTCATAATGTCCTCAGTGGTGGCCTCCCCCTTCCCCACTGCTTGACACCTAGATTTGAAACCCCAAAGGGTTTCTTTCCTCCCAATGTAACCAAAAAAATAATATTCATGATGTCCTCAAAACACTACATCAAGCCCATCTTCATGGTTCTCCATATAAATCTGTAAGAATTCCTTCTTCTTGTATTTATTTCATTTCTAATTTTTTTCAATAACTCTGAGAAAGTGGTGACTGTGATTGTTGTTTTTAATATCTCATAAGGTATTGGATATGCTTGATAGAGCACAAGAAAGGTTATTGAGGAGGAGAGCAAAGATGATGCAGTGGAGAAGGAGAAAGTGAAGAAATGATGGAGAAGAAATTATTTTCCAGTTTTCACTTGTTTTTTTGGTTAAGGATATATATAATATGGGTTTCTTTAAGGACATGATAGATGATTTACGTGGAGTTGTTGCTCCTCAGGAGGACTTGCTCTCACATTTAATAAACCCGAAATGGTCAACTGTTGAAGGATCAAAAACAGCTTCTAAGAGAAAGAAACAAGAGTGTGAAGGAAATGGAAGGTACTACTAAAGTTCCCCAATTAATGGGATTAGTCTTTGTAAAAAAAAAAAAGGAAACATGTTGGTACTTTGCTTTATTATGCTTGGTTGTTTTTAGCCCGAATTTGTTTGGATTGTGGGTTTGATGGTTGTTTTTGTTGGCTGTGATTGTAGGGGTTGCGGCTACGTGGTGTCATTTGGCTGGTGTTGGCTTTTGTCTCAATGGAGGCGATAGAAGCAACGTCGGTTTGGGTTTCTCTTCGGGAAAATTTTGGGTTAAGGTGTGTTTTGTAATAAGTGCAACAACTTCACATGGTTGTTGCGTGGTTTGGGTGTCTCTCTAGGAGATTTAGGCTATCCTTAGGTTACATTAAGGGTGGTTGCTTGGCAAACTAGGTTGTGGTGAAGTTGGAGTATTAGGGGCGCTTTAGATCTTGGTTGTTTTTAGCCCGGATCTGTTTGGATTGTGGGTTTATTGGTTGTTTTTGTTTGCAGGTACTTTATGTTGGTTGTGATTGTAGGGGTTGCGGCTACGTGGTGTTGGGTGGCAGGTGTTAGCCTCTGTCTCGATAGAGGTGATAGCAGTGACGCTGGTTTGGGTTTCTCTTCGAGAGAATTTTGGGTTTAGGTGTGTTTTGTAATAAGTGCAACAACTTCTGCGTAGTTTGGGTGTCTATCTAGGATATTTGTGTTGTCCTTAAGTTACGTAAAGGCTGCTTTCATGGCAGACCGGTAAAAATTTTCGTCGGATTTCCTCGATCGTGTCGCATGACGTTTGGAGTTGTAACGTAGAAGCTGAATATTGTCGATAGATCCCTCTGCTTTGGTTGTAACCCTTTGTTGGGTGATGGCTAACCTCCTTTGTGGGATTGTATGTGTATTGCCCTAGTTGGGTTTTTCATTAATGCAATCTCCTTGACATGGCAAAAACTAGGGGTGGGCACGATCCGGTTTGGTCCGGTTTCACCCTCAAATCACAGCTGAACCAATTAAACTTTCACGGTCCAGTGTGGTTCGGTTTGAGCTAAAATCAAAATGAAAACCAAACCAAACCAAACCATTCATATCCGGTTTGGTGCGGTTTGGTTCGGCTGGTTTAGGCATAAAAGAAAACATCATTTTCTTCATGTCACCGAACATGTTCATTCTCAAGTTCCCTAATATCAAACACATAAAACATTCATTAATCATACAACCCAAAGAGGCAAAGAAAAAACAGACGAAAGAAAAGAAGTTGCAAGCAATAAAATTATTACAGAACATGATTCTCAAATAAATACAATCCTATTGTGCTTAATTATATAGTTATTACAAATCATGATTTAAAAAACAGTGATAATCCTTCCAAACAGCAGCCCCATCAGATTCAACACAACATTCTGCACATCAAAACAGTAAAATAGAACTTTTCCCCCTCTCTGTTGATACTCATTCTGCACATAAAAACAACAATAATGGGTTTCATAAGAATATTGTATGACACAAGCTCTGTAATCGCATCCCTCACACAGAAAATCCAACATTGAACGCAGTTTCAAAATAAATACAGACATATATTTCATAAGTCTATTAAATCACCTTGAATTTCATAAGCTTGAGATCTTTGCTTTGCTTCTTTCCATGATATCACTTCTCCATAGTACTTGATAATAAATTGCTCTGCAAACATTGTACAGAGAAAATTAAAAAACTTACAGGAGATTAAAAATTCACTCAACATATGAACAAACTATAAATAAATTATTTATAGTTCAATCATAAACTTATAAAGCTTCAATGTTCTCAGTGGAGTCAAACAAAAGTGCCAAAGATAAATAACAGAACAAGATGCACTTGCCTAAAACCCAGTAATATATGTATATAATCAAATCCAGTAAATAATAGAATAGCAGAGAATCCAAGTAATGAGATGTCAGTTTACAGTTGTTCCTAGTAATGGTAAGCTATTACCTTCATATTCTCATTTGCTAAAAGACCCCACCCACGACCTTCCGTTCTAAATAGCGATGGCTGCAGAGAACTAGTACTCTGTTGCATTGGGAGCAAGTTGAATACAAACCCAGCTGATGATGACGATCCACCACCAGCAATATTCCCATAATCAATCCTTGCAGAACCTGATGGTCGATGATGGAACTTGGGTTTTGCAGAGATGGATTTCGCTGAGGGCGAATGGGTGGGTTTCGCCGAGTTCGAATCATGTTGGCTTGAGTTAGCGTCGAGGGAGAGGGAGAGGGAGATGTAGTAGAGAGGCATATAGAGAGGGAGAGGTAGCAGAGAGAGATGGAGAAATAATGAGAGGGAGTTGCGGCTAGGGTTAAGAGACGAAGGAAGGAAGGAAGGAGATAGGAGAGAGGCTCTAAGAGAAATCTGAGGGAGAGAGAATGGGTAGATGTGTCCGTGAGTTGTAGTTTTGGAGTCCAATCAAGTGTTGTAGGGTACATGGTACACTTCTAAATAGCCACTCAAGCCTTGCCACATGTAAACTAAATTAAATAAATAATAAATTGATTTATAATCGGTCCGGTTTGGTTTAGGACAGTTTTTAAAACTCCCAAACCGCAGCTGAACCAAACCAAACCGGTTCGGTTCGGTTTTTCAAACTGTTGACTTTTTCTTTGGTCAAAACCAAACCAATCCAATCCAATATAATCGGTTCGGCCGGATTAACCGGATCAGCCGGATTGATGCCCACCCCTAGCAAAAACAAATAACAAAAAACACCATTGCCCTTTCTCAAGCATTTATTTACAATGATGCCCCCACAATATAGAAGACCACCTAGAATTACCTAGTGACACTCGATTAATTATATGACAATCAGATACATAACATATATAATTAATAAAAATATATATAAAGTGGCCATGTTGAATTAAACAAAATTCAAAAATATGTTTGATTTCTGAATTAATAATAATAATTATTATTATCATTATTGTTTTAGCATCTGGAAATTATTATTGTAATTTACCTCCAAAAATGTTGTAATCATGAAATTTTTTTTGAGAATTGTGATTTGATGGCTAGTGAGGTGATCGAAGGATTGGTTTACAAAAACCAGACCTCTCTCTCTCTTGTCGACAAGCATCCAAACCTCCAAAAAAACCCCATAAGCTCAAGGGAAGGTGATTACCGCCCCTCATCCCCTCATCCCTTCCTCTACACTTGTCTTATCCCTCTCATTTCCCCAACGCCTTTCCCTTTCCTCCTTCCCCATTCCTGCCTCAAAGAAGGCCATGCAATGCCAAGGCAAGTGAAGGCCGTGCCAAGAGAAGGCAATGTCGAGGTTTGAAAATGAGTTGTATAGTATGAGTTTTGATTATTTGTTGATATTGATAATATATTAATATTTGTGGGTGAGCTTGTGCTATTATTTTTGTGTTGCATTGCATTTACTTGTTGTTTTTGTTTTTGTTTTCTATAAGCTTTTATTTATATATAGAGATTCATTTGAGGGTAATGCTCATTACGTCAATTGACTAGGTGTATCTTTCTATATGTTTATTAATGAAATTCACTCATACTGAGTTTTTAATGTAAATTTCGTCCGACCGGATTTTGAATTCTGGATCCACCATTGCTTCACCGAAATCAAATCCTCTAATGCACCATGTAGAACGCAGCCACCAATCAATGAACGGCAATAGGAAAACCCAACCAAAAGCCCAAAAAACAAAAAAACAAAAAAACATGAACAGGGAAGGAGGGTGTAAGCACCAGAGCTAGAGGTCTTAATATCTATGCAAGAAATCACGTTTAGGATTAGTAGCTCAAACCAT
Organism: Prunus avium; assembly: GCF_965620075.1. Classification (NCBI taxonomy): domain Eukaryota; kingdom Viridiplantae; phylum Streptophyta; class Magnoliopsida; order Rosales; family Rosaceae; genus Prunus; species Prunus avium. Next base: position 13,053,447 of record NC_142288.1, on the reverse strand, counting down.
AGAGTGCAATTGTTAGAACCAAGTGAAACAACAAAGAACTTTGCAGAAACAACAGCACGATAACTCTCAGATGTAGGGAGAACTTTCTTATTAAATTAAAGAACCAACATAGCTATTAAATAGCCTTACATCAAACAGGAAAGGAAATAACAACCCACGACTTTACAACCCTAGAATCGTGGTGCATGACTAAGTCTAAACAGAAAATAACTTGTCCCTTAAGAGTAGGGATTATTATGCATGACTTCAAAACACTACAATCCTAAAAACCAGGAAACCCGAAATCTATCAGTTACAGAATCCAAACAACTTAACGTCCTCCCTAAAACTGAATGCTATCAACATTCAGTTTATCCCTGGATATTCGCATACACCCATAAGTCCACGCATCTTCACAAACACCTCGAGCTTTAGTGGCTTTGTCAAAATATCTACAATTTGCTCATGTGTAGAACACTATACCAATTCAACAACTTCATCTTTGATGAGATTTCGAAGAAAATGAAAACGCACATCAATATGTTTGCTGCGACCATGCATGACTAGATTCTTTGACAGTTTAATGGCTGAGATGTTATCACGGTGAACCACCGTTGGTTTGTATTGACCATGATTAAGCTGCTCCAAGATCTTCCTTTGCCACACAACTTGGCAAGCACTAGATGCAGCAGCGATGAACTCTGCTTCGGTAGTTGAAAGAGTGACTACTGGCTGTTTCTTTGAAGACCACGATACTGCACTTGAACTCAGCATAAAAACATAACCAGAGGTGCTTTTCCTGTCGTTCTAATCACCAGTGTAATCGCTATCTGTGTAGCCAACAAGTTCCTTAGTTCCTCCCTTCTTGTAGAACACTCCAAAACTGACTGTACCCTTCGCGTACCTTAACACTCTCTTCGCTGCTTGCAAATGAGTTTCAGTGGGTCGTTCCATGTATCTGCTAATTAAACTTACTACAAACATCAAATCGGGATGAGTGGCAGTCAAGTACATAAGGCTTCCCACGATCTGTTTGTAAAATGTCCCATCGATCCTTACTCCATTTTCATCCCTAGTAAGTTTAATTCCAGGAACCATTGGATTGAGCACTGGATTGCACTGAGTCATATTGAATCTCTCCAAAACCTCCTTAGCATACTTCCGTTGACTGATGAATATACCATCCACCCTTTGAAAAACCTCAATTCCAAGAAAATACCTCATCTTACCAAGATCAGTCATGTCAAATTCAACCATAACCTCATCATTACCAGTAAATATAAGATCATCAACATAAAGGCACACAATCAAAAGTTTACCTCGATCTGCCGTTTTTAAGAACAAAGTGTGCTCATAAGGGCACTTCTCAAAGCCTTCTCGAACAAAATAGGTCTCTATTTGACTGTACCAAGCTAGAGGAGCTTGTTTGAGTCCTTACAAAACCTTCTTCAGTCGATATACCTCATATTCCTATCCCTTTTGTTCATAACCTGGCGGTTGATCCACGAACACTACTTCATCTATATCTCCATGCAGAAACGCAGATTTGACATCTACTTGGTAGATCATCCAGCTTTTCTGGGCAGCAAGTGAGATGACTACTCGAATGGTATCCAAACGAGCTACTGGTGCAAATACCTCGGCATAATCCACTCCATCCTGCTGACTGTACCCTTTCGCAACGAGCCGAGCCTTGTATTTGTCCACTTCCCCATGTTCATTGAGTTTCATTTTAAAAACCCATTTTACTCCAATTGTCTTCACTCTAGATGGCAACTTGGTGAGTTCCCATGTATCATTCTTCACAATAGCTATGATTTTAGCGTCAATGGCTTGTCTCCATTTGCTACTCTTCACTGCATCCTCGTATGTCAAGGGATCACGATCAGAGAATAAGGCTACATCAACCATATCGACATTTTCTTCATCGGAGAGGCCCTGCCCACTTTCATAATCTTGCATCCACCCTGGCGGTCTTCGAACTCATCCTCTATGAAGAGGACTGCCATCACTTGAAGACTCTCCCCCTTCGAGTGAGTTACTTTGAACAGACCCTATGTTTTCAAGTTCATTTTCAGGAGTGATATTTGCTTCAGTTTCCTCCCCAAAGCTTTCATTTGTACCTGTATCTTCATCTTCCTCCCATTCCAAATTAGCCAAAATAGTTTCATTGTGACTGTCATCCCAGTTCCACCTTTGGTCTTCTTCAAAGACCACATCTCAACTCACAATTATTTTTTGAGAAATAGGATCAAATAATTTGTAAGCCTTGGATTCTTCACTTACCCCAAGTAATATGCATTTCAAACTTTTGGCATCAAGCTTTACTCTCTTGCTATCAGGTACATGAACATGGGAAATGCGCCCAAAAACCCGAAAGTGATTGACTGAAGGCTTGAACCCACTCCAAGCTTCTTCTGGGGTCTTGCTTCTCACGGCAAGGGTCGGGCTTCTATTCAAGATATGCACTGTCCAATTCACTACTTCAGGCCATAAATTCTTTGGGATTTGTTTCTCTAACAGCATGCTACGCACCATATTCATGATAGTGCGATTCTTTCTCTCTGCTACCCCGTTCTGTTGAGGTGTGTATGCAGCTGTTAATTTCCTTTGAATGTCATTCTCATCACAGAAGTGAGTGAACTCTTGTGAAGTAAACTCTCCCCCACGATCAGTTCGAAGACACTTTATGAATGCACCGGTTTCTTTCTCAACCTTAGTTTTGTAGGATTTAAAAGTAGCAAACGCTTCTGATTTTTCAACCAAGAAATTAACCCAAGTTTTTCTGCTAAAATCATCAATAAAGGTAATGAAATACCTTTTTTTGCTGTTTGAGATTGGGTTTATTGGCCCACATATGTCTGCATGCACTAACTAAAGAACTCCAGATGCCCTCCATGTGCTTTCCCTTGGAAAAGGATCGCGATGTTGTTTTCCTATCAAGCAGTCTTCGCAGATCTTTAAAGGAGCCTTCAACTGAGGCAATCCATCCACCATATTCTTTTGTTGGATCACCTTGAGACCATTCCAACTGAGATGACCATAGCGGCAATGCCAGAGTTGAGTTTAATCTATGGTCATAGAGGAGAAGTAGTTTTCCTCTTTTGGTGGACAGCGACCAAGCACAACGAACATTCTGTTGCCATCTCGGTTTCCATGATTAAACCTTTTTCATGATGATAAATCTTGCACTTTCTGTGTTGCATGAGCACTGCAAGACCCTTCTCTTGCAATTGACCAATGCTTAGTAAATTGTCCTTCAACGCTAGCACAAAGAAAACTTTAATAATCACCTGCATGATCCCATTTATCTCCATTCGAATGTTGCCCTTCCCTTGCACAGTGAGACTCATATCATTGCCCAGCTTCACTTTTTCTCTGAAATTGTTATCAAATTGTGAGAATAACTCTCTTTTCCCACACATGTGATTACTACACCCAGAGTCAAGAAACCACAAGTGATCTCTTCCAGCCTCGATGCCATCCACATACGCCATTAAAAGCATCTCTTCACTGGTCTCGACAAAGTTAACCTTTGTATCTCTTGCTCTTTTGGGACATTCCCACTGAAAATGACCCAACTCATGATAGTTATAACACTTTAGGGTAGATTTATAAAACCTACCCCTACCTCTTCCTCTTCCTCGGAAAGAACCACCACCTCTCCCTCCTAATTGAGGTCCATGAGTGATCTGAAGGCTTGTTCATCCACAATGTGACGGCTGATCAGTTGTTCATGCACCAAAAGACTGCTGATCGGTGCATAAATTACATATCATTTTGTACCCTTTTAACTTATGATTTGGTTATGTTTTTGAGTTAAACTTGTGCTTTTAATCCTTTTTGTGTTTATCTTTCAGTTCATTGAGCTTTAGGTAATAATGATGGCTTTAGAGAGCATAATTCATGCAATTCAAGCATGTTAAGGCCTAATTTGGATGAATGGATGAAGAGCTTAAAGACAAACTCATTTTGGCTACAGCCCCCTGCCAGTCCAGTTCCGTAGGTCATATTGCAATCATTGTTTCAACAACCTACATAGCTCGAATGATGCCACACTCTTCATGAAAGTTTTTCCAATTGGTGTGTACTATAACATATCCAAAATTCAGCCCCATTGGATAAATCTGGAGTCCGTTACCTAGCAAACACAGAACCATGCTCAGGATGGATCTTATCAGCGCGGAAAATGAGTTAGCAATTTGTTTCGGCCTTAACTTCTTCCTCCGACCTTGGATTGGCCCAAATAACATATGGCTGGAAAGAAGACATTCTGAACTTCAATTTCAAGTGCTTAAAGTCCTAATTTGATTAAGAGAAGCCCAAGTTGTAAGCCCTTGAAGTTGCTGGTCATGCTGACCTCAGCATGTGCTGGTTGGATGCTTGGTCATGGTGAGCTAGGTATGAGCTATCATTTCTGGTTGGAAGCTTGGTCATGGTGACATGAAGATGAGCTAGGGATGCTGGTGGGATCTATTGGTGAAGTGCATCAACCAATTCAAGATTTTCTAATACAAGTGCATCAACCATTTCAGATTTTATAAAACAAGTGTTGTATGCATTAGCCATATTGAATTCAGATTTTCACTTCCCCTAGGCCTATAAATAGGGAAGTTCTCTAAGCTTGTAAACACACCCCAAGGGGGGGAGCTCTCAAGCACTTCTCTAGAGCTCCCTTCCCTTCTCTCCCTCAAATTCTCTTAGTTTCCCTTTGTAGCTCTCAATTGTTGTAATAAGATCATTCTATTAAATTTTCTTTGTACTAAATATCAAACACTTTTCCTTTCTCTTCTTCTAAATTCTTCAAATACTCTCTTCTCCAAACACTTCCCAAACACTTCAACCACTCTCTTCCAAATTCTCAAAGTTCCTAAACACTCTCTTCCAAAATCCACAAAGCTCTCAAAACACCTCTCTACTTTCTTCTCCAAATCCTCCAAGTTCTCAAACACTCTCTTCCAAATTCCCCATGTCTTAAACACATTCCCTTCCAAAATCCTCAAAGCTCTCAAACACATGTTCTTCCAAAATTCTCTAAAGTTCCCAAACACTTTCTTCTCCCTCCTCAAAGTTCTCAAACACTTCCCTTCTCTCCCTCAAATTCTCTTAGTTTTGCTTTCTAGTTCTCAATTCTAGCTTTCTTTAATGTTTTCTTAGTTGTAATTTATTTTTCTTGTAATGTATATTCTTTCTTAAGTATTCAAGTTTAATTAGTTTCCAAGTTTCAATTATGGTTTTTGTTCTTATTCATTATGCTTATAAGTTAATATGCTAGTTTGAATGATTGATCACCATTTAGGCTTGCATGTTAGCTATCTTGGTTTGAATTAAGAGTATACACCATGCTTTAATTCGAATTGAACTATGAATAGGAAGAGTATGTATGGACATTCGACAACAGGGATTAGATACATGCTTGGTTGTTTAAAATGTTCTTCTATGCTTAATGGGTTCCTAATGCTTAATTTTAGGTTAGACAACAAATGATCAAATTAGGGAATTAGGAACACAAGGTTATGACCACACACCATGGCTTAATCATACTTTAGCTAGAATCAATCCATTAATCTAATTGAACTTGGGAACTTATTTGCTTGAGTTACTTATTTCTTTCTTCCTTGTTTTATGTTCTTTGTTTTTGTTTCTATTTTGTGTAGGGAAACTAAATTGGATCATTCAATCACCAATCCCTGTAGAATCGACCTCGCACTTACATACGCTAAACTACCAACGGTTCGTGCACTTGCGAGTATCACAAGTTGAGGATGCAGCTTAATCCATTTTGGTGGAGCTAAATCTACACAACAACTGCTTTGCAGCTCATCTATGGATAAAGTATCCAAATCATTTGATTCCTCGATCGAGCATACAACATAGTCGTACTTTGGAGTCATGGATCTCAAGATCTTCTCGATAATCACCACATCCCCCATCCTTTCACCGTGAATTCTCATCTTATTGGCTGTGATGAGAGTTCTTCCAAAGTAGTCATTCACCGATTCCCCCGCTTTCATGTGCAACACTTCAAACTCCTTGCGAAGAGCTTGAAGTTGAGCACGTTTAACTCGTGATGTCCCTTGGTACTTCTGCTTCAAAGAATCCCATATATCCTTTGCTGTGTTTTTTTTTCAACATCGTCTCCAGAATGGATCGATCAATGGCTTGGAACAGATAGTTCTTAGCCTTCATCTCCTTCAACTTTTGATCCTCAATCACCTTCTTCTGTCCCTCAGTGAGACCCATCCCTTCCGCTACTGCAGAGATCCCAGTTTCCACCAAACTCCAATACTCCTTTGAACGCAAAAAATTCTCCATAAGCATGCTCCAGTGATTGTAGTGTCCATCGAACCGTGGGATAGCAGGCTGCACAAAGTTGTTCTCACTTATCATGTTGTTCCTTCACGCTGATGTTAGTGGTACAAGCTGTTGGCTAGGCCCCGTGATGGTGCTCTGATACCAAATGTTAGAACCAAGTGAAACGACAAAGAACTTTGCAGAAAAAACAGCACGATAACTCCCAGACAGTTGCGAAGCCAGGATTTCATGTGTGTGGGGGCCTCTTACAAATTATAAAGAATCAAAAATTCGAACTCACAATAAATACGAAAAATAGTATATATATCACATATGTAAAGAATTATATTGCTTATTGGTTGCAATCATAATTGTCCTCAACAAAGGGAGAGACAAATACATTCTGAGCAAGAAAAATTGCAAGAGATAGACAAATGGTAGCGATTTAGCAAATATCTTTAAAGCTTCCCCCCCCCCCCATTAAACCCAATAGAAAGAAAAAATCAAAATTTCACAAACTAAAAAAAACCTTAGGTCGCTTCATGCATTCATATAATACACGAAAAAATATTTTATGTAAAAATATTAACTAAGTATGAAAAATGGTTTTTCGGAATAATCATTTTCTCAAGATGATTTTTGGCGGCTTTTATTCCTTACACATCAAATAAGAAAACTTGATTTTATGGGATTTTAGTATGAAGTATATATTGACTTAATGAGCCATCATTTTTAGCCTAAATCGTATTTTGCACTAAAACCAATTTTTCATAGTTTGATTTGGTGGGAATTTGATTTTCTAGTATTTTTATTTGAATCCAAATAGGAGGTACTTCCTTATTTACATTGTAAACTTAAGTAAATAGAGTAATATAAAAATAAATGAAAGTAAAAGGACAAAGACATTTACATATCAAAACGTAAAGTATTTGAAATAATATACATATAGAAATACATAACAGTATATTACTTTTAAAATATAAAAATATTGAGTGTGGGCCCGTGACCACATTGGTCCCAATGTGGCTCCGCCCCTGCTCTCAGATGCAGGGAGAACTTTCTTATTAAATTAAAGAACCAACATAGCTATTAAATAGCCTTACATCAAACAGGAAAGGAAATAACAACCCACAACTTTACAGCCCTAGAATCGTGGTGCATGACTATGTCTAAACAGAAAATAACTTGTCCCTTAAGAGTAGGGATTATTATGCATGACTTCAAAACACTACAATCCTAAAAACCAGGAAACCCGAAATCCATCAGCTAGAGAATCCTAACAACTTAACAGCAACGAAATCGAAAGGGAATAAGAATGATAGATGGAGAAGGAGATACAGGAGAGAGAAATGTCAAACGGGGGGAGAAGAAACAAAGTTAGGGGCTACACATGGAGGGATGAGTTGGTGGTTAACTTGGGAAGCCACAAGTGGAAACAATAAGAAAATGAAAGGAATGAAAATAAACTTAGGCATCTTGCCCCATATCTGAGCAAAAAGCTCGAGAAAACACCCACAAGGGCTGGGATGGAGCCACCGACTCTCAAACCCAAGAAGGAAAGAGCTTTGGATCCAGCAAAAAGGTTTTTCCTTTTGATACGAGAGACTCCCTAGACTAAAAAAAATTCGTAATTTATTTTTACGAACATTTTAACCTATAAAACATTTAAATTCTGAAAGAAAAATTTTATTTCATTTAAAACGAGTACAACAACAGTGAAAATAAAAAAGAATATTGTATGAATTCAATTGCAAAAAAAAAAAAAACATTAAGTAAACACCAAACACCAAACACAAACCAGGGCTTAATAGTCTTATGTTGATGGAAATCATGAACATCAGGTGACCCCTAGATGGTCACCAATTGTAACAACGTTTGTTTCTTATACATTATGGGTAGTGTTGAATGGTGATAGGAACTATTTCAATACTTTTGGGGAGAGGAGGATGGGGAGTTGTAGTAGTAGACGTAGTCAGACCTACGTACCGAGTACAAGACCATGCATGCTTTGTTGTGAATTAGAACCAACTCACTCCCCTTTAGACCTTGTTGTTGATGGACTTTGGACAAGACTCAATGATGGATGAATCTTACACACACACACACTGAAAATAATCAAGCACACAAGACACAAGTGTTTATAGAGGTTCAGCAATTTGCCTACATCCTCTTTGGTGATCCCCTTGAGAAATTTCACTAATGAAGATAGGTTACAACTTTGGTTTACACAGAAACCCCCTTAGAACACTACCCTCACAATCTGTTTCTCTCACACCCTTGCTCACACCTTGATACACTTGAGAATTCTCTCTTTTACTTGACTCACTAGTTTCCAGCTACTTGAGCTCTCTCTTTAACTCTGTCTTTGCAGACTCGCTTCCTCTTTCCTTTAATACACAAGCCTCTAGACTTGAGAGAAGACCCTTTCTTTGCCTCCCACGTTCTGCCCTTGAATACCTGACCTGGACCATAGGTTAGGCCAGCCTCAAGCTATGTATTAATGGCAACATGTGTAGCCACCCTATATAGAACCATAGGGTAGCTACACCTTGAAACAAGTCAACCCATGTCCTTCAATGCTCCCTCAAACCTCCCAACTGATTGCCAACGTTCTTCTGACTTAGAAGTGACCCCTAGAGTCCTTGCAAGTAGGTGGGAGGCGATAGCCCTTGAAAATAGAGCTCAAAACTCGAGAAAATCCGAAACAACACGTGCTGGGCGACCGATTGCAGGACACTGTGCGACCGGTCGCTTTTAAGCAGAGTCTTCAGAATTCGTGCTCGACCTTATGCGACCGGTCGCCGGCTGTTTCAGCTCCAGACTTCGAATCTGCCTGAAAACGACCGGTCGCTTGCTTTGTGCAACCGGTCGCTTTTAGGCAAAGTCTCCTACGACCTTGTATCCTTTATACGAGCCAATTTTCACAACATGCTTCACATGGACACTTCTCAAGCTCTAGGGTAACAGTTGCAGAAGTCTAGCACCCCTATGTAATCTTAGGATCAATTTGGACAACTTTGGGGTTGTTAGAACAGTTCGAATCCAACCTCGAACGAAGCCATTGCCATAACTAGTTTTTATTTGTTCTTTAAACTTCTTGGGCATAAAATGAAGTGTCCTGTTTTCAGGCTTGGCGTCAATCAATTTCCCTATTTTTCTTGATGAGCTATCCTTCCCTGCACCCGTCTCCATTCCCATATTAGCCCTTGAAGTGAAGGGATCGTGGTTGTGATGCTTGTGTCACCATTATTTGGTGGAGTACATAAACGATGCAAGCATGCTTTGGCATATGTATGCTGATTTAAGTATTACATAAAGGGAACAAACATATCAACATTCTTGCTCATTCTTCGTTGATTGATGCAGTTGTCAATGGTCATGCACTCAAGATCTAATATTTTGTCAACAAAATCATTACCAATTAGGTTGTTTATGCCTAAATTTGGTTCAATAACAGGATAACCTCTTCAAGATCGAGGTCGGGCAATTCTTTCAAACTAGGTTAGCGTCACCAACCAAGTCGTCCTCCATAAGACTCTTTTCTCGTACGTGCATTAGAAGTCTTTCGGGTTAACACCACGTACCTTGGAATCTACTCCAAATATACCTCAGCTCCTACAGCTCAGCTCCTACAGCTCAGCTCCTACTTTTTAGGAGTAAGTCTAGGCTGAGGTAGGCAATATTCATGTGGTTCACTTTTCGAGGCTCGAGCCCTTTCAACTTGGATCTTTCGCTTAAATATCGGGCTGACATACATTTAATCCTACGTGGAGATAGGCTTGAATATTTAGTCAACATACATTTAAGCGGATTGGGAGATACCAGTCCAGCCCAAATATTTGGATTTTGCTCAGCTTGGCTATTACTCTTAAGTTTAGAGTAATGCTATTTGGACACACAACATTGACACACTTAGCTGACACCCGCTGATGTGTCAATGTATCATTCGTTGAACAGAAAACGATGAGAAAATAAGAGCAAATGATACATTGACACATCAGCGGGTGTCACTAAGTGTGTCAATATTGTGCGTCCTAGTAAGGATGACAATGGGTTGAATCGGTAGTGAGTATGCAATTTCCATCCCCATCTTCGTTAAGCATTTTTTCCTTATCCCCACCTTCATACCCGCAATCTTCAAATTGGGAATTCTCCATCCCCGTCTTCATTGGGGTACGGATTCCCCGACCCGCCTCATTACCAAAAAAACCAAAAACAAAAAGCTACTTTGTTAAATGATAAAAAAGCATAATGAGCACGAAATATGTATCAATTCCATTTTTATTAACTAAACATTTAAACTAGTTTTAAAAAATTAATACATGTCATAACTACATGTTCAAGACATGATGATCATTACAGAATTTTTCATGGGCTAAATTGTGGCATATATGACATGATTTTATTAACATTTCTGGTGGCTTAAAACAGGCACATGGTCCCGTAGACGATTCTGTTGTAGAAACTTCAACATTGTGCTAGAAATTGAATGGTTAAGATTTTGATCTCCACTAAAAGTAAACTGTTCACCACATAGGTGTTCTTTACACACACACATTTCATTCACAAGCTCTGTGAAAAATATATACCGTGTATTCACAAGCTATCTATCGTGAATTTTCAATTCTATTCATTGAGCTTAGACAATAAAAACAGGCAACCAGAAGAAAGGAGGACAGAGGCAGAAAAGCAGAGCAAATCAAAAGGAGATTGTATAACTGCTTTCTTAGTCTTCTCGAACAACCCAATTAGAAGTAGCATCACTATGACATGGCCAAGCTTCGTTTTCAGCTCGTTCACAGTTGTTATATCTAACCATTTTGGTCGTTCCTGTGAAAAGGAAGGAAATCAAAAGCTCAATACATTTATACAAGTCAACTTAGCCTACAGATGTTGCAAGTTAAACCACAACCGTAATTATAACCTTTTGTTCCAACAAGAAGCATCCATGGTTTCATCCGAATCCCAACGAAGAGGGTAAAAGTTTATAAAATTAACTCTACTCTGTAAAATTCTTATTTTTACATATACTAATACTGAAAACTTTCACCTATTTCCCTTGTACTTTGGCCTGTGTGGCACTTTGCCTCCCAGAAAAATGAAAATTCATTGCTAGTGGTGCCCCCTGAAGCTATAAAAGTTTCAATGTAGGGCTGCCAAACCTGTCCAATTTCCTATGAATTTTGATGTGTGACTCCCATTCGGCCCCCTTTTTAGGGGATTCTCGTCAGTTCCTCTCTCCTCTCTTTTCTTTCTCCTTCCCCTTTCTTCTCTCTTCTGCGAATTCTCAGAACAAGGGTGAAAGACCTGTGTATCTAGAATGACTATGGTGGAGTGGGCATGCCAAGACCCATCTGGTTGATATTACCACTGGCCCGGACAACAGGGCAAATCTGAATGAATAGGAGAAATTATAGTTGTATAGCCACTACAGAAAGGTGCCTAATTTGATAAGGCAATTACCAAAATAACCACCACCCTCCCCAATGGACGTCATAGGGAAGCTGGAGGGGTTGAGAAGCCACCAACGTTTGCTTCTTGTCTGAAACCACAGTTCCAAAAATTCAGGACCTTGAAACAGATCTTCAGGAGGAAGACAGAGAGCACCCTGAAGAAATTGAGAAGCTTGAAAAATCTGGGTCGGAGGGGCTGTTTCTTTAGATTTTGCACTTATCCTTTCCATTCTCTTCTACTTTGTTTTGAAACATTAGTTAGAGGAGTTTGTAAATAATGTCCAAGTCTTTGAGCATAGTTCCAGATTATTGGCATAGATTACCTTACATTGTTCTTATTATTCCTTTTAAGTGTTATTACTGTTCTTCTCCTCTGGGACATAAAGTTGTTATTATTGTTGGCGCCAGCAATTTTTGAGGTTTGCATTCATTACACTTCAAGCATATCGAGGCAACTTCTGGGTATAGCAACTGTGTCTGTGAAGTGTTTCAATGACTGTTTTTAGTTGTGTTTAAAGGGTAAAACTTGTGTAACTCCCCATTCAATTCTTGTTCGAGCATCATATAGATTCTTCCCTTTAAGTTATGTATCTCGTGTTGAGTAGCCATATGACTCCTCCATACATTCATAGACTGGTGAGAAACAGAAATGGAATTCACCTAAAAAAATATGGGTTTCCCTGATTGGTCAAAGCCAGCGATATCATCATACGATGGTCTTAGAGGCATGGCCATTCCATAGATAGCCATTGCAAATGTACAAGTCACCATACCAATTCCAGATGCAACACCCCTTTACCTCTGTTTTGAGAATTCGCAGAAGAGAGAAGGAAATGGATATGGGAAGACAAAGAGAGACAGAAGAAAGGAGAGGGGAGAAAGAAGAAGGAAGTGATGAAAATATCCTCACATATAAAAAATTCAACAGAATGGGACGCATTTGACAGTAGGCTCTACATTGCAACATTTTCAAAGTTCCAAGGGGACACAAGACTTATTTTGACCACTTCTTTTTCGAAGTAGGATCATACATATGAATGCATTGAACAGTAAAATGATAATGCACTGCTGCATAAAATATACAGCCCATAGAAACTGAAATATAGATAATTAATTCAGATAAACTCCATAATTAGCCAAGATACCCAACCTAAAAAACTACTTTTGACTGAAAAAATAAATAAATATAATATAATATAATCAAGGACCTACCCTATGGGCATGTTGCATAAGAATTTTCAACTTTAGTTAGTGTTTGCTAATATAGGCTGTCTGCAGCGTTTTAGATTTCCTTAATTCAAGGCTACTTTCTTTTCTTTTCTTGTCGGCTAACATAATTCAAGGCTGATTTCTAGATCATACTACTAGAAGAATGATGTTAAACACCTATTTCACGGGCAATGAAAGTCCGCCTCTTATTTTCAAAACTTCAGCAATTAGTTGGCCACTTTACAACATTTCATTCATGTATCTTCTAGCATTGCCCATTAATCCTAGAAAGTAAAATAGTATTACTAAAAATATAGCTACGAATATTGCTCAGATATGAGAAAAATCAGTCTGACCTTCAGAATGAACATGCCTAAAAGATTTGATCTGTCAGTAGGTTTATTCTCTTGTGAAGACTTCACAATGTCGAGATTGCTGATAAAGAGCTCATAAAGACCCATTCCAAACACCAACATCACTGTTCCCAAAAGATAGACATCTACAAATTCCATAAAACAATAGTTAGCGAGTCATTTGCTGAATATATGACTGTATAACCAGAAAGCAAATATGTATGAACAATAGAATTCAACAGAGGGACGTACGCCCTCGTTCTTATTTTATTATTCTGCATCACCTACATTCCCAAGTTCATAGAGAAGTTCAATTTCTAATACTGATGGTGTCAAGTCTAACTCTAACTGCAACTCCTTAAGGTGCTTTTAGAAGTAGTGGTTCAATTTATTTTTTTGTTTTGTTTTGGTTCAGGTTCAGGATAATATATGTAGCAGCATTTGCAAATGATATACTTGTTTTGTATAACCAAACACTATCTATGACATCCTTATAGCATTTTTTAATTTTTATGTTGTAATCACAGCGGACATGTTAGTCATACTTGTTAAGTATGAACGAATTATTTGATAACAAGTTTTGCATGCAAAAAGTTCAAAGACAAGCGATTCCTGAAACACAAACGACCACTCTCTGTATGTAGGGAAATCATTACGGCAAAAGTTTACAATCCAAACAGACTAAATGGATCATATATCCCAGAGAAAATGAAAAACAAAAACATGAATTCAAATAGACTGTCATGATTGAATAGCAAACAAGGCAACTGTGCTCCAAATACACCACATAGCACACAAAGGATAGCACACAAAGGAACTATCGTCCAACAAGAGAGCGAATCATCAACTGTCTTAATCATAAGTAACTCAACTAATCTCAGTTAAGCCTAATGACTGCAAATTTTTCTAATTTTAATTGTACCTCTATGTCCTTAACTTCAGAATTTCAACACTGGATGAGTGAAAATGCATAAACTTTAGGGGCTAGTATAAAGTTTTATAATTGGAAAGCTCAACTTTAGGGGCTAGTATAAAGTTTTATAAAGTTTCATTACCCCAGAAGTTAAAAGCTCTGTTCTTTTCTTGTCTGTCAAATCAAAGATAAACCATTTCTTTGCATGCTTCCTCTTGCTTGCTCTTTCTATAGATTGAAAAATATCTTCAGTAAAACCAATATTTGTTTCATGGTTCTTAAAGCACGGACAACAAAACTTGAAAACGCAAATCGTGACAAAAATAATATTTATACACTCACCAATGGCCTCAACCAGCGACCAGATCACTTTACTGCGATTTACAGAGTATTCCATGAAAGACTGTACAACATAAGTGCAGCCCTGCATATCAGGGTAAACATTGTAAATCAATGCTACGAGGAAGCTTACATGTGTAACAAGATCAATGTAAAAGCAAGATTCTATCGGATATCATGTTACTCTTAATTTCTAATCCCTACTACTAAAATTTCACTTCCTAATTAAAAAAAAAAGGAGGGGGATACAGTGACAGCCACATCAACCACCATGCATAACCATGCCAATGGGAATGCCACTTCAGAAAGAAGAAAAAAAATTATTAGAATAACCGAAGTTGGGAAACAATCTGATTGAACAACCAAATTATATCACACCGGGAATACCAGCAAATGAATGCAGTCAATCAAATTTTCTGGTATCCAAAGTGGTTCCACAATGGGTATTATTGGTTAATAGAAACCTCATACCCAAATTGTTGGGTATAGCAATCGATATTGGGCAGGATGCTAGATACATAACAAATCCACAACTGGTTATTGCACATTTGTTGGAGGAAACTTGGTTACTTGAAGAGCAAAAAATAGAATGCTGTTGAAACAGAATATATGAATGGCATCTAAAACAAAGTGAGGTAATTTAGCAGTACGTCTTTGATAGCCTACAGAAATGCATGATCAAGCTACCATGCATATAGCTTCATATCCAGTTTTTCTTTAAAGAACAGAACATGTGGTAGATTGTCATTTGTACTGGAAAAGGTTCAACGTGGTGATGAACAACTAGCTAGGTTATGACCAAAGGCATAACCAACAGCTCAAATTCAAGAAATACTATCCCAGCTTGGCTAAACTGAAATTTTCGCTACCAGAACCTTCTTTACATTTAGCACTGTTGGTAGTTAAGTATTGCTGGCAGCTTTGGAAGTTGTGGGACATATTTTTTCAATAAAATTGGTTGGCATTTGGGTTTATATAAATTTCTATTGGAATTGGTGGTTGCATCACTTTGAGGAGCTCTCTTCTGAAATCTTCGATTTCCTATGAATAAAAAGTACAATACCCTCTGTTGTAGTACACCCCGTAGGTGTTAGATTAAGCACTTAAGAAATAGAGCAGAGAAGAATATAAGAGACCGAGGAGAAGAAATATAGATCGAAAAGACAAGATAAAGGGCAGAAACAGTATAACAAAGAAGAATATCGAAGATCAAGGATAAGAAAAGATTGAAGGGACGAAATCAGAGAGTTCTAGAAAAAGGTTTACTCAACATTCAAATCTGCATTTTAAAGAACTACATGGGGGTATTTATAGCAAACTAAAACCTAGATGTAATAGGATAAAAATCCCTTGCTTAAACAGAAATCCTAACCCAAATAAAAAAGGAAACATAAAACTAGAAATCTGGAAAAGTTGAAATCCTACTAGAATTTAGAAACTAAGTAATCTAGGAAACAACTAGAGAATCTAGGAAACTAACAAATACATTAGGAAACTAATAGATTCACACTTTTGTTATACTATATTTTCTACCATTAGCAAAATCTTCTTTTTCTTGCATTCTATAAATATCATCCATGCCAAACTGGAAAACCATCCCACTGTGAGACATCTCTCATCAACAAAAGAAAAGTGTTGCCTTATACGTTGATAACAAGAGGAAGGAATTTGGAGATGGCAATTGAAAAATAACAATCATTCTTAACAACTAAAAGAACAAACAAAAGCAGAATCAAAAAAATTAGTACCAAAAAGAGAAGAAAAAAAAAGCAGAATCAAAACATGGTTCGGCTACAAGTAGAATAAAAGCTGCCTCAGGGATTTGATAATCATACCTTGATGAAACAAAGAACTGACCCAATCAAAGACCCCAAAACTCCCAAAAACGCCATGAACCGAAATCTGTATATTACCTACATATCCAGCATAACACCCAAAAAAAAACGCTAAGAAGAAATAAAATCAAAACTATGCCAAACCGAATAGAGGCTACTTGATTAAAAACTTAAAATTGTGAAATTAAAATAGAACTTGCGGCACCTTGTCTAAGTATTCCTCAATGGCTTCTACTTCACTTGGTGAATTCTGAAAGGAACTGGAGTCGGAGGCGACATTGGAAGGGATCAGCTGGGACGATGAATGTTGAGGGTCAGAAGAAATGCCATGTCTAGAGCTGGCAGCCATGGAGACGATGAATTTGAAAGCATGGGGACTAAACCCAGAGACCCTATTCAAATTTGGACTCAGTTTTGCAGTTTTGTTGAAGGATGATGGTAAAGGTGGAGGTGGTACTGTTCTAATGGGTTTTGAGAGCAAAGGCCGAGGCAGTGTCATGAAAGCTATTTCGTTGGTTTACTGAGTTCGACTTTGTCACTCGGTGAGTCAGTTTCAGTTGGGAACTCGGGAGTTTTGTGAAGACGAAGCTGTTGCCAAATTGGAAAGAATAAGCCTGATTGGGAAGGTAAAGTTGTGTAATAATATGTCTGGGAAAATTACAAAATTTATCATCCTTGTTTGGCTTGTTCTTTCTTTGTCTTTTTAATGACTCGATCCTATTGTTTGGCTTGTAGTTTTTGTAGTTTTTGCCAATTTCTTAGAGTTAAATGTCGATTTACCCCTTGAATTTGTACACTATTTTTAATTTGTAACCTCAACTTTTTTTTTGAAAAATTAAGTACACAAACTAATTTTTATTGTTAATTTCCCCCTACCATCTAAATCAACAACATATCATCCAATAATCCATCAAATCATTACCCAAAAAAAAAATTTGAAAAAATTCAAGAAAAAGAAACAAAAACAAAAAAGAAAAAGAAAAAAGAGAAAAAAAAATATTCCTGGGGACCACCCCAACCCCACCCCCCCTTGTGGTTTTCTTCTCCTCCCATTCCCCACGACCACCACCCTTCACTCCAGACCAATCCCCCCATCCAACAAACCCCCCCCCCCCCCCCCCCATTTTGGTTTTTTCATCCCCGGACCGTTCACACCCCTCCTCATCCTCCTCTTGATTTCCCCATGACTACCACCCTCAAGCTCCTACCCCCAAACGAACCCAAAACCCATCCATCTCCCCTTCCTTCCCTAGATTTCTTCTCCCCTCCCCCCTTAACACCGAACTTTTGATTTGCCCCTATCCTTTTTTTTTTTAGAAAATTAAGGATATGAAGTCTCTTTTTTTGCTAATTTCCCCCCTACCGTCAAAATCCTCAACATTTCATCCAATTTTTGGTTAAATTATTTTTAAAAATTATTTTTTTTGGAACAAATTGAAGAAAAAGAGTAAACCTAGAGCCAAACCCCCCTCCCCCAACCTTAGTATCCTAAAATGTTCCTAATCATAGGGTTATCAAATGGGCATTGATAAACCATTAAGATTAGCACATATTGTGTATGCTCAATTAGAAGGATGATTAGTCTCAAACCATTTGTGTAGATTGTGCTCAATAGTGATTGAGTACATTGAACGTGATCAACCGTAGTTCTAGTACGAAGCTTTATCTATGTGTCAAAGGAGAACTCATAGTTGCAATAATGCAAATTAGTCCTTAAACCTGAGGCATCATAGTTTCATTGTGATGCGTTATTGATCTCTGATAGCTCACAAAGGTAAGTCGTAAAAGATTTACCTTATGTATTATTAGGATCTCTTAATTCATCACAGAGGCATATGAATGTACAATAAGGAATCTCTACCTTTAATTAAGAAGGAGAATGTTTCGAGATGTGATTTAGTAAATCTTCGCCCGAAGTATTTGAGCATGATTTAGAAAGTAGTTCTCAATCATGTTATATTAAATCACATGAGGTTAATCATATTAGGGGTTTGACATAATCAATTTGTACTCTAATAATATGATTCGAAACATTGTATTAGAGAAGGACCGTATTGCATTGCAATTCCAACTAAATAGGTTCTTCAACTATTCTAGTTAGCTTGGGTAGCTTTGATATATTGCTAGATGTCAATCTAGGCTCGTGAAAGTCGTAGGATTGATTGTGATCAATACATATAAAAGAAGAATTAAAAAGGGGTTTTAATTCCAGTTGATTAGAAAGAGTTCTAATATTTTCTCATTGTCTTGTTAATTAGAACCTAATGGATCATACACCTTATATGGTTAACTTTGACTAATACATATGAGAATGTGGAAATAAATTCATCAATTTGTTGTTGATGATTTACTGCGTGAAAAGTGTATTTGGGCCTCAATAACAATTAATGGGAAACCCAGATGGTTGGTTATCAAGCCCAAGGGGTTAAGACACCTAAATATTATGATTTAAGTGTCACAATGCCCAAAATTGGAAGCCCAATAAGGTTTGGCCGAAAATGCATAAGTAAGTGTGTATGGAAATTGTTTCAATAAGCTAAAAACATACAAACACAATCCAACATCAACCAAATAGGTTTGGGAGATCAAAGAGAGATAAAAGAGAGTTTTCAAGAGTGAAATACTTTCATCTTTCATGGGTTTAGATTGAAACCAAGTCTTGGGGATCTTGCACTGGCATCCTTGAATTCCCAAGATTCTTCCCTCTCATCTCAAGGTTCCATTGGTTTGGAGACTTAGAGGCCATATCCTTTTGTGGCTTACTAGGGGGAGAAAGATCTAAGAGGAGATCAACAAAGGGAAGTCATCAAGAGAAGACCAAACACAAGGGTAATTAGAACTTATCCTTTTCTCTTGTACTTTCCTTTTATGAAAACATATAATGTTCATTACTTAAGATACTTGGAAGAAGTTTTGTTTTTTTAATTTAAACAACCACCGTATACTTCCGTTGCGATTAATTTGATTAAATGCATGTTTAATATTCAAATGAACTTCTTAAAAATATTTTAAAACGAACAATTGGTAGCCATAAGTCATGACCTTGATATGTTTCTAGGGTTTAGAGATACATATATGGGTTGTAAATTCATTCAAAAGTATAATGGTTATATTTGATTTATTTTGATATGATTGAATGAAAATCATATGGAGTGAAAGGGGTTGTTTGGGATTTTGGATTTCCGGATTTCATGTTTTGATGATTGATGCTCTCTTTGCATGCATGTGTATGTATGAACGTTAGAGCATAGTTGCATTAAAACCCCCATGATTTTAACATCATGAAAATATAATTAATTAAGAGCATGAGATGGTTAAAATAGAATATGGTTTTTCCGGAAATAGCATGAACATTCATTTTAGTTCATATGCATGTTCTTGGTGTTCTTGATGTTCTTGTTATTGGATTTTTTGATTCATAAGTCAAGTGACTATATTTGATGATTGTGTTAGTGGATTTTTCCACCAAGATAGGTCATAAAGATGATGATGATGTTTTATTATAAAATTGAAAGTTTGTCAAAATATTTCCACTTAATAAACATTCACCCACCACACTAAAATTAATAAGATTACTTTGGTGACTGTGTAGGGTCTATCAAGATGTGAATAATGGTGATTTGATATAAAATGCAAAATTTGATCAATATCACTAATTATTTACTCACCACACTAAAATTAATTATGATTACTTTGGTGAATGTAGATGGCCTACCTAGTCACACTCATGATTATTCACCTAGTTGGAATAATCATGATCACCACTTTGTGTAAAACAAATGCATGCTTTAACCCTACACCCTAGTGGATCAACTTTGGATCCATTTTTAATTGTTGAATAGTTTTGGACCTACTTGCAATATATGATAAGTGTAACTATGCCCAAAAGGTTTCTACCATTACATTTACTATTGTAGTAAAACGTTTTCATTCCATGGTAAATTTATTTTATTTGAATATGGTTACCACTTGAATTAAACCCATATATATATATATATATAACCCAAGAGCATATATTTACATTGCTAGATTAATTGTTTAAAGTGTTTGAATAATTAAAGGATGGTTATGGACTTAGACCAAACAATAATTGAGCTATGTGATTTGCCGCCTACTATATTTGATTTTGATTTTGATCGGTTATGTAATAATGAAATGGTTTTCATGCCTAATTTATTTTTATGCAAGCGTAGTTAAAATGAATCACCATCCAAGACCATGATCCAACATGGTAGGCCATCCACACTCACCAAAGTAATCATAATTAATTTTAGTGTGGTGGGTAAATAATTAGTGATAGGAATAATTTGATCAACTTTTGCATTTTATATCTAATCACCATTATTTACATCTAGATAGACCCTACACACTCACCAAAGTAATCTTATTAATTTTAGTGTGGTGGGTGAATGTTTATTAAGTAGAAACATTTTGACAAACTTTCAATTTTATAATAAATCATCATCATCATCTTTATGACCTATCTTGGTGGAAAAATCCACTAACACAATCATCAAATATAGTCACCTAACTTATGGATAAAAAAGATCCCATAACAAGAACATCAAGAACACCAAGAACATGCATATGAACTACAATGAATGTTCATGCTATTTCCGGAAAAACCATATTCTATTTTAACCATCTCATGCTCTTAATTAATCATATTTTCATAATGTTAAAATCATGGGGGTTTTAATGGAACTACACTCTAACGTTCATGCATACACATATGCATACATAGAGAGCATCAATTATCAAAACATAAAACCCGGAAATCCAAAATCTCAAACAACCCTTTTCACTCCATATGATTTTCATTCAATCATATCAAAATAAATCAAGTATAACCGTTATACTTTTAAATGAATTTACAACTCATATAAGTATCTCTAAACCCTAGAAACATATCAAGTTCATGACCTATGGCTCTGATACCAATTGTTGGTTTTAAAACATTTTTAAGAAGTTCATTTGAATATTAAACATGCATTTAATTTAATTAATCGTAGCGGAAGTACACGGTGGTTGTTTAAATTCAAAAACAAAACTTCTTTCAAATATCTTAAGCCATGAACATCGATATATTTGCATGAAAGGAAAGTAGAAGAGAAAAGAATAAGTTCTAATTTGGTCTTCTCTTGATGACTTCCCTTTGTTCATCTCCTTTTTTATCTTTCTCCTCCTTGTGAGCATCAAAAGGATATGACCTCTAAGTCTCCACACCAATGGAACCTTGAGATGGGAGGAAAGAATATTGGGAATTCAAGGATGCTAGTGCAAGATCCCAAGACTTGGTTTCAATCTAAACCCCTTGAAAGATGAAAGTGTTTCACTCTTGAAAAAATCTCTTTAATATCTCTTTGATCTCCTAAACTTATTTGGTTGATGTTGGATTGTGTTTGTGTGTTATTCAGCTTCTTCGAACAATTTCCATACACACTTACTTATGCATTTTCGGCCAAACCCTATTGGGCTTCCAATTTTGGACCTTGTGACACTTAAATCATGATATTTAGGTGCCTTAACCCCTTGGGCTTGATAAACCATTTGGGCTTCCTGTTAATTGTTACCAAGGCCCAAATACACTTTTACACAGAGTAAATCATCAACATCAAATCGATCAAATTTTGTTGTTTAGATCAATTAGTAGGCAAGACAAGGACTAAATTGAAGAAGTTGGATTAGTTAAGAGTGATAAAGTTTTATTTATATCTTGTACACTTGTAAGATTATGATTATTGTTTTTATAAGGGAAATGTATTTTAACCAAATTTTCAGTCATTTTATTTTATTTCGTTCAATTCATGCACTTTGATTAGGGAATATTCCTTATTTTTGGATCGAGGCACAACAAAACTAGGTTGACCAAAATAGGGTTCTTGTAGTAAAAAAACTGAACCAGGCTAAACTGCACCAGCTATTTTTTTAATTTTTTGAAATAATATATTTCATCCTAATGCGAAATTTCTAAGCCCATAAATAATCTTTCCCCAACCCCAACTCTAAATCATCTATCTTTTCTAGGCTCAATCACCTCCATTGGCATGAAATTGGGCCAGTGTGAATTTTTAATCCAAAAAGGCGTTTTGAGGATGATTCGCATAAATGAATATGAGGATTAGCCACATCTCTTTATGGCTATAATTTCCACAAATTTTGCTAAAATTCATATAAACTGGGGGCAATGTTTATTCCCAAATTTTGCAATTTTCCTCATTTATGGCCAAAATACATTATGTAGCCCAAATATAGGAAAACTCGAGATATTCTCAAAAATATTATCTTCGTTTTATGAGATAATCCTAGGGTTTAGACTCTAGGGCTTATTTGGATGGAATTCTTGAAGATATTATCTTGATTCTATGAGATAGTTCTTAGAATACAAGATAGTATAATTTTTGGCAGGAAATTGAACTTCATACAATATTGCAATTCATGCGATATTTTCTTCCTTGAATAAATGCACAAGAGAGGCATTGAAGAGATAATAGCTTTAAGTGTAAGGGAGATTGGCATGGTTGAAACCACGTGCAAAGTGGTTTTAATTAGCCAAATATTTGGCTAATGCTTAGAAAAGCAAAGATGCAGCAGGACATCAATAAATATCGGTAAATCAAATGCTATATTCAAGAGATACGAAGTGATCAACTTAGGGACCAAGCAATGCTAGCTGCCAATAAGGTGAATTCCAATTGAGGTTAGGTTAGTGCCACTATATAAAGGAGACGAAGATAGGGATGGCAACAGGCCGAATAGGAGCCGGATATGGCAATACCATTCCTGACCCTGTTCTCATCCCTGATATGAAATTTCATATTGAGAAATCTTCGTCCCTGTAGGGGAATGGTATCACAAACCCGACTCGAATCCTCAATTTTTTTTTATAAAAAATTATCTGTATTATAACACTTAAATTTCAATTAAACTATACAATTTCACTCAACTACTCAAAATCATCTCAATTTAATTTGATAAAATTAATAAAATCATTTAATAATAAAAAATAAATCCAAAGTTTCACAACTTTTTAATTGTTGTATTATATTATATTATATATTTAGTAATTACAAACATAATCAAAAGCACCTCTCGCATGCTGAAATTGTTTCTTTAGTAAACTTCTAAATACTTTTCTAAATAACTATTTTCTAGACGAGCTTTAAATTTAGTTCAAGCTATTTGAAAGTTAAAGGACTTTGATTATATATTTTTTGGACTTACATCTTCCCGCTTGGAAATGGATAAACCATTTATGCCTAAACTAACTCAACTGAACATGGTGGAATCCACATGTCAAGTAAAATGAGAAGGACATGATATTCTAGATTCATTAAGCCACAAAGATGAGATTACACTTAATCTCTAGGCAACGGAAGCAAAGATTAAAACTTTGAGCTTAAAAAGAAAATCTAACCCAAGTATATTTAGGCCTAAAGGGATTGAAGCACTTAGACACCTTGACAAACTACTAGAGAGAGAGTAGAGAATTCTTTATACCTTTGTAGCACCACCAAATGATTCTCCAAAAGAGAGCCACCCAAATGTTTGGCATCTAACTTCATACACACTAAAGGAAGAGTATGGAGGAGGAGATGAAGAACACGAGGTGGAGGTCCTAGTACCCCTCCTTGTGTGGTTGGCCATGGTGGAGGGGATGGAGGAGCATGGTGTTGCCTCCTTATCGTCCCATCATCCAAAACCCTAGAGAAAGATGATGCCCATCTATATCTATATATAGGCTAGGCATTTCAAGTTGGGTCATCCATGACCCATATCACTTGAAATGACCTATGTGAGTCATCAAGTGGGTCAAAACCCACCAACACTCCCTTATGGCTGAAATTCTCTCCTTATTGGGCCTCTTGGCTTCATCTTTTAAGTTGTCATGTACAACTCATCGTATGAGCCCAATGAGTCCAAGTCCAATGAGCCTTGAACCTCTTAAACTAATTTTAGGCCCAATACAAGTCTCGAACATTGATTAATTAATTATTAACTTAATCTTTATTAACTAATTAATTATTGCTCATTTTCTCCTAATTAATTTTCCATCTCTTACATTTATGGGTGTGCGATCCGTTAGGTTCTAATCGGCGAGGCAATGGGCAATTTAGACTCTTCCTTAATTGATTGTGAATTAAAATCCCTTTTTAATTCTCCCTATTATGAGGACATAGTTATGACATATCCTCAGGGATTTCACAAACCGTGAGTGACACCTAGCAACATGTCACAATTACCCAAAGCCAATGTCGAATAAGGTGAAGAACCTATTCACTTGGAATTACAATATAATATTATCATTCTCTAAAACAATCATCTCTCTCTCTCTCTCTCTCTCTCTCTCTCTCTCTCTCTCTCACTCACACACTCACACACACACACACACACACACTCACACTCACACACACACACACACACACACACACACACACACACACACATCATTAGGGCATGGAAAACATGTCAAGCCCCTAATGTGAACTTTAAGCTTATACGACTCATACAAGTATGATTGGAATCACCATTCTCAATCATACCTAATGCTTCGGCTGGAGACTCCTGAACCATATCGTCAGAGCATTCGCCTTCTTTACTAAAGGCAGACATCCCTTGTTGTACACTCATATGCCTTCATGGATTGATCATGAACCCCAATCATACAATATGGTCATACCCCTGAGGAGCACAACGTTTTAGTACATCAAAGGTCCATGATGCTTCCACAAGATAACTGTGGTGCCTCAAGTCGAGAACTAATTTACATTATTGCAACTATGGAGATCTTGTTTGACATGTAGGTAAAACTTCCATACAAGATCCTCGATTGATCGCGCTCAGTGAATTCACTTCCTAGTGAACACCTATACCCTTATCTTAATGTCTTTACACAAATGACTTGAGATTAGTCATCCTTCTAGTTTTACTTTGTTTGCGGATTGTCAATGCCTAGTTAACAATCCTATGACCAGGAACTCTTCAGGGTATGAGTTATAGGGAAAGGCATCTTAGACCTAACTTCTTTAGATCGCTTTCCACATCTCACTGCCCATTGACTTGTCAACTAGGTAAATACCTATTAATGAGACAATAACCTAAATCGACGTAATTGACCTTATAGTTTACCGTAAAAGGTAATGAAATATCCTTAAAGTTTCATCACATATTTGGCTTTAGGGCATAATTCCAACAAAATGTGGGTACACTAAATCGCAACAAATAGAAGAAAAGCACATAGAAATTGACATGAATGACATTTTATGTCAATTTCATCACTTTTGTTTAGGTAGCTTTTTATTTGTTATATTATACTATGTATTTAGTAATTAAAACAAATACATCACTTATTGTGTTAGGTTCGGGGATGTGGATAATAATATCATTCTAATCCCGTCTCCGATCTACTATTTTGAAAAATTGAGGATCCCCATACCCAACCCTGTTTTCCCTCGAAATCTTCCCCGGTTAGGGCCGGGGACCTGATGGGGACCTGCCCAGACGAGGATTGTTACCATCCTTAGACTAAGACAACAACTTTTCAACAACAAACTATACACAAAAACCCTAGCTCTTTCATCAAAGATCAATTTTACTGTTTATTGCTCTGCCAAGCCTCTTTGGTATCGATTTTCAGTCGACTCCCATTGATTGAAGGCCCTATTCTGATCCCTCAGTGCATTGTTCTAATTCTATACTTAATTGCCACTTGATTTTGAGCTGTGTCTTGAACTATAACTATTACAAGATGGTGGCAACTTGTAGCTCTAATCAAACCTGCCCATCTGTTTTCATTGTTGTACTTCTTTTGTTACTTTTACTTTGTTTTACTCCCTTTTTCATTTGTGCTAGATAATTATGAAGTCCTTATGTCTTAAAGCATAGAAAAGAACCTCATTGATTTAGTTTACTGTTTCAATTCACAATCGTTTGATTTTAAGTTATTTACATGGTGCGCAAGTCTTTATTTATTTATATTTTCTTTATTTTCAAGTCTATTAGAATTCTAACATTGCTAATAATAGCATGCTCGCAATTCACACTTCCTCAAAGCCTACTCTAGGGGTTTTAACTTTTTCATTGTAAACAAGAGCAAAGGAGTTGCTGCAGGTGCGGTGGCGTGGGTCACTGGTTTGTCGGTGCTAAGTGTAGGTGATAAGGTTATTGTTTTTCTAATTATGTGTTTTTTGAGACCTTAATAGTGTTTCTTTATTTTTTTGAATCAAATTGGTTTTATTTCTTTATAAATATATAGTCTTGAATTTGGGGGAGGAATGAAGAAAATACAGAGAAGGTTGTGAAAGAAACAATTTTGCCCTTAATATTGACGAAGAAGTGGATGAAATGTTAGGGGATTTAACGGCAGGGGAACATTAGCGAAGAAAATTAGTTTGTATCCTTAATTGACTAAAAAAACAAAATTCACAGGAGAAATTGAAAATTTGGTGATAGTTCAAAGGGTAATTCGATAGTTTACTCTAATTAACAAATATAGGTTTTTTGAACAAGAGAATAAATAAATATTTTTAGAATTTATTTTTAAAAGATCAAATTTATTTTTAAAAT
Source organism: Prunus avium (assembly GCF_965620075.1). NCBI lineage: Eukaryota > Viridiplantae > Streptophyta > Magnoliopsida > Rosales > Rosaceae > Prunus > Prunus avium. Next base: position 13,026,506 of record NC_142288.1, on the reverse strand, counting down.
TAATATTTTAATGTTAGTAGGATTGAATTTTTTTCTTCTTTTTTAGTAAATAAAAAAACATTGACTAAACTTCATCCACATACTAAAATATCGATAATATTGACAAAATATCGAGGATATTATCGTTTTTTAGTGTAGGATCTTTTGGACCATACCCGTACACATATCGTATAAGTATCGATAATATCAGAAAATATCGACGTCGATAATTTCTCTCACACTTCAGCAACATTTGGCCAAAATATCACTATAATATCGATAATATCAAGATGATGAAGACAGTGAAAAATTTGAAGAGTTACTTACACTAACACTCCTTGAGGTTTCTTGTGTTTTCACAAACCCCATTAGGTCTCAAAATTACACGAATACCCCTTGAGGTTTTTAGTGTGTCCAAAAATTGATGATTTCATTGAAAAAAAGCTTATGCATATGAAAAAATTAACCTCAATGAAGTATATTCAATCTAATCTCAATGACCATCTTTGTCATTTGGAGATTTTTTTTTTGTTTAAAATCATCAATCTTTGGATGAAAAATCAATGAAAAGGAGTTTTGTGAAAACAATTTAAAACTTCAAGGGGTGTTCTTGTAATTTCTTAAACCTCAAGGAATTTTGTGAAAAACTGAAAACCTGAGGGGGTGTTAGTGTAAATAATTCAAATTTAAACCTTATAGGAACTCTATGTAGTACTAAGTCACTCATGTATCTTACTATGCAATGTATAAAGTGTAAAATATTATAGTAAATCATTTTAAATAAATGATTATGGTGTGTTTATTCTTCTTTTATTAATTGCTACATATTTTTTTACACTAGCAATGTTTGTCAGCTCCCTATATAATCAACTTAAATCAATTAAACCCATCATGCAATGCATTTCCTTCCAATTTTTTTTTGTGATAAAGTAATAAATAATTGACTAAATAAACTTTCTCCAAAGTTCTAAGAAATTTTTTCAAGTTTTTCTTACAATTTCCGTGGTTTTTATTCAATTTTTATCGATGTTGATAATTTCTCGATATTCCATATAAATTTCCGTGTTTTTCGACTACCAATATTTATGAAACCATCGATATTTTAGACCTCTATTTCATCTAACCATCCTAAATTAATTACTTCAATCATTTTCTCAACAAAAAACAATTATTTAAATAATTCCCCTTGTAAAATGTTCTCAAATAGCTGAGTTATATGCCCTTGCGATTTTTTTTAAATGGAAATAAGCCCTTGCGAAATTGAAACGATGAATAAAATTGTAACTTAAACACATGATTAGACCATCTCCAACCCAATGGGTGGAAACCCAAATTATAGGTTTTGAGTCCAAAAAACTTCTCCAACCCATGTATGTTTTTTTTTTTTTTTTTGGTCAAAGTGACTTTCATTCATAAGTAAGGATTACAAATAAAGCCCAACATAGCAAACATCAAAAGGCCCAAAACAAATAAAACCCTAGCAACTAAAACACAACAATAGAGAGCAGCCGCCATGATCATCCCTGCAACAGGAGAAGCAGCAAGCAGACAACCAACCAGGGCCAAAACAAAACAACAAACTTCCATCCCAACACAACAAACAACAACCCCAAAAACCCTTAAAATTGGAAAAACGTAAAACTAAGAAAACCCCAATAGCGAACTCCACTGCGACACACTTCGCTCCCATCGAACCCAAACTCGCATCCAAGGGAACAGCAGCCATGCATCAGACGAAACCGAAGGCCAAAACCAGCCTATAGCCAGCAAAACCAACAAGAACCAATTTGAGGAAGGTGGTGGTGCGAGCACCCGAGTTGAAACTCTACCAATCTACCAAATAAGACGCGAACACGCGTGTAGAGGATGAATAGCTGCAAGCTTGGATTGAGGTGGGAACAAGTGAGGAAGGAGAGGAGTAGAGCAAGTGATATGGGTGAGAGTGGGGGGGATCTAGGGGATGAGGACCAAGGGGGTGAAAGAGGGTGAAAAACCAATAAAAAGGTTGGAGATTGATGTGAGATCTAGGGTTAAAAGGGGTTGGAGAGGAAGGGGAAAGCAAAAACAACATAACTGAAAGGGCATAAAGCCCTGAACAACTGAGACAGAGCTCAGAGAAACACCCATTAAGGGTGGGAAATTGCCACCGACTCTCAAAACTGGGAGAGAAGCAGAGCACAGAGTGGTCTTTAGATTGGCCTGTTTTACTTTAGGGTTTAGGGTATTTTGGGAGGTGGAAATTTGAGAAATCTCAAATCTTGGGTGGAATTCCACCCCAAGTATTGCCCGGACTTATAATTTTTGTGGGCCCAAACTCTGCCCAAAAGCAAGCCTCAAAATAGCCCACGTGCTGGTGCAAATTGAGTGGGGCCCGTTTGCAAGAGAAGTCTGCCTCTTCCTTTAAATGTTGGCCGCATGTTATGTTTAATTCAAATACCCGTTGAGATCCAACGGCTACATTTAATATGCTTTTGTAATTTGTTTTTTTAAATGTAAGCTTAATCTAACGGCCCAGATTGTCCAAGACTGATTTTAACGGAAAAAAAATATATCCAATGACCCAAATTAAATCCAATAGTCAAAATTATATTATTTCTTAATCTACATGAGATTCAACTTTAAAACTCATTCCAAATTCTATAAATACCTACCCATTTATTAAATAATCCACTAAAATCAAATTTTAAGTGAAATTATAATTTTTTTTAGGTTAAAATGATCAGAAAAATAAATTATGAAGCTATAAACAAAAATCAACTTAAGAAAAATTAACCACAATAGAAAAATAGAGTTCAACTATTCTTAAAGAATTTAATAAAGGTACGTACTCAAATTTTGAGTCTGCAAGGTTGGAGGAAAAAACATTTTGAGTCCGGTCAATACATGAATAGTTGTATTTTAGAGGGTGAAAATTTGAGTTTATCCCCAACATGGTTGGAGATGGTCTTAAGGAAAAATATTTTTTTATTATTTTTTTGAGAATATTTGTATTTTGTTAGTGCAAAAATTAGTGTTTGGACTTCGTTAGTGTTGAAGATGGGGTAATAATAATAACCAGTGTCTAGTCTGTTCAAAGTTCAAACGGAGGAGGCCATGGCCGAGAACCAAATCTCACCACCGCACCCAATTCACCGTCCCCCTCCTTCTTCGCAGCTCCCCCTATCACCGACCTCCATCTCATCGTCGGTCAAGATCATCCTCGACATCCTATTCCGAACCACACCCCAGAAGATCGAACCGGCTCTCGCCTCCACCGGAATAATCCCCACCACCGAAGTCGTCGTCGAAGTCCTGAAGCTCTCGTACGACTACCCATTCTCCGCCATAAAGTTCTTCCGATGGGCCGGGTTGGCCCACAAGCACTCGGCCCACGCCTGGAACCTCATGGTCGACCTCCTCGGCCGCAACCGCCTCTTCGAGTCCATGTGGGACGCCATCCGCTCAATGCGGCAGGAAAAGACTCTCTCCTTGGCCGCCTTCGCCTCCGCCTTCGGAAATTACTGCGCTTCTGGAAGCTTCGACGACGCCCTCATGACTTTTCAGGTCATGGACAAATACGGCATCCCAAACGACGTCGTTGCCGCCAATTCTCTTCTCAGCGCAATGTGCCGCGAAAACGGTGGCGTTTTGAGGGCTCTGGACTTCCTCGAGACCATGAAATCGAAGCCGGAATTCGGCCCCGACTGCGACTCGTTTGCTATTTTGCTCGAGGGGCTGGAGAAGGAAGGGGATGCGGCGAAGGCAAAGACAACGTTTGGGGAAATGGTGGTGAGAGTTGGGTGGATGCCAGCGAACGTGGCGGCTTACGACGCTTTCTTGATGACGCTGGTGAGAGGGGAACAAGCGGAGGAGGCTGTGAAATTCTTGATTGTGATGAAGAAGAATAGCTGCTTGCCAGGTTTGAGATTCTTTTCCAGTGCTCTTGATATTCTTGTTAAGCGAAAGGATTCGAAGAATGCAATTTTGATTTGGGATGTTGTGGTTGGCAATGGTAATGGGTTGGTTCCCAATTTGTCAACGTACAATGCCATGATTGGATTATTGTGTGATTGCAATGAGGTCGATGATGCATTTAGGCTCCTTGATGATATGGTATTTCATGGTGCTTTTCCTGATTCTTTCACTTATAATGTGATCTTTAAGTGTTTGATTAAGAACAAGAAGGTTGGTGATGCCGGTAAGTTTTTTGTGGAGATGGTGAAGAATGAGTGGCTTCCCACACATGCTAATTTTGCTGCGGCCATCACCATGTTTTTCGAAGGGGATGACCCTGAAATGGGGGTTCAGCTTTGGAACTTTATGGTTGAAAACAAGGTCGAGCCTCTTGATGCAGCAGCCAATGCCTTGCTCTTGGGGCTTTGTAAGTTAGATAGGTTGTCAGAGTTGAAGAGGAATGCTGACGATATGCTTGATAGAAGGATCAGCATATACGAATCGACAATGGCGAGCTTGAAGAGTGCCTACTATAAGGATGGCAGAGGTGCAAGGGACAAATATGATGGCTTGGCAAGGAGGTGGAAGACCTCACTGGGTCGCTAGACATTTTGTGGCTTAGGTTCTTTTTTTGATATGTATAGGAGTTATGTTCTTTAGTTGCATAGGCGTAATCACTAGTGGAAAGTGCGTATATATTCTTTTTCCATACCAAGCAGGTTTTGTGGTTAACTTAACTGTTATTATACAAATTGCCTCTTGTAGCTGTCTGACCTATTCGTCTTCTCTTTCTTCCCGTTCCTCCTTTTTTTTCTTTGTTTTGGATTTTGCTTTTCTTTTCTTTGATTTTGATTTCTTGTTGTTCAATGTGCCTGCTGCTGGTTGTGAAATTCTTTCCTTCCTTGAGTTCCTGGTATGAAAGCTTTCTTGTTACGTGTTTCCAGAGCTTTTATTATTTAACAGTGCAAGCTGCATATGAATGCTGAGAGCATTAGTAGCTCTCTTACTTCACTGCATTTTGGTGCTTCGTTTATTTTTTATTTTTTATTTTTAAATTTTTATGACAGTCGCTGGCCCTTTTCAATGCCTTTTTGAGAATTTCTATTCTAGACTTTGCTAGATGGCCTCTCATCCTGGTAGTTGGTGTCCTTAAATCATAACTTGAGAGTGATTATGCTTGTTTTGACTCATTGGTGTACATTTCATGAGGCATCGTTGGATTGTTCTTTGGAGTGTAAATGATGCCTCCTGGTGCAGGTTTGTCATCTCTGTATCTGTATCCCTTTTCTCTCCCTTGATGACTCATGAATTGTTGAAGTCCCAAATTCTCTTCATTCACCTTTCTAAAACGTAAAATCGATGAACCAAAGGACTTATTAAAACCCAATGATCGTTTAGATCAATTCATTTCTTAAAATCTTGAAAGGAATTGTTTTTCAGAGGCATGGAATATTTTTTGTTTTAGAAAGGCCAGGGTTCTTTTTCTTTCCTTTTTTTTCTTCTGACGAAGAATGCAAGTAGAAAAATTGCATTTATTTCAGGTGAGGGCAATTAACTAATACTGGCCAATATGTTTTATAAAAGAGCAACTTCTCATATGAAGTATAATCCAATAGATAAATGCCATGCCGCCATAATGATCAAATTAATGTCTTAGAGTAATTACAATGGACTCCCTAAACCACATTCTTAGATAAAATTTAGGTAGGAAGTGAGAAAACTCACCTACAATACAACCATGCTCTCTATCCAACTCTTAAAATAGGGAGATCTTTAGGAGCTCCTAAATCTGAGGAGAGAGAAATGGCTTCTAGTGGCTCCCTATAATTAAATTCTGCTTTACTTTAATATGATTTTAACTATTTATTTATTCCCTCAGGCAAGGTCTTGGGTTCGAGTCCTATCATCCGTATAGTGTGTGTGAGTTTAGTATTCTATCGCTCATCTCAATAGGAAAGGTCCTAATATATATATATATATATATATACAGAAATTCTCTTATGCGGACATCCGGACGTTATTATCGTGCGGACACAGTGTATTTTGTACTACCCCTCTCTGTTTTCCTGCCTGTTTACAATAGGATCCGCACGATAATAACGTGCGGACATCCGGATAAGAGAATAACTGTATATATATATATATATATATATATTTAATGCTAATTTTTATTATTATTATTTTATATAAAGAGGGAGATTTTTGCTAAATTAAAAAAAGAAATAAATCATTTATGATCCCCTAAATTAGGGGAGCATGGTTGGAGTTGAAATTTTATAAGGAGTTTTTAAAATAGTTTTCTAATGTTTTTAGTTAAATTTTAACTAAAAAATAAGGAGCATGGATGATTTTCCTTTGTTGTTGTTCCTCCTACGAATTCACACCCTCATTTCAGATTTGGAAATCTAAAGCACCTCCTAAGGTAAAAATTCTAGCATGTTGGTGGGCCATGCCCTAACTGTTTATTCTACTTTTTATTGTGTTATTAGTGTTTATATTAGGCCTTAGATTTTGGCATTTGATTTGATAAATAAAGAAAGGGATTAATCACTACTGTCGGCGGTGGACACCCTTGGATCTCATCCAAAAAAAAAAGAATAAGCTTACCCTACTTTTCTCTCTCTCTCTCTCGGTTTTTCCTTGTGTTTAACATTTTGTCTGCCATTCAACCTTCCAGTCCAGCCAATCTATATTTCTGGAATAATGCTAGCTACAGTCAGTTAGACAACTGTAAGTAGACAGCCGTTGTTTCAGGCTTCCACACGCATTTGTAGAATTTTTGTTGTGTTCTCCATCCACATATCTTATCTTCCCCTCACCAGGAGCAGTTCAGAGGCACCTCTGCATGCGCCTCTTCTAAGATCTAGAGAATGCTCTTTTTCTTCTTTCTATTTCCTGTTAATTAATAACACAACTTTCAGGTTTGATTGCTCATCATCAAAGGGTAAATCAGAATGAGATAATCCGTTTTTGTATTTAGGAGCTTAAGCCTTGTTTAGTGGATTGGACTAAATTGGTTAAGATCGGGCTTAGAGTGCTAGACCGGACGTGCTTCTATTAAGTTGGACTTTAAGTTGTTTGGTACATCAATACGTTGAGCCTAACAGCACTAGACTATTGTTTGGTACGGTGGACTTCAGATATTTTTTATTTTAATGTTTATTAGATTATTTTATATCATAAACTTTTTTTTTTCTTTTAAGACAAGCACACAAAATTAAAAATAATTCATCCTTCTATAGTCCCATATTGTGTGTTTTGTGCCTGCCACTGTGGTGGCCAACTAATATTCTGCCAACACGATTTCCTCACACATCCACATGATTTATTAACCATTTCAACCGTTCATTGAGAGATCGTCTTCTATCATTATAGCAAATATATGGTTGTTTAGTTTATATTTGTTTGGAAGGCTTAATATCATAGAACGTCCCTAAGGTTTACCAAACTATCAAATTGCATTTTTAATGTTTTTTTGTGTCATTCGTGGTTCTCAAGGTTAATATGTGCGATCATAAATGGTCCATGCTGTTAGGTTTCGTTAAAAACTTCGTTAGTTTGCTGACGTGACACACACACACATATATATATATATATCACAAAACATTCCTAAGGTTCATGCACCTATCACAAATTATCCCTGCGAAATTTTTTAATTTTTTAATTTAAAATTCATGAAATTTTGATTTTCTTTTAAAAATTATTTATAGATGAAAAAACCATTTATGGAAGGATTTTAACATTGAGGATCATTTATGAACCTTAAACCTTGGTTTTTTCATTTTAAAATTTTATGAAATTAATTAATTTTTTTTTTAAACTCCATTAATTTGTTGATTTGGCATATATGTGAAGCCCACATCTACAATAATATAGTGTCATGTGTATTTAAAGGACAATATATATTTTTAAATGAAAAAATGAAAAAAATTTGTATGGACCATTTGTGATAGGTGCGTGAACTTCATTGATGTTTTGTGATATATATATATCCTAACAGCAGAGATCATTTGTGATCACGCATACTAACCTTAAGGACCACAAATGGCACCAAAAAAATAACATTAAGGATGCTATATGATAGTTTCGTAAACCTTAGGGACGTTTTGTGATATTAAGCCTTGTTTGGAACAAAATTAGCACAGCCTAATTTTTGTAGTCAATGGGCCAATTTCATGTTTAGAATTGACTAAAGCCCAACTATCAAAGCCAGTGCAAATGGCCAGATCCTAACAAAGGTGTATTCTAGGCCCAAAAGCCCATAAAATAACGCCAGCATCAAAGAAGTGTTGACCTGCGATTGGTCAACCAAAAGACAAGGATTAATCGGACAAAGCATGTCCGATTTAGATTGTAAAAATCAATTAATGTTTATAACCAAATTAAATGGTCAGCAAAAACAGATAATAATTGATTCTTCCAAATGAACCCAATTTATTATTATCTCATAAATTAACGAATAATGTTAATGCTTCTTAAATAAAAAATCAAGATGTATGCCAACACATGGCATTTCATGATTGGTTCCAAAGAAGAGATAATTAAATTAAAATGAGCAAAGCCCAAGAGAGCTTGTTTATCTAAAAGGGCCTGGGTTATTCCCAGAAGACCGTTGTGCGAACATCTAGATTTAAACTCAAGGTTGATCTCGAAAATTGATGGGGAGTCAGACGGCATAAGGAGGGGTAGACAACCGCATTAAATGCAATTTGAATCATGAGGCTCAGCCGCATCAACTTGCTTAAGCTAGCTAAGTCACAAGGATTAAGGGGAAATCAGAGATCCGCCAATCTCACATACAAGGAAGAAACTAGTACATAATCAAAGCATTCCTTTGCCAAACGTGCAAAGCCAAAGAGCCAGAAAGGTTATAAATAGCAGCAAAAGATTTGATTCAAGGACAACTAATCTCTCTCAAGAATAAACAAACTATTTGAACAAACTTCAAACACACTCGACTCAAACACCTTGTCAAAGTGTCTCACAACAGACCAAAAGTCAAGACTTGAATCAAATACTCTCTCAAGCTTTTGAGTTTCCAGTTGACAACTCCTTATTGAAGTTCTATTCTTTTCCCAAACACATACTCTGTCTAATTCCTAGTTAACAACTCCTGATTTGAATTACATAGTTATTGTTTATAATCTTAATGCTCTGCCAACATCAATGCTTAGTATGATTTTATAAGTTTGTCGCTGAATCTAACTTATTGAAGATCAAATTTGTATTTGCAGGCTTCTCTGATCTTTGTCGATACTGTTGACACACTTCGTCAGATTCATTGTACTATCTCAAGTATATTACAGTGGTGTCCGATGAAAGTTTTTTTCCTATCCGATAGGGTCCTCCTGGGCCTTGCTGGGTTCCTTATTGTTTTTTTATTTATATAAAGTGTATTTAAGTCTTTATAGGCTTGTATTTGCTTTCTTGTAAGTTGTAACGATACCATGTCCATCAGACACATTTTTCTTTAAAACTTGTATCGTGCTTTCTATCAGATATTAGTTTAATATTATTATTTCTTCCAAGTTTTGTTCCATAACAAGTGAAATGTTGAAGTCCTCTTAATTGATGCATAGAAACGAACCTATCCAAGTCAGATTCCTCACTTGGAGCACAATGGCTTTGGTTAGAGGTTGAGATCAATGAGCGCAATACAAGTTCACATCACTCAATCATTCATCTTCTCTCCCTACTAGAAGAGTAAAAAACTAGTAGTGGCATGCTTGACACATATAAAGGAAAGGACAACACTGAGCCCACTCCAACGGCCAAGACTAGCCTTTCTTGATCAACAAGCAATACATCACAGCTAAAGCACAACCTACAAAGGACTTAGGGCATCATAGTGTTCACCAAAAGCCCACAAACACTTTGGGCATGTACAATATTGTTTTACTAAGAGCTGATGGTAGATCGTTTGTGGGTTCATTTGTCTCTATGTAATATGGTAGTAAAAATCAAACCTAATATGTTATCGGGTTAAACTTTTCTTTCTATTTCCAATTGAGGTGTGACAAGACCTGCCTCGGATTCTCCCTTGGAACTTGTGACGAACCCATTTCCATCCCACATCCAGCAGATGTCATACTCATTTTACTAATAAGCCATTTTCTCTTATTTTTAACCAAAAATAGATTTTTGACTTCTACCGAAGATTTGGAAAATTCTCCCATGTAATTCGTACTTTTCCCAAATTACAAACATTTGCAATCAAGCATAAAATAATACCAACGTTCAGCATGCACAAGGTAAAGGCACACAAGATAGTGACCTCGGGTCCTCTACCCAAACTTAAAACAAGCAACTCAGAGCAGCTACATATTTAATTTACATTTCAAGAGAACGGAGTAAGGGAAGAAACAAGGAAAATCCTTCAATAGAAGGTGGTGGAATGAACACCGATGATGCATCGATATGGAGTGGAAAACCTCATCTAACTATTACCCCACCGTTTTAGAAAAATGATGTAAACCATGCAATGAAATCCATCTTTACATATATATATATAAATTATTACTCAAAACCATTGTAAATTCATAGCCCATATTATAATATATTATAATTCAACCTGACTTTGTTTCGCAAAACATATCCTTCCCAAAATTGTATGCTTATAAAACATGTTTTGATAAGAAATTACAATATATATTTACACACACGCACCACATCAAGATATGTACTAGGGAAAACAATCCAACTATGGGATTGTTTATTCTCAACCACATGCCAGGATCCTATATCGCACATGTGGCTAGGGATGAGCAGTCCAACCAGGGGACTATTGCTTCCCAACACGCACGATGTGACCTGCATCGCACATGTGGCTGATCCAGTCATACGCGTAGACTAACATCCTGACACATGTCTCAAAGAGTATATGTGTGCCCTGATGGGTCCCAAAAACCAACTATAAATCTTTTCCATAAATTTCATCATCCTTTCCATAACGAACCAGGGGAAGGAACAACAAATGGTGTTTAGCTACATAAATCCTATATCCCAAAGTATATCCAAATTCCATAAACATAACCAATATCACCAGATCCAAAATCACCATAGTCCAAAACCTAAATCCATATACTTTAATAATAATAATAATAATAATAATAATAATAAATAATAATCCCTGAAAATCCCATATCACATTGTAAAAGCCAAGACTAGCCAGATAATAAAATCCCATAACCTCATTAACCCAAAATAAACCAATGTCCAATCAAATCACATTTATGCAAGCAATTCCATTTTTTGAAAAATAATGCTCATTTAAAAACAAATGTCCACTCACAACAAGTCCAAAGCTAGCTCAACCCTGAGCAAGTTCATCTTGAGCGATACATTGCGCCTAAGAACCTGATTTAGCATATCCAAATGAGAAAGCAATCACTCTTCAAAATGGAAAAAGGAGAGAATAGGAACATGCTGACCCAAACCAACAACATTTTCAATAGTGGCTTTGTGGGGTTGTCGTGGTGTTCTTTTGCATGCAAGAGCATGAAGTTCCTCGGACCATATTTTCAATGCAAGGGAATGTCGACCGGAAGCTCGGGAGGCTTCGATTCACCCACTTTGTGGGTGTGATGAGTGGATAGTTGTGGATTGGAGTTGTCCACTTTCCAGAACTTTATGAGTATCAACAGCTGCACCAGCCGTACCGGACCGAAAACACGCAGTAGCATCCACAACCTCTAAAAAGTCTTCATTCTTTACACCAGCCACAATTGTTTTGAAAGATAATGGTTCCATGGATCCCAAATCAGGAGAAGTTCCACGATTCATGCTAAGCCTCCAAAAGCAAATCAAATCAAAGCAAACATAAATCAAAATCAAAGCACATCCAAATGAGAAAGCAATGGCTCTTTAAAATGTAAAAAAGAGAGAATAGAAATCACAGATGATATATGAAACTGACTGACCCAAAACCAACGACTTTTGGGCCTTAGTAGTAAAGATACGAGTGATTGAGGGGTTTGAATATGTTGCAGCTCCAGAACCTTACACTCAAGATACTAGAATCTATTGCAGCTCCAGAACCAATTGCCAGGGCATGTCGATAGCAACCTCAATTCACAACTATCCACCAACCATGTTGTGGCAGTGGGTGGATAGTTTTGAATTGTGATTGTCTATGCATTTTTTTGCATGCAAGAGCATGAAGTTAGTGAGAACACTTTCTCAAATGCGAGGTATATCGATGTCAATCCCAATCCGTAACTATCCATCCACCACGTGGGGTGAAGTGTGTGAATAGTGGCTTTCTGGGGTTGCTTAGGCGTTCTTTTGCATGCGAGAGCAGGGAGTTCCTCATAACACATTCTCAATGTGAAGCTCTGGAAGCTTCGATTCACCCATTTTGTTGGTGTGATGGGTGTTCTAATGGATTCTATCAACCAAAAGATGATTCTTCAAGTGATGGTAGTTCAATTCTAATTTCCTCCTTATACTTGTAACCTAAAAAAACAAACAAAGTATAAGAGAATGAGGAAAAAATTATGCATCTTATTGTCAATCAAACATGTCACTGACCAACAATGACATGTGAATTCTACAAAACAAACACAAGTAAATTGACCAATTCAACCAAAATTTGACTGAATGAGGGTCCAACTTCAACACCTTTTGTAGATTCTAAAGCTAAGTAAAGGAATTGAATTCATAGTAATAGAAGAACCATAGTTGTTTTGTAGGTATGTAATAAGGAAGACAAAATTACGTATGTCATTGTGCGACCATGACATGTGAATTAGGCATAACAAATATAAGTAAACATGCCAACGTAATTGAAATTTGATTTGGAATTAATGTCTGGTTGAAGCTATGCCTTTTTCACCTTGTGAAGGAAAATAGAGAAATAATTGCAATTAATTGCAGTTGAGATAATTTATTCTTCATAATGCTTTCTAATCATGTAACTATCTAACCATGACATACGAATTATACATAAAAGGCTTATTATCACAAAACGTCCATAAGGTTTATGAAACTATCAGATTGCATCCTTAATGTTTGTTTGTGTCATTCGTGGTCCTCAAGGTTAGTATGTGTGATCACAAATGGCCCTTGCCGTTAGGTTCCGCCAAAAACTCCGTTAGTTTGCTAACGTGACATATATATATATCACAAAACATCCCTGTGGTTCACACATCTATCACAAATGGTCCCTGCGAAATTTTTTTAATTTTTTAATTTAAAATTCATAATATTTTGGTTTTCTTTTTTATATTATTTAAAAATATATATTGTATTTTAAATAGGCTAATTTACTGTAATACCCCCGAAACTTCGATCAAATCTCATTTTACCCCCCAAAGTTAAAGTGGCCCACTTAACCCCTTTTATCGAGGTTTGATGACTCACTTTGCCCCCCCTGCTATCAACTCCATCCAAAAGTCCGTTAATTTTGATGACATGGCAAGTGGAGCCCACCTCCACATAAATAAAAATAGAATTAAATATTATAATAATAAAAAAAACTAAAAAAACTACATTTAAACAAAGTAAAATTTTAAAAAGTAACAAAAAATATAAAATAATCAAACAAACCCATCTCCCCTCTTCCCACTCCATTGCAGAACCCAGAACCCAGCCCCTAAAACCCCTCCCCCCTCTTCTCCCACCTGCAACTTGATTTCTTCTGACCACCACCCACAAAACAGAACCCCGTTCTTTTGGTATTTGTCCACAGCTACTCCTCCCCCCTTCCAACCCAACCCACCCATCTACCTCTCCCCCTCTCTTCCTTTCTCTCCCTTCCACACACAAAACATCGAACCCAGTCGCACCAGCCTACCCAGATTCGAAAACAGTGATGGTTTTTCAATTTCAATTCTCTTTTTCTTTTTTTTTCAATTCTCTCTCTCTCTCTCTCTCTCTCTCTCCTCGCCGTGGGTCGTCGATTATCGAATTTGCGCAGAATCACAATCCTGTGTTGTGAACTCTAGAGAGGATCTCAATCTTGTTCTTTGCGTTGTGAAGGCTTGTCGACGGCGTCGATTGAGATGGGTTGGGGAATTTAATTTTTTTCACTACCGTTGAGAATGACACGTAGAGAAAAGCCAAAGAGAGCTGGGCTTGTTGTCAATATGTTGGTGGGTTCTTTGAGATTGTGAGAATAAAGCTAGAGAGAGATTGAGATTGAATTAGAGGAGAAGGTGATAAAGGTGAAGGTTGTATGAGGTGGTGGTGGTGATTGAATGGGTTGGGGAGGTAATCGTCAAGGAGAGTGCTGTGTTATCAATTTTTAAATTTTTTGGTTTTTTTTTTATTGTTTTTATTAATGTAGAAAATTTTCATTTAAAAAAAAAAATTAAACAAGTAATTACATTATTTTATTATATATTTTATTCCACTTAAACAAAAAAAAAGTGGGCCCTTTACATGACACATCATTACTTATGATAAAAAGACTAAAATAACCATGCCACGTCATCAAAACTAACAGAGTTATTAACGAAGATGACAGTTGGGGGTAAAGTGGAACACGAAACCACGGTCAAGAGGGTTAAGTGGGTCACTTTAACTTTGAGAGGGTAAAATGAGATTTGACCAAAGTTTCAGGGGGAATTACAGTAAATAAGCCTTTTAAATACATACGACACTATATTTTTGAAGATGTGGTCTCCACATATATGTCACATCAACAAAATAATGAAGTTTTTTTAAAAACAATTTAAAATTCATAAAATTTAAAAATGAAAAAATCATTTATAGAAGGATTTTAACCTTGAGGACCATTTATGAACCCTAAATTCTTGGTTTTTTCATTTTTAAATTTTATGAATTTTAAATTATTTTTTAAAAACTCTATTAGTTTGTTGATGTGGCATATATGTGGAACCCACATATACAGTAATATAGTGTCATGTGTATTTAAAATACAATATGTATTTTTAAATAATTTAAAATTCATAAGATTTAAAAAAGAAAACCAAAATTTTATGAATTTTAAATTAAAAAAATTAAAAAAAAATTGCAGGGACCATTTGTGATAGGTGCGTAAACCTCAGGGATGTTTTGTGATATAATATATATATATATATATATGCCACGTTAGCAAACTAACGGAGTTTTTGACGGAACCTAACAGCAGGGACCATTTGTGATCACACACACTAACCTTGAGGACCACCAATGACACAAAAAAATATTAAAGATGCAATCTGATAGTTTTGTAAACCTTAGGGACGTTTTGTGATAATAAGCCTACATAAAAAAATATAAGTAAACATGATAAATCAACTAAATATGATTTTGAATGAATGGCTATCTGAAGCATTGCGATTAAAAAAAATTATTGAGACGGACACCTAGCAAAGTACAATAGAAAAATATGGGCGATAAAATAAAACTTTTAAGATGGTAATTTAGAAAAATACAATTTCCAAAAAGATTTTGAGAAATTGTATGTCGCGCGTAGCGCCCATGATGGGAAAAAAGCCTCACGCATGCACTGAAGCATGTGTAAGAAGGCTAGTATAAAGCAAAAAGCAGAGAATAAGAAAACATTCAAAATATCAAAGTTGTTCAATATCTCCAAGCTTGCTAAAAGTGTGACTTTTTATTGTGCTATCCACATGTAAATTGTCTACTAATTTTTCTAGTATTTGTAGTTGTTATATCTTTTTATATCAACTGTCATATTATTGTTTCTGTAAATTCAAGCTTGTGTAAGCATCCTAGTAATATAAACACCAATTTTGAAGCCCATGGGGTTAGCTAAATGGTGAGGTTAGGTGGTGTAATATATTAGAATTACGGTTCACCAAAAGGTTAAATTTGCTTCCATTATTAAGAAAATAATAAATATAAAATTACTTTGGTTTCTCAAAGAGATTTTCCTTTCACAGTGAACAAAGCAAAACTTGGCACCACCCCTCAAAAGACATAATCAAATAATAAAAACATATTTGTATTTCACCTAAACAACTCATGATTTTGGCACAAAGACAAATTATCCAATACAAATTTCCTTTATTTGTTTTTTTAAAATGTGTTCATACTCTTTTTCAGTAACCAATGCAGTGATGTGAACCTTCCTTTCAATTTATGAGCCTACAATAGGAAAAATGAAAAAAATTAGAAGCAAGAGAAATCGTAAAATTACGCACAATCTACAAATTTGAGTAGCAAGAAAGAAAAAAACAGTAATTAGAATGAACTACAACAACCAAATGATCAGAGAAACATTCTGGGTTGTTCTAGAAAAGAGATTACGAAGAAGATAGAACGTCATAGAACACCTTCAACAGAATAAGTCCATAACTGAAATACGTGAAGAAATCTATTAAAGAAAAAAAAACTAAAAATTAAAGAGAGAGGAAGAAAACAAACCTGTGTGGAGTTTGAGAAGAGGCTGTGCTTGGAATTCGAGAGACTCAGGCTCAACATAAAAAAGGCAAAGCTTTAAAAAAAAAAAAAAACTAGAGGAAAGCAGAGACGAAGAGGAGAGCACCAAAAAATGCAAGCAACTGAAATGAACTGCTGGCTCAGAGATTTTTGAGGAAGGTGGGCTGAAAACTGAAAGTAACTGCTCCTTTCATGATGGGTCAGCGATTTCTGAGCTCTTTTTTATTTATTTTTTTATTGCGTTTTTACAATACTACCCTTGCCTACTTAAAATATAAATTTTCCATCAACTTTTATTTTTTTTGTTTCAGA
Source organism: Prunus avium (assembly GCF_965620075.1). Taxonomy (NCBI): domain Eukaryota; kingdom Viridiplantae; phylum Streptophyta; class Magnoliopsida; order Rosales; family Rosaceae; genus Prunus; species Prunus avium. The sequence continues at coordinate 13,009,934 of NC_142288.1, read as the reverse complement.
GGTGTTTCTGTCCAATTTGTTTTTTATTTTCTATATTAATAAAAAATTATTTACCTTTAAATAATTAAATTTTTTAAAGGCTTATTTATGTACATGCCCCATGTGTTTTCAAAGTTGTCTCAGATTACCACATGTGCTTTGAAACGTCTTAAAATACTCCCTACACTTGTGAAAACTGTCTCACGTTACCCGTTCCGTCAGTATTAAGAGACGTTCCGTTACGTGGTCTGAGCCCCACTTCTTTTAAATCGCTTAACAATGGAGAATAAGGGTTATTCAGTTTCAGAAAAGGGGAAATTGGGTGAGAATGAGAAATTGGGAGAAGAGGGCTAGGGTTTATGAAAATCTGAGGTGGGGTTCGATTTTGGGAAAGGGGGAAGGGGGGTTCCACAATTTGGGAGAAAAGGGGGAAGGGGGATTTCAAATGTGGAGGTTCAGTTGGTTCTTCTCTGTGTGAATACTGACTGAATTGAAGAAGAGATGGAAACAGGAGAAGCAAGGCATGCCCAATGGTGTCATTGTGGGAAGTTAGCACGAATGCAGACTTCGTGGACCACTTCAAACCCAGGACGGAGATTTCTAGTCTATCCAAAGTCAAAGGTAAGAATATTTAAGATCAAATTTTCAGTCATTGTTTTGGGCATCACAAATTGATAGTGTTCTTAATGATGAAATTTTCAGTCATTGATCAAATTGATGAAATTTTCAGTCATTCTTCTGGGTTGATATAGGGAAGTGGTGAAAAATGATGTAGGTTTTTTCAGTGGTTTGATGCAAAAGTGTGTGAGCTTCCAAAGTTTTTGATACCTAGTTTGTTGAGGAAGATTGATAGGGTGGAAAAGGGAAAATGCAAAGATTCGAGCAAAGTCACTACTACAAAAAAGGCAAAAGACGACGGAAATTCACCGTCGTGTATCGGGTTTTCAAACCGTCGTAAAATCGACCGACATCTTTTGCAAAGTAAAACCACGACGCGAAATCACCGTCGTTGTAATGACAAACAACGTCATGAACAAAAAAAAAACCGACGTCTGTATACTGAAAAATGAACCAAAAAATTGTCGTGGAAAAGAATAGACGACCTATTTTATACAAACTCCGTCGTTTAAATAAATACAATACGTCTTTAAATAAATTAAATCCGACGTTATTTAAACATACGACGTCCAATGTATTTATATAACCGTCGTGAAATACTTTTTCCACTTCGTTTTTTCCATTAATATTGACGTGGAAATAGCGGTTAGTGTACATCACCGTCGTTGTTCTAATAAACAACGTCATTACAAAAAAAAAAACTGACGTCTGTATACTGAAAAATGAGCCAAAAAATTGTCAAGGATAAGAATAGACGACCTATTTTATACAAACTCCGTCGTGTAAATAAATACAATACGTCTTTAAATAAATAAAATACGACGTTATTAAACTATACGACGTCGGGAATATTTATATAACCGTCGTGAAATGGTTTTTCCACTTCATTGTATATAAAATAAACGACGTGGAAAATATGTTAGGCTCATGACTTACGACATATTTATTTCTATAAACGTCGTCGTATTTTATATACAACGTCGTGATCATGTAAAAGACAGCCGTATTTCTCTATTTATATGTCGTCTTTACCAAAATAATAGTCGTCTAATATATCTGAGACGGCGAAGTTTTTCAGCCAATCGACGTGGAAAATATATGTAACGACATAAGAATAAAAAAAGAGACGTGGATATTTAATATAACGTTGTTTTTGTAAAAGAACGACGTCAAAATATCTTTTTACGTCGACAAATTTATCTCTGGATATCAAATTATGTCGTGAATTGTTTATTTTTTACTTCGTTTTTGATATAACAAGCGACGTGGTAAATTTTAAGACGCCGATTTTTGATTTGTTACGGACGAGTTCATGCTCTAAGACGTCGTCTTTTGTAACGTTCAGGTTCGATATCTGTCCTTTTAGACGTCGGTATTATGGTACTGGAGTCGTGTTATTTGTAATTACATGTCGGCTCTTTATGCTTCTCCGACGTGATATCGTTAATAACTGTTTCACAATACCGTCGTGTTTCTTCAATTTTACTTCGCTTTTAGACGTCGGTAAATTCAATGCCATCGTTGAATGCTCCAAAACGTCGTTTTTTATTGACAATTTTATGAAAACAGACGTCTGTTTTTCACAGTTTTATGAGGACCGTCGTTTTATAATACTGAACCAGTATTTTATGTACTGATTGTTTTGTGGCCAAAACCTGCATAATGAAAGTGAAGAAAACACATTACAATTTATTACAAAATTAATGTCATACAGTAGTGCTGTTTAGGGCATAAGTAATTTCATATATTACAAGAGCATCATTCAATCCATATATCTTCACACCCATCTCGAATATTTTGGCTACCAAACTCACCCACTAGTTCATCAAATGTGTCAACATTTGGCATCCCTCTAGTAAATGGCTCACACTCAATTCTCACATCACCTAAGACATCATCACCAATAACATCATTATATTCTCTATTAGGCGCTGATAACACTACCGACCAACCATGATGCATCGGGTCGTCAACAAAAAATACTTGCTTGACTTGAGAAGCCAAAACAAATTGGTCATTTCTATGTCCAATTTTACTCAAATCTACAAGGGTAAATCCAAGTTCGTCGACTACAAGGCCGGAAGTACTATCTATCCAATCACACCTAAAGACTGGGATTGTAAACTTTTGGTAGTCAAGGTCCCAAATTTCTTGAATGACACCATAAAAACCCATATTTGAGAGAATTGGGTTTTTATCCTTGGCACTAGCAACTTGCATGGTATGTGCAAGTAAATAAACTCCACTATTTTGAACTGTCTGCACATCATCTTGTGCCTTGATGTTAAATTTAACACCTTTAATAAGATAGCTCCTATATAATGGCACTGCCATGTTTGGACCAGCTTCTAGCCACCTTAAATTTTCTGATACCCCATGATTGCCTCCCTCATCAAGTTCACTTTGAACCTGCAAATTAATCATATCTTAATTCAATCTAACATAGAAAGAAGAAAATTAAAAGTCCAATATGTTATTGAATAACATATACCTTGAAGTGTAGCCATTGAATAAAAGTTCTATTGTGCTTATCTTGCAGCCACTTTGTTCTCTTTCTAAATTTTGGATAAGCGGCCTTAATGTGGATCATATGTTCCCTACATGACACGAAAAATTCAAGCATTACGGTCCCAATCAATTATTGCATACCTTAAATTTAACATAAGGAATAATTTAAAATGGAAACTTAAAGAATAAAACTCATACTCGATATAAGGTAGGACTTCCTCCGTATTCTCCAAGACATATAGATGTGCTTGGTTCAACAGGTCCCGATCAACTACGCTCACTGTGCAACCTGATAATGGCTTTGAAACTCCTATCTTCTGACTTGATGGCACTCCAATTGTACTAATATCAGATAAATGTTCAGTGCAAAATTCTACAGCTTCTTCAGCTATATAACGCTCCGCAATGCAACCTTCGGGATGAGTACGGTTCTGAACATACCCCTTTAGAACTTTCATATATCTTTCAAACGGATACATCCATCTAAAATATACTGGCCCACATAGACGAACTTCTCTGACAAGATGTACTACTAGATGAACCATGATATCGAAGAATGAAGGTGGAAAATATTTTTCAAGCAAACACAAAGTAACTACTACATCTTCTTCCAACTTATCTAGCTTGGAAACATCAACCGTCTTTGCACATATAGCATTGAAGAAGAAGCACAAACGAGTTATTGCATACCTTGCAGGCTTCTCCAAAACAGAACGAATTGCCACAGGGAGCAATTGTTGCATTAAGGTATGACAATCATGTGATTTAAGGCCAAGAAGTCTTGAATCTTGTAAAGATACAAGATTTTTTATATTTGAAGAATAACCTTCAGGGACCTTCATACCATAGAAAGAATTGCAAACCGCTCTCTTCTCTGCTCTTGACAAATTCCAAGGCCCTGGAGGCAAACGAGTACTTCTTTCTCCATACTCGGGTTGCAAATCAGTTTTGACCCCCATGTTCAATAAATCTAACCGAGCAGCAATCCCATCTTTATTTTTTCCAGGGATCTCCAACAATGTACCAATGATACTATCACAAACATTCTTCTCAATGATACTATCCAATACTCAAGATCAAAGAATTTTGACTTCTTCTTCCAACAAACTCTGTCACCATCATTTTCACCTCCACCTCCCCCTTTTTTCGAGCCCCATATGTAATTAATATCTTCAACCATATGCAGCACTTCTTCTCCCGTTAATGGCTCCAGAGGCGTGCCATATTCAGGTTTCCCATTAAAAGCTGCACGTTGCCTCCTATATGGATGATTGATTGGTAACCATTTTCTATGCCCAATGTAACAAATTTTGTGGCCATTTTTCAACCTGGGACTAGGTGTATCATCGCCGCATATTGGACAAGCTTTATATCCTTTAACAACACAACCAGATAAGTTTCCATAGGCGGGAAAATCATTAATGGTCCACAGTAATGCAGCTCTGAGTGTAAAGTATTCTCCTATGTGTGCATCATACACTCCTCTAATCCCATCCCACAAAGATTTTAAATCATCAATCAAAGGCTCCAAGTAGACGTCTATATCATTTCCGGGTTGTTTAGGACCGGAAATCAATAAAGTCAACATCATGAACTTTCGTTTCATGCACAGCCATGGTGGGAGATTATATGTAACTAAGATAACTGGCCAGCAACTATATCTGCTACTTAGAGTACTGTGGGGATTGAATCCATCAGATGAAAGAGCCAATCTCAAGTTTCTCGGCTCATTACCAAAATCGGGCCATTTATTATCAACAAGTTTTCAAGACGGGGAATCCGCCGGATGAGACATCTGACCGTCAATTGATTTTCTAGCAGCATGCCAAGTCAAATTCTTAGCTATCTCATGTGATTGAAACATCCTTTTAAACCTAGGAATTGGAGGAAAATACCACAACACCTTTGCTGCCACACCCTCTTTCAAGAATCCATCTTTGGTTTCCTTCCACCTTGAGATACCACAAGTAGGACAATTAGTTGAATCTTCATACTCCTTCCTATACAAGATGCAATCATTGGGGCATGCGTGGATTTTCTCATAACTCAGCCCCAATGCACACAAAGTCTTTTTTGCCTCATACATAGAGGCCGGTATTGTATTTCCTTCTGGAAGCAACTCGTCCTGAAGTATCAATAATTCTGTAAAACATACATCACTCATCCCATGTTTTGCCTTCAAATCATACAACTTCACTAATGCCGATAACTTGGTGTACTTTCTACAACCAGGGTACAATGGTTGATCTCCATCCCCAATCACATTAGCAAACTCATAAGGATCGGATCCAAAATCACCAAAATCATTATCATCCATCTCTATTTCTTTAGACACAAAACTGTACCTACTACGGTCATCATCTTCTTCAACATTTCTACTAGCATTAGTAGTTGGTTCCCAAGGTTCTCCATGAAATGTCCAATTCTTATAGCTTTGGTAAACTCCATTAAAGTATAAGTGATCCCTTATAATTCCAACCCCAAACAATTTCAAATTCGCACATTTAACACATGGACAACGGATATGCGTTGTAGTTAGAAGATTTTCTACAGAAAATTGCAAAAATGCTTCCACCCCTAACTCATATGCCTTCGATCTTCTATCCGAGTGCATCCATGACTTATCCATCTCCGACACTATATCCTATTATCTATAATAAGGTGAAAAGACAAGCAATGACTATCACTATAGCAGATTATATAAGGTTTTAATAGCAAATAATATAGTAAACAGACGACGGTTTTTAAACAACAACAGACGTATTACACATATATAGACGACGGGTTTTAAAAAAAACGTCGTCTAATGCTAGCAAGAAACAGACGCCAGCGAACTTGAACCACGACGGTAGTTAAACAATGCGTCGTGGTATATATTTACAAACGACGGTTTGTTAAAAAAAACCGTCGTCGTATGCATAAAAAGATATCGAAATCCCAGTTTATTTTCAAGAACCCAAAATATATTCAGAACACAACATATACATTAATTTTTATGTTGGGTATTAAGAACACGTATACTAAGCACGAAACCAACATATACTAAGCATGAAAACATTAAATCCATTCCCGATTCATAATAACAGAGAGTGATTAAAAGATCCGACAACATTATATCCATTCACGATTCATGAAAACATTAAACATTAAACACATTAACCCATACCGTCGACAACATTAAAAAATCACAAAACCCTTTACCACAGAACTGAATATCATTCAATGAATTTACAAACATGAGATTAGGGTTTGTACTTACAGGTAGGCAGAGCTCACAGATTATGGCCAACTTGGATTCGACGTTGTTGTAAACTTGGCCAACTTGGATTCGACGAAGAGCCCAACTTTGAATTAGAGTTGAAGTGAGAGAGCGGAGCGAAATGTTTTAAGTCACAGACTATGGCCAACTTGGTTAAGGGTTACAAGTATAAGAGTTAGAGCGAAATCTGAAAATTTTAGGTCAAGGTGAAATTTTTAGAAAGCGCGCTTTTTAAAAAACATCGACGGAAACAACAAAACAACCGTCGTTAAAAGTTCAACCTAAACATGACGCTTATTTAAAAAATGACGTCGTTGTAAATATCCTTACGACGCAAAACCAAACTACCGTCGTTAAACCCTAATAGACAAATATAACCTAAACCCTAAACCCTAATAAATAAAACCACAATTATATATATATTTAAAATAATAATAATTTCTCCAAAGGGATTAGGGTTTTATGTCCTAAAATATCTCGTCCATAAAACCCTAAACCCTAATCCCTTTTCTAAATTTATATAAACCCTAAACCCTAAACCATGAAAGGATAAGTGATGTTGTGACTCATGAAAACATTTCTCTTTTTGGTTTTAATTTTAAATTTGTATAACTCAAACTTAATTTTTTAAAGCTTAAGGGGGAAGAAAATATCTCAATGACTTCATAGGAGTTGACGTTGCATTTTTTGGATTTATTTTAAATTTATTATGAATATTTCGAATTAAATAGAATAAAATATTATTTTAAAAACCCACAAACCACGACGTTTTAAATTATAATAAACGACGTAATTTTTAAACAAACGTCGTTTAAAGTTAAAACCATGGCCATTTTTACACAGAAAACGACGTACAAACCATTTTCCACGACCTAAACGTGTATAATGTAATTAATACACGTCGGTATATTACAAAAAACGACGTGTTAAATAATATACCATGACGCGAGAGATTAATTTATCGACGTATTATTTTGGAGTATACTACGACGGTACCTACAACACTACTGTCGTGTTTATTTACCACGTCCTAAGTTCAAATTACCGTAGTATTTTTTCAATTTATACGTCTGCCTTCTCTGTAAACCGCCGTCTTATTTTTATAGCTTTTTAAAATTAATTAATTTTTCTTTTATTTTGGTAATATCTTTCTTAACACAAAACAAAATTTAATTCTCAATCCTCAACAACATTTTCATCTTAAAAGGCAAATCTCTTCGTGTTAAATATTGATCAATATTTACACAATATATGTACACAAATTTGGCAAATACATCGTGGTTTCTTTTCTGCCTTCACCCTCAGCTTGTTCTCATATGCAAGCTGGGCCCTCTCCTTCCTCTTGTTCTCAAGCTCCTGCACAGCCACAGATAAATATCTAATAATTTCAGAAAATCAAAATCAACAAAGTGTGAAAAGCTCACTCCTCGATTCCTGGTTACATTGTAGTCCCCTTTTCCACAGTGATCAACTTCAAAACTCCTGTGTAGCAAGGTGGAACCAGCCTTAGAACCTGTTGTGGGTTGTGCCTTTGGGGTGGGGAGAGTGGGGGCTGGGAAGAAGCTGGGAGTGGGCTTGAGGTTCAGAATGAATAGACTTTTCTCTGATTTGGGAGGAACCCACTACAGCCACCACCTGAGTGCGGCTGCAAACCCATGCAGGTTCTAAAGCTGGTTTCACCCTTGCTACACAGGAGGATTTAGCAAACCCATGCTTGGTCTTGTGAGGAATCATTCTGCAACCCTAATTGAAAACTGAGAGTTAAAAAACGCGTGAAAAAATCATATTTAAACAAAATATCGTAAATATCCACGTCGGTTCTAATATACATAGCGACGTCATATTTGACTAATCAACGTCAGTTTAGATAAACAAGAGCCGTCATAACTACATCGAAAATCCAAAAGTCATTTGGCGAGTATTAAAAAGAGAACGACGTCGTTTTTAGAACCCCAAAGTAACCACGTCGGTTTATTAAAATACACAGTCGTTCTGCAGTTGTGATAACTACATCAGTTATGAATTATTTACCGTCGTTATAACTTTATAATACGACGGTTTGAAAACCCTTTTACGTCGCTTTGTAAAAACTATGACGTTGTTATGTGTGTACAACGTCATTTTAAAGAAACCACGGTTTAGAAATGCGCCCTTCGATAATCATCGACGGAAAACAAAAAAATCGTCGTTAACAATATAAATAAACATGACGCTTATTACATCTATACCCTAAACCCTAAATCATAAAATATAAACCCTAAATTATATATATATATATATATATATATATATATATGTTTAAATAATTTTAGAAAATGGTTTATGGTTTTACTGCCTAATATATATTAACCATAAACCTTAAACCCCAAAAATAAACCTTTATCCCCCTAAACCCTAAACCCTAAACCATTAAAGTATAAGTGATGTTGTGACTCATTAAAGCATTTTTCTTTTTTGTGGTAATTTTAAATTTGTATAACTCAAACTTAATTTTTTAAAGCTTAAGGGGGAAGAAAATATCTCAATGACTTCATAGGAGTTGACGTTGCATTTTTTGGATTTATTTTAAATTTATTATGAATATTTCGAATTAAATAGAATAAAAATATTATTTTAAAAACCCACAAACCACGTCGGCGTTAATAAATTAACGACGTTTTAAATTATAATAAACGACGTAATTTTTAAACAAACGTCGTTTAAAGTTAAAACCATGACCATTTTTACACAGAAAATGACGTACAAACCATTTTCCACGACCTCAACTATTAACTTCTCGCCGTCTATAATCAAGAAAACAACGTCGTCTATAGAACCAACAACGTTGTTTGAAAAACCTTTTACGTCGCTTTTTAAACCTGTGACGTTGTTATGTGTGTACAACGTCTTTTTAAAAAACTACGGTTTTTCACAACATGAAAACCTCAACAAATTTGGTTCAGCATGATCTTTGGTTTTTCACAACATGAAAACCTCAACAAATTTACAGGGAGGTTGACGGTGCATTTTTTGGTTATATTTTAAATTTATTATGAATATTTTGAATTTTGATAGTTATAAAGACGACGGTATTCTATATAATTATGTCGTTGCAAGTGCGTTTACACGTCGTTCACACAATTTCCGTTTTTTAAAAATAATGAAAACCTATTTGAAATTCATAGGGAAAAAAAGAATGTTTAAGAATGTTTATGTCTAATTCTAACCAATTTTGTACAAAAACTTGTCTAATTCTAACAAAATTTGTACATTTTATAAAAATGTTTAAGTATGCTAAAATTCCTCTACTCCATATGAACACAAACAAACTCTGCCAATTCTTTCCTAACTTCTTCAATGGCAGCTTGGGGGTATGACGCTTGATCCTTTCCCTTGGCAAACTGCAGTCCATAAACAAAGATTAATCTCACAGACGACGCTATTTTTAATTTACCGACGTAGTATATATATTAAACGACGGTATTTTTAATTTACCGTTGTTGATAATATAAAAACCCACATAAAAATAAATCTGAAAATTTTCTTCTTACCATCTTCTCAAATTCCAGGGAAGTATCCTTTATGATATCTCTCATAAAGCGCATGACATAATACCCGCATTCTACGCTGCTTGGTTGCTTTGGAGTGCCGGGCAGAGTTTTCCAAAGAGTTGCTTTACGGCCTACTCTGCCTATATGTGAATTATACATTTTTAAAGCACTGTTCACTATGTTTTTCCCCTCCTCATCCACAACTCGATTGCCAGGCAGTGGATCCAGAAAATAGACGGTCTCCTTCTTTGCTCTCACAATGATCAAGACCCAATGACGGCTGCACAAAATAAATATAAAGGTTAAATAGTTTTATATGCAGAGCAAACAAAATACTGTTTTTGGTTTGGAGACTAACCCTGGATTGTAAGGCATCAGGAAAATCTGTTCACCATCTGTTTTTTGAAGTCGACTGAATACGATACGTGATCTTTCATTTAATGAACCAGCGTCGGCACTAACTAGGGCAGGGTCTATAAAGCCAACCATATTTACCATATTTGCAGCTTTCAAATGATCAAATAGGCACCTAAATATATGAATTGAAACCATGAGTGTTTTTTTTTTTCAACATAAAGGCGAGTGTCAAATGAATATAAAAATAAGGACAAACCTCATATATACTGCAACTACAGTAGCCCCAATTTCCTCCATGCCAGCAAATTGGGTAATATCTTCATGCAAGACGAAGGTATTACGATCTATGCCAAACACCTCCTTCTCAATTGTAAAGGTGATAGCCTTCTGCTGAGGCTTTAGTGTCGATTCCACATAACTACAAAGGGATTGTAAAGAAGATGGCAACTCCAGCTTTGAATAATCTGGTACTTCAGTATCCTGTTTGAAGAAATAAAGCATGATAAAGTGACGTGGTAAATAAATAAATACGACGGTTTAAATAACAAACCGTCGTCTGAAATTAAGTTATACGACGGGGAAAAAAATACCGTCGTAATGAATACTTTATTACGTCGTTTAAATAAAACCGACGTCTAATTCAAATGCAAAATTCACAATTAATGAATTTACCTTTTCAATTTGCTTTTCTCCAACACTGGATTGCTGTTTTAATAAATAAAGAGAGATATATATATAAGAAAGCTTGTACAACAATTTAAACATTCAATTAAATAAAAACTACCGTGGAAATTTAAAACAAACGACGGTTTAAAGAAAATATAGACGTTTGAAAATTGGAAAACAAATGAAAAAGGCAAAGTTATGAGAATTTACCTTTTCATCTTTCTTTTCCTCTATATTTTCTACTATCTTTTCTACTTCCCCGGATTTCTGTTATAAGAAATAAAGAAATATATATGACATTGTACAAAAAGTAAAAAATTAAATTAAACTGTCGTGGTACTTAATAACAGACGACTGTATGTAATAATTACAGACGTGTAAAATTCATTAAACGACGTTAAATAAAGAATTACGACGGTAATGAGAATTGAAAAAAAAAATGAAAAAGGCTAAGTTATGAGAATTTACCTATTCAACTATCTCAAGTATCTTTCCTTCTACTCTCTTTTCTACTTCCCTGGAAACCTGTTTTAAGAAATAAAGAAATATATAAATGATATTGTACAAAAATTAAAAACAAATAAATAAACCGTCGTGGTAAACGTTAACAGAAGACGGTATAATAATTACAGACGTCTAAATAACATCAAACGTCGGTTTAATAAAAAATGCGTCGTGGTATAACTTTAACACGACGGTAAATATAAACAGAGAAATAGAGAATTCAAAGTTCAAAACGTTACCATTTCTTCATGCTTTTCCCCATTCTTGGCAGTATCCTCCTCAAATTGAAAGGCTCTAACATCAAGTGCCCCAGAGCAGCTTGCTTTGTCCGACATTGGATTTTTGGGACTTTGCCCTTGGATTTGGGACATTGTATTCAGTTTCAGCACGCTTGGATCAAAATTGGGGATGTATTTGGAAAGCTGACTCAGCAAATTTTCCCTCTCAGCTTCTACCAATTGCTTGGTCCTAGCCTCCATCTTTAACCTCTCTTCCCTTGATCTAGCCTCCATTTTCAAAGTCTCTTCTTGAAGGACAAGTCTTACACTTTCCTTCAATTGATCGGCAAACTTTACCTTCTGTTGTCTAGGTAAATTGAAGTATTGCTTAGGGGAAATCCCAGCCCCTACCCCTCTAACTCTTCCTGGATGCTCGGGACCCAAAGCCAATGTCAAAACATCATTGGTTCCTGACAGAGAAAGAGTGCCTTCAGGGACTTTCTTTTGCAAATCATCCTAACAAAAAGACATAATAAAAAGTCAGAATAAGGAAACAAACGACGGTATTTATAAAAATATCGACGTAATATAATATTAAAAATATCGACGTAATATAATATTTCACACGACTCAATAACATAACAACCAACGTAATATAATATTTCAGACGACGCTACCTAAATACCGACGTTATTAAGATATTAACACGACGTCAATAATAAACCACCGACGTCTTATGATATAATTACAAAAAACAGAGTAGTGATTCCAGATTCAGACCTTTAACGACGCATTTTAAAATATTTCGACGTAGTAATATTTTTCACACGACGTAAAAATATAACAGCAGACGTAATAAATTTTTTAAAACAGAGTGAGTAGGCTTACAATTAATTTTGCTTTCTCTGCAGACTTTGGATCCGGGATGTTACCATGTTTGTCTTCTCTAGCTTTTTTTCATAAGGTAGATTGATCAATATCTACCCCAGGCATGATTTCCTTCAATTGCTCCTTAAAACCAACATATCCTTTTCGAGACAATCGATGATTGTACTCAAGTTTCTCCCTCCTCTGTGATTGTACCCCACGCACAGCCTCAAATTTTTCAGATAACCTTGAAGCTACAAAGGCATCCCATTGAGCTTTCTCTATGAATTTGTATGTTTCAGGGGGTTGCCTTAATTTCTCATTCTCCTTGATGAATGGAAGGATATGAACCCTCGTTAGTGTAGACTTGAAATCCTTCCATTTCTTGGCGGCAGAAGATAGCACCATTTGCTTGCCCCCTTGACCAACCACAAAAGCCATGTCAACGGCTTCCCAAATCTGCTCTTTTATATCCTTGGATATTTGAGCCCATTTCTTGACCAACCACAATCGACGTAATAATAAATTTTCACGACGGTAATTAACCACCGACGTGATAAAATATTACAACGACGTCAATAATAAAAAACCGACGTCTTATAATATAATCAAAAACAGAGTATTAAATACTACAACGACGTTAATAATAAAAATTCGCCGTGGTATGAAAATAAAACGACGTAAATATTAATATACCGTCGTCTATACCACAAAACCAAATTAAGAAAAACGTAAAATATTTTCAACAGAAAAATAATTAAAAAGATTTTCGAAACAAAAACCATTGTTCAGAGAAATCAAACATGCGATGAATATATCCTTAAAAATCAAATACAAAAAAAGAATATCATTTTAAAAAACAACGAAGAACACTTTCACACGACGCTAGGGTGACTGATGAACCGTCGTGGTCTATATATCTAACCACGTAAATAACAAGCCACCGTCGTCTTATTTAGTTGAAGTAAAAGAACCAGAGTAGTGTTCAAACTTGGAAACTTTCCGTCTTTGTCTGTAAATTTTATCAAACTTGGAAAGAAAAAATGTAAAAAGATTTAAAAAAACGAACATGATATGCGCATGCAAAACAGGAACAAAAATCCTTCTACAAATGCTTACCCTTTGCTTGCAATGAAAGCTTTCTCCTGGAGTTTGGTGTTTCAGTTCAGAGATGAAGACGAAGAGGAGAGGAAGACGAAAAGTTTTCTCTCGGAGATAAGCTTGAAAGTTTGAAACAGTTCTTTGAAAATGAAAAATGAGAGAAGCTTGAAAGTTTTTCTCGGGTTTGGAAACAGTGCAAGTATGGGTCAGTAAGGCGAAAAGTTTAAAATAATAAAAAACCGTTTCATAAAGACGACGCTATTAATAGTATGCGCCCTAGTATGAAACATTATACGGCGCTAGTGTTAACACTGCCCTATAATATTACTTTACACGACCCTATGTTTTAATGAAACGACGTTGTTAAATCAAATTACACGACGCATTTTTCTTCAAAAAGATGAATCGTCATTTTCCAATTTACCCAACGACCTTATATTCAATAATAACCACGTCGTTTTAATTACTCATACCGACGTGTAAGTTTTTTAATTACACAATAAATTAATTTTCCAAAAAATTACAACGTCGTTTTTATATAGCGTCGTTGTTAATTTATTTATACGTCTATATTTAATTTTAAACGACGTTTATGTTATCTTATAAACGTCGATAATCTAAAAAAACCGACGTGGTATATAAGATTTTTTTATAAATATTGGGTTTTCTGTCTTTCTGTCGTCTTCATTTTTCAATTAGGGTTTCAACTTTTTCTCACCCCTCTCTGTCACCCAAAACATCCTTCACAACCTTCTCCACTCTGTCACCCAAAACATCCTTCACAACCTTGCAGAGTCCCTCAAACTTCTCCTTCAACTCTTCCTTCTTCTTTGCCTCGTCTTCACTCTCATCAAGCTTGAGACCCTCCTTGGCGGCTGAGACAAGCTTCTTGCCCTCAAACTCCTTGTGAGAGTAATTGGCACATCATCCACTTCTAAAACATTGCCTTTGTTCATTCTGGTTCGATTATGATGAGGAACAATGGTAAAAAACGAATAATGGTTCGATTATGATGAGGAACAGAGTTCATTCTGGTAATGATAGACGAATAATGGTAAAAAATTTGTACGTCGTTAATTTAACAAACCATCGTGGTTAGTGAAATTATGCAACGGTAGAGTTATGGATACCGTCGTAGTATAGTATAATTAAAAAGTCGATAAATTTATATTTACAGTCGTGGTAACTTAATTTAAATCGGCGATTTTTTTTTGTAATTAACCGTCATAGATTCCTTTGAATTTATGCGTCGCTGACTAAGAAAATTGGGTCGTGTTTATTAATTAATTAACACGGCGTCTTATTTTTATATCGTCGTCTTTACTTTCTACGGCGGTGATTTCATAGATGCAGTCGTTGTTTTTAGGTTCATATTTTAACTCTGAAAAATACCTTTGTAATAAGACGATGCTTTTTTAATTTGGTGCGTCGTGGTTTAAAAATATCTATACGTGTACCGGTTTTTTAGGTGTGTAAAGTATGTTTCTACGACGGGTTTATATTACCGTCGTCTTTTAAAAAACAACGACGGTTTTTTGATCTATCGTCGTTGTTTACTGGTCGTCTGTTGCCCTTTTTGTAGTAGTGTCAAGAATATTGTGGGCTGCTTTGTTGCTTTCCTGGTTAGTGGTGTTTGCCATGAAGATGAATTAGGAGGAATTATGAGGAATTAAGAGTAATATGTTTCGTAATTTGGTGGGTGTAATGTGATTGAGAAGCCTGGGCTACTTAGGACCAATAGTAGTAGTTCAGTAAGCAATGTACTTTAAGACCAGTAGACCAATAGCAGTAGTTTAGTGGATGTAATGTAATGTAATTTGGTGGGAAAACAATGTAATTTGTTTTGAGTTTTATCAGTAAGCAATAATTCATTGTAATTTGTTTTGAGTTTTAAGTTTTCTTTGTGCTGTGATATGAATGGAAACCAGTAACAGGTTACAACCATATCTTGTTCATTGGATATCAAATAGTGACATACAGATAAGCATCACACCAAAAACAGGTTACAACCATATCTTGTTCATTAGATATCAAATGGTGACATACTGATAAGCATCACACCAAAAATAGGTTACAACCATATCTTGTTCATTGGATACCAAAACAGGTTACAAAAACAAGTTACTCATAAGCATATCTTGTTCATTGGATATCAAATGGTGACATACTGATAAGCATCACACCAAAAATAGGTTACAACCATATCTTGTTCATTGGATACCAAAACAGGTTACAAAAACAAGTTACTCATAAGCATATCTTGTTCATGCCATATCAAATGGTTACATCTCAATAGCTTATCAATACAAGCACTACACCAAAAACAGGTTCCAACTATCACATTACAAATCAAATGGTCAATTACATCTAAGTACCTGATTCAAAAACCTTGACAGACATGAAAGCCTAATAAAACCAACCATCACAGACATCAAAGTGTTACCAAACCAACAACCCAATTGCAACCATGAAGACATTAAAGTCTTACAAAACAAACCAATTGCAGAATCTATAATTCCACAACATTCAAACCATTCTTCCATGAAACCATAATTCAAAAAGAGTTTATCCTAATTCAAAAACAGGTTGTTGCAAAAGTTCAACATCATCACATCTAAGGATGAAAAAAAGGATATTTGACAAAATGTGTAAAACAGGCCCTAGGCTCTAAAAGCCTACAGAGGGGGGGGGGGGGGGGGTGAAGTAGGCTATAAGGTAATAACCTATCTTTTTAAACTTTAAGACACATGCACAACCATGATGTTTAATTACTTAGTATCTGCAGTGAGTAAATGGAATTGACTGCATGAAACTGGATTGATACAGATGACACCACGTATTAGTACAAACAGAAACCCTTGTGATTTTGGATCAATACAGTGCAACGCCGTATCGATCCATGTTAGAGTACTGATGTCATTTGAACACGATGCAGCAAGTACAACTAATGACAACATGAATATAAACATACACAAAGATTTGTTAACCCAGAAATCCAACAATGGGGAAAACTGGGAGACCAAGCCAGTAAGAGAATCCACTATCAATGAGAAGTACAAGATACAAAGGGAGTTGAGCTGTATGGGGGACTTTTTCTTCCAGCAGCTACAAATGGGCTGGGCTGCCGTAAAGAGCGAACTGATGAAATTATCCCCCTGTATCTGAGTTCGAAGATCAAGCTCCAAGAATGTTTCGAAAGGATAGTAGAACCTTAGGAAACACCCTGATTATCTTCACCAACAGAAATAACAATCGCTTACAAATAGACTCTTAGCTTGGCATGAGAAGCTTGTGGTATGGAAGCAAAGTAGTCATGAGTTTAGCACTTAAAGAGAGAAAGCTGTGAGATTCTAGGAGAAAAAGAGATGTCAAGGTAAGGGACGAAGGGATTGTAAAGGGGGTTAGTTGAGAAGAGTGAGAAGGAGACAAGGAGAGGGCAATGAATGGCTTAAGTGATTTTCCAGTAGCTTAACAAAGGTTCTGTCAAGCGTTGGAACAGTCTGCCAAGAGAGACAAATTGGGGAGAAGGGTGAATAGAGCATGAATTTGCTGGGTTTTGTAGGTGAGAGAGGAAGCTTGATCTCCAGATGTGGGTTGGTTTTGATGGGTAGAAGATGACCCCTTTTATAGCCGCTGGAAGCCATCCTTTCCCATGAAACCCTAATGGTTTCTATCTAATTTGGCCAAGCTTTATCCTTCCTTTCTCCTCCCTTCCTTTGACTTATCTTATTCTGGTAAAACCCCTCTGCCCAATCTCACAAAATCAGGGATTTTTAGAAGCTTAATGCTCTTCCCGCAGTCGCCTTAGTGGAGGACTCCCATTTTCAATGATCTTTCTTCCTTTTTTTCTCCCATTTTCCATGGCTAGATCTGATGGGGAGAAAGAAATGGGTATGCATGCTGGTTTGAAAGGTGCCTTCCTTCCTAGCGATCTGCACGCCAATTACCCCTTGGTTCCTTGAATGTTTTTTGCTTGAAACTTGTTCCTTCCCATGTGCTGAAGCCTCCTAGTAGCTCTATGCACGTGGTCATCCAAGCTCCCTTCGTGACTTTGTTCTCCAGCCAAGTGTTGAGGCTTTTGCTGCCTCTTATTCTAATTGTATGGGTCTCTTAAGACAACAGTATGATTTATCAAATAAATGGGTTAACCTTATCAAGTGTTGGGCCATTTTGGTTAAAGTAATGGGCTATTCTGGTTGGGCTATTTTGGTTGAGCAATGGGCTACTTTCTCCCTTGTGCATACCCACGTTTGGGCCTAAGAAATGGACTTGAGTCCCAAGGCTCCCAAGCGACCCGGGACTTCCATTTCTCGACCCACCAATGGGCCTCATGACAACTTATTACCATCCATACCACAACCTACTCAAGCAAGCCCTGGGCATTTGAGTGGCTTGGGCCCACTTAGGCTTGTAGCGTGGTTGGGTGTGAAATAATAATTTCCCACTTGGCATGGCATGTCACTTGGCATGCTTTAATTTTATCGTCCTTAAAGAGGGACACGATGCTTGATTAGCGTGGGCTTGTAAAGCCGGTGTATTTTATTACCTTATCTTAGCTCCTAGCATGACAAATTTTTTACTTAGCATGGCACGTGGACTGTGGGTTGCGTATGGCGGGCTTTCGTGCGCTCCAATTCGTGCCTTTTCTTAATAAGGTGCCTTATCGGGCCAGGAATTTATTTGGGCCCAACCCTGGATTTTTTGGGCCTCAACAAGCTCCATATACACTCAGTAGGCAGCTAACTATCTAACCTTCTAGCAAAGCACAATATTAGCTCATCTACACACAATAGGCAACTAACTATCTAACCTTCCAGAAAAGCACAATCTTTACTTCTCAGCATCAAGTTCTCTTCCAGTCTTTGCATTATCATTCAATTCCAATTGCAACAGACAAATCTTCATGGTTTGCAACAGCACCAAGCTCCAAGTTGCAGAAAGTATAATGATATGAAGTGAGTTGTGGTTTCATATTTTCATCTTTCTTAATCACAAAGAATGATTAAGCTAGACAAATGAAACCAAGTGTTGTGATGATTAAACTAGAAGTAATGAACTTGAAGCATATAGTTTAAATCAACATAACAACAATGAAACAAAAGACTCAGCCGAAGTCAATGTGAATATACTTGGAGGAATTTTATGTGTATGCAATCACACTCATACTCTCAAGTAATTAACAACATATGAAACAATAAAATAGTTTTTGAATGCTCAAGAGCAAATTAAAATTATTTCAAAAAACTAGAACCAGGTCTGCATTTAAGATGCAGATATTCAATTTTTACATGACTAGCATGATTGGTTCTTGAGGAACTTAGAAACGGTTCTTCAAAGGATAAGAAATGAGATGCAGTACTGTTTCAAAATGAAGTCCTCTGAAACTCTAGCCAAATGAGATAGAATATATAGACGCTTTGATCAAGACATGTTTGAAAGAGAATAACTAAAAGTGATCTCAAGGTGGGCGGTTTCAAGAAGAATAAAAGAAATAAAATAGTTTTAAAAATCTTCTTGACACAAGTTATTCAAACAAAGCACACAAGGCAAGGGTTAAAGATAAATAATAGTAAAATGTCATGTGTTTTGTGAGTTGGAACAAATGAAGGAGCTGCAAGGTTTGACCACAAATATTCAACACAGCCATAGAGATATTTGTCTTTAGGTGAACGGCTCAAGAAGAATAAAGAGGAACACAGGCTGTTACAGCCGTTGAAATAGAGAGCCCATGTTTTGTTAGAAACATCATGTAGAAAAATAACATAAAGACTTTCCTTCAGAAAACTAGTTTCAAGAAAACAAATATAAGATAGTAATATGTTGTTTTCAAGAATACTAAAAGAGAGAATGGAAGGTCGGTTGAAGGATGGAGCATTGACTCCACAAGGAATAAAAGAAGCCCATGTGCAAGATAATATAAAGACTTCTTTGGAGAAAACTAGTTTCAAGAAAGAAATAATATATTATAATAATTAATAAGTTGTGGTCACATCAACGTGGGGTAACTTCATCCAAGACTCGTGCTTTTGAAAACCAATTTTAAGAAGTTTAATTGACACCATAAGATATTTAAGAAGTCTTCATCGTTGAAATCAAGAGTTGAAGATATTTTAATAAAATATTAATTGATACAGCTCGAAGTGGATTGAAATAAAAAATGTAGGATTGATACAGAATAAAGCAGAACAAGTTTTTAAAGGTTGTATCAATCCCTGTATATCAATCCATGTGTATGAATGCAAAGTGAAAGAAGGATTAAAACAGACTAGGAAGGAGTGATACATAATGAAACAGAAAACAAATTTAAGGCTTGTATCAATCCTGTGTATTAACCCATGTGAATGTATGCAATGAATTTAAGTTTGGATTGCAAAGATGACGCTTTTGAATCTAGCATGTGCATTCAAACAGACTTAAACCAATACCTATACCTTAGCAAAATACATTGGCTTTGTCATAAGAGAAGAGCCAAAATATAATCCTTACAAAATAGCTCATTTGTTGATCTTTCATCATCCTCCTACGTTGTTGTACTCGAGATAGTTTGGCAGATTGAGATGAATCACATGTTTGAGAAGCCTGGGCTGCTTGAGATGGTTGGGATTGAGAAGCCTGGGCTACTTGAGATGCCTGGGATTGAGAAGGCCATTGGGAACCACTTGCCTGTTTTCTTTGCCTTAGTTGCATACTTTGTTGTCCGCTACTTTGCTCTTTACCATCTCTCCTTCTTACCTAAAACAAATAATAATTAGGTAGGCATGATATAAAAATCTGAATGGTGAATACATAATTCAAACCGTGGCACTTACTGGAAGTTTTTCCTTGGCAACTTTCCTCTTCCTAGTAGGCTTTATGTTGGGATTTCTAGGTTCCTAATAAGCAAAGTCATCAAGTCAGAAACCATATCAAATGGATTTAAATGTAAAGCAATTTTGGATAATGACACATACCTTACAACTAATTTGATTATGCCATTCTCCATCACAATTGCCACACTTTAAAGGAATGCCATATCTAGGAAGCTTATATGGATTAGCAGGTTGTTTAGGGTCATCAAAAGCTTGTTTTCTTGTCTTCTTAGGCCTACCAGGCTGCTTGTGGTATTTTAGAGGGAGTAACGAAGGTAAATTAATCTTCGTCCATTGATCTTGGTTAGTCATGAGCATAATCATTGGTTCATAGGCTTTCAAATAAGCCTCTTTCTTGTACACTGCATCACAAAAGTCCTCTGGATTCCCATGAAACCAACTTATTGAAGCACAAGCATGCAAACATAGTATTCCATTCAAATCCCAGGCATGACATGAACAAGAGTGGGCATTCAAATCAACAGCAAAGTTATGGCCACTATGGTGCATTACTTCAAACCTATTCCGTCCAGCAGCCTTAGGAATGCACCACTGAGCTTTTCCTTTGTTTTTCTCTAATATCTTTCTAATTCTTGGCCCAACTTGTCCATGCCATTTCTCACACAAAACCTTTCTTCAGCCATCAACAACATTATATACAACCGAATTCTTTCTAGCATAGTCAAAATAGGCTTGTCTCTGGCATCCATTATGCTACGGTTGAATGCCTCACATAGGTTGTTCATAAGCATGTCACACTTGGAAATACTCTTGAAATGTGCAGGTTTAGACAACTCCAACATTTTTCTCATCTCTGCATCAAACCATTGCACTGTTGTGGCCCTAGCAATTGCTTCCATTTGATGTTTCAAAGCAAGACCTCTATGCTCCAAATAGAAGTTTCCATACAGATGTTTCAAACAATGTCTGTGCTCTGCATGAGGTAATAGAGCATCCACAACATATATTAAACCTTTTTGCTTGCCAGTCATAAATAAATAACTATGGCTATTCCTAATATTCAGATCACCACTCAATAATTCTAAAAACCACAGCCACGTTGAATTGCTCTCAATCTCTACATATGCATAGGCAAGTGGAAACATTCCGTTGTTTGCATCAACTCCCATTGCAGAAAGCACTTGCCTAGGGTGAGGCCCTTTGACATGACACCCATCCAAGCAAACTACATGCCTACAACCATCTAAAAACCCATTCTTGCAGGCTGCAAGACAGATGTAAATCCTCTGAAACCGTGGCCTATTACCTTCCATTTTAAATTTAATGATAACTATACTTCCCACATTTCTCGTTCTTAACTCATGACAATAATTCCACAATACTTCATATTGTTTACTGTAAGACCCCTCTACAATGTCAACTGTCATGGCTCTTGCTATGTATACTGTTGCTCTAGATGGTCTGTAACCATAGTCTTGGTGAACTTGCTCTGCAAAAGAAGAAGCAGTCTAATTTGGATTGAGCCTTAATTGCCCGGAATATCTTTCAGCCAACCAACTAGCAGTGGCATGTATATTTTTACTCCCCTTACTACAAACATGTGTAGGATTAAAGGTTTTCACCTGCAGGTAAGTGCTACCACTAACACTTGAAGCATGGATAACAAAAGGACAACCCTCTTCACATACTACTCTTATTTTGTTATGGTCATTATTCATAAATATCAACTCCCTTCCACAATTAATAGAGTATATCCTCACAGCTTTTCTAAACATCTCAGCAGTTGCAAACTTTGAACCCACTTCGAATCCTGGGTTTGCCATATCAATTTCAGGTATGAAATCTAAACATCTCAGCAGTTGCAAATTTTGGCATTCTATTCCTCTTCCTTCTTAGTTCATCTAGTACTTCATCTTCACTTGAAGAGCTACTTGGGCAGGTAAGTATAGGTGACTCTTCTCTACTGTCTGACTCATCATTTTCCTCTGTATTAGGATCATTGTCAATACAAGTATGATCCACATAACCTTCAAACCACTTATCATCCTTCTTCAATAAGTCAATCTCTTCATCACTTTGTGCTTAGTCACTGTCTTCAAAGTCTGGATCACTGCTATCATCATCCTCAGAACAAGAATATTCTGGATCACTGCTACCATTCTCCACTTGGCTTGAAGTCAGGCTCACTGCTTTCAAGTACAAAACTATCATCCTGATATTGCTTTTAGGTACCGTGCTCATACAAGCTAAAAGCGTACTATCTGATACTATTTGAATGAGTTTACTAGTTCCAAACTCTTCACCATAAAAACTCACATCATACCCATCATCATATCTCAGATCTTTAGCCATTCCAAATAGCTCTAATATGGACATATAGTCAACCTCACAATAATCAAATCAATTGACTTCACCACCCAAATAAGACCATTGATTGTCCCTTCCATTTTAAACTAGTTTACCTTCATGGAAAAACTTAAATGTAACAACCTCGTCAGCATCTTTATCTATGTAAGAGGTATGAGGAAGATTCACTTAACAAACCGATAAAGGTAACAAAGACAAAACAAGGACCACACAAGGACAATACAAGGAACACACAAGGACTACACAAGGAACACACAAGGACCACACCAGGACCAGCACAGAGTAAAAAAGTATACACAAAAACAAAAAAGAAACTCCAGCAACACACAAGGACCAGACAAGGAACACATAAGGACCACATAATGACCACACCAGGACCATCACATAGTCAAAAAGTATACAAAAGAACAAAAAAAACTCCAACAACAGTTCAATGCACATGCCAAAATCAAGAAAAACGAGTCAGAATTGGTCCACTTACATATGGGTTGACAACCTCCAGATTCTCTAAGCACCACCATCTTCGCACTTTCTAGCTTTAAAGTCCAATGCCAAATAGTGATTTCTTCTTCGGATTCTCCCAAAATCGAACCCCACCTCAGATTTTCATAAACCATAGCCCTCTTCTCCCAATTTCCTCTTCTCACCCAATTTCCCAATTTCTGAAACTGAATAACCCTTATTCTCCATTGTTAAGCAATTTAAAAGAAGTGGGGCCCACACCACGTAACGGAATGTCTCTTAATACTGATAGAACAGGTAACATGACAGTTTTTAAAAGTGTAGGGGGTATTTTGAGACGTTTCAAAGCATATGTGGTAATCTGAGACAACTTTGAAAGCACATGGGCATGTACATAAATTATATAAAATAATAAAATAAAATAAATTGAAAAACCAAAAAAACCTACCCAACAACAACATCCCCAAGCCGCCCCATCCCTCCCCCCCAGTTCCCACGACGCCCCTGGCCTCTGAACCAAACCCACCCGCCTTCTCTGCTGCCCCTCTCTCTCTCTCTCTCTCTCTCTCTCTCTCTCTCTCTCTCTCTCTCTCACCAAACCCAGCAGCAACCTCTCTCTGAGCTCTCACCACCCACGACTCCTCTCTTTATTCCGACCCGCCGCCGCCACTAACGACCTCAACCACCTCAATCTCCACTGCCAAACAACTTCTCTCTTACTCTCTCTGTTCTCTTTTAGTCCAGAGGTAAATATATATATATATATATGTATTTTCAGTTTTGTATTACTTTTTTGGTAGAGATTTTCTATTTAAACCCCACACCTCTCTCAGTTCACCCCATGTTCTAAGTTCACCCCATCTTTTAATTTAAATTTTCACAATTTCTAAGAAAACCCCATTATCTTCCCAAACTACCCTTAAATACACCTCAAACTAAAAAAAAAAAAAAAAAAAAAAAAAGATTTTCTATTTAAACCCCACAATTTTCTTTGGTCCCAGCAAAAAAAAAAACACAAACAAATAGAACCCTAAACCTAAAATTTAATACTTTCTAGAGAAAGAGAACAACTTTACCTCTCTCCAAGAACTGTAAATGGAATTCCAACACTTTGGTATTGTTGAGTTGATAATAAACAAGCCTTTCCATCAACTCCCACGCATATTTAAAAAGGTTGGCTCGTTAATTTTCTATGTCTTTAAAAGAGAAGAGTAATCTGACAATAGGATGTAGAGAAGTTTGTATTTTTCTAAAACTTAATATGAAGAGTGGTGGGGTGTATGTATGAATGTACTAGGGTTAATTATTAAGTTGGATGATCTTTTTGTCTTTTTACACAATAATAAAACTTACAGCTTAATGATTTAGGTATTGAGGTGAACAAAGAGAAGTGCGGGGTTTAAATAGAAAATCTCTTTTTGGTATCATATTTATTTGATTACTAGAAGAAATAACCTCAGATATATATATTTTTTTATATTTTGAATTATTTGTTTTTCTATAAGAAGCAAGCAGGCGCAGCTCTCTCTCTCTAACCTTTGAGTCAGTGGCTCCATGGCGTACGAACTTAAGTCGACCTCCATCAATGGTGTCAAGATGTACAGCTTTGCTTCCCAGCAACGCTCTCTCGCCACCTGGCTTGACCCTAAGAAGCGTCGAGCGCTTCGCAAAGATCAAAGTACAACCCTCTTCTTCGCTAATTTCTTCCAGTTAGTTAATTTTGTTGTAATGTAGATAACTTTTGTTATTTTATTTATGATTTTGTCGACTTTACAGTAACTTCATGTGAATTTATTTCTGATTTTGAGGACTTTCGCTTGAATCTTCGCTTAAACCCTAGACTGATATCAACTTGCACTGCTACTGGGATACTTTGATTCTTCTCATTCTAGGTTTTGGGTGCTAATCATTAGGGTGGAATCTGTTAGTATAAATTGCATGCTACAGAGCAATACAATGTTCTTTAAAAAAAAATATTTGCTTGAGTTCTGAAGTATACTTTCCCAATAAAACTTATTTAAGGGAATGCATCATAACGTATGCTTAATTTCTATGACTGATAATTTAAGAGTTAGTCTGAGGTGGAAATATGTTTTCAAAATCATTTCAAGCTGACACAAAACTTTTTGGCATCAATTTCATCTAATGGGAGGTCTGTCTTCATTGTTTATTTGTCAGATTATATGCAAAGGGTGGACTTGATCCAGGACCTGAGATTTGAAACTGCAACTACTAAAATCAAGGCAACTCCTGACGGGGAGTTCCTAATTGCAGCAGGTGCCTTTAAGCTTTACTTTATGTTGTGTGTGGTATGGTAATTTTATTTTCACAATAAAAAGGGAATTCTACATAAAATGTCTATTTGTGTGTCATGGGTGTACTCGTATAGAGTAAAAACATTTGAACTTGTACCCACTGTGATTTTTACTATTGAAATTCAGGTATTTACCCACCGCAAATCAAAGTTTATGAGCTGAGGGAACTTTCACTCAAGTTTGAAAGGCACTTGGATTCAGAGATAATTGATTTTGAGGTAGTTCAGTTTCACCATTTCAATTCATTTCTGATGTAACATGATATTTGAAATATTTATTGATGGTCCATGGCTGATTTGTGTTCAGCGTCTGCCGGGTTTTTCAGTATTTTATCTGTGAAGTTGCTCCTCTCTAAATAATTTTCATATTTTTGAATTTTCGGTTACAATCGTTAATGCACGCTCTTGCTTGCAATTACTTCTTTTTTTTCTTTTTCACTTACCCTTATCGCTTGCAATTTCAGTTAGTCTTTCTTGTAAAGTAAGGATAAGAGCATTTCTAAGGAATGTGATGAAGTCGAAAAAAAAGTTTAATAGTTAATAAATCTTACAAGAGTTTTATTTTTATTAATTAGCAAAGAAAAATGCAATTGCACACCCTTTTTTCCCCCCTTGTTCCAGTATAGTTTCCTTCTGAATGGTACTGTTTTCTCCTTCCAAAATCCAAAATTTGTTCAAGTTTTGTAGTTGGTTTATAACTTAAATGCCAATATTATAATTTGGATATCATCATTTCATGTTTGCTCCTTAAAGGTGCCAATGTTATGCTGTATTTTCAATATGTTCTCATGGAACTTAAAATATTACTCACTCAACTTTTTATTACACATTCAGGTTTTGGCTGGTGATTATTCAAAGCTTGCGTTTTTATGTGCTGATCGTTCTGTTTATATACATGCAAAATATGGAAAACATTACAGTGTGCGAATTCCAAGGTTAATCTTTATACTTTTATGTTAATGGCTCATGAATGGAAATAGTGTTTAAACCATGTGGTTGCTTTATTAAATTTTGAACTCTATGTTTCATTATGTACTGTGGTTACTCTTTTCTATTTCTGTTCCTTTTGGCTGTTTTGTAATATTGGGTTGTTTGGTTGGAAAGTATACAGACGGATATTTGAGGATGTGAGGGGCGATGTGGCGGTTTATTTGTTGGAGAGGATTTGTTTTTGGGCATCTCTTTGGGTATTCGTGTCATCGGAGTTTTAGGAGAGCTTATTTTCTGTTATTTTTTTCCTAGATTGGAACACTGTTGTTTCTGAATGCCTTCGGTTGTTGTATTGGATTCATTTTCCTATAAAAACAAAGACAAAACAAGAGGGAAAATTGGATACAGAATGAGTAACTTTATGCATGTGTGTGTAGATATATATATCAAAGGGGAGTTTACATCTGCTTGCCTGCGTGTGTAAATGTATTTTTGAATCGTTCAACCTATAATACACCACAAAATGGCAGCGCCCTTTATTGTATCAATAAAAATATGAAATGATGTTGTTTTCACACATTTATTATTTACAAATGGGCCCGCAATAATTCAGAATCTTCTCCCTTTTGGGACGTCATGTTTCCACCATCTCTATCATTGAATGAGTTGATAGAATCACCAACCCATTAAAAAACCACCAACCTCTTAGAAATGTGGAAAGGTACGTAACTAAATACATAACCTGGAGTGGCACTATATCTCTTTTCTGAATTCTGTTTTCTATTTTTTCTTGAGTATTTGTTGACCCTCTCTCTCTCTAATCAAATCATATTTTTCCCCTTTTAATGTTACCCATGTTAAGAGTTTTCATTAAATTGTTTTCTAAAACTACATTTCACCAATACAGTAATGAAATACTTGAGCAACTACATTACTTTAGAACTAAAGTTTAGTACATCTAGCATTTACCCGAGTCGCTTTTGTTTTAGCCCTCTTTTGCAATGTATGAATTAAACTTTTATCCTTACATTTAGAAAATTTATTTCTGTTACATAAAAAGATAAAATAACTTCATAATTTATTCACAATTATAATTATCTTTATAATTTAAAAGATAGTCAAGATTGTATAACTTGTGTAATTTAGATTCAATTTTATCTAGTTTGTAATTTAGATTAATACTTGTACAATGCATGGGTTGTAGCTTGAATAAGTTTGATATTCTTTCTGCAATGAGTTTATTGAACTTGTGCATACAGAATGGGAAGGGACATTGTGTACGATTGCTGGTCTTGTGACTTGCTTTGTGCTGCCTCTTCCCCAGAATTGTACAGGATTAATCTGGAACAGGTTTTATTGCTTAACTGGAATTTTCTATTTAATCTCCTTTAATTCATAGGTATGTTGATAATGATTTTGACTTGTTTGCAGGGGCGGTTTCTCTCTTCGCTGAGCACACAATCAGCGGCACTAAATGTAGTTTCTCGGAGGTTGCTTGTTGATCTTTTTTTAGTAGTTTAGTTTCTTTTGCTTCTTTAGTTGTCAGATTATGTAGGATTTCATTATATTTGGTAATTTTTGGTTAATTATCTAAGCATAAGGAGATTTGCTTTTAAATTTCAGCAAGCTTCACGGTCTAGTTGCTTGTGGTGGTGAGGATGGTGCTGTGGAATGTTTTGACTTGAGGACGAAATCCTCGGTTGGTAGGATTAATGCTGTGGCACCAGCTGGTGACATTGACCAGGTAACAGTCCTTTGATCTATTTGTTTTGAGTAAATATTCGTTAATGAAGACAGGAAGAAGTCTAATTGGTTGCCACAATGTACTCAATGTCATGGATTAAGATGTGTGGAAGAATTATGGCATGTGTCTATTGTGGTTGTAACATGGTGGGGCCATGACACAAATGCCAATTTGTTTCCTATGCTTTTGAAAGATGTAACTATGGGTATGTTTGGTAGTATGGTTTTACAAGTTCGGGCAGATATCACGCTGACCAACCTTGTTGATTTTGATGTACTTGAAACTGTAGAGTTATACCCCAAAAAAAAAAAAAAAAAAGGAACTCACCAATCCAAACCAATGACCATCAGTTTGAATTGGTTTTGTATCTTGGTTTTAGATGGTAAAAAAAGAATCTTTCAGTTTTGTTCTATTTCACCTAGAAAACAGCAGACTTTTTTTTTTTATATATATATTCATGAAAATTTCAAAAAGACAGTGTTATCAATCACATTGCTCCAATTAAAGTTTAATTCAAAACTAGTGCAAATCCAAGACTTTTAGACTACATAATGTCAATGTTTAACCACAAGGCTTTGTTGTGGTTACGGTGAAAATGAGGGCCTCAACCTTCTTAGCATCAGTTTTCCTCTTTCATTTTTTATATTGTCTCAATTGTTCCTTATCTTTTTTGAAAATGGAAATAAAAGAAGTGGGTTGAATGATCTGGCTGGTTCATCAGTTCAGTCACAGATGAATGTCAGGGGAACAAAGTTGTATGTGGGATTCCTGTGAATGATGATCCTTTCTCATCAACTATTAATCTGACACGATTTTCCTTAATCTGGCCGCCTCCTGGATTTGCAGGAGGTCACTGCATTGGAGTTTGATGAAAAAACGGGTTTTCTAATGGCTGTCGGAAGCAGTGCAGGGAAGGTATGATGTCATTTTTCTTTTTGCTAGTAAAAGAATCTGTAATTTGTATATTTTTAATTTGCTGATATAGCTGTGATCTCATTTTAGTTATGTGTGTTATCAGAACTAGGCACCATATTTTTTTATTGTCAACCATGCAATAATTGTAGTTTTGTCAATTTTTGATGTTTAATTTTAGAGAATTCTCTTGGATTATACACTTGATAGGTACCGTATATCTGTATCTGCATGCTTAGATTTTACACTTAACAAGCATAAAAATGTTTGAGACAGCCACTTGTTTTCCATGATGGATACATAGAGGGTCAAAATTTAAGATACTTGACAGGCTCAATTAAGCTAGTGGCTAATGGAAGGGTGACAAATACTTTTTGAAGTGAAAAATGAAACTGCCAGCCAACTTGGGAGCTAATCAAAATTGTTTGTCAAATTATCAAAAATTTTGCAGACTTTACTCTTATGGAGAAGTCATGTGAATTGTCTTCTTTATGTCAATGAGGGGGGAATTTTAATTGTCGTATTTACGTCCCACTGTTACTGGCACCTTAGTGCGTAATCATTTGTCCAAATAGAAATGGTCTTAACGTGATGGGGGGATGATTTTCCCTTGGCTACAATATTATTAATGAAGGTGGAAACAAGGTTTTTTAAGATATCTAATATGAAAAAAAAGGTAATCAAGATAATAGATAACTGGGATCAACCATCAGGTAGGTGGTGGTAGGTGGTGATTTACATGGTACATTTCGTGATGCAGTAGATTACAGGTTTATGGTCATTTTGTGGAGATTGACTGGGTGCCTTGTTGGAGGATGTGGTGATAAAAAAACCCCTTTGGGGTATAGTCTCATGAACTTATGACTGAAGAAAAGATAGAGGGATGAGGACTAGGATATATGGATCTCTCTGGGCAATAAAATGTTGTGAATGTAGGCTACACAGATCTGATTCAAGGGCTTGGAGATTGAATGAACAGGGACTTTCTCTTGGAAATTCCGTTTTTAGATATCTTTGTTAGGGATGACAGTCTCAATTTGTGTTCCAGAGTTATAAATGGTCATTTACTGTTATTTGAAATGTTACATATATAATTGTAACTATCCAAAAGTTCTTTGAGAGCTGCAGTATCACCGTATCATATTGTACCGCGAATCCCGTACCCGTATCCGTGCAATATAGGTTTGGCACAATCACTTCTTTCACCTTCAGTTGTAGTCTTGAATAGAGCCTCTGTCAAGAATATATCAGAGCTGTGCCCAATCTTTCAAAAAGAATGTAGCTCTGTCAATTACATTTTAGTTGCTATTGATTGAATCTACATCCTTTTACTATTCCGTGCATAGAAATATAATTTTAATCGTGTCATTGAACTTGCAGGTACTCATTTATGACTTGCGCTCATCACATCCTATACAGGTTAAGGATCACATGTGAGCGACTTCCTTATAACTTACATGTGAATTTCTTATTATGTGGTTTTTCTGGTTGAGCACGATGAGGGAGTCTGTTTTGCCTTTTATAACTTTCTGGTTGTTGAGAATACTGTCATTGGTTTATAGGTATGGCAGCCCGATATTAGACATTAAGTGGCATCAAACTCTTAATTCTGAGGCGCCAAAGTTAATGACCACTGATAATCACATTGTTAGAATATGGGATCCTGACACGGTAAGACATTATATTTGAGAAGACAATTTTTTTTTGGAAAACAATTGTTTTCTTTGATGATTGGATATTAGAATTCTGTATTTATAAATAAATATATGTTGCATTTTCCCTTTGTTGCAGGGTGAAGGCATGACCAGCATTGAGCCAACAGCTGGAACAATTAATGATATATTTGCATTTCCTGGGAGTGGATTAATGATGCTGGCTCTAGACTGCAGTCAGATTCCATCTTATTTCATCCCTGATCTTGGACCTGCACCCAATTGGTGTTCTACACTCCAAAACCTTACTGTGGGTTTTCAGATGTTATTTACTTCTTTCGTATATGGATTTAGTTTCATTTTGTGTGAGGTCTTCAGTTATAGTGCTAATGTTTGACTTCTTTCTACAGGAAGAGCTAGAGGAGGGTGGACAGACAACCATCTATGATGATTTCAAATTTTTGACAAAAGAAGACCTTGAGAGGTTGAAGTTGACTGGTCTCATTGGGACCAATCTCCTTAGAGCCTACATGCATGGGTTTTTTATTGATTATCGGTTGTATAAAAAGGTTAGGCTGCCTTCCTTTGTATGTATAATTATTTTTATGAAGGGTGCAATGGCTGTTTCGTGAAACAAAATAATCCGTATCATCCAGTTTAGAATGGTTGGATTGGTTTCAGAAAGCGGAGAACAATAATCTGTATTAGGCTTTTTACCTTTATTTTATAATTACTTTTCTCTCGCCCTTTCAAGACTCTTATCTGTTTCTATTGTTTTGTGGTTTTTTTGTTGGTATAATTGTTTTTTGAAATGTATGGTTTTGGCCGTTTTAGGATTTAGTGAGTTCTCGGGCTTGCTGTTTTAGGATTTAGTGAGTTCTTGGGTGTGTTTATTAAGTTGTCTGTCTTGAAAGATGAATATCTTCATAGTCAAAGATGATGTTTTCCGTGCTCGAGTATGGTATTTGTTCGATTGCTTCTGATTATTATACAAAGTTTGCTGCTTTATTTGATAGTATTTACATTCTGGCAGGCAAAAGATTTGGCAGAGCCATTTGATTATGCTGAATACATTCAACAACGTAAAGGAGAGAAGCTAGAGAAAGAACTTGCACAGCGAATTACGGTTAATTATTTTCATCTACATTATTTATTATTTATTTGTTCAATTACTCTGCATTTATCACTACGTGCAGCTCTTAAGAAATTTCCGTTATGGCCCAGGCAATTGCAATAAAGTGAATGAGGATTTGTGAGCCTGGATGTTCTAGTTTCTTCAATTCCCCATATTATTTGCATATGCGTATATGTATATATTTATTTTGAGGCAGGGTGGTTTTCGAATAATTGTTGGAAAACTTGGTATTCTCCTCAAAATAGTTTAACTAGGCATGAGTTGTGTTCTGCCACTTCACCCTATACATTGTAAACATATCTTCTCTCATTTTTCTCAATCTTAACATCCACACACTTTATGAAAAATACTCATATATATATATATTGAGCCCTACAAGGGTGTCCCTCAAATAAGCTTATTTGAGGGATCTTTCAACTGAAGCTATACAGTTATTGTCTCATTATTGTTCGACCAGAGCAAATTTTGACCCTTATCTGCTCCCTTTTTCAGTTTTATTTTTGGTTCAGTTTCCAGAAAATCTGAATTTACGACTCTAGTTATCCTTGGAGCACCTAAAGATATCTCTGAATACTTTTAAATCCGAATTAATCCCTAAGTTATTTTCCTGTACAAAATTTTAACCATCCATGTAGAGCATGCTCCTTTGCTTTGAGGTGCTCTCATAAATTTTAAAGAGAACTGACCCTTTTGTATTTCAATGCAATATGAGTGGGATTCAACTGTTAAATTTCGGTGGTTTTGAATCTCCTTTAGGAGATTGCAGGATTGTAGAGTGAATTATATGGCTATGGACTTTAGTTTGTGGTAGATTTATGTCATGTCAGATTATCTTCTTGAGACTGATTACTATATCTCTTATATGTTGTACTTTTCTTTGCTACAGATTAAGAGGAAATTGCCCAAGGTCAATCGGACTCTTGCAAAGAGTATTCTTGATAATGAAGATGCAGAGAATGAAATTAAAGATGCTGATAGCAACGAGACTAAGAAGCTGTCAAAGAAAAAGAAGGCACTTGGTAGTGAAATTCTCAAGGACGAGCGATTCGGAAATATGTTTGAAAATAAGGTATGAAAATCTAAACCTTTGGCTCCTGTAAGAAAAGGGCGACAATTTCACCCAAAAATTTGTTCAAGTAGTTCACCATCCCTTTCTATAAATTTTAATTAAAAAAAAGATGAAATAAACCCAAAAGAATTCTTCATCCCTCTCCTCCCCTCCCCCTTCCACCTCCTTTGCCTCCCTTTCCTCCCTTCTGTCTCCTTTCCCTGGTAATGGCCTCTTTTTACCCAACTCTTCTCTAAAGAGTTCGTTCATTTATGTGATTATAGCATGAAATCCGCTGGATGTTTGTTGAGCTTATTACTAGTTACAACATAAAGAGCCTATGCATTTAAGTGTAAGTAATGTCTTCTGTTGGTGGTCTGATTTTAAAAGAAAAAAATGCATCTTCCCCAATGCCTCCATTATTGAAGCCAGTCATCTCCATCCGACACCTATCCTTGTCCCCAATACTTTCATGTTCTTGAGTATTATCAGAAGATTCTAAGGGTCTCGAAACTCCCAAGTGACATTGATGGAACCTGTCATCCTTTCTGGTTGTTGAATGGGTCACCCATCAGTGGACTGATTCATTTCTGTTCTTACCTCGCCATGTGTTCTTCCCATCCCTTCCAATGCTTTCAATGGCATGGTGGATGTGAGGCATTTTGTTACCTCACAGCCGAGTAAATCTCAAGTCATTGATGTGTAAGCTGTTTGACACTTAAAATATTTTGAATATAAATGTATAAATATATTTAACAAATATAAGAGGACCACTGTTCCAAGTGCAGAATGTGCAAAAATGCATTGGCTGACTTGATGGTCAATCGGCAACCACATTTTTTTGTGAGGGTATATGAACTGGAGATTCCTCATTATGTCACTTTCCCCCAGTTTTGGTAGGAGTTTCTTGTCGCATAATGCATCCATAACTTGTATGTCCGTCATGTAACTCTAGTTCCCTTCATAGCTGATATTGACGGCTAAAGTGCTTTGCTAGGTAAAACTTTTTTTGCTTGGATTGTTGTCCATGGTAGAGTTAAAATACTTGCAAGTCCTACAATGGAAAAAGGGCTTGCATCTGTCTCTTATTCGCCATTGGTGCAACATGTGTAAAGTGCAAGCGAAGTACTGATCACATTTTTTCCTTCCAAGTTCTATGCGTTGAGACTGTTGAGACTGTTTTATAAGCTCTTTAGGTAGCTAGATTGAGTTGGGTGGTTCCTCTTCTTGTGACTATTCATGGAGGGGTTTGGTGGAGGGAAGAACACAAAGGTTTTGTAGTGTTAAAGAAATTCTGCTGGGTTTTTTGGTTGGGAACGAACAGTTCAATTTTCAGGAGTAAAGAAGGGAAGGCAATAGACTACTTGTATGTGACTATGGCCAGATTGTGGGCCTGACTTTATGCTTCCGCGTCTTTTGAAGTGAGAGACTTTTCTTTCTTCCTTCTGAATTAGGAAACAGCTGTGACTGTTTTGGTTGTGTTGCATTATGGCTTGCTTGGCTGGCTGGTTGTTTTGCTGGTTAGCTCATTGTTTTTCAGGCTTCCGCTGCTTAAACTGTTTCATTGCTTTTTAGTTTAGTGGACTGCGGGGTCATTTTCTGTATTAGCTCCATTTCTGTTTATTACATCTTATTAGTTTCCTACAAAATGAAAATAAATAAATAAATAATGAGAAGTCGGGGCTGAATCATGTTTTATTTTTTTTTGGGTTGAACAGTTTTTTTATAATGATTCGTTTTTGTGATTTGTGTTCAGGATTATCAAATTGATGAGTTTTCACAAGAGTATGTGGCTTTACACCCTATGCCTTCTAAGAAGCAACCATCGTTGGTGGATGAACATTTCAGACCTGCCATGGAGGATGAAGATCAGAACTTAAGTGATTCTGATGCCTCCGCAACATCTTTGTCATCAGAGGAACCTGGCCATGAAAAGAGTAAAGTGAGAAAGAAAGGACGAACTCCAAGGTGAAGATTTCTGGTTCCTTTTTCGACACTCATTGTCCTGTTTATTTATCTGTTACAACTTACATTATTTCCATGTCCCTGAGTTTTTGTGGTAGTTCAAGTATCTCCCTCTTATTTTTAGAAGTTATACTATCCTGTCCCGTATAAGGAGATTTCACAATACATTTAGTGTCGAGGGAAATTTCACTTCAGGAGTGGGTTTCGATCATACAAGTGTTTGCTTTTGGGGTAGAAATATCAGTTGATCTGTAGAAGTTTTCTGAGTGTCCATGACAACAAGATTAAAGTTATTGGTTTGCCTGATAAACATTTTGAGCTCAGTTACCAGTGTAGGAGTCTAAAAGACAAAAAATGTGAACATAAGACAATACAGAACTGTATTAAAGAAAATTGTATGTTCTCTATGAGAGGGGAGGTCAGTGTAATTCCGGAAAATAGAATATTGAAAACAGAAGGGATGTCTGGGAATTTTGAATAAAACGTCTGGGAATTTTGAATAAAACCTTAGGAGGTCAGCATAATTTACTCTGATCAATTAGTGGATCTGTCAGACATGAGCAACTTTTGCTAGATTTGGTGATTTGAACTCCAACCTGATTTGTCTATTTTCCGGTGAACTGTTGCTATGTAATTCTGCGTATTTATTTATAGAGTTTTGATTCAAATCTTGAAATGTCTGTTGGAGCTTAAAACTCTAAATCTGAGTTACTAAATATCTGTTTATTGAAATCCTATTAGATTGTATGAAGTCAAGGATGAGCGGCATGCAGAAGCATTCTTAAATCGTGAGTCATTTGCAAAGGAGGAATTACTCCCATTGGGCGAGAGGGTAGCTGCTCTCAGAGATGATCGGCAGGTTTCTGCTATCCCAAGTGATGTTAAGCTGGGACCCGGAGGTTCACGTGAGATTTCCTTTAGAGCTAGAAGCTCCGCTAAGTACAAAGAGGACGAGGAGGATGAAGAAGCACAGCGTGGAAAGAGGAGGGGAGTTCAATCGTTAGGACTAAAACAAAATAGTAACGGATTCGGAAGTCGAGGGAGAGGAGGCAGGGGAGGTAGAGGAGGCAGAGGAGGAGGGAGAGGCGGCAGAGGGAGAGGAGGGCATCGTGGGAGAGGTAGAAGTGGTGGCTGGTAAATTATTTCCAATCCGTGTACGCATGA
This sequence comes from Prunus avium, assembly GCF_965620075.1. Lineage (NCBI taxonomy): Eukaryota > Viridiplantae > Streptophyta > Magnoliopsida > Rosales > Rosaceae > Prunus > Prunus avium. The sequence goes on along the minus strand of NC_142288.1, from coordinate 12,973,825 downwards.
CAGTTCAACCAAAGATGTTTTCAATACAGAGCGATAGTCGAGTGCATTTAAACAACTTAATGATCCAGGGGAGGATTTATGTTGAGTTGCGCCATTTTTGTTGTCGTTCTTTTTAACCAGCCTTTATACAGAGTGACGTTCTCATTTTTGTTGAGATAGTAAATTGAGATTAGGGGAAGCTCCAACGAGGTACAACGGCTATTTAGCGTCTTGCAGAATGCAGAGGAAATGAAGCGGTATATTGGAATTGTATTTTATATTATATTATCAACTTAACTTATTCAAAATATTGTAAACTGATAGTGGGCAACAGAACTGACGTTAACCTGAACTTGGAATTGGGTTATAGTTCTTTTCTGTTTATCATTTCAACTAGTCCTTTTGTGACCAGGGAAAACAATGGTCACCTACTGTTAGATTTAATCCAACGGTGACTTCTGATTAGTGCCTCAATATAAGAAAATTAATGCCCCTAAAACAATTAAGGGGATGTTTGGTATTGTATTCAAGTAAGGGATTCAAAGATTTTTATTTTTCTTAAACACAAGGAGTTTTAAAATTCTTTCTTTAAGATTCCTTTTTGGTATTCTATTTGAATACAAAACTTTTAAAGTCAAAAACATAATTAGCCAAAATAATATGAGTTTTTCTGTGTAAACCTCGCACTTCTCTCTATTCATCCCAATACTTAAATCATTAAGCTGTTAAGTTTTATTATTGTGTAAAAAGACAAAAAAGGTTATCAAATTAAATACTTAACCCTAGTACATCCATACACACATTCCACCACTCTTCATATTAAGTTTTAGAAAAATACAAACTCCTCTACATCTTATTGCCAGATTATTCTTCTCTTCTAAAGACGTAAAACGTTGAGGAGCCTACCTCTTTAAAAGCTGCGTGGGAGCTAATGGAAAGGCTTGTTAATTGCTTGGCTATAATGATCTTATTCTCTTTCCTTTGTTTCATAAATACTACAAATATTGTTTAATAATTTAAGTATTGGAGTGAACGAAGAAAAGTGTGGGGTTTAAATATAAAAACTTTTTATTTTTTCTAATGGGTGTGTGATCGGTTCATAATTGTATATCATTTTGTACCCTTCTAGCTTATGATTTGGTTATGTTTTTGAGTTAAACTTGTACTTTTAATCCTTTTTGTGTTTATCTTTCAGCTTTAGGGAACAATGATGGCTTTGGATAGGAAATGATGCAATCCATGCATGTTAAAGCCTGATTTGGATAAAGGGAAGAAGAGCTTAAAGACAAACTCATTTTGGCTACAGCCCCCTGCCAGTCCAGTTTCGTAGGTCATATGTCAAGCCTTGTTTCAGCAACCTACATAGCTCGAATGAGGCCACTTTCTTCATGAAAGTTGTTCCAATTGGTGTGTACTATAACATATCCAAAATTCAGCCCCATTGGATAAATCTGGAGTCCGTTACCTAGCAAACACAGAACCATGCTCAGGATGGATCTTATCAGCGCGGAAAATGAGTTAGCAATTTGTTTCGGCCTTAACTTCTTCCTCCGACCTTGGATTGGCCCAAATAACATATGGCTGGAAAGAAGACATTCTGAACTTCAATTTCGAGTGCTTAAAGTCCTAATTTGATTAAGAGAAGCCCAAGTTGTAAGCCCTTGAAGTTGCTGGTCATGCTGACCTCAACATGTGCTGGTTGGATGCTTGGTCATGGTGAGCTAGGTATGAGCTATCATTTCTGGTTGGAAGCTTGGTCATGGTGACATGAAGATGAGCTAGGGCTGCTGGTGGGATCTATTGGTGAAGTGCATCAACCAATTCAAGATTTTCTAATACAAGTGCATCACCCAATTTAGATTTTCTAATACAAGTGCATCAACCATTTCAGATTTTATAAAACAAGTGTTGTATGCATTAGCCATATTGAATTCAGAATTTCACTTCCCCTAGGCCTATAAATAGGGAAGTTCTCTAAGCTTGTAAACACACCCCAAGGGGGGAGCTCTCAAACACTTCTCTAGAGCTCCCTTCCCTTCTCTCCCTCAAATTCTCTTAGTTTTCCTTTCTAGTTCTCAATTGATTGTAACAAAAATCCTTTTACTAAATTTTCCTTTAAGTCTTTCCAAGTTCTACTTTAATTTTCATTGTTATGTAAATTCTTTTCTTTAGTTTCCAAGTTTCAATTATGGCTTTTGTTCTTATTCATTATGCTTATAAGTTAATATGCTAGTTTGAATGATTGATCACCATTTAGGCTTGCATGTTAGCTATCTTGGTTTGAATTAAGAGTATACACCATGCTTTAATTCGAATTGAACTATGAATAGGAAGAGTATGTATGGACATTCGACAACAGGGATTAGATACATGCTTGGTTGTTTAAATTGTTCTTCTATGCTTAATGGGTTCCTAATGCTTAATTTTAGGTTAGACAACAAATGATCAAATTAGGGAATTAGGAACACAAGGTTATGACCACACACCATGGCTTAATCATACTTTAGCTAGAATCAATCCATTAATCTAATTGAACTTGGGAACTTATTTGCTTGAGTTACTTTCTAATTTTCTTTCTTCCTTCTTTCATGTTCTTTGTTTTTGTTTTTGTTTTGTGTAGGGAAACTAAATTGGATCATTCAATCACCAATCCTCGTGGGATCGACCTCGCACTTACATATGCTATACTACCAAACGGCTCGTGCACTTGCGAGTATCACAAGTTGAGGATGCAACTGAATCCATTTTGGTGCAGCTGTATCGACACAACAGTGTGTATTTAAGGGTAGTTTGGGAAGATGGTGGGATTTTCTTAGAAATTGTGAAAATTTGAATTAAAAGTTGGGGTGAACAAAGAGAAGTGTGGAGTTTAAATAGAAAAACTCAATAATCTTCTGTTGGTAGGCCCAATTAAAAAAAAAAAAATATATATCTTCTTTTTTTTTTTTTTTTTTTTTCTTCTGGAAATAGTTTTCAAGTTGCACACCAAATAATAGGGTTCTACATCGGTTCGAAACTAATACAATTTAGTCCATTTGCATCTGATCCAATATAAATTGGATTGTAATTTTTTCAATCCGATCCAATCATATTAGATGCTTAAATCAAATCCGATCCTATCCAATTGATATGGGATTGGATTGGATTGGATTGGATTGGATGATCGGTTTTGATACTGAAAAAAGACAATAATGAAATATTAAACATTTGTTCTTAGGTTTAATCTAATCGAACATACTAGTAAACGTAAATGAAAAATATAAATGAAAAACTATATTAAAAAAATGTTTTGATTATATAACATATTAAACATAACTTCATTAAATGACTTAAAATATTCATAACTTTTTCAACTACAAATACCTAGAAGAGCATAATAAGAATAAAACTAACCAAATTGGATTTAATTGGATTCTCATAAGCAAATCCGTCATCCAATCCAATCATGTCAGTTTTGAAAATTACAGATCCAATCCAATCCACCAAATCATCAAAACCGAATGAAATTGAATTGGATTAGATTGGATTGAATCGGTCGGTTTGGAAGGATTGGATAAAACATGAATTTTAGAACTCTTTATTTTTAAGAAAAATAAAAAAAATTTGAATTCCCAACTTCAGTAGGATACCAAACAAGTTTAATACCTAACCATGCCGATCTCTCACCGTCGCTCATGTCTGCCCTTTCATTGTCCAAAAAAGCCTTCCTCCTCTACTGAAGAGCTATGTTAATATGAAGTAATAGTTTTTGTCTTCTTAATTTTTTGGTTTTATGTTTCCTAATTTCCTTTCCCACAAGGTACAAAACTACTTGGGTTTTCAGTAATGATATTGACATCATCGAAATGTGTAAAATTGAAAAAACAAAAAACAAAACAATGATTCTGTTCTTGCCATATCCTGGAAAACTGTTGAGGCAACCATAATAAATTTGAAAAAGGAAATTGTGAAAATTGTACAACACAGTAAAGGATTCCTTGCCAAGTGGAGTACAAGAAATCAGGAAAGGAGATTATTTAAAGAAAAACTAAATCGCTACTTGAAGATAAATTTATGGCTTTAGTTGAAGAATGGAAAACCCAAAGGAAATTTGTTCATGCCTAAATTTGGTTCAACAACAAGATGATCTCTTCGACATCGAGGTTGACAATATTTCCAAATAAACTTGGCATGACCAAGCAGGTGGTCCCTTAGAACGAGTTTTAATGCTTAGGGATTGCAACTTGTAAATAGAGATTAAGCGAAAACATGCAATCACGCGACACGAGAGATTTACGTGGTTTACTCATAATCGGGATACGTCCAAGGGGTGTTGGGTATTTGCACTATGGAATGAAGAAAGTGTTGTGCGGAAGCGTCACCCAATACATGCAAAACTATGAGTGCAAACAAATGCAACAATAGGCAAGAAACAAAGAGAGCAAATCAAACAACAAGAACACCAAGATTTATATGGTTTGGCTTTATAGGCCTACGTCCAGTTTGAAGGCGACGGTGCAAATCACGATAATCAAATTAGCGCAATACAAAGTGTTTTCACCCAAGAAAATCCAAACCCGAAATATACCCAAGCTTACACACTTAAGAATAGAAGACAAATGACAAAAGGAACCTTTAACAAATTTGCGAGACAGTTTGTTCTCACACCAATCAGCAACCAATGTCTTCTTCTCTTCCAAATAGGAGCAGCAATACCCCAACAATATTTCTCTCTATCTCTCTAAAAGTGCAGACTACTCAAAGTGTTTCAAAGTTTCTCAGTTTTTCGATAACCCACAACATGGCCTTTTTTCTCCTCCTTGGGTTGCTACCCAGGGCGTGTCCAACATACTACACAAGTCAGACCATACATTTAAGTTAGAATGGCTTCTCCAACAAGCCAATGCTTCAAGGTGACGTGCCCAAGTAAATAACCATATGCTCAATTTGAGCCAACAAGTCTAACAATCTCCATCTTGGATCAAATTGTGCCAAGCATTCGAAATATTACTCCCAATTGTCGCCTCCCAATCCCCCTAAGAGGCAATTAACAAATTTTACAAATGCCAATCAAGTCTAAGCAATGCTTAAACTTGAGCAAATCAACTGGCTTTGTCAACATATCTGTAGGATTATCAACTGTTCCAAATTTATGAAGAAGACTATCTCCCTCATCCACAATCTCATGAACAAAATGAAACCTCACGTCACTGTGTTTCGTACGTGCATAATGAACTTGATTCTTTGCTAAATGAATTGCACTATGACTGTCACAATGAACATCCACATGGTCATGTGGAACCCCCAAGTCATCAATCAACCCTTGAAGCCAAATAGCTTCCTTAATAGCCTCTGTTACAGCCATGTATTCCACCTCAGTAGTAGACAAAGCAACCGTAGATTGCAAAGTCGACCTCCAACTCACTGGTCCTCCAGCAAGAGTGAATAGAAAACATGTAGTGGACCTACACTTGTCCAAATCACCTGCGTAATTAGAGTCCACATATCCAACCACACCTAGAATATATTGTAGAATCCATTTCACAGCTTGCCATTATCCTTTTCCAGGATTATGTATATATCTACTCACAATACTAACAGCTTGTGAAATATCAAGCTTAGTAACACCATAGCATACATCAAACTACCAACAACGCTCGCATATAGAATTTGAGCCATGTAACGAATCTCCTCTTTAGTGCTTGGAGACATAAAAGCATTAAGTTTGAAATGAAAGGCAAGATCTATACTAACTGGTTTAGATTTGTCATTCATCCCAAAACGATGTAGTACCTTCTTCAAATACTACTTTTGACACACTAATCTTGTCATTTGATCTATCGCTTTCAATCTCCATACCTGGTATCTTATGAGCTTCTCCCAATCCAAGTCCTTCATCTCAAATTTATTACTCAATTGAGTCTTCAATCTTTCAATCTCCACTTTGCTCTGACATGCTATAAGCATATCATCAACATATAAAAGTAATTAGATGAAGGTTCCATCTTGTAGCTTGCAAAAATAAACACAACGGTTATATTGGTTTCTAGTGTACTTCAGCCTAATCATAAACTGATCAAATCGCTTATACCATTGTCTTGGAGACTGCTTCAAACCATACAATCACTTTTGCAATTTTCAAAGACAATTTACCTTTCCAGCAATAGTAAAACCTTCTGGCTAAGACATATTGTTAGTGCAAGATTTATGTGTTGGCATGTTCCTAGCCCAAAACTATGTTATATAATCTTTAGGGTAGGTTGAGTAAGGTTCAAGTGATGAACCTTGACGTGATGAGCAAAGTGCCTTAAAGTGCTTTGAATTTCATGACATTTTAGGAGCACGTTTCTTGTGTAAAAGTTTAAGGTCCAAATTCGCACTTTTGAAAAGGCACACTTGAACGGCATACGCATAATTTTAGTTTCCTTTTTATGTATTGTAGAGTTTTAAATAGTTTTTTTTCTTCCTAATCTTTTTGGGACTTATTCCTATGGTTGATATGAGTTTCCTGCAAGCACTACACATGTTTTGTTTTAGAAATTTTGTTCCTAATCTTATTGGGTCTTTTTACATCTTCCTAGTTTGATTATAAATCAAGTTTTAACTCTATAAATACTTGGTTTTTGTAGAAGTAAAAATACCCAACTCATATACAAATATCTTTGTGCTTCAAACATTGTTTCTTGAGTGAGTTGATTTTCCATATATGAACTTCTAAGGTGTAAAATCTTTTTCTTCAGTAAGTTCATCATGCATACATGTATAGTTCAAGTAGATTGTTCCTTGTTGAATCTACTTGAATTATTATCTTCATTCATACATACGTGATTGAGTTGGTGACTTGTGCCTTGCGTGTTAAGTCAAGAAGACAAGTCTTGGTGGGTTTGTGCCTCAAGGTGATTGACCAACGAGGGGAGTTTGTGTCGTGCTTGAGAAGATGAATGAGAATCAATTCGCGGGATTGGAGAAGTAGCAAGAGGCCTGAGGTTTGGCTGCCTTAGAGCAAGTCCACCCATGAAGGCTAAGGCAAGGCAAAGGCAAGGCAAGGGCTGCCACTATTCATGTGAATAGTGGCAGCCTTGCCTTTTTTGGTTCCACCCCAAAAGGCTAGGGCAAGGGCAAGAAAAAAAAAAAGATTATGCAACAAAATATAAACAATTTAGAAAGTGAATAAAATTGTTATGTATTTATAGGGAAAACATCCATAATATTTTGGTTTTTTTATATAAAAAAAAATTGAATTTTTTTGGATTTTTTTGATTTTTTTTTTAATTTTTTTGCTTGCTGACATCAGCGTGACATCAGCGCTGACGTGAGCGCCTTCGGGCTTGAGCCCAGGCAAGATTTGCCCGTGGGCTTGCCCAGGCTGGTGGGTCCCATGCCTTGCCCAGGCTTGTTCTCTACCGCTGGAGTTGAATTGGGCTTGCCCGAGCAGCCTTTTGCCCGGTTTTGGTGTATGGCTGGAGGGGCTCTTATAGAAGATTCAAGTAAGTTGAGTCGAGTCGAGTCCTTTATGTACATCTTGTTAATCTTAGTGGATTGCTTTCTGCCTGGTAAAGTGCCCGTGGTTCTTGTTTTTATAAAAAAAAAAATCCTATCTTGGGGTTTTTCCACGTCAAAATTTGATGCGTATTTTCTTGTTAATTTGATTGATTTAAAACTAAATTTAATTGAATTAAATTTCAACTTGGTAATATTAAAATTGAACTTAAAATTGATAAAAGTATATTCACCCCCTTCTAGGCTACTGGGTGGTCAAGAGATGCAATTTCAATTGGTATAAGAGCATGTTATACTTAGTGAGATCTTAGACTAGATCACTCTTATATGGATCGGGCTTCCGGTTCTGTAACCAACGAAAATTGTGAAAGATGAGGTTATTCCCAAACCTAGGAATGAATGGACTATAGATGAGGTAACTCATAGTACAAATAACAAAAAAGGCTTGAATGCGATATTCACATCCATTTCACCTAAACAATTTGAGTTCATATGCACGTGTGAGAACTCTAAGGAAGCCTGGGATATTCTACAAGTCACTCATGAAGGAACCTCTGTTGTTAACAAGTCCAAATTACAAATGATCTCTACTCAGTTTGAAAATATTAAAATGCAAGATTAAATTTTTTGAGATTTTATTGCTAGATTTAGTGAGTTAATAAATTCTTCCTTCAATTTAGGTGTGAAAATCCCTGAATCTATGTTAGTTAAGAAGGTCCTTAGGTCACTTCCAGAAAGATTTAAGACTAAAGTAGTTGTTATTGAAGACTTATGAGATGGAACTTTCTAGAGCCAAAGAAGAACAAGAGAAACGCTCTTAAATTAGTGAAGGAAGATGATAGAGATAATGATTCTAATGAGTCCATGTATGGTGAAATGTTAATTTTTGTTAAACAATTTAGGGGTGTCCTCAAGTCCAAGAGAAGGTCTGGAAGGAAAAGTTTTGGGAAAAACGATGAAAATGTGTCTAATTTTAAGTTTGATAAGTCTAGTGAAATGCCTTCAAATAAAAATTTCAAGCTAAGAGATAAAAAGGATAACATTAGATGTTTTGAGTGTCAAAGATATGGTCACATGGCAAGTGAATGTGCAAATAACTTGAAGAAGAAATTTAAAGGATAAGCCTATGAATGTGATTTGGAGTGATAGTGACTCAGAAAGTGGATCATCAAATGATGGTGTTGTGGCTTTTACTGCTTCTGTACAAGACTTTGCCACGAATGACAATGAGTGTGATAGTCAAGTTGAGGTTGAGGATGATGAAGATGAAGATATCTATGAAAAATATGATGTCTTGTTTGAAGAGTCAATGAAAACCAAGAAGAAAAATATGACTTTGTCAAAAAGGATTAAAGAGCTTAATGAAGAAAAGACTAACCTTGAGAAGAAATTAGATTTTCTTTTAACTGCAAGTAGGAATGAGAAAATTAATTCTTTACAAAAGGAGTTGATGGAGCAAGTTAAATTGGTTGACTTAATGAGTGAGGAGAAAGAAAGAATTTCAAAGGAACTTTCAGAGTCTTTTAGCTATATTTCATTTTCATGCATTGTTACTCAAATGACTTTTAGCTATATTTTCAATTGGGTTCATGATGTGTGTGAAGTATTTTGGTTGCAAACTCTAACTTCATTTTCTCAAGAGACTATAGGTCCACTCTATGACACCTATCACACACTCTAAGCTTTGCATATATCTTACTATATAATTATGTTAAAGTTGAAATGCTTAAAATCTGTTTCTAACCTTCAAAATGTGATCTCTATGTATAAACAAAGAGATAAATGGATCGTTTTAAAAGTTATGTATTTCTAGAAAGAGCTACCTATATGGGTTGTGTGAAAGCTGCCATAAAGATGGATATGTAATCATCTATTCAATTTCTTTTTCCTTTTTCCAATCAATTCGCGAGATTGGAGAAGTAGAAAGAGGCGCCAGGTTCGACTGCCTTATAGAATATTCAAGTTAAGTCAAGTCGAGTCTTTTATGTACTTCTTGTTAATCTCAGTGGATTGCTTTCTACCTGGCAAAGTGCCCGTGGTGTTTTTTAATCCCGTCTTGGGGTTTTTCTCCATTAAAATTCGCTGTGTACTTTATTGCTTGTTCATTTGATTGATTTAGAACTAAATGTAATTGGATTAAATTTCAACCTGGTAATATTAAAATTTAACTTAAATTTGATAAGCCTATTCACCCCCTCTAGGATATTGGGTGGTCTAGCCACACAATTTCACATATAAATCTCTTCATGCAAATCACCATGTAAGAATACAGTCTTGACAAGTTGAGCCAACTCAAGATCAAACTGCGCAACCAAAGCCAACAGAATACAAATAGAAGAATGCTTTACTCCAGAAAAAAAAAACCTCATTTTAGTCAATGCCTTCTTTCTAAGCATAGCCCTTAGCTACCAATCTAGCTTTGAATCTTACATTGCATTTTCCCAAAGATTCCATCTTCTTGGTATAAACCCACTTGCACCCAATTGCTTTATTTTCCATTGGTAACTAAACAAGTTTACAAGTTTCATTTTTATGAAGAGATTTCATCTCCTCATCCATAGATTTCTTCCACTCCCAACTCTCTGAACTTCTGGTTGCTTCTTTATAAGTGGAAGATATTTCATCTTCAATAAATGGAAGTGCATATTCCACAATGTCAGTATATCGAGCAGGCTTTTGAATCACTCTTTTCGGTCTACTAGTTGCAATAGTATTTTGTTGCTATGAAGGCTCTTGGGTAAATGCATCCTCTTCATTATTCTTGTTCTCATCATCAAAATCAACTGTAGGACTAGTGACTGAATCATCAGACCTCACTGGAACAATTGAAGGTTTCAATAACTCTACCTGTTTTGAACCACTCATGGTCTTGGTCGCATCACTTTCACAGTCATTATTGTTCAAACCTCACTACAACAAATTTCTTCACATTTGGACACCAAAGTTTGTATCCCTTCACGCTAGTGCTAAAGCCCATAAAAAAAGCTTTATGTGCTCTCAAATCTAACTTGTTTCCCCTGACATGAAAGTAAACCAGGGCAACCAAATATATGCAAGTATTCATAATCAGTACAAGGTTTACTAGACCATAGGCATGTATCCCCGTTCGCAGCAGTAGGCAACCGATTAGTGAGATGGCTTGCATAAGTAATTGCCTGAGCCTAAAACGCTTTGCCTAAACCAGCATTAGACAACATACATCGCACTTTCTCAAGCAAAGTATGATTCATGCACTCTGCCATCCCATTATGTTGCAGTGTCTCCCTAACCGTGAAGTACCTCACAATACCTTCATCTTAACAAACTTTCAAGAAAGGATCAGACTTATACTCACCGCCATTTTCAAATCTGAGAGTCTTGATCTTTCAACCACTTTGAGTTTCAATCATCTTCTTCCACTTCAGGAATATCTTTAAGGCTTCATCCTTATGTTTCATGGTGTTCACCCATACTCTTCTAGAGAAGTCATCAACACCCTGCACCTCCCATCTATGCACCCAAAACACAACCCACACCCATCCATAGCCGCCGACACCTCCTGCTTGATTCATATTAGCACCTGTTTGCTTGTAGGTACCACCTCATGTTTTCTTGAGCAGCTTGTCTCAGCCATTAGAATTCAAATTTGCATTTGACTTCTACCCTTTGATATCCATCTCATATGTTTGTACCATATCTGACCCTCCACTCATACAACGACACGTGGATCATCTAAACCCACCCAAGTACCCAAGGCATCGAACAATCGGCATCGGCTACCGATGGCATTGTCTGAAAGCTACCAACGGCTGCTGCAGGCCCAGCTCGTCTACAATCGGCACCCCATACCGATTGTACATAATCAGCCTTGAAGCACCCGCCCGAAATATCTAAGGACTCGTGTCAACCTCACAGGGCCCTCCCACGAGTCCCACATCGGAAATGAACACCACAAGCATACTAAATGCCCTCTATAAATACACCCCTTCACCATCAACAAAGGGGTAAGACTTTTCAGCTTGACTTTTATACTTCTATATGGTCAACAGCAAGAGCTCTTAAAAAATATCTTACTTGAGCATCGGAGGGTCTTAGGCTGGTTCCACACCGGTTCCATAGACCTCACGAGCTTCGCTTATCTTCTATTCAGGATCAGCATCCAAGGACAGGAAGAATCGGCATCCAACACCCAATCGATCTCTTGATCGTCCATCCCACTTGTAAGTTGCACTCATCTCTATCTATTCAAGATTTAGCGCCAACAGATTGGCGCCGTCTGTGGGAAACGACACAAAACGCTATGTCGTTCTCCTTCACGAGTGCTCTCGGCACCCTTTTGAGCCATGCCCTCGGCACCTCCTACAATCGGCCTTCGGCGCCCTTGCATCATTCGGCGCGTGCGATGTCTTCACATCCCCCCAATGATCCGGCATCTGCCTTCGGCCTACGGCGCCCATGCATCATTCGGCGTGTGCGATGTCTTCACATCCCCCCAATGATTCGGTATCTGCCTTCGGCCTTCGGCGCCCTTGCATCATTCGGCGTGTGCGATGTCTTCACATCCCCCCAATGATTCGGTATCTGCCTTCGGCCTTCGGCGCCCTTGCATCATTCGGCGCGTGCGATGTCTTCACATCCCCCCAATGATTCGGCATCTGCCATCGGCCTTCGGCACCCCTTGCATCATTTGGCGTGTGTGATGTCTTCACATCCCCTCAATGATTCAGCATTCGGCCATTAGCTTCAGCCATGCCGAACGGCACCTTCTAGGAGACACCTCTCCAGCGCCTTTTCTCAAAGCCATCAGCGTCGGCCATCAGCTTCGGCCATCAGCCTTCGGCCATCAGCCTTCAGCCATCAGCTTCGGCCATCAGCCTTCGGCCATCAGCCTTCGGCCATCAGCCTTCGGCCATCAGCCTTCAGCCATCAGCTTCGGCCATCAGCTTCGGCCATCAGCCTTCGGCCATCAGCTTCAGCCTTCGGCCATCCGCCTTCGGCCATCAGCTTCGGCCATCAGCCTTCGGCCATCAGCTTTGGCCATCAGCTTCAGCCTTCGGCCATCCGCCTTCGGCCATCAGCTTCGGCCATCAGCCTTCGGCCATCAGCTTTGGCCATCAGCTTCAGCCTTCGGCCATCAGCCTTCGGCCATCAGCTTCGGCCATCAGCCTTCGGCCATCAGCTTCGGCCATCAGCTTCGGCCATCAGCTTCAGTCATCAGCTTCAGCCTTCGGCCATCAGCCATCAGCTTCAGCCTTCGGCCATCAGCATTCGGCCATTAGCTTCAGCCATGCCGAACGGCACCTTCTAGGAGACACCTCTCCAGCGCCTTTTCTCAAAGCCATCAGCTTCGGCCATCAGCTTCAGTCATCAGCTTCAGCCTTCGGCCATCAGCCATCAGCTTCAGCCTTCGGCCATCAGCATTCGGCCATTAGCTTCAGCCATGCCGAACGGCACCTTCTAGGAGACACCTCTCCAGCGCCTTTTCTCAAAGCCATCAGCGTCGGCCATCAGCTTCGGCCATCAGCCTTCGGCCATCAGCCTTCGGCCATCAGCCTTCGGCCATCAGCCTTCGGCCATCAGCTTTGGCCATCAGCTTCAGCCTTCGGCCATCAGCCTTCGGCCATCAGCTTCGGCCATCAGCCTTCGGCCATCAGCCATCAGCTTCAGCCTTCGGCCATCAGCCTTCGGCCATCAGCTTCAGCCATGCCGAACGGCACCTTCTAGGAGACACTTCTCCAGCGCCTTTTCTCAAAGCCATCAGCTTCGGCCATTAGCCTTCGGCCATCAGCTTCGGCCATCAGCTTCAGCCTTCGGCCATCAGCCAACGGCCATCAGCTTCAGCCATGCCGAACGGCACCTTCTAGGAGACACTTCTCCAGCGCCTTTTCTCAAAGCCATCAGCGTCGGCCATCAGCTTCGGCCATCAGCTTCGGCCATCAGCTTCAGCCATCAGCTTCGGCCATCAGCTTCAGCCATCAGCTTCAGCCTTCGGCCATCAGCCATCAGCTTCAGCCTTCGGCCATCAGCCTTCGGCCATCAGCTTCAGCCATGCCGAACGGCACCTTCTAGGAGACACTTCTCCAGCGCCTTTTCTCAAAGCCATCAGCTTCGGCCATCAGCTTCGGCCATCAGCCTTCGGCCATCAGCTTCGGCCATCAGCTTCAGCCATCAGCTTCAGCCTTCGGCCATCGGCACATCATGCCATCTCTTATCCAAGCTCACTCCCTTGGGCACTTGGGGGACTACATACCACCATCGGCAACTATGGGACCATTGTGTCCGGGTCAGAATGCCGAATACACATTCAAGTCCCCAACCGAGAAGCTTCTCAATCGGCAACTTGGGGGACTACTGTTTGTACCATATCTGACCCTCCACTCATACAACGACACGTGGATCATCTAAACCCACCCAAGTACCCAAGGCATCGAACAATCGGCATCGGCTACCGATGGCATTGTCTGAAAGCTACCAACGGCTGCTGCAGGCCCAGCTCGTCTACAATCGGCACCCCATACCGATTGTACATAATCAGCCTTGAAGCACCCGCCCGAAATATCTAAGGACTCGTGTCAACCTCACAGGGCCCTCCCACGAGTCCCACATCGGAAATGAACACCACAAGCATACTAAATGCCCTCTATAAATACACCCCTTCACCATCAACAAAGGGGTAAGACTTTTCAGCTTGACTTTTATACTTCTATATGATCAACAGCAAGAGCTCTTAAAAACAATCTTACTTGAGCATCGGAGGGTCTTAGGCTGGTTCCACACCGGTTCCATAGACCTCACGAGCTTCGCTTATCTTCTATTCAGGATCAGCATCCAAGGACAGGAAGAATCGGCATCCAACACCCAATCGATCTCTTGATCGTCCATCCCACTTGTAAGTTGCACTCATCTCTATCTATTCAAGATTTAGCGCCAACATCATACATTAGGTGTCTGAATCAAATCCACATGTTTTAGCTACATAGCAGCTCCTTGTTTGTCTGTAGAAATATTATAGTTATAATGAAAACACAGCTCTAGGTTGCTAGGAAATGAAGAACTGAGGCTAAGAAGCTCTAGGATTGCTGTCTTCATTAAGAAGAGATTGAAGTGTTTGGAGACTATAGTCTCAGCTTATTGTTTCAGTTAAGTTTCTATTATGGTTCTAGCTTTGTTCCTCCCATCAATCCAAGCGTCTGAACTTCCTTGGTATTGAACATTTCTATTTGAACTTTGTGATATGAAAGCCTTGTTTAATACCCCAATTCAGATATGTTTGCCTTCATTTGATTGTTAAAGGAACTCGAACATTGAATAGCATCTGAACTTGTGGTTGATTCATACCATCTAAATTACAGTGTTTGTGCCTTCTTTTGAAGGAGTCAAGACCTTTGGACAGTTGGTAATAAGACCCATGCGACCACTGTGGGGATATGGCCTCATTGGAAACCCTAATGAGGATTATATAGAAGTTGTCTCATTGATATTGTTTCTCTAATTCTGACTATGAATTGTTTCTCAGCCCTTGAATTGTTTAGTTTCGTTTTGTGTACTCTTTTCAGTCTCATCTTCAAATATTGTATAGTTGTGATCCTCGTACTCATTAGTGGCCATATATAGTTACTTACTGAGCTTTGTAGCCCACCCTTTCCTCTTCCATTTCAAATTAGCTTGGAATAGAAGATTGGTTCATTTGTGATGTATTGCTGCACTAATGAAGATGTGTTTGATTTGGGAGACTTTAGATTATAATGTTGTACTATTGGATACACTATGTGGAAATGGAAGTGTATATGTTTAGTTTTGGTTACCTCGTAGATCCTGGTAGTTCAAATTGAGCAATGTAATGAGATAAATCTAAATTGTTCTTTTAGTTAATTTGGTGTGAATTTGGGGTGTGACATAAATAATCAACACCTTGAATTTCAGATAAATTCATTATCATCTGGTAAAGGTTATCCAAAAGCACAATATCTCTTTATCCTCTTCCACAAAATAGTGTTTATCGGCTACTGGCCATGCATTTCTAAATATGTTGTTTGCCCTAGGAGAAGAAATAGGACCAGGAACACTTGTGTGAACAGTATTCTGGCATCTCCTCTGTTGGATCAAATTGGCACGGAAGTTTGCTTAAGACCAAGTAACATGCCCTAGACTGATCCAACTATTTTGTTTAATAGGTGTGCCTCTATTAGAGCAAGTCCAGCAGTGGGGTTTGGACTGAGGCAAGGGGGGGTTTGGAAGAAAAAGGGCCTCCAGCAGTGGGGTTTGGCCCGAGTTGGTGGTGGGGTCTACAAAGTCGGGCTGGCCCGAGGGCAGGTCCAGCCCCAGGTCCAAAACTCGGGGGAGCTGACGTCATCGATGACGTCAGCAACAAAAAAAATTTAAAAAAATCGAAAAAAAACAAAAAAATTCAGATTTTTAAAAAATAAATACTTAGTCATATTTTTCACTTCCCACACCAAAAATCTTTTAAAAACATATTGTCCAAATTAATTGTTTAGGTAAACAAATATGTGAAAAAAACAAAAAAATGAATAGTATTTGCCCTAAACTAGGGCAACTGTTGGAAACCAACATTGCTTTTTGCAAGGGCAGCCACTATTCATATGAATAGTGGCTGCCCTAGCACCCCCTCTTGCCATGTCTAAGGGCAACTGGTGGAATTGCTCTTAGAGCAAGTCCAGCAGTGGGGTTTGGACTGAGGCAAGGGGGGGTTTGGAAGAAAAAGGGCCTCCAGCAGTGGGGTTTGGCCCGAGTTGGTGGTGGGGTCTACAAAGTCGGGCTGGCCCGAGGGCAGGTCCAGCCCCAGGTCCAAAACTCGGGGGAGCTGACGTCATCGATGACGTCAGCAACAAAAAAAAGTAAAAAAAATCGAAAAAAAACAAAAAAATTCAGATTTTTAAAAAATAAATACTTAGTCATATTTTTCACTTCCCACACCAAAAATCTTTTAAAAACATATTGTCCAAATTAATTGTTTAGGTAAACAAATATGTGAAAAAAACAAAAAAATGAATAGTATTTGCCCTAAACTAGGGCAACTGTTGGAAACCAACATTGCTTTTTGCAAGGGCAGCCACTATTCACATGAATAGTGGCTGCCCTAGCACCCCCTCTTGCCATGGCTAAGGGCAACTGGTGGAATTGCTCTTAGAGCAAGTCCAGCAGTGGGGTTTGGACTGAGGCAAGGGGGGGTTTGGAAGAAAAAGGGCCTCCAGCAGTGGGGTTTGGCCCGAGTTGGTGGTGGGGTCTACAAAGTCAGGCTGGCCCGAGGGCAGGTCCAGCCCCAGGTCCAAAACTCGGGGGAGCTGACGTCATCGATGACGTCAGCAACAAAAACAAGTAAAAAAAATCGAAAAAAAACAAAAAAATTCAGATTTTTAAAAAATAAATACTTAGTCATATTTTTCACTTCCCACACCAAAAATCTTTTAAAAACATATTGTCCAAATTAATTGTTTAGGTAAACAAATATGTGAAAAAAACAAAAAAATGAATAGTATTTGCCCTAAACTAGGGCAACTGTTGGAAACCAACATTGCTTTTTGCAAGGGCAGCCACTATTCACATGAATAGTGGCTGCCCTAGCACCCCCTCTTGCCATGGCTAAGGGCAACTGGTGGAATTGCTCTTAGAACTTGGCTAAGCCCAATAGAAAATATGATTGAGTAATTAATTATCAGGCTTTAATGATTTGCGCATAAATATCTGAACTTCTAATCAAGCCATTGTGCTTTGAGTGGGGAACTGGACTAAATTAGTTCTTTTTAATGCCTTGTATGACTAAGGACTTCAAAATTCTACTTGTACGCGCTGGTTCACGGGAGTTCCTTAAGGTTTTGCCCTAGATCGGGCTAAAAACATCAAGATAGGGCTAAGAAACACTAGATCAGAGTAAAAAAAGTTGATACATTGTATCTAAATTGGAAATTTTCTCCATAACCCAAAAAAGACAAAAAAAGATTATAAACAGCTTCCGCAAAAAGTAACCAGTCATGATACTAAAAGACTCCCATCAATTTGTACCATGTGAATGATTGAGGGTTTTGAGAACTTTGTCGTTGCTTGAACTATAATCAGCTTAGTTGAACAACGCTTTGTTACTTTCTAATTAACCAATCCAAACGCAAACAATAGCATTCAGTGCCTTTCTTGACCTCTTTAATTTTTTTTGGTCGAATCTCTCCCTAATTAAATTGTGGAAAACCTTAGAACTTTAGGGATTATGCAGGTTGGGATTTTTGTTTTGTTCTCCTTTTAACTTATGTCTTCGTGTTTTGTTGTGTTTTGTGGATAAAATTGACTTGAAAAAGGAAATATTGAATAATAAGAATCACAGCAGATTGCATTTAGGTTAAAACGTAAGAACGCAGATTACAAATTTTTTTAATTTTTTTTTTTTTTAGTACAAGCGATTGATGAAAGAAAACAAACTCAAGTCTATTTACAGAAAATAAGTAATACAAGGTAAGTAGCATTAATCTCACATGTGCCAGAACAAATTACAAATCAATTCTTAGAGGACATGTCGCTGATCTTGTGATGAAGAGTCTATCTATGCTGATTTTGAGGGATCGACTGATTTCATGGGATTAGCTGTGGTGGTATTTTCTTTAATTGGGAAAGGTGAGTTTACACACAAATATTAATTGGGCGTCTGGGAGTTTCGAAAAATCTATCCATAATAGTGAAGGCGGAAGAATTCAACCAACTAAACTATACCCCATCAACGATTACTAACCATTAATACGGTAACCAAAATTTAAAAGGGTGGTGCTAGAGGCACCAACTTGCTCACCAACTCTCTAATAGAGGTGGAGCCCGCCAATACAACGGGTCCCAAGCTCTATTAGAGAGTTGGTGAGCAAGTTGGTGCCTCTAGCATTTTCCAATTTAAAAAGGCATCCGCCACCGAATTAGCTCCCCTAAACATATGCCGCAAAGTATAAAGTATCTGCTACAAGTTGTCGAATATCCCAAACTGCAGAAATAAGTCGCTGAGGAGGGGGAAGCTTTTTTGGCACTTATGTTTTGGGTATGTGCAGTGCACTCCCAAAGTGGTAAAAAAAAGGAGTGTTAGAATAATATTTCAACAAATTACACCTACAACAACTTGTATTTTCTTTTATGTTTATTTTTTTTTGGGGCACTGTGGGCTTTTTATGGATGGGTTTTCTTCAGCCCCTTTTAGTAAAAATCTTCCACTCTAGTGTCTGAACACAGGATGCTTTTTTTCCTTTTCATATGACCGCCTAACAACTCATTCATTCTTTTGAAAGATTCTGTGCTTTTCTCAATTTTCCCCGAAAAAGTAAACCATCTATATATTATCACAAAAGCTGAGAAGGGACTTTGCTAATAGTAACCTGCTTTGCAAAACAAATACATAAATAAAATAGCAGTGCCAATTAAAATTCACGATATTTTACATAAGCGATAGTTTAAATAACTCTAAATTAATATAATCTACGGAAAAGGGGGATTCGTAATTGAATGTAAGGGGGTATGCTCATTCGTAATTATGCAAACTTGTACTTGAAATAAAATTAAAAAGTGTGTGAAAATAGAAATGGATTGAAACAGCGCTACTATATACTTTAAACAAGACGTGCAAATCCAAAATAGGCTTTAAAGAAAGAGAAAGGCTTTCCCCTAGATGTAGCAACACAATTTGGAAATGAAAATAAAAAAACATTTGGAGGCACAATTTATTACTCTCTATGCTATGAAATCTCTTATTTTTAATGCAGTTAATTACTCTTGTCTAACTGAAAATGTAAAATTAATTCCATAAAACAAAAATTAATGAGAATAATAGTGATGTCACGTACCTAAAAAGATAATCGAAAGCGAAAGCAAAATCTTGTAGTGGAAATTGGAATAATTACCAACTTTATCGATCCAACAATTAGACTCGGATACATACGATATTCTACTCTAATCTAATCTAAACTACGGGAAAAAACCATAAATCAAAAGCACAGCAATGAAAGAGAAAACAAGAAACCAAAACTATTTTCCTTATAACGAAGCAAAAAAAAAAAAAAAAAAGGAAATTAGTGTTTTCTGTAATTAAATGGGCAAAGATCTATTCATTTTCCAGCCATGTAATTAAAATTTTATGTTTTTATGACCCAAAATTTTGTTAATTAATTAAGAATATATAGAGATTAGAGATATATAGATATATAGATATTTGTTGGAAGTGGCCAACCTGAGATGAGATCTGAGAAACGAGCAAAAGCGAAAAACGCGAGATCCATGAACCACGAAACAACCCAACCCCCCTCTTCACCGCGGTCTCCGATTCAGTTGATGCAAGGCGGGACCCATTTCGCACCACCGACCAATACCATGGCGCCACCTGGCTCATAGGTGTTGTATGGAAAAAAAAAAGCCGTAAACGCGAAGCAGTTCCCGACCTGCACCAAGCGAATTAGAGACCGCCAGTAACTGAATCAACGCCCACAACACAAGCCTCCCTCTCAGAGCAAAAGCAAAGAAGCAAAGCAAAATACGTCTGTTTTGAGGTTGTTTTTTTTATTTTTATAGATGGCCCCTTTAATCTAACCCTATGAAATCTATGACAACAGCTGGGATGGCTTTCATTTATACCCGCCACAGACCAGTTACGTTGCGACGCGTGGGCTGCCACCGGCTCTTCTGGGCTAACGCCACAGCTAATTCTAACCTGAAACAGCGGCCCACGCTCAGGAAATTATGTTTAGTTTGCGCGTCTGGTGTGGTGGGGGTTGGAATGGCCCTTGGGGATATCGGTTAATTACGGGTGTGCCATCTGAGTTTGGGCTCGCTCTCAGCATAACAGTGGATGCACGTGCGCGTGTGATGCTTGCTGCAACGTGGTCTGGGAGTGCTGACAGACTCGCCGATTTGGGATCTAGTGGGCAGATTTTTGTTGACTGTGGTTTCTCGTTTCGGCACTTTTCAGGACGCCCAATCAGGTCTGGCCACATCGCTAAAATTGTATGGTTCGATGGTGGGCACTTTTGGAAACTGTGTGGCATGTGGTTAATTCCTCATATATTTTGTATGCGCATAAATTGGTAATGAACTGTGGATTTTCTACCTCAATTACATGCTCTTGCTTTCAATGAAAAATAAATAAATTACACTGTTCTTGGTCAAATATTATAAATAAATAAAAACACCTTTTAAGCAAAAGTAGAAATGAAAAAGGAAAAGGAGAGAGGGAAGTTAAATATCTAAAGTGGAGATTTTCAGTGAACTTTCTGTTTGTGGTAGACTCGGAATCAAATTTCAAATTGAAAAACTTGATTTAGGCAATGATGCTTCTTGTTCTTTTTGTTAGAATGACAATGAATCTCGAAATTGTGGGTTTATTCGCGGCATGTTTGCCCGCGAGGTTTGGAGATGCATTTCTAATTGTCCAAACCCATTGGTTATTATCGTTTTCTTAATTGGTTGTATAGTCGGATTTATGAACATCTTTCACGGTATGACACGCGAATAGAATTATTTAAAGTACTTCTCTTATGTTCTGAGAGATATGAAGTTATTACCTTGTTTCCTTAATTGGTTGTATAGAGGAAATGGGCAGAGTTTCTGAGAGTTTTGAAGTTATTACCTTTTTTCTAAATGTAAATGGCGGTATTTATAAAGATCTCAACGAGGCAAGTATCCTTGAAATCTACCTAAGCTGTTATCATGATCATGGGGAGTGCTTAGGCATGGCTATTGGAATTTTAAAAAAGATTTAAAAAATTTAACCGTTTTTATTTATTTATTATTTTGGCTGTTTTATTTTATTTATTGTGAGGGTTATAAATATTTAATATTCAAGTTTTATTTCTATATTGAATGCCTTAATTTTGTGGTTGGTAAAGGTTATTTGTTCTTGGATGCCTATAAAAGGCCACTCCTCCTTCACATTTGAACAAATCACAATACACTATCAGAATATCACATATCACAATCCTTTTCTACTTTTATATATATTCTCTACATTATATTATTATTTTGGTAATGGTTCTGTGACTTGGATACCTATATTCGTCTATGAACGTGCTCATAGTGGATCTTGAGTTTGTGTACAAGGAGTTGTATCTTGGAGTCTTATAGACCGTCAGTACCTGCACGTAAGGAGGCTACAAAGGCTTTAGGACAGTGTCTTTGACGTGCTTCACCGTACCAAACTCACCTTCTTACTTATTATTTATTTTACTTTTACTTACCTATTAATTTGTTTTCTTCAATTTCATTATATCTTAAAACCTTTCCAATTTATTTATATGTTATTTATAATATAAATGTTTTTGTATTTGGCTTTATGGAAAAGGAAAACTATCTTTTTATATCAATGGCTTGATGTGCTAATTACATAAAGAGCCAGCCAGATGAAGGTAGTGGAGGATTTTTTGGTAGCTAGGTAGAGCCATTTAGTTCTTGCTCCAATCATGTGATCACACCTGTCCAAGTTGGTGTGCTTAGGGAGGTAGTCTGTAATCATGTTCCAACCACTCCTAGTTTGGTTTAGTTAGATCTTTGGAGAGGGTGATTATGTATTTTTGATCAAGTATTCCCCTCGTGTAGGATGGTTGGTACCGACCAAACCCGACCATCGCTCAGTTTAGTGGTGGTGGGTTGCCTTGAGTCATCTGGGTAACATATTGGGTTAGGTGTGACCAAGTGGTGGGATTGACGAATATGAAAGTGTGGTAACATATGATTGATTCATGGCCAGTGGCGGACGAAGGATTGTGACCTCATAGGGTCATAGTGTAAAAGTTTTGAAATTTTTTTAAGAAGAAAATAATATTTAAAAAAAAGAAAGATAGTACTTCCATTCATAATTTATGGCAAAACTAACAATACAAACTATATTTTATAAAATGGAATATTATATACACACCTATAAGTGGAAGGAGAGAACTTTGCTAGATCATCCACGACAAAAAAAAAACTAGGTTAACATAAAACACATAAAAAGAATATTTGAAGAAATTTTTTTCAATACATACTTCATGTAAACGAATGTGTAGAATGAAATAGAATCACATTTAAGTGGAAAATCATTGTGCTTTTGACGCTAAATTTTTTATATAGGGAAATAGAATCACATTTAAGTATTTCATGGCCCAAGAAACTCTTTGGTTAACCATCCCATCACAAACTAGTGTTACTAATTCATGTGTTATAACTGTTGGCGTGAGTTAACCTACTAAATCAAGGAGATTTATTTCCTAAGTTAATTAGGTGATTTACTTCCTTGTTTTATATAGTTTACAAATCCTTGTTGACGCAGCACAATTTTCAAGCGAAAACCCTAAAGAACAATAATCTGGAATCCGCTAGGAACTTAGAGAGAAATTCTCTTTGAGTTATTTGATAAAAGTTCAGAATAGTTCAACCAAGCATAACGGCTGACTAAATACATTGTTCTCACCCATTGGATTGCCCTGGGGAGTTATTGAAAACTTAACAGAAAATAAACGGAAAGTCTGTAAACTGAATACATTCTTTAAATGCACTTTTGGAAGGCCAAACATCCTCAAAAGCCCAAAATCCACCATATGTCACAAAATTAAGTGAGTTGGACTTGTGGCGTCATTCCCTTTTCGAGAAAGTATTATGCGACCCAATCGGAGCTCGGATGCCAAATCTGTAAATTCCCGTTGCGCCCTTTTTCCCTTCTTCGCTCCAATTCTTCTTTAATCCATTTAGCCATTTTTTCTACATCACTTGTATAATTAGAAGATATTCTCCTAAATAATTACTGTATCTATTTCCTTGTAAAGCACTCTTGTAAACTCCTATATATATACCTCTTTATGGAGAAGAATACAATTAACCTAAAGTATTCAAACCATATTCATATTTTAACATGGTATCAAAGCAATCGATCCTAGGTTGTCCCAAAGCCCTCAAATCATACCCTCAAATTCAAACCCAAACCCTAAATAAAATTCCTTACCTCTCAAATCAAATCCTCTTATCAAACTCCTTAAACACATACATCTCAAATCAAATTCCTCAAATTCTCAAATCAACTCCTTAACCACAAACACACACTCATATTAAATCTTACTTACGATGCGATATCAGGACCCCCTACAATTCTCTCACTTCTTACAGACTCACTGAAGCATGCAATCAATCCTACTGAACCGGTTACCCGGGCTTGTACTTCTATCGTCACCACCAAAGGTTCTGTTTTTCATATGTCCTCTCCAAAGCCCACATATTTTATTGACTCGGGTGATACATATCACATAACATTTGATCCTGGCCAACTTATTAGTCGCAAACCAACCACTCAGTCGATGGTGTCTAATACTAATGGTATCCCCTCTCCTGTGGTTAGGGAGACTCTCTATCTCTCTCTAACTCCATACATTTGGATTCTGTATTGATTGGTCCAACCTTAGACCATAATGTATTGTTTGTTGCATAACTTACTACTACTTTGGGGTGTACTATAACATTTTGGCCGAATCATTGTGTTTTTCAGGACATCATCACGAGGAAGATGATTGGTTGTGGTACTAGGCAGGGTAAACTCTACTACTTGGACTGGGCACCGGCTAGTGAGACCAAGGGTGGTCAAGCTTTCATAACAAGTGCAGCTAGTTCTGAGAGGCAAAGAGACAAAATTTGGTTATGGCACAAACATCTTGGGCATGCCTCGTTCGGTTATCTGAAGAAGTTGTTTCCATTATTTCTTTCTAGTTTTGATATTTCCAGCTTCCGGTGTGAATTGGCTAAGAGCCATCGTGTTCCGTTCCCATTAAGTACAAATAAAAGTTTGGTTCCCTTCTCCCTTATTCATTTTGATGTTTGTGGGCCTACCTAAATCGCTACTCCGGCTGGAGCCCGATGGTTTGTCACTTTCATTGATGACTGCACCCAAATGACCTGGGTTTCCCTTCTCAAAACCAAAAAAGGAAGTTAGTTTAACGTTTCAACAAGTTCATGCCCAAATCCAGGTTTCCAATTTTGACAATGGCAAAGAATTTCTTAATCATGATCTCAAAAAATTCTTACAAGATCATGGCATCATGTTGTTATGTTAACTCGCAACTGTACGGGCCAATTAATAGTATAGCAAGACAAGTACGAGGTTGTACCCACGAGGCCTGAGAAGTTAAACTTAGTTATGTATTTAGATTACCGAATTCTAGACACAAGAAGTTAAGTCTAAAACAGATTTTAAAGTAAGATTGAGTTTGGAAACAAATGAAGCAAAATGAAATTGGAATTTGAAGTGAGAGTGGTTATGATTGTGAAAACAAATGAACAATATGAAATTGCAAGTGAAAGCAAGTAAACAAGTGTAACAAAGAGTGGTCTTAAGGTTGAAAAACATATTTGGAGACTAGGGCATTCGATTCACCATAACAATTCAATTCTAGGTTATAAGGATTCAAGTGATAAGTCTAATTCATATTCAAAGATTGATTCTAGCTAAAGTATGATTAAGCGATGGTGTCTGGTCCTAACCTTGTATTCCTAATTCCCTAATTCTATCCTTATTGTCGAACCTAAATTAAGCATTAGCAATCCATTAAGCATAGAAGAACGTTTTAAACAACCAAGTATATATCTAATCCCTGTTGTCGACTGTCCATATATACTTTTCCTATTCATAGTTCAATTGAAATTAAAGCATATGGTGTCTACTCTTAATTCTAACCAAGATACACAAATCTGAATGGTAGTTAGGCATTCCGATTAGCATATAAGCAAGTAGGCATAATGAATAAGAACATGAATCATGAATCAAACTTCAAACTTGAAATTTATAAACCCAGAAAATTCATGTTAGGTTACATCGAAATCCTAGAATGGATTTAGCTACTCGTAATGGTAAAGAAACTTAAACAAAAATGAGAAAACATAATGAATGCAATATGAGTAGAAAAACCCTTTTATGAAGTTCTTGTGGTGCCCAATGCTTCTCCAAGAGCTTCTTCACGTCTAATGTCTCTCCAAGAGCTTCTTCACGTCTAATGTCTCTCCAAGAGCTTCCCCACGTCTAGAAGGATGTATGAAGGTTAAGCATGTGATTTGGGATGAGTTTGGGTGAGTGGTGATTGTTGAGAAAGAGGAAATTCGTAGGGAAAAGGAAGAGAGGCTTGTTGGGATAGTTTTAGTGATTTGGGGTTGTTTAGAATGTTGGGTTGATTGCTGGAGTGTTTAGGGTTGTTAGAGTGTTTGAGGGTGATTTATGAATGTGTTTGGGGAATGATGGGAGTGTGGAGGATGAATGGAGTGATTTGTGGGATTGTGAATCCCAGGATTTTGCATTTTGGTGGGGAATAGAAGGGTACAAAATGATATATAATTATAAACCGATCACATCATACATCAACACTCGTGTCCATATACTCCCAACAAAATGGGATGGTTGTGCAAAAGAATCGACATTTATTGGAAGTCATTCGTGCATCTTTAGTTGGTGCCAACATGCCTCGATCTTTTTGGGGAGAGGTCGTCCTCTTTGCACCTTACCTTATAAATAGGATTCCCTCAAGTATCTTGAATTTTCAAACTCCTCTTCAAACACTTCACCAGCATCTCCAAATACCTCTCACCCTAAACCTTGAACCACAGATTTTCGGCTGTGTTGTATTCGTACACTTACATGATCACCAACATAACAAATTGGATCCTTACGTAGAAAAGTATGTTTTCATTGGCTATGCTCCTCATCAGAAAGGCTACCGATGTTATCACCCTCCAAGTCAGAAGATCTATATCTCCATGGATGTAGTGTTCTGGGAACACGACATATATTTTTCAAAAACACATTAGGAGAATTTAGAGCCAAACACCCCGACTTTTCTGGACTTTTTCACAACGAAAGAGACTCAGCATTAAAGCGATCAGTCACCTCCCTTTATTTGTGCACATAAGGCGTCTCTGCCTCAAAGTGACCAGTTGCTTCTCCCATACAACCGTTTGCCCCCTTTATTCCTTCATTGGGGGAGCCACTATGTCAAAACGACCGGTTGCTCTAACCAAACGACTGGTCGTTTTGTCCTCCTTGGCCGATCATTGAGCCTATGTGTCAAAACGACCAGTCACCAGTGGAAAATGATCGGTCGACTCCATGCTGCCAAAATCAGAAGGAGGTTGAATTGTTTTTTGAGATTTTGCCCGCTTCGAACCCTCTTTCATCTCTAGTACCACACCAATTACCTTATGAGGAAGTCATTCAGGTAAAATCTCCTCCTCAAACTAATAACACTAATGAAATATATCTGTTTGTGCCTAATAAATCACGGCCATGAACTGGCCAAAGGAGCCCCTTTTCTTGGCCCAAGCACTTCCTCGAGAAGCTAAAGTGCAGCATTTCGCCAAGGTGTTTTGCCTTCCTGAAAACAACGGAAAAGTTGCCAAGGCATGATCATCTCGGCCTCGATTGTAAGCCTAGGCCGAGGCCGAGCAAAATCACGGCCAGAGATATCATAATCAAATCATCACGTGATAGCAGGGTCCCATGCTTCATTTAATGAAGTAATGCCTCTGTTAATTGCAGCAAACCCACTGGCCACGAATAAGCATTTAATGCATGAGGGAAGGTGAGAAGTGACTGAAGTCAGGGTTTGGCGACAGGAAACAGAGTGATTAGACGTGGACATTCTCACAAGAATTCTTGCAGCTTGAGAGAGTAGGTCACCAGCCATCAGAGCAATAAATGTGTCTCCACGGCCAGAGGCGCAGAACCCACGATCAGGGCGGCGGCCGAGATTTACCAAGATTTATGGAGTCACACCACCATGCTTCACAATCCCAAATGTCGATTAGACTACCCACTTGCTCTGATTAGGCTCCACCATGCAGGTTTTCAGCCTCAATTCCTCCTCCAGAGCCCTTCCTATAAATACAAGGCTCAAACTACGATCAAAAGGTTCAAACACCAAACCAAAGCCTCCCACGGAGCAACTTATATTTTCCTGTAATGCACTTTCAATATCTTTACTTGTTTTCCTAGGAGTAGTGTTAGACTGTAAGGAAAATTCATTCATTAATATATCATACGACCCTTGATTTTCAAGGCGCTGGAGCATCATCCTTGTTATTCGCTCATTCACCCCATATATCATACGACCATCGCTCCCTGAGCAGCGCGCTGGAGCACCGCCCAAAACCCACCAACACCATCACTAAACGGCCTTGTAGCTCAGGCCGTGAACCTAACAGCCGAGATTAGTTCCTCTCTCGGCTACAATCGTTTGATTAGAAGATGAGTCCAAACAGGCGCACCACTTAACCATTCTATCCACATCAACCATCTCGACGCACGGTAGACCGTGTTGGCACACCCCCGCACAACCGCACCGCACCCAAAAGTAGGAAGCCGCGTGTCAACGCATATCCCCTCGGCCCGGAAACCCAGGCCGTGAGATCTGCGCGGTAGACAATATCATGATGATTTAATTTCATAAAGCATAAAGGATACAGATGCTCCTATATACCAACTTCTAGAAAGGAAGAATCGTGGCAAACCTCAAGTACAGTATGAAGCAGATCTTCCAAAGGAAAGTAGTCCATCAATAATTATATATCTCTAAGCAGATAATCAAAGTCACATGTACACTTTGTGAAGCAGTTGACCGATATATCTATCTCCAATAGTGTGACTAAAGCATTAGAAGACTCAAAATGGGAAAAAACCATGAATGAAGAATGCCACATGGGAGCTCGTGCCTTTACCTCACGGAAAGAAGATGGTTGGATGCAGGCAGATCTATCCTGTGAAACTCAAAGCAAATTGATTCATTGAAAGATATAAAGCTAGATTGGTGGCAAATGGGTACACACAGAGATATGGGATGGACTACCAGGAAACCTTTGCTCCAGTAGTCAGGATCAACACTATCAGAGTCTACTACATCAATTCGATGTTAAAAATGTCTTCTTACATGGAGACTTAGAAGAAGAGGTATACATGGATTTACCACCAGGATGTAATTTAGCTCATGACAAGAAGAATCAAGTTTGCAATGGGTTAAAACAATCTCATAGGGCATGGTTTGACAGAGTTACTAAGTCCATCAAGAATTTTAGATACACTCAAAGTAATTCAAACCACACCCTATTCTTGAAGCGTGATGGAGGAAAAATCACTGCATTAATTGTTTACGTGGATAACATGGTCGTAACTGGGAACGACACAAGAGAGCAACAAAAGCTACAAAAGTATTTGTCTCATGAATTTGAGATGAAGGATTTAGGTGCTTTGAAATACTTCCTCAGAATTGAAGTAGCAAGGTCAAAAACTAGTATATTTCTATCTCAAATGAAGTATTTGATGGATCTACTTACTGAAATAGGAATGCTTGGATGTAAGCCTACTGACATACCAATTGAGATGAATCAAAAGTTGTGTGAAGACATCGACCGATTGCCAACCAATAAGGAACAATACCAGCATCTTGTTGGAAGGTTGATATATTTGGCACACACAAGACCTGATATTGCATATGTTGTGAGTGTGGTTAGTCAGTTTATGCATTTACCCAGTGTTTCTCATAGAAATGCAGTTGATCGAATCTTAAGATACTTAAAGTCAACCCCTGAAAAGGGATTAATGTTCTCAAAGCATGGAAATCATGAAGTTGTTGGATTTACAGATGCTGATTGGGCTGATTCCATTACTGATAAACACTCTACATCATGCTACTTTACATTCATTGGAGGTAACCTAGTTACTTGGCGGAGTAAAAAATAAAATGTGAGTGCTCGGTCTAGTACAGAAGTAGAGTATCGAGGAATGACTCAAGAAGTTGGTGAATTATTGTGGATCAGAGGACTCTTGACAGAATTGGGTTTTAAACCACATAAGCAAATGGAGTTACATTGTGATAACAAGTCAACTATCAATATTGCTCATAATCAAGTTCAACATGATTGAATTAAACATGTTAAGGCGGATAGACATTTCATCAAAGAAAAAATTGAGAACAAGATCATCTGTCTACCCTTTGTAAAATCAGAAGATCAATTAGTGGATGTCTTAATAAAAGCTATCTGTGGACGAGTGTTTATGACTCACTTACTAAGTTGGGCATTGTGTTTGTGCCTAAATAAATCTCGTCCGAGGAAACTGGCCTAAGGAGGCTAACCGAAGGTACTTTCTCTCGGCCCTAGCACCTACCCTCGGCCGAAGGTTACGAATCATTGTTCGTTCTCTTTTGGAAACAAAAGTAAGTTGGCACAGCAAGGTCATCACGGCCTCGGTAATACTAGCCGAGGATAAACTCCTTCGATACACAGCCAAAATAGGAAAAGCTAAGCAGCGTCGCCACGTGGTGTCATGGTCCCACGCTTCATTTAATGAAGTAATACCTCTGATCACAGCAGAAAGCCCATGATCCACGTAGGAGCATTTAATGAGCCAAGAAAGAGGGGACGTGATTGAAGTCAGATATGGCGAATAAAATCAGGGATTAGGTGCGAAAATCCCATGATTTTGTAAGGCTAAGCCACCAACCATCAGACCAGGGCATTAAATGCTCATCCAAGGCCCGAGATGCAGAGCCCACCACTAGGGCGGCGGCCGGGGTTTATGGGTGTCACACCACCATGCTTCACGTTCCCAAATGCCGACTCAACTACCCACTAGCTCTGATCAACCTCACCATGCAGATTTTCAGCTTCATTGTCTCCTCAAGACCTTCCCTATAAATAACAGGCTCGAACTACATTTAAAGGGTTCAACACCAAACACAAGCCTCCCGCGGAGCAGATTATATTTTCCTGTCATTTACTTCTTGTCATTTATCTTATTGTAATGCATTTTCAATACTTTTACTTGCTTTCTTAGGAGTAGTGGCTGTTTGTAGGAAAATCCATTCATCAATATATCATACGACCCTTGATTTTCAAGGCGCTGGAGCACCACCTTTGTTACTCTTCCGTTCATCTCATATATCATACGACCATCGCCCCCCAGCGATGCGCCGGAGCATCGCCTAAAAACCACCATCAGCACCGCATTAACGGCCTTGTAACTCAGGCCGTGAACCTAACGGCCGAGATCAGTTCCTCTCTCGGCCACAATCGCTCTGATTAGAAGTCAGACTCAAAACAGGCGCACCCCCTATCCACTCACACAATCAACTCACCCTCAAACGCACGGTAACCCGTGCTGGCATGCCCGCGCACAACCGCACCGGACCAAAAGAAGGACGACCTGTGTTGATGCAGATCCCTTCGGCTCGGAACACCAGGCCGTGAGATTCGCGAACGCCAACACATTGATGACGTGTATGCACCAACTTAAGGAGGAAAGCTGACGTGAGTTAACCTACTAAATCAAGGAAATTTATTTCCTAAGTTAATTAGGTGATTTACTTCCTTGTTTTATATAGTTTACACATCCTTATATAATTAGGAGATATTCTCATAATTAATTATTGTATCTATTTTCTTGTGAAGCACCCTTGTAAACTGTTATATATACCTTCTTATGGAGAAGAATACAATTAACTTAAAGTATTCAAACCTTATTCATATTTTAGTAATAACATGGGTAAAAACTAAGTTATGTTTTAGAATTCGTATTAATAAACAAAAAACATGTTATAACATCCCAACCTATAACGTGGTATCTTATTGTATATGTTTGTTATATGTATATGTGTGTAAATTAACTCATATTAATCACTACATCCTTTTTAGATATTAGTATATTGTTTTGTATCCCTTTCATGGAAATAATATATAAAAAAACTCGAATAAATAACAAATAACGAAAAAAGCTAGCGTGAGAGTACAAGTTTTCAACGTTTAGAAATCTACGTAACCGTCGAAGAAACCCAAACAAATTAGCTGCTTTTGTAAGAGACGCCTCCACCTGAGCACCTTCTCCATGTTATCTATGAATTAAGCCAAGTCATTTAAAAAACAAATTCAATGCGCCTGGACCAAAACGACGTTGTTTTGGCCAGGCGCTTTTGAAAAAAAAACAGAGAGCCTCGCGCACTCGGAGCAAGCCTACAGCAGCGGGAGGTTCTCTCGCACATTTCATCAAACAGCTAGTGTGCCCCTTGGTGTCGCACACCAGCAAGGCTTGGGGTCGCCTCAGATCTCCACAGCAGATTCGCAAGCTGCCATGGAGTAGTTTGACCCCATTTGTCCCTCTGTGTGTCTGCCCGTATTCATAGCGTTGGTGGTAACGCATGATTGAGTCATGCCACAATAGTAATAAAAAGTTTATTAACAATTATAAATAGTAATTTAGGAGTCATAAAAAGTGTATTCATAGTTATAAAAAGTGAATTAATAGTTAACTGTTAACACATATAAAAGTGTGGTGTCATGAACTATTACTAAAGTAGAAATAGAAAAACACCCCTCAATAAATTTCCACAAACAAGGCTCCATGTTGTAAGTTGGGTATAGTTGATACCAACGTTACTAGTATTATGGTGTTTTACAACTGTTGTGTTATGTGTTGCTAGTACTGTTATTGTTATGTAAATTTAATCCATTATCATCTTTTATATTTTTCCATTTTTCTTTTTCAAGAACTAGTCAAAAGCCTATTATGTGTAGTTTAAATTAAAACCCATTTGGCAACTGCAGATGGAAGAGAGGAGGAATGAGAGATAGGGAGTAGGGATGGCCACAATTTCGGTTCAATACGACCATGCCGTCTCACCCGATCACAAAAGAGTTGGATTGGCCTAATAATGAGCAGGTCTTGAGCTCAAGAAATTATAAATCGCTATGTATGGGTTGGGTTACAAGTTGAGACCAAAACTGACGCAACTCAACCCGTGGACCACAACCACACTCTAGGTGTGCCCATAGGTCAAGTAACTTCATCACAAGAGAATTCAATTAGTTTGAGTTAGCCTAATAATAAGTTGGTCTTAGACCCAAGAAATCATAAACCACTATTTATGAGTTAAGTTTCATATTCAGATTGAAACCAACCCAACCGAATTCATTCCCACCCCTAATAGAGAGTCTACCTCAAAATCCACTTGATTTTGAATATTTTGGGCATGTGCATTGGAGCCAAAGAAAAATATCAGAAGTCTTAACCACTACAAATATCAGGACCCAATATGAGAAATTGGGTATAAGATTTTGAGATGAGCTTAGAAAACAAAGAAACTCTGGACCTTTTTCCCATAGGGACCACCCTACAGCTACAAATTAATGCAAGAAGGCTCAACCCTGATAAATAGACTGCTGTATTTCTGCTGTTTCCAATGTTCTGTAGTGTAGCTATAAGGGAGTGATTATTATATTTCTAAAGAAGGAAATAGGCATTACACAAGTTCACCTGCAGATTTAACAGCACAGATTAAGATGGGAAAGTCAGACATGATTCTCCTTTGGGACAACAGTTTTTTATTTTTTGTTACAGTTTTGGTAAAGCATAAAATCAAACAAAAACTAACCCAAAAAAGAGTCCTTAGCCAGACGGATGCCTCTATGACTAGAGGAAAGTAGAAACCACTGCGTCAGCTCATACCTTCAAAGTCCAAAATGGATGAGCAAATCAAACTTAGCAGCCTCTATAGTCTATATACTTATGATTGTTGGACTAGAGGAGAACAGACCCTTGATTGTTGGACTTTTCGCCAAGTAAATCCTTAGTTGTTGAACTTATCCTTAATTTTTGGAATTTTCCACATTGTTGTGACATCCTTAGTTGAATTTATCCTTAATTGAACTTTTCTACATTGTTGTGACGTGAACGACTGTTACTAGCACAACTGAAGTTGCATTTACATCAGAATTTCGACTAAACCTTAAATTAGACTATGCCACATGGCTGTCCCGTTGGATTTATCTTCATCGCCTAAAGTTGCCAAAATCACAGTTAGTCAACAGAAATGTAAAAGATACAAGAAAATGCACCAGGAAAAATTAAATAGCAGAACACGCCTTACTGTACAAAGTGTAATATACAACAAACAAAACTTCATATTTCAGGTCTATAGTACATGTGGCGTACGTTAAAGGCCGGGAGACTTAAGCTAGGAAAAAAGAGAAACCAAGCAAGCTCAATGCTCGGTCCACAAAATTTAATGCCACTGGGGCCACCATATGAGCTACCTTCGGGAATGTCGGGTAGGTAAGCGTACCGAGTATGAACCAGTTGAAGCTTAAGAGAGCAACAGCATCAGAAGCAGGTCTGTTGTTTATGGTGGAGAAAAACTGAACCACACTCTTCAATGACATACCAACTACGGTGAAGAGAGCCACAACGAGGGGCATGCAATGGTCTTCAGCTTGCCAAACAATTATTCCAACCAAAAGTGATAACACTGCACTGAAAAGACTCTGTTTGATTGCAATACCCCTTCGCTCGTCCAAAACTTCACTCATATTTAAATGTCTGAGGTTGATTTCAGGCATAACAGGATGTATAGGCCCACTAGATATTGATTCATTTCTTAAGATTTTGAGCAACTCTGTTTTAGTTTTGCTCTCATCTCCCCAAGTATCTTTGTGCATCAGAAGGTCTTGGAGGATCATACCGCTTCCATCATAACGGGATTTCCATGATGGGATCCCATAGGGAATGCCATAGTCAGCAATGGCTAAGTCCTTGACATTGCCTGTTTCATCTCGACCTTTATTGTTCCAATATCCTTTGCCCTGAATTTCTCTTAGCCGAAGATTTTCAGTTTTCAGATCCTGTAACTGTCAGAGCACATACAAGGGTCAGTATTCGATAGGGGCATAATTATGTCTATTTATAGAAAGACAGAATCTAATGTCCCATTGCAAGAAACTTGAGTTAACACTTCTTCTAGTGTTTTCTTTAAGAACTGAGAAATCAAACCCTAATCTGTTACATGATCTTATTTAATGCTGAAGCAAGGATCTTCATCGTTCATGTAGTGTACACAGCATTGTTTTCAATCTCAGTAGTAAAAGCACATGAAGGTTTTTGGTCTCTGTCTGTAGTTTGCATATGGTTAATCATTGAACTTAGGCAATTAGTTTCAGAAGAAATTCATTAAGAAGGATCACTTTTTATAAGAACCAGAAGGGACTGCATGTGTGCCCAACCCTTAACACAATCCAGTGATCCGAACCATCCAATTGTCACGTCTTCATGATTTCCCTTTCTGCTTATTTTATGGATGAATGTTGAATGGGATCTAAAAATTGGAAAGTTTGGATCATTGGACCACTACTCTGGTTGCATGCAAGAGGATGATAAAATCTTTACCTCGCTTGCTAGCAGTTCAATTTTAGCAATGGCTTTGTCATGCTCCTCTTCAAGTTCTGCTAATATCAACTCCATCATTTTTTGTTCTTTAATGGCTGTTTGTAGATGTTCCTGAAGTTCTTTCCTATCCCATGCCAGATTCTCCAACTCAATTTGCATATCAAGTAAATGCCGTTCCAGCTGCTTGCATAGCAATAATTCTCATAAGTAAGGCATACTGTGCGAATGTGTAATATAGGAACTATAATAACAAGATAAAAGATTAATACAGTGGAATAAACTGAAAAAAAAAATCTACGAAATTGCAAGTAGGAACAAAAACAAAGAGCCAAACAACTGCAAATAACCATCAAGAAAAGAAAGAACAGGCATAGTAAACAAACAAAAACCATCAATGGTCTGCAGCTAGTGCACAAATCTAACCACCCATTATCTTTACATGCTTCATTCCAAATATAATTACCTTACAAAGTCTAATAAGGAGAGATTTAACCTGCATAATGAAGAGTTAATTTCGAATAGAACTAACCTTACAGAGTTTTTTAAAAGAGACACTTACAGAGTTTTTTAAAAGAGACACAAGAAGCGTACGCATGCACTCACACATGCAACCAATTTGACAGCTTTGACAGTTAAATAAATTCTTAGCAGTATACGGTAAGTGCTGTATCAGAAGCATAATACAAGGATGGTTACAGTAACTTCTGTACAAAAAAACACAAGGATGAGCATTCTCATCAAGTTTCTCCTTCAGTTTCTACATATTGGCCAACTCATGTATATTTATTCTTCCTGCTTGTACATACAACGTACTCAAAATAGCATGCAATTTCCTTCTTTTTCTTCAAAACCCTTCCTTCAACCCAGTTTCCATCTGTTTTACCTCTTTGGTTCATGGGTCCTTAATTGGAATTTAAACCTGAGTTGACATGGGCAACTTAATACTTCTCTTTGACCTAAACTTTTGTTACACAAAATGAGTGAGCATTCACTAGTTTGAGATTTTAGTACAAAAATTATGCTCAATCACCCAAGGAATAAAGCAATATATAAATATATATATAAATATATATATATATATATATATATATATATAAAGTTAAGAAAGAAAACCGACAAAGAAAGGAAAAAAAAATATGCGGTTAGAATGCCCATTTTTCTGAATCCCTATATTTGAGATTTTTAGTAATAAGTACCAAACAACATGTCAGTCGATACCAAACAACATGTCAGTCGACTCCCTTTAGAAGATATGACATGCTCAATGTGCCATTTTC
The DNA here is from genome assembly GCF_965620075.1 of Prunus avium. Classification (NCBI taxonomy): domain Eukaryota; kingdom Viridiplantae; phylum Streptophyta; class Magnoliopsida; order Rosales; family Rosaceae; genus Prunus; species Prunus avium. The sequence goes on along the minus strand of NC_142288.1, from coordinate 12,937,927 downwards.
ACCCAAAAAAAAATTCAGAAATCAGGTTTGTACTCAAAATAGGAGACTAAAAGTTACAGAAAGCGGATAAAACTGACCTGCCTCTCCCTCTCTAAGGCAGTCAAAACTCGCCCAGGCAGAGATATAAGTGCAAATGTCCACATCGTTATTCTCCAGAATAGGTTCACATGGAAGCAGACTGATGCCTTCATCAACTCTATGCATGTATGAATGATAATAAAAGTAGTTTTTATGCCAAACAAGCATAACTGCTTGAAAAGTGAAAAAGGCCTAATCACTAAGATTATTATGGTAGTTGGTAATTCAGAAACCAATGCCATCACATCCATGGGTATCAGTGCCTTTTCTGATCAACTATCTGTTTACAAGTTGCAAGACATGCTGTAGCCTTCATTTGAGTTCCTGATATCATGCATAATCAATAAATCCTTCAAAAAGAACAGAAAAGGAGACAAGAGAACAAAATGGCCATCATGCAAGAAAAATGTAAAAGTGCAGGCAGTAATTTCCCTGATAGTTTTTGACAAACCACACAATTAAAAACTTCCTCAGCCAGATTATTCTAATGTAAGTCAGAAATTTTACACCAAAGTACAGAAAGAGACAAACCACGTAAACTTTGATTAGTAGTTTTTATTCGAGCTTTGTCTTAAAATTTTAACATCACACTAAATGAAATTCAAAGTAAACAAGTATGAAAGCAAAATATCATCTAGTTTCCAATACTAGAAATTAGCATCTTTCAAGTGTTTCATATAACTTTCTAATTTTCACTATCTAGGGGTGTGGTAAATGACCAATAGAGGTTGATGCAATAGATTTTCATTTTAACAACTTCGGCAATACTTTAACATCACTAGATGAAAATGATACCTACGTTATTTGTGGTCCGATAAAGTTTTTTTTTTTTTTTTCCTTCCTATTTTAGAGGGAGAAATGAGAGATGTTGGGGGGTGACTAGATAGCTAAAATTAAAAAACCAAAAAGCATATGATATTGATTTTAGTTTATATTTTAAAAACTATTTTATGTCCTCTCTCCCTCAGCTTTCACCTCTTTTCTCTAATCTCATCTTCATCTGCCTCCTCTCTCTTTAATTGTAAAAAAGAAAAATAAGACATGCAGATTATCAATCAGATCCTAAACAATATAGACTTTGGAGACTTTAAATTATGCAAATTTCCATCCTAAAGATAAGAGAATTCTTGTTCATTTATTATCAACAACACTTCTCATAAAATTGGTAATTTTCCATTTCAAGTTGGTGAAGCGAGATTCTTCGCAGAAAATAATTCAATAGAACGATGAAGTAAGCTAAAGAAGGTTTCAAGGCCAGACCCAATCAACCTCCTATGATAACTAAAATAAATTTCAGGAAGAGACAATAAGAGTAAAGAGTGAACAAAACCCAAAAAAATAACCTTAAAAAATAGAAAGAAAAAAAAAAAGTTCAACCACATCCGATTATGTTAACCACAACAGACCACAACAAACTCCATCTCTGGACAAAATTTATGAAAAATCCAGAAAACCCACATCCCTTAAATGTCATAGAATCAGGCAAGGAACCATCAAATGCATCCAGTAGGAATTTATTTATTTATTTTGGTGAAGAGGGAGGCCGAGGCGATAGAAAGAAAAATTACCAAGGACATCATCCAATAGGAAAACTTTTAAGAAATAAAGCTAGAGAGAATTGAACCAATAATTTTAAAATTACCAATGCAGATATCACAGGTATAACCAGAAAACGAAAGCAATATGAGTTGAAGAAGAAAAGCAGAAAACTTACAGAGCAGGACAAAGAGACAATGAGTTGAGCTTGAGCCTAGCCAAAACACACAGAGAGAGATGGATAAGTGCGGGGCTTGTTTGTATCAAAGCCGTTGCGCAAGTGCAGAGGTGGCAGCGGGACCGTGCCCAATGACTGACACGTTCTTAGTGAAAGATATATATTACGACCAGTTATTTGTTTTCTTTCCAAATAGTTAGAAGATATTATAATTTGGGAGATTCACTAATATAGGAGCTCAAATTATAAAAAAATTCTAGACTAATTTTTCGACCAAAAAAAGAATACACTATATAATTAAATTTGGAAAAATCCTAGGAATTTGAAGTTTTGCTTTCAGAAGGAAATTGAATGGATAACAAGTCTAAAATTTTCATTATAGGTTTGTAATTCAAGTAGTTAAAAGAGCATTTATTTTTTGGGCATATGAATCTTATTTATATCGCAAGCCTTAAATTAAGGATCTTCTAAGTTGTAACTCAAGTGACTAAGAGCATTTACCTCTACAACTAAAGTCAATTCGATTGTTGTAATTCGTTCGCAAGTTGCATGCAAATTTTTGTGAAATCTTATCAAATGACCACACTTGACATAAAGATAGCCGACACTTGAAAAGTTTCCTTCTAAATATGGGTCCTCGTTGTTTTTGTTTGTAGCTCTTCTTTCTGTTATAAAAAAATAATAATTTAAAAAAAAAAAAAAGTTTCCTTCTATACCATCCATATTTTGGCCTGTGATGAAATTAGGCCCGAACACTATTTTATCTTTTTTATATTAAATTGTGGTCTCGAAGCATTTTAATGCAAAAGTATTTGACGGATATACATGTAGATGTATTATAAATGTTTTTTTTTTAATGCAAGTGATATTGAGTAAGGGGGGAATCGAGCTGGACTTCGCTAAGGAGGTGGATTCTTATTCAAGTGAGGTTAGGGATTGGTATGTATAAAGAATCATTGAAGGATATCCTGATTATATGGACCTCCAAAGTCCTTATGAGGTGTGAATAAGGAAATGTATATGATACTAAGAAAACCTTTTTAATTTCTTTAATAGGTGGATTTAATTAGGGTTTTGTATCAACATAAAAGGTAGGGGTGGGCACGGTACGGTATGGTACGGTATTGAGCCCGTACAGCTACCGATACCGGAAATTTAAATCGGTATGGTACGGTATTGGATTATCGTTTGTCAAAATTGGTACCGTACCGTACCGTGCCAAATCGGTATCGGTACCATTTCGGTACCAAAATGACACAACTAAAAAATGAACCAATTCAATATTCAACATATTCATTCACCAAAATAAGTGATGCCTAAGTTACAAATTCAAATATTCAACATATTCAATATCCAAATCCTAATCAACATATTCAATATCCAAATCAACCAAATCAATATTTATCCATCAACAAATTCATCAAATCCAAATGGTTAAAACTCATGCCTTATGGCTTACAAATCAAAATAGTTAAAATTATGTCTTATGGCTTACAAAATTACAAACACAATCCAAACATAAATGACGAAAACAGAAAGTTATGAATAAATTAAGAGGCAAGTGAGAGACAGCGAGAGAATGAAAATAAATAAATTATATTTCAGTACTATTCGGTATGGTACGGTATTGACCGGTACCAAATACTTGATACCGCTACCATACCATACTCTATTGGTACGGTACGGTACGGTACCGAATATCTCCCCATCCCAAATGAAACGGTATAAAATCGGTATGGTACGGTTTCGGTATTTCGGTTTTATATGCCCACCCCTAATAAAAGGAGGTCCCTGCTCTCTTAGTAAGCGTCGTGGTTGAACATAAGGAATCTACAAAGAGTAGACTTTCTTTTGAACTTTTTATCAATGACATCTTTAGGTATGTAATATTGCTATTAATATTTTTATGTGTTTTGATAGTTTTTCTTCTTGATGTGATTCTAAGTGTGTATGCCTAAAGAATCTATGTAATAAGTTTACAGAGATGGCTTTCAATTTGTAACATCCTCGACAAAAGGGTATTCGTCTAATTCCCCTAAATATAGTTTATGATCTTCTCAAATGTTCTGCAATTTTCTGAAATCATTTTTACTATATATAGTTATATACCATGGCAAATGAATGGAGAATAATTAGGCTCTCAACATGCATGAATTTTTAAGCAGACCTTCAAGTCGCACGTAGTGCCCATGATGAAATAAAAAGGCCTCTTTTACTGTTGGAAGTGCGTGTAGAGAGATTAGTTATATAATAACTCAGTCTATTTGGGAAGTATCACACTCAGCATATAAAAGGTCCCCCTTATGATCAAAATGAGATTTTTCCTTAATGCTTAATGAGAAGTCCTTAGGCTTTCTTCCAGTCATTCATCTTAGCTCCATTCAAAGCCGACCCTTGAGTTTATTGAGGCATGGAGTGACAACAAATAAATAGCCCTACATAACCGTATTTACATATGAACAATATATACATTAAAAGATTGAAAACAAAATCATAGGTCTAGTTATGGTTCAACAATGGGCCAGGTCGGGGCAACTAAACTCAAAGATTTCATGCTTGGGTTGAGCTTGAACTAGGCCATTTCAGCGTAGTTATTATTTAGGACCCGATTGGGTCGAGCTTGGGTTTCAATGCCTTGCCCCATGCCTACCCATATGAACTGCTCATTGAAATTGTATTATTATAAATAGTATTCAACTATATTGCATATTATAAACTAAATATATTGTATCTTAGATTAAATATGTCATAATTCATAACCAAATATCATACATAATATTGACTAAAGATTTACAAATAATATTTTTTAAATATGAAACAGACGGGCTTGACTGGGTCTAGACGGGCCAGGCTACATCAGGCTCGAACAAGTCAGACGAGGGTCGAGCTTGGATTTCAAATTTTAACCCAAGCCATCCTGCCCATAAAAAAATAAAATAAAATAAGGGGAGTGTATTCAATTAATATTTTAATGGATTGCTTTGAAGCTTAAAAGTCTAGTGGTATTCAATTATGATTTTTAAGTAATCAGTACAAGTCTAGTGGTATTCAATTAGGACTTTTAAAAGATAAGAAAAAGTATTGTGGTATTCAAAATCTTAAGAATTTTGAGGTATTTCGTTAAATAATTTATTGTGTGAGACTTTTGAGTGGGTGATATAAATACCAAAACCTTTTTTACTATTTTTTCATGCTTTCGACTGCACAAAAAACCTTTTTCACCGATCTATTTTAGACAAGCTGCGAACCCGTACATTCTCTGATCAATTCAAAACCCACAAACCTATGTGAAGCTAAAAATAAGGTGAACATAGCAAAAACACATTGAAGAATATAAAGTTCCACATAAGAAACTTGACTAAATAAACTACAACTTATAATAAGTGATTCCACTACTAATAACACCTTGACCTTTTATGATAAAATACCACACCTATTGGCTTTATATGTGGTTAAGTTGGATACAATATCAATGTTGTTAGTGGTGGGCCACATGCCCGTCTCTCTGAAATTTAACAAAACACATATTCCTAATACTCAAATTGAAACTTTCTTTGACCAAATGTTTTTTTATTTACTTTTTTTGCTGTAAAACCTGAGTAGCAGAGATAGCACAAAAGCTGTCAGATTCTTCATCCAAGAAGCCCTCTCCTCCCTCTTCATTATCCCCTAGCATTGATTGGTTGAGCTTCCCTCACATTTTGGACAAATTTTTGGCTCTTCTTTGCTTGTAGACAAACTTATTTTTTATTCTCTATTTTGTGTCGTGGCATTTTGTACACGAGGCAGAGCCAAAGTTGCTTGTTGCAGACTACTGACTCAATGAATGAACAAGCTTGTGTTTCATGACTAGTTTTTAATGCTCTCCATCTCAAATTGGTATTTTGGTATTGCTTGTTTGACCATGTTTTCCACGCCCTTATTTTGCTAGACCAATCTTCATTAAAAGAAGCTTGAAGCATAATAGGAGTGGTCATTGTTTGGGGGGACTATGGCTAACTCGAATCTAATTCACACTTTGGGCAAATCTATTTTGGAGAATACAAAAAAGTCTTATGTGAATTAAAATCATGTAATTACAATCTATTAAAATCATATGTAAATCTTGTAATTACCATCTGAAGACTGGGGCTCATAGTACTTTGTTATGTTAACTCACAATTGTACGGGCCAATTAGTAGTATAGCAAGACAAGTACAAGGTCGTACCCACGAGGATTGAGAAGTTAAACTAAGTTATGTACTTAGATTACCGAATTCAAGAAAGTAGGAAGTTAAGTCTAAAAGAAAATTTAAAGTGAGAGTGATTGTGATTGTTAAAACAAATGAAACAAAATGAAATTGCAAACAAAAGCAAAGTAAGCAAATGCAACAAAGGGTGGTTTTGAAGGTTGAAAAATATATTTGGAGACTAGGGCATTCGATTCACCATAACAATTCAATTTTAGGTTATAAGGATTCAAGTGGCAAGTCTAATTCAGATTCAAAGATTAATTCTAGCTAAAGTATGATTAAGCCATGGTGTATGGTCCTAACCTTGTATTCCTAATTCCCTAATTAGATCCTTGTTCTCGAACCTAAATTAAGCATTAGAAATCCATTAAGCATAGAAGAACATTTTAAACAACCAATCATGTATCCAATCCATGTTGTTGAATGTCCATACATACTCTTCTTATTCATAGTTCAATTGGAATTAAAGCATATGGTGTCTACTCTTAATTCCAACCAAGATACACAAATTTGAATGGTATATACAATTATGAACTTATCATACTTCTTGCCACAACTTCATTTTAGTAACAAATTAATTCAAGTTTCTAAAATAAAGAACAAAAAACAAAAGTAGAATAATCGAGTGGATTGAGCAGACTTGATAATAAATACACCATTCTTTAATGGTGTATGCATGGACTGCCAGTATCGCGATAAAAAATGACCATGGATACGAGTGGATGATGAATGCCCTATTGATCTTGGCTTCTTATCAAACGATTGTGATCTAGATAGGAAAAGATTCTCGGATGTGAGGTTCTAGGCCTCGACTACAAGGCCTTTTAGAATGTGATAGTGGTTTGATAGTCTCATCGAGCTCAGTATCTTGGTTGTGCCACTGGACTCAATAGCTCATCTGGATGAATTGAATGGTTCTCAAGAATTGATTTTGTAAATGCACGATTGAACTGGGGATTAGCCACGAACTCCAGAAAATTTCTGAGTTTTTCCTAACAAGAGTTACACTAAATCCAAAGAGAAAACATTGAAAACTATAAATTACACGATAAAAATGATAAAAGGTGCATCTGAGCAGTCGTTGGGTTTGATTTGTTTGATTGGTGTTGGACCTTTATTTCTTTGATTTTGCTTCCATTTATAAACTTTGTATTCCTTCGGCCAAGACAATAATCAAGGCCATGCCTTGACACATGTCCAATCAACTTTGTGGCTTCCTTCATACGCTTTCACCTGCAATTGGTCAAAACTGGGACGTGAAAAAAGTAAATCTTGATTGCATTCTAACAGTTTGGGCGATGGAAAATGTGATCCTTGGTAACTTGGGCAGTACTGCTATACTCTTGTCTCGACCACTGAATCTTGCTCTCTCGATGAGGCAAGTGAGCCTTTGACCGTTGAAGTTTTCTCCCACAATTGGGCAAAAAATTTCTCGATTTGTTCGTGTGGTCGAGCTTATCTTGCTAGAAGTATAAACACTAAGTAGGCAAGCTTCCCTTTATCTACACTCACGATGAGGCAACCCTTTTCTTGATCTGAAGAGCTAGGTCTCTTCAAGTTTTCCTAAGCCACGTGTGTAGGCTTCAAGGTCTTCCCAGGCCATCAATATTCTCTTTTTCCCAATTGCTTCCATTTTGATATGCCCATTCATTGTAGGCCCATGGGCGAAAAGTTTTAGGCTCAAACATCTCCTTTTTGCATAGATGTTCTTTAAAATTGTTAGCAAAAACAAATATAATGATATATATAGATATTGCATACCTTGCAGGCTTCTCCAAAACAGAACGAATTGCCACAGGGAGCAATTGTTGCATTAAGGTATGACAATCATGTGATTTAAGGCCAAGAAGTCTTGAATCTTGTAAAGATACAAGATTTTTTATATTTGAAGAATAACCTTCAGGGACCATCATACCATAGAAAGAATTGCAAACCGCTCTCTTCTCTGCTCTTGACAAATTCCAAGGCCCTGGAGGTAAACGAGTACTTCTTTCTCCATACTCGGGTTGCAAATCAGTTTTGACCCCCATGTTCAATAAATCTAACCGAGCAGCAATCTGATCGGTTCATAATTGTATATCATTTTGTACCCTTCTAGCTTATGATTTGGTTATGTTTTTGAGTTAAACTTATGCTTTTAATCCTTTTTGTGTTTATCTTTCAGTTCATTGAGCTTTAGGTAATAATGATGGCTTTAGAGAGCATAATTCATGCAATTCAAGCATGTTAAGGCCTAATTTGGATGAATGGATGAAGAGCTTAAAGACAAACTCATTTTGGCTACAGCCCCCTGCCAGTCCAGTTCCGTAGGTCATATTGCAAGCTTTGTTTCAACAACCTACATAGCTCTAATGAGGCCACATTCTTCATGAAAGTTGTTCCAATGGGTGTGTACTATAACATATCCAAAATTCAGACCCATTGGATAAATCTGGAGTCCGTTACCTAGCAAACACAGAACCATGCTCAGGATGGATCTTATCAGCACGGAAAATGAGTTAGCAATTTGTTTTGGCCTTAACTTCCTCCTCCGACCTTGGATTGGCCCAAATAACATATGGCTGGAAAGAAGACATTCTGAACTTCAATTTCGAGTGCTTAAAGTCCTAATTTGATTAAGAGAAGCCCAAGTTGTAAGCCCTTGAAGTTGCTGGTCATGCTGACCTCAGCATGTGCTGGTTGGATGCTTGGTCATGGTGAGCTAGGTATGAGCTATCATTTCTGGTTGGAAGCTCGGTCATGGTGACATGAAGATGAGCTAGGGCTGCTGGTGGGATCTATTGGTGAAGTGCATCAACCAATTCAAGATTTTCTAATACAAGTGCATCACCCAATTTAGATTTTCTAATACAAGTGCATCAACCATTTCAGATTTTATAAAACAAGTGTTGTATGCATTAGCCATATTGAATTCAGATTTTCACTTCCCCTAGGCCTATAAATAGGGAAGTTCTCTAAGCTTGTAAACACACCCCAAGGGGGGGAGCTCTCAAACACTTCTCTAGAGCTCCCTTCCCTTCTCTCCCTCAAATTCTCTTAGTTTCTCTTTCTAGTTTTCAATTGTTATAATGAGATCTTTGTGCTGAAATTCTCCTTAAGTTTTTCCAAGTTCTACTTAATTTTCATTGTTATGTAAATTCTTTTCTTTAGTTTCAAGTTTGATTCGTTTCCAAGTTTCAATTATGATTTTTGTTCTTATTCATTATGCTTATAAGTTAATATGCTAGTTTGAATGATTGATCACCATTTAGGCTTGCATGTTAGCTATCTTGGTTTGAATTAAGAGTAGACACCATGCTTTAATTCGAATTGAACTATGAATAGGAAGAGTATGTATGGACATTCGACAACAGGGATTAGATACATGCTTGGTTGTTTAAATTGTTCTTCTATGCTTAATGGGTTCCTAATGCTTAATTTTAGGTTAGACAACAAATGATCAAATTAGGGAATTAGGAACACAAGGTTATGACCACACACCATGGCTTAATCATACTTTAGCTAGAATCAATCCATTAATCTAAATTGAACTTGGGAACTTATCTGCTTGAGTTAGTTATTTTCTTTCTTTCTTGTTGTATTTATTTCCTTTTGTTTTCATTTATGTTTTGTGTAGGGAAATGAATTGGATCATTCAATCACCAATCCTCGTGGGATCGACCTCGCACTTACATATGCTAAACTACCAACGGCTCGTGCACTTGCGAGTATCACAAGTTGAGGATTCAACTGAATCCATTTTGGTGCAGCTGTATCTACACAACACAATCCCATCATTATTTTTTCCAGGGATCTCCAGCAATGTACCAATGATACTATCACAAACATTCTTCTCAATGTGCATAACATCGAGGACATGCCTCACTGGAAGGTATTTCCAATACTCAAGATCAAAGAATTTTGACTTCTTCTTCCAACAAACTCTGTCACCATCATTTTCACCTCCACCTCCCCCTTTTTTCAATCCCCATATGTAATTAATATCTTCAACCATATGCAGCACTTCTTCTCCCCTTAATGGCTCCAAAGGCGTGCCATATTCAGGTTTCCCATTAAAAGCTGCACGTTGCCTTCTATATGGATGATTAATTGGTAACCATTTTCTATGCCCAATGTAACAAATTTTGTGGCCATTTTTCAACCTGTGACTAGGTGTATCATCGCCGCATATTGGACAAGCTTTATATCCTTTAACAACACAACCAGATAAGTTTCCATAGGCGGGAAAATCATTAATGGTCCACAGTAATGCAGCTCTGAGTGTAAAATATTCTCCTATGTGTGCATCATACACTCCTCTAATCCCATCCCACAAAGATTTTAAATCATCAATCAAAGGCTCCAAGTAGACGTCTATATCATTTCCGAGTTGTTTAGGACCGGAAATCAATAAAGTCAACATCATGAACTTTCGTTTCATGCACAGCCATGGTGGGAGATTATATGTAACTAAGATAACTGGCCAGCAACTATATCTGCTACTTAGAGAACTGTGGGGATTGAATCCATCAGATGAAAGAGCCAATCTCAAGTTTCTCGGCTCATTACCAAACTCGGGCCATTTATCATCAACAAGTTTCCAAGACGGGGAATCCGCCGGATGAGACATCTGACCGTCAATTGATTTTCTAGCAGCATGCCAAGTCAAATTCTTAGCTGTCTCATGTGATTGAAACATCCTTTTAAACCTTGGAATTGGAGGAAAATATCACAACACCTTCGCTGCCACACCCTCTTTCAAGAATCCATCTTTGGTTTCCTTCCACCTTGAGATACCACAAGTAGGACAATTAGTTGAATCTTCATACTCCTTCCTATACAAGATGCAATCATTGGGGCATGCGTGGATTTTCTCATAACTCAGCCCCAATGCACACAAAGTCTTTTTTGCCTCATACAAAGAGGCCGGTATTGTATTTCCTTCTGGAAGCAACTCGCCCTGAAGTATCAATAATTCTGTAAAACATACATCACTCATCCCATGTTTTGCCTTCAAATTATACAACTTTACTAATGCCGATAACTTGGTGTACTTTCTACAACCAGGGTACAATGGTTGATCTCCATCCCCAATCACATTAGCAAACTCATAAGGATCGGATCCAAAATCACCAAAATCATTATCATCCATCTCTATTTCTTTAGACACAAAACTGTACCTACTATGGTCATCATCTTCTTCAACATTTCTACTAGCATTACTAGTTGCAATTGGTTCCCAAGGTTCTCCATGAAATGTCCAATTCTTATAGCTTTGGTCAACTCCATTAAAGTATAAGTGATCCCTTATAATTCCAACCCCAAACAATTTCAAATTCGCACATTTAACACATGGACAACGGATATGCGTTGTAGTTAGAAGATTTTCTACAGAAAATTGCAAAAATGCTTCCACCCCTAACTCATATGCCTTTGATCTTCTATCCGAGTGCATCCATGACTTATCCATCTCCGACACTATATCCTATTATCTATAATAAGGTGAAAAGAAAAGCAATGACTATCACTTATAGCAGATTATATAAGGTTTTAATAGCAAATAATAGAGTAAACAGACGACAGTTTTTAAACAACAACAGACGTATTACACATATATAGACGACGGGTTTTAAAAGAAACGTCGTCTAATGCTAGCAAGAAACGACGCCAGCGAACTTGAACCACGACGGTAGTTAAAAACTGCGTCGTGGTATATATTTACAAACGACGGTTTGTTAAAAAAACCGTCGTCGTATGCATAAAAAGATATCGAAATCCCAGTTTATTTTCAAGAACCCAAAATATATTCAGAACACAACATATATAAGGTGAAAAGACAAGCAATGACTATCACTATAGTAGATTATATAAGGTTTTAATAGCAAATAATATAGTAAACAGACGACGGTTTTTAAACAACAACAGACGTATTACACATATATAAACAACGGGTTTTAAAAAAACGTCGTCTAATGCTAGCAAGAAACAGACGCCAGAGAACTTGAACCACGACGGTAGTTAAAACAAGCGTCGTGGTATATTTTTATAGACGACGGTTTGTTAAAACAAGCGTCGTCGTATGCATAAAAAAGATTTCGAAATCCCAGTTTATTTTCAAGAACCCAGAATATATTCAGAACACAACATATACATTAATACTAAGCACGAAACCAACATATACTAAGCATGAAAACATTAAATCCATTCCCGATTCATAATAACAGAGAGTATTAAAAGATCCGACAACATTAAACCCTAAACCCGATTCATGAAAACAATAAACATTAAATCCATTAACCCATACCGTCGACAACATTAAAACATCACAAAACCCGTTACCACAGAACTGAATATCATTCAATGAATTTACAAGCATGAGATTAGGGTTTGCACTTACAGGTAGGCAGAGCTCACAGCTTATGGCCAACTTGGATTCGACGGATTTGTAAACTTGGCCAACTTGGATTCGACGGAGAGACCAACTTTGAATTAGAGTTGAAGTGAGAGAGCGGAGTGTTAAGCTCATAATTTCATACATATACATGCCCAAATTTACTTACTTCTTTTGCTTAGTTTCCTATAATTTTGAGTTATTTGCCTCCCTTTGTGTGTTTTGTAGGCCAAAGGAGCATGAGAGCATAATTTATGCAATTCAAGCATGTTAAGGCCTAATTTGGATGAAGGGAAGAAGAGCTTAAAGACAAACTCATTTTTGGCTATAGCCCCCTGCCAGTCCAGTTCCGTAGGTCATATTGCAAGCTTTGTTTCAGCAACCTACACAGCTCGGATGAATATGGAGTCTGTTACCTAGCAAACACAGAACCATGCTCAGGATGGATTTTTGTCAGCGAGCAAAACGAGTTAGAAATTTGTTTTGGCCTTAACTTCTTCATCCGAGCTTGGATTGGGCCAATACTTGTGTGGTTGGATCAGACACATTCTGAACTTCAATTTGGAGTGCTTAAAGTCGTCATTTGCTTAAGAGAAGCCCAATTTGTAAGCCCTTGAAGTTGCTGGTCATGCTGACCTCAGGATGTGCTGGTTGGAAGCTTGGTCATGGTGAGCTAGGCATGAGCTATTGTAGCTAGTTGGAAGCTTGGTCATGGTGACATGAAGATGAGCTAGGGCTGCTGGTGGGATTTATTGGTGAAGTGCATCAACCAATTCATATTTTCTAATACAAGTGTTGTATGCATTAGCCATATCAAATTCAGATTTTCACTTCCCCTAGGCCTATAAATAGGGATGTTCTCTAAGCTTGTAAACACACCCCAAGGGGGGGAGCTCTCAAACACTTCTCTAGAGCTCCCTTCCCTTCTCTCCCTCAAATTCTCTTAGTTTTGCTTTCTAGTTCTCAATTCTAGCTTTCTTTAATGTTTTCTTAGTTGTAATTTATTTTTCTTGTAATGTACATTCTTTCTTAAGTATTCAAGTTTAATTAGTTTCCAAGTTTCAATTATGGTTTTTGTTCTTATTCATTATGCTTATAAGTTAATATGCTAGTTTGAATGATTGATCACCATTTAGGCTTGCATGTTAGCTATCTTGGTTTGAATTAAGAGTATACACCATGCTTTAATTCGAATTGAACTATGAATAGAAAGAGTATGTATGGACATTCGACAACAAGGATTAGATACATACTTGGTTGTTTAAAATGTTCTTCTATGCTTAATGGGTTCCTAATGCTTAATTTTAGGTTAGACAACAAATGATCAAATTAGGGAATTAGGAACACAAGGTTATGACCACACACCATGGCTTAATCATACTTTAGCTAGAATCAATCCATTAATCTAAATTGAACTTGGGAACTTATTTGCTTGAGTTACTTATTTCTTTCTTTCTTGTTTTATGTTCTTTGTTTTTGTTTCTATTTTGTGTAGGGAAACTAAATTGGATCATTCAATCACCAATCCCTGTGGAATCGACCTCGCACTTACATACGCTAAACTACCAACGGTTCGTGCACTTGCGAGTATCACAAGTTGAGGATGCAACTGAATCCATTTTGGTGCAGCTGTATCTACACAACACGGAGCGAAATGTTTTAGGACACAGAAATTTTGGCAACTTGTATAAGAGTTAGAGCGAAATCTGAAAATTTTAGGTCGAGGTGAAATTTTTAGAAAGCGCGCTTTTTAAAAAACATCGACGGAAACAAAAACACAATCATTGTTAAAAGTTCAACCTAAACATGACGCTTATTTTAAAAATGACGTCGTTGTAAATATCCTTACGACGCAAAACCAAACTACCGTCGTTAAACCCTAATAGACAAATATAACCTAAACCCTAAACCCTAATAAATAAAACCACAATTATATATATATTTTTTTAAATAATAATTTCTCCAAAGGGATTAGGGTTTAATGTCCTAAAATATCTCGTCCATAAAACCCTAAACCCTAATCCCTTTTCTAAATTTATATAAACCCTAAACCATGAAAGTATAAGTGATGTTGTGACTCATGAAAATATTTCTCTTTTTGGTTTTAATTTTAAATTTGTATAACTCAAACTTAATTTTTTAAAGCTTAAGGGGGAAGAAAATATCTCAATGACTTCATAGGAGTTGACGTTGCATTTTTTGGATTTATTTTCAATTTATTATGAATATTTCGAATTTAAAAGAATAAAATATTATTAATAAAACCCACAAACCACGTCGGCGTTAATAAATTAACGACGTTTTAAATTATAATGAACGACGTAATTTTTAAACAAACGTCGTTTAAAGTTAAAACCATGGCCATTTTTACACAGAAAACGACGTACAAACCATTTTCCACGACCTAAACGTGTATAATGTAATTAATACACGTCGGTATATTACAAAAAATGACGTGTTAAATAATATACCATGACGCGAGAGATTAATTTATCGACTTATTATTTTGGAGCATACTACGACGGTACCTACAACACTACTGTCGTGTTTATTTACCACGTCCTAAGTTCAAATTACCGTCGTATTTTTTCAATTTATACGTCTGCCTTCTCTGTAAACCGCCGTCTTATTTTTATAGGTTTTTAAAATTAATTAATTTTTCTTTTATTTTGGTAATATCTTTCTTAACACAAAACAAAATTTAATTCTCAATCCTCAACAACATTTTCATCTTAAAAGGCAAATCTCTTCGTGTTAAATATTGATCAATATTTACACAATATATGTACACAAATTTGGCAAATACATCGTGGTTTCTTTTCTGCCTTCACCCTCAGCTTGTTCAACTGTTTCTTCCTCTCATATGCAAGCTGGGCCCTCTCCTTCCTCTTGTTCTCAAGCTCCTGCACAGCCACAGATGAATATCTAATAATTTCAGAAAATCAAAATCAACAAAGTGTAAAAAGCTCACTCCTCGATTCCTGGTTACATTGTAGTCCCCTTTTCCACAGTGATCAACTTCAATCCTCCTGTGTAGCAGGGGGGAACCAGCCTTAGAACCTGTTGTGGGTTGTGCGTCTGCAAACCCATGCATGTTCTAAAGCTGGTTCCACCCTTGCTACACAGGAGGATGTAGCAAACCCATGCTTGGTCTTGTGAGGAATCATTCTGCAAACCCATTTGCTTTCAGAAAGACAATTTCTTGTGAGGAATCATTCTGCAACCCTAATTGAAAACTGAGAGTTAAAAAACGCGTGAAAAAAATCATATTTAAACAAATTATCGAAGTACAACGTCGGTTCTAATATACATAGCGACGTCATATTTTAATAATCAACGTCCGTTTAGATAAACAAGCGCCGTCATAACTACATCGGAAATCCAAAAGTCATTTGGCGAGTATTAAAAAGAGAACGACGTCGATTTCAGAACCCCAAAGTAACCACGTCGGTTTATTAAAATACACAGTCGTTCGGCAGTTGTGATAACTACGTCAGTTATGAATTATTTACCGTCGTTATAAATTTATAATACGACGGTTTGTAAACCCTTTTACGTCGCTTGGTAAAAACTATGACGTTGTTATGTGTGTACAACGTCATTTTAAAGAAACCAAGGTTTAGAAATGCGCTCTTCGTAAATCATCGACGGAAAACAATAAAACCGTCGTTAAATATGACATCTATACCCTAAACCCTAAACCCTAAACCCTAAACCATAAAATATAAACCATAAATTATATATATATATTTAAATAATTATAGAAAAGGATTTATGGTTTTAGGGCCTAATATATATTAACCATAAACCCTAAACCCCAAAAATAAACCTTCATCCCCCTAAACCCTAAACCCTAAACCATTAAAGTATAAGTGATGTTGTGACTCATGAAAACATTTTTCTTTTTGGTGGTAATTTTAAATTTGTATAACTCAAACTTAATTTTTTAAAGCTTAAGGGGGAAGAAAATATCTCAATGACTTCATAGGAGTTGACGTTGCATTTTTTGGATTTATTTTAAATTTATTATGAATATTTGAATTAAATGGAATAAAATATTATTAATAAAACCCACAAACCACGTCGGCGTTAATAAATTAACGACGTTTTGAATTATTATAAACGACTTAATTTTAAAACAAAACGTCGTTTAAATTCTAAACCATGACCATTTTTGCACATAAAACGACGTACAAAACATTTTCCACGACCACAACTCTTAACTTCTCGCCGTCTAATATCAAAAAAACAACGTCGTTTATAGAACCAAGAGCGTCGTTTGAACAACCTTTTACGTCGCTTTTTTAAAAACTGTGACGTTGTTATGTGTCTACAACGTCTTTTTGAACAAACTACGGTTTTTCACAACATGAAAACCTCAACAAATTTACAGGGACGTTGATTTCAACAAAAACTTGCGAATTCTAACCAATTTTGTACAAAAACTTGTCTAATTCTAACAAAATTTGTACATTTTATAAAAATATTTAAGTATGCTAAAATTCCTCTACTCCATATGAACACACACAAACTCTGCCCATTCTTTCCTAACTTCTTCAATGGCAGCTTGGGGGTATGGCGCTTGATCCTTTCCTTTGGCAAACTGCAGTCCATAAACAAAGATTAATCTCACAGACGACGCTATTATTCATTCACCGACGTAGTATATATATTCAACGACGGTATTTTTAATTTACCGTCGTTGATAATATAAAAACCCACATAAAAATAAATCTGAAAATTTTCTTCTTACCATCTTCTCAAATTCCAGGGAAGTATCCTTTATGATGTCTCTCATAAAGCGCATGACATAATACCCGCATTCTACACTGCTTGGTTGCTTTGGAGTGCCAGGCAGAGTTTTCCAGAGAGGTGTTTTACGGCCTACTCTGCCTATGTGTGTATTATACATTTTTAGAGCAGAGTTCACAATGTTTTTCCCGTCCTCATCCACAACCCGATTTCCAGGCAGTGGATCCAGAAAATAGACGGTTTCCTTCTTTGCTCTTACAATGATCAAGACCCAATGACGGCTGCACAAAATAAATATAAAGGTTAAATAGTGTTATATGCAGAGCATCATACAAACAAAATCCTGTTTTTTGTTTGGAGACTAACCCTGGATTGTAAGGCATCAGGAAAATCTGTTCACCATCTGTTTTTTGAAGACGATTGGCTACGAGACGTGATCTTTCAGTTAATGAACCAGCGTCGGCACTAACTAGAGCAGGGTCTATAAAGCCAACCATATTCACCATATTTGCAGCTTTCAGATGATCAAACAGGCACCTAAATATATGAATTGAAACCATGAGTGTTTTTTTTTTAAAACATAAAGGAGAGTGTCAAATGAATATTTGATAAGGACAAACCTCATATATACTGCAACGACAGTAGCCCCAATTTCTTCCATGCCAGCAAATTGGGTAATATCTTCATGCAAGACAAAGGTGTTACGATCTATGCCAAACACCTCCTTCTCAATCATAAAGCTCATAGCCTTCTCCTGAGGCTTTAGTGTCGATTCAACATAACTACAAAGGGATTGTAAAGAAGATGGCAACTCCAGCTTTGAATAATCTGGTACTTCAGTACTCTGTTTGAACAAATAAAGCAACATAAAATGACGTGGTAAATAAATAACAACGACGGTTTAAATAACAAAATGTCGTCTTAAAATGAGTTACACGACGGTAAAACAATACCGTCGTAATGAATACTTTATTACGTCGTTTAAATAAAACCGACGTCTAATTCAAATGCAAAATTCATAATTAATGAATTTACCTTTTCAATTTTCTTTTCTCCAACATTGGATTGCTGTTTTAATAAATAAAGAGATATATATATATATAAGAAAGATTGTACAATAATTTAAACATTCAACTAAATAAAAAATGGCGTGGAAATTTAAAACAAACGATGGTTGAAAGAAAATATAGACGTCTGAAAATTGAAAAAGAAATGAAAAAGGCAAAGTTAAGAGAATTTACCTTTTCATCTTTCTTTTCTTCAATCTTTTCACGATCCCCAGATTTCTGTTATAAGAAATAAAGAAATATATATAAGACATAGTACAAAAAGGGCAAAAAAAAAAAGTAAAAAAATTAAATTAAACCGTCGTGGTAATAATAACAAACGACGGTATTTAAGAATTACAGACGTGTATATTTAATCAAACGACGGTAAATAATAAACGTCGTGGTATTTCATATACTACGACGGTATCTAAGCTTGTACAACAATTTAAACATTCAATTAAATAATTGCAGACGTGTAACATTCATTAAACGTCGTGGTAATTCCTTTATTGAAAAAAAAAATTGAAAAAAGCAAAGTTATGAGAATTTACCTGTTCAACTATCTCAAGTATCTTTCCTTCTACTCTCTTTTCAACTTCCCCTGATTTCTGTTATAAGAAATAAAGAAATATATAAATGACATTGTAGAAAAATTAAAACAAATAAATAAACCGTCGTGATAAACATTAACAGACGACGGTATGAAATAATTACAGACGTCTGAATAACATCAAACTACGGTTTAATAAAGAGCGTCGTGGTATAACTTTAACACGGCGGTAAATATAAACAGAGAAACAGAGAATTCAAAGTTCAAAGACGTTACCATTTCCTCCTGCTGTTCCCCATTCTTGGCAGTATCCTCCTCAAATTGTAGGGCTCTAACATCAAGTGCCCCAGAACAGCTTGCTTTGTCAGACATTGGATTTTTGGGACTTTGCCCTTGGATTTGGGACAATGTATTCAGTTTCAGCAGGCTTGGATCAAAATTGGGGATGATTTTTGAAAGCTGACTCAGCAAATTTTCCCTCTCAGCTTCTACCAATTGCTTCGTCCTAGCCTCCATCTTTAAACTCTCTTCCCTTGATCTAGCCTCCATTTTCAAAGTCTCTTCTTGAAGGACAAGTCTTACACTTTCCTTCAATTGATCAGCAAACCTAACCTTCTGTTGTCTAGGTAAATTGAAGTATTGCTTAGGGGAAACCCCAGTCCCTACACCTCTAACTCTTCCTGGATGCTCGGGACCCAAAGCCAATGTCAAAACATCATTGGATCCTGACAGAGAAATTGTGCCTTTAGAGACTTGCTTTTGCAAATCATCCTAACAAAAAGACATAATAAAAAGTCAGAATAAGGAAACAAACGACGGTTATTTATAAAAAATAGACGTAATATAATATTTCACACGACTCAATAACATAACAATCGACGTAATATAATATTTAAGACGACGCTAACTAAATACCGACGTTATTAATATATTAACACGACGTCAATAATAATCCACCGACGTCTTATGATATAATTACAAAAAACTGAGCATGGATTCCAGATTCAGACCTTTAACGACGCCTTTTAAAATATTTCGACGTAGTAAAACTTTTCACACGACGGAAAAATATAACAGCAGACGTAATAAAATTTTTAAAACAGAGTGAGTAGGCTTACAATTAATTTTGCTTTCTCTGCAGTCTTTGGATCCGGGATGTTACCATGTTTGTCTTCTCTTGCTTTTTTCCATAAGGTAGATCGATCAATATCTACCCCAGGCATGATTTCCTTCAAGTCCTCCTTAAAACCAACATATCCTTTTCGAGACAATCGATGATTGTACTCGAGTTTCTCCCTCCTCTGTGATTGTTCTTCATGCACAGCCTCAAATTCTTTAGATAACCTTGAAGCTACAAAGGCATCCCATGGAGTTTTCTCTATGAATTTGTATGTTTCAGGGGCTGCCTTAATCTATCCTGCTCCTTGATGAATGGAAGGATATGAAACCTCGTTAGTGTAGACTTGAAATCTTTCCATTTCTTGGCGGCAGAAGATAGCACCATTTGCTTGCCCCCTTTACCAACCACAAAAGCCATGTCAACGGCTTCCCAAATATGCTATTTTATATCCTTGGATATTTGAACCCATTTCTTGTCCACAAGTGGGACTCTGGAGCGTGCCAACACACCAATGTAGGACTGCATCTCATTATGTGCACGGCCATAAGGTTTCCCTTCTTCATTGTACTCAACAACAGGCTTGATTTTCTGAATTTTTCTCTGCACAACACGGGTCATTGTGCTCATACCCCGACCTGACTTTGTCTCCTCAGAAATAGTTGCCGTGCTGGCTGGTTCTGTCTCAGAAGATGAAACAAACTTCATCTTCTTCGAGGCCTTGGTTTGAGGATTTACAACTCTAAGCTCCTTCTTCGAGGATTCATTTTTTTTCAAGCCAGACTCCTTACTTTGGGATTGAGAAACCATGGTTACAGACAAATTAAACCTGCAAGTGAAAATATATCAGTGAAATTAAGAAAAACCACGACGATTATTTATAAGCTACGACGTATTATAATATTTCAAACGACGTAAGAACAAAACAAACGACGTAATAATAAATTTACACTACGGTAATTAATCACCGACGTGATAAAATATTACAACGACGTAAATAATAAACAACCGACGTCTTATGATATAATATAAACAGAGTATTAAATATTACAACGACGTTAATAATAAACATTCGCCGTGGTATTGAAAATAAAACGACGTAAATATTAATATACCGTCGTCTATACCACAAAAACAAATTAGGAACAACGTAAAATATTTTCAGCAGAAAAATAATTAAAAAGATTTTCGAAACAAAAACCATTGTTCAGAGAAATCAAACATGCGATGAATATATCCTTAAAAATCAAAAACAAAAAAAGGATATCATTTTAAAAAACAACGACGAACACTTTCACACGACGCTAGGGTGACTGACGAACCGTCGTGGTCTATAAATCTAACCACGTAAATAACAAGCCACCGTCGTCTTATTTAGTTGAAGTAAAAGAACCAGAGTAGTGTTCAAACTTGGAAACTTTTTGTCTTTGTCTGCAAATTTTATCAAACTTGGAAAGAAAAAATGTAAAAAGATTTAAAAGAACAAAAATGATATGCGCATGCAAAACAGGAACAAAAATCCTTCCAGAAATGCTTACCCTTTGCTTGCGATGAAAGCTTTCTTCTGGAGTTTGGTGTTTCAGTTCAGAGATGAAGACGAAGAGGAGATAAGCTTGAAAGTTTGAAACAGTTCTTGGAGAATGAAAAATGAGAAAAGCTTGAAAGTTTTTCTCGGGTTTGGAACCAATGCAAGTATGGGTCAGGAAGGCGAAAAGTTTAAAATAATAAAAAACCTTTTCATAACAACGACGCTATTAATAGTATGCGCCCTAGTATGATACATTATATGGCGCTATTGTTAACACTGCCCTATAATATTACTTTAAACGATGGTATGTTTTAATGAAACGACGTTTTGAAATCGAATTACACGACGCATGTTTCTTCAAAAAAGATGAATCGTCATTTTCCAATTTACCCAACGACCTTATATTCAATAATAACGACGTTAAAAATTAATACCACGTCGTTTTAATTACTCATACCGACGTGTAATTTTTTTAATTACACAATAAATTAATTTTCCAAAAAATTACAACGTCGTTTTTATATAGCGTTGTTGTTAAATAATTTATACGACCTTATTTTAAATTTAAACGACGTGTATGTTATATATAAACGTCAATATTTTAAAAAACCGACGTGGTATATAAGATTTGTTTATAAATAATGGGTTTTCTGTCTTTCTGTCGTCTTCATTTTTCAATTAGGGTTTCAACTTTTTCTCAATTCTCTGGAGGCACATCACCTCTCTGTCTCATCTCGCTTTCATTTTTCAGTTTGGATGTTGATGTGTGTGCGCGTTTGTGTATCTGAAAGACACAAACACGCACACATCATCTAAAAAATTGTCTTTCTGCATAGAAGGAGAACAAGGTCTGCATCAGCCCTCTTTCTCAGCTCCTCCATGATGGGGTTCTCTGGGTTAATCTCCATGGTCTTCTTGCTCGACATGTACCCAGCCGCTCTGTTATCCCTCAAGGCCTGAGCCTTCATGATTCTTTCCATGTTGGCAGTCCAGCACGGTCAGACGGTCAGACACCACAACCTTCTCCACTCTGTCACCCAAAACATCCTTCACAACCTTGCAGAGTCCCTCAAACTTCTCCTTCAACTCTTCCTTCTTCTTTGCCTCGTCTTCACTCTCATCAAGCTTGAGACCTTCCTTGGCGGCTGAGACAAGCTTCTTGCCCTCAAACTCCTTGTGAGAGTAATTGGCACATCATCCACTTCTAAAACATTGCCTTTGTTCATTCTGGTTCGATTATGATGAGGAACAGAGTTCATTCTGGTAATGATAGACGAATAATGGCATAAAATTTGTACGTCGTTAATTTAACAAACCGTCGTGGTTAGTACAATTATGCGACAGTAGAGTTATGGATACCGTCGTAGTATATTATAATTAAAAAGTCGATAAATTTATATTTACAGTCGTGGTAACTTAATTTAAAGCGGCAATTTTTTTTGTAATTAACCGTCGTAGATTCCTTTGAATTTATGCGTCGCTGACTAAGAAAATTGGGTCGTGTTTATTAATTAATTAACACGGCGTCTTATTTTTATATCGTCGTCTTTACTTTCTACGGCGGTGATTTCATAGATGCAGTTTTTGTTTTTAGGTTCAGATTTTAACTCTGAAAATACCTTTGTAATAAGACGACGCTTTTTTAATTTGGTGCGTCGTGGTTTCAAAATATCTATACGTGTGCCGTTTTTTAGGTGTTTAAAGTATGTTTCTACGACGGGTTTCTATTACCGTCGTCTTTTAAAAAACAACGACGATTTTTTGATCTACCGTCGTTGTTTACTGGTCGTCTTTTGCCCTTTTTGTAGTAGTGAATGTTTGTACCATAACTAACCTTGCACATTCGACATTAGAGGACTAGTACACATGCAGAGCCCACAAACTGCTAAAGGTACTGAATAGGCACCCTTCTCCAAATTAGACGACAGCCTGCCAAAGGTCCGTACCGAAGACCAAACTCCCCTAACCTAATTCGGAGACACACGTCATCACCACAATGATTTGTCAAAAGTCCCACATTGAAACTTTGGACAAATATCCACTCCCTTTTGCCTATTAAAGTATAATAGTGCCAAGGTAAAAAGATAACTAATCTTTACCCTTACCCATACTCTGCCAAAATTACCTTTGACCTATACTCTGCTGACTTAAGTATCGGAGAGCTTTTGATCGTTACCGCACCGATGCCAAGGTCTTGAAGATTGCTTCTTCTGTTCACCTTCTACCGATTAGTCTACCTGCCGAAGGTCCTCAGCTTCCCATCACTTGCTGAAGGTATTGTTGTCAATATTATGTTAACTCGCAATTGTACGGTGCAATTAGTAGTATAGCAAGACAAGTACGAGGTCGTACCCACGAAGACTGAGAAGTTAAAACTAGTTATGTACTTAGATTACCAAATTCAAGAAAGTAGGAGGTTATGTCTAAAACAGAATTTAAAGTAAGAGTGGTTGTGATTGTTGAACAAAAGAAGCAAAATGAAATTGCAAACAAAAACAAGTAAACAAATGTAACAAAGAGTGGTTTTAAGAGTTGGAAAACATATTTGGAGACTAGGGCATTCGAATCACCATAACAATTCAATTCTGGGTTATAAGGAGTTAAGTAACAAGTCTAATTCATATTCAAAGATTGATTCTAGCTAAAGTATGATTAGGCCATGATGTCTAGTTCTAACCTTGTGTTCCTAATTCCCTAATTTGATCATTTGTTGTCTAACCTAAATTAAGCATTAGGAACCCATTAAGCATAGAAGAATAATTTAAACAACCAAGCATGTATCTAATCCCTGTTGTCGAATGTCCATACATACTCTTCCTATTCATAGTTCAATTTGAATCAAAGCATGGTGTCTACTCTTGATTCAAACCAAGATAGCTAACATACAAGTTCTAATGGTGATCAATCATTTAAACAAGTATATTAACTGATAAGCATAATGAATAAAAACATGAATCATGAATCAAACTTGAAACTCCAAACTTGAAACTTATAAACCCAGAATATTCATGTTAGGTTACATCGAAGCCCTAGTTATGAAATTAGCTGCTCATAATGGAAAAGAAACTTAGATAGAAATGAGAAAACATAAGGAATGCAATAAGAGTAGAAAAACCCCTTTTATGAAGTTCTTGTGGTGTCCAAGACTTCTTCAAGTGCTTCTCCACGTCTAATGCTTCTCCAAGAGCTTCCCCACGTCTAGAATGATGTATGACAGCTGGTAGGTGATCTGGGATGAGTTTGGGTGAGTGGTGATGGCTAAGAAAGAGGAAATTTGTAGGGAAATGGAAGGGAGGTTTTCTGGAGCTGTTTTGGTGATTTGGGGCAGTTTAGAGTATTGGGTTGATTGCTAGAGTGTATGGGGTTGATGAGAGTGTATGAGAATGATTTCTGGATGTGTTGATGGAATGATGGAAGTGTGGAGGATGGCTGAAGTGCATTTTGTAGCTTGAAGACTTCTCTATTTATAGGGCTAAGAGGGAGAAACATCATGATGAAATCCAACACCACAATTCCTCCTTTAATACAATCCATAACTCCCACTTTATCTTGTCTATGTTAGTGTGGTTGGAATCAATCTCATCCCATACCTCTTTTGCTGCACCTCAAGCTTTCTTCACATGGGTGTTCAAAGGTGTTCAATTGTGGCTGCCTTTTGCTGCCAACCCATGTGGGTTTTCTTTTGGTTGCTGGAAATAAAAGATTCTTCTGAACCAGGCTTGGTGTAGGAAGGCCTGAGGTTTCAATATGTATCCAATGGGGCTCAAATTTGGATATGTCATAATAGACACCCATTGGAACAACTTGTATGAAGAATGCATTCCCATATGAGTAGTACAAGTGTATGTTTTGGGCCTTGCAAGTTGACTGCCAAAAAATAGACTGGAATGTATGGTGTGCATTTTGATGAGCCCACGGATTGGGCTTGACTTCATCAATTGATACGTTTTAGCAGTCCATCTTACAGTTCAGAATCTCTTCTTTCCAACCACATATAAATTGGGCCAATACAAGTTGGGAGGAGGAAGTTAAGGCCGAAACAAATTGCTAACTCAGTCTGCTCGTTTTTGCACCATTTCGCATCTTTTCCTATCCAAAGCCACCATTGGTACCTAAGGCCCAATGAACTGAATGATAAACAGAAAAGGGATTAAAAGCACAAGTTTAACTCAATAACATAACCAAATCATAAGCTAGAGGGGTGCAAACTGATATACAATTATGAACTGATCAGGTACCACATTTCACCCCTTTTAAGTTGAATCCAGTTTTCGACTTCAACAAATACACTAAATGAGAGGCAAATTTGTGAAGGCAATCTGATGTTGAAACCTTCACAGATTGGAAACTTGCCACCATATGCATATAAATATATTGATAAGTTGTGTGCATATAAGCTTAGGAAGGGACGGACCCAGGATTTGATAATAGGATATACTAAATTTACCTTACATAAAAAAAAACTAGAAAGCTTTACGGTACAAGTGAATTTCATTGAAGTATGAATTTTAAGGTCAATTAGCAATTACATGATAAACTTCTCCATGAAAGGAAAAGAATTGAAAGCATTTATTATCCATTACAAAAGAAGAAAAAAAAACTGAACCATTTTAATCCATCTAGCCAAGCCAACTTGGAAAATAAAAATGAAAAGAATGTAGCAAAATTTATAAGAAAAAAAATTGTAATTTTATGTGCACTAGAAAATGTAAAGGTTTTTTTTTTTATTTTTTTTAATGGATAATAAATGGGGTTAGTTTATTAATATGGGGTTAGTTTTTATTTTACTTACTGCCCACACTTGTGGGATTAATTAACTGAAGAAAAAAAAAAGATTTGATGTGGTTGGGATCACTGGGATGGAGGTGTGCTTTGGTGGGCTAAGTATTAATATTGGACCAGTAAAATATCAAGTCGCTCGGGCTATAGCCCATGTTAGCATGGACATAGGACCGTCCCTGAGCTTGGGTGAGTAGATAACCTTAGTAAACGGTAAAAAATTGATTTAAAAGAAAAAACTTACTTTTGTATTCTGTCTATTTTACAACGAAATTGTTTTTGGGTTTGTGAAGCAAGGTCTAAAATATCGATAATATCAGCGAAACTTGCAGATATTATTGTTTTTTTGGGAGGAGGATATTTTGGAACTTATCCATGCAATTATTAGATAAGTATCGATAATTTCTGCGATATATATCGGATCCAAGAATTTCTCTCTATCTTCAGCAACATATGGACAAAATATTGGGTATATTATAATATCAGGATATGTACATGGATGGAAAAAGAAAAAGAAAAACCCACAGCTGCGCACACAGACAAGGGGATTCGATGCCTTTTGGGATGGAATTGAGTGGCTCATGAAAAGAATTTGAGACCCAATCTTTAAATGATGTTGCTTATGAGCAATGCCAACCAATCTCGGATCCGTATGGAGGGCATATTAACAATTACATGCAAAACTATTTTGGGGATTTATCATTTGATGACTACTCTTCACAGTATACATACTCTACATATAGAGATGATGAAGACAATGAAAATTTTGAATCTCATAGGAACTTTATGTGGTACTAAGTCACTCATATATCTTACCATGTAATGTATAAAGTATAAAATATGTTGAAAGTTTGAATGAAATTCAAGGACTTTTGTCCCACATTGGTAGAAAGAAGAAAAAGTGAGGTTTTATAAGTGTGAGTAATTGGAAGTTGGGAAAAGTAGAAGCCAATTAGGCTTCAAATTTGATTTGGGCATATAATATATAATATTTAATTATCAAAAAGATGGGCCTTGGGCCACTTGGGCACTTCATATTTAAATTAATTTTTTATTTTCTTAATAAAAGTTTCGAATTAATAATTTTTTATTAATTCGGATTAGTTTAATTAATGGTTTTTTAACAATTGTAACTTTTCTGATAGGGTTTCAGAAGTCTATTTAAATCAGAAAAGGCATCATTCATTGAACATAGAAAAAGCATTCTATAAGCACATTCATATTGTCTAAGAGGAAAACAAACAAAGTTCGCTAGATTCTAAGTCATAGTGCTAGGGTTTAGAATATAGATAGTTGAATCCTACGAGTTAGTCACCTGTAGAACTTCAAGCACCGAGAAGGGGTGAAATTACTGTCTTTAAAACATTGCATCAAATCTGCAAGCATCTATCTTGAATCCAAGTCAGTTTCACTTATTTATTGTTTACTGTATTTCAAATTACAGTTTGTTATAAATTCAATTTTGTTGGTATATATATATATTGTTGATGTATAATCATTTTTATTAGTCACTGATTGTTGTTTTTCCAACAAATATTGTAGTAAATCATTATAAATAATTGATTATATGGTGTGTTTCTTTCAGTAATTACTATATATTTTCTACACTCATAGTGTTTGTCAGCTCGCTAATAATCAACTTAAATCAATCAACCCTACCATGCAATGCATTTCCTTCCAATTTTTTTTTGTGATAAACAATAGATAATTGACTATATAAACATCCCCTAAAGTAGGGGTCATCATTAGGCCCGCAAACCCATGGGCCGATGGGGGCCCGCCCGGCCCATCGAGAAAAAGCCCGTCCCGGCCCATTATTGAGTGGGCCGAGCTTGGGCTTAGGTGTCTAAAGCCTGGCTTGGCTCATAGGCCTGGCCCGCCCATAAAAGCCTGGCCCAAGGACTCACATACATATAAATAAATATATATTAAAAAACCCAAGTTAAATGAAAGATGGAGAAAATTATTATCTATTATCATTGTAAGAACTAAAAAAAAAGGAAGTATGAGATAAAATATGAGTTTATTAATATGGCGGTTGTATAACTATATCTTTATATTTATGGGGAAAAAAAAAAGAACTATGAAGTTATGAACAAAGAAAAAAAATGGAGACATATACATATAGACAAATGTAAATAGAGAACTACGAAAAAAATGGAAACATAGAAACACACCAAAACATAGAATAAATAAATAAAGAATTGACAAAAAAAAAAAAAATAATAAAGTAGGCCCATTTAGGCCCAGCCCGTTGGGCTTAACCCGGCTCGGCCCGATGGGTTTTTTCAAGCATGACTCATGGGATGTGCTTGGGCTTTGAATTTTCTTAAAAAACCCGGCTCGCCCCGACCTGTTATTTTCTCTCTCCTCTTTGAAGCCTGGCTCGGCCCAGCCCATTGACGAGGCCTACCCTAAAGTTTCAATCAAAATTTCCAAGTTTTTCTTACAATTTATGTGGTTTTTATTCAAATTTTACTGATATCAATATTTCCGTATTTTTGGACCATCGATATTTTCAAAACTCCCGATATTCTAGACCTTAGTTGGTAGACATATAGATATTGATAAACTTTTAAATTTTATTATGGCAGTGGTTGCTAGACCAGACTTTACTCAAGCAAATAAATTTTTATTTCTATTATATATAAAAAAAGGTACTAATAATTAACTTCCAAACCTAAAAACTGCAAATAGAAAAATAGGTGAGATTTCAACTGGATCTCCACCCCAAATATCTCCAATAGAGATCAGTAATGAATGATGCCGACTCCCAGAGCTCCACCCTTTAATCATAACAATTATAAATAGTCCCATAGAAAGTAGCTAGGGGAAATCAATAATATAAACCATGGCTTCCCTTTCACCTTTGTGCATTTTGATAGTCTTTACTCTAACCCTATCAACAACTACTTTATCCCATAGCTCAAGAAAATCCAGTTTCCTTCTACATTGCTTATCAGGTATCCCCGCAACTTTAAGCATCAATAGTGCACTAATTGCTATTGCAACAAAATTACTATAAATCAAATCTGGTTTTTTTTGTTTTTTTTTTTGGTATTGCAATTAGCGGCCAGGGTCTTACTGTGGAGCAAAGCATGGTTGTTGCTACCCAAAGACTGGAAAACCAACCAAAGGTTTCAAAATTGGTGGCATATGGTCGCGCCCTATACCTTTAGCGGTACTTGTTGGATTCTGTTTTAAGGAAAATACTTGATTATTGTGTGTAAGTATGAACTTATACATTCCTGTCAATAACTATATGTGTGTAGAACAGTAGAAGTTTTTTCATTTTTTTCATTTTTATAAATTATTTTTCTACGTGTCAAATCATGATTTGAAAAAATATGTAGTTTCGGCAAGCATAATCCCTGGTTTAATTGTTGCTTCTTTCTATTAATATATTTTTTGAGTTTTAATTTGTAATTGAATAGATGTCAAACCTGACAAAGGGCTTGGAAAAAAATTGGCCATCACTTTCCTGCCCAAGCAGAAGGAGTGAGAAATTATGGAAGCATGAATGGCAGAAATCATGCAGCTCTCAACCTTTTAAAAACAGTAGACATACTGAAGCTACTTAGCGATGCAGGTCATTCTAAATTAATTAACTTCAATTAAATTTTTAGCATAGTTTTTACATTTCAAAATTAAATGTCGGAACATATTCGAACTTGATGACTCTCCCAACATTTTAACATGAAAATTTAAAAATATCACTTAACCAACGGCTAGGCACTGCTACGTACCATGCTCCAATTTGTTAATTAACAAAAGTAAATGGATCATTTTACAGTGCAAGTGCAGTTTATAGTGCCATACAATCAAAAGTTACATACGTGCCAGGAATAGCGTGCAACGAAGACAAAGCAGGTAACAAACAACTTTACCAGATCATTATGTGTGGAGCCACTGCTGGAACTAAAATCGTTGACTGCCTTGGCCTCTCATCACACGGGAAGTGCTCTGAAAAAATCAAGTTCCCTTATGATGTAGGACGTGTAGGACGAAATATGGTCAATTATGGCAGTAGGAAAAGAAAGGAAGGCGTATCGTTGGGATTTTCTAATTGATTGAAGAAGAATTGGAGCGAAGTTTTGGGCTTCTGAGGTCGTTTGGCCTTCCAAAAGTGCATTTAAAAATTGTATTCAATTTAAAGACTTTCCGTTTCTTATTTGTTACGTTTTCAATAACTCCCGAGGGCAGTCCAAAGGGTGAGAACGTTGTATTTAATCAGCTGTCATGCTTGATTGAGAGCATCTCGACTTTTATCAAATAATTCAAAGAGAATTTTCTCTCTAATTTCCTGGTGGATTCTAGATTATCGTTCTTTTGGATTTTCGCTTGAAAATCTATTTGCTTGTGCTGCGTCAAGTGGTATCAGAGCGGGTTTTGCCTGACTCGAGGTGCCTCCAATGGCTCGTCCAGACGAAGAAGATAGGACCCGTGGAGACGGGGAACCAATCACTCTTAGAGAATTTGATGTTGCAGTTGTTCCATCCTTCATGGGGAGTGACTGCATCGAAGGCTTTCTTCAATGGGTTGCAGACATAGAGGAAATATTTGATTCAATAGCGATCCCAGAGGAGAAGATGGTGAAAATTGTTGCATCCAGTTTAGAAGACGATGTTGCTTCTTGGTGGGATCAGTTGCGAAAATCTAGGAAGCAACAAGGTAAAAAAAATCCTATCAATTCTTGGCATTGGATGAAGAGACTTCTTGTGAAAAAATTCTTTCCTTTTGAATATAATATATATTTATTAAGGAATGGTTACAAGATTGTTCAACCCAATATCATGGTGGGTCTAGAAAAGATGGAGGAAGTTCTCGAAAAGGAAGAAACTGTGATGGATGCTGTATTAATTGAAGATTCAATCATCCATAAGATGAAGGAAGAGATTCACGAAAAACAAGATATTGAGCCTATTGAAACTCCTGTTGTTGTTGAAACATATATTTCAAAAGATGAAGAACAACAATTGGATTCCTCTGAAATTAAAGGCATGGATAAATCTGTATTTGGAGAAGAAAATAATTCATACAAGGAGTTTGATTCTCAACTAGCATATTCTAATCTTGTTTATGGAATTAATTATATGATTATTCCATCCAAATATGAGCAAGTCCTAATTCTACAAATTGAAGAGTTTATCTACACATCAAGTTCTATGCCTACTCAAGTTCATTTTAACGAGAACTCGAGGTCGAGTTCTTTACAAGTGAAGGGGTCTGATGTAGGACGAAATATGGTGCGAAGCATTTGCGAAGAGAATTTCTCTCTAACTTCCTGATGGATTCCAGATTATTGTTCTACAGGGTTTTCGCTTGAAAACCTATTTGCTTGTGCTACGTCACCTTCCTTCTAATAACATGAACTGTTTCTTGTATTAAATAATAAAGTAGAATGACATCAAAGGCGGAGAGTGAAAAAATTCATGTCAACTTAGATCTTGCCCTGTTTCCACCAGTTAAGGTCTATTAATTTACTCTTAATACACTTTGGTACATTATAGTGTGAGTATCTCACCCAAAACTAAGTGGCTTTAATTCCTCGATGTGGTATTTTATGCGTTGGTCGTTGGGCTCAACACGTGTATAGCCTTCTCTCATACTATATTAGAATGTGAGCATCTAACTCAAAATCAATTGACAATAACTAGAAAGGTAAGAAGGCAAATTGACAATAGCCTTCTGTCATGTCCTTTTATCTGCCTTAACTTTTGAACAAGGCAAATTGACTTTGTCAAAAGTTGCCTTGCTTCTAACATCCTCCATTAGAAAGGTAAGAAGCTTAATGTGGGGAAAGACTTTCATAAAACGGGAATAACATTATTTTGTTATTCCCGACTAATAATGCATGACACAAATGATAATTAACACTTCCACGTAGTATAGCTAGAAGACTTTTATTGAATGTCCAATAAACTCTTGTCAGCGGAGCACACTACTTGTCAAAGTTAATTTCCTAATTCACACGTTACAAGCTGACTTGATAGATAAAGAAAACCCTAATGTTTTTATATGGAGTTGCTATGCAAGATGACACTTGTCAACTTAATATGAGAAAAGGCTTTACCTATTTGAGTAGCCAACAACATCTACAAAATAGGAGAAATAAGAGGGAGCTTAATTAGCTATTAGGACCGCATCCACATCCAACATCTACAAAATAGTAGCTTAATTAGCTACTAGGACCCCTTATTTCCTAAAACAACTAGAAAAAGAAAACGAAATGTTCATAAATTATGAACAATAAGGATTACAATGCTTTCTAAAAATTCACGTTTTGTCCTCAACCACTATCATTTGAATCATCAAGTTTATTATTTTCCTATGCTGATGCAAACTAACAAGGCCAATCTCAAATTTCCTTGAAGATAAAAAAAACCAACAGGGCCGAGAAATTAAACTTTCCAGAAGAAATTTTGATAGCATACAATTGTCAATTAACAGTTTATATGTTCACTAAAAAACAATAAAATTGACAAACAAAATTCATCATGCCCAAGAACAAATCAAACTAAATATCTCTCAATTGGGTGAGCATTAGATGAAATGGAAGCCCGTTAAGAAAGGTACAGCCTAATTGAGTGAGGTTTTGCCTATGAACTGTAGCTTTCTGCAGATGGGTTTTGGGGAAGTGGCCAGAGAAGAGCTGGCGATACTGAAGAAGATGAGAAGAAGCATATGCGATGAAGAGAGAAGAGTTGGAGGACCTCACTTGGGATTGGCTGCAGACAGTCGGCGATGAAGTCTTGTCAGTGTATTGGGTTTTCTCGTGGAAGACCTCCAGCGCATGAGTCTGGATCTCTTTTCCTTTTTCTCAGTCACACATGACTCATGTGATGTTGAATAAGAAATGGCTGAACAAGTAATCATGTCATTCAATCTAAATTCCTGATTTTTAAGATGCAATTTTATCCCTTGGATCAGTGACTGCACCTTCACCACCAATATACCACAGAATCTTCGCCATTGTTGTACTAAAAATCAACAATGAAATGTTGAGAATATAGGACGTCACTTGTGACTTCTGACTTGTGACTAGTGAATATAGGACGTCACGCCAATGAAATGTTGAGATCAGGCTTGACTAGCAATGTAACGTTCCAAATTTCCAAGAAAAATTATCAACACAACAAAAACTATGAGTCCTTTGAATTAAGTAGCAAAGTCCTCTCTGGTGGCCCCCATTAAGACCCAATGAGGTCTTCTCTTTGAATATGAATAATTTGCTTCATGCGGTTGTTGTTTGCCGACTAGTGGTCTCTCAGTGGGCTATCTATTTGCTTCATGCTGTTGTCTGTTTGGTGACTTAGAGCATCCATAATGAGTTCCTTAAACCATCTCTTTAGACAAATTTTAGGGAGGAATCCTTATCAACCTCCTAAAATAGGGAGACCTCTAAGAGTTCCTAAATCTTAGGAGAGAGAAAGGACTCCCAGTGGTTTCCTATAATTTAATGCTCTTTTATTTTATGATTATTTTAAACTTTTAATTAATGTTAACTATTTTTATATTATTTTTAAATAGAGATGGACCAATTAAAAAAGAGTTATAGTATTTATGACTCGCTAAACTAGAGAGAGAGCATGTTTGGAGTTTAAATTTTATAAAGAGCTCTTAAAATAGCTTTTATATATTTTTAGCTAAATTTTAACTAAAAAAATAGAGAGTATGATTGTGGATGCTCTTACATATCGTGTTCAAGCATTGTTATATATATATATATATATATATATATATAGGGAGCTTCAGTTGAAGGATCACTCAAATATGCTTATTTAAGGGACACCCTTGTAGGGCTCACTCCATATTGTATTTCACTAATCCAAACCGTCTATTTTGTAGACACTCATTCAAAGATCATCTCTACAAAAAAATCACTTGAATCCGATATCATTTGACCACTCAATTGAATTATTGAAATTTTAGTATTTTCTTGAAGCACAGTGTTAATTGATTTTGTAGGACAAAATTGGATATCGAAACGGTTTTCGATTTGTCTAATTTTTTGCAAGGATGATCTATGAATATAGACTTAAAAAATAGATGGTTTGGATTGTTGAAAAAATATTTGAGGAACACCCATATATATATATATATACAAACCTGTGAGCAACAACACATACACAAAGCAATGTTGCCAGTGCAACCTTATAACTTAATGGCTCATGGCTTCCTTCTCTTCCTCTTATTCTCTTACATTATATCTATAAATATTTATGCCTGCAACCAAACTGAATGTTGCTCCCTCCTGTCCTTTGCCTCCACTCTCTCTTCTCCTCCTTTAAATTGGACATCCCTTGATTGCTGTCACTGGAAGGGCATCACTTGTGATCAAGATGGTTGGGTCATCCATTTGCTCTTACCTTCCAAAGGGCTCAAAGGAGGTATCTTTCCCTCTTCACTTAGAAATCTCACACATCTCACCCACTTGAACCTTTCCCACAACTCACTATATGGTTCATTTGAGACTCAATTCTTATTGTCTTTGAATCGTCTTGAGATCCTTGATTTGAGCTATAACCATCTTTATGGGGAGCTACCACTTTCTCTACCATCCAACAAAATCCGAATAGTCGATTTGTCGAGCAATCATTTATTTGGTACAATTCCATCTTCATTCTTCCAACAAGCAAACAACTTGACTAGTTTCAATGTCAACAACAATACCTTCACAGGGTACATCCCATCCTCTATTTGTCTCCATTATTCTCCCTTTGTTAGGCTATTGGACTTTTCTTCCAATGAATTCGGTGGCAACCTTGCTCTTGGGCTAGGGAAGTGTTCTGAACTACAGGTTTTTCGTGCTGGTCACAATAACCTTTCAGGGTTACTTCCAGAAGATATCTATAATGCTACCCAACTTGAAGAAATTGCATTACCTATCAATTCACTACGTGGAGCCATTAGTGATAAAATTGTCAACCTCACCAACCTTAAAATCCTTGACCTCTACCTTAATCAATTGAGTGGCGAGCTTCCTCTAAATTTGGGGAAGCTCTCCAAGTTGAAGTTTGTGACCATTGATTTCAACAATTTAGAAGGTACTTTTCCCGCATCTTTGATGAATTGCACAAACCTTGTAGAACTACGTTTGGGATTTAACAACTTTGAAGGAGATATCTCCATGCTTAATTTCTCCAAATTTAGTCAACTTACAAAACTTGACCTAAGGTCCAATAACTTTATTGGTATGTTTCCAGTAAGTCTTTACTCATGTAGGTACCTAAAAGCCATTGCATTGACTGGAAATCATCTAGAGGGACAAATACAAACTGAGATTCTTTCATTGAAATCCTTGTCCTTCCTCACCCTTGGTTACAACCGATTCACCAACCTCACAGGCACAATGAAGATATTGATGAGTTGCAAAAGTCTTCACACACTCTCGCTTTTTGGTTCCTTTGTAGGGGAGGGAATGCCATTTGATGATGGCATGGTTGATTTTGACGGATTCCAAAATCTTCGGCTATTGAATATGGCTAGTTCTAACCTCACTGGTGAAATACCTGTGTGGTTATCAAAGCTCAAGAATCTAGAGATCTTGATTCTGGCTTTTAATCAAATCACCGGGCCAATTCCAAGTTGGTTGGGGAATCTTCCTAGACTGTTTTTTATCGACTTGTCATATAACCGAATTTCAGGTGAATTTCCAAAGCAACTTTGTAGACTACCAAGGTTTGTGTATGAACCTATTCCATCTCAAGTAGACCAATATGAATTTGAATTGCCTATCTACAACAACATAACTGTAAATCAAACGTTTCTACAGTATAAATTGTCTTCTTTTCCAACAATGATAGACTTATCTAACAATAACATTGTTGGTGATATACCTACTGAGATTGGACAATTGCACCTTCTTTGCCAGTTGGCTCTTTCCTCCAACAACTTCTCTGGCGTCATTCCAGACCAAATATCTAACCTAAAAAATTTGGAGGTTTTGGATCTCTCCATGAATCATTTGTCTGGAAGAATTCCATTGTCATTGGCGAGCCTTAATTTCTTGAAAAAATTTAATGTCTCGTACAATAATCTTGGAGGACCAATTCCAACAAGCACTCAGATCCAAACCTTCAACACTTCTGCCTTTGAGGGGAATCTAAAACTTTGTGGTGCCCCACTTCCTAATGAGTGCGGATCAAATAAGGGCATTGATGAAGATGACACAAACAACAAAGACTTGGACAATGAGCCTCATCAACTTCCATGGTTTTATATTTTCACTGCGTTGGGGTTCATAGTGGGATTTTGGGGAGTATGTGGTTCTTTAGTTGTTAACACGACATGGAGATACGTATATTTTCAATTCATCGACAATATACAAGATAGGTTGTATGTAATGGTAACGATGCGCATCAACATGATGAAAAGAAGGCTTAGAGGCTAGACATATATTATTGTAGTTTTTATTTTACATTTTTTGTTTGCTTTTCTTTTTTTCTTTCTTTTCTTTTGTGTTTCCAATGTAATAAGGCACATTTTGTTCTTAGAGTTATGTCTTCTTTTTCGGATACGATTTCCTCACGCTGGCTTTTGCAAGCAACAAATACGACAGGTTGTGGCTTTGAAAAATCATGAATACCAAATCAACTAAATACAAAAATGGGTATAAAAAAAGATTAATGCAACACAGGTCAGTCCGCAGGCTTATGAAAGCAAAGCAAGCAACAAATACAAACTTCCGCTACATATTGTTCTTTATACTGGCAAAACCGACACATTTGGCTATCCAAGTCAGTCCAAATATATTTTTATGGATGCAAAGAATTGAGTGAAACGAACTTAATTTGACAAGAGGACAATACAATAATATTCTTTGAAATTAAACTTTCGGCAAGGTTCCATCCGAATGCTATTTGAGATATTAAATCTTGGTGATTCTAATGTGAATGTGATTTCATATCCTATTTTATTGGTACAACTGCAAGGCTAAGGCTATATGAAAGAAAGTTAATGCTCCCTCAAAACACCGAAGACTAACCAAACACACTAAGTAGAACAAGAACACTCAAGAAAATCTATAGAAGCTTATGTTTCCAAGGAACTAGTTTCCAGAGGCTAGATTGTACTTTATATTTTACAATTCCAGTTGTGTTTCCTTACGTAACAGTTTGTTCTCATAATGTGTCTTCTTTTTCTTTCATACTATATATTCCTCAAGGTTTTCTATGAGGGTTGAGCCATGCAAAATGAATAGGACATCAATTAATATTGAGATTAGGCATGGATATTGTCAATCTGACGCATAAGCCGTATGCGACAAGCCATTTGCGACAGTTGGAAGAAGAAAAGGACGTAAAAATCTTTCCAACTTTTTCAACGCGGTTCCTTCTGCTGGCAGCAGGGGCAAAGTGCTTCGATTGATCGCAAGCTTTGAAATAAGGAGGTCCTCTCCGTGGAGGCCCCCTCTTTAGACCTAATAATGTCGTCTACAATTTGGCTACATTAAAGGGGTTTTGGAGAATTTGTATTCTATGGTTATGGTTGTTTGACAATTTCTGAGTTTTAGAAGTGATGTTTTGCCGCTTTAATGATGCATTGTTTTCAAGCTAGAAGAAAGAGAGTCTGCAACCACGCATTGACAATTTCTAAGTAGGCCCTGCGAGGACGTTCCAGCACGCAACAGCAAGGCGTTCTAGCACATAAGAGCATTTCCAGCAACTGGGTTGGGGGGGGGGGGGCGGCTGGGGTCTTTGGGCTAAAAACTGATTCCAACAACTCAGGCTGGCCCGAGCTGGAGGTGGGGGCCACGAAGACGGGCTGGCCCAAGGGTAGGTTCAGCTCGAGATACAAAATGAGGGGGCTGACGTCAGCGATGACATCAGCAACCAAAAAAAAAAAAAAAATCTATAAAAAAAAAATTCATAATTTTTTTAAATAAATACTTAGTCATATTTTTCACTTCCAACACCAAAAATCATATCTGAAAATATTGTCCAAATTAATTGTTTAGGTAAACAAATTTGTGAAAAAAATAAAAAAAATAAATAGTGTTTGCCTTTTGCCATGGCAACTGCTGGAAACACACATTGCTTTTTGCAAGGGCAGCCACTATTCACATGAATAGTAGCTGCCCTAGCCCCTCCTTGCCATGGCAAGGGTTTCACTGCTGGAAGTGCTCTAACAGCAAGCCCAGGCAAGGCGTGGAGCCCACCAACCCGGGCAAGCCCACGGGAAGAAATGGCCCGAGCTGCTGCCTTCGGGCAGCTTACGTCATCGCTAATGCCACGATGGCCTCAGGGCAATAATTTGAATTTTTTTTTCTACTATTGGAGCGTGAATTACGTTAAAAAAAATTGAAAAACTTGCACTGAAGCCAGTGGCGACTCCTGGAGGGTTCGACCCAGAGTTTGTGCTCCAATCCAACGGCCAAAAAATTGAAAAAAAGATTAAAAAATTTGTAAAACATACCAAAAAATTCAAAAAAAAATTATTCTATAAATACCAACCAATATTATTCACTTTCCACACCAAATCTTCATACAAATTCTTCTCCTTCCAATATTATTCACTTTCCACATCAAATTTTCTGCTACTCAATTTCATTTGTGTAAAATACAAATGGCCTCTTCCATCGAAGCTAGAGGATCGTGGACAAACGTTCAAAGCGGTCAAAATCTTGGCGACGAGGTAAAAAATTTCTAATTTCCGTTTTATTCAAT
Source organism: Prunus avium (assembly GCF_965620075.1). Lineage (NCBI taxonomy): Eukaryota > Viridiplantae > Streptophyta > Magnoliopsida > Rosales > Rosaceae > Prunus > Prunus avium. The sequence continues at coordinate 12,899,090 of NC_142288.1, read as the reverse complement.
TTAATGTCATTTTTTTGGGTTATTTTCTTGCATTTCCAATTTAATTTTTTTAATAGATTATTCAAGGCAAAACAAAAAAGAGGAAAACCATTACACATGGCTCCTCAAGTGAACAATGCCCGCAGTCGGTTCCCGTGGTGCGTTCCGTGTTGGAAATAATGGCACTATTACGTCCTCCGAAAGAAAATACTCCCCCATGTCTTGATTTGGTGGAGCCATCTCCACCAATAATTGAGTCGTCCAAGTACTCAATTGTGTCAGACTATGAGGACCGGGAGTATTTCAATGGTATGATGAGTGAGATGTGAATTTTATAATAAATATGGACACGTGGCAACCGAAAATTTTATCTGAAATATGAGAGGAGAATTTTATAATAAAAATTGACATGTGGCAACCGATAATCATATTCAAATTATCGTTTAAGTATGAAAAATAAAAATAAGTTACAATGAATAGTAATTGCCCTTTGCCATGGCAATGGGTGGAAACACACCTTGCCTTTTGCAAGGGCTGGCACTATTCACATGAATAGTATCTGCCCTTGCCTCCCCTTGACCTTTGCCATGACAAATGAGTGGAAGTGCTCTCATGTGTGCTTTAGATAGGACCTGTTACTATTTGGCATGAAATAGCATGAGTAGAAAATGTCAAAGGAGACAAGAACAAGTCCATTTTGATAGGGACTTATAATCTAGACGACTGTGCAACAACTTATGTTACTAAACAAAATTACGAGTTACAACGATGGAACACAATCAAATAGAAATAAAGACATATTGTCTAATGTGTTGTCTGTATTGAGAGTATTTGCTATTTTTTTTCCTTGGCAGTATTTGCTACAAAAGAGAAGCCAAAAACAAACTTAGGCCCAACCAACCGAAAAAATAAAGAAACCCAAAACTCATAATGTTGCACCAATCATATAAGCTCCAATAGATCTCCCTCCACTGCAAGATGACCAAACACCAGGCTAAACCTTGAAGGCTGGGGAAGGGAACTAGGATTTTGGACCCCCAATAAGGTCATTTTTTTATGTCATTGATTATTAGTTTTGACCCTAAAAGAAATTTAAAGTAATTAAGACGGTTCGATAACAATATCTATATTATCCCTTGATTGCACATGAAATGTAGCCAATTTGCTAGTCTAGTTTAGCATTCCCTAACAAACGAGACCTTAATGTTAAAAACCTATAATTTTTAAGTTCATTTAAAAAAGTCAACCGGTTTGTGTTCATGTTTGCGTCAAGAGCTTTTTGGTTCAATTAAAGCACACGTCTTGGTTCAATTAACATCGCATCAACGTAAATCTTCGACCCAAAAAAGCAAAAAGAATCAATGTATATGAAATTGTTTTGGGTCGTAGTCAAAATGTTTAGGCACGCATTGGCTTCCCTCCTCCCTCCTCCCTCCCTCCCTCCCTCCCTCCTTCCTATTTAAAAGGAGTGAGGACCAGCTCCAAGCAACTCCCTCCCTCCTTCCTATTTAAAAGGAGTGAGGACCAGCTCCAAGCAACTCCAAAAGATATCTAAACGAAAAGGCAATAATAAAAGCACAATAAAGAAAAAGGTACCTTCTTTTCTTGCTTAATTTGCACGGTTTTCTCTTCTCACGGGAGAGCTTCATGCAAAAGTTTTTTTGTTTTTCTTTTTAAATTTTCAGCCGGTCCGGCCTATTGACGAGGCCTACTCTAAAGTTTCAATCAAAATTTCCAAGTTTTTCTTACAATTTATGTGGTTTTTATTCAATTTTTACTAATATAGAGATTTCTGTATTTTTGGACCACCGATATTCTAGACCTTAGTTAGTAGACATATAGATATTAATAAACTTTTAAATTTATTATGGCAGTGGTTGCTAGACCATACTTTACTCAAGCAAATCAATTTTTATTTCTATTATAAAAAAAGGTACGAATAATTAACTTCCAAACCTAAAAACTGCAAATAGAAAAATAGCCGAGATTTCAACTGGCTCTCCACCCCAAATATCTCCAATAGAGATCAGTAATGAATGATGCCAACTCCCAGAGCTCCACCATTTAATCATAACAATTATAAATAGTCCCATAGAAAGTAGCTAGGGGAAATGAATAATATAAACCATGGCTTCCCTTTCACCTTTGTGCATTTTGATAGTCTTTACTCTAAGCCTATCAACAACTACTTTATCCATAGCTCAAGAAAATCCAGTTTCCTTCTACATTACTTATCAGGTATCCTCGCAACTTTAAGCATCAATACTGCACTAATTGCTTTTGCAACAAAATAAATATAAATCAAATCTGGTTTTTTTTTTTTTTTTGGGTATTGCAATTAGTGGCCAGGGTCTTACTGTGGAGCAAAGCACGGTTGTTGCTACCCAAAGACTGGAAAACCAACCAAAGGTTTCAAAATTGGTGGCATATGGCCCTATATCTTTAGCGGAAATAGGCCAACCAACTGCAAATCTAAGAGCCATTTCAGTTTGTCTAAGGTACCCTCTTCCTCATTCAAGTCATTTTGATTAATTAGCATTTTACTTATGACACAAAGTGATGATCAGTTCTTGCTAATCTTCATGGACTCCGATTTCTGAGAGAACAAACCACAGGCCATACTTGTTGGATTCTGTTTTAAGGAAAATACTTGATTATTGTGTGTAAGTATGAACTCATACATTCCTGTCAATAACAGTTTGACATGTGTGTAGAATAGTAGAAGTTTTTTGTTTTTTGTTTTTTATAAATTATTTTTCTACATGTCAAATCATGATTTGAAGGAATATGTAGTTTCGGCAAGCATAATCCATGGTTTACTTGTTGTTTCTTTCTATTAATATATTTTTTGAGTTATAATTTGTAATTGAATAGATGTCAAACCTGACAAAGAGCTTGGTAAAAAATTGGCCATCACTTTCCTGCCCAAGCAGAAGGAGTGAGAAATTATGGAAGCATGAATGGCAGAATAATATGGGACTTATCAATACTTTCATGCAGCCCTCACCTTTAGAAAACAGTAGACATCCTGAAGCTACTCAGCGATGCAGGTCATTCTAAATTAATATACTTCAATTTAACTTTTTAGCATAGTTTTTACAATTCAAAATTAAATGTCGGAACATATTCGAACTTGACGACTCTCCCAACATTTTAACATGAAAAATGAAAAATATCACTTAACCAACGGCTAGGTGGTGCTGCTACGTACCATGCTCCAATTTGTTAATTGACAAAAGAAAATTTGTGGGAAAATGATTGCAGGAATTCATCCAAATGGATCATTTTACAGTGCAAGTGCAGTTTATAGTGCCATACAATCAAAAGTTACATACATGCCAGGAATAGCGTGCAACGAAGACAAAGCAGGTAACAAACAACTTTTCCAGATCATTGTGTGGCGGAGACACTTCTGGAACTAAAATCGTTGACTGCCTTGGCCTCTCATCACACGGGAAGTGCTCTGAAAAAAATCAAGTTCCCTTCCTTCTAATAACATGAACTGTTTCTTGTATTAAATAATAAGGGTTATTCGCAGCAATGGTCCCTCAACTATACCCATAGTTACACTTTGGTCCATCAATTCAATTATTAGTTGCGGGGGTCACTCAACTCTGTGTTCCGTTGCACCAGTAGTCCTTCCGTCAACTCTGTGACATTTTCCGTTTAAAATAATGACGTGGCAAGCATCTTAGAGCACGAGTGATGGGCAAATGTGACTTTTTGCTTAATTAATACGAATCTTTTGCTTTTGAAGAGAACGAAAGGTTCAGACCAAAAAAAAAGATAAAAAAAGAAGAGAACGAAAGGACGACAGAAATGGCAGTCTGAGCAAAAGGGAAAAATCGCGAAGGTAGAGAATCTAGGGTTTTCAAATCGAGAGGTATTTGACTTAAGTAGCGAAGGATTTAGAGTTAAAAAAGCGATAAAGTACAAATCTAGGATTTGAGTTTCGTGAAAATCACAGAGAAAAGAGTCGGGTCTACTGTGTGTGGAGGCTTCTTCAAATGGAGACAATTTTTCGGTGGTCTGGAGAACCCCCCAAGTATGGGAAGTTACTATAACCTAAATATTCCTTCTTCGTTTGATATTGGTTTATATTCAGTTTGCAAATGTGTGGTCCTCCTGTTGACAATGAAGTTTTGGCTTTAAGGTTGAAAAAAATTGTAGTTGGAGTCTTTATTATTGTCTGTGGTCCCATTTTTGTCGGTTTGTCATGGAAGTGATTTCACACTTTTTGCACATGCCTGCACTGACTTTGTCTTCATTGCTGACTTTGAGCATACCTTTGTGTAATGTGATAGATAAAGCAGAGCTGTGTACTCTTGAACTCCACCACTTTGGTCTGTTGGATAATGGCATGTATAAGGGAGGCAAAGTATGCTATGTTGACAACTGTATTCATGACTATCTGTCATTATTGGATTTAAAGAAAATTGGGATAGATCTTGGGTACAAAGTTGATATAACACAAAGGGTTACAAACTTAAAAGTTTACTATAAGGGGCCTGCAAAAAGTGGTCAGCATGCTGTGAATGAGGTTGTAAATGATAGTTGTATTCCAGGGTTGGTTGGGAGCATTTCATTAGATCAGGTTTTGGTGTTGTATTACCATGATCCTACTCATAACAACGAGCTAGAGAGTGTAGATGAAAAGCAAGAACAACATAGTGAAACTGAAATTGGCAATGAAGAGGAAGAGGAGGAAAAAGAGGATGTTATTGTTGACAGTGATTATGAAGTAAGTGAAGAAGAAAATGGTAATGAAGAGGCTGCATATGTTCACGATGCACCTCCTGTTGAAGAGGCTGCATGTTTTGAAGAGATGAAGGAAATGCCTATTAATGAAGCTACAGGGCAGATATCAGATGATGGTGAAGATAGTGATCGACTTCCTTCTGATGGTGATAGCTCTGGTGGTGAGGAAGATGGTCGAAAAAAGACAAGCAAGAGGAAATGGAAGATGCCAGCTTTTAAACAGTTTAGGAAAGAAACTGATTTGAGAAATCCAGAGTTTAGAATTGGAATGCAATTTGGCAATAAGGAAGAACTAAAGGAAGCTATTAGGGAGTATGCAATTGTGCAAGGGAGGAAGGTCAAATTGGTGAAGAATGATAATAGAAGGATTCAAGCAAAGTGTGTAGGTCACACGAGATGCCCATTTATTCTGTTTGCTTCTAAGATAGATAGAGATGAGCAGACATTTGCCATAAAGACTCTCTCCTTAGAGCACGAGTGTACTAGAGTGGACAAACTAAAATATACTAATTCAAGGTGGCTGTCAATAAGGTTTGCTGACAAGATTAGGAAAAATCCTGAGTGGGATGTAGGGGCATTCCAGTCTGAGGTATTGGAAAAGTACCATATGAATGTTTCAAGGCATCAGATTTATAGAGCAAAGAGCTTGTCCAAGGTGATCATTGAAGGAAGCTATGTGGAGCAATATGCGAGGCTATGGGACTATGCAGAAGAATTGAAGAAGGCTAACAAGGGCAGCACTGTGATTATAAAGAATAAGATGAATGGTGATGTACCTGTGTTTCAAAGAATTTATGTATGTTTGGAAGCTTGTAAGAGGGGATTTTTGGCAGGATGTAGACCTCTCATTGGTATAGATGGATGCCATTTAAAGGGACCTTACACAGGGCAAGTTTTAACAGCCGTTGGTGTTGATGGGAATAATGGAATGTACCCAGTTGCTTATGCTGTTGTAGAGGTGGAATCAAAAAGTAGTTGGATTTGGTTCCTTGAACTTTTGATTGCAGACTTAAAAATTGAGAATGGGAAAGCTTGGGTGTTTATAAGTGACAAGCAAAAAGGTATAATACCTGCAATTGAGACATTGCTTCCAACAGCTGAGCACAGAATGTGTGTTAGGCATATCTACAGCAACTTCAGGACAGAGCATGCTGGACTTGCACTGAAAAACATTCTCTGGGCTGCGGCAAGAGCAACTACCATTCCCTGGTATGAAGCAGAAATGGAGAAGATGAAACAGCAAGATGAAGGGGCGTGGAAGTGGCTTATCAAAAGACCAGCCAAAAATTGGAGTCGATCTCATTTTGAGCTGGATTCTAAGTGTGATCTGTTGTTGAACAACCTCTGTGAATCCTTTAACTCTTGCATTTTAGATTCAAGAGACAAGTCTATCTTAACATGTCTTGAAAGGATTAGAGTTTATATCATGTTAAGAATGGCTAATAGAAGGATTGCTTGTACGGTTTGGAGACATCCAGTTGGGCCTAGGATTTTCAAGATCATTGAGAAGAACAAGTTGGGAGCTAGTCAATGCATTCCTAGATTAGCAGGTGAGAGCAAATACCAAGTGAGCCATATGTATGGGGGAGAGTATGTAGTGGATCTAAAAGCCAAGACTTGTTCTTGTAGAAGATGGGATTTGTGTGGGATCCCATGTTCTCATGCTATTTCTTGTATATTTCAAAAGGAGGCCAATGTGTTTGACTATGCACATGACTGTTATAAGAAAGAAGCCTATCTGAGTTCATATGAACCTATGGTACATCCAATACCATCCATGGACCAGTGGCAGAGAACAAATTGGCCTCCAATTAAACCTCCTCCATATAAGAAGCAACCTGGAAGACCCAAGAAATCAAGGAACAAAGAACCAGCTGAGGTCGAAGTACCTGCTCCAGTTCCTCCAAACCCTTTGCCCCCATTTTACAATCCACCACCTACTAAGTTGAGAAGGATTTATGTAAAGGTAAGATGCTCTGTTTGTGGCCAGGAGGAACATAATAAGACACGACATGAGAACCAAGGGGCAGCTCAGGTATTTAGGCCCTTCCTAATTTCTTTTTGTTCTGTAGGCCTAACTAAGGAACATTTTACCCTGCTTTTTGTTATTGTTTAGTTTATTTATATAATTATTTATTTGTTTTTTAGGCCCAGCCTAATCAGCCCAACCCAACTATAGGCAGAGGGAGAGGTAGAGGTACTACTACAGGAAGAGGGAGAGGAAATGGGAGAGGACAAATGCCAATTGGAACTGGAAATGGAGGAGGAAATGTAAGTGACAACTCTGTCAAATTTAATTCTTGTACTTTGGTTAGTTAATATGGTTCCATTTTATTTTAGGTTGGAAATGGGACAACAGAAATGCCAAACAAGCCATCGTCATCACAACCACTCCCATCATCACAGCCACTCTCTTATACTGGAGCTACATCATCATCATCACAGCCACCCAACATTGTTGAGGTTGCCTCACAACCATCAAAGTCTCCTGCTAAGAGATTCAAGTCTCCTGCCAACAGAGTCAAGTCTCCTACCAAGAGATTCAAGTCTCCTGCCAAGAAGCTTAGACCATGGATGTGGTGAAGAAAACTGGGAGGATATGTTTTTTGAACTAGATGGATGTGTTTTTTGAACTAGTTGGATGTGTTCTGTCAACATGTTAGTTATGAATGGTTTGTTGGATGTGGTTTTTGAGTCTTTGGGCTGGAACTTAGTGTGGATGTTTTGTATTTGGTACATTTTGTGGATGTTTTGTATTCGGTACATTTTGGAACCTGAACTGGGTGTTTATGTTCTTCTATCTTTATGCTTGTGTTTCACTTGAAACTTGATTTGGTAGATTTTGAAACCTGTAACTGGTTGTTATATATGCTGAAGAAATTGTTTTATATTTCTCACACCTCTTGATCGACACCCACTACTTTTTGTCCAGCTTTTCTATATTTGTTCACCAACACCAATATGCCCTCTCATCAACAAACTGAAACTAAAATTTGTCCACCAAACTGAAACCAATATGCCCTCTCACCAACACCAATATGTCCACCAAACTGAAACTGAAATTTCATTGCAAAATAAACTACATATCGGTTACATTTCCACCTAATTGATCATACGCTTTTTAGAGTTTCCACCAGGAAATGTCAACCAATTGCTCAAGATACAAAGCATCATCATAATCACCAAAAACCCAAGACCCATTGACAGAAATGAAACCCCCCAAATCCGATTCTCTCTTGGTCGTTGGCCCATTCTGTTCTCTTCCAATACTCTTTTCTGCTTGCCTAATTCTCCAACTTTGTACTCCAATTCCTTCTTTTCTCTCTCCACCATTTTCAGCTTATCTTCCACTTCTTTCTTCTGTTCTTCTATTAACTTTAGGTCCTCTTCCATTGCTCTCATTCTTCTCAGCAACCCAGGAATTAGTTCTTTTCCTCTTGCACAGGTCGTTGCGTCCAGCCATTCCCAATGATGCCCATTTCCTCTGCTTCTCTGCAAAGTATGTTTTCTAACATCAAAGCTAAACCCATCAAGCAACAAAATCAAATTTCACAGATCCACTTACTCGACTCATCTCACAAGCCTCAAATCTTCTCCCAGGATTTAAATCAGTCCATGAAGTCCAGGTTTTGATATATCCCCCGCACCTGCATAGCTTCCTTGCACTAGGGCTCTGACTTGTTGATGAAGAGGAAATCTGCGACATCTTTGCGCATGCACTGTGTGGGCTTCGCCAGATTTCTTTGAATTTCCAAAAATTTCAACACATCTACTGTTTTTATGTGGATTTCATCGAATATAAATGGGAATTGGGGATTTATTTGGCGCTAGATTCGACATTTTTCGGAGGGAAGTTACTTTAGATGGGTTGGTGAACATTGTAAACTTGAAAAGACGAATTTACCCTTCAAATTGACGCCACGTTAGAGAGAATTGACGGAAGGACTACTGGTGCAACGGAACACAGAGTTGAGTGACCCCCGCAACTAATAATTGAATTGGTGGACCAAAGTGTAACTATGGATATAGTTGAGGGACCATTGCTGCGAATAACCCTAATAATAAAGTAGAATGACAATGACATCAAGGGCAGAGAGTGAAAAAATTCAAGTCAACTTAGATCTTGCCATGTTTCCACCAGTTAAGGTCTAATAATTTACTCTTAACACACTTCGGTATATTATAGTGTGAGTATCTCATCCAAAACTAATTGGCTTTAATTCCTCGATGTGGTATTATATGCATTGGTCGTTGGGCTCAACACGTGTATAGCCTTCTCTCATACCATGTTAGAATGTGAGCATCTAACTCAAAATCAATTGACAATAACCAGAGATGTCTTAGATCTTTTAAAATATTAGGCCATGCTTTAATTCCCCAACATGGAATTCACATTCTCAAAAGAGGAAGTCGTAAAGCTCTGTGTATCCTTATATGCGTGCTTTAGGACCTGCTACTACGTAAAGCTTTGTGTATCCTTATGTGTGCTTTAGGTAGGACCTGTTACTATTTGGCATGAAATAGCATGAGTAGAAAATGTCAAAGAAGACAAGAACAAGTCCATTTTGATAGTGACTTATAATCTAGACGGCTGTGCAACAACTTATGTTACTAAACAGTCAAATAGAAATAAAGACATATATATTGAGAGTATAAAAAAAAAAAGAAAATTATAAAAAAACAAACAAACAAACAAACTTAGGCCCAACCAACCAAAACTCATAACGCTGCACCAATCATATAAGCTCCAATAGATCTGCCTCCACTGCAAGATGACCAAATACCAGGCTAAACCTTGAAGGCTGGGGAAGGGAACTAGGATTTTGGACCCCCAATAAGGCCAATTTTTTTATGTCATTGATTATTAGTTTTGACCCTAAAAGAAATTTAAAGTAATTAAGACGGTTCGACAACAATATCTATATTATCCCTCAATTGCATATGAAATGTAGCCAATTTGTTAGTCTAGTTTAACATTCCCTAGCAAACGACACTTTAATGTTAAGAAACTATAATTTTAAAGTTCGTTTTAGAAAGTGAATCGATTTGTCTTCATGTTTGCGTCAAGAGCTTTTTTGTTCTTTAGGCCTCTATCATTTGGACTATGTTCCATGACCCATGTGTTCAAAAGGGTGGGTCTAAACTAAAGCACACGTCTTGGTTCAATTAACATCACATCAACGTAAATCTTCGACCCAAAAAAGCAAAAAGAATCAATGTATATGAAATTGTTTTGGGTCGTAGTCAAAATGTTTAGGCACGCATTGGCCTCCCTCCCTCCCTCCCTCCCTCCCTCCTATTTAAAAGGATTGAGGACCAGCTCGAAGCAACTCCAAAAGATATCTAAACAAAAAGGCAATAATGAAAGCACAATAAAGAAAAAGGTGCCTTCTTTTCTTGCTTAATTTGCACGGTTCTCTCCTCATGGGAAAGCTTCATGTAAAAGTTTTTTCCTTTTTCTTTTTAAATTTTCAGACGAGCTTCATGTGAAATTTGTTTGTACTCTGACAGAGCCATATGTCATATAGTTGAATTTTACAATATTATTATTTATTTATTTTTTGTGCCCAAAGAAAGCCTGCAAATTTTGGTGCTTGCCATTGCTCTTTTCTTTGACAGCAAAAATGGAATTGTTTAAAGAAACTAAGATTAAATCTTTTTTTTCTTCTTCCAGAAATAAATTAACAACGGACATGAAAATTGAAATTAAAAAACACAAAAAAGAAATAGACTTGTATAAAGATGAGAGAGAGAATATAAAGATGAGATTATAATTATTTGTCTTTGAATAATCTCAAACATGAAAATTGAAATGAAGCCTATTTATTTTGAAAGAGGAACTCAATTTGTCTGCATGAAAGCTAAAAGGATAAGAAGGGAAGAAGGAAAAGTACGTAACAATTTTACTATTTTGCCCTGGAGCTACAAGGTGAGTGTATGTAGCTTCCATTTGAAGGATGAAACCTGAGGTGACAATTCAAATGACCCCAGAATTTTACAGAGCCAAGCAGCCCTACTCTCCACCTTGCTCTCAAATTCCCCTTCAAATTGAAACTAATTTTATCTCGCTTCAATGAAATATCTATTAGATCCATCTGCTCAGGGCTCAATGGAATAGATGAAGATTGCACCACATAATGAAAATCCACCGAACTATTTTTCTTCACATCAAATGGCAATGCCACCAACCTGGCAATGTTCAGGCCTTCGAAGCTCAGTATGAAGCTTGTATCCGAAAAGCTGGCGTGTGCTTTCGTGTTGTCATTCTCAGCCCTCACAATAATGGTGATTTCTGTGTCGAGAAGACCAGCCACTGAGTTTTGAAGGTTGTCCAGGTGAGCTGAGGTGACGGTGATGAAAGGCACCCTCGGATGGATTATCATGTAGCCCGCGAACACAGAAATCCCCGCAATGATCACGGCTATGGCAACAACAGTGCAGATTACAGCCGCAAACCAAACCAGAGGGTGTGTGGTTCTTTGGGTGGCACCATGGAAAAACTTTCTTGTCATTGAGGGCTACTGATGGTTGGTGCCCAGATAGTGACAACATAGGGCAAGAGTGTTTCGGGGTTTTTTGGCGAGTTTTAATGTTGGAGGAGGATGTGGTGGTGATTTAGGGTTGAGGGGGGGCTCGGCAAGACATGAATTAAGTTTGAGGTTGTTCCTAGTTCTTATTGGTAGGGAAGGTTTTGGTATCTTCCTTTCCTAGTTTGAAAGCATTTGTTGGATGTTGTATAAATATATCATATATCTTGTACTGTGCTGCTGCGCCATTTAGGTATCTTGCTCACTACTTTATTCTGATAAAGCAATATACCAAACTTGCATTGCTACGTACCATTTCTTTCCCTTTCCCCTGTGTGGAGCTGTGCTAAACATAAAACTATGATGTACCATCTAATAACACCAAGAATTAGATGCATATACAGAACCCGTCTATACTTTTTTGGGATCCATCAGACTCTTGTCCTTCTGGAGAATAAAGAAAACATAAATCTCTAGCTTCAAGTAATAATTCACCTGATTGCCCTTTAGGCTTCGGCCTTCTTTTTAAGGGAACAAGAGCAATTTTCCTCAATATATTCATTAAATGAAATCCTTCTTGTGACAATTTCTTTCAATGAAAACCTTTTCCCAAGGGGGTTGTAGCCCAATTGATTAAAAACATTTACCCCTCCACCTGAGGTCCTAGCTTCGACTCACCCCATCCCGCAATATTGCTTGTATCAAAAAACCTTTTCGAATTTTCAGAACTCTCACCAAACCCTAAAGTTCTTACCTTATATAATAGCATAGATAAATGACAAATTTGTAATTACAAAGTTTGTTGAAAGGGGTAAAAATGAAAAGCATGTGTAGTAGAAACAGAAGTTTCTTCCCTATTACTTTTCCTTCCAACCCTAATAACTTTTAACCCTTTTTTTCCCCTACGATTGTGATTTTAGGAGTCTTTGGAACTATATCTAAGGAGGAGAAGAACGCTCAAAAAATAACACAATGATTATAACTTAGAGCCAAAAATAAAAAAGATATCACGATTCATATTCTTCTATGGTTGAAAAACGTTGCAGGGAATCATGTAGATCCAAAATCCAAAATCTGAGAGCCAAAATTCTAGGGTGGGACAACCGTATAGGTTTCTCCCTCTCCTCACATTTACCCATCACATGCTACTCACGTGATGTAGTGAATGTGAATACTCTCTGCCACATTGAAGGTCTCCTTAAGTGTCGAGAGCAGGTACCACAGTGGTGGCCTCCCCCCTTCCCCCTGCTTGACACCCAGGTTCGAAACCCCCAAGGGGTTTCTTTCCTCCCAATATAACCAAAAAAAAAAAAAAAAGGTCTCCTTAAGTAACACTATAGTGGTTAATCCACTTTACTGTTTTACTAGGGTTCAAAGCTGATTTTTGTCTCTTAAAGTTTTCCATGAGTAGAAACTTACAATCAATGTTTTCGACAAATTTAAAAATTACTATGAGCAACAGTCATTACCAAAAAAGAAAAAAAGAAAAAGAAAAAAGAAATCACTGTTGAGAAAACAATACCAATCTAACAGCAATTCCTCACCATTATCAAATCTACTATAAAAGAAATCCTAATACCAACCTCTATAAATTAAAATATTCTGTCTATATTTTATATGTTGATATTATCATTTGAATCATAACTAACTATATGCTGTTATATTTTATATTACCTGAACTCTAAAGTGAGGCCATAAGCACAGTATCACGACAAAGTATAGTGGATGATCCTCTTTCTCTAATTAAAATAAGGAATCTATGTTTCACTTCCATTTTTCATGCTTTTCAACATTGTAAAACCTGCAACGAACTTTGCTACATGGATTGCCATTTTACAGACCCTGGGTTTAATCCTATAAATTCAAACAGGCAATCTTTGATCACTATAGATGACTTTTCATCCACAAAAAAGATTCCATGAATGCTTACGAAACCAACTCTTACTTAAGAGCAGGCCACTCTGTTCCAAGAGCAAAAGAACCAAGTCTGCCTAATGCTCATTTTACTCCACGCCTACCATCTCCAATAAAATATTACAGTGCCTGAAAGCAGCAGAGCTCAAACCAAACATCTTCAACCTTTAAGGAGCATACCTCTTTTATCTCTGAGAGTCACAATATTGGGAAAATTCACATTGGCAAGGGCTTGCCCTGACCTGAAAAACATGAACGTACTTAGTATATCTTCATAAATTTAATGACGATAGACCATGGAAAAGAATAGGGTAGTATGGATTCAGGTTGAGGTGTGGAATCATATGCACATCCAATGGAAGCTGAAGAAAATTAGTTCAGTTTATAAGTGCAACTACTTTGAACATGGGAGGAGAAATGGAAAGTGAGCTGAAGTACTATAATGCGCATGCACACAACCGCATGTATGGTGAACAGAAAAGAAAACAAAAGCAGTAAAGAATGACTTAATGAATATTTCATCAAAACACAAATTGCTCCATTCTTGTAGCATTTCCAGTCATATCTTAGTTTTAATAAATCACTTTGCTCTGCTTGTTAGTTTAACTCACTACACACTTGACTTATTGTGGGGAAGACAGAAAGGGCTTGGAAAAGATTAGGTTAAGATAAAAACGAATTGGTATTTATACGGCTTCAAAGTTATTAACTTTCCTTAGTTCTTAATTTCTAATGAGTAGAAGAATGGCAAACATTTATGCTATTATGTAATACTATGCATCCGGCAATATGCTTTATCACTGCAGATTACATACCATCGTCATAATGATGATGTAACAATAACCAAATCTTGTATGAGTACGAAAAGTAAAAAATATTGTCTTTGTATACAGCCTCACAGATATTATGGCTCCGTAGTTATAATGAGTACGAAAAAGGCATCACCAGAGCAATTGTATAATTAGGTATTACAGGTATTATCCTATTCTTCTACTGAGAGCATTTTGTCAGCGCCGGTGAGACAGTTGTTGGATTCAATACAATGCCTGTAATTTTATAGATTATTAAGAATACAGGCCGTTGCATTGAATCCCGTCTAGGCCCTAAATCATACAGCCTAAACCCCAAAACCCAAGCACGAATAGTATTCAAAACAATTTCCTACCATTCAAACCATGTGTGATCTTGTAGAGAGGGATACTCTCTAAGTGGCTTGTATATATACTAACATATATTCATTTTTCCTTTGAGCACAAGTCTTTTTAAGTTTTTGCTTTCATGCATTATTTATCACACCGCACTGTAGTCACTCTTTCCATTACAAAACCCTGAATTCACTTCCTAAGCTACCATCCAAAACAGACAAAATGTCACAAGTGCTGTCTAGAAATTTCAGCATAGGTAAATCTACATTTCAGCAACTTTCAGTGCAACTTTTACTCTTTCAGACCATGATTGATTCAAATAGTGTACGTTACCACCTCTATAACGCAAGGGTTTTGAATCATAAGTTTCCAAATATTAAATCATATTAGGAACAATTACAATGGTTTTCAGAACCAGTTCCGCGTCACTTAATAAATTTTTCCAGCTATATCTTCTAAGCATAAGTTTTTGTTTTTCTGTAAATTGAATTCAAGGATTCCGTCGATAAATGATTATATCATATGACATAAATTAGATTCTCCACAGTACCACCCAAAAATAAACCAAAAAAACAAAAAAAACTTGAAAATTATGCACCTTACGAAATGTGAAAGACACTCTTCTTGAGCCTCTTCTGATCACACTGTCTTTCACCATGTCAATCTGTCAAAGAACCAAAGCAATTATTGAACCTTCGCAATCAATTATAATAGCAAAGTTTCAACACCGTGAAGGAAGGAAGGAGAGAGAGAGAGAGAGAGAGAGATTGATGATGGGTGGATGGTGACTCTGATATGATGTTGCCTTATATGATTAATCATGAGTAACAGTTCTAACAACTTCTTGCAGGATGTAAAATGGTTTAGGTAATTACCAGACAAGCCCTCAGCACACAAACATATGCTACATTACAAACTATTAAATATACCTTATGATGTGGAATGTAATGATTCCAAGCATAGCGTGCCTCTCCAGATAACAGTAGCAAAGATCGAGGAGGAAGATAGATGGCCCTCCTTAAGAAATTTGAATTGTTTCCAGAACTTTCTATTTCAATATCAGAACTTGAGGAAGCTCTAGGAGTCAACCCGGCATCAAGATATCTTCTGAACTCCATAATGCAAGGCCCTGCTAACGAAAGGCTGAAAATTAATCCTTCAAAAGCAGAATGGGTATCTATATGTGGGGACAAGCCCACCCCAGGTGGGTACTCATTAACCTGTAATATAATAGTCTATCTTCAGTCTTAAATGCATACCATGCTTCAATAACTCAACCTAAGACACAGGGTGAATATCCATATATAGCAGTTATCCTCTTCTATTTCAACACAAAATAAAAGTAAGAAAACAAGATTTACTTTGTCAATTGACATAATAATTAAGTGCAGAAAAACATAGTTGCATACCGTCAATTGGTCCAAAACTACAGCTTCAGCATCCTCACGCATTGGAAGCATAGCTATTCTTTCAAGTATAGGAGAAACAAATGCTGGAAGTTCACCTAAGTTCTTTCTAGAATCAACATTCCTTGTCTGTAGCAACAAGTAAACAGAGATTATACATAAACGCTTGGGAATTCATTCACATTCCTAAATTAACAAGAGTCATCTAGAATTTGGTAACCTTGCTAAAAAAGAAATGATAAACAACAGAAGTTTAAGGAAAGATTACAAAAATAACAACAACACTTTTTATTTGAAGGGGAAACAGGAAAAAGCACAAATAACATCTTAAACTGGATTATATATCAGAATCACTATGGCATCCACTGTAGCTCCTATCCCTTTACACTTTGTCACTATTTATGGTTTCTAAAAAGAGTGATTAGAGAGCATTCCATTAACATATAAAGAGTTGATGGGATAAAAGCCCTTCCACTTATTCTTTAATCAAAATAAATTCAACACAATGGATATATTAAACACGGTGTAGTTGCTGACTAAATAATCAAAGTAAAGGAGGTGGCTAGCTCTGAAGTTTTTGAAGCTTACTTCATAACAAAATTCATAGCCATAATGCTGAACCCTTCTTTTCGAAAGATTTTTCCAAGGCCTTTCATCAACTGCTGCAAGAAACTCCTAAATAAACAAAATAAGAGACATTTGTAAGGTAAGTGCAGAAAATTTTAATTGATACCCCAAAAGTTTAAAAGAAAATGCACATGACTGAATAAAGCAAGAATTAAGTACTGTTTCAAAAGACAAAGACTGAACACCTCCTCTTCGTTAGCAGTGACAAAGTCGTGCATTAGGTAAAGGCCAGGAATGTTTAGCTCTGAGGCCAGCAAAGATACAGGAACTGAGTCATTGACTTGGCCCTAAAAAAACACGAAACTTGTTAATGTGAGAAGAAATTGAAGAATGATATACATACTCTCGAACTCAAGAAGAAGACGAAAAAATATAAGCAAGACGTGCAGCCATGCAATGCTACTGAACACTAATTTGCATTTTTATAATAGAACAAACAAGGGATTCGAATAAATAATTTTTCATGTTTTTTAAAAGTGGGAATTCTGACATCCCACATTTGCAAATAACATCAAAACCTCATTTCAAGGAAAATATGAATCACCCAGGAATCAAGTTAATCTGCACAAAGACATAGGAAACAATGTAGTGATATCAAACCATTAATCAACCAAATTTAACCACAATACTTCCTAAAGTGAGAATTAGAATATGAAAGCAAGTCATGGTATTTGCCTTTACAAGCACAGCTCTTCTCAACTATGCAACAAAGAATAAACAAATAAAAAATTCAGCTAGAAGAGGTTTTCTTTTTTCCTCTCAAACAACTTAAAAGTCCTCAACCTGAATCAATTTCACCAGTCAAACCAATAATCAATACTCAGTATCTAATTTCTTCAATAGAATCAAAAAGTTCCAATTATTCATTCCTACTGCCCTCAAGAAACGAACTTTCGCTAGAACAATTCAAGACCAACAGTCCAACACAAAGAGAAAGTACCTGTGATTGTGAAGTGGGTTGAAGCACAGAATAGCGAATGTGCAAGGAACGCCCTCCAAGCTCAGCGCAAGGCCGTCCATTCAGTGCATTGAAGGCATTCTGGGCACAGCCCTCTTCAGCAAAACACACAACAACACGAGCACCGCTTTCATCAGCCGCAAAGACTCCTTTGATTTCACCGAAGGCCCCAAACACCGAAACAATGGTGTCATAGGAGAGTCCCACCGCTGGCCCACAGTTGGCCACGTACAGGTTGGGGCTCGACTGCCCTTGCGCTCCCTTTGGCCGCCCAAATCTTGTGAAACCCATCAATTCAATCAATGGTGTTCGCGATTTTCAGGAATTTTATGTAGTAGTTTCTTTCTTTTTGTTTCTATTTTTAGGGAAATTTGCACAATTGCCAAGAGAATTTGCTTGAATTAATAATTAAAAGGTATTTTAGGAATAATAGTTGGTAAAAAGATACGACTATGTTTTTTCAAATTTACATGGTGGTTGGGAAGATGATGTGAGTTGAGAAATAGGACCTAAGTGAAAATAGCAGCACTCTTTTAAAAATATAATGGTGTGTTTGGATGAAGTAATTCTAATTTTCATGGAAATTGTAAATGACGGAATTTCCAATTACATCATTTAAAAATTCCGTCAATTGTAAATTTCAGCGTTTGGATTCATATATGCGGAATTTAAGAAATGACAGAAATTACAATTTCACATGTTTGGATAGTCATCACATAATTAGAATTTACGTAAGAACTTTTTTTTTATTTTTTTTATTTACAACAGTCTTGTATATAAAATATGATAGGAATAATTAGCATGGTTCAACACATTATTATTATATATATAATTTGAAAGACTTGAGATGTACGAAAATGTCTAACAGCACATACCTCAATTGTTACTAATGTAAAGAATTGCAACTGTAGCTTGTCTAATTTAAAAAAGCATAAATCACGTAATTGAAAAAAAATAAAGCTAATCATCCCAACCAATGTTTCAACAAAATAGAAAAAATTAAAAATATCAACTGAATATAAAATGTGTCTACGCTTTTGGTGAAATAAACATCAACACCATTCCCTTCTTTCTCTCAGTTGGAATTGTCTTTAACATGAAAAACTGTTTCTCATTTTCTATAAACCAAGAGCATGCCTTCAGTTGTTCATCTGGACTAAGATCTGGAATTGCAATGACTTCATTATATACTTCTGTTGGATCAAGCTTTTGTGTAGTAGAATTGATAAAGTGTTCCAAAGATAAAGCCATTTTAGCCACTGAATCAGCAAGAACATTAGTTGTACCTCTTTTTTTGGGTGGGGGAATATCAGAAGGTTTTTGATTTCTTCTCTTTGGACAACTAGAGCTGGGTGCAACATCATCAACCTGACAACTCTCAAAACCTTGAGTATCACTTTCCAAATCAACAATATTATTGGGATCACTCTCAGGAGTCATAACCTCAGCAGCTTCTGCACATGTTTCAGCACCCTCTCCCGTAGCTCTATCTTTTCCACATAAATCCACTATATCGTCCCAGTTTGCAATCACTTTAAATTGAAAAGTTCTAGCATCTTCATGAGACTATCAAGCAAAAAATCAAAGTTAACCATTTATTTACCACAATTTTAGTCATACAAAAAGATATAATTGCATTATAAATTACCTTCACATACTCATCCCAAACATTGTCTTCATCTACACTGATCATCTTCTTTGTTGCATCCCAATTGAATCCACTCTGACTTAATATATCACTGACTATACCATAAAACCTTTTCCAAGTTTTAACACGATTTCTTATGTTATCAGCACTTACTTCAATATCAAATTGCGCAGACAATATGGCAGCAGCGGTGTTATAAGCAACTGCTTTCCAACCACCATCTCCTTTGTGACCGATCTGACGTTCTTCTCTAAGTATATCCGCCAATGAACGCTCCATTTGTATATTCCATCGAAAATAGGCTTTGTCATCTCCTTCAGTGTCATTAATTTGCTTGTCTTTTCTTCTCCTCTGCTTTATTTTGTTTACTTTTTCTGCCATCTTATGTATTTAAAATGATTATAACAACAATATTAATAAATATGATCAACATATATTTGCATCCAAAAATGATCAACATATATAACAAAATAGACACATAAAACTGAATAATAGGAAAAAAAAAAAAACGATCAATAAAGAGGAGTACACATTTATTAAAACTGATAAGAAAAAACATGATTCAAATGTTTACAACTCCATACATAAATTTAACTTGAGACAGTTCCAACTCAATTAATATATAATGACTGAAAATCATGAATTAGTGGCGCCTCGTGCTTGATAATCAAGAAACATCTGCATTGCTAATGTGTCACGAAAAGTAGTCCATTGATCAGTGACTTGAACACTTGTAATCCTATTTGTGTTACCCTCTACTGTAGAATGATTTGATAACTCATGATCCACAGAAGCTAAAAACTCCAGATCTTGATCTTGTAACACATGGTCATTCTGTTGCTCAATTCGAATGAAGTTATGTAACACAAAGCATGCATTTATAATCCTAGTTTGTGTTTTTATGTTGAAAAATGAAGGTGTACGTAGTATACTCCATCGCTTTTTCAACAACCCAAATGACCTTTCAATTACGTTCCTTGCAATTGAATGACGCAAGTTAAATAACTCTTTGTAATTTTCAGGACGATTGTTTCCAGTCCATTCATTTAAGTGATATCTAGTTCCTCGATAAGGTGCTAAAAAACCAGGTCCATTAGCATAGCCGGCATCCACAAGATAGTACTTATCTACAATATAAAAAGTTTAAAAGAAAAGTTAGTTATTTATACCTAAGTTTTTGATTATTTAACTAGTAGTATAAAAAATTACCACTTGGAACTTGAAACGAATTATCCCTGGCCAAAGCATCTCTCAGAACACGAGAATCAGAAGCAGAACCCTCCCATCCAGATAGTACATAGATGAATTTTAGATCTGGATCACAAACTCCTAAAACATTGGTGGAAATATCGCCCTTTCTATTTCGATATCTTGGTCTATCCTCAGCAGACACTGTTACTGGAATGTGAGTTCCATCAAGTGCTCCAATACAATTCTAATGACATTGAAGAAGAAAAAACAGAAATAATTTTAAGATAAGTGGTAACATTATAACAAGAACATATTTTCCTAAAGTTATAAGATTACCTCAAACCACTTCCACTTGTCTCTTTCTGAACCACCAATATCACATGGCTGAAGTTTCAAATATTCTTGACTAATTCTCATCATTGCACGCAACACACTATTAAATTGCCGGCTAATTGTTTCCTTAGAACGATAATAGTCAAAACCAATGACCCTAAACTTCAAGTTATGAGCAAGTATATTTAAAAAGGTAGCAACGGATTCTTCAATTGAAACATTTCTTGTCCGAACCAATCCACCCTTTTCATGCAAAATAGTGCACAAGCTTTGAAATGCTTTCTTACTAACTCGTAGTTGTTCAATACAATCAACTTCCTTCCCATTATACAAACGATTCAAGCGACATCGCCTTTCTTCATCCCAATCATGTGAGGGCTCTTTAACCAAATAATTTTCATTATACCATGCTCCAACAATGGCAATGATACATGTAATGGTACTAAGAATAATTGTCATTTTCTTCTTATTTTCTTCTTCGTCTCTAGCACGCTTGCGACCTAAATGGGCCAAAAAGTTATCTACATCATCACTAGCCATGCATGTTTATATGTGTATAATTTTATTATGTAAGTAATCTACTTCACCTAAAAAAATATGACTCGACATCAACACACATAAAAAAAGAGGCCAGCAAGATACCAAAAAGGAACAGCAGGTTCCAATAAACCGTGCAGATTTTCTTACCCTCCTTTTCAATCCATACTTGGAATTATAGATAGTTGAAAATTTTGATTCCTTAACCACAATCCCAATTTCATAGATACATATGGATAAAATACGAACCAAATGATATCCAGTACTCATCATCAAATCAGAAATACACTTTAAGTTTTCTGTCACTGTTTTCAGAAGAAAAAATTATAAAGATTCCAGTACACACAATGTTGAAATCCACAACACCAAACACAGAAAACACTAACAACTCTCCATTTTGACGACAATTAGCACGAATCCAACACGGTAACAATTGCACAAGATCAAGCTCATGATCAACAAAGGATAAAACACAACCCTGTTACTAGAGCTCTTATTTAGTTTGCAGTGAAAAGAAAAGAGAGAAGAAAACAAACAAGAATGCACCAGATTATTCTATCTCTCAGAGATCAGTTTGTTGCAAGCAACAAATAATAAAACCACTGTCCTCTATCATTCTTCCACACATGTCCAAATCACAAAAATACATTCAATTCATTCAATTCATGCAAACAGCAAGCAATGGCACAAAAATACAAATGGAGGCAACGCCTCTTTTGAGAAAGAGAGAGAGAGACTTTTCAGCATAAACAAATAAAAACATCCTAGAGACAAGAGAATCCTAGAGACAAGAGAGCACACTGCCGACAGCATGCCTAATGCAAAATTAGCCACAGTAGCACCACTCCTTGAGCCAATAAACAAAACATATCCTACATAAAGCATGGGCATGCTTTTACAAAGTGAATAAAATATTAAATGTGGCTTTGAATTCGGTGGACTTGGTTTAACTTCCAACAAAAACTAAACAGCAGATATAAGAACAGAAAATTATTATCTTGTGAATAAAATTCAATTAACTGAAAAAGGAAAAATAGATCAAATATGCAAAACCCATGTCTTGTTTTCGAGAATGATCAAGAAACAGATTCAATTCAAGGAAGAATCAGAGAAAAAGCAAAGAGGAATTCAAACAAAACAAATTTTGAATATGGACATCGATTCAGAGAAAAAGAGAAGAGAAGCCAGAAGAAAACACTTGAGAGAGAGAGAGAGAGAGAGAGAGAGAGAGAGGACTTACCGAAAAGTCGGAGGCGCTTGAGGAAGAAAGGCGTTTGGTGAATGGAGGTGAGAAAGTTTGACCTTGCGTATGAATATGTCTCTAGACTCTGTCTTTCTTACCTTGATTGGAAGAGCAAATATTCTTGTCAGATTGAAAGACAGAGAGGAGAAATAAAATAAAAGCAAAACCCTGGTTCCACCGCTGAAAGAATCAATATAGTAGACAAAAAAGAGGCACAAGGAAAGAAATTGAAAATTGAAACTCACCAGAAAACTTAGCAGAACACCATCAAGAGAATACCCATGGCGCGCAGGCTTGTTCTCTTTGAAGAAGATAGGTTATTCCTGAAATTTTGGTAGGCAGAAGATGAAAATTTTGGCGTGCAGAAGATAGGTTATGGCGGGAAGAAGATGAAAATTTTGGCGGGCAGAAGATAGGTTATCACGAGCAGAAGATGGAAATTCCCTCTCTGTTGGGAATTGTACAATTCTGCCTATTACCATGGAATTTCAACTCGGGATTTTAGATGTGCAATTCCCACGATATTTTCCGCGTGTAATTTGGCAAATCCTGAGTTGATTTTGCCAAACGCTGAACTTTCCCTTTTCCACGCTCCAAATCCCGACTTTTATTAAAATCCCGAGTTATTTTACCGCATCCAAACACACCATAAGTGTTTTAGTTATAGGGAATTGACATAAATGCCTTTAAACTTAACGGAAAGTTTTAACAAAGTTAGACGTATGTGGTACATTGCAATACTTTAAAAAGTTCATGTTGTAAGTATGCACATGAGTAAAAGTTTATGTGGTATTTATGCAAATTTCCCCTATTTTTATTTGGGTGAAACTTTTTGTTTCTATTCCGCTTAAGGCCATGTTTGGTGAGCGGGACTGAATTGGACTATTTCAATTGAAATGGAAAAGAATCGTATCGTTTGACTAGGCTTAATAAAATGGTTTAGGATGACTCTAGGAAGAAAAAAAAATGGAAAAGAGTCTCACATCAACTTGAAATTTTTAAACAAATAAAAAAACATAGGACGACTTTCTCGAATGAAGAGGTGATTATGCTAGGGTTTTTGCAAGGCGGCTAGGGTTTGTGTTGTTGATGGCCCTAGTTTTCTGATAGGCTTGACTTTTGTTTCACGGTGCAAGGGTGTGTTCAAGAAGGGCTCTTAGCTTATTTGCTTAGAAAGGGCGAAGACTTGTCGAGAAGTACTCAAAGGAGAAACCATGTGTTGCAAGATTGTCGCATGTTTGCATTAAATAGCCACCTCTTGGATTTGGGGTATGTGGGTCATCCCTTCACATGGAGGAATAATGAAACGTTTGGATAGGGGTTGGGGACTGATCAATGGATGGCTTTGTTTCTAGCAACAATGCTGCATCATGTGGCGGTGACATGATCTGATCATGTTATGCTTATGCTATAAACTCAGGCTCCAACTCAAAAATGGCGAAAAATGTTTATTTATGATCCGCATTGGGGAGATGCTGAGGGTTGTCATAAAGTAGTGGAAGAAAGGTAGGGACGACAGTTTCATGGATCGCAGGGGTCTCAAATTTCAGACAAATTAATTTGGGTACGAAAGGGTTTACTGAATTGGCAGAGGAAGGAGTGGAGGAGTTCTAAGGCAACCATTGATTTGTTAAGGCAACAGTTGAAGAATGCTTACCTCGCTCTAGATTTTGACCGTGACAATGTTTTGCAAATGAAACTCAATGTTAAAGGTGCGCTTCAAGAGAAGGAGGTGTATTGGAAACTCATGTCGAGGGTCCAGTGGCTGAATGAAAGGGATACAAATTCCAAGTTTTTCACTCTAAGATACTTGCTAGGAGGTGGGAAAATCGATTGATGGGATTGGAGAATCATAGAGGAAGCTCATGCGTTAACGAAGATGATATAAAAACCATTGCAATATCAAACTTTAAGGATATTTTTACTTCTGGATGTCCCACGCATACTGATGACATCATGGGCTGTGTGCACTGGTGGGTTACAAGCCAACATAATGATAGATTAACTCAAAAAGTTACTTCTGAAGAGATTTGGCAAGCAGTGAAGTTGTTAAACCCGACAAAATCCCCTGGCCCAATGGATTTATAGGGAAGTTTTTTTTTTCATTCGGATTGGCTTCATTGAAAACTCAACCATACTTATATTGTTTTGATGCATTAGTTGTGAAGGAGAACTTGGAGCGTCGCCATGTTGATATGGACAATGCCTATGCTATACTCTATGTGCACACGAAGGAGAATCTCAAGTACTTTTTTTTTTCCTCTGTGAGCATGCACGCTTATTTTGGTTTGCTAGTTTCTTGTAGCTTGATATATCGCGAATTGAAGGGGAAGACTTTATTGGTTGCTGGGAAAGTACATTAAAGAAGTTTTCCAAGGTTGAGAATTTTAAAGATACCTCACAATTGGTGGCATTTGGGTTGTGGAAACTATGGAAGAATTAGAATACTGCAGTGTTTGAGGGGTTAGTCACTGCTCGTGAAGATGTGGTGCGTTGTTTCCAAGCACAAGTACAGGAGTATAGGACGGCTCAGATGATATCCAAGCCTTTGATTAATGAACTCCCTTGCCCACTTGACCAACAAAAGGGCAAGGATAATAAGTGGAAAACAATCGTCGGGATGGATCAAGGTGAACTGTGATTGTGCTTGGTTGGCGTAGACTCAACAGGGCGGGGTTGGCTAGGTAATCACAGATTCTAAAGGCTGGATGTCAAAGGCGACTTGCGGGGTGGGTTAGCTTTGGAGATGGAGGCAGAGGCTATACAAGAGGGTTTGGTGGCTTGTTTAAATGCCCAGTTGTTGTGTGTGGAAGTGGAATCATATTTTGATCAACATATTCAAATGCTAAGAGGTGAAAGACAGATAAGAGTGGTAGTGGAGGCCATTGTCTTCAATATCCATATGGTTGCTGGAAAGTTGCAAAAGGTAATGTTTAAGACTACTTCACGCCATTGTAATAAGGCATCGCATGAGGTTGCAACCTTTGTTTTAGGATTTCTTGCACCTTAAGAAATCCTAACTCCTAATCAAACCATTGTACTTCTAGTGGGGAACTAACTTGGATTGGTTCTTATATATACCTTACTCAATAATGAATTCAATATTTTATTTGTGCAACTTGAAATTTAAACAAACAAAATGATAAAAGAAAGATAAAAACTGAAATGGTAATTTTTATTGCTCATAAAATTGTGTCTAAATGGACATTACAAGATAAAGAAAGATGACTGAGTCTGAAAGCAAGAAGGTCGTTGAGAGTCTTGAGACCAAGATGATCAAATTGAATTCTGCTTTGGGTGATTGATTTTGTATTCTCCTTTCAGCCTTGACTTTTCAATAATATAGTGTGACTCAACAACATTACAAAGGTATATCATGGCTATTAAAGAGCAACTACCCATCAATATCTGCTGAAATTAAGCATGGCAAGTGTCATAGAACTAGCTTTTGGGCACCTAGAACTGTGCAACCTTAGACTTGGTCGAATCCTCGAACAAGCTAAGTCAGCTTGAAATCTGCAAAATAGGATCGAACACCCAAAGCAAACAATGACGCAACAAGAACACTGAAATGAATTTGGTTGAAAGAATACTTGTATTGATCTCAAGATATTTATACAACTCTGAGATGGTTTGGCCAAATTAACACCTACCCAGTAGCTAAGATGCACTCCACTTCTTTGTCAGTGGAAGACTCTATAACGGGTGAAGTGCACTTCGCTTCATCATCACTTGTGTCCTTAGCATCGGCTTAAGCGGCATCATGCTTCCTTGCCCTCTCTTTCGTGGATTTTGTCAGCTTTGCTAAGTGCTCGCCAGTGTAGTCAAGTTGTGCATGTGATTCTTGAATCAAACCACAATGGCTACTCTCCATGCAGTCGGTTGAAATAGTAAGCTCACCGCGCTTTTGCTCCTTGTTGCCTTGACTTTCAGGAAGGTTGGTACTTTTCACATTAGCACCATTCACTACTTCACTTGATGGCTCCTTCATGGGTGTCTCTTCACCATTCTCCTAGATTCCTTCACCATCGGGGGGTAGGTCTAGACAAGCTACACGATTGGTAGTCCTTCCATCATTCTTGGACTTGGTCAACTGTATGGTGGAACATGTCTTGACAAAGTCCTTCCCTGACCGTATAGTCGGCACCATGCATCTTAGTGGGCATAACTTGGATTTTATGTCTTGGTCATGTGGTCTTAACTTGGACTTTATGCTTGTACGTGAAACTCCAAACTATTCGATTTAGCCAACCATGAAACAACAACAAAATGAATTCATAGAAAAAACATTAATTTATAAAACATACTAAATCACACCACGACAAAACGGGCGGAGGCAGTTACTGGAAAGCCTTTCCAAAGTTTTTGGCTTACCCTTTGCTCTCAAGTTAACATCACTTGACCAATCTAGAAGTGAACATTCGAACTGGTCATAAACAAACCCCCAATTACCATAAACCATATTCAGGCCAACATCCAACTTAAAACACTCATATTGCTTGAAACACAAATAACCATCACACTTTTTTTCTTCATTCAAAGTATCCCATCTATTAAACTTAAGTCTATATAGACTAAGCCCAGCCCCAAAAATCGCATCAAGAGATTCATTATTGTCGTACTTATCGGTGATAAACTAAATAAATTTTGTCTTATTTTGATTTGCAATAATTTGATGAAAATGCTGCAAATTTTTCATTACACCTAAACATACAAAGAATAAAACAATAAAGCATTTTCAGAAATCGCAACAATACAGTACATAAATTACAATGCACAACGTTTTATTCTTCGTATGTTTATGTTTCACTTTTTATTTGCAGCTCAGTAAGACATAGGGAATCAACTAGAGTCTACAGACAAGGGTAAAACCTATTCTTGCTTGTCACATGTTGTGGAATTAAACCCCCAAAATTGGCGTTTCATTTTTTTCATGTTTGCTCGGTAGAGGATTATTGAACAAGAACTATACCCATGGATATCCTATTCTTTTGTTTGATTTGAGGGTTGCCACCCAACATGGATTTATCATCCGACAAGTTCATGGGTTTCACCCTAGAGATGGAGGGTTGACCACCCATTTGAGATTGAGGGTTGACCACCCATTTGAAATTGAGGGCTGACCACCCATGTGAGATTGAGGGTTGACTACCCAGGGTTGAACACCCATATTTGGAAGCATTTAATGATCAAGGCAATTTTTCAAGAACATCGATGAGAGATTTGAAGAGAGACGACAACTACTGACTCCACTACAACAATTTGAGCACTAATCACTAATATTGCACCCCCATAACATATTAGTTACAATTGTCCCTTAAAAATGTCAAATGTTATTGTTCATTTGATGACCAACAACTTGAGACCATTTATTAGTTTATTTTTATGTAACCAAAATATGAAAATAGGCTATCCATATGGCTCTTTTGGTTATGCAACTAATTCACCTAGAAACTAATAGGTAGTATGTGGCTATGCAACTAATTCCCACTACTCACTCCTACCCTACCCCACACTCACCTCCTCCCTCTCTCACTCTCTCTCACGTTTTCATTGTAACTAAATTGATTTTGGTGATATTTGGGTACATGGTCAATAATTTTGCTTTGTTCTCACTATTGTTGTTGGTGTGTAATTATTCGCATCGGGTGACTATTGATTGAAATATAATAAATACAAAACTAATTGTAACTTAAATCAATAAAAACATTACACTTGTTTTAAGTTTCCAACACACATGTAAATTCCATAAAATATTGCAACTCCCAACGTTGTTTTCTAATAAAATTCAAACTAAAGTTTTTTTTATTTTAAAGAGACTAAATGTTTTTTTATTTTTTATTTTTACTAAATAAGAGATTAAAAAACATTTAATATGCACTAGATAAAAGAGATTAAAGCCACGAGTTATCTTTTTTCTTTTTTTTAATCTTTTTTTAATGAGAGGCGCATCACTTACTCGAGGCCATAAAGCTTTTCTTCATTTTTTTTTCTATCTATTTCCAACAGTGTAGTCCCCCTTTCATGCCTAGATCTATTTGTGTCCTCCTTCTACCACCACAACACCGCCTCCTCTACAACACAAGTACGAGCCTCTCTCCACCAACACTATATGCGATCAACCCATAAGGCTTAAGGTCTTTGCTTCTTTTTTATTTTTGTTTTTTAAAATTTCAGTATTTAATGAAATTTTGTAGTTTCTGTTTAACTTTTTATAGGTTCTATCACCATATCTATCGCCATCAGAGCAAGCATCACCTCTCCTTAGGCAACAGTGGACAAGAAGACATGGATCCCACCACTAGCCCTCTGTCTGCAACATATGGCAGAAAGAGTGGGTTTGAATCACTATATTGGGAATCAACATACTACATCAAAGGACATTTCTCAACACTTTGCCCAAACTTATGCATCAAGCAAGAGCACGTTGGAGTTGACTGCAATTATAGAGGCATTAACATCAATGCACATTGTTGAGATTGGAGCAACCAAGAAATGATATTTCTTATTGATCTCAAACAACAAATTAATCCAAATTTGCTCTTCTCTGTTCGCATCATTGTTGGGGATGCCAACGAAATAGCCTACACTGCTCAATACTATGGTATTGACATAGTGGCTTAGGTACATATTATTTTGTATTAAGGTATACTGGTGATTTACCCCCTGAATTTGTACCTTGCTTTCAATTAGCCCCCTATCCTTTTTTTTTTTTTTTGTGTAGAAAATTAAGGACCCAATCTATTTGTTTTTGCCAATGTGCCTCTCGACGTCAGAATTTGGCACTTTCCATCCATTCTGCCGTGAAGTTGGAGGTCACTTTGGTCCTTTCACGTGTCCACGCAAGTCAACCCAGTGTAAATCCAAAAGCCGAAGGAGGCTAGGTTAGTTTCCAAAAAAACAAAAAAACAAAAAAAACAAAGCTTGGGTGAAATCAGAGCATTCGAAAGTTTCGGGGAGTTGGGGATTTCACGAAATCGAGCTGCATAGTGGCTGATGTTGACAAATCGATGAAGTTATCATACGAATCTTGAAGCAACACACCTGTATTGACCAAGAAAGATGTCTGTCGAAGTACGGAGTAGTAGGTAGGCTCCCAAGTATAGTAAGTCTTCAACTTTCCCTTTCTTTTCATAGGTTGTCAGTAGAATTGGATTCTTCCATCTTCTTGCCTTTCTGTAAGATTCCTTTTTGAATAGAAAAGTGTGGTCCCAAAGTAAAGCATGTGCGTTGGTTTGTCTGTGTGTGGTTGATGTTAGTAAAGGCTGGTGCCGATTGGTAGGTTTGTTGTAGTAAATTGAAGTTGGTGAGTTAATTATTTGTTGTTTGTAGGTGATCCAGAGTTATTTACGATTGAAATTCACCATGGGGGGTATTTTAAAAAGGGAAAGTATGTGGAAGGTACTGTCCAATGGGTAGGCAACTGTAATACAGATCAGTTGTCAATGCTGGACTTATATGATGTTGCTGAATCACTAGGATACAACCACATAAAAGTCAACTTGGATGTGCTTGAGTTTGTGTGTGAGATACCTGCATCAAGGGTTCATGGTTTGTACATCACAGAAAAGCTAGAACCACAGAGACATAATGAAGCCTTTGCAGCTGTATTTAACTTTCAAAATTTGCTTCAACCACAATTGATACATGTAGATGTACAAGATGATGTGAACATTGCTGATGATGCCAATGATGAAGCTGAAGAGGAAGATGAGGAGCAGCAGGTAGATGAGGAAGAAGCTGTAAATGTTGATGCAGAGGATGATGACGAAGAGCGCTTGCAATTCATAGATAGTGACTATGAGCAAACAAATGAAGAACAAGAGAAACAAAAGGGAGCATAAGATGACAAGTGGTTTGATACGCATGTAGTGGATGAAGCTGCTGAAGAACCACAGAGTGAACCTGGTGAAGTTCCATGTGATGACTACAATTCAGAGGACCTTCTAAGTGTTTCAGAAGAGGAAGATGAAGTTGATGAAAATACAGGTGTGAAAAAGGTTAGTCGTAGAAGAATGACCCTCACAGGGTTAGGGTGAGGAAAGGATGAAAAAAAGGTTTCGGAAAAAGAAATGCAGAAAAGAAAAAAAAAAGACAAAAAAAAAAGACAAAAATGTGTACAAAATGCTGTAGATGATGGTGGAGAAGAAAATGGAGAATATGGTGGAGAAAAGGGTAAAGAAAAAGGTAAAGAAAAGAGGGATGTCAAGTGTGATTGGTTGCTATATGCATCTTATCTGGGCAAAGGGCCTACTACTAGGATCAAGACATATCAACCAAAGCATTCATGTGGAAGGATGCAGAAGACCAAGTTTGCCACTTCTTCTTGGCTTGCTCAAAGGTTTGATGAGGAATTGAGAGATAATCCTAATATGTCTGTGTCGAATTTCATGAAGATCGTGAGGAAGAATTATGGCATAGATATCACTGCAAACCAGTTTTACAAAGCCAACAGCATAACTAAAGAGAGAATACATGGAAGTATTGAAGAACAGTACGCAAAATTGTGGGATTACTGTGAAGAGTTGAAGACAAACAATCCAGGCAACACTGTATTAGTCAAGACTGATTTGCATTGGGACAACCCAGTATTAAAAGAATATATATCTATTTTGGTGCATTGAAGAAGGGCATTATTGCAGGATGCAGGCCAGTTGTGGGTTTTGATGGTGACAGATTTTATTTGCAGTTGGTATTGATGCGAATAATGGGATGTACCCTGTCGCATTTGTTGTGGTTGAAGTAGAAAATACCGAGACTTGGACATGGTTCATGGAGATTTTCTTTGCTGATGTTGGGTGTGAAAATGGTAATGGTTGGGAGTTCATGTCAGACAAGCAAAAGGGTTTGGGATAAGTCATTAGGGATTTGATGCCCACTGCTGAACACAGGCATTGTGTTAGGCACCTCCACAATAATTTCAAGATTGCTAGTCACAGTGGACTAGCATTGAAGCAAAGATTGTGGGCAACAGCTAGATCAACTACAATACCCACATTTGAAGCTGAAATGGAGAAGATGTTATCTCAATCAGATGCAGCTTCCAGATGGCTTCACAAAAGGCCAGCAAATCATTGGAGTAGGTCACATTTCACTACTCATTCTAAGTGTGATACGCTTCTTAACAACTTGTGTGAGTCTTTTAACTCAGCCATTATTGAAGCAAGGGATAAGCCAATTCTTACACTACTAGAGAGAATTCGAAGTTATTTGATGCTAAGAATGGCTAGACTTAGAGAAACTGTTTGGACACATGATGTTGGTCCTAGGATTTTTGGAATTGTTGAGAAGCTAACAACTGAGAGTGCTCAATACATAGCATCATATGCTGGTGGGGGGAAATATCAAGTTAATAACATCCATGGTGGGATGTATATAGTGGATTTGGAGAGGCACACGTGCACTTGCAGAAAGTGGGACTTATGTGGAATCCCTTGTTCACATTCTATGGCTGCAATTGCCAAAATAGAAAAGAGCCCTTATGACTTTGGGCATTCACTTTACAAAAGAGGTGCATATGGTAGGGCTTATGAGAGTTATATATCTCCAATGCCTAGTCAAGAATACTAGAGAAAAACAGGCCATAGACCCATTAAGCCACCTCTTTACCACAAACAACCAGGAAGGCCTAGAACAAGTTGGCAAAAGGAACCTGATGAAATACCAAAAAATGCAACAAAGCTGAAGAGATATGGGATTGTCATTTGTCGTAAAACTTGTGGAGGTGAAGGTCACAATTCTGCAACTTGTGGCAACAATGGAGAAAGAGGCGGAAGACATGTATGAAGATTGTGATTATTTCTGTTGATATGAACTTTGTTGAAGGTGCAAGTTGGTCCTTTATTGTGATTATTTCTGTTGATATGAACTTTTTTATTATTTTTTGTTCAAGGAACAAGCTAGAGGCAAGGGAAGGGCAATAAGAGTTAGAGGCAGGGGAAGGGGAATAAGTATGCCAAGTGTTCCTGTTAGACAACCAGAGCAAGCTGAGACTTCAATCCAAGATAGACCATTTAGAAGAACAAAGCTTGGGGTAATACCATATGTACTGATTTGCTTTCAATAATTACATTAAATGTTTAAACCAAATTTGGACTGATTTGCTTATTTTTGTCATTCAAATAGGCGAGAAGAGGGGGGCAAGTGTATGAACTAACAAGGCAGCTTGCTCAAACTGGTGCTACCTTACAAGGAATTCAAATTGGGCATGCTTCTCAACCAAACTCAGAAAATGCACCTCTACCGAAAAGACCAAGGTCATGGAAAGTGTAGTTGAGATTTGCTGATTTTGGTCATATGTGGTCATCGGGCTGATTTTGGTTTTTTGGAACACCAAAATATTAGGACTGCTTATGTAATGGATATGTTTTGGAACATTTGATTTTGATAAATTTGTAGCTGATATGGTCCTAGGATTCTCAAACTGATTTCAATAGATTAGTATTGGAACACAAATGTTTTGGTTGGATTACAGTTAGAACACATATGTGCTGCTTGGATTCGTGTTGGAACAGATGTTTTGTAATGGATATCTTTGCTTGCAATGGATATGTTTTGGTTTAATAGTATTGCAACACTTTTGTTCGCTTGCTTGCTTATATTTCCTTTTGGCCAATAGGAAACAAAATTGTCAAAACACAACTCATACATGCCATTACATTCAACAAAAAGACCAAAAGTCCATGTATTACACCTTTGCAACACAACTGATACACGGCATTTCATTCATTGTCTTTGTCTTTCCCTCTCCCCTTTATTTATAGGACAGATTACATAGGCTTCTCTGGCAAATATCCTTCATTGTCTTTGCCTTTCCCATACATCAACCACACAACTATCACAAACAATAAACAAGACACCCAAAACCAAGGGTTTTTTTCCAGCTTCTTTGGCCGAGACTTTTTTGCATCTTCCATCATGTTTATTTTCCATAGCAGCCCAGGTATAATTTGCTTCGACCTCTCACACATTTGTGGGCCACCCCATTCCCAATATCTACATCTATTCTGCACATTTCTCACAATAAATTGATACATAAAAAACAGAAGAAAAAAAGTGCATCAGTCCAAATTTCTACTTAGCAACCCAAATTTCAAATCTGCAAACCAAATTTCAATTACAAACTTACCCTCCCACATATGTAAATCCTCCCTGGATGTGAAGCAGTCCAAGATGTTTGGATTTTCGCAGTCTTACCATAGTAGCAGACGACTGAAGGCACTATCCATGAACTACGCTCTTCACCTTATGAATTCCACCTCTGTGACCCATGACCTCTGCCCGGTAAGGACCTCCTCATCTCCTAATATTGGGTTTTCTCCTAAACTCTAGATCCCCTTTTGAATTAGGGTACGAAAATGGAGGGAAATTCTTTGAGGGAAAAAACGAGCCAAAACGAAGGAACTAATAGGTGAAGCATGGGTTCAGTTCAATGGAGACACGAAATGACCAAATTAACCTCCAACTTCATTGGCAAAAAAAATAGTTTGGTTCCTTAATTTTCTGAAGAAAAAAAAAGGATAGGGGGCTAATTGAAAATTACGTACAAGTTCAGGGGGTAAATCACTAGTATACCCTTTTGTATTATTTTGTACTGTGGCTTAGGTACCGCAATATTGAGCAGTGTAGGCTACTTCGTTGACATCCCCCGCAATGATGCGAACAAAAAAGAGTCAATTTGGATTTATTTGTTGTTTGACATCAATAAAAAAATATCATTTCTTGGTTGCTTCCAACCTCAACAATGTGCATTGATGTTAATGCCTCTATAACTCTAGTCAACTTCAACGAGCTCTTGCATGATGCATAAGTTTAGGTAAAGTGTTGAGGAATGTCCACTGATGGAGTATGTTGATTCCCAATGCAGTGGTACAAACCCACTCTTTCTCCCACATGTTGCATGACATGAATATCATAAGGCCCGTCAGTCCATGTAGCCACACGACCATTCCATTAAGTCGAACACTTCAAGGCAATTGTTACTATAATATGTTATAGACACACAAGTTGATATTTCTACCCACTGCCCTGTTAAAATGCATAGTATTGACCATGTCGGAGACCAGGTTCATCAAGACCTCCAACAACTCACGATTGTAGTGTCCCAAACCATCCTCCATAATATACTGGAGTAGAGTGCTGGAATCATGCTGGATTCCAAGAGCTTTGAATAATATAATATAATTCACGATGAAATAAAATTAATGATAAGGGTAGGATGAGGGGTGAGAATGAAGGTGGTGGGTTGGGAGTTTATAAAGAGAAGCCAAAACCTTATATTGTACAAAGCTAGCAAAGTACACAAAGCATTACAAGTTAGCTATTTCTCATATCAACAGCAAATGCACATGAACTTTTCTGATAGCATCTCAATTCATTTGCGCATGTTCATGGCTTCATGTCACTCTCATATGCTCTTGTCTCCGTATGCTAGCTAAAGCTCTTCACTACGTACTATAAGGCTTTCTCTCCTCATTGGCATCCCCCGCAATGAAGTGAACAGAGAAGAGCCAATTTGGATTAATTTGTTGTTTGAGATCAATAAGAAATATAATTTCTTGGTCGTGTCCAACCTCAACAATGTGCATTTATGTTAATACCTCTACAACTGCAGTCAACTCCAACTTGCTCATGCATGACGCATAAGTTTGGGCAAATTGTTGAGGAATTTCCTCCGATGGAGTATCACTACAAAAAAAAATGGTCATTACCGACCAACTTTTAATTAGGACCTCGAAATTCCCTCGGTAAAAGTATTTTTTCGGACAAAAAAAATGTTGTCCATTGGAAAAAGTCTCCAAGGTAGTCAGAAATGTAATTTTTTTGGCGGGAAAACTTTGCGCCAACTTTATTAACGACCAAAAACATTTTAGTCAGAAATAAGATGATTATTTCCAAGGGGCTACTCATTCCGTTGGAATTGTTTGACTATTTCCAAGGAGCTTCTCTTTCCATAGGAATTGTTTGACTATTTCCGAGGAACTTCTCATTCCATCGGAATTGTTTAACTATTTTTTAGGGGCTTTTTATTTATATCAGATATGTCTATGAACAAAATTAAGTTATTATTATTATTTTCTATTTTATAATTCAAAATTAGATTTTTTGAGCTTTAAGGTGAAGAGAATGTCACAAGGAGTTCCTAAGAATTTTCGGTGTATTTTTCTGATATAATGTGCATTGATGTTAATACCTTTATAACTGCAGTCAACTCCAACGTGCTCATGCATGACGCATAAGTTTGGGCAATGTGTTGAGGAATGTCCTCTGATGAAGTATCACTACCCCAAAAAAAAAAAGGGTCATTACCGACCAATTTTTTCCGAGGACCTCAAAATTCCCTTGGTAAAAGTGTTTTTTTCAACAAAAAAATGTTGTCCATTGGAAATACATCATGGGGCTGAAATCTATTTCCGACAAAGGAACTTCCCTTGGAAAAAGTCTCCAATGTCGTTGTTGAAAAAAAATGTGAACCTCCCAACACAATTTCACCACCACTAATTAAATCATGGGGTTTTATTATTTTAGGTTCGACCCATTCGAGACGCAGTGCCTCTTAATTATAATCCCTTACTTCAAGGGAACACCCTTTGATTCCATCATAAAGAAACAGAACGTGTGTGTTTGGTTTTGCGGCTGCTCTCAAGTCCAACCTCAGGGTGCCTAGATATCCTTCACGGGAATCAAGCCACTTGTAGTTCAAAGAATTGCAATGAATGAATAACTCATTGCAAATGGAAAGAGTTGTACGAATTTGATTGAGAAAGTGTTTGAGTGAATTTCGCCGAATAAACCAGGGATTCGATTTTGATGTGTGTTTGGGGTGAATTTGGTTAAGAATAACCAGGGATTCTGTTTGGATTTGAGATTTGGGCGGTTGCATCTAGATTGAATCTCTAGATTGCCTACGTACCCTTTCGAAGGGATCAAACCAACGTAGTTCGGAAAAGATTGTTTAATTTGAGTGATTTTGT
Organism: Prunus avium; assembly: GCF_965620075.1. Classification (NCBI taxonomy): domain Eukaryota; kingdom Viridiplantae; phylum Streptophyta; class Magnoliopsida; order Rosales; family Rosaceae; genus Prunus; species Prunus avium. Next base: position 12,862,851 of record NC_142288.1, on the reverse strand, counting down.
ACCACTTCAGATTTTGGCGTGGTTTTGTACCACTTGGGATTTGGTGTGGTGTTGTACCACTTGAGATTTGGTTTAGTTGCGGTTGCGTCTATTGGGATGCTAGACTGCCTATGTACCCTTGATGGGATCAAACCGGCGTAGTTCCAAAAAGATTGTTTAATTTGAGTGGTTTTGTACCACTTGGGATTTTGGGGTGGTTTTGTACCACTTGAGATTTGGTGTGGTGTTGTACCGCTTGAGATTTGGTTTGGTTGCGGTTGCATCTATTGGGATGCTAGACAGCCTACGTACCCTTGATGGGATCAAACCAGCGTAGTTCCAAGTTGATTTGTGAAATTAATGAGTAAGTGTGGCCCAATAATTTAGAATTTGTGTCTTTGAGACAATTCGGAGATTTTCATACGTAGATGACTTATGAGGAAAATTGGAAATTAATGGGTAAGTGTGGCCCACTAATTGAGAGTTTGTGTTTTAGAGATTTAAATTTAATCTCATTGGAATTTTCATGGGTAGATGACCCATGGGAAAATTTAGAAATTAATGGGTAAGTATAGCCCTCTAATTGAGGATTTCTGTTTGAGAGATTTGAATTTAATCTCATTGGAAGGGTTTTCTCAAACAGAGATGGAGAGGATTGGTCAGAGAGTCCAGGTGGTAATTCATGCTTTTTTTTTTTTGTACATTTTGGAATTAACCCTTAGAACATCATTTTTGTTTCAAAGGATTTCCTTTTGCTCGGCAAAGCTTTGTTGAACAAGAATCATCTCATGGATTTGTTGTTCATACATATGATTTAAGGGTTGCCACCCATCATGGATTTATCATCCAAGAATTTGATTTGAGGGTTGCCACCCAAGGATTTATCATCCCAGAAAATGATTTGAGGGTTGCCACACATGGATTTATCATCCAAGAAAATAATTTGAGGGTTGCCACCCAACATAGAGGACCTCAAGAGAGGAGCTTTGTTGCAGATGCATCTTTGATTGCTTCTGTCTTTTTTCCTCCCCAGCCTTTCGGCTCTTCTCTCCTGCCTTTGTGACCATGCAGCACTTTCTTTTTCTTTGAAGCCTTCTGCAGCCTGTTGGCTGCCCCCTTTTTCTTTTCTCTCCTCCTTTTTATAGAGTCCTTGTGAGAGAGATTTGAGATGGAAGAATTTTGCTTCAAATTGGATTCCTCCTCCTACTTGATCAAATTATCCTTTCCTTTATGTATCCCTTCCTTTTATCTAGGGATAAGATAGGGACCATTTGATATTCATGTTGTTTCAAATTTGTTTTGAAAACAAGTGTAAAGGGGGTGACCATTCCCACCCAACGTTGTGGGCCAAAAATTATGTAAACCCACACTTTTTTTTTTGTGTGTGAATTTTTTCGGTTCAGCAGTCGTCGAAAATGTATTTTTTTAGTAGGAAAACTTTACGCCAACTTTATTAACGACAAAAAACATTTTAGTCGGAAATAAAATGATTATTTACGAGGGGCTATTCATTCTCTCGGAATTGTTTGACTATTTCCGAGGAGCTTCTCATTCCGTCGGAATTGTTTAACTATTTTTGACGGGCATCTTATTTCCATCGGATTTGTCTATGAATAAAATTGAGTTTTTATTATTACTTTGTATTTTATAATTCAAAATTATATTTTTTGAGCTTTAAGGGGAAGAGAATGTCACAAGGAGTTCCTAGGAATTTTCAGTGTATTTTTTTTATTTAATGTGCATTGATGTTAATACCTCTGTAATAGCAGTCAAGTCCAACGTGCTCTTGCATGACACATAAGTTTGGGCAAAGTGTTGAGGAATGTCCTCCAATGGAGTATCACTACAAAAAAAAGAGCATTACCAACCAACTTTTTCGAAGGACTTCGAAATTCCCTCGGTAAAAATGTTTTTTCCAACAAAAAAATGTTGTCCGTTGGAAATACGTCATGGGGTTGAAATTTATTTCCGACAAATGAACTTCCCTTGGAAAAAGTCTCTAAGGTCGTTGGAAATGTAATTTTTTTGGCGGGAAAACTTTGCGCCAACTTTATTAACGACAAAAAACATTTTACTCGGAAATAAGATGAGTATTTCCGAGGGGCTACTCGTTCCGTCATAATTGTTCAACTATTTTTGAGGGGCTTCTTATTTCAATCAGATTTCTCTATGAACAAAATTGAGTTTTTATTATTACTTTGTATTTTATCATTCAAAATTAGATTTTTTGAGCTTTAAGGTGAAGAAAATGTCACAAGGAGTTCCTAGGAATTTTCGGTGTATTTTTTTAATTTAATGTGCATTGATGTTAATACCTCTATAACTATAGTCAACTCCAACGTGCTCTTGAGTAACGCATAAGTTTGGGCAAAGTGTTGAGGAATGTCCTCCAATGGAGTATCACTACAAAAAAAAAGGTCATTACCGACCAACTTTTTCGGAGGACCTCGAAATTCCCTCGATAAAAGTGTTTTTTCCAACAAAAAAATGTTGTCCGTTGGAAATACGTTATGGGTCTGAAATTTATTTCCGACAAAGGAACTTCCCTTGGAAAAAGTCTCTAAGGTCGTCGGAAATGTAATTTTTTTGACGGGAAAACTTTGTGTCAACTTTATTAACGACAAAAAAAAGCATTTTAGTCGGAAATAAGATGATTATTTCCGAGGGGCTACTCACTTCGTCTGAATTATTTGACTATTTCCGAAGAGATTCTCTTTCCTTAGGAATTGTTTTTGATTATTTCCAAAGAGCGTCTCATTCCGTCAGAATTGTTTAACTATTTTTTAGGGGCTTCTCATTTCCATCGGATTTGTCTATGAACAAAATTGAGTTTATATTATTACTTTGTATTTTATAATTCAAAATTATATTTTTTGAGCTTTAAGGTGAAGAGAATGTCACAATGAGTTCCTAGGAATTTTCGGTGTATTTTTCTAATTTTTAATTTATTTATTCTGAATTATAGAAGTTAAATCTAAATGAAATAATAGGAAATAGAATGGATTGACACATGTAATTCTCTTAAAGGCACTTCGTCAGCGTTTATGACAGGAGGCCTATAATATGGCGACATGTGGAATTTTCTTACTATTTATTGCTTTTATCTTAAACAATTCATTAAAATTAAATAAAAAGCATAAAGATGCATCGAAAATTGCTACAAACTCTTTATAAAATTGCTACATGTGTAGAACACGTGTTCTTTTTTCCTAGCCGTATAATTAAGCATGTATTATCCAAAATGAGGTGTGTAGGTTGTATTAGTTAGTCAAGTAAGGAGAGTATTAAAAGCCCAACCTGTTTAAAATAGTCAGGTAATTATATAGTCAGGTACCAAACGAGCCCAAAGCCTTTTAGGCCATTAAGAAGCTTAATCTCCACTACCAAGCCACTGGGGAGCAAAGGAAGGTTCAACTCAATGAACTAGACGAGATTCAGAATAATGCTTACGATAATGCAAATATTTATAAAGATCGAACCAAGCTCTTTCATGACAAGACCATACTACATAAAGAATTTTTCCCCGGGCTGAAGGTGTTGTTATTCAATTCACGACTCCCTCTTTTTCCGGGTCAAACTCAAATCACATTGGTACGGGCCTTTCATTGTGGTTCAAGTTTTTCCTCATGGCGCGGTGGAGATTCAACACCTTCCAATGGAAGCACATTCAAAGTGAACGGTCACCGTTTAAAGCCCTATCTTAAGTCTCCATTTGATATAGATCTAGAAAGTCTCCCTTCATTTAGGAGAGCCAATTCCCTAGCCTTCATCTCCACGTCGAGCTATACACGTTAAATTAAGCGCTTCTTGGGAGGCATTTATGTCATTTTAATTTTTAGTTCTGGTTTAATCATGTTCCTTCTTTGTCTTAGGTACATTGACGGTCAAATAACCAAAAGTTTGGGAGAGTTCGTCATGTTGTCTATCTTCTCTCACTTCGACAAATTCAAAGCTTTGCTCATCCACGTGCCTACAAAAACCTGGGAAGTTCTTACACCCTCTCTCTCTCTCTCTCTCTCTCTCTCTCTCTCTCTCTCTCTCTCTCTCTCTCTCTCTATACTTGCTTTTACATGACTTACTTTTCTTTGTTTTAAACGTTAAGGACAATGTTTGGTTTAAGTTGTGGGTGTTTGAGTTTCTTCGTTTCATTGTGTCTGCAACATCTTCTATCTTTTTATCAAAGTCTGTTCTTTTTTGCTACTGTTTTTGAATTTTAGCCCCCATGGTGTTCTTCATTTTTTCATTTTGAATCCAACCATATAAAGAACGTAAACTTTGGCCAAGTAATGTTTGAGATATATGCATTTCTTTGCATCTGGGTCATAAATGCAGTTTCGTAGTTTGGTCTTTGAAAAATTACGATCGATCGCCCAATAAAAATGATTGATCGTCATTTTAAATCAGGTTGGTTGCTCACAGTGAGTTGATCAATCAGGTTGGAAAATTACGATCGATCGCCCATAGTGAACTAATCAATCGTTTTATTACAGTAAGGGATTTCAATGCACCCATGTTCTTATTTGCCGTTCTCAGTACGATTAGTTTATTGTTTCCTTTTTAAACTTTTGCTTTTATTTAGTTAGTTTATATGTTTTCTATTACTTATTTATTTTTGTTAAATTTTTGTTTTTTTTTCCTTATTTAAACCAAAATTCAGAAAAATTAAAAATGAATTCCAAAAATATTTTTCTTTTTACTTTCAGTCTTGTTTTTGGTAGCTAATTCCCAATTCTATTATGAGTTTTGGCTCTTATTTTCAATTAACTTTCAAGAAAATTTGAGCATGATAATAATTCTTCACATTTTCTTGGTGTTAGTCATATTTTTATGATCTTGGTAAAACTCTATGCACATAGCCATGTAATATGATCTTTGATTGGGAATTTCACATGATTTAAATTGCTAAATAAGAGCTAGTGTAGACTTATATAACCCTCTTTATGTGAGCTTTTGAGCCTATGCCTTTCTTTCTTGAGTGTTATATATTATTCTTTAATTTTCTTGTTGACAAGTCGCTGTGATCTCATTATTCTTTCTTTTAGTCAAGTACTTGAGGATATTTAAATGGTTTGGTAGAACTAATTTCATTTTCTATTTGAGGCATATTTCATAAACCACATGGATATGAGGAAATTATATAGGCCTTGTTTCTTTTATTTGAGCTTTTCTAGCCAATCCATTCATTAATTATCCCTAGTTAGCCTATTTGTGCCTTTCATATAAACCTTTTTCGTTCTCATCCCAATTGTCCTCACCATAGCCTTTCATAAAAGTTTCCTACCCTTCTAAGGAGTGTTGTAGAGTACTTTCATGGTTTAAGGAGAATTTCACAAATTGTTCAATCATTTGGAAACAAAAGGATATTGTTGAATAAAAAATTAATAAAAAGTTAAATTCCAAAGCCTTATCAACTCGAGTTATTAAGCCAGAGGAGTGTTTTACATTTAATGCCATAAACCTATCTAGCTTGGGAGTCATTGGCCGAACACTCGCTACATGGGTTGATTAGAAAGCTAATGGAGTTATTCTCCCTCCCCCTCTCCCATGTGCTCAAAGTGCAAGCTGTTATAATTTCCATGGAACGCTCTATAAATTCCTTAGACGTTGTTGTTTTCCATATCATTTTCTTGTTTCACCCATCACCTTTGTAACACCCCGACCTAACAAGTTGTTTTTATTTAATTATTTATTTGTGCAATTACATTTTTGCCCATGGGGGTAGGGGCACTTTAGTCACTTTTTGATTTAAAACGGTGGAGTTATGATCTATGGAAGTGCAGTGGCACAACCATAACTTTTGCAAAGTCAAAATTTTAAAAAGTTGGACAGCTCCTTCCCTCTCACTTTTCTCTCTCTCCTCTCCCGACTCACTCTCCCTCATCTCTCTCCCTTTGCGTGACCGGCCAGCCACCTTGGCCGCTCCGGTGACGGTAGCCGGCGTCACCACCCACGAAATCTTTGTCTCCTTCTCCTCATTCTAGCCCAGCCCTTCTCCAGCATCAACAACCTTGGTATGGTTTTTCATCCTTTTTCCAAGCTCTATCCGTTTGTGTACTTAGTTTGGGTTGGTTTTGAAGTTTGGATAAATGTTTTAGACACCAAAGTTAGCCAGTGGTTTCGGCCGTGATTCAGCCCTCTCTGGCCACTTTTTGGGCAGGGGTCCAAGAGACTAAAATACTACCCTAGGTGTGCTAGTTCAATTGGTATAGTTATTGAGGGAGTTTTGAGAATTTTCTGTTGTCAGAAATTTCTGAAGACACCCACTATTGCTGACGGTGAATGACTGCGCTTGGGCCACCTTGTGGCAGCCCATTGTGTTCTAAAATGTTCCTCACATCGTCCCGAGCATGACAATATGCTCGAATTTGAATTTGGTTACCGTTTGACTATCGAACGAATATTGCGAGTATTATGCGATATCTGGGTTTGATAGGTTCGAACTATTCGATCAGTTCTAATTTCAATTATGCTATTCCCAGTACCTCTAGGACCATGCGTGTAGGAACTTGTGGATCGAGAATCGGAGTCCTGGATACTCCGAATCAATGATTCTAGGGTTAGGCAAACCAATCATCGTTCGATCGTGTGATTGTCTTAGATCCGACCGCTCAATTGGGACCGAACCCTCGGGACATGTTTAGTAGACTTTGTTGGACCTATAGGGACTTTGGAATTGGAAATCAGAGGTCATGGGCCCCGCGGCCCCGGTTGACCATTTTTGTAAAGTTTGACTGCTCAGTTGACCATGAGTATTATGAGACCATCTCATCCTTCAGGAAGTACTTGAATTACCCTATAAACCTTCTTAAAGGTTGTGCACACTTTGAGACTCAGGCAGTTGGTGTTGGTGTTTGGATAGATCTGTTATGATGCTCACAATACGTTTTTGACTCTGTACGAAGAACTATGATGCTTTCTTTATATCATAGGAGGCTTTCTTTGACATTACCTGCGTAGTGATGGGATGTGTTTCAATGGTTTTGCGGTTGGGTGATTGGTTGGATATATTATGATACCCATAGTAAGTTTTTGACTTTGTACGAAGAACTATGGTGCTTTTTCTATATCATAGGAGACTTCTTTGACAGTACCTACATAGTAATGGGATGTTGTTTTAAGGGTTTTGTGATGGGTTTTAGGTTTGTTTGTTTCATATAAGTTGTTTGATTATTCTATTTAGTCAATAGCATGGGTGGTACTCTTTCCTACCCCGGGGTTTTGTTTTCTCTGGGAAGGTTTTAACGAGGCCGCCATTAACATGCTAGTTCTTACCATGTAATGTTCCTTTATGTTTAATGAAATACCAGCTTTAATCAACAACAACAACCAAAAAAAAAAAACTAGTCAAATTTCGAGTGCTTTTATTGGAGTGAACATCCGTGGTGAAATTTGAAGTCGAAGCTTCTTCTTGTTTGGTTATTTAACTTGTGTGAAGCTTAAGTTGTGGGTTGTATTAATGTTGGCTATTACACACACTACACTCCAAGTTGTTCAATTAAAGTTGGGTTAACCCTTTGATAATGTCTTGAGTTATTGTTGCTTATTTCTTAGAAGTTATCCAACGGTTGGCAATTATCTCTGAGATCAATATTGGGAAGTTAATTAGTTGCTTGTTTGTTTGTGTTGAGTCTTTGTTCTTAAGTTTTGTTTTATTCTTTTGTTTTGTTTTGCTCAAGGACTAACAAAATCTAAGTTGTGGGTATTTTATAAGTCTGTTATTGCTCATATTTTTATACATTTTATATTTGGTTTTTGTAGGGAAATTTGATTAAACAAAGCCTTATTACTTTACTTTCCTTATTTTTAGCTATTCTGCTCTCCTAGAAGGTTTTTGACGGAAAATCAATTTTTCGGAAGAGTTTTAGTGCAAGGCGAATTGGAGAAGAAAGCTAGGACATTGAAGATCATTGTATCAAATTTTCATAATTTTTTATGAAGCCAGTTGTTCCAGAATTACAAGTTAAGACAGCCTAAGTTGCAATCCCGTCAAAACTGCAACACTGTGGAAGATTAATGAGCTGAAGACTTTCCTGATTTTTCCTAGTGGCGTAAGATATATTTTGGAAAGCTTAGAGATAAATCTATGTGTATCCTATTTTTCCTAATTTTCTAGGAAGTGAAATGACCCCAAATATTGTGTGCAAGTTAGCTGATGTGTGTCCTAGTCAAAGAATGATTCTTTCCTAGTTTGTTCCCTTAATTGTTTAGGGTTTTATAGACTTTTTTTTTAAAAAAATTAGGGTTTATTTATTTTGCACTATATAAGACCACCTTCATCTCTCTCTAGGGTACCACCCTTTTACACAATTTCCATTCAAGAGAGGACGGGGATCTTAGGCGTGCACATCACCATTATTTTCTGGGTTTTATCTCTCCATGAATTTTTTTATGATTTTTATCATGACTATGTGTAACTAAACACTTTTTCTAGGGCATGATGAAGCCCTAATATGATGATCTAGTTTCTTATTTTGATTACCTTTTGATGTGGATTCTTAATCACCGTGCTTATAAACTTGATTGAATGTCTTGATGTTTAGCTACCATCTTGGTTTTTAATTGAGTTATTTGATTCAAATTAGAGTAAATACCCTAATTTGAGACTTGCTTCTTTCAGTTTTGAATTGTAATTCTTCTAGAGTAAATACCATACTCCTAGGGTTTACATGGTTATAAAAGGTTTTCACAAATCTTAAAGAGTTTCTATATGTTCATATTTGTACTAAATACCATAGACAAATTGCATGTAGGAATATACGAGTTATCCTAAATCCCATAGGTAACTCATGAAAAAGGAAAACTAATCAACAACATCAATTGGATTCATTAACGGATTGGTAATTAAGAGGCTAGATTGGTTATTACTGGTGGATTCGTTCTCCAGTGTTTTTACAAATTAATTTTCAACCCATTTAATTGTCGTGTGTTTTATTTGTTTTGCTCTTGAGTTTTTATCAAAATTAAGTTTTCTTTAATTCATCACTCAAAACAATCAATCATTCTTTTAATTGGGTTTAGTGCGATTTAATTAATTAAGTTGTCTTTAATCAGTCCTTACAAGTTTGACCTCGTACTTGCATATTTCAATATTACTGTTGATTCGTGCGCTTGCGAGTAATTCAATTTGCGATTTTTGGAGACTCTTTCTCAGGTGTTCGAAAATCTACATCACCCAGCCCTAAACATTTGTATAATCTCCATTCTCTATAACCATTTGGTACGAAAAACATTATTAGACACCTGTCATTAGCACATTAAAAAAAACATATCAATTGCTATGCTGCAATGCAATAGGAGGCATATTATGAGTTGTATCTTCTATGTTGCAAGGGGAAGACCTAAAATGACATATAAATAAAAGATTTAATGCTGCAATTAGTCTTAAATATAATAAATTTCGGATCTCATTTTCAATGATGTAATAGCTTACGGGTTAAGAAGATGTGGACAATTTTGTCTATTGTGATTAGCCTTTCTGCACTCATTGCAATGCCATCTCAATTGATCTACAGCCTTTTTCTTCCCTCCTTTTACTCTTTTTGAACTGCCTTTCATCACACCCGCTGCAGATCCTTCCAACTAACTTCGTCAAAACTAGTTCCCACATCTTCCGCACTAAATGGGTGCAAAAATCTTCCTTCACAAAAGACTTCAGTTTCGGCTTTAGACCTTCAAAAGGTTGGCAAAATAATTGAGAACCTTCCTCGAACAATAATGGATCATCGATAAATTCAGCTGAAAGCTTTGACAACATAAATCTCTTCAAAACCAGACAACTATCATGATAGTCTTTGATTACATTGCCATGAGTATCACAAACCACATATGACTTGGCACTTTTCATCCACCTTTTAAGTATGTACTTTTTTGGTAAATACTCTACTTGTTCATTCCTTAAAAAGGCAAGTAAGTGTCGTCATGGAATTCCATAAAATTCAAATAATCTGTAACTGCACAACGCCATACTTGTGGATTTGACATAAACTACCTTTTTCACTTTCGACACTCAGAGCATTACCATGGCATCTTCGTTAACTTGTAGACTCATTGAGTATCATCTGAATTTGTAAGTTCCAAAAAACATACAAGACTTATCCATTGCTCACGTTGAAATTTTTGGAACATTTTCCTTATGTTGATATCCCTGGCTTGCTTTTCCATTATCACGGAAAGTTGCGTTGGAGGTTCTTCACTCCCATCAACATGGTCAGATGTCAACTCCATATGACGCTGATGAGCAATAGCTATCTCACATCTTACAATGAATTCCATCAATGAGTTTTTCCTGCACTTGTATTGCTTGAAAATGCGTGACAACTTTCAGCTCTTTGACGACTAGACATTCCAGCAGAGAAGACATGTTTAACATAGGCTGGAACCCATTCTCAAGCAAATAAAAAATTGAATTCAATCAAATATGGTCCTCCCATCCATTCCTTGCAACCACTTCCTTGCATTTCACATCAAAATCTTCTTTTATGTCTATATACCATAAATAATCACACAATTCATCCAAATTATCTATATTGCTCAGTTTCTCATATAACTTACTCATTCTATGCCAAGAATGGAGCTAGCATAGGCTCACTGGGTGTGGATGGACCCACTCATCTGTTTGATTAGTACATATTTTTTTTATTATAATTAAAAAAGATGAATTGATTTCACCTTGTGCCCACTATAGGCCATGGCCTACACTGACTCACCATTTGTTATCATATATACATTATAAAGAGATGTCTTCAGCGCAGAAGTTATAAAATAACCAAGAGTTTTGTCATTCACACCCTTTGTAAATTCCAAAAAACTGTGTCCAATCCCTTTTCTCCTCTTTTTTATGAAAAACCCATTTTTCTTCTCTTCCACACATCATAATGTCATCCATTTTCCTTGTTTTTTTTTTTTTGTTTTTTTTCTTAGCTCTCTCTCTCTCTCTCTCTCTCTCTCTCTCTCTCTCCTCTTAAGAACCATTGAAAATGTACACTCCTCTTCTTCCTTTCTATTTTTTTTTCCATTTGTTTTCCATGTTCTTCATATCAACTGAAGATAGACCTTCTGTTTCCCTCTTTTCAGCCGGCTAGGCCGATGGAAGGAGTTTTTGGGTCATTCTTCTCTTGAGATGCATAGACGAGCCACCACCAAGCCACTTGATGGCTTGGATGGAAAGATCGTGTGAGTGTGTTTGCGCTTCTGACTTTTAATCAAACGATTGATCGGCCAAGCAAGGAACCTCCTCTTGACCTAGGTTCTTTTTCTTCCTTGAGGTCAAGGATGATTGAGATTTGTATGACTATTTTTAGGATTTTTGTGATAAGTGCAATGAATGTAAATGCAGTAAACAAAATGACAAAAATCTAAGTGCGAGAAATGTAAATGCAGTAAAAGAGATGACAGAAATGTAAATGCGATAAAATAGATTAAAGCGATAAAGACTTTAATTAAACTCGAATGTAAAGACAATTGAAATTAAATTGCAAGAAAGTAAGCTTACACTAGGAAAACGAAGAACTTGGATAATCTGAAGAACTTGAAAGATAAAATCCTAGACTATGAATTGAAAAGTACAGGATAAAAAGATAGATTTTGTGTGTTCAGTCGGAAGTCCCTTTCACTTCTTACGATGAGCTTTTTATAGAGTTTCCTTCAGTTCATGGATTTGGTCATTAAATGGCCTCAACTAACTTTCATTGAAAATCTTTCCAAGATCAATGTCTTCCGGGGCTCTGGGCATTTAATGAGAATTTCCCAACCACCAACAACCCATACGGTTGGTCAATAAAATGGAATTGGGATTGTGAAATTCTTCTCTTGATTTGAGATGCAATAAGTCTTAGTATTGGCTACAAGTCTTCCCATCTTCGAATTCCACTACTTGCAATCTGTTAATTTAATAACAAACTTTTCAGCCCGCTCCAGCTGCACCTTTGCAATTTGCATTCATCTCCCTATTATATCTATAAATATATATGTAATAGGACAAAAACTCCAAGCTTTGCAAAAAACTTTTCAGCCAAATCAATTCCATAAACTCCAAACTTTGGCAACATTCATTCATTCACTTTATATATATATATATATTAAGACAAAGAGCTTTCAGCCGAATTAGCAGACCATCCAAATGCTCCAGCCATGCTTTTCTCATTCATCCACCTATTATACATGTATAATAGGACACAATAGCTTTCGGCCCAATTTGCTAAAACATCCAAACTTTGGCCGCCACTTGCATCATTTCTTTTTGCAGACCCCCAATGCCTCCAGCCGCATATTTGCAAACCCTTCGGTCACATATATATATATAATAAGATAACTGGACTCAAAAACCTTCAGCCTAATTTTCTCCAGCCACTACCTTTTCAACCGAATTAGCAAATAATTAAAAGGTTCCAGCCATACTTTGTTCATTCATCTACCTATTATATATATATACTTTCGGCCAAACATCCAACTTTGAATGCATTCATCCACACACTTTATATATATAAAAGCATACAATGATGAAGGTTTTGAATTCCATCTTGGTTACACGTTTGCATTCACTTTCTAATATATATATATATATATATATTATATCATATTATATCACACTTGGAAGCCTTCAGCCACATTCAAGCATGACCCAGCAAATCTGCCCCAGCCTAAACAAAAACCCCATTCGCTCCATCTTGGAACTCCAAGTCACAACTCTCAGCCGTGACTTTTGCCTCATTAGAATAAAAACCCAACCGCAACTTCCAGTGCAGCCTGGCCACGAAAACTCCAAGATTTCAGCCGCAACCTCTTCGCAAGCTTCAAATTTGGTAGTTATTTTTAACAACCCCAAACACCTTCATTTTTTTCCCATTTTTTCCTGACTTTGGTGTGGTATCCCGCTATTTGTTTTCCATTTTTGCCTAACTTGGTAAGGTGTCTTTGGCCGTTGTTTCCATTTTTGACTAACTTGGTGTGACTAGAAACGGCACTTGCAAAAAAATTTGGTTTCACCCACTACCGAATATTTCTTGGCCGCCACTTATCACAAGCATGAAGTTGATCATTGTGAAGCTTTAATGAGATGCCCGCATTGATTTTCTTTTCTGGCTCTATCCTTGTTATATGCCATATACAAAATCTATGAAAAGTTGTAGGTACACATTGCACAATCACCCTTCCCATGGCTACATCTTGATCTATAATTATTATCTGAGTTATGACATAGGGAGCTCACGGGGAACGTTTCAGAAAGCTTATGTGATAACCCGATCCTAAATCAATATTTAATCATTAAATTATTCGAATAAAGACAATTTTACCCTGGGAATACTTTAATGGGTTTAAAGTTGAGTTTTTTTTGTTCATGAAAGAATTTGGGGATTTGAGTAGTACTGTTGTGTAGATCGCGTCGAGATGAGTCCGTAGACACGTAGTGGGCTCATATCGGAGTTATAACGAAGAAGTTATGATCTACGGCAGCACAGTGGCATAATCGTAAATATTTCAAAATTGGATTTTTAAAAACCTGAAATTCTCTCTCTCTCTCTCTCTCTCTCTCTCTCTCTCTCTCTCTCTCCCCGCCGTGCACGCGACCCCATCAAAACAACCACCGATTGGATTTTTGGTGGCCACCACTTCATCTGGCCACCAAATTGGGTGATACCAGTCCCAAAAGAACCAGCTCAACCTCCTCTTCCTACCCCACCCCACCTCCGACGGAACTGCCTCCTATGGTCAGCGGAAAAAGCGAAAATCCGGCTGGTTTTGACCCAAACTTCCCGGAGCTCGTTCCGGCAATTTCAGCAACCAATTTCTTCGATATAGGTATGCTTTTTCATCCTCTCAATGTGTTCTAGCTGATGGTTGGGTTGTTTAGGATCAATTTCTGCGTTTTGAAACTGAAATTATCGCTTAAAGTTTTGGCCGGTTTCGGCTCATAATTCCGACTATCTCCGACCACTTTTCGGCCATGGTCCAAGAACAAAAGTTGCTCCATTCATTGTTTTGATCATGTAGGTATAGCTCTTGACCGGGGGTTTGGAGATTTTCTGGTTGTCGGAATTTCCCTAGACACCCACGAGCTGCCGGCGCATGTGGCGACACGTAGGCACTGTTTCGGTGTCCCTCTTGGTCCTAAAATGATCCCCATGTCGTCCCGAGCACAACGGTATGCTCAGATTTGAATTTGGTTATCGTTTAACTATCGATCGGATATCGCATATTTGGCGTTATCCGAGTTCGATATATTCGGACCGTTGGATCGACTCCAATTTAAAATATGTTAATCTAGGCATCTCTAGGATCGTGTAGGAATTCGCGGATTATGAATCAAAGTCCCGGATGGACCTATTCAATAATTCAAAGTTTAGGTTAAACGGTAACCGTCCGATCGTGCAATTGCGAGCAATCCGACCCCTCGATCCGGACCAAACTTGCAGGATGTGTTTAGTAAATATTATTGAGCCCTTAGGAACTCTCGGGTTATTAATCAAAGGTCATGGACCTCACGCGGGACCGGGTTGACCAATATGAGAATTTAATCGCATATTTATGGTTAACTTTGTGTTTCCCGAGTTCTGCAAGGAAGTGTCACATTTGTGACACTTGGAATTGATGGTATATTGTGGGAAATTGATAGAAAATTACGGAATTGACGGATTTATGATGGGTACACCTAGTGGAAAGGAGTTATTACTTTTCAATGCTTTCAATTGGTTTTAATGATTTGATTGAATGCATGATCGGTTATATGTATATAGATATGCATGCTTGATTTTTGTACAAATATAGAACATGGGTAGAATTGAATATTTTTTTTAAATGTTTTAACAGTGGGATTAGTATGTTGTGCCATCTCTTGTTGACGAAGGAAGACAAGATCGCTGATTGGGTTAAGTAGAAAAGGCAAGTAGGCAAGTCTGCCTTGTGAGCGTTAGTTTTGTGAGTTGAGACTTGTAAGACCTTTTTGTATTCTTTCTCATAGTGATTTGTTCTCCGGCATAGTGCCCGCAGTTGTTTTCCTCATCTTGACGTTTTTTACTGCGTCAACATATCGTGTGTCCCTTTGTGCAATTGTTTGCGTTTTTATTTGAAGTTATTCTGCTGCGTATTCTAGAGTTTTTGTTTATAGGATTGTTGCAGTATTTCAATCCTGTTGTGGTGTTTAAGTATTAAGAAACAGATCGGTTGGCCATTCTAGAGAATTTCAATTGGTATCAGAGCGAGTCACTAGACATGCTTAGTGAGATCGTTGGGTTGTGCTAGAATGGATCATGCATGTGGGTCCGTGACTCATCCTCCGTTTCTTGATGAGAATACTAACTATGAGGCTTGGAAAGCCAAGATGAAGTCTTTTCTTTGGGCTCAAGGTACAAAGGTGTGGACAACCATTGAGAACGGTTGGGAACCTCCAACAAAGGAAATTAAACGACGTGGAAAAGAGGTTGAAGGTGAAGGTCAGTCGACAACAAAGGTTGTAATTAAGCCAAACACAGAATGGACCGATGAAGAAAATGATATGAGTGCCTATAATCAAAAAGGTCTCAACTCCATCTTCACTGCAGTATCGGCTGAAAATTTTGAGTTTATATGTCACTGCAAAACCTCAAAGGAAGCTTGGGATATTCTGGAAATTACTCATGAAGGAAATGCCACTGTCAAAGAATCCAAACTTCAACAATTGATGACTAAGTTTGAAAATATGAAGATGCTCAAAACTAAAAAATTTGCTGAGTTTTATGCTAGATTGAGTGTGGTGGTGAATGCTTGCAGCAACCTTGGTGATGCAATTCCAGAACACAGAATAGTGAAAAAGATTTTAAGATCTCTGCCTATGATGTATCACACCAAGAAGACAGCGATTGAAGAGTGTAAAAATTTGAACAATTATAAACTTACTGAGTTAATTGGTTCTCTTACCACTTATGAGATGGAATTTCCAGAAATAAAGAAAAACAAGGGCATTGCACTAAATGCAGTGAAAGAAGATGGGAGTGACAATGTGTCTGAGGACAAAATGGATTATGCTTTGCTTACAAAATAATTTCGTAAGTTTTTAAAATCTAAGAATTCAAGACCTGGTGAACAAAGAGGAAATTCTAGTTCAAGTACAAGAGGGAGTCGTCCTCGTGAGTTCCCTTCTAACAAGTTACCGCATACAACCAGAACTATGGAGAAAAGGGGCTCTAAAGATCAACTGAAGTGCTCTGAATGTGCAAATAATTTGAAGAAGCAAAATAGTGGGAAAAATAAAGTACTGGCTGCAACTTGGAGTGATAGTGAGTCTGATAATGATTCAAATTCAGAAAATGATGAAGATCAAGTTGTTGCTTTCTCTGGGAGAATTCATGTGCAAAGAGATGAAAATTCCAATGTTGAAGAACCTGAGATAGAAGTGGTGATGAAGCAATTCAACAATCTCTATGATTCCTCTAAAAAACTGAAGAAGAAAAATGCAGAACTTGCTGATCAAGTGGTCTTTCTTCAGGAAGAACTGAACATGACTGAAATTGCGTTTCAATCCCAGTTGAAAACAAAAGAAAATCTGCGTGGGTCTTTGCTTGAAAAAATTCAAATGCTCCAAGACAAGTACCAGCTGCAAAAAGATATGAATCTTTCTCTTACTTTCGAAAGGGATCATGTGAGTACTAAATTAAAATTAGCAACGGAAAAAATATTTGGTATAACCATTGGCGCAGAGAAGATTGACAGGATGTTAAGTCTGGGAAAAAGGGCTGGTGATACGAGAGGCTTGGGTTTTGAAAGTGAAAGGTCTAAGCAAGCGGTTCAAGCTGTAAAATTCATCAAAGAATCTTCTTCTACTGAAGTGAAGGTTAACCTAAAGAAATTTATACCAATCTGTCATTTTTGTGGAGTTTTAGGTCACTTACGGCCTAGATGCAATATGCTTAGAAAAAAGAAGAGGTCAACTTACTGTTATTCTCCAAGAAATTTTAATCCATCTCAAAGAACCAAACTAGTGTGGAGAAAAAAAGAGGAAATATGCTTGGTGACTTTAACTGCTTTATCTGCTAGAAAATCTGATACATGGTATTTCGACAATGGTTGTTCAAGACATATGTCCGGTGATAAATGTTGGTTTACAAATCTGAATACATAGTGTGTGGAAGGCTCTGTGACATTTGGAGATGGAAGTATAGGTAAAATTTTAGGGAAAGGAGATGTTGAGACACTTGGCTTACCGTTCTTAAAGAATGTCATGCTGGTGGAAAATTTGCAGGCAAATTTGATAAGCATCAGTCAACTTTGTGATGATGGTGGCAGTGTGTGGTTTGATAAAGATCAATGCTATGTTGCTGATTTGCAAGGAAAGAAGGTTATGAGTGGTATGAGATCCAAGGATAATTGCTATTGTATTCAGGTGAATGAGAACAAAAGTCTTGTGTACAACCGAGCTACAGATGACGTGATGGAACTATGGCATAGAAGACTTGGTCATATCCACTTTCGTCATCTCTTGAAGTTGTCCAAGATGGAGTGTGTCAGAGGTCTGCTAAGTCTGCAGGAGTGTGTGGTGCATGCCAATTAGGTAAGCAAGTCAAGATTGCTCACAAAAGCATATCCTACATATCAACATCTCAGCCATTAGACTTGCTGCATATGGATTTAGTTGGTCCCATTCAGACTGAGAGCATAGATGGAAAGAAGTATATGTTGGTGTTGGTGGATGACTTCATTCGGTTTACTTGGGCTGATTTTCTTCGTGAAAAATCTGATGCATTCAAGAGTTTTCGTGGCTTATGCAACAAAATTCAGATTGAGAAAAATGCTTCACGTGTTACTGTCATGAGACTTCGAACAGACCATGGAACGGAGTTTGAAAATGTAAGCTTTGCTGAATATTGTGAAGAGAAAGGAATAAAGCACGAATTTTCAGCTCCTATTACACCTCAACATAATGGGGTGGTTGAGAGGAAGAATCACACCTTGCTTGAAATGGGACGTGTGATCTTGACAAGTGCTAAGATAGCGAAAAAGTTTTGGGCAAAAGCTATTAGTACAGCGTGTTATACAGAAAATCGTGTATATCTTAGACCGGGCACAACTTCAACTCCTTATGAGCTTTGGAAAGGGAGAAAACCTAACATAAAGCACATGAGGGTTTTTGGCAGCTTTTGTTATATTTATAGAGATAGAGAAAACCTAGCAAAGTTTGATACAAGAAGTGATACTGGCATCTTTTTGGGTTATTCTCTCACTAGCAGGGCTTATAGGGTGTTTAACAAAATGACATGTACAGTAATGGAATCAACTAATGACGTTGTCAATGATACTAATATGTCATTTGGTTCTTATGCAGATGATGATGAGGATATTATTCCAGCAGCTTCTAGGCAAGAAGAAAATGACAAGGTGGCTGACATTGATGATGAAGTGCATGCAAAAGAAGATATGTTTTCACCTCCTCTTAGACCTGGTGCTCGGCAAGTCCAAAAAGACCACACACCATATGATATTATTGGAGATTTAAATGATCAAAGAAAGACAAGAAGCCAAGTTGTTGCAGAGGTAACTCATATGTGCTATCTTTCCAAATTGGAACCGAAAAATTCAAAAGAAGCACTCCTTGACTATGATTGGATCACGGCTATGCAAGAGGAGTTAGACCAATTCACTAGAAATGATGTGTGGTACTTGGTTCCACGTCCCAAGGACTTGAATGTGAAAGGTACTAAATGGGTCTTCACAAACAAAATTGATGAAAATGGTGTTATTACAAGAAATAAAGCAAGGGTGGTTGCACAGGGATATACCCAGGTTGAAGGGTTGGATTTCGATGAAACTTTCTCTCACGTGGCAAGGCTTGAATCAGTTAGATTGCTTTTAGCTATAGCTTGTCATCTAAGGTTCAAACTACACCAGATGGATGTGAAAAGTGCGTTCCTAAATGGGGTTTTACAGGAGGAGGTATATGTAGAACAACATGTAGGATTCAAAGATCCTTACAATCTAGAACATGTATATGTCGGCTGCGCAAATCTCACGGCCTGGGGTTCCGGGCCGAGAGGATGTGCGTTAACACGTGGCTTCCTGCTTTTGGATGCGGTGCGGTTGTGCGCGGGCGTGCCAGCACGGTTTACCGTGCATCGAGATGTTGATGTGGATAGAATGGTCAACTGGTGCGCCTGTTTAAACTCGTCTTCTAATCAAATGATTGTAGCCGAGAGAGGAACTGATCTCGGCTGTTAGGTTCACGACCTGAGCTACAAGGCCGTTTAGGGGTGGTGCTGATGGTGGGTTTTGGGCGGTGCTCCGGCGCGCTGCTCAGTGAGCGACGGTCGTATGATATATGGGGTGAATGAATGAGTAACAGAGATGGTGCTCCGGCGCCTTGAAAATCAAGGGTCGTATGATATATTGATGAATGGATTTTCCTTACAAACTAACACTACTCCTAGGAAAGCAAGTAAAGATATTAAAAGTGCATTACAGGAAAATATAATTTGCTCCGTGGGAGGCTTTTGTTTGGTGTTTGAACCCTGTGAATGTAGCTTGAGCCTTGTATTTATAGGAAGAGTTCTTGGAGGAGTAATCGAGGCTAAAAATCTGCATGGTGGAGCCTGATTAGAGCAAGTGGGTAGTCCAATCGACATTTGGGATCGTGAAGTATGGTGGTGTGACCCCATAAATCTCGGTGAATCTCGGCCACCGCCCTGATCGTGGGTTCTGCGCTTCTGGCAGTGGAGACGCATTTATTGTTTCTGATAGTTGGTGACCTAATCTCTCAAACTGCAAGAATTCTTGTGAGAATGTCTGCGTCTAATCACTCTAATTCCTATCACCAAATCCTGACTTCAATCACTTCCCACCTTCCCTCGTGCATTAAATGCTTATTCGTGGCCAGTGGGTTTGTTGCAATAAACAGAGGCATTGCTTCATTAAATGAAGCGTGGGACCCTGCTGCCACTTGATGATCTGACGTTAGTACCTTTGGCCGTGATTTTGTTCGACTTCAGCCTCGGCCTATAATCAAGGCCGAGATGATCATGCCTTCGCAACTTTTCCTTTGCTTTTTAGGAAGGCCAAACATCTTGGCGAAACGCCGCGCTTTAGCTTCACGAGCAAGTGTTAGGGCCGAGAAAAGGGGCTCCTTCGGTGAGTTCATGGCCGTGATTTATTAGGCACAAACAGTATATCGTCTTAGAAAAGCTCTCTATGGGCTGAAGCAAGCCCCTAGGGCTTGGTATGATCGGTTGTCATCCCATTTCCTGAATAAAGGGTATGTCAGAGGAGCTGTTGATAAAACTCTATTTGTCAAAACGACCAAAAAGGATTTGATTGTTGCCCAGGTTTATGTCGACGACATTGTTTTTGGGTCTATGTCTGAATTGCTTGTAAAAGAATTTACTGAAGTTATGAGCAGCAAATTTGAGATGAGTATGTGTGGGGAGCTGAGCCCTTTCCTAGGCCTGCAAGTCAAGTAACAAGATCATGGTATCTTTATTTCTCAAACCAAGTATGCAAATGACTTGGTAAAGAAATTTGGTATGAGCTTTGACAAACCAACAAGGAATCCCATGGCTACAGTCAACAAAGTTGATGCTAACCCATCTGGAAAATGTGTAGAACAAACACTTTATCGAAGCATGATTGGAAGCCTCTTATATTTAACAGCCAGTCGACTTGACATCTCATTCAGTGTGGGTGTGTGTGCTCGTTTTCAAGCAAATCCAAAGGAGTCGCACTTGAATGCAGTCAAGAGAATCATCATATATGTAAGTGGTACTCCAACTTTAGGTATATATTATTCATTTGACTCAAATTCTGAAATTGCAGGTTACACCGATGCGGATTGGGCTGGAAACGTTGATGATAGGAAGAGCACATCTGGAGGGTGCTTTTATGTAGGTAATAATCTTGTGCCTTGGCATAGCAAAAAGCAAGCTTGTGTTTCCTTGTCTACAGCCGAAGCGGAATATATCGCTACCGGAAGTTGTTGCACACAATTACTATGGATGAAGCAAATGATGAGTGATTATGGCATTCAGCAAGGTACTTCAACTCTTTTTTGTGATAATCTGAGTGCAATAAATACTTCCAAACATCCAGTTCAACATTCATGAACAAAACACATAGATATTAGGCATCATTTTATTCATGAATTGGTTGAAGAAAAGGTAGTAAGTCTTGAGTTTCTTTGCACAGAAAAACAATTGGCTAATTTGTTTACAAAACCATTAGACACTGTTCGTTTTGAAACTCTCAGGAAGTCTCTCGGTATTTGTTCCATTGAATGAACTCCCTCTAATTTTTTATGCATTCAAATTTCATTGTTGTATGCCCATGTCGAATAGGTTTATCAGTTTCTGGTATTTTTATGTTTTTTTTGTAGCTTTGTAGTACCTCATTGCACTGCATTTTCAATTCCATTGTCATTAGCTTGTATTTCTTTGAACTAAGATTGGGTTTTCTAGTCTAAGTGAGGGCCTAACTATGAGACACATGCTCTTCGTTGATAGATATTTTTCTATGTTAGTCTCTAGCATTCATCCTTGCTTAGCCAAAATTATCATAGGCTTTCCTTGATTCTTGCACACGCACACCAATATGAGCTATATGAATGCCTATGTTGCAAGATTTTATTTTAAACAACAATGATAGATATCTTTGGAGCTTGACTCAGGTTATCCCAAAGTAGCCGGACCTCTTACCTAACTAGTGTCGAGGGTCGCGTCAAGTACGGGATGGCTTGGTCCATTTTTACACTACTACAAAAAACAAAATAGACGACGGGGATCCACCGTCGTTGTAATGCTTTGAAATCCGTCGTTAAATCGACCGCCGTCTATTTGGGTGTCAAACTACGACGGCTTTTCACCGTCGTTGTTTATCTGTAAAGACGACGATTTTTAAAGAAAATCGTCGTTGTTTAAAGGTAAAGATCGTTAATTATAGGATGAAACCATTTTTATAAAAAAAAACAATCATCTTTACTTCACAATAGACGACCCTTTTTTAAAAAAAAACCGTCATCTTTACATATAATAGACGACCCTTTTTTTTAAAAAAACGTCATCTTTACCTATAATAGACGACCTTTTTTATAAAAACCGTCATTAATTATCTGTAAAGATCATGATTTATTATAAAAACCGTCGTCTAATAAGTTCCCAAATTGCTACATTTTAGTTCTTTTTTATTTCCTATGATGCTATACAACGATTTTAACTAGAAAACCAACCATAATGCTTTATTAATGAATATATACACTCAAAAATAGTTTCTTTCATTAAGATATTTTGTTTTGTATATTGCTACATCGTGGAATATATTGCTACATCGTGGCGTTTACGAAAGATATTTTGGTGGCAAACAAGTAATGATGCAGCATTGCAACTCTAACTTGTGTCATTTCTCTATTACTTGTAAAATTTATAATTTTAAAAAATTATAAAAATATGATGTTGAAGCTCTAGTGAATCCTTTGAATTGTTTACGAGCCATATTTTATTGTGAATTTTAAACTGTATCCATAGAAATTGCTTGATTACATGACTGTACTCGCCTCTGTGAAACATAGTTCAAACCCAGATTCCATTTTATACCTGCAACATACACCGTTTATATAAGATATACTGAAACTATTACAAAAACAATGAAGATACAGACCTGATACCCATATCCATACTATTCACACTATCATCAACACATTAAGATACAGAAATGATACCTACTAACTTTATTGTCAATACATTAAGATATATAAGTGATACCTACTCAAACTATTATCAACACATTAAAGTACATAAATGATACCTACTAACATTATTGTCAACACATTAAGATACAAAAATGATTCCTACTTACACTATTATCTACACATTATGGTACATAAATGATACCTACTCAAACTATTAACAACACATTAAGATACAAAAATGATACATACTCACACTATTATCAACACATTAAGATATATAAGTGATACCGACTCACACTATTATCAAGTCATTAAAGTACATAAATGATACCTACTAACACTATTATCAACACATTAAGATACAAAAATGATACTCATATCCATACTACTCACACTATTATCATAAGTATGAAAGAAAAAAGAAATACGGACAAAGAACAAAATACAAAAGAAAAAAGTGACATTAAAAAATATAGACAAAGACCATGCCTAAATTTTGTTTTGTATATATACAGACAAAGAACAAAGTTGACATTAAAAAATACCCAAGAAAAAAAAAATGAATTGGAGAGGAAAAACAAGCTGTATAGAGAAGGAAGTAGAGCATTAGAGAGCCAAATAGTAGACAAAAATCCATAATCATGGGGTTATTATAACCTTGAACTCTAGTAACTGCCTTCTTATTTTCGTCACCAAACAAAAATAAAAAAGATGTCAAATTTTCTTTTACCTGTTTTCCTATAGTCACAACAATCTCATTTTGTTCTCTTATATCTATCACAAACCTCAACACCAGCAACTACCACCTATAATTAGTCAAACCATGGACCTCCTTTTCGACTGAGGAGAACGACCACATCTTTTAAAAGGCTGAAGGACTGTGATCTTACTACTTGATTATTTATAAACATATAACCAATGAGCTCATACCAATAGTGGAAAGAGGTGATTAAGCTCTCCAGGATCCTAATATTAACGTTTTATATTTTACTTTCAACACATAAAATACATCTAGATTAAAGATTCAAATGATTTACTAAAACTAAAACACAAAACCCGGAAATTTCAGAGCTTTGCTCCGAAATCTGTACATCCATACATAGTCCATACACACACAAATGCATACACATGGAAATTTGATATAGAAAATAAATCTCAAAGACCCTTGCTATAGAAAATCAAGTAAGACTAAAAAATAAATCTGCTATAGTCTTTAGGAAACTCACAATACCTCTTGATCACTTACATGATGAAGGGATGTTTGCTTCAATGACAGATGCTTCTACAACTCTACGATCTCCTTTTGCAGTACAATCAATGGGCACGAGTCTTGTCTCCATGTTCTGCACTTATTATCACATAAAATATGATATCCTTATGTTTATTCCTCATCAAGTGGCTCTGTACATGGTCTTTTACTATTCTATATAGCTTTACAGTTGTGTTTACATTTTAGATTAATACAACAACCAACAGATCAAAATGATGCATTAATCCCAACTTTAACCGTACATATCATGTATTAATCCTTGTACAATTAGGACTCCTTTAGCTCAATTGTTTAATCTACCCTTACACTCTGTATGAGCAACAAGGTGAGTTGTAAATGGACTCTACTTCTGCATTTGAGTTGTATTCCACTAGGATGAGTGTAAAGCCCTCATTTATGCTTACAAATCAATCCCAAAGTGGCAGTCTTTAAACTAGATTATAAAGAAGAATCAACGGAAACCCATTTAAGCCAATACCAAATTGAATTCATATACAGAGCAATTTTACATATAACCCATCAAACTATAAATTAGAGAAATGTACCTCGTCATCGTCGTTCCCATTTGGTTGCTTCTGAAACCAATTGATGTTCAGCACATAGACGGACCCAACAAGCAAAATCAAACATAAAATCGAACTGGGTATTCTAATTCAAACTTTTTAAATTCTAGATCTACCAAAGAAAAGAGAAAGGACCTGGACTTGGGAAGTGGGAGTGGGGTGGTTGAGATTATCAGAGATAGAGGCCATGGCACGCATGAGGGCCAAAATTGTGACTGCGAAGGTTAGCAAAGCATTGGCTCTCTACCTAGATTTCCAAGTGGGGGTGGAGGAGAGGAACTTGTAGCTTATTAAGTTGTAGTGGTGTGAGGAAGGGGGTGAGTAGATGCAAAGCCAGTTGAGCTTGGAAGAAGAATTGACGTGAAGAAGGAGAAGAGAACGAGGAAGATGAAGGGGGAGAGAATATGGGAGTTTTTGGGGTGGAAATGGGTTGGATATTTCCCCCATTTCTGCTGAAGATTTTGGGGTTTCTCTGGTAAAAGCGGAGGAAGGAGGAAGGAAGGAAAGAAGAAAGGCGTGATTGAAAAAGGCGCGGCAGGACACGTGGGCAAAGAGGTAAATGCAGCATACCCGTTTCTACATTAAGCTTGCTTTTCCTCTTCAGCCGTTCAAATGATTTTGGATGGCTGAGATTGATTCTCATATAGCGTTCTTACATAGGTGTTCTCACCTGATCCGAGTGGGGATTTCAGCTCATTACCAAATCATTGACAGCAACAGGCCCAATACGAAATTACAAGATTTGATGGCCCAAGACTTAATGGTCTCATATGCACCGGGCTCGTCTCACATCTCAAGATCAGTCAGTCTCAAGCCGACATTCCAAGACCCAACGGTCTTGAATACAATGGACTCGTTCATAACAAGTCTCAAGCCCAACGGACTTATCTATTAAACAAATCCAGTTGGCGAACAATTGGTGCAAAGTCTCAAGTCCGCAAATTATGGATTAATAGGCTTAAATTCTAAAAATGCCCATTAATTCTCAATTCATCAAATTGAAGCCCAAGTGGTACAAAACCACGCAAATTAAACCAAATATTTGGAACTACGCCGGTTTGATCACATCAAGGGTACATAGGCAGTCTACCATACCAATAGACGCAACTGCAGCCAAATTCGAATCCTTGGTTTATTCTAATCAAATTCGCCAAAATACTTTTCCAAGTGCAAATGTCAATTTTAGGAAATTAGTGGGTTAATCAAAATTGCTCATTATTTTTCTTGGACATTGACAATAAGAAATTCTCATGGGTCATCTACCCATGCAAATTTCAAATGCAAATTTCAATGAGATTAAATTCAAATCTCTCAAACACAAATTCTCAGTTAGTGGGCCACACTTGCCCATTAATTTCCAATTTTTCCCATGGGTCATCCACCCATGCAAATTTCAATGAGATTAAATTCAAATCTCTCAAATACAAATTCTCAATTAGAGGGCCACACTTACCCATTAATTTCCAATTTTTCTCATGGGTCATTTACCTATGAAAATCTTAAAATCTCCAAATTGTCTCAAAGACACAAATTCTTAATTAGTGGGCCACACTTACCCATTAATTTCCAAATCAATTGGAACTACGCCGGTTTGATCCCATCAAGGGTACATAGGCAGTCTACCATACCAATAGACGCAACCGCAACCAAATTCGAATCCTTGGTTTACTCTAACCAAATTCGCCAAAATACTTTTCCAAGTGCAAATGTCAATTTTAGGAAATTAGTGGGTTAATCAAAATTGCTCATTATTTTTCTTGGACATTAACAATAAGAAATTCTCATGGGTCATCTACCCATGCAAATTTCAATGAGATTAAATTCAAATCTTTCAAACACAAATTCTCAGTTAGTGGGCCACACTTACCCATTAATTTCCAATTTTTCCCATGGGTCATCTACCCATGCAAATTTCAGTGAGATTAAATTCAAATCTCTCAAACACAAATTCTCAATTAGTGGGCCACACTTACCCATTAATTTCCAATTTTTCTCATGGGCCATTTACCTATGAAAATCTGAAAATCTCCAAATTGTCACAAAGACCCAAATAAACTACGTTGGTTTGATCCCATCAAGGGTACGTAGGCAGTCTAGCATGCTAATAGATGCAACCGCAACCAAATTTGAATCTCTGGTTCATTCTTAACCAAATTCACCCCAAACACACATCAAAATCGAATCCCTGGTTTATTTAGCTAAATTCACTCAAACACACTCTCAATCAAATTCATACAAATCTTTCCTTTGCAATGAGTCATTCATTCATTACAATTCTTTGAACTACGAGTGGCTTGATTCCCGCAAGGGATACGTAGGCACCCTGAGGTTGGACTTGGGAGCAGCTACAAAACCGAACACACACATTCTGTTTATTTATGATGGAATCAAATGGTTTTCCCTTGAAGCAAGGGATTGTAATTAAGAGACTTGTGTCTCGAATGGGTCGAACTAGGGGTGGGCACGGTACGGTATGGTACGGTATTGAGCCCGTACCGCTACCGATACCGGAAATTTAAATCGGTATGGTACGGTATGGGATTATCGTTTGTCAAAATTGGTACCGTACCATACCGTACCGTGTCGGTATCGGTACCATTTCGGTACAAAAATGACACAACTAAAAAATGAACCAATTCAATATTCAACATATTCATTTACCAAAATAAGTGATGCCTAAGTTACAAATTCAAAGATTCAACATATTCAATTATCAATATCGAAATCCTAATCAACATATTCAATATCCATCAACATATTCAAGATCCAAATCAACCAAATCCTAATCAACATATTCAATATCCAAATCAACCAAATCCTAATCAACATATGCAATATCTATCAACATATTCAATAGAAAATTATATATCTGAATAGTATTCGGTACGGTACGGTATTGATCGGTACCAAATACTTGATACCGCTACCATACCATACTCTATTGGTACGGTACGGTACGGTACCGAATATTGATCGGTACCGAATGAAACGGTATGAAATCGGTATGGTACGGTTCGGTTAGGGTACGGTTTCGGTATTTCGGTTTTAGATGCCCACCCCTAGGTCGAACCTAAAATAATAAAACCCCATTATTTAATTAGTGGTGGTGAAATTATGTTGGGAGGTTCACATTTTTCTTCAACAACAACACTTGATGCTGTGGGTTCTCATTGTTACTCTTCAATTTTGACTTGATATCTCCTTACAAGTTTTGCTTAGAAATCTCGTTTGTGGCACTGGTTTGAAAAATTCATATCTTGTGTGCCTCATTGCTCATTCATTATTACCTGTGTTTTTTCATACATTCATGGGAGAATTCATACTTTGGAACTTTTGCCTCCATTGTTCTTTCTGAGAGTGGTTTTTTGATGTGCAAGTGGTTATTTACTTGAGGGGGAGTTTGCCATTACCTATCTAAAAAAGGGGGGGTAAACGTTATGAGTTTTATTTTTACTTACTTATTGTATTTTCAGTCATACATGCTTTTCACTGGTTATTTTTGGTTTACTGGTGCAGAATTCAGGTTACCATCTATATTGCAAGTGGTCATGTTTGAGGAATTCTTTTCACTCACTTGTAATTGGTTAAGGGGGAGATTGTTAGGACCAATTTTTGGTATATTGGCAATTTCCTGTTACAAAAACATAGGGTAGGTCTTTCAGTGTAACCTACAGTTTCATGTGACATTCTGCTATCCTAGATCAGTGTGGCTCAGAGACAATACTAAGGTATGTTTTGCATCCATGCATTCTGTTGAGGCCCAAAAAATCAACGGTTCGGCCCAATGCAATACCTTATTGAGAAGAAACCCGATTTGGGCACGCGAAAGTTCGTCATAGGCACTTGCACACATGTCACGCCAAGCAAATAAGCAACACGCCACGCTACAAGCTTAAGTGGGCCCAAGCCACGCAAGATGCCTGGGGCTTGCTTGAGTGGGTTGTGGTATGGATGGTAATAAGTTGACATGAGGCCCATTGATGGGCCAAGAAATGGAAGTCCCGGGGTTGCTTGGGAGCCTCGGAACTCAGGCCCATTTCTTAGGCCCAAACATGTGGATGAGCACAAAGAGAAAATATCCCAACCAAAATAGCCTATTGACTCAACCAAAAAAGCCCAATGCTTGATAGAGATAAACCACTTACTCAATAAACCAACTTGGCCTATACAATTACAATAGAAGAGCTGCAAAGCTCCAGCACCTAGCTGAAGAACAAAGCCACGAAGGAAAGTCTGGAGGTTCACTATGCAGAGTTGCTGGGAAGCTCCAGCACATGGGAGGAACAAGTTTCAAGTAAAAACTTATAAAGGACCAAGGGATATTGGAGCGCAGATCACCATTTGAACCAACATGCATACCCATTCTCTTTCCCTCATCAGACCTGGCCATAAAAAAAGAAAGAAAGGAAATGAAGGAGATGGTTGAAAATGGGAGTTCTGAGGCAGCTGCGGGAAAGGGTCTTGAGCTCCCAAAAATCCATGATTTTGTGCAAATGGGCAGAGTGGATTTCACTAAAATAGGATGATTGAAGGGATGAGGGGAGAAAGGAAGGGAAAGACTTGGCCAAATTGGATAGAAGCCATTAAGGTTTCTTGAAAAGGGTAGCTTCCAGCGCTTATAAAAAGAGGCATTTCCTACCCA
This sequence comes from Prunus avium, assembly GCF_965620075.1. Classification (NCBI taxonomy): domain Eukaryota; kingdom Viridiplantae; phylum Streptophyta; class Magnoliopsida; order Rosales; family Rosaceae; genus Prunus; species Prunus avium. The sequence goes on along the minus strand of NC_142288.1, from coordinate 12,833,764 downwards.
TCATCACAATACACATCCAGAGAGCAAGCTTCCTCTCTTACATGCAAAACCCAGCAATTTCGTGCTCCATTCTCCCTTCTCTCCCATTTTCCCTCTTCTAGCAGACTGTTCTCACATTTGACAGAACCTCTGTCAAGCTGTTGGAAGAACACTTAAGACACCCATTTCTTTCTCCCCCCTTTTTCTCAGCCAAACCTGCTTGCAAACCTTCCATTTCTTACCTTAACACTCCCTTTTCCCCCCAAGTACGCATAATTTTCTCTTCAGTGCTAAACTCATGTCGATTTTGCTCCCATGCCGCAAGCTTCTCATGCCAAGCCAAGAATTTATCTGTAAGCAGCCATTATTTTCGTTGGGGAAGGTAACCAAGGTGTTTCCTAAGGCTATACAACCCTTTCGAAATATTTTGGGGTCTGATCTTTGAACTCAGACACAAGGGGGATATTTTCCTTAGTTTTCTCCTTACGGCAGCCCAGGCCCGCAGTAGCTGCCGGAACGAAAAAGCCCATACACATTCATATTTGCATATTTGCAAGATCATCAAAAGTGGTTGTCAGATGTACAGGACTGATATATGGTTTCAGTCTTACGTAATCCAGTGCTAGACATCAATGAGTTTTTAATGATGGTTTTATAATCTTTAGTTTGATGTTTATTTAAGCAAAAGGGTTCTTTTGTCTTTATAGCTAGGTTTTTAATTAAGTGGCTTTATTTGTTTTAAAGAAATAATTTATTTGTTAAAAAACCCATTTTTGCTAAAAGCCTTTTTTGGTCTCTGACCTAGTTTTTAAGCGTGTAATATAAGAAAGGAACTTAGCCGTTTTGTTGTGCGGGTCTGCAACGTTGAATAGCAAAGAACGACAAAATATTTGCAGAGAGGTTTTTGAGAGTTCACATTGAAAACTCATGTGGTTGTTCCTTGTTAGCCTCCATGAGTGATTAAATCATCATCTTTTCATATATGTGTGAGTTCATGAGCATTATGCATGTTGGTGATAAGCAATCGTGCCTTGAGGTGTGAGCAGCCAAGACCAGAGTTGTGCCATCTCTTGTTGACAAATGAAGACAAGATCGCTGATTGGGTTGAGTAGCAAAGGCGAGTAGGCAAGTCTGCTTTGTGAGCGTTAGTTTTGTGAGTTGAGACTTGTAGATTTTTTGTATTTTTTCTCATAGTGATTTGTTCTCCGGCATAGTGCCCGCAGTTGTTTTCCTCATCTTGAGGTTTTTTTACTGCGTCAACATATCGTGTGTCCCTTTGTGCAATTGTTTGCGTTTTTATTTGAATTTATTCTGCTGTGTATTCTAGAGTTTTTGTTTACAGGATTGTTGCAGTATTTCAATCTTGCTGTGGTGTTTAAGTATTAAGAAACATATCGGTTGGCCATTCTAAGGAATTTCACAAAGTATGTTTAAGTCACGTTATGTAAGTATGTTTAAGTGATGTGCATGCATTCATGCACTACTTGAGCATGTCGTGTTTTTAAGAAATAATCCCTAGAGAATCCTTGGTTAATATGAGCCTTTATGTTTGGGAGTATAAGTATGTTATAAGGCTCACATTTTTGGTGTCGCCATTGGGTGGCTCACATTTTTGGTGTCGCCAGCGGGTGACTCAAGGCTCCCTCCTATATATATATATATATATATATATATATATATATATATAATTATTCTCTTATCCGGATGTCCGCACATTATTATCGTGCGGATCCTATTGTAAAAAGGCAGGAAAACAGAGAGGGATAGTACAAAATACACAGCGTCCGCACGATAATAACGTACGGATGTCCGCATAAAAGAAGCACGTTCAATGGGCCACTAGTATCGTAGGATCGTTTTAGTGCAAGATTTTTAAGTTAAGGCTATGTGTTAAGTATAAGACTGTATTATATTCATATATGTATTGTGGTCTTTGTGCTTGTTTGAAGCACGTTCATACTACTTACTAAGTGAATCTCACTAGTAGTTTATTGTGGTTCCAGATACAGACGTTAATGAAGTTGCTTAGGTGGCTTAGCGGCAACAGTCTTGGATCTTGGTCCCATAGGGTTTCTTTCGCTAGTCTTATTTGGAAAATAAGAAGTTTGAAAAATTACAATGTCTAAACTTGGTTTTTGCTTCCGCTAGTTTTAATTAAATATTTTAGGAGCTAAGACTTTGGAGTCGGCCTTTGGTTTTATCTAGGTTTAAAATAAATAGTTTCCTTTGGGTCTTTCTTTATAAACCCTATTGTTCTGAAGTGGTTCTTAAGTAAGTAAAATAAGTAACATTTTCTTGTGTACGTAAGGGGTGTTACAATAGTTGTGCTCATTACTTTTATTGTTTTATGGCATCAGTTTATGTTGTATTTTTTCTTATTATTATTTTCATGTTAGATGATGTAAGGGTCTCAATTTAAGTTCCATACATGGCCGAACTTGATTTTTGCTACTGTGTTTCTTTGTCAAACCTACAATAAGGGTTTTTTTTTTGTTCTTCTAAGAAAGTTATATTACGGTACGAAAGAGTGTTTTTTTTTTTTTTTTTTGGTTAAATACAAGTTAGACAAACTTTATGGAAAGTGAGAGTGGTACAACCTTAACTATTATTGGTATTTAAGGACGAAAATGCAAAATGGGGTTATTTCAGGGACGATTGCCAAACTTACCCTATTTTTCTTATTTTTGAAAAAAAAAATTGATGTCTAAGTGGTTCATAATTGGGAGAAGGGTGGGTTGGGTAGGGGACGGAGGAAAATGAGAAATAATATATATATAGAGCTTCAATTGACACACCCCCTTATAGGGCCACTTCGTATTGTATTTCAATTATTTGAACAATTTATCTTTTAAGTACTCTGAAACCATTTGACCACTCAATTATAATAGTTTCATTTTAGTGTCACCATGCTCATCTATTTTATTGGCCACAACTAGATGTCTTAATGGTTTTGAATTTATCTAACTTTTTACAAGAATGATCTATGAATGAATACTTGAAAAATAGATGGTTCATGACGTTGAAATAAGTGTACTCCACAATGTGTTCCTCAATAAATAGGATTGTTTATATATAATTAGTTCTAAAGAAATAATAAAACATATTTTGTTTGATAGACGTTGATCTTTTATTATTTATTTTTTCATTTAGCCAATCGAAGGTTAAGAGAAAATGTATAAATCTAAGTCAATATATTTTCTTTAACATCTTGTACATTTTAGTCATTATTCGTCAATGGGGTCTAGTCTATTGAAAAGGGCTTTTTACTTGCAAACTAGTGGTCTTAAGTTCGAATCCGCATGGCACCTTAACAATGTGTGTGTGTGTGTGTGTGTGTGTGTGTGTGTGTGTGTGAGAGAGAGAGAAAATCCACATCTCCCAATATCGCTTGTATAAAAAATTAAAAAAAATGGTGATTATTCTGCCAACACAACAAATAAATTTTTTTAAAGCTGCATCTATACAAACCAACGGAGTGGAAAAGGACCAAACTTGCATACCAGTGGTCTCTGGTTCGAATTTCTATGGCACCTTGATAGTGTGTGAGAAACTCCCCTCCCCCTTCTAGTTTAGACTATCACTTGTACTAAAAAAAACTACATCAATACAAACTTACCCTTGTTGAAGAAAAAAAAACTTTATGTACTAATATGAACTTTTATTTATTTTTTCTTTTTATATAAATACTTTCTATAGTAATTGCGATAAGAGATGTTATTTTGATTTAATTACTTTCTTTACTAATTGCGAAGGAATCTAGGAAATCAGGTAATTCTGGAGATTTATTAGAAGGAAATTTATTAATGAATACTTGAAAAATAGACAATTCTTATCATTGAAATAAAATTTGTAGTGTACTCCACAATGGGATTATTTTTAAAGAACTAATAAAACTTCTTTTTTTTTTTCTGTTGATCTTTCATTTTTATTTTTGCATTTGGCAAATTGAAGGTTAAGAAAAAAGTATAAACACAAGTCAATATACTTTCTTTACGAATCTGATTAGGACGTAACATTTTTAACATCGTGTACATTTTAGTGATTATACACAGTGACATCACTTTTATAATAAAATTTACCAAAAAGAAATTTAAAATACAATTTACCAAATGCTTAAACTGGTAATTTTTTAGCAACACAAAATAAAATGAACTTTTTTAAAACCTGCATAACAAACCGACCCTTGTTGAAAAAAAAAAAAAACTCGATATACTAATCAGATATGAAATTTATATATATATGTAAATTCTTTCTATAGTAATAGCAGTACGAAATGTTATTTTGATTTAATTACTTTCTTTCCTAATTGCGAAGGAATGTCAGAAATTTTGTAATTGTGGAGATTTCTTGGAAGGAAATCTACAGCGCAACTAGTAAATACTACCTAACACGAACCAAGCACAAGAGAAGCCCCTCAGTAATTTGTATAAATAAATAAAGAATCAAGACCCTCCCCATCTCCACCTTTCATCTTTGATATTCTCCTCAACAATCACACACAAAACAACAAATGGCACTCAAGCTTCATGGCCTTCCCCTCTCAACATGCACCGGTCGTGTCTTAACCATTTTCCATGAAAAAAGCTTGGATTTCGAGCTCGTCCCTGTCAACCTTCCTGCTGGAGAACACAAGCAGCCTGCTTTCCTCGCCAAAAATGTAATTATTTCTTCTTCTTTTTTTGTGATGTTTCAATTCAATTAATCGCACAAGTCATTCTTTTTCGTAGCCTTTTTTTTATTTCTGATTTGGTTTCGTTTGCAGCCCTTTGGACAGATTCCAGTGCTAGAAGATGGTGATCTTACTCTTTTTGGTAATTATTCTTCAATTTATTATATATAGAACAGTATGTATAATTGATAATATTGCTCTAGATCCTCCCTTTCGTTCCCCTTCTCCTGGAGATCTGGATTAATGCAGCGATCTTCATGATTTTATTTTCAAACCATGCACCCTCTGTGAATTGCACTCTTGAATTTGATTGAAATTAGGCAACATTCTTCTACGTCCAGCAGTTTTTAAATTTTTAAATGAATAAGCCGTTTCACAAACTAAAGATCATGGAATCTGTAACGGAAAATCAATAAAGGACTGTACGATTGGAGGAGTGGGGAAAACAATCGGAAAAACAAAAATAAAAAGCTATTTATAAATGTTTGTCTTGCATCAATCTTATCCGAACCCTTCCTATTTTGATTCAATTTTTTGAGGAACCTTTTTTATAATATTTTTTGGAGAACATTCTGAGTGTACCTTTACTATAGTCTATAATGTATTCATAATACCCATGATTATTTTATGACTTTGGTTTCTTTGTTACGAATTTGAATACCAACATAACACAATAACCGCAAGAACGAAAATACTTTCTTGGAATTTGGAACTCCTACTTTCACTATCAATTACAGTTTGACATGTGTGCAAAATGTTTTGTGTTTTTGATGAATTATTTTTGCAAATGTGTCAATCTGTGATTTGCAGGAACAAGAGAATCGTCTTCTTCTAAAGAACGGGAAGTAGTGTCCTTAACCATCTGACTTTTTTGTGTGCGCATATATTGAAGCTTTTAGTTTCTTTCCGTACTCATTTGTGGAACAAATTGTTTTATTGAATGGCAGAGTCTAGAGCTATCACAGCATATGTGGCTGAGAAATTCAAGGACACTGGTGCCGATCTGATTAGGCACAACAACCTGAAAGAGGCTGCATTAGTGAAGGTCTGGACAGAAGCGGAGTCTCAGAACTTCAACCCTGCAATCTCTGCCATTGTCTTCCAATATTTGGTGGCGCCAATGTACGGCATGACACCAGATCAAGCGGTCATCGACGCCAACCTCGAGAAGCTTGCGAAAGTGCTGGATGTGTACGAGGCCAGGCTGAGCAGCACCAAGTACTTGGCTGGTGATTTCTATAGCCTTGCTGACCTAAACCACCTTCCCTACACTCATTATTTCATGAAGACTCCATGGGCTTCGTTGGTCAATGAGCGCCCCCATGTTAAGGCTTGGTGGGAGGACATTTCTTCTAGGCCTGCTTTCAAGAAGGTGGCTGAGGTCATGACCATAGGACAGAAGTGAATGAATAATGGAAACTAGAAAACTGCTAATAGGTTTAGGGTTTAATGGATATTTGGAAGGAGGCAGACTAGAATTCTCTCTCTCTCTCTCTCTCTCTCTCTCCACTGGAATAACCAATAACATTATTGTGGGGTTGCTTTTGTTGAATAATCCATTATAACACTACATTTTTGGGCTTAATATTGTTTTTGTTTTTATATTTGCTTTGGGCTGGGTTCTGTTTACAAATTAATATTAAATGGTGGTCTCTGCAAACCCTTGTTTCTCATAACACCCAACCCAACCCAGACCTTTTTCTTTTCTCTTTCTCTGGACACCCGCAATGTTTTAAAATACACCAAAGCTAACCTTCTTTCTTCTTTAAAACTATAAATAAAAATAATTTTAAACTTCAACCAAGAAAAAAAAAAGATCAAGAAGCCGCAGCCACCATGGTGACCAAAAAAATCACTGGCAACCTCCAATTTGGATCATTAATGGTACCTCATAAACAGTAGTAACTTGCAAATATGAGCTTTGCCAAGTTGGTTAGAGCGGATGTGCTCTTCATTTTGAACCCGAATTCGAAAATAATCTATATATATAAAGCAAAAGGCAGAGAGTGGTGAAACATTCAAAATACCAGAAAATGCCCTTGATTAATGCAAATATTAAGAATTGAAATTATTAATTAAATAAGGATAATATGGTAAATTCACACTTTTTCATATTTAAAAAAATTAAAATTAAAAGAAAAATCAGATAATGGCCTATTTTTATAGAACACAACTACCCATTATCTTTTTTAATTCTAAAATAAATTTTAATTTTTTTTTAAAAAAGCCTCTCGCAGGCGCAGAAGCGCGTGCGGAGAGGCTAGTAATAATAAACAGCACCAACTTTAACAGATGCATCCCTCAGGTTTAATGGGCCTTTGATTGTATCCAATGCATTTTTGTGGCTCAATTACACTTTGCATCTCTATGGCTTTTGGGGCCTGTAACAGTTTGGTTCCAATCTTTTAAAATTGGCAGAATTAAAACAACCTTTAAAATTGCAAATACACCGCGCCCTGTTCGTCCAACAAACTATTACTTTTGAGAAGGCACTTGGTGGGGTGATACTTTGCCACAACAAACATCAGTAACCATAATTCTGAACCTTGATCAATTAATTTATCACCTTAACAACTCTATTTACTCCTGAAATATTATTTCTCCATATTCTTGCTAGCAAAATGCATGCATAGAAGCAAAGCTATGGGTATACTATTCAAAGAGTCGACCTAAAATGGATTGGTAATCCATTATGCATATATGATAATCATTTACAATAAGAGTTGCTTCAGACCATACTTTTCTCATCAAGGGGAGTTTGTAGGGGAAACACTCACACAAGCCTCTCTACCAATGCACCATACTCGTGCTCGACTTGGTGTTGCCGTCACAAGGCTGTCTTTAGCCACACTGTAAGAAAATTCTAAGTCGATACTACTCAAAGTCGAATCAGAACATCGGCGATCCCCCTTGTTCCCATCAATGAATGAGTATCTAATGTTTTGGCCAGCCATTGAAGAGTTATGGCTGATATTAATCCATGGAAAGTAACTTGATGCTGTAAATGAATTGGGATTGTTCAAAGCATCTTCTTGCAAAACATCTCCTACTCTAGACAGTATGCTGAAAGCCAAGTTTCCAAGTACTCGAGAATATGCTTCCAGAATTGAATGCCCAACATCCTGTAGAAATTAGGAAGGTGACCAAAATTTATCATGCTTCTGCAAGTTTACGATAATGCAACATGAAGAAATTTATGAAATTCAATGATCAATGTTGATTTTCCAATCAAATAGTCAAGCCTTTATCTAATGGATGGTTATGAAGCTTACCTTGCCATATTGGACTTTTGTAACATCAAGAAAAGTTTGGGGAAGGTTGGGATATCTGGTTTTCAGCTGTTGTAAAAGTACTTCTGCTCGGTCCAATAGTGACTCCGTCTTATCAATCTCAGACAACGGATCCTTAATGAAGGACCAAGATGTTCGAACAGGAGATCTACCACTAACTTGTTCTGTAATTCTTTCTTTCCATGAAAATACAGCAGCTTCCAGCCGGTTAATGACCTCAAGGGCATTGTGTTCAGATTTTAGGTTAAGTGAATTGACCATTTCCTCAGCTGAGTTTGTTTCTGCAGTTAAGACCCTGTATAGTTCCTCACCAAGGCTTGCTTTTCCAGACTTAATACATGAAAAGAAATATAATTATGACCAACTCAACAAGGTCTACTCAGTCAAAAAAGAAGAATCTGCTTCTTTTTCCTTTAAAGTTACTTTGTGGAACAAACTACAAGGTTAGTTCATCCTGCTAGCTAATCTACTGTTTAATCACCATCCTTCATAAGAAAAGAACAATATAGAGTTTGTTTTAGAAGTTGAGATGGGAACTACTCTGCACCAAAGCTTAGCAATATGTTGACTCAATGTCTTCATATGTACAAGTAAAACTAAAACCAGCCCATACTGAATTGATCTTCACAATGATCAGAAGAGCATAATATGTATAATTATCAAGCACATGATGATTTTTACTCGGATTAGCTTTTGATTTTCCCAAATTAAAAAATTTGATATGTTGTACGTAATTAAGAATGCTCTGATAGAAAAAAAGCTTCATTACCTTCGGAAGTGCATCCCTGATAACAGTTGGCACAGGCATTTCAAGCAGAACACTTTCATTGATGGATCTGGCAGCCTTGAATACTTGATGAACCACCCTACCCTGATTCAGCAATTTCTGTTTTGCTGTATCAGACAGCCCAGTAGCTTGTACTTGGGGTACTGGGAGCCACCATCTCTTGCTCTGACGTGAAACTTTGCTCCTTCCTTCTGCCCGGCTACCACATTCTGCATACCAAAACTCAGTATTGACCATTGACTCAAGTGTCTCCTGAAAAATTGAAGATTAATAAGGGGAACACAAGTCAATAGTTAAAGTGAAAATAAACATTAAAAAAAAAAAAGTAAAGTTCCATCCCATGGATATTGTTGGCAATGAAGAGACCACCTACAATAAGCATGGAGTCCAACTTTTGAAGTGCTGGAAGATTCATGTGTATGTCTGCACGGGCTTTTGGGGTCATAATCTGCAGAAATAAGAATCAGTCACACATCTCATCATCCTGTATTACATGTGACGACTCAATATAAACACAACTGAACTGAAAGGTACCTCTAACATCCGACCATTTGCACCATTTTGCTTAGCAGGAACCAGCTCAACCATATAGTTCGTAGGGGAGAGCAACCAGTCCATTTCTCTTCGCCATTTGCTTTTTCTCTCTTCAGGTAGTGGTTCCAGTTTCCACAGCTCTCCAAAAACCGTTGCTGCAAGTGCAATTTTATGTCCATATCAATGTGATGAATACGTTCTGTATCAATTATGAAGACAATTTATGCCAATAATTTTGATGAGTATGTTGGTTGTTCTTAATGAATGTCAATCTCATGAGCCACATGAATAGACAATATTGTATGTCCTATTGAGTATTCTACCATTTTCTTTCTACACCAGTACAAAATCATGGGAAAACATATAAAGGTTACGAAGATCCCTTTTTCCGCTGGTGAGAGAAGCAAATATAAAGCAAACCTGCTAGATTTGTGATGGCATTTGACAGTGCTACCGCTGTGCTGAGGCCCTTGTATCCTCCTGTGACATCTTCACCTAATAACAGCTTTGAAAATTTTTCTTTCATTTCCTCCACGTCTGAATTCTGAAGAACATAAGATGGTTTTTCTTTGACATAGAAATGGTGGGGGCTGTCTAAGGGCTCCCATTCATCCAGTCTTTGTTCATCTCTGTTCACTGTCAACCATTTTGAAGAGAATGATCCAAAAGCATCTTTCCCTGAAGAACAGGTTGAAGCATCATCATCCAGTGAGTCAGTTGCAAACCCATCTCCTCTGCTTGTTGTGCTTTCATTTTCGAGAGATTGGCCGTTGAGAATGCAATTTTCAAGTCCATTGTATGTCATTATCCCTGAAAGGTTCAAGTTTCATCTCATCAGAGAAGTGCAACTAAACAGTGGAAGAGGATAAAAAGACACATAAAATTGGAGTAATATGCTTGAATTTTTTTCTTGGAACCACTAAAACATAGTTTTTCAGCAGAAAAAAAGAAACACAATGTCAGCCACAAGTTTGGTAACAAAGAAGCTATGATATGAGTTTAGTCACTCCATAAGCTATGATAATGCAGGTTCCATAAGAAAAATGGAAGCATGATGACTTCTTGTTCTTATTAAAATAGGAATTGTCTCAAACTAATCCTCAAATCTTTTGTGCAATGTAATGTTCTAAGCAGCAGACAGATAAGAAGAATCACGTCTAGTAAACTTCAATCCTAATACAATTCTTTCTTTTTCCCTGTTTGAAACCATAAGTCAGAAACCATTCCTTAAATGTTCCATAGGTATGTTTAAATGGGCGTGCAAAAATATCCAGATCCCCAGCCTATTCAGCAAAAATTCCTTAGAAACTATTTATCTGTCCAGTCTGGTAGCCTATGTTGAGTTACTTCCCAACAGAGAGAGTAGTGGATCCAGGAATTTTTCCTCATGGAGGCGAGATTAAGAAGCTCTCAGTCCTCATGGAGGTTAACTGCAGTGGCCTATCATTCATCCATTGATTTACTCTTTAGGAAATTTAGTTGCCACTTGAAGGCATTTTGTCAAACAACTTCCCCCATCTCTTAAGAAACAAAACCAAGAAATCAAAGGCCAAACACCTAAAATGTATGGAAAGATAATTAAATTTGTGGGGTCAGTTGACCCCTTTTGCCCCTTAGTGAATCCACCACTGGAACTAGGTACAATTTGGAAGAGATGGCAAAGGAATCTACCTTTGATCACTGTTCAAATTTTAATAAGAACAAAGATTCTAATTCAAAGTAGAAACTTCCCAACTCATACAAATTGGAGCAAAGCAGCAAGGAACCTTCCCAGAACCATCCAAAATAGACTGATAGGTGTTCTTTGGCTTGAAAATATTCTTTTCTGAACAGACAGGTTAAAGAAAACATGGCCTGCTTAAGATGGTAATTATAATTTATCTATCAGTACGTTTCTCTTAACCATAGTGTGGTAGTGGTTAAGATTCTAATGAAAACACAATGAAAGAATACATATAAAACCTGGAAGGAGATCATTGATCAACGGAGGAAATAAAATCCCTACCAAATATTGCATTAAACTTTTCAGATGAAAAGTCATGCATACAAAGACAATGACTTTTGTGTGTCCCACTTACTTAAGTCATTGTCTCATTCAGTGGACACTACCATATATTGCTGGGTCCACCCATTTCAATCAAATAATTAGAATCATGAAATTTTGGGGTCCTATTGATAAATCACAGTCGTTTCAGTTATGATATCTCTATCTTATTTCGAACACACAAAAAAGAAAGATAAAAAGAAACAAAGACAGAAGATTCTTTCCATGCTAAAACAAAGCCAAAAGGTTCAAAGTATGGGACATAGAGCACCATGTAGTTTGCATGTATGAAAATACGTAAACCCATAAGCAGGCCCACTTACAGTACCTTTTGCCATGAAAATACAGACATTGATATATCATCTTTAATTTTTTATAGCTACCTTCTCTTGACATGATCCTAACATTAACTATCATTACCTACTGGCCTTCAAATTTCAAGATTCAAACTGATTTCAAAACATGAGAATGACATGTTTATGTTACTCCTTCACATCAAAGAATACTAAAGAAATAAAATAAAAATACATGAATAGTGTTCAGAAAAAAAACAAAACAAAACAAAAATGAATAGTGAAAATGCATTTGGTCTTCACTTCCCGGAGACAAGAACATTAAAGTCTACCAATGGTACCATAAATTTTGCTACTCAGAAATATAAATACAGTACACAACTGGTTGGGGCCACTCATTCCCGGCCCCTTACGCAAAACCCAGCTTTTCAATTCACCAAAAATAAAAACTAAAAAAACAAAATATACAGTCTGCACCCATGTGGTAGGAAGTAGGTACATTAGACATGACAAATAAAAGCCTAAAAATTTCCAAAGTTGCACAATTTGTTTGTCATATACTGCCTACTAAAGTGACCATATATCTTAAATCACGGAACAATTGAATAATCATAATAATAATAAGGGAGAATAACTACTCCCATAAAATATTGAATACTAAAATATTTTAAAACTTACTCTCTTGCTCATCAAAGTCGATGCTAATCTCTCTGTCCCGGGTGCAACATGCAAGCCCTTTCCTCATCCTTGCTAAACCCTTTTTGATCTTTTTGTTATTGAAAGCTGAGGCACCAAAACAATGATTCCGAAGTATGCTCAAGCAATAAAAGCTGAGTCACCACGCTCTATACATATCAATCATTCCCAATCAAGAACAAAATGTATTAGAATCCACTAAATTATAACCTTTATAAAATATATATATATTAAGCATTGCTAGATAGGTGCAGAAGTGGGTTAGGCGAGTTTGCTAGGGTGCACCTAAGTTCGAATCTCTCATCCCGTCATTTAGATTTAAAAAAAATACATTGGTAGATAGGCATTATTAAATTTATACTGGGACTCAATATGACTTTGAAAGGCCAATACCCAGTTGCGTGCCTTTAGCTCACTTCACTAACATGTGTATTATGTATGTATGTGCATATTTAATTAGTTATTTAAGATTTAACACATATATTTATATATAAAACCCAGTGTGGTAGGCATGTGCAAAACATTATTGAGTCAACATCTACCAAGCTAAAGCACCTATGACACGTTTAGAAGTCAAGCAATCTGACAAGTTTATTTCTTTTCCTTTGCTCCTCTTAACGGAAACATTTTTTCAATTTTTTTTTGAAGTGGCCTAAAATCTGGGAAAGGGGAAGAAGGTTTTTTTTTTTTTTTTTTTTGACTGGTGGTTCAATTGGTACATTACTTTTCTTCTCATGAGTGACTTTCAAATGAAACTTTGTTTTTCTTTTTGGATAAACAGCCTTTTAGTGAACTTTAAAGGAAAAGATCTTTGCAAGTAAAACTGAAGAGACTGATTATAATGAGTGCTTTTTGGACTGACAATCAAATCTCAAAAAGATGAAGAAGGGTTTTTTTTTTCTTTTTTATTTAAAGTCACATCTCACAAAAAGCATTCAAAAGCCTGAGATCGGTCCCTGCATTTACACAGAGATCAGAAAAAATCACAAAATTAAAATCTCACTCATTTTGAACACAAATGCTATAATCTTCATCATTCTGGATTATTATTATGAAATCACTTAAAAGCTGAAACACAAACTTGGAAAACCCAAGAGAAAAAGGAAAGGACCAACACAGAATTGGAGAAAAAAAATAGTGCATTTTGGTTGGTGGTGGTTGGTGAAGCAAGCATATATATGAACATTTGCTTACCTTCAATTTGTCAAGTGCCAATGAATCTTCCCAAGCTCATCACTTCTTCTTCCAACTGCAACTACTTCAATAAATTAAGCAACAAACACCCCCAAAGAAACCACTCATACATTTTGTGATTTGTGTATACATTTGATATGACTGAGAGTGTGAAGGTATTGATTTTTAGAGAGAGAGAGAGAGTAGAAATGTGATTGTGGGAGTGAAGGAAAGAATATGGGGGCTGTGGCATTTAATAGAGAGGAATGGATGCTTTTCAGAGATACAGTAGAGAGGAAGAAAAACAGGGACATAACCCAAAAAGAAAAAAGAAAACAAGCTTTTTGAGAGGCTCCTCTCCTGTTTTTGAACGCATCCAAACTCCATCTTGACCGTCCACAACATCTGGGACCCAGAAACCAGTGGACCGAAATGACACTTACACGGTCAGGATATCTGAAAGAGATTTGCAGGAGGGTCCACCTGACATGATGCTAGTGGGCCCAAAGAAGACTTGGTGAGATCTAATAGGTAGCGCCGAATTGTAATTTCGAAAACACAAATCGGAATGGGATCCATAATTGCCATTTACCCAAAGCATATTTGAATTTGAAGAAAAAATAATAGAGCTCTTTTTCAAATCTTTTGAGTTGTAACTTGTATTTAGTTGAATTGCTTTACGTTTTATGATCTTTACTATTCTTGATTTTGATGTTTCTATAGACACACAAACTTGTATTCGGTTCACAACCTACTAACCGGTAAGAGGCGAAGGCGATGGTCAACTTTGCATTGTATGTATATAAAGAGTAATCTTTCTTTTTGTTTTAGGGTAAATTAGTAATTTAATAAATAATTTGGTAATTAGGTATATTCAGTTAATTTTAGGATTCATTTAGCAGTACTCAAATTATATATGAATGCCTTGATTCGATGTTTGACAATGTAGCATTTAAATTATTTACCCAAAAAAAAACACTATATAAGTAAATGATTTCTCCCTAGAAATCCCAAATCGAGCAATTCCCTCTCTTCCATTTCTAATTCTCCCTATCGATGCCTTCCCACTACCTTCGACCCTTAGATATGGGACCTATATTCACTCTTAGAAACATCTCAGACCTTTCTTTTGTTTAAGGTTTGATCATCTTTCACCAACTAGCTTTCGTATGAAATGAAAAAGGTATACGAATCTTTCTCTCATTCTATGATTCTCTTTATTTAAGACTATATATATCCATGATGTTTGATTTCTCTCATATATTTATTTTATTTAGTCATTTCGCTCTTCATTTGCTATATATCTGGAGTTTTGATTTCTTTCTCTCATCTCTCAATTGGGTTGGGCAATTCGATATGTAAATTTTTATTTTTATTTTTAATATTTGGTTTAATGTTTTTTTTTTTTTCACAGTTTTGTTAATTCCTATGCAAATTCCAAATTAGAAAAAAAATATATATATATATACAAAAAGCTTCTACTTACTTCCCAATCTTATATTTCCCTTCATTGTCAAGAAGGTTGCGACGTCTTTGTTGATTAGCTATTAATTCTCAAATATATATATTGGAATTGTTCTCTTTGTTGCATTAACAAACGTGTATCTATGTTTCATTTTTTTCCTTCACATATGATTCATTAGCGGGTTAATTATGACAGGACCTGCCCCGAATTCCTCGAAATCAAGGACGAATCCCGTAATAGTTCCGACATCAAACCGATGTCGGGCCCACTTACTAAGAAATGAGACTTTCTACCGAAAATTTGGTAATCTTCCCTAAAAAACGGACATTCCCCAAATTTATACCTGTTAAAAATGCAATTAATATATCTCAACAAGCAACATGCACAAGGTGGATTCATACAGTTTACAACAAAGGCCTCCAGCCTCTCAAATCAAACCCTAGCACGGGCGATAACAGAGCAATCTAAGAGTTTCAGTTTACAAACAATAACAAAGTTAAACGGGAGAGGAACGAACAAAGTTTAAACTACTGAAACTCGAGGTTCGAAAGCTCAGGGCTCGGCTCTGCTGCTCATCTCAGTCAACTACTATCTGAGGAGCGCAAAACAGAAAAGTGTGAGTAGACAAAAATAAAGTTTAGTTCATAGTTGAAACCAACATAATATAACCCCCACCAGTTAGAAAACGATGCCGAAAACCATATGCACTCTAACCATCATGGATATATATATATATATATATATATATATATATATATATATATATATATATATATATATATATAAAGTTTGGTCAAAACCACGAAATCTGGAATCCCATAATGATAATTAGTTTCTCAACCCAATCAAAACTTTCATACTAATCCCAAACCATTCTCTCAAGACGCGTGCCCGGCGAGTGAGAAAGTATCCTCACCGATAAATAACAATAAACGAATAGTTATATATATATATATACATAATATGAAATATATAAATATATAAATAAATATATAAGTATGACATCACCTAGTTTGTACTGGGGAAACAATCCAATCGAAGGATTGTTTGACTAGTCCACATGGAAGAATCCTCAATTGACCATGTGGCTAGGGAACGAGCCGTCCAATTGGGACTAAGCTCTCTAGCACATACAACAGAATCCTCAATACTCGTATGCCTATGACAAGTCCTGCGCACAAACTAACCCCGCTAAGGGTCTACGAAACACCCCGTCAAGGGTGCCCGAGTTCAAACATATCCAAGTATCTAAATTTCCAAGTATCCGGGAAGGTACATAGGGTAGTGCGTATAGCACTTCAAACTGACATACTAAAATCCATTTTCTTTTCGTATTCTCACATCAACACCCCACATAACCAACCATAGCTAGAAATTCTCAAAATCCATATATATAAATTCAAGATACTCAAATATGCCAAAACTCAAATATATCGCAAATACTTTACAAAAATATTAAGTTCAACAATTGAATATATAATGAATTCAATAAACCATTAAATCCATATGCATAATTTTTCCATCATAAAACAATGCTTATTATTTGAAAATAAAGTCCACTCACAAATAATCCCACGCTGCTAGACCCTGAGAAGGTCCCGCCTGCTGCGTGCAAGTAACCGGAGTACCTATTTACAAACATGAGCGCTAGATTAACATAAAGCACTTCGAACGAGAACTTTAAATAAAATCCTAGTTTTCTCAGGTTTCAAGCAAGTGTATGACGAACGAGACATTCCTAAAGTCCAACTATGTGTTTCGGATGATGGATAGCCTCAGAAGACGCTCGGTCAACCTGGCGGTCAAACTTTCCATAATGAGTCAACCAGGCCCACAACCTCCGATTTTCGATCTGAAAGTTCCTATGGGTTGAACAGGGTTAAATAAGCATGTCCTGCAAGTTTGGTCCGAATCGAACGGTCGGATCGTTCACGATCGCACGAACAGACGGTTATCGTTTAATGCAAACTTTAAGTTATTGAATCGGAACATCCGGGGTTCCGATTCACGATTCGCAAATTCCTACACAATCCTAGGGATGCTTACATCAACATATATTAAATTGGAGTCAATCCAACGGTCCGAACATGTGGAACCTGAATAACCCCTAATATTCGATATCCGATTGACGGTCAAACGATAACCAAATTCAAATCAGAGCATACAGTTGTGCTCGGGATGACATGTGGATCATTTTAGGACCAAGAGGGACACCCAAACAGTGCCCACGGGCCTCCACACCCGCCGGCAAAGCATGGTTGTCCAAAATGATTTCGGCAATTGGAAAATCTTCAAACCGCCAGTCAAGACTTATACCTACATGATCAGGACATTGAGTGGAACAACTTTTGTTCTTGGACTAACCCCAAAAAGTGGCCAGAATCAAGGGTCGAAACCGGCTAAAACTTCAATCACTTAATTGACAATCAAAACGCAGAAATTGATCCTAAACAACCCAACCATCAGCTATAACACATTGAGAGGATGAAAAAGCATACCTAGATCGCAAAATTTGGAGCCAGAAACGTCCGAAAGAGCTATGAGAAAAACAGGTCAAAATCGGCCAAATTTTTGCAGTTTCAGCCGAGATACGGCTGTGGTGGTGGCGGCTGGGAATGGTCGGGATGGAAAGAGGAGGAGGAGGCGACAGCGAAGCAAAATCTGAAGGGGGGGCTGCTGTCGCACGGGAAAGAGAGAGAGAGAGAGAGAGAGAGAGAGAGAGTTTTTTGATTTTTATCAAACCCTTTTTGAAAAATTTACAGTTATGCCACTACATTTCTTTTGATCGTAATTTCTTCGTTACAACTCTGATTCAAGCCCACTATATGTCTGCGGAGTCATCTCGGTACAATCTATGTAATGGTGCCATTTATTTCCCCCAAATCATTCCGGATTAAAAAGTGACCAAATTACCCCTACCCCAAGGGCTAAATTGTAGTTTCACAATTTAATAAATTAATTTAATTAACGAATAATTAGATTTTTGGGTCGGGATGTTACATATTAATATATGTATTTTGAAGGCAATTTCTATATTTCAAAGGTGAAATGCTTATAGGTTTGAATCAATTGTCATGTTCGCTTTAGTTTTTCACACTCATCTCACATTAGATATATATCAAATATTTTATTTTCACTAGATAAAGAAAAATCTTTAAAAGTCCTAAAGCTTGAGTTGTTGGAGTTGTGGGAGTTGTTGGAGTTGTGGGAGTTGATGATGTCCTAAAATAGATCGATGACAGATTATGAGAGAGATAAAAGATAGAAACATACAAAACACTAGATATACGTTGTTCACCTGAATGAGCTGTTACCTTTTTTGATCATGCACCCCTCACGTAGAGGGGCAAGCCATCCGTTCATTTAATCTAAGAGAACAACCAAGTTAGTCATTCTTCCATTTCAAATTAGGGTCAATTTTAGGGACATTGGGGCTTAGGATTTTGATTAAGTTCTCATTTTTTTCGTAAAAATTTGGGCTGGCCCTCCATCCTATTGGTTTTGATGTTACCATTCTCATTTCGCCATTACATAATCAACATCTTGGAGCTTGGTTTGTATCTGTTTGGGCTTATATTCCACGTGCCAGCCCATCTGACCATTGGCCCATATCAGCAACAGTGGCTTGGGCTTTTTTTTACCCAAATCAGAGACCAGCCCATGTTGTTTTGAGGCCCAGACTTGTTCAAGCCAATTGCAAAAATGTTTTTCACAGGTTAAGGGTTAATTTCCATTTATGGTAATTTAATCTGAAAGAAACCAGATTTAATTAGTTTGATTAAATACCCAGCTTTTAGTTTTTTTTCCAAAGGCTCAAAAGTTGGATCACCACCATTGATCACTAGATTCAGAAATCAAATCAGCAAAAAATGGGGAGGATTTTTCTCTCCACAAAGGCCCATGTGACTCCAAAGACACAACGTCAAACAGGGTAGAGGACGTGCTGGGGAGTTGGCAGAAAGATCATACGATCTCAAAACAAAACAAAACAAAAACTCTCAGTCATATGACAAAATCAAGCAAGATCACATGATCTCAAAAGCTTTCAAACTCTGAAATACCCAAATTCTTTGGCCTGTAAAAAGCCATCCAGCCTCTTACAGAACAGGCAGAATTCAAACTTACAACATCAGTTCAACTCGAAGAAGCAGTTCATGAAGGAGACGAGATTTCTCTCGTTACAAATTTGATTCAGCACATGTAAATCAAGCAGAATTCAGGTTCTTCATAATATGAAAACCTCAATAAATTTCCAGAAATGCCTTGATGTCTCAGAGTTGCCAATATAGCTCTAGATGATTCATAATCAAGCAGAACAGGTATTGAAGTGCAATCACATGCCAGCAATTGCCAATCTAGTCTAGACTGAGGAGATCTCAATTCTGCCCACTCGATGTGCCTCTCCATGGTTTAAATTTGATTAAAGCTCTGCCAATCTCAACATTGGTATCGATTTCCAGCTGAAGCCCATTAGTTGAAGGTGTTGACGTTCAAATCCAGCACAGATACACTCTGTCCAGCCTGAGTCATAGGCAATTCTCTTTTGTTTTAAATTGTGTAATTGGCAGTTCTCTTTGAAACAATTTGATTTATTTTTAATATTTATTTTGGCTAGAACTACTAGTTTGTACTGTGGAAAATTGTAAAGTCCTCATCCATCTAAGGCAAGAAAAGAACTTACTTGGGAGATATTCCTCACCCAAATTCACAATCACTTGTTTAAAGTCAATAACTTGGGACACAAGTTATTTATTTTTCATAAATCTTTTAGGATTTTAACCGCTAACAGTGGCACACTCGCACACCAAAGAAAGTTGACTTGTTGATCACCAATGGTTTTCAAGCCAATGGAGAATTTTACCCTACCACAACATGAACTAAATCAAAACGGGTGAACAGTACCAGAGTTCAACATCTTTAAGCTTGACAAGTACAGCCACTTCTTCAACCCCCGAAGTACAACCACATCTTCAACCTCGAATGAACCCTCTACTTACCCTCAATCTGAACCCTTTATCAATTTAACCAGATCCAAACCTATGAGTCAAAAAATTATCGAGCCTAAATTGGAATGGAAGGAGAGTTAGCTTGGTTGTTCTTGATAGGACCCGACCCAAATTCCACTTTGGAATCTCCGCCGAACCCTGTGCGCGTCCGACACCTGGTAGGTGTCGGGCACACTTGACCAAATTGCCCTTCTAACTAAGACTCAACAATTCTTTTAAGGTTTGCCTTCTGCCGAAAAATAGGCAATCTCCCCTGTAAAACGGACGTTTCCCAAAAACTTTCCACCTGTAAATATACAATTAACATTGAAAACCAAATCTCAATCATTCAGCATGCATCAGGCAAATAACTTTGAATGGCCTCAGGGCTCTTTATACCAAATAAACCATTCTACCATCTGAAACTGGTCTCAACTCTTAGAATAACATGAACACGTTATCAAGTTCCAGTGTAACTTAGGTTGTCTACGTACCCTTACTAAAAGATCAAGCCATACGTAATTCTTTCCACATAAATTTTAAGTAAACAATGGTAACTTAAACAAATAAAATCAAGAAACCTTCATAAAGAATTCATATCAATCCACTGAAACTCAATCAAGGGCTATTGAGGTTAGAACAATCTTCTACTCATCCCACATGTGCATAAATAAATATATATATATATATATATATATATAATTAACTTATTACTTATAAGTAGGAAAACGAGATAATTATTAGATTGCATTGACCTCGTGAAACCTTAATGTCAATATCAACAATTTAAATAAAATAGGTTTCCCTCTTTCACATGAAAAAAAAAAAAAAAACAAATTCATTACTTAAGAAAATAATTGTAAATTATATAAAATTCTTAAAATTTAGAAAACTCTCAATCCTTGTCTCATAAGTTGGAAAACATATATTTAAAACCTTCACTAATAAGTAACAAAATAAAATCATAAATTTTAGTTTAAAACATCTCAAAACCCAAACATTCTCCACCTAGGCTTACCCCCATTCATGATCCGTCAATTCCACTAATATTCCATCAATTCCAATAATATTCCGTCAATTCCCAATAATATTCCGTCAATTCCAAGTGTCACATAAGCGACACATCCTTGCACGCCTCGAAAATACAAAGTCAACCCGAGCCGCATTCTTCACAAGACTCAGGGGACACTTAGTCAGCCTGAGCCGCATTCCTCGCAAGACTCAGGGGACATGCAGTTAGCCGAGAACGCATATCCTCGCACCACTGAGCCGCACATCCTTGCAGTCAGGGGACATGCAGTCAACCCTGAGCCGCACGTCCTTGCAGAACTCGGGGGACATGCAGTTACCCCGAGAACGCATATCTGATCGGTTCATAATTGTATATCATTTTGTACCCTTCTAGCTTATGATTTGGTTATGTTTTTGAGTTAAACTTGTACTTTTAATCCTTTTTGTGTTTATCTTTCAGCTTTAGGGAACAATGATGGCTTTGGATAGGAAATGATGCAATCCATGCATGTTAGGGCCTAATTTGGATGAATGGATGAAGAGCTTAAAGACAAACTCAATTTTGGCTACAGTCCCCTGCCAGCTCAGTTTCGTAGGTCATATTGAAAGCTTTGTTTCAGCAACCTACATAGCTCGGATGAGGCCACATTCTTCATGACAGTTGTTCCCATTGGTGTGTACTATAACATATCCAAAATTCAGCCCCATTGGATAAATCTGGAGTCCGTTACCTAGCAAACACAGAACCATGCTCAGGATGGATCTTATCAGCGCGGAAAATGAGTTAGCAATTTGTTTCGGCCTTAACTTCTTCCTCCGACCTTGGATTGGCCCAAATGATATATGGCTGGAAAGAAGACATTCTGAACTTCAATTTCGAGTGCTTAAAGTCCTAATTTGATTAAGAGAAGCCCAAGTTGTAAGCCCTTGAAGTTGCTGGTCATGCTGACCTCAGCATGTGCTGGTTGGATGCTTGGTCATGGTGAGCTAGGTATGAGCTATCATTTCTGGTTGGAAACTTGGTCATGGTGACATGAAGATGAGCTAGGGCTGCTGGTGGGATCTATTGGTGAAGTGCATCAACCAATTCAAGATTTTCTAATACAAGTGCATCACCCAATTTAGATTTTCTAATACAAGTGCATCAACCAATTCATCTTTTATAAAACAAGTGTTGTATGCATTAGCCATACTTAATTCAGATTTTCAGCTTCCTTAGGCCTATATATAGTGAGGTTTCCCAAGCTTGTAAACACACCCCAAGGGGGGGAGCTCTCAAACACTTCTCTAGAGCTCCCTTCCCTTCTCTCCCTCAAATTCTCTTAGTTTCTCTTTCTAGTTTTCAATTGTTATAATGAGATCTTTGTGCTAAAATTTTCCTTTAAGTCTTTCCAAGTTCTACTTTAATTTTCATTGTTATGTAAATTCTTTTCTTTAGTTTCAAGTTTGATTAGTTTCCAAGTTTCAATTATGATTTTTGTTCTTATTCATTATGCTAATAAGTTAATATGCTAGTTTGAATGATTGATCACCATTTAGGCTTGCATGTTAGCTATCTTGGTTTGAATTAAGAGTAGACACCATACTTTAATTCGAATTGAACTATGAATAGGAAGAGTATGTATGGACATTCGACAACAGGGATTAGATACATGCTTGGTTGTTTAAATTGTTCTTCTATGCTTAATGGGTTCCTAATGCTTAATTTTAGGTTAGACAACAAATGATCAAATTAGGGAATTAGGAACACAAGGTTATGACCACAGACCATGGCTTAATCATACTTTAGCTAGAATCAATCCATTAATCTAAATTGAACTTGGGAACTTATCTACTTGAGTTAGTTATTTTCTTTCTTCCTTGTTTTATTTATTTCCTTTCTTTTTCATTTCTGTTTTGTGTAGGGAAAATGAATTGGATCATTCAATCACCAATCCTCGTGGGATCGACCTCGCACTTACATATGCTATACTACCAAACGGCTCGTGCACTTGCGAGTATCACAAGTTGAGGATGCAACTGAATCCATTTTGGTGCAGCTGTATCTACACAACAAGTTTTTGGCGCCGTTGCCGGGGATCGGTAACATTGTTTGATTCTATTTGGCTTTCCTACTTTAGTTTTTTTTTCTTAACTGGACAATTTCAAGTTTTAAAGTTAATGACGTTAATGGACAAGTTGTGTTTGTAGTCCAACAGAAAAGGACAATTGCCCAACAAGCAAGAGAACTGGGTTTAAGTCCCAGCTTACACAACCCATTGGTGCTTGTTGCTTTGAAGCATGGAATTGGATGTGTGTTGATTTTTCCTTTTCATTTTTAGTTTTTTTTTATATTTCGTAATCCTTTAATTCTGTTTCAAGTTTTTTGTGTTCGTTTTAGCAATTTATGATAGCTTAATAAAAATGGAGAGAGATGGCAACCTCAATCATAAGAATGGGGAGTGTGGAGCAGTGGGAGAAGTCGCGACCTCCAAATGCATCCATGCTCGACCTAATCGCTTCAAGGGGGAGTATTCCAATCTTTTCTCTTTAGTTGTTTTGTTATTATTTTAGTAATTTTAATTTTCTATTTCTTTTATTAAAAAAAAATTAAAAAGATTTTTTATATTAGCTGACTCGTGGTAACTCCAGTGAGCGTCTCCGTCAATACAGTGTCTAGGAGTTCTTTAGGCGACACCTTCGGTGTCTAAGAAGTTTGGGTTTTAAGTGGGACCTTTGTGACCCCTCCAACCTTCCCGGATCCCCTGGCTGTGTTTTCTGAGGCCCTTAACTGGTCATCCATGAGTTGCTTGTATATTTGTGTGTTTTATAAAAAAACAAAACAAAACAAAACAAAAAAAATTTAAAAAAATTGAAATTTGAGTTTTTATTTTTTTTATCCTTGTAAATTGAAATTTGGAACTTCTTTTATTTTATTTTTTTTATTTTTCTTTGTGTGGTCAGTTAGTTGTAAATAATAATAAATTTAAAAAAAAAATCAATTTGGAACTTCTTTGTTTTCTTTTTTTTGTTTTGTTAAGTTAGTTTATGTATTTATTTACGTGGTGTGGTTAGTTAGTTTATTTCTGAGTGTTAAAAACATATTATTTTTATTTCACTCAAACACTGCATTACAAACAAAGAAAAAAAAAAGAAGTAAAAAATTTATAAAAAAAAACAAAAACAAAAAAAAAACAAAAAAAAAAAAGAACATTCAAATAAATTAAAAATAAAAACAACTTCTTCTTCTTCTTCTTCGTCTTCATCTTCATCTTCATGGCATGCCTCTATTATCTCTTACTTGCAGAATCTGCAGCAGCTCCACATGGTCCTCATTTTTTCTCTGCAGTGCTTCCACGTGCTGATTGGCACAGTAGAGCCGCTTCTGCAAGTCCGCCACCATAGCCTTCAAGGAAGTTATTTCCTCGCTCATCGCGGCACACTCCCGTGTTCTCGCCAGCAATCGCATACCCAAATTGGTAGCCGAGACCGCATGGAGAACAGTTAAATTATTGGACTCCTCCACCGCTGCTTTGTCAGACCTCTGTGCCACATGCAGATGATCTGTCGGTGTGAGCTTGCAGCCAATCATGCCTCCAAGCAGCGCTGCTCTGTTCGGCATTGCCTCAGAAAAGTTCGGTATTACCTCAGCAAAGTTTGAGGCCGTACCGTGATGATATGTGGAGTTTGGGAAGACATGGTTTTGAGGAGCCCTTATCTGCGCATTCGGTGGTGCAAGGGACAGTTCAAGGCTAAGATCATCAAGGTGAGTGCATGAGGATGCCATTGTTTTGTTTTTGGATTTTTTGATGTTTTTCTCTGAATTTGCAGGAAGAAATGCGGGGTACTCTTCTACTTCACCGAGATGAGTTTAAATAGACTTATACAGACGAGGGAGCCGAAAGCACTTCGGATCTCGAGGGTGCTATCCTGTGCTCTTTTCTCTCGGATCCCTTCATTTCTGGCGCAAATTGCGAGCACGTTTTTTTTTAAAAGGGAGCATGTCTACACTTTCACTTACTTTTGCCTCCCTGTTTTCTGATGTTTGTGTTTTTGCTTTTTCAGTTTTTATTTTATTTTATTTTATTTTCAATTATTTTCTTCTTGTTTGACAGGTTTCTTAATAATGTAGTTGGAAGAAGAGACAAAATTAAAGATGCGTCTTGGACACCTGGTGCAAGAATCCCAACTCTTCTTTTAAATTCTTGTTTGAATTGCGTGTTTATTTCAGTTTATTTATTTATTTATTTATTTTGTTTTTTTTATTTAATTAGGTAGTATAATTTAAAACTCATAGGATATTCTTTGAAGGAGCTAAATTTTTGGTAACTCCAGTGAGCAACCGCAGTCTATACAGTGTCTAGGAGTTCTTTAAGGCGACACCTTCGGTGTCTAAGAAGTTAGGGTTTTAAGCGGGACCATTGTGACCCCTCCAACCTTCCCGGAACCCCTGGCTGTGTTTTCTGAGGCCCTTAACTGGTTATCCTTAAGTTTTTCTCTTAAAAGAAGAAGCAGTTATTTGTGTATTTACTTAACTAAAAATAAAAATTTAAAAAAAAAAAAAAATCTTGTTTGGGTCTTCGTGTTTTTGTTTGATTGTCGTTCTTTAAATTTAGGGTCAATCGTTTCTTTGAGATAGCTAACGTTTTTATTTCCCAATTAAAGAAAAAAAAAAAAACACACATACACTTTAAAATTAAATAAAAACTGAAATCATTTCTTCTTGGCCTTCGGTGTCTCGACCATAGGAGCTTTGAGTTTGGCCCTCTGGCTGTCCTCTTCCGGGGCTTCACGCACAGCCTCTTGGGGCTCATCACTTGAGCTCCCAAAGATCGCAATCTTAGCTTGAGCGTAACTACTCTCGCGATCTGCTTGCTTGCGTTTACCCGGTCGGTCTAGGTCCTCCAGTTGCTTTCTCATGTCGCGAGAGTACAACTCTACCATCTTTGATAGATTTTTATTCTCGTCTCGCAATACTTCTAGCTGGTGTCGATTCACCTCCACAATCCTTGACCTCTCCCTTTTCAAGCTTTTTATAGCACTCTGACAGTCTTCAACCAAACTTCGCTCCGCCGCCAACTGAGCTTTAAGCACCTCTACCTCATGGGACTTCGCAAGTAGGCGATGACCCAAACTTGCGACACATGCTGTACTCTGCACGCTCAGTGCCAGGGCATCACTCGTGACCCGGTTGTCATCCCTTGTCCCGAACACACGTATATCTTTGGGAGTCACTAAATTTCTGCAAACTCCAATGGCAACATCGTTGTCCAGGAGTATTGAGTCATTGACAGTCACAGGCCCCCGTGCGGAGGCAAAGTAGGGCATCCATACTGGTGCTACTGCTTGGCCTCGTGTCTGAGTCGGTGGAGCTAGGTTGAGATCTAACGAAAATGGGTAGGAAGAGGCCATTTGATTTCTCACTTTTTTCTTCTTTTCTCTTTTGTGTTTCTGAGTTTGTGGTTTTGTTTTTATCCCCTTCTTTTTCCTTCTTATATACATAGTCTTTGACAAACCCTAGCCATTGCAGCGTCTAAGCATTTCTGAATCTCCAGCATTCCTCGAGTCCCACAACCTTTTTGCTTTCCAACCATACCCAACTCATTTATCACGACATGTCTTTTCTGAACGGACGCGTTCAGTAAAGCCTTCGCGCCTTTCCATGAGCCCGTAATTTCTGCTTGTGAAATCTGCGGCGCTTCTATCTGTCAACACGTGTCTCACTCAGTCTGCCCATGACTATCCATGAGACGACATCAGGGACCACATTCCCTCTTTTTAGAAATCCCGCTTTGCGCTCATAATTCACGTTTTATCTTTTTAAGAAAAAATTAAAATTAAAACGTGTGGCCTTTGGATTTCATTGTGGGTCGGGTTTTCACCATTGTTTTGGTTTCAAAGTGAGTTAACTTTCTTTGGGGTTGGGCTTTCAAACGTTTGAGTTTTAGTTTGCGTAAGACTGTCTGTTTAGGGCTTACTGTTTTGAGTGTTTTACTGTTTCGTTATTTATTTATTTGTTTGTTTGTTTGTTTTGTAATTTTTATTTTTATTTATTTTATTTTATTTTATTTGTGTATTTTAATTCAAGTGTGTTTTGTGATTTATATTTACTTTAGTACCTTTCATTTCTTGTTATGACATTGTTTGTGGCTAATTTTAAACATTGAGGACAATGTTCATTTCTAGGTTTGGGGGTATTGGAGTTTAGCAAGTAAATTTGGTTTTTCTTAAAAAAATAAAAAATAAAAAATAAAAAAATTAATTTCTTGCTTGTTTTTTTTTTCTTTCTTTTTTCTATATTTTGAGTCTTATTTTGTTTTGAGTCACTTTCCGAACACTTATGATGAGATTGTGATAAATGTTTGCATGACTTAAATAAAAATTGGATTTCATTTTATTATTATTATTATTTTTTTTTTTAATTAAAAAATTAAAAAAAATAAATAAATAAATTATTTGGCATCGTTCTAGCATGACATGTTCGAAACCTTCTTTGCACTTGCCATTTGTTTCATAATTTTCCAATTAAAGGATTTGCATGATCTAAAGAATTGTATGAATCATAAATTAGACTTATTTAACCAACTATATAAAGTGAGCTTTTGAGCCTTGTACTTCAATTCATGAGTGTTATATACATACTCTTATTTTCTTGTCATCAAAGTTGTTGTTTGATCTCATTATTCATTGATTTGGTTGAACACTTAAAAGTCATTCATTCTTATGCAATTTGATTTCATGACATTTAAGAAGTGATATTAAGGCCCTCTTTGGATCGTTTGTGCCTTTCAAGCTAACCTTATGCATGCTTAAGCATGATTTTCCATTGTTAACCATTTTGAGCCTACATGTAATCCTTTTTCTTTCATTTACCAATTATATTTCCTCGCCTTAGCCTGAAAAACAAATATTTACCTTTCTAAGGAACTCATGAGCTTTAATTGGGATGTGTTTTTCATACTAAGTTTGGGAATTTCGAAGAAAAAAAAAATCACACAATTGGTGAAAGAAAAGAGAAAAATTGTGATTAAGTGGTGGTTGAATGAAATTTCATTTTTGGGTTTCATTTTTGGGCCTTCAAAATAATTTGGTGTTTGGAAAGGAGTTTGAATCAATGTAAATGAAGGTATAAGGAGTTTTGATCATGTAAAAGAAAAAAATCTAATCGTGATGATTCGAAGTCTTGTAAACAATTATTTTATGCTCTTACATTTTGAGTTCCTTGGACTTTGTATTATCCATACCTTTCATTTCTCACTCACCTTACACCCTTGGCCCCATTACAACCTATAATAAAGACCTAAATTGATCTTAAATGTCATATGGTTGAATTGCATGCATTTTCTTACTTTTAAGTGTTTGGCATCCTTCTTGAGATCATATTAATGCAAGTTCTTCATCTTTCTATTGCGAGTTAAGTCCCTTATGGTTTAACTCTAATCTCATGTTTATAACTGAGTGTTGCATTATAGCCCTCTTCTGAGTGATTCATTTGTGAGAGGACAACTTTGGTGAGATTTGAAGTTGAATTTGTGCTTTGTATGATTTTTGAAATTGTGTGAAAACTAAGATTGGGGAATTTGTTACATTTGGCTATCACACTACCACACTTTGAGCATGTTGTGTTTTGAACTTTGCCGCCTGGTAAATAATGTCTAAAATTGAGTTTTTATTGTTAAAATTTTTGAGTCATGTGCATGAGTCATTTCTCTTCAGAAAATGTTCGGAAAGATTGTTTTGAGTTTTATTTTTATTTCTTTTATTTTTGTTTTTGTTTTTGTAATTATTTTAGTTTTGGTTTTGGTTTTGGTTTTTGCTTAAGGACTAACAAATCTATTAAGTTTTCTAACCATTTTGTTTTGTAGAGTTAGAAAAACGTTTGTGGGTATCGTATCTGTTAAACCCTCAGGAGACACAACTCCTCCTACTAGGGATGCCTAGAGGTTTAAAGGCTTGTTACATACGCTCAATGCAATCGAGTTACCTACGAAAGTGGTCTAGTTAACTTCTTGTTTTGTTTTAAACTTTGTTTTGTGTTGTTTTGCTCGAGGACTAGCAAAATCTAGGTTTGGGGGTATTTGATCGGTTCATAATTGTATATCATTTTGTACCCTTCTAGCTTATGATTTGGTTATGTTTTTGAGTTAAACTTGTACTTTTAATCCTTTTTGTGTTTATCTTTCAGCTTTAGGGAACAATGATGGCTTTGGATAGGAAATGATGCAATCCATGCATGTTAGGGCCTAATTTGGATGAATGGATGAAGAGCTTAAAGACAAACTCAATTTTGGCTACAGTCCCCTGCCAGCTCAGTTTCGTAGGTCATATTGAAAGCTTTGTTTCAGCAACCTACATAGCTCGGATGAGGCCACATTCTTCATGACAGTTGTTCCCATTGGTGTGTACTATAACATATCCAAAATTCAGCCCCATTGGATAAATCTGGAGTCCGTTACCTAGCAAACACAGAACCATGCTCAGGATGGATCTTATCAGCGCGGAAAATGAGTTAGCAATTTGTTTCGGCCTTAACTTCTTCCTCCGACCTTGGATTGGCCCAAATGATATATGGCTGGAAAGAAGACATTCTGAACTTCAATTTCGAGTGCTTAAAGTCCTAATTTGATTAAGAGAAGCCCAAGTTGTAAGCCCTTGAAGTTGCTGGTCATGCTGACCTCAGCATGTGCTGGTTGGATGCTTGGTCATGGTGAGCTAGGTATGAGCTATCATTTCTGGTTGGAAACTTGGTCATGGTGACATGAAGATGAGCTAGGGCTGCTGGTGGGATCTATTGGTGAAGTGCATCAACCAATTCAAGATTTTCTAATACAAGTGCATCACCCAATTTAGATTTTCTAATACAAGTGCATCAACCAATTCATCTTTTATAAAACAAGTGTTGTATGCATTAGCCATACTTAATTCAGATTTTCAGCTTCCTTAGGCCTATATATAGTGAGGTTTCCCAAGCTTGTAAACACACCCCAAGGGGGGGAGCTCTCAAACACTTCTCTAGAGCTCCCTTCCCTTCTCTCCCTCAAATTCTCTTAGTTTCTCTTTCTAGTTTTCAATTGTTATAATGAGATCTTTGTGCTAAAATTTTCCTTTAAGTCTTTCCAAGTTCTACTTTAATTTTCATTGTTATGTAAATTCTTTTCTTTAGTTTCAAGTTTGATTAGTTTCCAAGTTTCAATTATGATTTTTGTTCTTATTCATTATGCTAATAAGTTAATATGCTAGTTTGAATGATTGATCACCATTTAGGCTTGCATGTTAGCTATCTTGGTTTGAATTAAGAGTAGACACCATACTTTAATTCGAATTGAACTATGAATAGGAAGAGTATGTATGGACATTCGACAACAGGGATTAGATACATGCTTGGTTGTTTAAATTGTTCTTCTATGCTTAATGGGTTCCTAATGCTTAATTTTAGGTTAGACAACAAATGATCAAATTAGGGAATTAGGAACACAAGGTTATGACCACAGACCATGGCTTAATCATACTTTAGCTAGAATCAATCCATTAATCTAAATTGAACTTGGGAACTTATCTACTTGAGTTAGTTATTTTCTTTCTTCCTTGTTTTATTTATTTCCTTTCTTTTTCATTTCTGTTTTGTGTAGGGAAAATGAATTGGATCATTCAATCACCAATCCTCGTGGGATCGACCTCGCACTTACATATGCTATACTACCAAACGGCTCGTGCACTTGCGAGTATCACAAGTTGAGGATGCAACTGAATCCATTTTGGTGCAGCTGTATCTACACAACAATATCCTCACACCACAAGGTTCAGGCGTCCCCGAAGCTAGTGGGGCATTGTCATAAATGACAAAACTATTTCAATGGCAAATGGGGGGTACTCTGGTGGGTTTGAAAACCATATTCTGAAACTTATCATAAACTTTCCCTTATTCCACAAATCCATTTTCCAAAAATTAGTTCTCAACTACATTTAAATAATCCTATATAACTCAGTCATATACTTTAATAATCATAATAATATTAACAAATAATGTAAAATATTAACCCTTTAGTGATCCCATAACCTTATTAACCC
Source organism: Prunus avium (assembly GCF_965620075.1). Classification (NCBI taxonomy): domain Eukaryota; kingdom Viridiplantae; phylum Streptophyta; class Magnoliopsida; order Rosales; family Rosaceae; genus Prunus; species Prunus avium. The sequence goes on along the minus strand of NC_142288.1, from coordinate 12,802,791 downwards.
AATTTAAATCAATTTTTAATCAAAACTCACTTATGCAAGAAATTCCATATTAAAAGAGTGATGTACACTTAAAAATAAACGTCCACTCATTCCCTAATAAATATAGCTGAGACCCACGGCTCACCTTCACAACCCACCAATCAAGTATTCCATGCTCATCTATTCCATAACTTCAATTGTCAAAATAATATCCCAGAATTCCATAAGATACTATAAAGCAATCTCATAATTCCAACATAATCAAAATAACTCAAATAACAGTCAAGACATGTTTATGAGGTTGTTCTAGTACTTCGCGAAGAGTGTAACTACCTCAGAAGACTCACGGTCAACTGAGGGGTCAAACTGCCCAAACTTGGTCAACCGGGCCCGCAGGACCCAGGACCTCCGATTTCTGATCTGTGAGTTCCTACGAGTTCAATAAGGTTTACTATACATGGCCTTCAAGTTTGGTTCGAAACCAACGGTCAGATCGCTTGCAATCGCACGATCGGACAGTTATCATTTAATGCATACTTTAAGTCATTGAATTGGAGCATCCAGGACTCCGATTCACAATCCGCGAATTCCTACACGATCCTAGAGATGTCTAGATCAACATATATGAAAATAGAGTTGATCCAACGGTCCGAACGTATCGAACCCGGATAATGCCCAATATGCTACTTCTGATCGACAGTCAAACAATAACCAAATTCAAATCCGAGCATACTGTCGTGCTCGGGAAGATATGGGGATCATTTTAGGACTCAAAGCGCGTGGGTGCCCAAAACAATTCTGGCAATCGGAAAATCTCCAAACCGCCCGTCAAAACCTATACCTACATGATCAGAACAATGAGTAGAGCAACTTTTGTTCTTAGACCAATGCCAAAAAGTGACCGGAACTTGTCGGAAACACAAGCCGAAACTGGCAGAAACTTTAAGCAACAATGTGAGTTTCAAAACGCAAAAATTGATCCTAATCAACCCAACCATCATCTAGAACACATTGAGAGGATGAAAAAGCATACCTAGATCGACAAATTTGGTACTCGGAATTGCCGGAACAAACGCCGGAAAGTTTTAACAAAAACTTGCCTGTTTTGGGCTTTTTCCTGCGACTGGGGTGGCTGTTAGTGACGGAGGAGGGGTGCGGTGGGAAGAGGGCATTAGGCCAGTTCGTTTGGGACCGGTCCCGTCTTCAACGGTGGCTAGAGCAAGCAACTGCCGGCCAAAATGTGGCCGGTTGGAGGCATTCATCGCGAGGAGAGAGAGGTATCGGGAGGGAGAGAGAGAGAGAGAGAGAGAGAGAGAGGAAATTCTGATTTTTAAAAACCCTTTTTGAAAAAAATTTACGGTTATGCCACTGGGCTTCCGCAAATCATAACTTCTTCGTTAAAACTTCAATTTGAGCCCACTACGTGTGTATGGACTTATCTCGACGCGATTTACATCATGGTGCCATTCATTTCCCCAAATTCTTTCCCGAACAAAAAGTCAACTTTAAAATCATTAAAATATTATCGGGGTAAAATTGTCTTTTACTTGAATATTCTCATAATTAAATATTAATTTAGGATCAGGTTATTACGGTTCTCTTAGATTGCACAATTGGACTAAATTGCCCCTCTACGTGAGGGTGAGGTGCACATGTTCAAAAAGTAATGAAAATTAGAGAGATTTGATTGAAATGGACGAGTGTCCTTGAATTGCTCGAAATTGTAAAACATGGACAAAATTGATCAAATTGAAACAATAGGGACCAAAGTGATAAAAGTGACAAACTACAAGGATCAATCAAACTTGTCTGGAAGTTAACTTTGTAAATCTCTCATTGAATCCTAGATTACTTAATCGAATTTTGACTTATCATCCTATTGTTTGAGACCAATTTTGAAGAACCTATCTACAAAAAGGTCATTATCCACCTTGAACCCGTTCTTTTCTCTATATGAATTTCGAACCAATGTCAAGACGTTTCAATACTTTTTGGTTGAATGAGTAACCACCTTAAGAGAGGGAATATTGAGTTAGTTAACAATATGCATAAGCATAAACACACAAAAGCGTATATACACATTTTCAATCCATTCCAAACTGCAACAACATATAAAGCTCGTAACGAATTTCGTACAAGAAATTATAAGAGCAGAAAACCACAAAACCGAAAGATCGAGTTTTCATTTTCATAAAGAATCCTTTTAAATTTAATAGCTGGTTAAGAACCAATCTTTATTCCTCATCTTGTGGGTCCTTATAATGTGTTTAGAATAATGTCATTTAGAAGTCTAACTTTACTGGGGTAATATCTTATTTTTGCATGTAGATTTATTTGAGGAGGTGGAAGGATTTGGTTTGGGGTTTTGGACGGAGGACCATTTGAGGTAAGAACCTCTTCTTCTCATTACACTCAGTTCCATTTAAGGTGTGGATTATACTTTGGATTTTATGATTTATGTTTTCTAATGGGTTTTGTGCTATGCATGATATTAGTCTTTACATTGGTTCTTCGGAACTGTTTTCCTTTTTCATTTGTGGTAATTGATTATTTGATTTCTGTTATTATCACAAAGGTATGCTTAGACAGTCAATAAAAATGAATTCAAATTTTATTTTGTTCAAATACCATTCTCGAACATTCTTAAATATTGATGATCAATAATCATTTTTCTTTGTAGATCCAAACTCTTTGTAATGGCTTATTTAGATTTCAGCTTTGGTCTCCATATATATAATTTTTTATTTTTGTTGACCAATACATTTCCTTATTTTGCTTCTTTTGTAAAGGAAGATGATTGATGAGTTTGAGAAGGTCAAGCAACAATTGGCAGTGTTTGGGAATTCCACGATGAAATCGTGCCTCAGGTAGAGTAAATAGATAACCGGAATATGATTGGACAAGTGTTAGTATGAAAATTGTATTGTCATTTCCTAGACTCTAGCATAAGTTGAAAATTAGTGTGTGAAGAATTGTTACTGGACGTTTTGGCACAACTCATTCAACCGCATACTTCTGAGGCATGACTTGACCATATGAGAAACTTGACAACAGGTAAATCATGACATAATCATGCATTCATTATAGAATTCCTAGTTGGAATTATTTTCACTCAAGTATTTTTATGTTAATCCTATTTTTAATATGATTAGATTTTATCTCTTGATATTATTTCCTACTTGATTGATCTAATTCATTTGTTTTAATAGATATTGTTTTTCTATTAAAGATTACTTGGTTGGCGTCGTTTCTAAGAATCCATTTTGAATCAAAACTAATAGTCATAATTGAATAACATATGTGGTCCTGCTTTGACGTCTTTACTGAGAGATTATATTGGATCAAGTTTTGGAGTCATAGTTGAATAGGTTTGCTGTGAGTTCATATTGCATCAGGTTTTGTAGTGTGGTAGTTGAATAAGGTTGAAAGTCTTTGTTGAATAGGATTGGTGGTCACATAGGTTTCTCTTGAGTGAGAGAACCTGTTTTGAATAAAACCAAGGTGTCCTCTTTTCAAAGAGGGGCTTTCAACGTATCAAATTTTTGAACATATTGAATCTGTTTTGTGAAAGCTGCTGTGCTTATTTTCTTAGATAAGTCATCAAGTGTTCCTTGTTTACTTGGTGATTTATCAAATCTGTTCTTCATTCATATTGCATTCATATGCATGTCGGTGACTCATATGGTTGAGGGCACCAAGACTGTTGTGGCGTTTATCCTCCGGCAAGCTTGAAGCAATCGTGACCAATATTGCATTCAACAGAAGGAGTGTCGAAGATCATCCCATAACAGAAGTTGAGTTACGAAGAAGTCGGTAAACATTATCTAGAATGTGTCTAGGATAAGTGTGTGAGTACTTCTTGTAATTATCGTTCTATAGTGGATTTGTGTTGGACTGAGGAGTTCTGTGGATTTTCCCCAGAAGTGGGGTTTTACCACGTAAAATAATTCTCTGCGTGTTCTTTTATTTTATGCCCAGCACGTTTCAGGATTGATAAGCCATATCAATCCTGCTACCGAAGTTTAATTTTTGTTTGTTGATTGTAATATTAAATTGGCCTATTCACCCCCCTCTAGGCATCTTTAGTCATCCTACAGGTATTTTCAACAAGGATTTCAATCCCAAATCTAACTAATAAAATCTTGCAGCAGAAGTAAATTAACACAAGGATTTACAAGAATCTATCCAATACTTTTGTCTTGCCTTACTCAGTCCTTGCTTGAACTCTCTCGAATCAATGATCCTCACGAACAAGCATGCCCGCACATAGCTTCAATTGCACACAACTTCCAATATGGAATATGAAATATGAAGATGCAAACTAGAATTAAAAAGCTTCACAAAGTTGCTTTATCATTCTGATTTTTCATGAACTCATCTTTGCTTCTCTCAATATAAATCTCTCAAATCAGTTTTTGTAGAAGTAAGTAACAAAGGTCTTCAAGCTTTGTTTTATATCAAGAGAAATCACGTTCCCAAAAAGAGTAGGAGAAAGTAGAATTGGTTTTACCGTGAAAAAGAGGAAAACAATTTTTGTAATTGATTTCATTATGAATTTCATTCCTAATAAAACTAAATCACAAAATTATACTTTTCCTAATATGATATGCAAATGCAAATTACCTTGTAGACATAGTCAACCCTTGATCTGCTCAATCTGGATAAGTCTTGTGGCCCAAGTTAATTTGCCTAAAAACTAGGCCTAAATCTACACAACAAGGACACAATTACAAGTCTAGGAAATTAAGCCAATTCCTAAGTAAAATCACATTTACACACGATATTATATCACAGTCCCTATCCCACAGATGTTAAAGATCATGACTACAAAACTTGGAGATACAAAAGGCATAGTATACAGGCATTTTTTTGGGTCAAAATAGTATACAGGCTTGGTCTCCAATCTTAGAGTGGAGAAATAATGATTGCAGAACTTGGGTTTACCAAGGACAAGATATATGGAGCTTGGCCTCCAGTCTTTCAGTGCAGTGTTCTTCACTCGTTTATGTCTACTATTTTTGGATATGTTATGTGTACTTGAATGACTAGTATGCTCGTGTACTTTTGAATGGGAGAAAATTTTATTCGTGTCATTTTCTATTGATCTATTTACCTAAATTTAATGTTTTTCTAAATTAAAATATGTTAATGAACAAAAGGTTAATATTATCACACACAAAAATGTAAATATAATAATTAAAAACACTTAAAATAAACATTTTAGCGACCAAGTAAGTAAGCTTTAGCGACCAAATGCGGTAGTCACTAGAACCTATTAGGGATGAACCAATCTATTTGGTCGCCCAATCCTTCTCAGTTCACGGCAAATTTTGGTATTTTCACAGGGACCCTTCTTTATAGGCGGCCAACTGATTACTGTTAGGCGACGAAATAAATTGATCGCGTAAAGGTTTTGGGGATGAAAATTTGTTTTCGTCGCCTGATACTTTCAACCAAGAGCCTTAGGCCACCAACCTAGCGACAAATTATTTCGTCGCTAAAGTGTTTTGGCGTCAAAATTTAACCTTTTAGCGACCAAAGATCGTGGTCGCCAAAAGGGTTTTTTCTTGTAGTGGTATTATGAGTGAAATAATGTTAACAAGTCAAGTCAAACCAATATTTATTGTCTTAAGGGGAAGGTTCGTATCATATAACTCGTTAATATATATATATAATTAGATATTGTAGGGGACTTTTTCTTCTGGTAGCATCAAGTGGGCTGGGCTGCTGCAAGGAGCAATCTGATGCAAGTGTTCCCTTGTGTCTGAGTTCGAAGATTAAGCCCCAAGAACGTCTCGAAAGGGTAGTGAAGCCTTAGGAAACTCCTTGGTTACCTTCACCAATGAAAATAGCAACAAATCACAGATAGATCTTCTAGCTTGGCATGAGAGACTTATGGCATGGAAGCAAAATTATCATGGGTTTAACACTTAAGGAGAGAGAGTTGTGGGTTCCTATGAGAGACAGAGGTTCTAATGGAAGGAGAAAGGGGTTCCAAGGAGGTCTGATGGAGAGGGAGAAGGATGGTGAAGAATTATGGGTGAACTTAGCAGTTTCCGGCAGCTTGACAGTGACTCTGTCAAAGCTGCAGCAATCTGCCATAACAGGGGAGATAAGGGAAATTGACAAGCAAAGCACGAAAATTACTGAGTTTGCAGGTGAGAGAGGTAGCTTGCTCTCTGAAGGGTGTGTTGTCTTTGTGTTGGGTAGAAGGGGTCCTATTTATAGCTGCTGGGAATGGTTCTTCTCCAAGAAACCCTAATGGTTTCTTTCCAATCTAGCCAAGCTTTCATATTCCTTTCTTCTCCTCCATCTTGACTTACCTTATGGTGGCAAAAATTAGCTCTGCCCAATCCCACAAAATCAGAGATTTTTGGGAGCTCAATGCTTCTTCCCGCGGCTTCTTCATAGAGGAACTTCTATTTTCACCCATCTTCTTTCTCTTCTTTCTTCCTCTTCCCATGGCCAAATCTGATGAAGGAAAGAAAATGGGTGTGCTTGCTGGTTCAAGGGATGGCACCCTTCCCTGCGTGCCAACACCCCTTGGTCTCTTGAATGCTTTCACTTGGAACTTGTTCCTTAGCATCCCAGCAGCCCCTCACATGTGGATTCCCCAAGCTCCTTCGTGATTTTATCTTCCAGCTGAGTGCCAAGGCTTGTGCTGCTTTTTATTCTAATTACATTAGTTTTTTAAGACAACCACATGATCTATCCAATGGATGAGATAACCTTATCAATTGTTGGGCTTTTGGGTTGGCTTATTCTAATTGGAGCAATGGGCTATTTTGGTTGGGCTACTCTAGTTGAAGCAATAGTCTATTTTCTCTCTTGTGCTTACCCATGTTTAGGCCTAAAAAATGGGCTTGAGTCTCGGGGCCCCCAAGCGACCCGAGACTTCCATTTCTCGACCCATCGATGGGCCCCATGACAACTTGTTACCATCAATACCACAACCCACTCAAGCAAGCCCCGGGCATTCGAGTGGCTTGGGCCCACTTAGGCTTGTAGCGTGGTTGGGTGTGTAATAATGATTTCTTGCTTGGCATGGCATGTCGCTTGGCATGGCATATCGCTTGGCATGCTTTTAATAATTATGCTTGATGGGATAATTAGCATGGATTTGCAGAGCTAATGCACTTTATAATCTTAATCTTGATTCCTAGCATGACGGATTATTTATTTGGCATGGCACGTGGAGTGTGACTCGTGCATGGCGGACTTTTGTGTGTTCCAAGTCGGGTTTTTCCTCAATAAAGTGTTATACTGGGCTGAGAATTTATTTGGGCCCAACTGTGGATTTTTTGGGCCTCAACAGATATAAACACAAAAGGTCTAGCGTTCATTAGGAGAAATCCATGGGTTTGTTAACATCAATTTGGACCCATTTTTTGTTTATATATTAAAAAAAAAATATTAATGTTGAGTTGGATAGTTTGACTTTTCTCAATATCCATTTATCCGAATAATATCCCTTGTTCATTTGATCGTACCAAAATTTTTTATTTCAAATAACTTTGCCCATTTTTTCGTGAATTAATGACATATAACATGCATCATTTATCTCACAATTATTAATTTGTTTCCCATTTTGAAGTTTTTTACTTATCATTTATCTCACAAACCTAAATCATTTGTTTTCGATTTTGAAATTTTTTCGGGACAATTTTTGAATTATTTCCACTGACTAATCGAAAATGCCCTCATTGTGGTCAAACCGGGCATTCTAAGAATCACTGTTATGAAATTATTGGATATCGTGAATGGTGGGACAAGACTCGTGATCCTAGGTACAACAAACCTCGTGCATGTGTTGCTGAAACGAATGATGATTTTAAACATGTAGTTGAACAAGCGTCTACTTTGGTCACTGCTATAGGTAACAATGGTAAGATTTTAAAGGTTTCTGCATCTGTTCCAAATAATACATGGATAATTGATTCTAGCGCTACAAAGCATATGACTTTTGATTCTAGACAACTGCAAACCTTAAAGTCATCCCCACAACCCACGGTATCTACTGCCGATGGTAATGTCGCCCCTGTTATTGGGGAAGGCATCATATCCCATATGAAACCTCGTCGGCAACAATTGTAGGTTAATTGTAATGTTATTTTTTTCAATTAATTATAAATAATATTAGTATTGTTTAAATTATAAGGATATTTAGTAGTCTATCTTTCTTTTTTTTCTTTTTTTGAGCTTTTAGCCTTTAAAAATTGCACCTCCATTGAAAAATTCTTGGGTCCGCTAGTGCCTCTCCCCAACTTGATCCGCCATAAAACTCATGCGTACGACTCCCAAATAAGATTGCTCTTCGTTATAATAAGATTGAATTGATAAGAGTTATTGGGTGTGGCAAAACGTTGCATTGCATAGGATAGGAGGAAGACAGAGAGAGAAGAAAAAGGTTATTTGTTTGGGCACAAAAACAAAAGGAAGGGAGCCACGAAAGGCGCCGGTCATAAGGGGCTTTGTCTTGGAGCCTCTTGATCTCTCTCCTCTCAGGGAAAGATCGTTGCCTTTAGGGTTCCTTTGGAGCACATTGGCTTTGTTTTTGGTGCATGTTGGGTACTGTTACAAGTGGATGCTTCCATTCCATTTGGTCCCCATTTTGCTTTTTGAACCCCGCGCCTTGCCCTTGTCTTTGCCTTTCGACCTCTAACAATAATCACATTCTATTCACACCAAACAAGAATAAAGCCTGGAAAAAAGTGCAAAAATCCAATGGCTCCTTCCTTCCCACCACTACCTCTTTGTTATTATTTTCTTAGCTATGTGGACTTGGGAAGCATAGAATATTGGACTGTGGCACACACAACACAACTTCCTTGTTTTGGTGCGCTTTGTTGGGATGGAATACAATATTATATATATATATATATAGTTAAATGTACCCTTTCCCAGTGGAGTTTGTTTCTTTAAATATTGCTTTCCTTTGTGCTCTTAGCTTGAGTGAGGAAATTAGGTGACTGTTGGGTTTTTAATGTTTAGAGCGAGGGGTATTTTTTTATGCTTCTGCATAATTTTTCGTAAAATCTAACTTTCGTTTTCATATGTATGAGAGCCTTAATATTTGATTGTCTGCATGCAATTTAGTTAGACTTTATCAAAACACTGAAATTTACCACCAAATCACGCTTGCAATTTATTAATTATATTTTACTAATTTCAATTTACATTGGCAAGTTCATCACATAACGGTAGAAGAAATTTGAAACAGAGTGCTTGAAAGAACAAAAAAAAAAAAAAAAAACAAAGAGAATGGCCAATGAACTAAACCGGTTACTAGATCTTCAATCGTGTCTACTACACTTTACAATACACAAAATAATGGCACAATTGATTCACATAATACAATTAGAAACTACTTATATAACTTAGATTACACGACTGTAAAACATAACCCAATCAGTAGAAACTCCAAAACTCTCAAGCAGCAAGAACAAAATTTGAGCATGGAGGACAAAATACCACAATCATCGGTTAATATGTAGCAAAATATAGACAATAGTTCTTATGACATAGATCACCATGCATGATCCAGCAGCCTACACAGCTCAAAAGAACCTTTCCCAGTTCAACCATCTTCAATACTTGCATTTTTTATGCTTTGCGTCTGCAGTTTCCTTTGACCTGGAAATCAAAAAATATAGAACCAGTCATCTCAACAGATATTCTCAAGTGCACAAGAATAGACACAAATTAATAGTACTTATTAAAACAATGTTCAAGCTGATAGTATTCCAACAGTGAATAAACTAATTACATCCTAATATCTGTAGAAAAACACTTTTTTCCTGACCTTCTCAACTAGCAGCTTACATTCCATTCAAATTCCATTGAAAACATTCATTTCTTACATTTGTGAAAACGTGTCAGTAACAGCACTCCAGGAGAATCCACTGACACAAGTTAAACTTCAGCCTGTGTTTTAAGATATTTGCTATTGTGCAACTGATTTCAGTCTACATTTTGCAAGCAGTACAATACAATACACACGCACGGAAAACTTTGATTTTCTACTCACCAGGTAAACCAGGAGGAACCCTTTTAAACTGATATTCAAATCTCAACAAAGTACTTTTTTTTTTAATAAGGGGCTGTTGGATTTCTACTTTACTGAGAATAAATTTCTTTGTTCATCAATGAGTGTCTATGTTTGTGTCTATGAGTGTGCTTGCATGTGTGCATTTAACGCTCATCGATGAGTAGGAATATGTGTGCATGTTTGTATGTAGTTAAATCAAGAAACAAAATCATTTGCTCAAAATGGTTGATCAGAAGATCAACAAACAAAACTGTATTTGTCAAAATGTTAAATCTTATATGCATAATGGAAGTATGATTAGTAACTTTATTAATCTGGATATTAGCAAAGTAAGAAAAGAAAAATAGAAAAAAATAATAATAAAGAAAGGCTAGTCTTGTCAGGTTTTGCCAGACTGAGACACCAGCACACCTCCGACCTTTGAGTACAGGCTTACTAGCATTCTTATCCAAAGGCATCACATATGTATAGTGTACTAATCGACTAACCTTGCATTCTGATCTGAAGACATCAAATTGTTAACAGCATGAACAATCATTTTCTTGACCTGTTTCAAGAGGAGGAGAAGAATTAGTCTTTTGTAATTTGTCTCGCATAATATAATTCTTGTGTGCATATCATAATAGCCTATATCTGTACCATCCAGGACTGAAATGATCGCCTAATTAGGTCTCTAGATAATACTCAAAGCAGAACACATCAGTATGCGTGTGTGTGTGTGTGTGTGTCTCTGTCTGTCTGTCTGTCTGTCTGTCTGTCTGTGTATGACAAAAATATATAATGAAAAAGAAGCTCATTTTAGGCATAAGTTCGAACAATCACACTAACCCACCAAATCAAGAAAAAACCCAAGCAACTCACGACATTAGAATAAGCGATATGTCAGTTGGTCTGGTTACCCATCTAATGTATTTAACATTTATCAGAACATGCTGATATAACAACATTGACATCCTATTTTAAAAATAAAGAAATCTACATACCTCCAACTTGTCCTCTTTAGCCCTATGATTTTGTGGAAGTTTTCGGAACTCTTCTGTCAAGCGGAAGCACTCGCTGACATTTTCAGGTGAAACGAAGTCCATCGCAACTTTGATGCATGACTGAAAATAAATAAATAAATAAATACATTGGACTCTGGAAACCAAAACAAACGAATTTCATATTTCACAAACAGAGCAAGAAAAGTTTTACATTGAAGAATAAATAAAAATATCCTTTCAGAATGCATGTTCAGTAAAAGATTAATAAGAGTTAAGATAGAAAGCCTATGAAAAAAGATTAGGACATAACAAATTTCAACAGATATGCGGTCTCTCTTTTTCCCCAATTATACATGGAAAAATAAGTTATCACACTTGAAATTGCTAACAAAATCAATTCCAGGAAGGGATCTCTAAATAATTCATCAAAAAAGGCCATGTATTGTATTGTAACTATACATTGATGCTTTGACTTTACAGGAAAATTATTCTATAAAAGAATGCAATTAATAGAAGGCAAAGTTAAGACAGACAAATTTCTGACACTAAATACATGCAGATCTGGTCTGATATAAACTTTTAAAAAAACAAAACAAAACAAAAAGGTAGAGCATCAAGTACATGCAAAAGTAAACCTGAATATCATTTAACAAGTTACCTTCAAGTTTCTTACTTGATGCGGACAACCCGCAGGAATAAAGACAGCATCCCCAAGTTTTTGGACAAACGTCCATGGTTCAATTCCTATTAGAACGCACAAAAGCATAAGATATATAATTTGAATCCAATTACTCATAAGTATTTAATGAACTAACCATATTCTTCCTTGAGCTTCTTTTTATGCTCGAGATTCAGATAAAAGGTCTGATCATGTATGGGATGAATAACCTACACCATCAAAAAGACCACAGTATATGATGAAAAACTAGATAAAAACAATATATATATATATATATATATATATAAATACGTCAATAACTTTCCTATCTGAAACACTAAATCAGATGGGCTACAATTTTGAAAGTGGAAGCAAGATTTCATGCACTACCAAATTGCAGGGCATCTTTTACTGAATCCCACTAAATAGCCTCATCAAATTTGGTGAGTCAGCCAATTAACCTTATTTTTTCATAAGAAACTTTCATTGAAAGAAAATAATAGTATACAAGTCAGGGGACAAAATATAATGACCATAAGCAGAAACTTTCATAAAGATAAATTGGCTGGAGGTGCACTGAAAGATCCAAAAGCCAATTTATAATGACCGTAAAAGAAGGGAAACAATCAATAGAAAGCAAAAAATTCCATTTACAGATAAATGACCTATTATTGAGGCCATACAAACCCGAATAAGGAAACCCTAAAACAGACCTCATATGGAAGTCTGAAATACCTAAGTAAAGTTAATCAAATTATATTGAAAACTCTAAGCCACACCAAGATGTCGTGGCACACAAATGTGTAAGTGCACATCATGAAATCCATCAATGACTTGAGTTTATATTCAGTCATATATCAAATTATTCATAGATTTCTGCAGTAATCCAACTCAAATAAATTTTGCCTAAATCAATACATACTAAGCACAAAAAGAAAAATAACTCACTTCTTTGAGCACCAACCAATGTCACTTTAGAATTGTTTATGTAATAGGCCTAAACCATTACTATTGCAGCATTATCTTCAAGAGATAAAAATTATCTAGCTTTAGAATTGTTACTAAGCAATTTACCTGCTGCAATGGACAACAGTGTATGTGCCTGAATTCCTTAGAGTGCTTCCTGAGGTATTCTTCCAGCTTAGGAACATCCTGCCTCCGGAAAATGTCCCACAAAGCACCACCTTCTGCTTCATTTGACCCTTCCAACTTATTCCCAGTATTTATTGAATGCTCACTATTTTCACCACTTTCATCATGATCTAATTTTTCCTCTACGCTCTTTTCAGACTTGGATCCCTTTGAAAAGTTTCCATCATGCCCAACATTTGATTTATCCAACTCTTGAAACGATGTATCACTTTTTTTATTACCAACTTCAAGACAAAATTCTTTATCATTTGCATCCCTGGAACACGATCCACTGCCAGGATTATCACTATCCATAAAGTCATCCCGAGTCTGACAATCTCCAAAAAATTCTCTTTGGTCTTGCTCCATATGCTTTTTCTTCAACTTTTCTATAGTAGCAAGTTGCTCAGGAGTAAGGGTCACTTCAGTAGTATGTGTCAAAACATTGACCTGAAACAAATTAGTCAGGACAAAAATATGCTGAAAGTTATAATATGAAAAGGAGGGGGGGTGGTAAAGACATGAAGTATAAATGAAACAAATTCAAATGATTCTCCTCTGTCACCTACTTGCATCAATTATGCAGTAATTCTAAACCAAAAGGACAAACATATGAGTACGACATATCAAACACATTCTGCACTCGTCACAGTGACATTTAAGGATACAGTCACACATATGAAATTTGCAACTAACTATTTTAAATTTTCTGATATGTCTCGGCAGTATATAATTTTTGTTTGAATCAAAAGAATGACCGAGCATTGACTTTATTTACAATATATATTGAGGTGAAGACTCCAACCAGAAAGTTCAGATGGGCAGTAATTAGCACAACCACTACCAGCATGCACAAGATAAATTCATCTGGTTATTGCTTATTACATGCATCTCACATCCTAAATGACCACTACATTCTGAAAGAAACCACATGCAGCCCTAGAAACACAAAACCCAACCCCCCCAACCCCCAAAAAAAAAAAAATATATATAAAAATATAACAAGAGAAAAAGAAAGATTACCGCATCAGACATATCACAGTGAAGCTTGGTTACAGAATCTCCACGCCCAAGCTCCTGGGCAAAACCATAGGCAATATATGTCTTGGGGCCCATGTCTGGCTTTACATAATACTCACACTTCTTAGGCAATTTGGTATAGAGGTTCAGACAACCACTGCGAGGATCGGTATATTCCTTGAATGGCAAACAACAAATAAACTCAGCACCATGACGAGGAAGGCGCTCCTCAAATAAATTAGACGGCGGCCAATCTTTAAGTTTCAGAATCTGAGGCCAATTTTTCCAATCAAACCGGCCCTTCGAATATCCAGTAAAAAATTGGTGTATATTGATATCCGCCTACATTTCATCACAAGTTAATATAACTTATCAAAATCAAACCATCAATAAACATAGAACAGTTCAAGTTTTAAAGAGAGTGATAACTATAGCGGGAGGACAAAAGTGGAAAGAAATTACGAACAATGCCCCTAAACAATCCATCAAGAAGTAAAAACTTCTGACAAATTAAAATGATGTTAGATTATCATAAGAGACTAACAAGCACATAAAAATGATAAATAAACACAATACAGAATGTGCTAATCAGATTATCAAATATCTTAAAACGACTGGATTGAGATGATGAAAAAACCAGTGGTAATGACCACCCCCCTTAACATCAATCTAAAGGGAGGTTTGTGATTCTGACAACATGAAGAAACAAGGTTTTTGCATTTGCAAAATCCCTCGTATAAACATGCAATAGAAAAAGAAAATCCACTCAACTCCTTTGTTTGACCACACTTACAAACTCGTTACATTAAGTGGTTTCCCATTCGAGCTCAACTTTCCAAGATGGTGATTAGTTCAGTTGAATCACTTCATGTAAAAAGAAAAGCCCATTTGACAATATTCAAAACCTGATTAGGAAGATCTGAATGGCAATTCTGCTCTAGAATTATTATTAAAGAAACAAATCTAGATCCCTGCCTAATATTTAGTTGGTTAGCATTCCAAATCAACAAAAAGAAATTTATTGCTTATTTATACGTGAATGTTTTTGGGTACATAATTATATACATGATTTGTTTCACATTAAACACATATCATTTAATTCATATGAGCTGAGACTGAGACAAGTTGAAAACCTTCCATGTAGTTACCCTGAACAAATTTTCTGCAACCATGTTAAGACTGGTGTTCATAATTTTTAAACTATCTGAATAGATTCTTTTTTCTCGTCCAACATATATACTCAACAAAGAATACTTAAAACACATGAGCCATAGGAAAATAAACAATTTATGATTTAGACCAGTGACCATAAAGGTGTTTGTGCTTATTCAGACTGCACAAGGCAGTATTAACAAACCCCCCTATAAAATTTCTACCATCAAAATATCCACCTAAATTGATGAAAAAACCTGTACAGAATACAGATATTTCTCAAATATTATCACACTATAACTTTAAAAAGTTAACATATTTAAAACATCATTACAGCCAGCAGTGAGCAATTAGAAATATAATTATAAATAGTAGTAAGCAATTCAAAACCAGAGAATAACTGACCTCACACCAATCCAAGCAGTCAATGGTCTTCACATCCAAATGTCTACCGTGCTTAATATGTTTCATCTGACGACAAGCACGCCACATGACCAATGGTTCCCAGCTTAAACCGTTTGTAGTTTCAAGCACATTACTCACAATTACGGGCTCACCCCTGAACCAATGCAACTGAAAATGCTTAAAATCATCACGTTGGATATCTCCAGCCCTTGGACAGTACAAATAGTTATCATCAGAAGCAACTCTAGAAGCTGCTTTCCTTGATTTAGTGCTGCTTGAGCCAACATCATCCACAGAGTTGAGACATGAACACCTTTCTGTCAAAGTTTCACTTAAACGCATAAGATTGTAAGCTTCGTCTATTTCTTCTGCTTTCTTTACCAACTCCCTGATGTGATTTTCGGGAAACATGCATCTCAATTCTAAAATACCATCACCACAACCATTCATGTCCTTTGGGGGGCAAGGAATATTTCCATCTTCGTTTGGTTTCCACTCAAATGTTGACCTTCCAGAACACTTGGGGCTAGTTTCTGGAGGCAGTTCCACCTTTTCCTTTCCACCATGCAAATAGTGTAGGCCCCGACTGACATATTCCATAATCACTTCGTCCCCACCTCCCTGCAAGTGTCCATCTCGGATCTCCCGACAACAGTTGAGGCAAAGGTCATATGAACAACTAGGACAGGTTCTGTGAAGATCAAAAATTGAAGTTTTGCAGTTGTTGCTGACAAAGAAATAAACAAAATTAATATCAAATGATTAATCAGACTGCAGAATAAATGTAATATAGAATATATTCCAGGTAATGGCTCTACCAATACACACGCTCATTAGCTTTTACATCTGACTTTTTTGTCTTTAGCTCCAAAAGAGTTAAACCTGTCCCAAAGAATGTCCAAAATGAAAATTAAAAACAGGTAAAAGCACATTAATATTTTGTGTTGTAGGACTCAGATGGCGGTGGTCACATCTTTCATGAACTAAGATAATTTTGCATGTTTTCTCTTCTAATCTCACATATCAATAGAAACAAACCCCAACAAAGAACCAGCAATAACACCCACTAGCTCAATACTCAATTACACAAATGATTGTAAACCATTGAAAAGCAAAGAGTATAGCTATAAGCCTCTGTGTGTGTGTGTGGCAGCGTCATTTGCAGAATGCTTCTCTTCACTCAGTAAAAAAACAATTTTTGTAATCATGTGAATTCATCTTCTAATCAGCACCCCCTTCTCTCCCCCACAATATATATATACACACACATGTAGCCACCTGAACACAAACCTACAACCATGCCCTTTTAATTATTAGACTAATTATTCCTTGCCTCAGAATCGAAACACAAGGTGGTGAGAAACAAGAGTTAATCCTCTAATGAGTTCCAACACCTGTGTGAAAGAGACAGAAAGAATGTACCTTGTCTCCTAGCCTCCATCTCCATCTCAATAACTTGCTCATCATTAATTCTTTTCAAGAATGGAAGCAATGTATGAATCAAATATTTAGAGTGCTCAACTTTTTCACCCTCCTCAATTTTAAAATCCAGGGTCAAATTCTGCAATAAAACCAATAAATCTAATCAAACTTTACTGACATATAACTCAGGAGATTTGCACACAAAGAGAGAAACTGACCTTCACAGGTACATCTATGCGCAAGCATGCTTTGCAATTGCAATTTCCACGGCATACTGGACAAGACTCAGCAATGGCATCCTCTGATGTCTGAGGATACCTAGACAGTACAAAACTTGACAATAAAAACTCACAAAAACTATGCAAAGATAGTTGGTGTGTCAAAATAATTGGAGATTTGCAACCAGACATACACAGAGACCTCTATTAAAGCCACATCCAATCTGAACAGACACCAGGTTTCATCCATTAAAATTTGATTCTAAGGCCTTTAACAAGTATGAGCATCTTACCAAGTAAAAGAACATGTTGCTTGATTTCAGGCTTAGTCAAATGCATATTATTCACAAAGAACCAGAGAGCAGAAACTATTAGTACTCAAGGTAAGCAAGTTATATAAGTTTTCACAACCTTGTTACTCAATTGCCATTCCTCAGTAGACTTAGACCCTACAATTTTTCAAGTATTTACTTCTAAGAAAGTGCAAAACTCACCCCATATTCCGTGTGAGTCAGGGCTCGTTTGGGAGTGCTTCTTTCCGAAGCACTTATGCTAATAGCGCTTATGCCAGTAGCACTTATGACATAAGCGCTTCTACAAAGAAGCAGTTTGTCGTTTGGATGTCACATTTAAAAGTGCTTTTACACTACATAAAAGCGTTTTTTATATTTTGTTGAGTGTTTGGCTAACACAGTAAAAGCGCTTTTAAAAGTACTTTAAAAAAAATTTAAAGAATCCCAAAATATTATAATAAACACAGAAAATAAAAATTCATAAGATCCCAAAATAAAAACATGACTTTAAAAAGTATGAAATTCCCAAAATAAATTCATAGAAAATCTAAAATAACAACACAATCTGTAGACATAAGTGAGACTCAAGAGGATATAAAAAAAAACCTAGAAAAAGTTTGAGGAAAGATGAGGTTTGCAGCAACAGCATGAAAGGAAATCCAAGTTCCAACAACCAAATTGTACCCTGCATACTTTGATGTGTAAAAGTTTAGTGGACATGTGGGCGTAATATATGAAATTAAAAAGGAATTGGCAAGAACCACCTCAAAATTTTGAATAACACTGTTGGGAAGCTCGTAAATAAGAACAATACAAGAAGAAAGGAAATGACTTTGCTTTGGTCATCATTAAGAGAAAAAGAGAGAGAAAAAGAAAGAAAGGGAGGGTATTTTGGCATTTAAAAAAATTAAATATGGGTATTTTTGGCATTTTAAAAGTTTCATTAAAGGGAGCCAAGTGCTTCCCTTGTTTTTGTCCTACAGCGCTTTTAAGAAGAAGCACCTCTCAAGTGCTTCTTCCAAAACCACTCCAAGTGCTTTTGGATCTCACCCAAAGCGCTTTTGCAATTTTTGCCAAACACCATTTTTAAAAGACAGAAGCGCTTTTGCCCATTTAGAAGCGCTTTTCGCTGCTTCAAAAGCACTCCCAAACGAGTGCTCAGTTGACTTCGATTACCACTAATATCATGCATAAAACCCAAGCACCAAAACTTTTTTTTTTTAAAAAGGAAAAAGGATAAGGCCCTATTCTGCAACTTTCATATGTAACTATCACCAATTTTTTAATAAAAAAATTCCATAATCCCCTTGTTCAAAATGAAATACAATATCTTATTTACTGGATTCTACTGAGGCAAACTCACTTCAAAGAAACCTGGCTAGTCCAACAAAACAAACTCAAACAATCCAGCATATTTTACCAGTTGGTAATCAGAAATAAATAAGAAAGATGAAGCAGATAAATGCATACCAGTTCTGTATGCAAGGAACGCAATATCGTTTTCTCTTACAACTTTTGCAGCGAACAACCCTGCCCTTGTCATTCCTCTGACATTGATGGCACATTAAGGATTGCTCCTCAACAAACTGTTAAAAACCAAAATCAGCAATTACATAAATCAACAATAGTGACAACAAAAGGCATAAACAGGGAGTAACAGGTTTCTTACTTTTTTAGAATGCTTATTTGTTGTTTGCTCTTCTTGCATTAGAGGAACTTTTACAGGCCTCAGCGAATAACCTGCCCACTTGCTTCTCAAACTTTCATCAGAGTTCCCCAAATCTCTGCTTCTCTTCCTTCCTCGGCTCTCCCTCTCAGACAAGGCAAACCCTTTACCTTCCCCTTCCTCTCCATTTTGTTTTTCCAAACTGTTCTCCTCCTTCCCCATTATGATTTCCACTTTATCAGCCTCCAAATCTTTCTTACTCTTCCTGCCACGCTTCTTCTTCTTCATAGTCTCAGCAACCCCTTTACCTTCCCCTTCCTCTCCATTTTGTTTTTCCAAACTATGCTCCTCCTTCCCCATTATGATTTCCACTTTATCAACCTCCAAATCTTTCTTACTCTTCCTCCCACGCTTCTTCTTCTTCATAGTCACAGCAACCCCTTTACCTTCCCCTTCCTCTCCATTTTGTTTTTCCAAACTATGTTCCTCCTTCCCCATTATGATTTCCAATTTATCAGCCTCCAAATCTTTCTTACTCTTCCTGCCACGCTTCTTCTTCTTCATAGTCTCAGCAACCCCTTTACC
This sequence comes from Prunus avium, assembly GCF_965620075.1. Taxonomy (NCBI): domain Eukaryota; kingdom Viridiplantae; phylum Streptophyta; class Magnoliopsida; order Rosales; family Rosaceae; genus Prunus; species Prunus avium. The sequence goes on along the minus strand of NC_142288.1, from coordinate 12,783,231 downwards.
TTCCCCTTCCTCTCCATTTTGTTTTTCCAAACTAAGCTCCTCCTTCCCCATTATGGTTTCCACTTTATCAGCCTCCAAATCTTTCTTACTCTTCCTGCCACGCTTCTTCTTCTTCATAGTCTCAGCAACCCCTTTTGACCCATCACTTTGATTCCCCAAAGTCTCCTCCTTTTCCAAGGTACCGTTTTCTGAGACACCATTCTCGTGAGTTTCCTGGACTTCTTGGTCTCTGTGGCTTTCTGGGTCTTCTTGCTTTGACCCGTTTCTGCCTCCGCCTCTGCCTCTGCCTCTGCCTCTTCCTCTTCCTCTTCCTCTCCTCGCCATCACAACCCAAATTTCAAAACTCGCTCAAACCTTTTCGTATTCTCTCCCGTCTGGACAAAAGAGTTATATGGGGCTGTCAGTGAGATTGTGTGCGTGCGTGGGGAACTCAAATTTATTGAGGAGAAAGAAAGTAAGATGATTTATAGGAAACTAAAGAGAAGATGGAAAGTACAGGAAACTATGGGGACTTGGCTGGATGGGTTAAATTAATTAATTTCGGAAAGTAAAAAAAACCTGTGGGCAAAAGCGGACTGCGGGGGAATTTTGAAAAAATGGCGCCACAACAAGTCTTCTTCAATTCAAGGGTAGTTTTCACTTGTGATTTGACTGCGGACCCTCTGGGAGGTAAATATTAATTTATATTTCGGATGATGAACAGAGAATACACCATTGGGAACATAACAAGAAGCCAAACCTCAACCTTTTCTTCTTGGATACGGTAATCTCACTGTCCTTTACACAGTCTTGCATACGTTAGAAAAGACAGGGGCTTTTTACTTTTGCTTGTGTCTTTTTTTTCTGTTCATTGATGAGAGGTTGTAGCTGTTGGGTTTGGGCCAGTCAAAATTTGGACAATGGGCTGATGAGGCTCTGATTATTTAAGAGAATTTCAGTGTTTTATTACCCAAAAAAGTGAAGGCCAGTGTTTTCTTATTTATTAAAGGAGAACCAAAACAAGTAAGAAATATGTTCATGGGTCAAAGCAAGAAGACCCAGAAAACTTAGTCAAGTTAGGTCAAAGGTCAACATAAAGAATATTCAAAATTAATGAGAGGCTCTCTCTCTCTCTCTCTCTCTCGACATAATTCTCAAAATTGTGATTCAGACTGGATTTATGCTCGGTAACTAGTTATTCTTACTATTTTCTGTTGCATTCAATTTCAAACTAATTCAATTCCTTATTTCTTTTGTATTAGATAAACATTAAAGTCGTTGCTCACTCAATGCATAGAAAGAAAAAAAAAATATGTAACCAATTAAGAGCCAGCTCCCCACTCGGAACATAATGGTTTGATTTTTAGGAGTCATGTTACTTAAGGCACAAGTTATCTATTTTTTTCAATCTATTCGGCTTTTTAGAGCAAGTCCACCCCAAAGGGCTAAGGCAAGGGCTAAGGCAAGGCAAGGGCTGCCACTATTCACGTGAATAGTGGCAGCCTTGCCTTTTTTGGTTCCACCCCAAAAGGCTAGGGCAAGGGCAAATACTATTCATTGTACTTTATTTCCTATTTTTTTATACTTTAAACCATTAATTTTGGTTGCCACGTGTCTTGTTTTTAATTAAACTTTGTTTTCATTTGCAAATATTTATAATAAATATTCATATTATTTAATGCTTTCTTTATTGAATAAAAGGGAAACAATACAACAATTCTCCATACATACGACAAATCTTTCAATCCAACCTAATTGTTTTGATAATTTAACCAATCCGTATTGCTAGGTCCGTCGTCGTGGAAAAGTTTTCTTCTCATCACATCCCTTCGTTTCATCTTCCAATAGGACTTTGTTTCAGGAGACATATGGGTGGTATCCATGGCCATGATTTTCATCTCTCTATCCTCCATGTCTTGTTCTTGTGCCTGCTGCCTTTCAATTGCAAATGCTTCAGCTCGTGCCTTGTCTGCTTCTTCTCTTTTCAAGTCTCTCTCAAGTCTCAGTGCACCATTTTTAGCAATTTGCTCCAAAAATTGTGCACATTCATTCTTCGAAGTGCTCCCTTTCTTCGCCTTTGCTGCTTTTCTCCCAATAGGTCTCGGCGCACGTGGGAGTGGTGAGTCTTGATCCATTGGGGAGTCCACTGGCGAATCGGTTGCCGGCGAATCGTGGAGCGGCGTCTCATTCAACACAACCGGCGGAGTAGTGCAAATTATTTTGAATCTCGAACAATTCTTCACAAGTTCCCAACATTGGTGATTTTGGAAACTTTTTTTGCCTTGCCCCGTGGCACCGAACCACATTTGTGCTTGTATGATCTATTAAAAAAAATGGAAATGTAACCAAAAAATGAGTAAGGGAGAAAATATAAATAATTTGGAAATGCAAGAAAAAATAATAATTATGCAACAAAATATAAATACATTAGAAATGCAAGAAATAAAATGATTATGCAAGAAAACAATAAATACGGAAGAAAATATTAACAATTTAAAATTGCAAAATAAAAAAATGATTATGCAACAAAATATAAATAAATTAATATGTAAGAAAAAAAAGTTACATTAAATTAAATAAAACAATAATTATAAATATTTTACCTCATCCGTAAGATTTTGACCGCTTCGAAGGTTCTCCCTCGCTTTTGTCAAAGCATCCCTCCATTTCCCAAACTCTCTATTCAAAATTTTCCACCTGGAGGATAAGGCCATTTCCGTCCGAGCCGAACCGGATTTTTCAGAAAATTCTTCATGAATTTTTCTCCACATTTGAGAAAACTTCATTTCATTGCTGATATAGGGCAATGACTAACTTTCACCCAAGACTCACACAACGCAATATCTTCCGCAGTTGTCCAAGCGCCTCCGGCTTCAACAGAAGATGCCATTAATCTTTTGATACAAATGGAAACTAGTAGAAAAATGTGAGTAGAATGGAAAATAAATTGGAAGGAGAAGAGTTTATATGAAGATTGGTGTGGAATGTGAATGAAATTGATAGGTATTTATAGAGAAAATATCCAGAATTTTTTGGTATTTTTTGGTATTTTTTTTGAATTTTTTTCGCATTTTTTTAACCCAAAAAAATCGAGTCCGTTGGATTTCTGGACAAAAAACGATCGAAGCATCTGGGAAGCGCCACGTGGCGTCTGCCCGTTGGGGGCTGTCAGTCGCTGACGTCAGCGCGGTGAAATCAATTTTTTTTTACCGTTGGCGCGTGTATTTCACGCGCCAACGGTAAAAAAAAATTTGATTTGCTTCGCTGACGTCACTGATGACATCAGCGCCTTCGGGCTGAAGCCCAGTCAAATTCTGCCCTTGGGCTTGCCCGGGCTGGTGGGACCCAGGGCTTGCCCGGGCTGCTTTTCCTGCGCTGGAGGTCCAATTCGTGCTGGGGGGGCCTGTTGCCCTGGCAAAAAGGGCTGCGGTGGACTTGCTCTTACATCACTAATAAGGGTGCACTTGCAATTTATACAATGTGTTGGCATATTTATAAGGTTAGTGAGATTAGGGATAATAGCAGGCACTACTTACAAAACAACACATGTTTTTTTTCTTTTAGTTATTTACATTAACACTCCTTGTGGTTTTTGGTGTTTTCACAAAACCCCTTCAAGTTTTAGAAATTACACAAACACCCCCTAAGGTTTGAAATTGTTTTAACAAAACCCCTTCCGTCACTTTTACACCTAAAAATTGTTGATGACATAAAAAAAAGTTTCTCCAAATGCCAATGTTAACCTTTGAGATTAGATTGCATGTACACACTTAAGGTCTAATCGGTAAGTAAATTTTGTCATTTGAAGAAATTTTTTTAATGAAATCATCAATTCTTTTGACTGAAAATTAAAGAAAATGGTTTTGTGAAAACATATTAAAAGCTCATATGGTGTTAGTGTAATTTCTAAAACATTGAGAGGTTTTATTAAAACACCACAAACCTCAGGGAGGTGTTAGTGTAGATAACTCTTTGTTTTCTTTCCACTCTTTAACTCAACGACTGGTTTTTTAACTCATGTAAGGTTCAACCTCTTTCTCTTTTTCCATTTGGCAAACACTAACTCTGATCACCAGAGCTGTAAACCTCCGGCCATCTGCGACTCTATCTTCCCCCTTATTTCTTTTCTTTGAGTTATTTGCACTAACAACTCTAAGGTTTTTGGTGTTTTCCCCCTTGAGGTTTCAAATTGTTTTCTCAAAACCTCTTTCGTCAATTTTCCACCTACAAATTGTTGATGACATTAAAAAAATTTCTCCGAGTGACAATGTTAACCTTTGAGATTAGATTACACATACACCTTTAAGGTCTAATAAGTGAGTAAATTTTTTCAATTGAAGAAATTTTGTCAATTGAAGAATTTTTTTTAATGAAATCGTTTCTTCGACGGAAAATTAAAGAAAAGGATTTTGTGAAAACAAATTGAAACCTCAGGTAGTGTTAGTGTTATTTTTGAAATCTTAGGGGGTGTCAATGTAAATAACCATTTTTTTACTTTCCAACTCTTTAACTCAATGAGGTTCAACCACTTTCTCTCTTTCCATTTGGCAAACACCCAACTCCGATCACTGAAGACGTAAGCCACTGGCCATCAATGACTTTAACCTTCAACGAACTAACCCAAACAACTTGAACCTCCCTCTTTTCTCTATTTTCCCCCTTATCTCTCTTCGAACTAACCCAAGCAGTGCCCTATACCCTCCTTTCTCTATCGCTTTGCTTTACCGATCTCCATCCACATGTGCCAACAACTCTCTGACGTAGTACCCAGCCACTACAATTACATGATTATTAGGTAAGTATGAGATAGTGTAACTAATTACCAAGTAAATATGAGATAATGTACATGATTACTAAGTAACTACGAGATATGTACCTAACATATTGGTAGTATTTTCTAATGTACCTGGTAAACCAGTGGTAACGTGGGAGGATGTTTAGTGATGTACCTAATCTAAGGCATAGGTAGGGTTTTGGGTTGGTATACATTGTGAAGAGGTATGTTTACGTTTTCGACTGAGTATACGTGGAACATTGAGTCAAAGGACTTAGATCAACAACAACAAATATGTGGACTGCACCCAACTTCTGTTTTCAGTTTTGAACTTATCCCAAATTTTGTATTTAAATTTAATTGCTTTTACTCACTTGACTAGTGATTTCTTACTAACCAATTACACTAAAATTTTGTCCATGTGATCTGGTCTAGCCAATTTTAATTTTCACGAATCCTGATTGCCAATCTCTTAGGCTTGCCCAAATCTATCCAATTGTTGGTCTATGAGAGAGAGTTCATGGGTTCTTGATTTTTTTTCTTGGCGTTTATTGAAAAGTCATTTATGAAACATGGGTTTAGTGATAGGCAATTTTATTCTCTCAACACTTATTTTTGCGAAATTGTTGCTCCGATTTTTTAGAGTGTTCATTGTCAGAAAATGATTTTTCATTGTTTTTATAATCTTTAAAATCTTTCTCAGTTTTAATATGGCTTTCAACTTTGCATATCATTCTCATAATCAGAATTTAGGCTAGCATATTCTATTTGGCTATATCAAACTATCCGTGTGAACTTGGTGAAGCTGATTTGATTTAGATCAAAATCTTCATTCACACATCAATTGATTTGAACGGTGCCTTGGAGATGAATAGCTGGACGATCTAGGTACTATTGCCATCCACAAGAAGACTTGAACAACTTGGTAATTAAAGGTTTGGAAAGTTGCACATGAGGTACAATTGCCACTTAGTTTAGTTATAGGTGTTTAGGCTGTATGGAATTCCTTATATTGAGTTTATCATTCGATATAGTGATGGTGCTTTGCCACGACTATTGATATCCCTTAATTTTTCCCAAGTGGTGGGTTTCTGGGTTAGCAAAATATGGTGTTGATCCTGAATGTGATTTTGCATAGTTGTTTGTTCTTTGTATGCATGCTAAGTGTTTCAGAAATTACTTGAATGACTTTTGAGATTATGTCTGTATACTTTGCAGATAGCTGTACTAGATGCCTAATTCTAGATGGTAGTCATTTGCACTAAGTTTTGTACAAGTCAGGTCTATGTGTTTGAATTGCTTATATCATGTGTATTTTATAGATCATAGAGCAACATTGTCTCTCATATATGCTTCTTGTATACCAAAAGGCATTAAAAACTTATATATGAGTTTAGTGAATAATATCGGCTGATATGCACAAACAAATTAATTAACATGCATGTTTACTAATTCGTAATCGGAATTAAATTCCTATTACAGATACTGATGTGTTTACTTTACATGGAGGAATGAAAATGTGAGTGGGACCCACACAAAGGGGTCGTTTACTTACCAGGAATTGAGAAAATAAGGAATCGGGGAATTTAGGAATCAAGGAAGTAATGAATCGGTATAGGAAGAATCATTCCAGTAAAGTTGTTTACTAATCATATAGAATCGGTGCTGAATGAAGTTGATTTTCATTGTTATTTTTAACCTAAACTAATTTAATTACTAAAATGTCTTGCACATATAAATATATGTATTTTTTACCTAAGTCACTTGTAAAAAAGAAGATTGACAAAACTTTATTTTATAACTAATGTATAATATAAGATACCATATGACGAGTGATGAAAAAACTAGTATATAATAATATAAGGAATACAATAGAAAAAAAACAAAAAACAAATATACCGTAGTGATAAGAAGCATAACAAGACAAGTAGACGCTAGCAACCAAGGAGAAAAGGGAAAAATTTTGCTTTTTCCAACGGTGATTAATAAACAATTAATCATTGATTTTTTTTTTAGGGTTTGGGGTATTCTGGAATCATCGTAAAGTGGTAAGGGTATTTTTGGAGAACTCATTAGGAATTCATCTTTTTTACCCATTATATCCTCACACAATTTTTAAAATTCTAAATTTGCCATATACTTTAACCCAATAACAAGGGCATTTTAGTTATTAATTTGGTTTCAATTCCAATTCATGTGAATTTAGTAAACAACTTATAAGGAATTAGTATCACTCCAACCCCAATTCCACAAGGTTTAGTACACAACTTTAATAAGAATCCGAAATCTAACTCTCCTCAATCCAACCCCTTCTAAATTCAATTCCTCATAATCCGATTTCAGATTAGTAAATAGGGGTGGGCATTCAAATAGGAAAAATGAGCCAAATTAGGCTTAAAAAAACCGTAAAAAATCGAATTGACCAAAAACCATAGTAGACCGGTTTGGTCATGTTACGGTTCTTGTAGTGAAAAAATGGACCAGATCGGACCGGACTAAGATGGTTATGTATTTTTTATTTTTTAATAAAATATTTAAGCCCAATGCTAAATTTCTAAGCCCATAACTAATCTTTCCCCAAGCCCAACTCCGAATCACCTCTCTTTTCTAGGCACAATCACCTTCGTTTGCAAAAAATTGGGCTATTTGTGAATTTTTAAGCCCAAAAAATAAAATTTAAGCTGGGTTTATTCAAAATCAAAAATCGAACCGGTGTATGAGCAAATCGAATCAAATAATTTTTTGGTCAAAACAAAATCGAATCAGATCGGATGAGTAGTACCAATTCCAATTCCAATTTGGGATGAAAATTGGACCGAACCAGACTGTGCCCACCCCTATTGGTAAACATGCCATTGCATAAGCAAATATGAAAAATATACCATTAGTAGTGGATCTAGGATTCTCCGACCAAGGGGTCACATTGTAAAAGTTCCAAAACTTTTTTAAGTATAAAATAACACTAAAAACCATAACATTATTAGTAATTTTTTTTTTTTATCATATTAATCAAAACAAAACAAAACATTATCAATAAAAAAATAATAATAAATATCAGTACGAAACATAACAAATATAAACTCTAATCAATAAATTTCATATCAATATGACAGAAGCATAACAATATCATATCAAAAATTTCATTCCATAAATGTGGTTGGCGATGGCTACCGGCATGATGTGGTTGGTGCTAACGAAGTGGTGGTGGAGGTTGGGGCTTGGGGCCTGGGGTTTGAGAGGGACTGAAAGGGGGTAGGGGTGCTACCTAGCCCAAAATGATGTAGTTTTGAGGCCATGTCATCAAGGGCGGAACTACATGTAGACTAGAGTGGGCTTCAGCCTGGTGCAAGATTTAATAAAATACTAATTTGGTGCAAATTTTATAAGATATTTCCTACTCCCCACGAATATTAGTCCACCATTTGTTAAGCTAGTTGGCCCACAAAGTCACATACTTGCAATATATTTGTGGTTTGGAGGCCACGTGAGTGGGAACCATTGTTTCTTCTCTTTTCTTCTTCTTCCGATTTACAGGTTAGCATTTAGATCTACAAGTGCAACAAAGCTTTTGTGTTTATGCCTCTGTGTACATTTTTTGGATATGCTACTGCTATGAATTGTACTTTTGTTCGTGTTTCTGCTTCCCACAGTTTCAGTTTCTGATTCCCACTTGGTTCTTATTGTATCAATTAGCATACCCCAAAAAAAAAAAAAAATTGGTTCTCATTGTTTATATAGATCTTCTATACAAAAAATTAAAATTAAAATTTTAGCACACCTCTAAAAAAATTCCTGATTCCGCCATTGCATGTCATTAAAAAAAACATTTGATGAGCATGGACCAAACGAAGTCATTTGGCCAAGAGCTTTGAAAAAAAAATAAATTAAGCCCTTGCGCACAGCAGCTAGGAGCTGCGCAGTGAAGGACAAAGGGGAAGGGGACTTTCATTAAGCACTTGGTGTGCACCTGGCCAAGGGGTCGCTGGTGGAATCCACAACCAATTTTTAGGCATTCCAAGGCATCGTCTGACCCCTCTTGTCCTGTCGTGTGTTCGCCACTATAGACCATTAATGCAACATTGATACGCAAGAATCAAGGGAAGACACGTATAAGAAACAAATACGAGTGTGATACACGAATACAAGCATTGTTGACTTTTCTTGTTTTGTCGACCACCGGATACAGGGCTAATACATCCTTGATATGCAAAGGTTATATGAGCAGTGTATGATAGGGGTGGGCGCGGTTCGATTTGGTTTGATTTTCACCTCACACCGAAATAGAAATTGGTACTATTGCGGTTCGGTCTGATTTTGGTGAAAAAAATTTATAAAACCTCCGGTCCGATTTAAACCAATTTCAGTTTTTCTGATTTCGAATCGGATATTATATATATATATATATATATATATATATTTACAAATTCTAACTAAAATTTTATTTTTTAGGCTTAAAAATTCATAAATGATCCAATTTCATGCAAAGAGAGATTATTGAGCCTAGAAAAGAAAGATGCTTTGAAGTTGAGTTTGGGGAAATATTAGTTATGAGATTAGAAATTTAGCATTGGACTTAAAATAATTTTTTTAAAAATAATAAAAAATATGCAGTCGATTCAATTCAATCTAGTCTAGTTTTGTAAGTTGTGAAGCCAATATCAGAATCGGTTTGAATCGATCCAGTCCGATTTTATGCCAGTTTGTTGACTATTTAGTCAACATGGTTTTTTCCATATGGTGCGGCTCGGTGTTCAAGTTTTCCGGTCTCGATGCCCACCCCTAGGTTATATTGAAATAATTTATAAAATGTTGTGGTCAGTTTGAAGTTATAGAAAATATAGGGTCAAAAGGTAATTTTTAAAACGTAATTTTAATCGCACCCAGCACCCAGCACCCAGCACCCCAGCCGCTTCTTTTCCACTGTAAGCAAGAAGAACGCCGGCACCAGAAGGAAGAAAGAAGAAGAAAGAAGAGGAAAGAAAAAGAAGAAAGTTCTGCTCCACCAGGTCCAGCCTCTTCTTCTCGACTGCATCTGCTTCACGAGGTATTTCTTTTTATAATTTGTTTTATCTTAACTCATCTTCTTCTCAACTGCATCTGTTTCTTCACTTACTTTGCATCTGCTCCTTGAATTACTTGGTCGTGTGGTTGGTAATTGGTTTTTGTTGATTAGATGTATTAATTGTTCTATCGCTGCCTCCTCCTTTCGCATTTTACATTTTTGTAAGTTTTATTATTGATTCCTTTTTCGTGTTTGAGTGACTAGAGCTCTGTACAATTTTTTTTTTTCATTTGTTATGCCGTTTCACTTTTGTTTCTATTGCATGAGAAACGGTGAATTTAAGTTGGGTGGGTTTGGTTTTATGCCCAATGGAGTATATTTTTCCTTTTTTCTGCAACCACTAAATGCAGAATGGATGAAAAGTTATAACACAAAAGAAAGAAAGATTTTTGACCCAAAAAAAAAAAAAAAAAGAAAGAAAGATTTTTAAGTTGATTTGCTACTTGTGCTCAAGGGGCCAAAATGAATTTTCTCCCAGTTTTTCTGCTGAAAATTTAGGGTTTATTTCTTCTTTCTTATGTATTTGCAGTGGTGATGTTTAGGGATTAACTTTTCTATTGAGAGATTCATTGCCATAGCTAATAATTACAGAAGCTTCTATTCTAAAGTAAGCTGACCACCAACCAACTTTGTCCCACTCAGTTCTGTTGGTTAGTACGAAGTTTTAGAATTAAGTAGCAACATTTTAAGTCATCAGTAATAAGTTGGTTGTTTACAAAAATGTAGTTTGTCTACAAAAAAATGATTTCTGTACTATGAGAATGAAATTTTTGCTTTTTGTTGTTGTTGTTGTTGTTGTTGTAATTCTGGTCTTGGTTGATTTTACCTGTCTGGCTAACTGTAATCCTAATGCAACTCAAATGTTTTATTGTTAACCGTTCATCATACAAAATGTTAGTATTCTCCCACCCCACAACAAAAAGAAAGGGGATTGCAATTTTTTATGTTTTCTAGTTGTTTAGAGTAAAGTTCGCAGTTCTTCTGTTCTTATTGGCCTAATAATAATAGTTAGCATTGTTTTTTTATTTTTTTTTATTGTATGTGTGTTATCTTCAATTGCTTAAAACCAATGTCTTTTAAGTTTGAATTGACATTGATTAAACATTTTCTTTCTCACCTCAGCGGTTCACCATGAACAACCTCTCGTCGTTCACATTTCTCGACTCCAATCCACTCTCCAAGCCTCGCTCTTTGGGGCCCCACTACCATGGGCCCATTCACCTCCAGCGTCCCAGAAATGTTGTGGTATGCTCGGTGAAGCCCTCAGTTGCCCCTCCCTCATCTCTAAGTGTGTCTGGGTCCCCCAACCAGGGGCTAAGTCGAATTGAGTCACTAACCCAGGTCTCAGGTGTGTTGGGCTGCCAGTGGGGAGATGAAGGTAAAGGCAAACTTGTCGACATCTTGGCCCAACACTTTGACATCGTTGCTCGTTGTCAGGTAACAGAAAACTCTCATTTCTATAGCCAAATTTTGTGGTTTCCTGATTGGTTTTTGTATCTTTTCAGGGTGGAGCTAATGCTGGACACACCATTTACAATGCAGAGGGAAAGAAGTTTGCACTTCACCTTGTTCCCTCAGGTATCCTTAATGAAGAGACTCTTTGTGTTATTGGGAATGGAGTTGTGGTGCATCTACCTGGTCTCTTTAAGGAGATTGATGGCCTTGAATCTAATGGAGTCTCCTGCAAGGGAAGGATATTGGTCTCTGATCGTGCTCACCTCCTATTCGATTTCCACCAAGTAGTGGATGGGCTTCGAGAATATGAGCTTGCTAAATCTTTCATTGGCACTACCAAGAGAGGTATTGGACCTTGTTACTCTAACAAGGTTATCCGAAATGGCATTCGAGTCAGTGACTTGAGGCACATGGATACTTTCCCTCAGAAGCTAGATCTTCTATTATCAGATGCGGCATCAAGATTCCAAGGTTTTGACTATGGTCCTCATGTGCTCAAAGAAGAAGTTGAGAAGTATAAGCGATTTGCTGAGAGATTGGAACCCTTCATTGCAGATACAGTGTTTGTCGTGAATGAAGCCATCTCTGAGAAGAAAAAGATTTTGGTCGAAGGGGGTCAGGCAACAATGTTGGATATTGACTTTGGAACTTACCCCTTTGTAACATCCTCTAGTCCTTCAGCCGGTGGAATTTGCACCGGTCTTGGCATTGCTCCCAGAGTTCTAGGCGATCTGGTTGGAGTGGTAAGTAGAAGGTCACTCTTGTAGTCGCGTAATTGATTTTCATTTTACTGGTGTCATCATTGTCATCCTCACATTGCCTCAATGAGATGGGGTTAGAGGGATCAATTCCATGAGTAAACAGTATCTCCAACTAAATCTATTTTTTCATGACATGTATTCTTGCATTTAGTACAAAGGCCAATTGAGATGGTGAAGTAATGTTTGCTAACTTGAAGTTCGTCTCTGTAGGTGAAAGCATACACTACAAGAGTTGGTTCTGGTCCTTTTCCCACAGAAATCTTGGGTAAAGGGGGCGATCTCCTTAGGTTTGCTGGTCAGGAGTTTGGCACAACCACTGGTCGCCCTCGTCGTTGCGGTTGGCTTGATATAGCAGCACTGAAATACTGCTGTCAGATTAATGGCTTTTCTTCTCTCAATCTCACCAAACTTGACGTTTTGTCGGATCTTCTTGAAATTCAGTTGGGTTTTGCCTACAAACAAATTGATGGTACACCAATAAAATCATTCCCTGCAGACCTTCGTGATCTTGAGCAGTTAAAGGCATGCCCTCGCCTCTCCCTTCTATTTGGATATGCTGTTTATCGTTTGCTAAATATATACTCTCTTTTTTTCGAGTTATCAAGCCCCTGCTTATATTTTGATATTTTAAAGATGAAGTTTTTGTTTAACTTTTGTTGATGCTATTGTTTTTCTGTGTTTTTGGGTGGATATTTTTGATATCTTAAAAGACAAACTCTTGTTGATGCTGTTGTTTTTCAATGTTTAGGTGGAATATGAAGTATTGCCTGGATGGAAGTCTGATATATCTTCTGTCAGAAACTATTCTGACCTTCCAAAGGCTGCACGCCAGTATGTGGAAAGGATAGAAGAACTTGTTGGCATACCCGTCCATTACATTGGTGTGGGGCCTGGACGCGATGCACTCATTTACAAATAATCATCACAATATTTATTTCCTTTAGATTCCAGATGATGTTCGAACTGTCAGAAGTAATACAGAACTTCTGGTTTTGGAGGAATTTATTCCCTTTTATGTCAGAAGCTCTTTTTTTGGAATAGAATTAATTGTTCATGGTTATGAACTTGATGCAACGCATTCTCCACCCGGTGAGGCCACATGAAGTCTATGTTGTGTTTAGCGGCTGGGATAATTTTTTTTTCAGTAACATTAGGTTAGGCATGGTAGCAACTTTCCACAGACTTGCTGTAGCTCGACTGAAGGATCTCTCAAAGATGTACTTGACACTGTATGGATCTTTCTTCTACTCATCTCCTTGATATACTTTCTATCTAACATTGCATCATCACTAGCCATAAGAGACTACATTAGCTTTGCACCTAACATGCCATCCTTTCCTGAAGAACAACATAGGCCATCATGAGTTCATAAATTGGGTGTTTATGAATGCCAAGGCCCTCAGTTTACAACTTTACATTATATATGGAGATAATTTCCTTGCTTGATTTTTGAATTAACCTGTACCAAATCCCAGCTCATGTTCCCCAAAAGTGCTGGTTTGCCTTTTTAGTCTGTGTTTGAGAAAGTTATGAATTAGCTTCTTTCTTTCAGATTGTCTTTGTAGTCGTTAATTATAATATAGGAGAAATACAGTACTGAGTTTTTAAATTAATTTATATTAGAAAATCCAAAAGATTATTGATTTGTTTATTCTCAGTTTGATGTTTTACCAATATGGTAGCCTCTATGAGCATATGTTTTCCCCAGTGTTTTTGAATGGTGTGGTTCCCCTCATTTACAAAGTTTACTTGTTTTACTTAACACATTCCTTGATATGGCAGGGTCAAGCGTTGGATCAAGGATGGATGAAACGGATCGTTATCTTGTCCATTGTCCAGAGAAGCCGTCACGCAAGTCATGTGATTTTCCCAAGAGGGGCTTGACGATGACAGCAAGAATTTTTTATTTTTTATTTTATTTTATTTTATTTTTTATAAAAATAAGTTGAGTCTGGTAGCTCCAAGAAGTAGCACTTGAAAAAGCACAAAAGGAATAAAGGAGGAGAGAAGTAAATACCTTACTCAAGTGGTGCTTTGTATTTCCATTTTTTGGGCGCTTACTCCCCCATATTATTATTTTCAATCAATTTGGCTCAAACTATATTAAAATGGGCAAAATAACACCTACCCTTGGTGTACATTTCTATCAACACATGGTATCATATCATGGTAGGACATTTTAGGTAGGAATATATCTCTGCAGTCATAATTTGAACCCCACATGTTAACCTCCAACTGATCACATGTAATGAGAGGTAAGAGCGGTGGCTGGCCATCACATTTTGATACATTTAATTGGGCAGATTATGAGCTACACGACACGTGGCATGACTTGAATGATAGCTAAAAAATTACGTATGTATATTTTTTTAATACAAGTGATAGTATAAGCTACAACGGAAGAGGGGTTTCTTACACACACTACCACGGTGTCACGGAGGTTTGAACCTGAGATCACTGCCACTGATATGCAAGTCAATGTTCTTTTCACTGGGCTAAACTTCATTGACGCTAAAAAAATTACATTAGCATATCATAAAAGTGAGATTATGATCTCACTGGGTGACCCATCTCTATCTCTATCTGCTAGAAGGAGCTAACCATAGGTGGGACCAAAATTATATTGCCAGGTCAAACGAATTTAATCAAAACATTGCACCTTTGATATATTATGGGAAGAATTTAATGTGAGCTTTCTGAAAACAAGACGATTCTTCTGGGTACGACAATTTAGCCACTAATTCAATTTCTTTTCTCACCACGAAATTGACTGATGTGTCCTCATTCAATTGTCTCAAAATTTCATTTTCATTTACATGACCCCTAGCCATCAATTGTCTCTAAATTACATTTTCCTATCAAATTCTTGACTCTTATCCATTCAATAATTGAAACAATAATCGCCAAACTTTCCTTTTCATTTGTATCCCTGTTCTATCCATGTTTATGATAAGAATAGGTCAAGTTGACGTAGCCTGTAGGTTAGGTTAGTTATCCAGGAATGAGCTCGTCCCCTTACACTCAGGCTCGAATTCCCGGAATTCCCTTTCTGTATATTATATTAATTTAGAATAATTCTATCGCTTGTGTTAAAAAAAAGATATATTAATAGGTCAAGAGATCAATCTCTTTACTTTTTTTTTGCCAAAAAGAGATCAATCTCCTTCAATGTAACCAAAACGAAAATAAATGTAGATAATTCTAACAGTTGTAATGTTACTAAAATCATCTTATTCAAGAATAAAAAAATTATTGTCTCAAATTTTTTACACTGTAGTTTAGACACAGCGCAATTGTGGCTGTTTTGATCAACGGAGGCAGATGACATGGTTGTGAAAATGGAGTTTCTCTAGTTGTGGAAGGGCTTGCAATCGACTAACATTACCCACTGCTCCCTTTCCAAAACAATAGTGTAATCTTCGTGAAGATTAAATAAGGTACGTTAACTAGTGGAAAAGGGCTTTGACTTGCATATCAATGATCTCAGGTTCGAAAAACCCCATCCTTTCAATAGTGTATGCGTACAAAAGGCCCCTTCTCCTTCTCAACTTTGGCAAAAACAAGAAAGAAAAGTAATTGAAAATGGAGTAAAATTAGTCAGAGACTTAGATAAATAACCACCAAAAAATTTCATCTAGAGGGATTGAAATTCCCTATATTAAAAAAACAGTAAAATGCTAATGAAAGAAATACAGCAAGGAAGATGCGAAGTCCTACATCTAACATCTTGGATTGGACAAGATTGTAGGCTTGAATATCTGCTCTTAATTCTTTTTTTTGTCTAAATTTTTGTCTAAATCCAACAAAAGTCCTCCAATGGTTTTTGTCTAAATTTTTTATCTGTTCTTTTTGGAAAAGTGTCCACCAATGGTAGTGGCATGTGGATCCTGGATTTTTCTAGGCATACTTAATTCTTTATTTTCGTTTGATTAATTTTTTATATAAAAATAAGATAATTATAAAATACTTTACAACGGACCCACAATAAAACTACATAATCACTATGTAAGTATCGAACTCATTACAAATATATATTATTTTTTCTATTCGAGCGAGTGAAACTTGAGACCTACTCCAACTAAATGGAAACGAGTATCACTAAATCAAAAACTAGTTAGTTAGTGTGTGCATACTTAATTCGAATTCTAAATAAACAATTTCATCACCAGACAAAAAGTAAAAATTCACGTCATTGGGTGACAGCTTTGAAACTACATAAAGTGGATGTTAGGAAGTAGCACTAGAACATTAGAAATTAATTGATGTGCTGCTCATGTGCATTTGTGAACACACAAACGATTTGATTCTGGACCAACTAATCACCGCCATTCACGTGACTGGGTCCCACTCCAACAGATCCACCACCCCTAAGTGGGCCCCATTAGAACCAACCATGAACCTCTCATTCTCCATGCACCAACCAACACTTTGAACAGTGACAACAAAACTGCTTTTGTTGTCAACTTTTTATCAATATTTTTTTTTTTGGTTACATTGACTTTAATGGCTGGTTAACTTTTTCCCGCTAAGTTTTGGAAAATGAATAATTTTAACTCATTTATAAAAAAAAATGAAAATATAGTCAAGCATACTCAATTATAATTTCCGGTCTATAAGACTAATCTTGTAATAATTTAATCAATTATTACTATTATTTATTCCGTTTGCTTAAATTTACATTGAAAATGAGTATCGAGATGAACTGATCAATAACTCATCTTGTGGATAACCTGATCCACAGCCCTGAACTAACTTGAGCCACAATTTTCGACAAGTTGCACCTTTGTGAAATGTTAGTGAACCTCCACCTTGAAGTGAGCATCCTCGGACATCACTATCTCCTCAATGCACCATAAGGTGCCCATCACCATAGCAAGTTAGATACCACACAAACTTGACCCTTGGACAATATCTCTCCTCCTCAAGCATACTTTAGCTACAAATATGCAGTCCAAGTCTTCATCAACCCATGCACCAAAACTTTATCGGAGAAAATTTATAAAGTTTGTACAAAGTCATATAAGAATCTTGAGCAACTCCTTCCGGAACTCATCTTCTCCCCCACTAGTAAGTTTTTCCCTCAACGTCAATGTCCTCCTTTGGAGACTCATTTATTATACTTTCTTGAAGGAACATAGTAATTTTTTTTTAAAGAGTGACACAACATGAATTTATTACAAACATAGGACACAACAATCATGATAGTGGCTTTTTTTTATCAAAAATTTTCTACCCAATTTTGGCAGTGTTTTATAAAGAAAAGAATTTAATGAGTTATTTTTCTTTGGTCACTAATAAAATAAGAATGGTATTTAGGGTTAGTCGTGGAAAGATAATTAGATAATTGGTGTGCTGATAGAAGACTGAAATGAATTATTGTCCAGTTTGACTTCTACTTCTCTTTAATTAGTTTGCATTATCTTTGTCTGTCTGTTTGGAATGGGGACCCCCCAATATCATCTTAATTATATTTTACGGTCCTACTCACACACACAATTATCATGAGAGCTTGAACCAGGACCACTTGGGAGCACACCAAAAACCTGGACCAATCCAATTAACACGCCATTGATATTATGTTTTTGAATTGAATTGGATAATGATGTTTCAATTTTGCATAGATTTTGGGATTTGTAGGATTAGTTTTTTCCTTTTTTACAAAATTGGGTAATTTTTTTTCCTTCTCTTATCAAAACTTGGTGTGTGACATATGTTTGGGATATACTCGTTGGTATTGGAGAAATTTATCGCAAATTTGACAATGTGATCATTAATCGTTTTAAATTCCACATCGATGTGTAAAATTTTTTGTTTTATTTATATTAAATTCTCAAATTTCATAATTGTTGTGCTTTGAAAGTTCAGAAGGCAAGAACACGTTTCTAGACATGCCACCAATTTTTTTTAACTTCTAAAGAAAATCCAAACTTTGAATAGCATGCCATGTAAGATAAAAGTTTTCCTAATTTTATATAGAGTGCCGCAATTTCTACCCCACGTTCTATTTCTCCACCCATGTTATTTTCCCATCCACAATGTAAATTTTACAAATTACAAAAAACACAATTCTATCTTTTCACCCATCATTATTCCTAAAGTACCCTTTAATTATTAATTCAAGCAAATTTTCTTTGCTAATCATTAGTAGTTGAGATATAAAGAGGATCAAGTTGTATTTGACGGACTGGATATATGTTTTAGTCTAATATTTTGATTTTCTGGATCTTTTAGTTTTTTAGTCTAATATGAGGAGTCGTATGCCTTTTCTTTTCTTTTTGTCAAAAGGTAGAATAGGTGAGTTACATGAATTGAGGATTTTTCCCTAAATTCTTAGAAGTCATTTTACAAATGAGTAAATTTGTCTTTAAAATGTATAACAATCTTCACCAACTACCTTGGTCTATTGGTATTGGTCTCCACCTAATTGGTCTACGTTGGATAACAATTGACCCATCAAATCCAAAAATCTATGCCATTTTGACAAGCCACTTTGAAATTCAAACATCTAATCAATACTTAGAGACAAATTGGTATTGAATTCCACCACAAAAAGCAAATAACTAAAACGTAACTTAAATTTAATAGGAATATTTTGGGGAGAGAAAAATACAAAATTTGACTCATCAAGTAAATTAAGGAAATTTGCTTGGTTAGAGTACAGTCAACGGATTTAAGTCACGAAAAATAGACCTATTCTAACATAACATTTTATACAAAATACTACAATTTGCAAGTAAGACATTCTGGTTTTTTTGTTAAAGAGGAAATCCTTATAAAACAACGCGTGAGTTGATAAGATTCCTTGTAGTTTTTTACCAGTAGGCTTTTACTTTGCAGCTGAGTCGGGTTATTCCATTCGGGTCAGACACAAACCGGAACCCGTATCCAATCATTAACCCTCTTTCTTTGGAAGGGAGCGAATATAAGTGTCGGCTCTTGGGTTCTCTGCTCAAAAACTGGAAAGAGCTAATCTTTCGTAAAACGCTCTCACTCTCTGCATACAAAGAACGAAACACAAATAAAAGTTTCTGTCTTTTCCTCTCCACCATTTTTATTTCAATTTAATGCTTTGAGCTCTCTGCTCTTATATATCTAGCTGCCATTGCTCCTCAAACCCATCAACGCATAAGTTTTCTTTTGTTTCGGCATAAGAACTCAATGTACTGAACTGGGTTTCTTCCACATTCTTCTTCCTCTCTTTCGTTCAGGTACATACATGATACATAGTGGTATTTTTGGGTTCTTCATAATAATGGGTTATTGTTTCTGTTGTAAAGGTCAGCTTTTTAATTATTTTAGATCCACTTTTTCTTGTTTGTATGATTAACAACCATCTACATTCTGTGTGTATATATATATTTATTGCATTCATTGTATTTCATCAGTTCATGCTTTTCTTTTCTCTTCTCCTTTTCTTTTTTGACTGTATTTAAGTGTGGTTGGTAATGTTTCTTGTCAACTTATACATTTACAAGATAATGTTGTTGATTATTGTGCTTTTCATATAAATTGGTTAACGGGTTTTTTTTTTTCCGGTTGAACTTGGATTTTTCATTGAACGATGGGTGAGTTGTGTAGTTTGATGCAATATGAAAGATGGGGTTGTTTTTGGTCAGACTGGATTGAAATGTCTCAGGAAAATGATTGAACCAAATTGGTTCTTATTCGAAAAATGTATCAATGATTACTTATTTTAGGCCATAGATTCTGGGATGATGAGGAATCACTTTTACCTTCTAGATTTGGAAATGTTTGAATGTCTTACATAGCTGTTATGTTCCAATCTATTTGGTTATTGTGTGATTACTTTTGAATGGTCTGCTTCACTGCTCTGTTTTTGTTTCCTTTTTAACTTTACCTTTTGTGTGTGTATGTTGTATGTAGAAATGAACAAACAAAAGTAATCTTAATCTAAAAGGAGCCGATTTTATAAGATTAACCAACTTTATGCTAGCGGAACCTTGAGACCGTGCAAAGGAGCAAAAGTTGGAAAAGCTCTTTGTTGCTCATCCTTGAGCATTAAGCAATACCAAGGCTGATATTTAGACTGGGTTGCAGGATGGCTTCTAGTTGAATGTGGTGGAATTTTTGGTTTTGATGATAAGCCTTCAAATTAGATTGCCTTGCTTTTGTTGATTCCTCTTTCTCTTTATAAATAAGTTCTGCTGAATTATTTATGTGTGTGTATATATATGTTACATACATGATAGATCTATTATCCATAGATTCTTGACAGAAATTTTTTAGATTTTAAAGTTTCAAGCCACAAGCAATATTCAATCTTCAAGAGATTACTTCAAAATGAAATGTTCTGTTTCCCTTGTCTTCTTTGTTTTTTTTTTACTTTAGAATTGTTGGTATATTAATTTCTATGTTTGACAGGGGCAGATGGCTGAAGCAAAATTAGGCCAATGGTTATTTCTTCTAGCATGTGCGGTCACACTGCTGAAAGCAGCAGGAGTTCCTGTGGAAATAACTTATGTTCAGAGTGCGGTCGCCAAAGGAGCCGGTGAGAAACTTAATGCAAATATGCTGATTACAGTCCTTTTCTTTTAAGTGTTCAATTTGAAAATAAGATAATTTCTTTTTATATCCAATTTAGCTCTTAGAATTTGACATACTTTGCAGTTTGTTTGGATGGGAGTCCCCCAGCTTACCACCTTGATAAGGGATTTGGCTCAGGAATTAACAATTGGTTGGTTCACATTGAGGTTTGCCCTTTTCTCTCTGCTTCCATTACAATTTCTTTCGCCAGATAAAAGAGAGAAGAAAAGAAGGTATAGTAATAGCAATTTTCAGTCAGTTCTGGTGATCCAGAAGGATTTACTGGTAGATTTAACAAGTTCTAATATAAATTTTAATGAAAATCCAAATATTTGATAGTATATATTTCTGTTGTCATATTAATTCTTCTTTTTGTTTGGTTCTTAGGGAGGAGGATGGTGTAACAATGTCACAACTTGCCTTGGCCGTAAAAACACTCGTTTAGGTTCATCTAAGCAAATGCTGAAGGCAATTGCCTTTTCTGGGATTCTGAGCAACAGGAAAATGTTTAATCCAGGTTTGATATCTATTTTTTGCTTACAACTTACTAGAAAGAATTTATTCAATTAAAGGCTTAGTAGTTGATCAACATAGCTTTAATTTTCTTTTGTCTGTTGAGCTTCCCTTTCTTTTTAACAGTAAAACAAAAATTATGTTTCCAATGCCAGACTTTTACAATTGGAACAGAATCAAAGTTAGGTACTGCGATGGGGCATCATTCACTGGTGATGTTGCAGCAGTAAACCCAGTAAGTTACTTATTCAAGTAGCAGTCCAAGTTTTACATACACTAGAAATTGTGTATATATATACACTACCTTTCATTTTCTTTTTCTGATGGAGGGATTTTCAATAAAATAACAATTTGAGCAGGATACTGGTCTTTACTTCAGAGGAGCAAGGATCTTTCGTGCGGTCATTGAAGATCTATTAGCAAAAGGAATGGGGAACGCTCAAAATGTATGATCCCTTAACAATCACCAATTTCACTTCTGTTATCTTCAGTTCTGATGACTTGTTAGGACATTTGACTACAGGCTATTCTCTCTGGTTGTTCTGCCGGTGGATTGGCTTCTATTCTTCATTGTGACAACTTCCATGCTCTCTTGCCCGTCGGAACGAATGTCAAATGTGTTTCAGATGCTGGTTACTTTATTAATGTGTAAGCTCACATTTATTACCTTCTAGCTTTGTCCTATATTCCAAATTACAATGAGAGTTTACTTATACATACACCTTATACTGAATAACAGAAAGGATGTTTCTGGAGCCCAACACATCGAAGAGTTCTTTAGTCAAGTGGTTGAAACACATGTATTCCCTCTCTCTCTCTCTCTCTCCCTCTCTAATCTGGTGCAAACATCAATACTCATTTGTGATTATCATCTTTTGTAGGGTTCAGCCAGGAATTTGCCTCCATCCTGCACTTCAAAATTGAGACCAGGTTTGGTGAGTATTGCTATCTTGTTATGATTTTCACTTTTGACTATATCCTTGTGACTTGTAAATTCTGATCATATTCAACAACACTTTAGTGCTTCTTCCCGCAATATATGGCATCCCAAATCCGGACGCGGATATTCTTTGTAAACGCAGCCTACGATTCATGGCAGGTTAGCTTAACTCCCTGACTCTCTTCTCTGTTATGAACTCTGTTAAATTGTTTCCTCAAATTTATGTTCTGTTTAGCAGGATAGTTTTTTCATGATCCATCTTCCTTATTTAAGTGTTTTGGATGAATTAACAACTAGACCAATTTTGTTTTGAAGAAAAGAATACAAAATTTCAGCTGGGATTTCTCTTATTCTTCATCTTCATCTTCATTTCACTGTGTCTCCATCCATCCATGCAGATCAAGAACATTTTGGCACCGGGAGTTGCCGATCCTCATGGCACTTGGCACGAGTGCAAGCTTGATATAAAGAATTGCTCACCCACTCAACTTGAAGCCATGCAAGGTAAATCTCGAAATTAGAAGATTTCAACTTAAAAAATAAGAACCTTCATGACCCTTTAGAAAGAAACATGAACAACAACTCCAAGGAAATTTTCTCCTTTTTTCAGATTTCAGGGTGCAGTTTTTAAGTGCAATTGGTGGCATGACCGGCTGTCCATTAAAAGGAATGTTCATAGACTCTTGCTATGCTCACTGTCAAACTGAAATGCAGGAGACTTGGTTAATGGCTGATTCTCCGGTGCTCAACAAGACGGTAAAAACCAAACTCTTCATCCACTTTTTTCCTGGCTTTTTTTTCACTTCTTCATGTTTCTATCAGTTCTTTTTTCTTTCTATTTTTGACTTGAAATAAAATCTAATTTTAACTGTGTAAAAAACCTGTTCTGCAGACAATTGCAAAGGCAGTTGGCAACTGGTTCTATGACAGAACTCCGTTCCAAAAGATAGATTGCCCTTACCCCTGCAATCCCACTTGCCATAACCGTGTTTTTGATCCAAACCAGCACCTGCTAGAACAATAGATTAACATTCATTTGCGTGACAAAAATATATCATTTTCATTAGCTAGGTTTATAGTTTAAATTATCTCGAACAAGAAGGAAAAAAGAAGGTAATTCATCAAGTTATATGAAAATAATGAAAGCTCACCATGGCACAAAAACCTGTGTGCTGGGTGTCTTCCCTCATTGTTTATGTAATCGATCATCAAAATCTAAATTGTACTCGCATTCTTCCATCTTGATTCAAATATGAGTCTTTTTTTTAGACATATTTAATTATATACCCATTAATAGCACTAATGATATAAATAGAGTGTTGCTAAATGAACCCTAAAATTAACTGAGTACACCACACTACCAAACTATTTATTGAATTAATAATTTACCCTAATATAAAATGACGAAAAAGGATGTATTGAATTGTGAAACAAATACAAATTTAATAAGTACACCATACTCACCATATTCAGCCCTAATCAAACTTAGAGAAGTTTTCGTATTGCTTGGTTCCAGTAAAATGATTTGTCAGTCTGTTTTAGTACAAGGATCTTGTTTCAAGTACCACCCAATGAGCTATACAGATTTTCTCATTGAATTCCGTCATTCAAGATGACTGATGATGAATGAGATGGTGTTCCGAAAGAATCCTTTGAGTTTGACCCCGCTTCTTTGCCCACCAATCTTGATGAAAATCATTTATTTGAAAAAGGATAACAGAGCCATGAATATTGAACCTAATGGTTTGTCCCATGAGTTAAAGTGAAGGCAAACCTGTAATGGGTTATGGGAGAGTATGCACAGCTGAGAAATAGGAGAATTATGAAAGAGAAACTTCAATGCACAGATCTCCAAGAAAGGCAAATAGCAACATAGATAAAAATAAACAAATAAAATCTTATTTTATTGTCTTATTGGAAATTAAAATTATGCACACTTTGATTTCCTTATAACTCAGTTTGTTTGTTGTGTGCATGTGCACTAAAACACCGTTGAAAAGAGAAGTAAGATGATGAAGCTTTGAATTGAAGGAGTTAGCAAATCTACTCCCATTGTAGCTCATGAAATTAAAGATTTTGATGCAAACCCAAAATCTGAAAAGAGGCAACGAATTTATGTAAAAAGAGAAACTTGATTTAGGATTGGAATTAGGGTGTTGTGTGATAGATTGTATTAGGGTGTATCAGAGGTATTTTTGATAGTTAAATAGGGTGTACTTAGTTAATTTTACATTTTAATTAAAATATTAGGGTGTACTTAGATTATAGGGTGTACTCAGTTAATTTTAAGGTTCGTTTAGCAGCACTCTATAGATAAACCCTACACCACTTAATTTCTATAAACAAACCTAAAAAAATCCCAAAAAACGACAGCTGGCACTATTTAATTTAATTTTGATTATTAAATTACTTTGATGCCCTATTGAGTGTTTTGTGTTTTTTTTATGAGATTTTAGAGTTGGGCTTGTTTTAAGAAATCGATGGCAGTTTTGTAATTTATAAGAAGTTAAAAGCCTCTTTGTTATATTGTAAATGAGCTTTGGGTGTGTTTCTAAAGTCCATTTTCTATAGGATTTTTTTTAGGGAGTTTCACTAAAACACCCAAAATGGGGGCTGAAATTATAAAAAAACCCAACACCCAAAACACTTTATAAACACACCCAAAACCCATCATTACACACACTCAAAACCCATTTATAAACACACCCAAAAAATATACAATTGTTGATTTTGGGGTTAATTTTGGGTGTGTTTCTATGTTTAAATAGTATGTGGGTTTTTTTATAAATATATGTCTAGGATTGGGTTTATTTATAATAATCTATTTTTTTTATTGGCTTAATTATTGATATGCCCCCTGTGCTTCACCTAAAATCTCACTTTGCCCCCTACACTTCAAACTGAGTCAATAGGCCCCCTATGCTTTATTTTTGCGTCCCCCGTTACCTCATTCCGTTAGTTTGGTCAGTAAAATCGTTAACTTGCTGATGTGGCATGGGTATTTTAGTAATTTTAACTATTAAAAATTCTCAAAATTTTAAAACAATTTTAAAACATTTTAATAATCAAATAAATTAGAAAAGAGGGAAAAAAATAAATCCCCCAGGACCCGAATAGCCCCCACCACCACAACCCAACCCTTCCCCATTGCCAACAACCACCCCCAACCCATGCTTACCATTCCCTCCCCATCTTGCCACCCTGATTTCTCCTCCGCCATGGTAAAAAAACAAAAAACAAAATAAAGTTCTTCAATATGAGTTTACTGTTTATAAACTCCAATCGCATAACCCTCATGGCTGCACAGAGAATATGTGAAAATGACAAGCATGAAATCAAATCAAACCCAGTTGGAGAAGATAAGAGAAGTTCTTGCGCCTTGGGGTTTTGGCGTTCGGGTAATTTGTTGGGATGGCTACAGCTTGAGGCAGATTGGATTTGTGAGGTTGGGTGTGGGTTTGGGGTGTTAACTCGGGGTGAGTATGGCTGGGGGTTGAAAGTGGCTAGGTGTGTTGGGATTGATTATTATTAATGGTTTGGGGTGGGTGCATCACCTAGGTGGGGATATCATATTTGAACAATGATGGAGTGGTGGCCATAGGTTGGGGGCAGCAGGTGCCGGTGGGGAAGGGTTTGGTTGTTGTGGTGGTGGGGCTATTCGGGTGCTAGGGGCTTTAATATTTTTTTTTTAAAAAGAACTTTCTAATTATTAAAATATTTTATAAATAGTTTTTTTAAATTTAATTTAAAAATTGAAAATTTTTAATAGTTAAAATATCTAAAATACCCATGCTACGTAAGCAAGTTAACAATTTTACTGACCAAACTAACGAAAGGGGGTAACGGGGGACACAAAAATAAGCAACATGGGGCATATTGACTCAGTTTGAAGTGTAGGGGGCAAAGTGAGATTTTTAGTGAAGCACATGGGGCATATCAATAATTAAGCCTTCTTTATTTTATAATTTGAACCCTATATTGGGTATAATAGTGAATCTCCCCTATTTTTATACTGAAAAATCAATCCTTCACTTGGAGAATGACATTATTAACAAGGACATGACAAAACAAAAGCCAAACAACCCAACTTTTTAAATTCTCAACTTTGCATGGCAACCCACATTGGATGTTCCTCTCCTTCCCAACATGCTTGTCCGGGAATGGTTATCCTTAGACCAATCAGTTGTAAGTTTGAGGATCGCTTTATTATCAAGTGAGCATAATGTGTAGTCACTCTTGAACAAAAAAATAATAATAATGTGTAGTCACTAAAACTTCTAAATTTGTGGTAGGTAATTGTAAAAAATGATTTATCTTTAGAATACCGTCAGCTCGACTTTTAGTCTTGAATGTGAAGCCTAAATCCAAAAATTTGAGATTTTGGTATGTACTATTTCCAATCTTACCACAAAAGAGAAAGGGAAAACAAAAGAAGAAGAAAATGCGTTTAGATTTTGAATGTTAGTCGAGGCACAAAAAAAATTTCCCAAATTTTGGTAAAGCAAAATATGGTTAAAAATGGACGGCTTAGTATCACAAAACATCCTTATGGTTTACGAAACTATCAGATTGCATCCTTAATGTTTTTTTTGTATCATTCGTGTGTGGTTCTCAAGGTCAGTATATGTAATGTAATCACAAATGATTCTTGCCGTTAGGTTCCGTCAAAAACTCCGTTAGTTTGCTGACGTGACATATATATATATCACAAAACATCCCTGAGGTTTACGAACCTATCACAAATGGTCCTTGCGAAATTTTTTAATTTTTTAATTTAAAATTCATAAAATTTTAGTTTTCTTTTTAAAATTTTATGAATTTTAAATTATTTTAAAATATATATTGTATTTTAAATACACATGGCACTATATTATTGGAGATGTGGGCTCCACATATATGCCACATCAACAAACTAATGAAGTTTTTATATAATAATTTAAAGTTCATAAAACTTAAAAATGAAAAAAACCAAGGGTTTAGGGTTCATAAATGGTCCTCAAGGTTAAAATCCTTCTATAAATGGTTTTTTCATTTTTAAATTTTATAAAATTTAAATTATTTAAAAAAAAACTTCATTAGTTTGTTGATGTGGAATATATGTGGAGCCCACATCTTCAAAAATATACTGTCATGTGTATTTAAAATACAATATATATATATATATATATATATATAAATAATTTTAAAAAGAAAACTAAATTTTTTTTATGAATTTTAAATTATAAAATTTCACAAGGACCATTTGTGATATGTCAGTGAATCTCATGGATGTTTTGTGATATATATATATATATATATATACTACGTCAGCAAGCTAACAGAGTTTTTTTATGGAACCTAACAGTAGGGACCATTTGTGATCACACATACTAATCTTGAGGACCACGAATGACAAAAAATAAAATAAAATTAAGGATGCAATTTGATAGTTTCGTAAACCTTAGGGACGTTTTGTGATATTAAGCCAAAATAGACCAACACATAAAAAACACTATTAGAATTAAAAATTTGATATTTATTTCAATCGAAGAGTTGGAATAAGTATCTGACTCATCATAAATATATCATTTTCATTGTGAGTCGAAGTTGAATCTTCTTCAGGTAATAAATACCACTAACCAACCACTAGCCAACGAGCTCAGTCATTTTCCGTATATCTTATTCAAAATTTGATATATAGGGTATGGTGTTAAGATCAGTCGTTGTAATCTTTTGAATTAAAAAAAAAAAAAAAATTTGCTACATTATCTTGCGTGCATGAAGTTTCTAGGCATATGCTATCTTGTATAACGCAGAGACACTCGTCTTAATAACACGCGTTCACCGACAAGATTTGTCCTAGTCATTGGTTCTTTGCTTTGCAGCTGTTACCAATAATATCGCCTTTTAGCTTTATCTTCTCCGAATCGCTACAATAAATATAACTCTCAAAGCTCTCTGTAAAGCTAAGCTCTTCGTCCGCGATAACTCACTTTCCAAACTGTGTGTGTATCAAATAGCTTCCCTCACGCTCACCTCACTCATCCCACTTTCCATTTATTTTCCTTCCTGCTATTGCTTTCTCTACCGTTACTCATACCATTAAGAAAGAAACCCAAGTTCACAACTGGGTTTCTCTCTCTTGCATTCTTTCACTCTTTCAGATTTTTGTCTCTCAGCTTCTCTCATTCCAGGTACAGAGTAATAATGCTTTTGGTTTTCATGGTAATCGAAAGAAGCTGTTCTGTTTTACTTTTTTTTTCTTCTTCTTTATTTGGTTTCCAGGGTCGAGCTTATTTTCAAACATTGGTTCAGTTTCTGTTCATTGTGTAATGAAACTTGGTGCTTGAGATTGGATTGGAATGTCTCATATGAGCTGAATGCAGTTTGGGTTTTGGCATAAAAAACCCATCAAGCTGATTAGACTTAATGGCTAAACAGATATCAATAGTCGCTTTGGCTAGAAAAAGGATTCTGAACTGAAGAACAATAGTTTGCAATTTCAGATCTTTTTTCTTTGTTTGATAGAATTTTCAATCTAAGATTTGGAATTGATGATCTAGTAATGTGCCAGTCTTTTGCTCTGCTTTCTTTTCCTTGTGTCTGTATGTGTATATAGTTGCTAAATGGATTTCTTTTCTTCTCTTTCTTTGTATATATTGATTTTTCAAATTTGGGTTTTCCATCGAATGACTGCACGGATGGTGTTGGTTCAAAATGGAACTGGATTCTGGTTGATTAGCTAACTTTATGCTCTTATTAGTACAGAGTAAAGGTTAAAAAAATCCCTGTGTTGCTCTTCCTTTCGCATTAAGCAATGTGAAGTGAGAGAAAATTTGTTTGGTGGATTACTTTTTGGCTGGATGTATTGGGGTGCTAGCTATGACAGGAAACTGCTAAGTAAACTAGATTGCCTTGAATTTTAAAAGAAAAAAAAATGATGATACTTGTTTGGTCCTTAAACAATTATATGAATTATGGAGTTATACTTTATAAGTTAGATATAGATTATTGAGTAAAGAGAAAACTTTTTAGTTTTGAGTATTGCATTCTATTAGGAACTTATGGTACTGTTATGTAGGGGAAAACTAAGTCTACCATTAAGCTATGAAATGAATGTTCTGTATACTCTTTTTATTTTATTTTTATATTTATTGCTAAAATTTGTGTGCAGAATGGCCCATGCAAGATTAGGCCAATGGTTAAGTCTTCTAGTATGTTTACTGATATTGCTGAAAGCAGAAAGCCATCCTGTGGGAATCACTCTTGTTGAGAATGCAGTTGCCAAAGGAGCCGGTGAGAAATATTTGGGGAATTGAGTACTTCTCTAAAAAGTTTCCTTGTTCCATTTCACTTTCCTTTTAGTTTTCATTGTTCCAATAACTGTATTTTATTGTTGTTTTTACTTTTCACTCTGTGTTCTAAAATTTGACATGTTATACAGTTTGTTTGGATGGGAGCGCACCAGCGTACCACTTTGACAAGGGATTTGGTGCAGGAATCAACAATTGGTTGGTTCATGTTGAGGTTTGTCATTTTCCTGCCATGTTAAAATGGATTTAAAAGATAGAAAGGATAGCTTTCACCAAAATAAAAAAGATAGAAAGGATAGGGTGGGAATGTTAATCTTAAACCATTTTGTGTTCTCCCAGCTCCACCTTCTAGTCAATGAGAGGGAGCTTAGAATAGATTATTGGAGAAGAGAAATCTGTATATTACGTCTGAGCTTATACATTATGGCCTCTGAATGGTATAATATTAGTCAAATATTTTCTAGAAGGCTGTGAACTTAACCTTTAGTAACTCCCCCTTTTTTGGGGGGCCTATAGAAAAGAATAGGCTACAAAATATGGGGTAGCCCTTTCCCTCCCATATGCCTCTCCTCACTATACTGTTGTCCAGGTCTGGACCTGGGATCTTGAACTAGGGTGTTGGTCATGCCACTAGGGTACCAAGCATTAGCTTAGTAAACTAGTTGTAAAAGACTTTTGCATTGAAGTTTGAGATTTCTTTAATTGATATTTGGTTCTTAGGGAGGAGGATGGTGTAACAGTGTTGAGACTTGCCTTGATCGTAAGAATACTCACTATGGTTCATCAAACAAAATGGAAAAGTCGATGTCTTTTTCTGGGGTGCTTAGCAACAAGCAAAAGTTTAATCCAGGTTTGGTTTGCCTTCATATCTCAATCTTTGCTTTTTTGAAACTTGAAACAACTCCTAAGAATGACTCAATAGTTGATGAACATACCTATTGTTTTTTAGTTTGAATTTCTTCTTCTTCTTTTGTTTTTTTGTGGCCAACTGTAAAAACTGGACCCTTTTTTATTTTTATGCTAGACTTCTATAACTGGAATAGAATCAAAGTTAGGTACTGTGATGGGGCGTCATTCACTGGTGATGTTGAAGCAGTAAACCCAGTAAGTTAATAAATTTCAATCAGCGACCCATGTTTTACTATCATAAGAAATTCTGAACCTAGTGTTTATTCTACTAATTTGATCAGGCAACAAATCTTCACTTCAGAGGAGCAAGAGTTTTTCGTGCCATCATTGATGATCTGTTAGCAAAAGGAATGAAAAGTGCCCAAAGTGTATGTCCCATTCCAGGAACTGTACTTTTGTCATCTTGTCCACATTTCTGATTGTTTGTTAGTACTACTTATGATTACAGGCTCTTCTCTCTGGTTGTTCGGCCGGTGGATTGACCTCAATTCTTAATTGCGATAACTTTCGTTCTCTCCTACCTGTGGGTACTAAAGTAAAATGTCTGGCAGATGCTGGTTACTTCATTAATGCGTAAGATGTATTTTATATTATCTGTCTTGAAGACTTGACCCAATATTATCTCTAATCTATTTCAGAATTCTTAACACCTTGTAATGATTCACAGGAAGACTGTTTCTGGATCTCAACACATTCAAGCCTTTTACAGTGAAGTGGTTGCGCTACATGTATTGCATCTCTGTTCTTTAAGATAATAAAGTGGCCTCTTACTTCTTTCAGGAGAAGAGGGTTCTTCCATTTGTTAGGCCTCCATTCTGTGCAGGTGATAAGTAGTAGCTTCAGATTCTGATTATCTATTGTTTGTGCAGGGTTCGGCGAAGAACTTACCCGCATCCTGCACTTCAAAATTGAGTCCAGGCTTGGTAAATTTTTATAGTTTTGTATGATTTGCTCCACTCTTTCCTAATTACTTCTGATATTTCCTTTTTAATTGTTTTTGTTCAGTGCTTCTTCCCACAAAATGTGGTACCAGTGACCCGGACCCCAATATTTTTGGTAAATGCAGCTTATGATTCGTGGCAGGTTAGCTCATTCTTCTAATCCTTGATTTATAGAACACTACTTTCCAATTTATTGTATCTTGTAGTACTTTTCTTTCTAGTTCTTTTTTTTCTGTTCTAAAAATGATATAGAACATGTGCTGCCATTTCCCTTTTTTTTTTGGTGTGCCTATCAAAAAAATGTGATGCCAACAACTTTTTAATTGTATGCAGGTTGAAATACTTCATATCATCTTTATGATCAAAATTTTAAATTCCAACAACTTGTTAATGACATATATGATATATATCGTCTATCTGTTACCCTAAATATAAAACTGAGTAATAGTTTGGTTCATAATAAGTTTTTTCTTTTCGTCCAAATTATATATATTCGTAATATATTTTATTTTATCTAATTTCCTAGAATAAACTCAGATTCTCCCTAACACAACTTAGCCTTTCATCATTCATATCGAGTCTCTTTGCTTTGCTTTCCTTTGTAGGCTCGATAACAATTTGTTGTTGTTTTGGCTCACTACAGGAACTTTGGTTGTAAGAATAGAATTTATTATGCTTTCTTTGTTGGTGAGACAAAGAACAATATTAATTCAAGAACCAATTTCATGGAAAATGGGGCTATGATTATTTCAGTTGTCACATATTCTATCTTATTATTCTAGAATTGTATGAAAATAAAAATAGTTGTAGACTTGTAGTAGGTCACCTGAACTTTGCTATGAGACTCCAAAAGCAACGATTACTAGAAATGTATATATTTCCAATACAAATGTTGTGTACTCGTTCTCATCTTTTCTTTTCCCCCACTTGTGCACATTAGGAGAATACGTTAGCGTGCACTTTCTCTGATTCCTTGTTGTATCCATTCAGATAAAGAACATTTTGGCACCTTCTCTGATTCCTTGTTGTATCCATTCAGATAAAGAACATTTTGGCACCGGGTATTGCTGATCCTAAAGGCGCCTGGAAAAAGTGCAAGCTTGATATAAAGAACTGCTCACCCAGTCAACTTCAAACCATGCAAGGTGAATATCAAAACCCTCCTCCATACCAGCAAGCAATCCTTCACAGATTGAAGCTGATAGAATCCTTTATAGCCCTTGTGAAAATTTAAACCAAGATTTGAATTTGGTTAAATCTTTTCTGTCATAGTAAAATTTGATGGTTGGAGTTTCTTAGGGTCTCATGCACTGCTGCCTGTTCCCTTTAGTCTTTAGATGATAATAAGCAATTTGATGAAAGCATGGAACCACAAACGGTTATGTCAACTTATTAGCAAGACATATGAGTTGAAATTGATTGCTATGTTATTGAGTCCTACTTTTTCCAGTGAAGCTTCCTTGTACCTACCAAGGAAAGCTTCTTGTCCAAGAAAGCATCTTATGTATTGCATCATTGGCATAAACCGGCCGCTGGAAAATTTACTTGGGTTTTTAATATGGAATTTGTTTCAGAATATCGGTTGCAGTTCTTAGGCGCACTTAGTCCTGCCAGCAACTCCATATCTCATGGACTGTTCATAGACTCTTGCTATGCCCACTGCCAGATTGGAACACAGGAGACATGGTTGGCAGCCGACTCTCCGGTGTTGAGTAAGACGGTAAGAGTCATGTAGTCTTCAATTAACAAAAAATTGAGAATAGCTCTCTGTTGTCAATTTTTGTAGTTCTTGGTTTCATTTGACTCTGTTTGAACGAAAATTACTGAGTTGGTTTTAAATTTTATCTACAACCTAAATGTATTCTGCAGCCAATTGGGAAGGCAGTTGGAGACTGGTACCACGACCGTACTCCGTTCCAGAAGATAGATTGTGCTTACCCTTGCAATCCTACATGCAAAAACCGTGTGTTTGATTCAAATGAGCAACAAGATTAATTTATCTATGTCGAAGTGTATAATTTTTATGATATATGGACGTTTATGTAATGGCCGAGGCCTACTTACTGTTCTCAATAATATTTTACCCCTCCGAGTTTGATGATTTAATCCGGTAGCTTTTGTAATTAAAACTCAGCAGGATTGTTAACCATTCATCAGTTCAGCCCTGATATTGAGTAATTCTAAAACAAGATCTTTAAGTTTGCCTGTGGGTAATCTTTTAAACGGGTACAAGCCAAAATGCACAAAATAGAAACACAACGCAAAAACAAACTAGCAAGAGCCAAAATTTAGGGAGACCATCTTTAGAGTCAAACTTGTGTATTATCTCTCTAATAGAGGTGGAACCTATTGTATTGGTGGGTTCTACCTCTATTAGAGAGAGATGCGTAGAGAGATGATACGCAAGGTGGTCTCTAAAGATGGTCTCCCTAGCATGACCATAATTTTAAATTTTAAATTGCATATTTTTCAGATATTTGAGAGAGTATGAGAGATTTGATCTATGATGTAGGGTGATATCTTGGAGGACATGAGACCATTTTGGGTTAGATAGCATGTATTAGATAATGATAATTAATTAGACAATTGCACAATTTTAAAGAATTTTTTGACCTATTAATAAGTCTGATAAGATATGTGCTACAGAAAATATTTGATTTATGATGTTGAAAATAATTTTTACAATACTGATGCCGAACGCATATTCAGTGTTTTTTTCATTTTCATATGTTCATATTAGACACGTTTTTACTGTTTTCGTTCTCGGAAAATGTTTTCCAGTTAGTGTACCAGACATATTCTCGAATCTTGAAACTGCAAATTCGTTTTCTGATTTTCATTTTTTGAATATATTCTCGGAAAACATTATCCGAAAACGTTACCGGACGGACCCTTAGGAATTTTGGAACTGTAGGGACCTTTTTCTTCTGGCAGCTATCAAATGGGCTGGGCTGCCGTAAGGAACAAACTGAAGAAAATATCCCCTGTATCTGAGTTGAAAGATCAGACCCCAAAATGTTTCGAAAGGATAGTAAAGCCTTAAGAAACACCTTAGTTATCTTCACCAACAAAAATAATGGCTGCTTACAGATAGTTTTTTAGTGCTTACAGGTAGAATCTTAGCTTGGCATGAGAGGCTTATGGCATGGGAGCAAAGTTGCCATGAGTTTAGCACTAAAGAGAAAATTAAGTGTTCTTGGGAAAAGATGGGTATGAAGATAGGAGAGAAAGGATTTTGAAGAGAGGTTTGGTTGAGAACGAAGGAAAGAAAGAAAAGGGTGGCTTGAGTGCTTTTTCCAGCAGCTTGACAGTGGTTCTGTCAAGTGTTAGAACAGCATGGCAAGAAGGAAAACTGAGGAAGGAGATGAACTAAGCACGAAAATTGTTGGTTTCGAAAGTAAGAGAGGAAGCTTGCTCTCTGGTTGTGGATGGTTCTTTGTTGGGTAGAAGAGGCCCTATTTATAGCCACTGGAAGCCATCTTTTTCCAAGAAACCCTGATAGCTTCCATCCCATTTTGCCAAGTCTTTCCCTTCTTTTCTCCTCTCATCCCTTCAATCATCCTATTTTGGTGAAATCTACTCTGCTCCTTTGCACAAAATTAGGGATTTTGGGAGCTCAAGGTCCCTTTCCCGCAGCTGCCCCAGTGAAGAATTCCTATTTTCAGATATCCCTCTTCCTCTCTTCCCTTCCCTCCTGTTTGTACCATACCTGACCCTCCACTCGTACAACGACACGTGGATCTCATAAACTCGCCCAAGCACCCAAGGCCTCGGACAATCGGCATAGGCTACTGATGATATTGTCTCAAAGCAGCAAAAGATCATTACAAGCCCAACACAGCCTACAATCGGTATCCCCTACCGATTCCGCAGAATCAACCTCGAAGCACCCGCCTGAAATATCTAAGGACTCGTGTCAACCTCATAGGGCCCTCCCACGAGTCCCACATCGAAAATGAGCACTAAGAGCATACTAAATGCCCTCTATAAATAGGCCCCTCCACTACAATACAGGGGTAAGACTTTTCAGCTTGACTTTTATACTTCTATATGGTCAACAGCAATAGCTCTTAAAAACAATCTTACTTGAGCATCGGAGGGTCTTAGGTTGGTTCCACACCGGTTCCATAGACCTCACGAGCTTCGCTTATCTTCTATTCAGGATCAGGATCAGCATCTGAAGACAGGAGGAATCTCCATTGACCACTCAATCGATCTCCTAGATCGTCCACATCTCTTGTAAGTTGCACTCATCTCTATCTGTTCAGATTTAGTGTCAACAGATTGGCGCCGTTTGTGGGAATCGCTTATCGATCAACCCATATCTCAAAACAAAGAACTCTGAGACCAAAAAATGAATCCATCTTCGGCCCTCCCTACCGATGGCCCCATCCTCGGACTCGGTGGCGAGCCAAGTCCAACTCCCTTGCTTCAGACACCTGCTCGACCGACCACCCTGGAGGCTCGCATGGAGACCCTACAGCAGGATATGGCAAGAATGCAGGAGCACAACAATGTTCTCGCCTCTAAACTGGATGACACCCAGAGGCAGCTGCATCAACAACAAACACTCTCCGCCCAGTTGCAGAACGATCGGGAACCAACCACACAGCTTCGGCAGGAGAAATCGTTTAAAAGCGTACGAAAGCCCACTTTCCAGGATAGAGGGAAGCAGCAGGCCGCGAACGGACCGACTGTCTCCCGAAGACTGTTCGTGCCCACTCCAAAGGAGCGCCATCCCGAATATCGCGTTTATTCTGATTGCAGGGAACGGCAGTCATCGCCCATCCAGGTCCGGGCGAAGCTAGACGATCCACGCCTGGAGGTACTTGGACCAAAATCCCCCTTACGCCAGAGGTACGGCGCGATCGGCCTGGAAGAGACGGACGAATCAGATTATGTTCCAACATCTCCAGGAACCACAATCTCATCAGCGGGGCCCCCTGCACAACGCCACAGCCACCGATCAAACCAGGACAACGCTCGGCGAAAAGGAAATTACGAGAGAAGCCCCAGCCGAACGGCAGATCAAGGAAGGCGAGGTCACAATACTGACCAACGCACAGGCAACCGAGCGGTCGAGCCCTTTGGTGACGATCTTCCATCTACCGATCCGACTATTCGTCTCCTCCTACAGAAGATGAATCGCATTGAGAAGGAACAAGACCAGGCTCGGACACCAACATGGGGAACGGTACAGCCAGGGCCGTTCACCAATCGAATCCGGACATTCAGACACGAGAAGGAGGTCCAAGCACTCCGCATATCGTTCTATTCGGGGGTGGAAGATCCCGTTACCCATATTCATACCTTCCAATCAGCTCTGGGTTGCAAAGGACTGACGGATGAAGGCCAATGTTTGCTATTCCCCTCCACCCTGACCGGAGCCGCTCTGAATTGGTTCTATCGGATGGAGCCAGACACGGTTGACAATTTTAATCAGTTGAAGCAAACCTTCCTCAACCATTTTATGATTCAAACCGATCGCCTATATTCCGCCGATGATCTATATACCGTTCGGCAGCAAGACGATGAGCCGTTGAGGGAATATGCGGCTAGGTTCAGCCATGAGTACTCCAGATGTCCGAAAACTGACGACAGGGCGGCCTTCGGTGCCTTCAAAAGCGGCCTTCGGTCGTCTCAGCACTTCAACTCCAAGGGATCGGACCACCTACTCCGAATTAATGAAACAGGCGGCTATCCACGCCAAGGCTGAGCACTTCAACTCCAAGGGATCGGCTTCGACCCTAATAAACAAAACGGCGTCGACCGATCAGCCTCCAACGCAAAACTACGACCGATTCCCGGTCGATCGATCGGCAAACCAGGCCCCCTACCGAACGGCACCCCCTGTCCCTGCTTTTTCCACTCAGCGAAATAAGCGGAAGGACAACTTCCGGGATCGGCAGGACAACAACAAGAAGGGCAACCACAAGGGGAATCGGCCAGACGAAATCTTCACTTTGCTCAACACCACCTATGAGCATGTTCTCCTGACCGAAGGGGATATGATACCGAAGCCGAACAATCGGAAACTCCCTCGCCAGATCGAAAAGGACACCGGTGTCTTCTGTCGGTACCACCAATACAACGGCCATGATACGGAATCATGCATCGCGCTGCGCAAAATTGTTGAATGCCTCATCAATGACGGAAAGCTGGATCAGTATTTAAACACCAAGCCAGCAACGGATAAATCATTGAATCGGCAGATCAATATGATCAGTGGAGGAGCGCCCATTGCCGAAGCCAGTAACCGATCCGAAAAAAACTACGTTCGTGCCGTGCGGCATCTACAGATCCTCAGCGTGGCGGGAGGACGCAATGACAAAATTCAACGAAACGGTTGGGAACCTATCACCTTTTCTGAAGAAGAAGAGCGAGGCATCATCTTCCCCCACTCCGATCCCATGATCATACGGGCCGATATCTCGGATTTCGACGTAGGCCGAATCCTCATCGACACCGGCAGTTCGGTCAATGTGCTATTCGCCGACGCTTTCAACGCCCTCGGCGTGGACCCTCGGCATCTGAACAAGGATATCACCCCTCTCCTGAGCTTCTCTGGCGACGTGGTTGAACCAATCGGCAGTGTCCAGCTCCCATTCGCCGTCGGTACCATCCCCAGACGAACGGTCCTCTACACTCATTTTCTAGTGGTCGACTGCCCAACGGCATACAACGCTATCATCGGCAGGACGACGCTCACAAAAATGAAGGCCATGCTGTCACCACACATGCTCCTCCTCAAGTTCCCCACACACGCTGGCGTCGGCCAAGTGCGAGGGGACCAATTGAGTGCACGGACGTGTTACGTTTCGGCAACCAGGGAATCGGCAAGGGCTGCGCTTCGCGAAACATACTCGGTCGCCACCAGCTTGGGCGTACCGAACGGCAGGGGGACGGACAAACCAGATGACCCCCGAGATGAGGCTGTAACCCCACAAGCGCAACCCGCCGAAGATTTAGAATCAGTCACCCTCTCCGAAGCACAACCGGACAGACAAGTTCGAATCGGTACAACCTTGAGTCCGGCACTGAGGGCCGATTTTATCACCTTCCTGCAAACCAATGCAGAAGTCTTCGCCTGGTCATACGACGATATGCCCGGCATCGACCCGAGCGTCATCAGCCACAAGCTCAGCATCTGCTCCACTTTCAAACCCATCAGGCAGAAACGGCGGGCCTACGATGCCGAACGGTATGAGGCAATGAGGCTCGAAGTAGACAAACTGAAGACCATCGGCTTCATCCAGGGAGTAACCTACCCAATTTGGCTGGTAAATTCGGTTTTAGTCAAAAAATCAAACGGCGCCTGGAGAATGTGTCAAGACTATACCGATTTAAACAAGGCTTGCCCAAAGGACAGCTTTCCTCTGCCACGGATCGATCAGATGGTGGATGCCACGGCAGGCCATGAACTTCTCAGCTTCATGGATGCATACTCAGGCTACAACCAGATATTCATGAGCCCTACCGATCGCGAACACACGGCATTCATCACCGACAAGGGACTTTACTGCTACAAAGTCATGCCGTTCGGCCTGAAGAACGCTGGGGCGACATACCAGCGATTGGTCAACAAAATTTTTTCCGACCTCATTGGCACCTCGATGGAAGTCTATGTGGACGATATGCTGGTCAAGAGCAGAACGGCCGATTCTCATCTCCACAACCTTTCGCTCATGTTCGGCGTCTTAAAAAAGTACAACATGCGCCTCAACCCGAGCAAGTGTGCCTTCGGCGTTTCCTCGGGCAAATTTCTCGGCTTCATGATCAGCCAACGAGGAATCGAGGCCAACCCTGAAAAAATCAAGGCATTACTCGACATGCAGGTCCCGAAGACACAGAAGGATATTCAGAGTCTGACTGGGCGTGTCGCCGCTCTAGCCCGGTTCATCTCCAAGGCTACCGATCGGTGCGCTCCATTCTTCAAAGCCCTCAAAGGAAGCAAACGGCAGATTGTCTGGACTGCCGAATGCGATCGCGCCTTCCAAGATCTTAAGGCCTACATGAGCAGAGCACCCCTATTATCCACTCCTCTCCCCGGCGAAGAACTCATCCTCTACCTCTCGGTTTCGGCAACGGCACTTAGCTCTGTGCTCATTCGCAAGCCGAACGGCATCGAACTCCCCATTTTCTACATTAGCCATGCCTTGCAAGACGCTGAGATTCGGTACCCCGAGCTCGAAAAACTCACCTACGCTCTCGTCCTTTCAGCACGCAAGCTTCGGCCATACTTTCAGGCTCACAGTGTTACCGTCCTCACCAATCAGCCTCTGCGCCAGATACTCCAGAGACCGGAGACATCCGGTCGGCTAGTCAAATGGGCCATCGAGCTCGGCGAATTCGACATCCGCTACCACCCTCGTCCTGCCGAGAAGGGACAGGCTGTAGCCGATTTCATCTCTGAATTAACCGCGTCCGAAGGGCCAGTTCCGAAGGACGCCGCCTCCGATTCATCTTCGACGGTACCAGTCGCCCACCCGACCGAAGGAATCTTTAATCCGTCGATTCCACTTTGGACTCTCTACGTGGACGGTTCGTCCAACCGACAGGGCAGCGGAGCCGGCTTGGTACTCAAGGCCCCTGACCAGACAACCATCGAATATGCCATCCGATTCCAATTCCGGACTTCCAACAACGAAGCCGAATATGAAGCTCTGTTGGCAGGCCTTCGGCTCGCTAAAGAAATGGGCGCTCAGCAACTCAGGATCTGTAGCGACTCACAACTTGTCGTCAACCAGATACTGACTGAATTTGAAGCCAAGGACACTTCGATGGTTGCCTACTTGACACACGCTCGCCGATTGCTACACCACTTCACTGCGTACCAAGTTCAACAGATCCCCAGATCCGAGAACAGCCACGCCGATGCTCTATCACGCCTTGCATCGGCGATCGACGACAACATAGGGCGCCATGTGCCGATCGAGGTCCTCACTCGGCGCAGTACCACCGACCTCGAAGTACATGCCGTTCGGCAGGATCCAAGTTGGATGGATCCTATCCACGCCTACTGATCGGTTCATAATTGTATATTATTTCTTACCCTTCTAGCTTATGATTTGGTTATGTTTTTGAGTTAAACTTGTGCTTTTAATCCTTTTTGTGTTTATCTTTCAGTTAATTGAGCTTTAGGTAACAATGATGGCTTTGGAGAACATAATTCATGCAATTCAAGCATGTTAAGGCCTAATTTGGATGAATTGATGAAGAGCTTAAAGACAAATTCATTATGGCTACAGCCCCCTGCCAGTCCAGTTCCGTAGGTCATATTGCAAGCTTTGTTTCAGCAACCTACATAGCTCGGATGAGGCCACATTCTTCATGAAAGTTGCTCCAATTGGTGTGTACTATAACATATCCAAAATTCAGCCCCATTGGATAAATCTGGAGTCCGTTACCTAGCAAACACAGAACCATGCTCAGGATGGATCTTATCAGCGCGGAAAATGAGTTAGCAATTTGTTTCGGCCTTAACTTCTTCCTCCGACCTTGGATTGGCCCAAATAACATATGGCTGGAAAGAAGACATTCTGAACTTCAATTTAGAGTGCTTAAAGTCCTAATTTGATTAAGAGAAGCCCAAGTTGTAAGCCCTTGAAGTTGCTGGTCATGCTGACCTCAGCATGTGCTGGTTGGATGCTTGGTCATGGTGAGCTAGGTATGAGCTATCATTTCTGGTTGGAAGCTTGGTCATGGTGACATGAAGATGAGCTAGGGCTGCTGGTGGGATTTAGTGGTGAAGTGCATCAACCAATTCAAGATTTTCTAATACAAGTGCATCACCCATTTCAGATTTTCTAATACAAGTGCATCACCCATTTCAGATTTTCTAATACAAGTGCATCAACCATTTCAGATTTTATAATTCAAGTGTTGTATGCATTAGTCTTATTGAATTCTGATTTTCACTTCCCCTAGGCCTATAAATAGGGAAGTTCTCTAAGCTTGTAATAACACCCCAAGGGGGGGAGCTCTCAAACACTTCTCTAGAGCTCCCTTCCCTTCTCTCCCTCAAATTCTCTTAGTTTCATTTTCTAGTTTTCAATTGTTGTAATGAAATCTTTTGTGCTGAAATTTTCCTTAAGTTTTTCTTAGTTCCACTTTACTTTTCATTATGTAAATTCTTTTCTTTAGTTTTTCAAGTTTGATTAGTTTCCAAGTTTCAATTATGGTTCATGTTCTTATTCATTATGCTTATAAGTTAATATGCTAGTTTGAATGATTGATCACCATTTAGGCTTGCATGTTAGCTATCTTGGTTTGAATTAAGAGTATACACCATGCTTTAATTCGAATTGAACTATGAATAGGAAGAGTATGTATGGACATTCGACAACAGGGATTAGATACATACTTGGTTGTTTAAAATGTTCTTCTATGCTTAATGGGTTCCTAATGCTTAATTTTAGGTTAGACAACAAATGATCAAATTAGGGAATTAGGAACACAAGGTTATGACCACACACCATGGCTTAATCATACTTTAGCTAGAATCAATCCATTAATCTAAATTGAACTTGGGAACTTATCTGCTTGAGTTAGTTATTTCTTTCTTCCTTGTTTTATTTATTTCATTTTGTTTTCATTTATGTTTTGTGTAGGGAAATGAATTGGATCATTCAATCACCAATCCTCGTGGGATCGACCTCGCACTTACATATGCTATACTACCTAACGGCTCGTGCACTTGCGAGTATCACAAGTTGAGGATGCAGCTGAATCCATTTTGGTGCAGCTGAATCTAGAACTTCTTTGTTGTTTTTTTTCTTTGTGTGGTCAGTTAGTTGTAAATAATAATAACAAAAAAAAAACAAAAATTTAAAAAAATTCAATTTGGAACTTCTTGGTTTTCTTTTATGTTTTTTTTGTTTTATTAGGTTAGTTTATTTATTTACGTGGTGTGGTTAGTTAGTTTATTTCTGAGTGTTAAAAACACATTTTTATTCAAACATTGCATTCAAAAAGATAAAAAGTTTAAAAAAAAAAAAAAAAACATTCAAGTAAATTAAAAATAAAAACAACTTCTTCATCTTCATCTTCATGGCATGCCTCTATTGTCTCTTACTTGCAGAATCTGCAGCAGCTCCACATGGTCCTCATTTTTTCTCTGCAGTGCTTCCACGTGCTGATTGGCACAGTAGAGCCGCTTCTGCAAGTCCGCCACCATAGCCTTCAAGGAAGTTATTTCCTCGCTCATCGCGGCACACTCCCGTGTTCTCGCCAGCAATCGCATACCCAAATTGGTAGCCGAGACCGCATGGAGAACAGTTAAATTATTGGACTCCTCCACCGCTGCTTTGTCAGACCTCTGTGCCACATGCAGATGATCTGTCGGTGTGAGCTTGCTGCCAATCATGCCTCCAAGCAGCGCTGCTCTGTTCGGCATTGCCTCAGAAAAGTTCGGTATTACCTCAGCAAAGTTTGAGGCCGTACCGTGATGATATGTGGAGTTTGGGAAGACATGGTTTTGAGGAGCCCTTATCTGCGCATTCGGTGGTGCAAGGGACAGTTCAAGGCTAAGATCATCAAGGTGAGTGCATGAGGATGCCATTGTTTTGTTTTTGGATTTTTTGATGTTTTCTCTAAATTTGCAGGAAGAAATGCGGGGTGCTCTTCTACTTCACCGAGATGAGTTTAAATAGACTTATACAGACG
This sequence comes from Prunus avium, assembly GCF_965620075.1. Taxonomy (NCBI): domain Eukaryota; kingdom Viridiplantae; phylum Streptophyta; class Magnoliopsida; order Rosales; family Rosaceae; genus Prunus; species Prunus avium. Next base: position 12,740,397 of record NC_142288.1, on the reverse strand, counting down.
AGGGAGCCGAAAGCACTTCGGATCTCGAGGGTGCTATCCTGTGCTCTTTTCTCTCGGATCCCTTCATTTCTGGCGCAAATTGCGAGCACGTTTTTTTTAAAAGGGAGCATGTCTACACTTTCACTTACTTTTGCCTCCCTGTTTTCTGATGTTTGTGTTTTTGCTTTTTCAGTTTTTATTTTATTTTATTTTATTTTAAATTATTTTCTTCTTGTTTGACAGGTTTCTTAATAATGTAGTTGGAAGAAGAGACAAAATTAAAGATGCGTCTTGGACACCTGGTGCAAGAATCCCAACTCTTCTTTTAAATTCTTGTTTGAATTGCGTGTTTATTTCAGTTTATTTATTTATTTATTTATTTTGTTTTTTATTTAATTAGGTAGTATAATTTAAAACTCATAGGATATTCTTTGAAGGAGCTAAATTTTTGGTAACTCCAGTGAGCAACCGCAGTCTATACAGTGTCTAGGAGTTCTTTAAGGCGACACCTTCGGTGTCTAAGAAGTTAGGGTTTTAAGCGGGACCATTGTGACCCCTCCAACCTTCCCGGAACCCCTGGCTGTGTTTTCTGAGGCCCTTAACTGGTCATCCTTAAGTTTTTCTCTTAAAAGAAGAAGCAGTTATTTGTGTATTTACTTAACTAAAAAAAAAAAAAAAAAAAAAATCTTGTTTGGGTCTTCGTGTTTTTGTTTGATTGTCGTTCTTTAAATTTAGGGTCAATTGTTTCTTTGAGATAGCTAACGATTTTATTTCCCAATTAAAGAAAAAAAAAACACACATACACTTTAAAATTAAATAATAAATAAAAACTGAAATCATTTCTTCTTGGCGCTCGGTGTCTCGACCATAGGAGCTTTGAGTTTGGCCCTCTGGCTGTCCTCTTCCGGGGCTTCACGCACAGCCTCTTGGGGCTCATCACTTGAGCTCCCAAAGATCGCAATCTTAGCTTGAGCGTAACTACTCTCGCGATCCGCTTGCTTGCGTTTACCCGGTCGGTCTAGGTCCTCCAGTTGCTTTCTCATGTCGCGCGAGTACAACTCTACCATCTTTGATAGATTTTTATTCTCGTCTCGCAATACTTCTAGCTGGTGTCGATTCACCTCCACAATCCTTGACCTCTCCCTTTTCAAGCTTTTTATAGCACTCTGACAGTCTTCAACCAAACTTCGCTCCGCCGCCAACTGAGCTTTAAGCACCTCTACCTCATGGGACTTCGCAAGTAGGCGATGACCCAAACTTGCGACACATGCTGTACTCTGCACGCTCAGTGCCAGGGCATCACTCGTGACCCGGTTGTCATCCCTTGTCCCGAACACACGTATATCTTTGGGAGTCACTAAATTTCTGCAAACTCCAATGGCAACATCGTTGTCCAGGAGTATTGAGTCATTGACAGTCACAGGCCCCCGTGCGGAGGCAAAGTAGGGCATCCATACTGGTGCTACTGCTTGGCCTCGTGTCTGAGTCGGTGGAGCTAGGTTGAGATCTAACGAAAAGGGGTAGGAAGAAGCCATTTGATTTCTCACTTTTTTTTTTTCTTTTTCTTGCTTCTTTTCTCTTTTGTGTTTCTGAGTTTGTGGTTTTGTTTTTATCCCCTTCTTTTTCCTTCTTATAGATATAGTCTTTGACAAACCCTAGCCATTGCAGCGTCTAAGCATTTCTGAATCTCCAGCATTCATCGAGTCCCACAACCTTCTCGCTTTCCAACCGTACCCAACACATTTATCTCGACGTGACCTTTCTGAACGGACGCGTTCAGTAAAGTCATCACGACTTTGTATGGCCCCGTAATTTCTGCTTGTGGAGTCTGCGGCGCCTCTATGCGTCGACACGTGGCTCCTGCTTTCTGCCCGTGACTATCCATGAGACGACATTAGGGACCACGTGCTTTCTTTTCAGAAATCCCACTTTGCGCTCATAATTCACGTTTTATCTTCTTTTTATAAAAAAAAAAATTAATAATAATAAAATGTGTGGGCTTCAGAATTCATTTTGGGTCGGTTTTTCACCTTGTTTGGGTTTCAAGGTGGGTTAATTTCATTGTGGGCTTTGGGCTTCAAATTTTTTTTGGGTTTCAGAATTGTGTGATTAGGGTTTACTGTTTCATTTTTTGTTTGTTTGTTTGTTTTGTAATTTTTATTTTTGTAATTATTTTATTTGTGTATTTTAATTCTTGTGTGTTTTGTGATTTATATTTACTTTAGTACCTTTCATTTCTTGCTATGACATTGCTTGTTCCTAATTTTTAAACATTGAGGACAATGTTCATTTCTAGGTTTGGGGGTATTGGAGTTTAGCATGTAAATTTGATTTTTTTTCCTTAATTTAATTTAATTTTTTTGCTTGTTTTTATTTTTTATTTTATTTTGTTTGAGTCTTGCTTTTATTTTTATTTTGATTTTATTCACTTTCCGAACACATTTGATGAGATTGTGATAAATGTTTGCATGACTTAAATGAAAATTGGATTTCATTTTATTTTAGTGTTTTTTTTCTTTATTAAAAAAAAAAATTAAAAAAAAAAAAAATTTAATTTGGCATTGTTCTAACATGATATGCTTGAAACCTTCTTTAAACTTGCCATTTGTTTCATAATTTTCCAATTAAAGGATTTGCATGATCTAAAGAATTGTATGAAGCATAAATTAGACTTATATAACCAACCATATAAAGTGAGCTTTTGAGCCTTGTACTTCAATTCATGAGTGTTATATACATACTCTTATTTTCTTGTCATCAAAGTTGTTGTTTGATCTCATTATTCATTGATTTGGTTGAACACTTAAAAGTCATTCATTCTTATGCAATTTGATTTCATGACATTTAAGAAGTGATATTAAGGCCCTCTTTGGATCGTTTGTGCCTTTCAAGCTAACCTTATGCATGCTTAAGCATGATTTTCCATTGTTAACCATTTTGAGCCTACATGTAAACCTTTTCTTTCATTTACCAATTTTATTTCCTCGCCTTAGCCCGAAAAACAAATATTTACCTTTCTAAGGAACTCATGAGCTTTAATTGGGATGTGTTTTTCATACTAAGTTTGGGAATGGGTGTTACAGTTCGAAGAAAAAAAAAAATCACACAATTGGTGAAAGAAAAGAGAAAATTTAAGTGGTGGTTGATTGAAATTTCATTTTTGGGCCTTCAAAATAAATTGGTGTTTGTTCAATTAAAGGAAAGGAGTATCAATCAATGTAAATGAAGGTATAAGGAGTTTTGATCATGTAAAAGAAAAAATCTAATCGTGATGATTCGAAGTCTTGTAAACAATTATTTTATGTTCTTACATTTTGAGTTCCTTGGACTTTGTATTATCCATACCTTTCATTTCTCACTCACCTTACACCCTTGGCCCCATTACAACCTATAATAAGACCTAAATTGATCTTAAATGTCATGTGGTTGAATTGCATTCATTTTTCTACTTTTAAGTGTTTGACATCCTTCTTGAGATCATATTAATGCAAGTTCTTCATATTTCTATTGCGAGTTAAGTCCCTTATGGTTTAACTCTATTCTCATGTTTATAACTGAGTGTGCATTATAGCCCTCTTCTGAGTGATTCATTTGTGAGAGGACAACTTTGGTGAGATTTGAAGTTGAACTTATGCTTTGTATGATTTTTGAAATTGTGTGAAAACTAAGATTGGGGAATTTGTTGCATTTGGCTATCACACTACTACACTTTGAGCATATTGTGTTTAGAACTTTGCCGCTTTGTAAATAATGTCTAAAAATTGAGCTTTTATTGTTAAAACGTTTAAGTCATGTGCATGAGTCATTTCTCTTCAGAAAATGTTCGGAAAAATTGTTTTAAGTTCTTTGTGTTTTTGTGTTTGTTTTTGTTTTTGGTTTTGCTTAAGGACTAACAATCTTTAAGTTTTCTAATTACTTTGTTTTACAGAGTCAGTAAAACGTTTGTGGGTATCGTATCTGTTAAACCCTCAGGAGACACAACTCCTCCTACTAGGGATGCCTAGAGGTTTAAAGGCTTGTTGCATATGCTAAATGCAATCGAGTTACCTACGAAAGTGGTTTAGTTAACTTCTAGTTTTGTTTTTAACTTTGTTTTGTGTTGTTTTGCTCGAGGACTAGCAAAATCTAGGTTTGGGGGTATTTGATCGGTTCATAATTGTATATTATTTCTTACCCTTCTAGCTTATGATTTGGTTATGTTTTTGAGTTAAACTTGTGCTTTTAATCCTTTTTGTGTTTATCTTTCAGTTAATTGAGCTTTAGGTAACAATGATGGCTTTGGAGAACATAATTCATGCAATTCAAGCATGTTAAGGCCTAATTTGGATGAATTGATGAAGAGCTTAAAGACAAATTCATTATGGCTACAGCCCCCTGCCAGTCCAGTTCCGTAGGTCATATTGCAAGCTTTGTTTCAGCAACCTACATAGCTCGGATGAGGCCACATTCTTCATGAAAGTTGCTCCAATTGGTGTGTACTATAACATATCCAAAATTCAGCCCCATTGGATAAATCTGGAGTCCGTTACCTAGCAAACACAGAACCATGCTCAGGATGGATCTTATCAGCGCGGAAAATGAGTTAGCAATTTGTTTCGGCCTTAACTTCTTCCTCCGACCTTGGATTGGCCCAAATAACATATGGCTGGAAAGAAGACATTCTGAACTTCAATTTAGAGTGCTTAAAGTCCTAATTTGATTAAGAGAAGCCCAAGTTGTAAGCCCTTGAAGTTGCTGGTCATGCTGACCTCAGCATGTGCTGGTTGGATGCTTGGTCATGGTGAGCTAGGTATGAGCTATCATTTCTGGTTGGAAGCTTGGTCATGGTGACATGAAGATGAGCTAGGGCTGCTGGTGGGATTTAGTGGTGAAGTGCATCAACCAATTCAAGATTTTCTAATACAAGTGCATCACCCATTTCAGATTTTCTAATACAAGTGCATCACCCATTTCAGATTTTCTAATACAAGTGCATCAACCATTTCAGATTTTATAATTCAAGTGTTGTATGCATTAGTCTTATTGAATTCTGATTTTCACTTCCCCTAGGCCTATAAATAGGGAAGTTCTCTAAGCTTGTAATAACACCCCAAGGGGGGGAGCTCTCAAACACTTCTCTAGAGCTCCCTTCCCTTCTCTCCCTCAAATTCTCTTAGTTTCATTTTCTAGTTTTCAATTGTTGTAATGAAATCTTTTGTGCTGAAATTTTCCTTAAGTTTTTCTTAGTTCCACTTTACTTTTCATTATGTAAATTCTTTTCTTTAGTTTTTCAAGTTTGATTAGTTTCCAAGTTTCAATTATGGTTCATGTTCTTATTCATTATGCTTATAAGTTAATATGCTAGTTTGAATGATTGATCACCATTTAGGCTTGCATGTTAGCTATCTTGGTTTGAATTAAGAGTATACACCATGCTTTAATTCGAATTGAACTATGAATAGGAAGAGTATGTATGGACATTCGACAACAGGGATTAGATACATACTTGGTTGTTTAAAATGTTCTTCTATGCTTAATGGGTTCCTAATGCTTAATTTTAGGTTAGACAACAAATGATCAAATTAGGGAATTAGGAACACAAGGTTATGACCACACACCATGGCTTAATCATACTTTAGCTAGAATCAATCCATTAATCTAAATTGAACTTGGGAACTTATCTGCTTGAGTTAGTTATTTCTTTCTTCCTTGTTTAATTTATTTCCTTTTGTTTTCATTTATGTTTTGTGTAGGGAAATGAATTGGATCATTCAATCACCAATCCTCGTGGGATCGACCTCGCACTTACATATGCTATACTACCTAACGGCTCGTGCACTTGCGAGTATCACAAGTTGAGGATGCAGCTGAATCCATTTTGGTGCAGCTGAATCTACGCAACACCTACCTCGCCAACGGCACGTTGCCTGACAACAAATCTGAAGCAACGACTATCCGCCGCCGATCGGCACGATACCTCCTTCTGAATCAGATTCTCTATCGGCGTGGTCACTCCTTACCATTGCTTCGGTGCATGACCCCGCAGCAGGGAAACTACGTCCTACGAGAGATTCACGAGGGAGCCTGTGGGAACCATTCTGGGGCCCGATCATTGGCTTTCAAGACCATTCGGCAAGGGTACTACTGGCCGACTCTCCATGCCGATGCCACCACCCTGGTCCAGAAGTGCGATCAATGCCAACGTTTCGGCTCCGTTCCAAAGCTGCCTGCCGAACCACTCTCTCCGATTGTTAGCCCATGGCCCTTTGCCCAATGGGGTTTAGATCTCATCGGCCCTATGCCCCAGGGAAAGGGACAGGTCAAATTCGCCATCGTCGCCGTCGACTATTTTACCAAATGGACCGAAGCCGAAGCTTTGGCAACAATCACTGCAGCCAGGGTTGAACATTTCGTATGGAAGAATATCATTTGTCGATTCGGCCTCCCAAACGCAATAATCACCGACAACGGAAAACAATTCGACTCCTCTCAGTTCCGGCACCTATGCCACTGATTTGGCATCAACCTGTTCTTCGCCTCCCCAGCACATCCACAGTCGAACGGCCAAGTCGAAGCCATCAACAAGATCATCAAGAAGACGCTGAAGAAAAAGCTTGGGACAGCTAAAGGAGCATGGCCCGATCTCCTTCCGGAAGCACTATGGGCCATCAATACCTCCTACCGACGGTCGACTGGCGAGACGCCATTTTCCCTTGCCTTCGATTCCGAAGCCGTTGTTCCAGTCGAGATCAACGCACCCTCGTGCCGAACGGCATCTTACGAGCCAGAGCAAAACGAAGCCCAGCTCACTCTCAACCTGGACCTCATTGAGGAACACCGTTCCCAGGCTCAGCTTCGGAATGCCGCCTACAAACAACGGACTTCCCGCTACTACGACTCGCGCGTCAGACGCCGATCGTTTAAAGTAGGGGACTGGGTACTACGTAAAATCTCCCTCGCCACCAAGGACTCCAACGACGGCACCCTTGGTCCATTTTGGGAAGGTCCTTACGAAGTTGTCACCATCTGCCGCCCAGGAACTTACCGTTTGCGCGGTACCGATGGTCAAACCCTCGGCCACCCTTGGAATGTAGAACATCTCAAATATTACTACAAGTGAACGCCCCTTCGGTCACCACCTTTGTACACCAAGGTCGTACCTTCGGTCGTCCCCTTCGGTCATCCACTTTTGTAATCAGTTTATTTTAGAACTCCCTATTCTATACATACGGCATTACCATCCAGCAATATTATATCGAAAATATTCTACATACGGCATGCACACATACAGAATTAAGGGACATAGCACATTAACCCGAAACGAACTTAACATTTATAAATAAAAGGCCACAGAAGGGCCATTTGTCTTTACACGCCGCCTTTCGGCATGTTCAAAATAATTACAAGCAACTAAGAAGTCTAAGGGGCTTGGGGTTCGGCATCAGCGGCTGCACCTTCACATCCAGGACCGGTATTTGCATCCTCGGCATTGGTCGAGGCTTCGGCATTCGGCGCACTACTTGCGTTTGGCGCAGGGAGGTTCCCTTCCTCCTCACTACTGGATTTGGTGTCGTCGGTTTCCTCGGCCTCGGCATCCTCGCCCTTGTAGGCCTCCACCATCTCTTCGGTCACCCCTTCCGGCAGCGGTGGTGGATCCCGGAGGAAGTTCAGGTTCAGCTTCTTGTCAGCATTGTACCGTTTGACTCGATAGAGAAAGTCGTCACATTGCTCCATGACCTCTTTATCCACCAAACGCGTAAACTCCTCCGACGATCGGTAGTCAGCAACGGCCTTCGCCTTCTCCTCTACCAGCTCCCTGGCATGCGACCGCTCGGCCGCATCCATCGCCACCTCTACCGCTGCCTTCGCCTCATGGGCAGCCACCACGTCCAGCTCGGTCGCCGCCAGCTTCGACGTCAGCTCAGCAATTTTGGCCGCATTCTCCTCGGCACGCTGGTCCGCCTCCTGCAGCATCTTTCCGGCATCAGCGATCTTCGAACGGCCCTCTTCAAATCTCTTTTGGTACCGTTCGGCAGCATTCACAGCTCGCTTCGCGCAGAGCCACATGTCCATATTAGCCTGCCACACCAACGGACACATTAATACATGTCGAATCAAAGTATCCTTAAGAAGCTACAAATCCTACACTTACTGCTGCTTGGAGACGGAAGGCCCGACTGGTTTGTTCACGCAACGTCTTCGTTGACAGTTGCTCCAGCTCAGCCAGCTCCATCTGGGCACCGTCAATCATACAGTTGATGAACGGCACAGCCTTCCGAGGACACGCGATGTTAACCGGTCCCTCCTCCCCCTCCACCTCATCATCAGGGATCAGCACCGATGTCCCCTCGTTCGGGCCCCTTGGCCGTTTCGGCAACGGCGTCACATCGATGGGACCCTCGATCTGCCGTTTGCCCGTCATTTGGAGGTGGGCCTCCCGAACGACCTCTGCCTCCGCCACCCTCTTCTCCCTGCGGCGATCAGCCACCGTCTGCTCATCAGCCAACGTCCCTCCCGCTGGCCCTGTCGTCCTCCTCTTCTTCGGCCCGGGGGACTGAACCTTCTTCGTCTTTGGCGCCCCTTGCCCCTCTAGACGCCTCCTCGTCGCCTCGCTCATAGGCCTCCCTCCTGCCACTGCAAAAAAAAAAAAAAAAAAACACGAAGTCAGAAAGGAAACGGCAGCATAGGAAAATCGAAAAAACCGACCCTGCCGAACGGCATCTCTTACTCTGCCTTTTTTCTTCTTCCTCTTCCTCCTTCACCCTCCGATCGTGTTCGGCCCTCCCGATCAGGCCTGCCTTGAACAGATTCCGAAAGTAGAGCAGCTCCTTACAAAACCGATCTTCTTCGGCAATCTTCACTCTCACCCTCTCGATTGCTTCAATCTCTCTGATCGGTGCGGCCGGCCGTTTCAAGGACACTGAAACCAAAATACAAACGGTGAGTACCAAAAAAAAAAAAAAAAAAAAAAAAAAAACAAACAAACTATTAACCCTGCCGAATGGCAGGTTCTACCCTACCGACTGTCTGGAAGGACGTAGGAATCCTCCTCTCAACGATAACTCCGGGTGCCGATTCCCAATCACCGGAGACAATCACTCGACGCTTACGCCACGTCTTTTGAGAGCTCGGCACCCCCACCATAAAGTGCCCACGCTGCCCTGCCGAGAGACAGTTGGACTGAACCCACCCTCCATGATCGGCACTCTTCGCCCTCGTCACACTGTACAGCTGGGCGAACTGTTCGTAGCTTGGCTCCCCCTCACCGGCCAAGCTGAACGCCGTGATCGTCCCGAGCAGCGTAATCCAAAAATTTGGGTTATACTGCCCTGGCGCATAACCGATCGTCGCCAAGATCTTCTGCACCGATTGCCTTAACGGCAGCCGAAGGCCATGCTTAAACACGTCCGTGAAGAAGACCACCCCCTTGTCATTGTCACTAAGCGACTCTAAGGGCTCCGGAATTCGCATCCCTACCGATTCCGGAATATTGTACTCCGACCGAATCTTAGCCAATTCGGATTCGGTCAGTGTGTTCGGCTCTAAGTCATCTACCCCAAACACAGGTTCCGTGGGCTTCGCCATCGGGATCCGCTGCCTACCCCTGACGACCCTCAGCACCCCTTCCCCTGGAACGGCAACAGAGACGCCACCCCCATCGGCCTCACGACCCGACGTCGAAGGCTCACCACCCCCAGGCACTCTCGTTGAAGTACCCCCAGCCTCGGCACGCTCTCCTGCCCCCTCCACTATCTCACAGCTCGAAGAGCTCGCAGATTCAGAACTCCCACTCTCTTCGGCAGAGCTCCCCGAGGACGACTCATCCTCGAATGCCCTCGGACTACGCGTACGCTCGGATTCGGTATCTGACATCTACAAACAACACACGAACGTACACTAAGGGCTATGCTAGAATCCAAATCCTATTCTACCTCCTAAAAACACTATGTTCATGCGTGTTCATACGCGTTCATGCTCGTTCATACATTGTTCAAACAAAAATTCTTGAAATTCAACACTTTGATCTAAGGGAATGTGAAAACACGGCAACATACCTTGTTTACGCGGTGGCTCAAGCTCGCCGGAAATCGCCTCCGCCTTGTTCAACCTCGCTGGAAATCGCCTGCTTAGCCTTCGCAAGGTCGCCGGAAATCGCCTCTCACAAGCTCTCTTTGCTCTCAAAATTTCCAAGTATTTGAACTCTCGTCTCCTCCTCACATTTATAAAGCCGATTTAGCATCGGGACACAAAACGACGCGACACTTCGCAGCCATGCCGACACGTGTCACGCATGCATGGGGGCGACCAACCGTTGTCAGTTGACACGTTTCTAATCCTCATAGACGCTTCAACTTCCCGAATGTGGCAGATCTAGCCACCTTCGAGCACAACTCCACTAACGAACGGCAGGCGCACATTGATGAGTCTTCACTCACCTCTCGTGCCGAACGGCCGGCGCACATTGATGAGTTTTCACTCCCCTCTCGTGCCGAACGGCCGGCGCACATTGATGAGTTCTCACTCACCTCTCGTGCTGAACGGCAGGCGCACATCGTGGAGTTCTCACTCACCTCTCGTGCCGAACGGCAGGCGCACATTGATGAGTCTTCACTCACCTCTCGTGCCGAACGGCCGGCGCACATTGATGAGTTTTCACTCCCCTCTCGTGCCGAACGGCCGGCGCACATTGATGAGTTCTCACTCACCTCTCGTGCCGAACGGCAGGCGCACATCGTGGAGTTCTCACTCACCTCTCGTGCCGAACGGCAGGCGCACATCGTGGAGTTTTCACTCCCCTCTCGTGCCGAACGGCAGGCGCACATTGATGAGTTTTCACTCACCTCTCGTGCCGAACGGCCGGCGCACATCGTGGGGTTCTCACTCACCTCTCGTGCCGAACGGCCGGCGCACATTGATGAGTTCTCACTCACCTCTCGTGCTGAACGGTAGGTGCACATCGATGAGTTTTCACTCACATCTCGCGCCGAACGGCAGCCGCATATTCATGCGTCTTCACTCACCCCTTGCAACAATCGGCACACCCTGCCGTCTCTTATCCAAGCTCACTCCCTTGGGCACTTGGGGGACTACATACCACCATCGGCACTATGGGACCATTGTGTCCGGGTCAGAATGCCGAATACACATTCAAGTCCCCAACCGAGAAGCTTCTCAATCGGCAACTTGGGGGACTACTGTTTGTACCATACCTGACCCTCCACTCGTACAACGACACGTGGATCTCATAAACTCGCCCAAGCACCCAAGGCCTCGGACAATCGGCATAGGCTACTGATGATATTGTCTCAAAGCAGCAAAAGATCATTACAAGCCCAACACAGCCTACAATCGGTATCCCCTAACGATTCCGCAGAATCAACCTCGAAGCACCCGCCTGAAATATCTAAGGACTCGTGTCAACCTCATAGGGCCCTCCCACGAGTCCCACATCGAAAATGAGCACTAAGAGCATACTAAATGCCCTCTATAAATAGGCCCCTCCACTACAATACAGGGGTAAGACTTTTCAGCTTGACTTTTATACTTCTATATGGTCAACAGCAATAGCTCTTAAAAACAATCTTACTTGAGCATCGGAGGGTCTTAGGCTGGTTCCACACCGGTTCCATAGACCTCACGAGCTTCGCTTATCTTCTATTCAGGATCAGGATCAGCATCTGAAGACAGGAGGAATCTCCATTGACCACTCAATCGATCTCCTAGATCGTCCACATCTCTTGTAAGTTGCACTCATCTCTATCTGTTCAGATTTAGTGTCAACACCTCCTTCATGGTCAGATTTGAAGAGGGAAAGAAATGGGTATACATGCTGGTTTGAAGGTGGCTCGCACCAATATCTTTTGATCCCTTGGATGTTTTGCTTGAAAACTTGTTCCTTCCCTTCCAGTAGCCTACGTGGTCTTCCAAGCTCTTCCGTGGCTTTGTCTTTCAGTCAAATGCAGAAGCATTTGCTGCTTCTTACTTCTAATTGTATGGGATTTCTAAGATGGCGAGTCAACCTAGCAAACAAATGGGCTAATCTCCTCAAGTTTTGGGCTATATTGGTTAATTTTAGTAAGCCATTTTGGTTGGGCTTTTTTGGTTGAGATATTTTCTCTCTTGTGCTTACCCATATTTTTTTTGGTCCTAAGAAATGGGCCTGAGTTCCGAGGCTCCCAAGCGACCCGGAACCTTCATTTCTTGGTCCATCAATGGGCCTCATGACAACTTATTACCATCCATACCACAACCCACTCAAGCAAGCCCCGGGCATTTGAGTGGCTTGGGCCCACTTAGGCTCGTAGCGTAGTTGGGTGTGACATAACAATTTCCCATTTGGCATTGCATGTTACTTGGCATGTTTTTTAATTATGATGCTTGACGGGATAATTAGCATGGATTTATAGAACTAACACATTTTATAATCTTAATGTCGATTCCTAGCACGACGGATTATTTATTTGGCATGGCACGCGAAGTGTGATTCGTGCATGGCAGATCTTTGCGTGTTCCAAATTGGGCCTTTTTTGAATAATGCGTCATTTTGGGCTAGGAATTTATTCGGGCCCAACCGCGGATTTTTTTGGGCCTCAACAGGAACAATTCCTAGTCCAAGATCACACAAATGCAAGATAATAAAAGTTGAAACAAACAAGAAGCAGGAAACACAAAAAAGTTTAAGAGGTTGAGATTGTGAATCCTACATCGGCGGATTAGAGCCTTGCCTAATAATCATCTTGGATCTCTCCATTCATTGCCAATTGGTTTCGGCAGAATAACGGTATAATTATATGTAAATATGTATTGTATTATAAGTATTATAAGAAATTATAAAAGATATAATACAATATAAGGAATGAAACAAGGATTCTCTTTTTGAAAACATAGTAGGTAAAGAAAGGAAATCCCGCAGTCATAGGCTTAGCCAAGTTGTCCAAAAAAAAAAAAAAAAAAAAAAAAAAAAATCTCAATGGAATAATTAGCAAACCAAATCCAAATACAAATACAAAATGAACAAGGTTTAATATAGAATATTTGGAAATATATATAATATAATATTAAGATGAGAGGTTGGTTGTAGAATTATTTTGAGTTACACTTTTCTCTCCCACTTATTTCCGCGCGCCCTTCTCACTCTCTCTCTCCTCTATCCTCCACTTAGAGCACTTCCACTTATTTGCCATGGCAAAGGGCTGTTACTATTCACATGAATAATGGCAGCCCTTGCAAAAGGCAATGTGTGTTTCCACCCATTGCCATGGCAAAGGGCAAATATTATTCACTTTTAGTTAAAAAAAAAATAAAATATTTACCTAAACAATTAATTTGGAGAAGATTTTGGGTTTCCACGTGTCAATATTTATTATAAAATTCATATCTCATAATTTAAATGAATTTTTCGGATAAAATTTTCGGATAAGATTCTCGATTGCCACGTGTCGATATTTATTTAAAAAAAAAAAATCTCAACTTCAGATAAGATTTTAGGATAAGATTCTCGGGTGTCACGTGTCGATATTTATTATAAAATACAAATCTCAGATTTCAGATAAGATTTTCACCCTCTAAAATCGCGCTACGTGTTATCTCTATCTTCTAAATTTTTCTATAAAACCAGAGGCTCAGCTCATACCTCTCACACCAGATCTTCTCTATCCTTTCATTTCTCAGATTTTAGATTTCATACTCCACTCTCAATGTCAAACATGAGGAGATGCTTGAAGAGGCAAGAGCGAGAAATTAAAGAAAGAAGGCATAGAGGGTGCAGCAAGAAGATGATGAACAAGTTGCCATGGCAGTGGGTATGCTCGATCTATCAAGGCAAGGCCCCCATTGTATGTAAAAACATACACACTTGCTCTTCTATGGTTACTGAACCATTTATTCTCACTCTCCCATCATCACAGACCAATTGACATAAATAATGAAAAGTTCTCCTATCCATCCTAATTTGGTTCACACATTGTATGTCATCAATTCCTATAATGCTATCTAAATAATTTGATCGAGTTGCAATCCTGAAAAACCTTTGACTCCTAATGGCATTCCATTGTTGGTACTGTTGTTCCAAATTGTCGTTTGTCATGAACCACATCATGCACCAAACCATGATATGCAAGAACTGTTAAATTTCAGAGAGACGGGTTAGCGGCCCACTACTAGCAACACTAATATTTTCCCCAACTTAACCACCTACAAAGCCCAGTAGGTGTGGGGTTTTATCACAAAAGGCCTCGGTATTATTAGTAGTAGAACCATTCATTATATTTTGATTTTGTTTAGTCAAGTTTCTGATGTGGGACTCATATTCTTCAACATGCCCCCTCACGTGAGACCACTGTTCGGTTCATTTTTACACATGATTTTTCATGTTATTCACCCACTATTTTGAGTTAGTTCTTGACATTTTATAGCTTTTTACTTCCTTTTTGTGTTTTCTTAGATTTTACCTTGGTTGGGATGAAAATGAGCTAAAAGTGCATTATTAGTTATAAATTCTGTTTTTGTTCATTTTCGTAGGTCAACTTCTTGGCCTGGGATCAACATGCTCTGGTGCTCGGATGAGGTCATGATCTTCATGAGACTTGTTCCAATGGATGTTAAATACAACATATCCAAATTTGAGCTCCATTGGACAAGTATTGCCTATCCAACCAATCCATCATGTTACCACAACTCTGGAAATCCGGAATTGGCCAGCTTTTACCTCCATTGTGTCATCTTGATTATTCTTGTTACCATAACACTTGGTAACAAGAATTTACCTTAGTAGATGAGATATTTTCTGAAGCATTTGGCATCTTTGTGAGGACAAGGCTTCATCATTTGCAAGGGGACAAGAAGACAATGGGTGAAGACTTTGCATTAGAATACTAAAAGTAAAAGCTGGAAAGGAGGAGAGAGGGAAGCAAAAGGAGTGCAATCTGATATTGGAGAGGTTCTTGAACGTGGGAAAGGAATTGCATTCACATCATTCCACAATTTGCAGAGATTTTGGAGCTGGAGATGAAGCTTGGAGCTAGGGAGCTCAAGGAGGAAGACAAGGGCAACAAAGCAAGAAGTGGAAGAGATTTCCACCATTGAAGACCTTGAGCTCCCATGTTCACAAAATCTGTAACTTCTTTCTAGTTTTGTTTTGAGTTTGTATTTGAAATAAGTATGAGGAACTAAACTCCATAGCTAGGGCTTAGGTTGAAGCCCTAAACATGATTACCTTATTGTTTTGATACTTGAGTGTATGAATTTCTGGATATTGTTGTTGAATTCCAATTCACCAAATTAATCTATCCTTGATGTATGTTCTTCTTTGATTGATCACCTTTGAAAGCATGCTTCTTGAGGTTGTTGGGATTATGTGTATCTTCATGTTATCCTAAGCAATAAATGGATGAAGTAAGAATCATCCATGTGAATTGGTTTCTTGAATACCTAATGTAAACACCATGCTATTAGGATTCTTGTGATGTTCATATTCTCTTTGAACTTAATGGGTTTTTCTTGTAATTGAATCAAAGTACTAAGCACACCTAGATTCGATTATAGGGAAGGCACAAGTATTGTAGCACTCGTACTGCACTTTACGTACATTAGAGAGAATCAATGCGTCTTGAGCCACTCGTACTGGTCTTGATTGCGAACATCTTCAACAACACGTTTAGAGTTCATCACTTGAGTATTCATGAACTTGCGTGTTTGACATGTTATGTGTCTTTGTTAATAAATTTTATCTGTTTCCGCAATTCTTTTGGACTTTTGGTCCGCGCTGTGTTCTTTCATTTTCTGTGCTGAATCCAACCGTATAAAGAACGTGAATTTTGGACCAACGGTTGGAAAGTTATAGGCAAAACACTGGACAAAGGTCGAAACTGGAAAAACAGAGAAACGAATCTGCCCAAAAACGACCGGTCGTTACTGTTTAGGCGACCGGTCGCACATGAATCTGTCCAAAACGACCGGTCGCACTGTTCACGACCGGTCGCACTGTTCACGACCGGTTGTCTTTACATATAATAGACAACCCTTTTTATTAAACAACCGTCGTCTTTACTTCATAATAGACGACCCTTTTTATAAAAAACCGTCGTCTTTACATATAATAGACGACCCTTTTTATAAAAAAAACCGTCGTCTTTACATATAATAGACGACCCTTTTTATATGAAAACCGTCATCTTTACTTATAATAGACGACCCTTTTTATATGAAAACCGTCGTCTTTACTTATAATAGACGACCCTTTTTATAAAAAACCGTCGTCTTTACATATAATAGACGACCCTTTTTATATGAAAACCGTCGTCTTTACTTATAATAGACGACCCTTTTTATAAAAAAACCGTCGTCTTTACTTATAATAGACGACCCTTTTTATATGAAAACCGTCGTCTTTACTTATAATAGACGACCCTTTTTATAAAAAAACCGTTGTCTTTACTTATAATAGACGACCCTTTTTATAAAAAAACGGTCGTCTTTACTTATAATAGACGACCCTTTTTATAAAAAACCGTCGTCTTTACATATAATAGACGACCCTTTTTATAAAAAAACCGTTGTCTTTACTTAATAATAGACGACCCTTTTTATATGAAAACCGTCGTTTTTACATATAATAGACGACCCTTTTTATATGAAAACCGTCGTCTTTACTTCATAATAGACGACCCTTTTTATAAAAAAAACCGTCATCTTTACATATAATAGACGATAGTTCTTTCAAAACAACCATGTCTTTACCAAAAAAAGGACACTTGATTTTTAAAAGACGACGCTTGTCATACCTGCTGTCATTGTTTTTTGGTCAGATTTTAACTCTAAAGAAAAGCTTTTTAATAAGACGACGCTTTTTTATTTGTGTGCGTCGTTATAAAAAAAATTCTCAACAGTATCTCCATTTTTTAGTTGTTTAAGTCACTTATCCACGACGGTTTTTTGTTACCGTCGTCTTTTTAAAAACAACGACGGTTTTTTGTTCTACCGTCGTCTTTTTCTGGTCGTCTTTTGCCCTTTTTGTAGTAGTGTGCACTAGATAAGGCGACCACTTTCTGTTTCTTGCTTCTCCATGTAACCAAATTACCTCCCACAAATGTGAACTAATCGGATGTGGATTTCCTATCTGTTATACTTCCTGCCCAATCTGCATCTGTGTAACCATCAATATTCAGATGACCATGTTTTGAGAACATAAGTCCTTTTCCAGGTGCAGACTTCAAATATCTAAGTATCCGAATAACTGCATTCATGTGGTCTTCACTCGGAGAATGCATAAAGTGACTAACGACGCTCACCGCATAAGCAATGTCTGGCCTAGTATGAGACAAGTAGATCAATCTTCCCATTAACCTTTGGTATCTTTCTTTGTTAGTTGGAACTTGATCTGGATATTCTCCAAGATGATGATTCTGAACAATAGAAGTGTCCGCATGTTTGCAATCTAGCATTCCTGTGTATGTCAACAAGTCCAAGACATATTTCCTTTGAGAGAGAAATATGCCTTGCTGCGATCGAGCCACCTCAATTCCCCAAGAAATACTTGAGTCCACCTAGATCCTTCATCTCAAACTCAGTAGCCAAATAGTCTTGTAGTTGTGATATTTCCTGTTTATCATTCCCAGTAATAATTATATGATCAACATAGATTATTAATGCTGTTACCTTCCCTTTCTGATGTTTCAAGAACAGAGTATGATATGAGTTGCACTGTTTGAAACCATTGTTCTTCATTGCCATGGTGAACCATCCAAACCATGCACGTGGTGACTGTTTCAATCCATACAATGCTTTTCGTAACCTGCATACTGTTCCAGTCTGAGTAGTATTATATCCAGGAGGAATGTCCATGTACACCTCCTCTGTGAGTTTGCCATGTAGAAAAGCATTCTTTACATCAAACTGGTGTAGTGGCCAATTCAAATTAGCTGCAAGGGACAATAAGACTCTGACGGTGTCCAACTTTGCAACTGGTGCAAAGGTTTCTTCATAGTCTATACCATAGGTCTGTGTGTACCCTTTTGCCATAAGTCTTGCCTTGTATCGCTCAATAGATCCATCTGCATTGTGTTTTATAGTAAACACCCATCTACATCTAACAGTCTTTTTTCCTCGTGGTATAGTCTCCAATGTCCAAGTTTGATTTCAAGAGCTTTCATCTCCTCTTTTATAGCTTGCACCCACTTAGGATCTTTCAATGCTTCAGAGACCTTGGTTGGAATATAGATAGCAGACAACTGATGCACAAAAGCCTTGAGTGGTTCAAACAGCTTCTCAGTGGATACATGATTTGCAATTGGATACTTGGATGTCTTGCCAATATCAGGTGAATAATGGTTTGGAGCTTCCCACGATTTTTCCTGAAAGGTAATTGGTATCCAACAGATTTATCCTATAAATTCACAAATGTAGGAGGAGTAGTTACCTCAGGGATATTCTCAGGAGATTGGTCTGTTGGTACTGTTGAGTTAGAGGGGGAGTCTTCATCTTGTTGTTATGTATTGTCTGTAGGTGTAGGACTCGGATCAGAAACATCTTCGTAGGGATTAGGTGGATCAGGCGATTGATCGCTATGAATGGGCAATTGATTGCTTTTCGACAGAGAGTAATCTCGTGCTCCAAACTCGGGCCGATCGATCATTTCTGTACATAGGAGAATTTCTTCGTTTTCCAAGTTGCTCCAATTCTACTCTTCACTTCGTATCTCTCCCTGAAGTGTAGAATTGGATGATGGGTCATGGAAGAATAGCTCAGATTCCAAAAAGGTCACATCCAAAGTGACATAGGTACGTCGGGTAGCAGGGTGATAACAGCAATAGCCTTTCTGATGAGTGGCATAACCTACAAAAACACAATGAAACGCACATGGATCAAGTTTGCTACGCTGATTTTTGTGGAGATGAACGAAAGCCACACATCCAAAGATTTGGGGTGTGAGTACCAAAACAGAGGGCAGGGGCCCGTGTTGGGCAAGCACTTGTGAGGGAGTTTTAAAGGTTAATACACTAGAAGGCATGCGATTGATCAGGAGAACTGTGGTGACAATAGAATCATCCCAGTGATGGTGAGGAACATGAGCACCAATCGAAAGTGCTCGGGCGGTTTCAAGAAGATGTCGATTCTTTCATTCAGCAACACCATTTTGTTGTGGTGTCTGAGGACAAGTCGTCTCATGGATAATTCCATGTTGTTGGAAGTAAGTTTGAAAGTCATGATTGACAAATTCTCCATCATTGTCTGAGCGAAGAATCTGTATTTGAGCATTGAACTGAGTTTTCATCTGTTTGTGGAAGAACTGAAAATGGGAAAACACTTCATTTTTATTCTTCAGCAAATAAAGCCATGTCATCCGCGTACAATCATCTACGAATGTGACAAACCATCGAACTCCAGAAGGAGCAGTGATAGGTGAAGGTCCTCAGACATCAGAGTGAATTAACGTAAACGGAGCAGTACACTTGGTCGTACTTAACGGATAGGGCACACGGTGACTCTTGGCCAAAATACAAGTGTCAAATGTGAAGTGAGAGTCCTTGAAACCTAAAAATAAATCTAGTATAAGATGCTTCATATAACTAAAAGACGGATGTCCCAATCGACGGTGCCACAACCAGATTTGCTTTTGTTTGCTATTAGAGGGATACATCACACTATTAGCCATGCCGGGACTGAAGTCATCTACATAATATAGCCCCCCTTTCTTAGTATCACGACCAAGAATCTCCTTAGTGTGAATATCCTGAAGCAAACAAAAACTCGGATAAATTAGTACACAACAATTCAATTGTTCAGTAAGCTGACTAACAGACATCAATTTATTAGACAAAGATGGAATAAGTAAAGTATTAGACAGTGAAACAGAGGATGAGAGTGCAACAGTGCCAGGCCCTGTCACAGGATAAGTAACTCCATTGGCGTTAGCAATACAAGTTCGTCGGGGTTGTGTAGTATTCAGAAAATCATCAGGATCAAATGTCATATGATCAGTTGCACCGGAATCAATTATCCAACTACTAGAATCAATCTTATCCGAAGTATGGAATCCATAACCAATACCATTACTAGTCGTATCGCGTTGTGTTCGATCTTTGAGAGTAGCCCACCATTCGCGGTAGCCATGCAATTTAAAACAAGTCTTACGAGTGTGTCTCGGATCACCACAATATGAGCAATCTCGTCCATGTGTTGGGGTCGTTAGTCGGGAAGTCATAATTTGTGCAGCGGAAGATGCATAGGATACAGTAGGAATTCGTATTGGGATCTGAGCCTGAGTCGGGGCCGGAGTCAGAGTCGAAGTCGGGATTTGGGTTTGAATCATAGACAAATTCAGGGTTAGGGTCATCGTCGGAGTCGAGGTCGAGGTCATCATCGGAGTCATGGTCGGAGTCGTCGTCATAGTCGGGGTCGGGGTCATCAAAATAGGATTTTGACTCAAGATCGGGTTCAGGGTCATCAAAATAGGATCCTTATTCAGGATCGAGTTCGGGATCAAAGGTTGCATCTGTAGGAGCTGAGCCACTTGGGCACTCAACTCGGCTATGGTTGGTTGAGAAGGAGAGAATGGGTTGGTGGTGCTACCTCCATGAGGGTTGAAAAAATCATCAACCCCCATAACAGTAGCGCGGGTTTGAAACTAGGGTCAGCAATTCCAAGATCACCGGTTTGATACCATGCTCAAATATGAAACCTAATATGAGAATATTTGTTTGTGGGAATTTTGTGTATTCTTCTCCTTGTCGGAGGTCATATTTACAATACAAAGAAACCTGAATGGGCAAGTAAATAAAAATTCCTAAATCTATTTACAGTAGGAAATCAGGAATTAAAGTAAATCAATTACAAATATAATAGGAATTCTTGGTATATAAGGAAAGTAAATCAACAGTCCACAAGTCACGCCAACAAGAACCACAATCTAATAATAAAGTATGCCACAATCTTTCTTTCATCCATATCTAGGCATAATATAAAGGAAATTTTTTTTAGTAAAAGTAATATAAATAATCATGCATTAATTAGATGTTTAGCAATATAAATAATAATGCATTACACAAGACTACATGTAAAATTGGAATAATACAACAATAAGTAGAATTCTGCACAAAACATAAGACTACAAAATATCATCCCGCTTGCATATACAGAAATATATGCGGTTAACTATTAGAATTGTATTATGAATATTGAAAGCACTTTTGTAGGGCTTGAGTTGGGCTATATTAGCCCTTTCTCCGCTAGTGCTACTCACTGAATTGCTTTTTCTAAAAGCAATTGGCAAAGAAAAAAATGGTTCCTAGAATTTAGGTTCATATAGTTTTAATTTGTTAATTTTGCTCTCCCAATCGTCAGGTATGTATGTATTTCACTAAACTACCAACACTAGCAATAGCTGTGTTTTTTTGGACGAAAACTAGCACTACTCTGTTTAATACCAACAATCTAAATATTCCCACAACGTTGAATCACTATATCACATACAAAGAAAACATTTGATTAAAAAAATGTCAAAAAAGAAAAATTCATAACCTAATTTCCACAAAAATTTAATAAAAAATAAAAAATATAAAGAATAGAGAAGAAGCAAGAAGAAGCATATTGGAGAGAACATGAAATAGAGAGAGTGAGAGATGGATACCTGTAGAAGAGTGAAGAGAATAACCTGTGGAGAAGATAGCATAGAAGAACCCTAGGGAGAAGAAGATGAAAAGAGCGTATGATTTTTCTCGTAGAACGCGTGTTCTTTTTCCCTAGCTGTATAATTAAGCGTGTATTATCTAAACCTGGGTGTGTGGGTTGTATTAGTTAGTCAGGTAAGGAGAGTATTAAAAGCACTACCTGTTTAAAATAGTCGGGTAATTAAATAATACAAGTTGACACCCAACAACTAACATGGACTATTTACTCCTATCCAGAGTCTAATACAGTGTACCAAACAAGCCCTTAAATGCTATTGTTCGTACCATATTTGGAAAACAGATCAAAATTGGTTTATTTTTAAATATTAAAATTACATTGGATCTAAGCCCACTTTCATTCTTTCAAAAAAAAAAAAAAAACAGGGGGCTTTTATTTTTGTGTTTGGGCCACTACTTGGTTTAAATTCACTCAAAGGCCCATATCTCATATTATCTCAGCCTTGACCCACACCAAATTCAGAAAGTGGGTAGCCCTTACCAAGTTGACCCACGTGACCTGTTGAAAATGGGGTTTCATTGTTAAGAGTGACTTGACCACTGTCTCTCTTAGCAAGGGAGCAAGCTGGCTGACTGACGCCAAAACTGAACAGTCCTCTCACGAGCCAGAGATCCAATCGTGGCATTGGTGTTGACTCAATCTCCTCTCTTTTCCTGCTCCATTTCCAAAAAGGAGTGGGGAATGAAAAAGGGCATCAACAACTATTTAAATGACAGTTAATGTTTTGGGCTAGGTCGAGAAGAAGACAATTGTTATATAATCTTATTAAAATGGGATACAACCTTTGATCTTGAATGAGCAGCAGGATTTGTACTTTGAGAAACAAGTCTCAGCAACCTCAGCGCTAGGAACTTCCAGTCTCATTCTCCACTTCACAATAGAAGATATGACACTACCCAGATGCTCAGCCATTGCTATTTGCAACAAGCCACACTTTTCCCATCCAAATGGGTTTCATATCTCGCGTGCCACGGAATTCATATTTACCCTGAAGCTCATATCGGCTATTGCCTTGCCCCAGAACTATTTTCTCAACAGTAATCTAAATAATGGTATGTTGACAAATACCAGTTGTGGGAGTGATTTTCCTCCCTAGGGAATATTCGTCTTGAGATCCCTTCTTGCTCTTCTCATCTACTTCTCCCTGCAAAACAATACGGAGTGAAAAGACCACACCCGGGGGGTGTTGGCCAAAGACCATCCAATGCCTAAGTTAGGTCGATTGTATCTAAGAGAAACAATAGCTAAAAAGGGTACAAAGTTTCTCTACGGGCAGAATCGAGTGGCCGGAGCCGTGTGTGGTGGTTGGAGCCTTGTGTGTGTGTGAGAGAGAGAGAGATAGTGGTGGCTAGGGTTTGTGAGAGGGGATTTTTGCGGAGTTTTGGACGTACCTCATACCTTGTGCGTAGCCATGTATTTATAGGAGCATTGGAGGCAAGGATTTTGGAAGAATAATTCCTCACATGGAAATGAATTATTTTTCCCTAATTTGGAGAAATCGAATCAAATTAGGGATTTAATTTAGAATCAAATCCCCAATTATGGTTAGAATCCCTAATTCAATCAAATAATCCCCAAATAGATGGAATTAATTATTTGACCTAGGGTTTGCAAATATTTGCTTCCACAAATGCCCCCAAGCTTCTGCATGGTGCATGGTGGCATGGAGGAGGTGTGAATTAATTGTTGGGCTGTCTAACTACAACTAGGCTTCCTTCTGTGACTTGGGCTCCTGAGTGGAGGAGATCTTTGACTTGCTAATTTTTTTGAAATTAGGTTCCCAGTTGGAATGGGCTTGAGACTACTTGTAGGTCAAGGAACCTCAGTTGCTCTAAATATAGGCCTCCTCCTTATTTTCAAATTGCAAAATCTCTTCCCCAATTTTTTGTTAGTGAGAGAGTTCTTGGAAGATTGCACCGCTTGTCAAGGAGAAGAGTGCACCCTAAGGTAGATCAACTTGAGTCTTCAAATATTTTTTCCTTTGATTTGATTTTTGCCAGCGAGGAGGTGAGGACTAGCTGAGGTGGTGGCGGCTGCCATGGTGGCAGCTGCAGTAGCGGCATAGCAAAGCCCGGCTGTGAGCGACAGGTCACGCTGGAATGGTAACGAGCAGGTGGAGCGTGATACGGAGAAGGCCTTACGCGTCGCTTGGTCCTATGGTCTTGAAGGCGAGCTGAGCTGGAGTGCGACAAGGCAGGGGCCTTTCCCGACTTGGGTCGCGGGCTGAAGTTGTTGCTGGGGTGCGCGTAGGCTGGGTTGGGCCTCGTGTTGGAGCGAGTTGCTGGGGTGTGCGGGAGGTGATGCGCTTGCGAGCCGGGCCAGGCCTCGTGCTGGAGTTGGTGGCAGCTTGGGCTGTTGCAACTTGGGTCGCTCCAAGCTGCTCCAATTTTTCTGTTGCTACTGCTTTCTTGTTTCTTATTTCTTTTTTTGTCTCGAACCAAGAATTTTGATTTACAGTTTTCTTTGTAGTTGTTCAGTTACCATGTCTTTCGACGGGAGAAGCCGATCACCGAACTCGCAAGCGCCCTTGTTCCTGTGGGGTGGCTCCAAAGTAAACAAGGAGAGATTTGTGGCAAATTTTCATCGTGTCACCACCGAGGCCCAATTAAAAATATGGCATGCCACTTTCGACTTTGCCATTCCAAAGGACGTGGATGTCAAGTTGGTGAAGCCCTTGTCTGACGATGTGCCTCGCGTGGATTTGAACAATTCAGGCACTAGAGTTATCACGTTCCGTCCCTTCTACTTCTCGCTGGGTTTCACGTTTCCACTATCGAAGTTCTTCAGGGAGGTGTTCTGCGCCATGGAGTGCGCTTTGAGCTAATGTACTCCGAATGTTTACTAGGCGATCATCTGCTTTGAAAATCTGAGCTGCTTTTTCAAGATGGATCTTACAGTGTGGGAATTTTTCTACTTCATGGTGAGGCGCTACGAGAAGTATGCTCAGGTTCGTGTGTTCAACGCCAATCTGTTTGACAGTCTAAGTCAAGGGGACCATGTCTGGCATACTGGCGTGTTTGAGGTCAGCGGTAGGTGGGAAGGTGAGGTTGGGGATGGTCCGCTTCTTCCGCTCACCTACTGTGATGGTAAGTTGTGCTCCCTTGATTTGGTTCAGCTTCATTTGAATTCTTCGGAACGTGACTAACTAACTTCTGTCTATCCTTTGCAGAAAATGACATTAGGAAAATTTTGATGAGAATGGCTCGTTTGACCTATGTCCAGAGACATGTCAATTGCTCTCGTGAGAGTGGCTCGATTGGCTTATGTCCGGAGACATGTCGATGAGAGTGGCTCGTTTGGCCTATGCCTGGAGACATGTTGATTGCTCCCGTAAATGGCCGGGGACAATATATAATGACCATAAATGAAAGATATAATGACCATAAGAAGAAACTTTCATAAAGATAAATTGGGCTCGAGGTGCACTAAAAGATCCAAAAGCCAATGTATAATGACCGAAAAAGAAGAGGAAGGCTAGCAGTAGATCCACTAGAGATGAAGTTACAACCTCACAATCAAGGGATGCTTCTCCACAGAGAAAGAAACTGAGACCTACTACAAACAAGTCTTCCTCGAAGGGGGTCCCATTTGCCGAGAAGGTTCCCATGGGAATTGTTCCTTCATCATCTGCTAGGATTAAGAACCTCGTCGGGGCGAATAGTAAGAAGGTCAGTGGCATGCAGGAGGTTCGAGATATTTTGCTCAAGTCTCCGATTAAACAACTCAAAATTTGTGATCTACCCTGTAAGAAGGTTGCTGAAAATCAAAGTTCTAGTCGTCTGTGTCGGTTCGAGGATCAAACTGAGAGGACTGTACCCTTGCTTGGCAATCATGACTCGTCTGTCAAGTGCGGAGCTGATTCTATATTGCAAGCTGCGGTCGAGAGGGCTAGAGAGTTGTCTGCTCGAGCGAAGAGTCCTCCAATTGCACGAACTGCTGGTCCAGGCGTTGGTGATAGCTCTGCTAGGGATGAGCGCATGTCTGACCTATTCAATGCAAACTTCCTATCAAGTCCATCTACTTGTGCCAAGCTGGTTAACCATATACATTAGGCTAGTGACCTTAACACATTCTCGAGCCTTTCCCTGGATAAGCAAGAAGAAGCTGCCATGTATCATCTTCAAAAGGGAATGGTTTTTGCTGTTGAGGCCATGCGGAACTCGTCTGCTCTTGCCCCCTATTTTGCTCTGCTCGATAAGATGACGAAGAAGAATGCTGATCTGACCGACAAGCTCTTGAATGAGCAAAATCGCCATAATGCCAAGATGTCTGTAGAGTTCTCTTGGCCAAAAAGATGGTGAGCTGAAGTCTCTTGTTGCTACCCTACTCGAATGTACGGAGACCTTCACCTCAAACACAAGTATGCCGTTCTGGCCCAAAATTGTGACAAGATGCTGGTCAAGTTTGACACCCATGTTGAAGCCGCAGAGGCGTCCAAGCATGAGGTTGCTGCTAATGCGTATAAGCTGGGATACTTAAATTGCTGGAACGGTGCTTCTCCCTTTTGCCCCATCAAAGATGAAGATGCCGAGCTGCTCAACCTTGACGTGCCCCTGCCCAAAAGTGAACAGATCAATGTTATTGATGTAGAAGCAGTTGAAGAGCAGATGGTTGATGAAGCTGCAGTGGAGGAAGATGACGTCGAGGATGGCGAAGTTGATGAGGTTTGGGTAGATGCATAGGAGCTGGCAACTGAGGCTGCTGAGCAGATGGCGGTGGTTGACTAAAGTGAGTCCGTGGTTTGCAGAGCTAATCAGGAGGCAACTGAGGAGGTAGTTGGCCAAGGGTCGCCTGCTGGAGTCTCGTAGTAAACATAGACTCCTTTATTATTTTTGAACTCTGTAATTTTACTTCTTGTTTCAATAAGTGATCTTAGTTGACCATCTTCTTTCTTGTTGAACTTGGTCGAATGACCGCTTTGCTATGGAATTTTCAGTTGTGTTTCAAACTTCAATTCACATTGCATCTTATAAATGGCTATGTCCGGAGACATGTCGATGAGAGTAGACTGTTTGGCCTATGTCCGAAGACATGTTGATGAGAGTGGCCCATTTGGCCTATGTCTAGAGACATGTCAATTGCTCTCGTGAGAATGGCATGTTTGGCCTATGTTAGGAGACATGTCGATGAGAGTGGCCCGTTTGGCTTATGCCCGGAGACATGTTGATTGCTCTCGTAAGTGGCTGGGGACAATATATAATGACCATAAATGAAAGATATAATGACCATAAGAAGAAACTTTCATAAAGATAAATTGGGCTCGAGGTGCACTGAAAGATCCAAAAGTCAATGTATAATGACCAAAAAAGAAGGGAAACAATCAACAAAAAGCAAAAAAATCCATTTGCAGATAAACGACCTATTATTGAGGCCATACAAACCCGAATAAGGAAACCCTAAAACAGACCTCATATGCAAGTTTGAAATACCTAAGAGCATCCACAATGGGCTCCTTAAACCACCTCCTTAGCTAAAATTTAGGGAGGAATTGAAAAAACCCACCTCCAACCATGTTCTCTATCTAGCTCCTAAAATAGAGAGACCTTTAGGAGCTCCTAAATCTGAGGAGGGAGAAAGTACTTCTAGTGACTCCCTATAATTAAATGCTTCTATATTTAATATTATTTTAAGTATTTATTTAATGCCAACTATTTTTTATTATTGTTTTTGTGTCTACATTTTATTCAAAAATTGAATTAAAATTTATTAAAAACATTTATGACCCTTTAAACTAGAGAGTATGGTTGGAGTTGAAATTTTATAGAGAGCTCCTAAAATAGATTTCTAGTGTTTTTAGCTAAATTTTAACTAAAAAATATAGAACATGATTGTGGATGCTCTAAGTAAAGTTAATCAAATGGCGATTTTATCGGCACCCCTTTATTTGCTCTTTGCACCCCATACTAATTTTAAATATGAATAACATATTTTACCCTTGTACATAATTACCGTTAAGGACAAAAAATATTTAAAATAAAAATTAAATTTGCTCACTACACCCCACATATGTTCCTGCAATCCTAGTTAGACTTTTTTCTCAAACCATCATGTTCCTACAACTCTAACGAGGTTTATATGCTTATATTGGTGAAAAAATATATTGTATTTATTCATGAAGGGTGAGACTGAAGTTAGAAAGGCTTCGAATGCGGTATAAGTTTATTTTTTGGCGTTTTTCAAGTTTAGGATTTCATGATGGTCACTGGTTGCGTTCAGCACACCAGTATCGAACACGATAGGTAAATTCAGTGGGATGCCTGTTGCGTAAATACAGCTGCACCAAAATGGATTCAGTTGCATCCTCAACTTGTGATACTCGCAAGTGCACGAGCCGTTCGGTAGTATAGCGTATGTAAGTGCGAGGTCGATCCCACGAGGATTGGTGATTGAATGATCCAATTTAGTTTCCCTACACAAAATAGAAACAAAAACAAAGAACATAAAACAAGGAAGAAAGAAATAAGTAACTCAAGCAAATAAGTTCCCAAGTTCAATTTAGATTAATGGATTGATTCTAGCTAAAGTATGATTAAGCCATGGTGTGTGGTCATAACCTTGTGTTCCTAATTCCCTAATTTGATCATTTGTTGTCTAACCTAAAATTAAGCATTAGGAACCCATTAAGCATAGAAGAACAATTTAAACAACCAAGCATGTATCTAATCCCTGTTGTCGAATGTCCATACATACTCTTCCTATTCATAGTTCAATTCGAATTAAAGCATGGTGTATACTCTTAATTCAAACCAAGATAGCTAACATGCAAGCCTAAATGGTGATCAATCATTCAAACTAGCATATTAACTTATAAGCATAATGAATAAGAACAAAAACCATAATTGAAACTTGGAAACTAATTAAACTTGAATACTTAAGAAAGAATGTACATTACAAGAAAAATAAATTACAACTAAGAAAACATTAAAGAAAGCTAGAATTGAGAGCTAGAAAGCAAAACTAAGAGAATTTGAGGGAGAGAAGGGAAGGGAGCTCTAGAGAAGTGTTTGAGAGCTCCCCCCCTTGGGGTGTGTTTACAAGCTTGGGAAACCTCACTATATATAGGCCTAAGGAAGCTGAAAATCTGAATTAAGTATGGCTAATGCATACAACACTTGTTTTATAAAATCTGAAATGGTTGATGCACTTCACTAATGCATACAACACTTCCATTATAAAATCTGAAATGGTTGATGCACTTCACTAATAAATCCCACCAGCAGCCCTAGCTCATCTTCATGTCACCATGACTAAGCTTCCAACCAGAAATAATAGCTCATCCTGAGGTCAGCATGACCAGCAACTTCAAGGGCTTACGAATTGGGCTTCCCTTAATCAAATTAAGACTTTAAGCACTCAAACTTGAAGTTCAGAATGTCTTCTTTCCAGCCATATATCATTTGGGCCAATCCAAGGTCGGAGGAGGAAGTTAAGGCCAAAACAAATTGCTAACTCATTTTGCGCGCTGATAAAATCCATCCTGAGCATGGCTCTGTGTTTGCTAGGTAACAGACTCCACAATTATCCAATGGGATTGAATTTCGGATATGTTATAGTATACACCCATTGGAACAACTTTCATGAAGAATGTGGCCTCATCCGAGCTATGTAGGTTGCTGAAACAAAGCTTGCAATATGACCTACGAAACTGGGCTGACAGGGGACTGTAGCCAAAATTGAGTTTGTCTTTAAGCTCTTCATCCATTCATCCAAATTAGGCCCTAACATGCATGGATTGCATCATTTACTATCCAAAGCCCTCATTATTACCTAAAGCTCAATGAACTGAAAGATAAACACAAAAAGGATTAAAAGCACAAGTTTAACTCAAAAACATAACCAAATCATAAGCTAGAAGGGTACAAAATGATATACAATTATGAACCGATCAAATACCCCCAAACCTAGATTTTGCTAGTCCTCGAGCAAAACAACACAAAACAAAGTTAAAAACAAAACAAGAAGTTAACTAGACCACTTTCGTAGGTAACTCGATTGCATTGAGCGAATGCAACAAGCCTTTAAACCTCTAGGCATCCCTAGTAGGAGGAGTTGTGTCTCCTGAGGGTTTAACAGATACGATACCCACAAACGTTTTTCTAACTCTACAAAACAAAATGGTTAGAAAATTTAATAGATTTGTTAGTCCTTAAGCAAAAACAAAAACAAAAACCAAAACAAAAATAATTACAAAAACAAAAACAAAAATAAAAGAAATAAAAATAAAACTCAAAACAATCTTTCCGAACATTTTCTGAAGAGAAATGACTCATGCACATGACTCAAAAATTTTAACAATAAAAACTCAATTTTAGACATTATTTACAAGGCGGCAAAGTTCAAAACACAACATGCTCAAAGTGTGGTAGTGTGATAGCCAAATGTAACAAATTCCCCAATCTTAGTTTCCACACAATTTCAAAAATCATACCAAACACAAATTCAACTTCAAATCTCACCAAAGTTGTCCTCTCACAAATGAATCACTCAGAAGAGGGCTATAATGCAACACTCAGTTATAAACATGAGATTAGAGTTAAACCATAAAGACTTAACTCGAAATAGAAAGATGAAGAACTTGCATTAATATGATCTCAAGAAGGATGCCAAACACTTAAAAGTAGAAAAATGAATGCAATTCAACCACATGACATTTAAGATCAATTTAGGTCTTTATTATAGGTTGTAATGGGGCCAAGGGTGTAAGGTGAGTGAGAAATGAAAGGTATGGATAATACAAAGTCCAAGGAACTCACAATGTAAGAGCATAAAAAAAATTGTTTACAAGACTTCGAATCATCACGATTAGATTTTTTTTTTCTTTTACATGATCAAAACTCCTTATACCTTCATTTACAATGATTTAAACTCCTTTCCAAACACCAATGAAACCCAAAAACAAAATTTCATTCAACTACCATTTAATTATAACTTTTTTCTTTTCTTTTCTTTCACCAATTGTGTGATTTTCTTTTTTTTCTTTTTTTTTGAAATGTAACACCCATTCCCAAACTTAGTATGAAAAACATATCCGAATTAGAGCTCATGAGTTCCTTAGAAAGGTAAATTCTTGTTTTTCGGGCTAAGGCGAGGAAATATAATTGGTAAAATGAAAGAAAAGGTTTACATGTAGGCTCAAAATGGTTAACAATGGAAAATCATGCTTAAGCATGCATAAGGTTAGCTTGAAAGGCACAAACGATCCAAAGAGGGCCTTAATATCACTTCTTAAAATGTCATGAAGTCAAATTGCATAAGAATGAATGACTTTTAAGTGATCAACCAAATCAATGAATAATGAGATCAAACAACAACTTTGATGACAAGAAAATAAGAGTATGTATATAACACTCATGAATTGACGTACAAGGCTCAAAAGCTCACTTTATATAGTTGGTTAAATAAGTCTAATTTATGATTCATACAATTCTTTAGATCATGCAAATCCTTTAATTGGAAAATTATGAAACAAATGGCAAGTGCAAAGAAGGTTTCGAACATGTCATGCTAGAACGATGCCAAATTAATTAATTAATTAATTTTTTTTACAATAAAAATTTACAAGGAAAACAAAATAAATAATAAATAAAATTCAATTTTCATTTAAGTCATGCAAACATTTATCACAATCTCATCAAATGTGTTCGGAAAGTGAATAAAATCAAAATCAAAATCAAAATCAAAATAAAAGCAAGACTTAACAAAATAAAAAAAAAATAAAAACAAGCAAATAAAAAATAAAAAAAAATAAGGAAAAACCAAATTTACATGCTAAACTCCAATACCCCCAAACCTAGAAATGAACATTGTCCTCAATGTTTAAAAATTAGCCACAAACAATGTCATAACAACAAATGAAAGGTATTAAAGCAAATTAAAAAAAAAAAATCACAAAATCACAAAAGAAAACAAAAACAAAATAATTATAAAATAAAAATTACAACACAAACAAACAAACAAACAAACAAAAAAAAAAAAAAAATGAAACAGTAAACCCTAATCACACAATTCTGAAACCCAAAAAAATTTTGAAGCCCAAAGCCCACAATTTCGAAACACAAACCACGGTAAATTTAACCCACTTTGAAACCCAAACTAAAGTGAAACCCGACCCACAATGAAAACTGAAGCCCACACGTTTGTTATTATTTTTATGTTTATTTTATTTATTTATTTATTTATTTATTTTTTAAAAAAAACGTGCAATGGGAGCGCAAAGAGTGTGATTTCTGAAAGGGAAGAGCGTGGTCCCTGATGCCTTGGTTCCTGGGAAGTCATGGGTGAAAGGGGTGAGAGACGTGTCGCCGCGCAGAAGCAGCTGTCACATCCCTCAAGCCAGAATTATTGGCTTCTTGGGTGAAGCGGGACGACTTTTTCACTAGAAGGTGGTGAAAGGTGAAAATGCAATTAAGGGGGGTTGGGAAACGGGTGCGGCGACATATAGAGATAAGCCGTAAGGGCCGCACAAAACTCAGAACCGCAGCGGCTAGGGTTTAGCAGACTAAGTCTATAAAAGGTAAAAAGAAAGGGTAAAAAAAACACAAACTCAGAAACACACAAAAGAGAAAAGAAAGAAAGAAGAAAAGAGAGTGAGAAATCAAATGGCCTCTAACTACCCATTTTCGTTGGATCTCAACCTAGCTCCACCGACTCAGACACGAGGCCAAGCAGCGGCACCAGTATGGATGCCCTACTTTGCTTCCGCACGGGGGCCTGTGACAGTAACTGACTCAATACTCCTGGACAACGATGTTGCCATTGGAGTGGCTAGAAATTTAGTGACTCCTAAAGATATACGTGTTCTGGGGACAAGGGATGACAACCGGGTCGTGAGCGATGCCCTGGCATTGAGCGTGCAGAGTACGGCAACAGTCGCAAGTTTGGGTCATCGCCTACTTGCGAAGTCCCATGAGGTAGAGGTGCTTAAAGCTCAGTTGGCGGCGGAGCGAAGTATGGTTGAAGAGTGTCAGACTGCTATAAAAAGCTTGAAAAGGGAGAGGTCAAGGATAGTGGAGGTGAATCGACACCAGCTAGAAGTATTGCGGGACGAGAATAGAAACCTATCAAAGATGGTAGAGTTGTACTCTCGCGACATGCGAAAACAGCTGGAAGACCTAGACCGACCGGGTAAACGCAAGCAAGCAGATCGTGAGAGTAGTTACGCTCAAGCTAAGATTGCGATCTTTGGGAGCTCAAGTGGTGAGCCCCAAGAGGCTGTGCATGAAGCCCAGGAAGAGGACAGCCAGAGGGCCAAACTCAAAGCTCCAATGGTCGAGACACCGAGCACTGTGAAGAAATGACTTCTACTGCATTATTGATGTTTTTATTTTAATTTATTTTATTTTTTTGGTTGTTTTTGTCTTTATTTTGTTTTGGAAATAAAAGAGTAAATTTGCAGAAGGAAAAAGAAAACGGAAAAGAAAGCACACTTTCCAAACTAAAATCAAACGAAGACGACAAACGGAAATGGAAGCACAGTTCCCTAACTAAAATAAAATAAAGATGATAGCCGAAAGGGAAAGGCAAAAACACAAAGCTCTAGAAAATGAAAGTAACGGGCAAAACAATAAAACACCAGAAAACACGGAGGAAAAAAAAGAAAAGTAAAGTAAAGGTGCTCCCCCTTGAAGCGATTAGGTCGAGCATGCCCGGGAAATCCGAAATGGTGTTGGCTCTCTCTCATCAGCATATGTCTATTTAAACCACACCTCTGCAAGCAGATGATACCCAGCATTTCTTCCTGCAACTCAAGGAAAAACATCAAAAAATCCAGAAACAGAAAGAAAAAAAAAAAGGCATCCTCATGCACTCACCTTGATGATCTCAACCTTGAGCTCTCACTTGCACCACCGAATGCCCAGACAAGGGCTCCTTCAAACACTGTCTTTCCAAACTCTTCATATCATCACGGCACGGCCTCAAACTTTGCTGAGGCAATACCGAACTTTTCTGAGGCACTGTCGAACAGAGCAGTGCTGCTAGGAGGCATGATTAGCAGCAAGCTCACTCCGACAGATCATCTGCATGTGGCACAGAGGTCTGATAAGGCAGCGGTAGAGGAGTCCCACAATTTAACTGTGCTCCACGCGGTCTCCGCTACCAATTTGGGCATGCGATTACTGGCGAGGACAAGGGAGTGTGCCGCGATGAGCGAGGAAATAGCTTCCTTGAAGGCTATGGTGGCGGACTTGCAGAAGCGGCTCTACTGTGCCAATCAGCACGTGGAAGCACTGCAGAGAAAAAATGAGGACCATGTGGAGCTGCTGCAGATTCTACAAGTGCGAGAAAATAGAGGCAAGCCATAATGATGATGGAGATGAAGAAGATGAAGAAGATGATGAAGATGTTGTTTTTTTATTTTTATTGTTTTTTTATTGTTTTTTTGTTTTTTGTTTTTTTTGTTTTTTTTTATGCAATGTTTGAAATAAAAAAAAAAAAAGTTTTAACACTCAGAAATAAACTAACTAACCATACCACATAAATAAATAAATAAACTAACATAACAAAACAAAAACAGAAACAAAACAAAAACAAAGACTCAACAGAAAAGAAAACAAAGAAAATAAAGAAAACTTAATTTAAAAACATACGAATATACAAGCAACTCACGGATGACCAGTTAAGGGCCTCAGAAAACACAGCCAGGGGATCCGGGAAGGTTGGAGGGGTCACAATGGTCCCGCTTAAAACCCAAACTTCTTAGACACCGAAGGTGTCGCCTAAAGAACTCCTAGACACTGTATTAACGGAAGTGCTCACTGGGGTTACCATAAGTCGGCTCATATGAAAAATCTTTTTTTTTTTTTTTAATTATAAAATTTTTAAGATAAGAAATAAAAACAAATTAAGATAAAATGGAACAACAAACCATAAACGAAAATGAACTAAGTACTCTAAACAAATTCAAACAAACAACATAAATTGTTGTACTAAAAGAAACAAACCAATAAACCAAAGAAAAACACAAACAGCACTTTCTATCACCCGTTTATCACCATTTGGACAGATTCGTTTCTCTGTTTTTCAGCTTCGACCTGTGTTCAGTTTTTAGGCTATAACTTTCCAACCGTAAGTCCACATTTCACGTTCTTTATATGGTTGGATTCAGCATAGAAAAACAAAGAACTCAACGCGGACCAAAAGGTAAAAACAATGACGGAAATAAACATAATTCAAAGAAGAGAAAGGATTGAAATGCTCCCCCTTGAAGCGATTAGGTCGAATGTGATGCACTTGGAGGTCGCGACTTCTCCCATTGCTCCACACTTCCTATTCTTATGATTGAGGTTGCCATCTCTCTCCATTTATTATTGAGCTATAATAAATTGCTAAAACAAACATAGAAAACTTGAAATAGAATTAAAAGGATGAGGAAATAAAAACTAAAATGAAAAGGAAAATCAACACACATCCAATTCCATGCTTCAAAGCAACAAGCACCAATGGGTTGTGTAAGTTGGGACTTAAACCCAGTTCTCTTGCTTGTTGGGCAATTGTCCTTTTCTGTTGGACTACAAACACAACTTGTCCATTAACGTCATTAACTTTAAAACAAGAAATTGTCCAGTTAAGAAAAAAAAATAAAGTAGGAAAGCCAAATAGAATCAAACAATGTTACCGATCCCCGGCAACGGCGCCAAAAACTTGTTGCGTAAATACAGCTGCACCAAAATGGATTCAGTTGCATCCTCAACTTGTGATACTCGCAAGTGCACGAGCCGTTCGGTAGTATAGCGTATGTAAGTGCGAGGTCGATCCCATGAGGATTGGTGATTGAATGATCCAATTTAGTTTCCCTACACAAAATAGAAACAAAAACAAAGAACATAAAACAAGGAAGAAAGAAATAAGTAACTCAAGCAAATAAGTTCCCAAGTTCAATTTAGATTAATGGATTGATTCTAGCTAAAGTATGATTAAGCCATGGTGTGTGGTCATAACCTTGTGTTCCTAATTCCCTAATTTGATCATTTGTTGTCTAACCTAAAATTAAGCATTAGGAACCCATTAAGCATAGAAGAACAATTTAAACAACCAAGCATGTATCTAATCCCTGTTGTCGAATGTCCATACATACTCTTCCTATTCATAGTTCAATTCGAATTAAAGCATGGTGTATACTCTTAATTCAAACCAAGATAGCTAACATGCAAGCCTAAATGGTGATCAATCATTCAAACTAGCATATTAACTTATAAGCATAATGAATAAGAACAAAAACCATAATTGAAACTTGGAAACTAATTAAACTTGAATACTTAAGAAAGAATGTACATTACAAGAAAAATAAATTACAACTAAGAAAACATTAAAGAAAGCTAGAATTGAGAGCTAGAAAGCAAAACTAAGAGAATTTGAGGGAGAGAAGGGAAGGGAGCTCTAGAGAAGTGTTTGAGAGCTCCCCCCCTTGGGGTGTGTTTACAAGCTTGGGAAACCTCACTATATATAGGCCTAAGGAAGCTGAAAATCTGAATTAAGTATGGCTAATGCATACAACACTTGTTTTATAAAATCTGAAATGGTTGATGCACTTCACTAATGCATACAACACTTCCATTATAAAATCTGAAATGGTTGATGCACTTCACTAATAAATCCCACCAGCAGCCCTAGCTCATCTTCATGTCACCATGACTAAGCTTCCAACCAGAAATAATAGCTCATCCTGAGGTCAGCATGACCAGCAACTTCAAGGGCTTACGAATTGGGCTTCCCTTAATCAAATTAAGACTTTAAGCACTCAAACTTGAAGTTCAGAATGTCTTCTTTCCAGCCATATATCATTTGGGCCAATCCAAGGTCGGAGGAGGAAGTTAAGGCCAAAACAAATTGCTAACTCATTTTGCGCGCTGATAAAATCCATCCTGAGCATGGCTCTGTGTTTGCTAGGTAACAGACTCCACAATTATCCAATGGGATTGAATTTCGGATATGTTATAGTATACACCCATTGGAACAACTTTCATGAAGAATGTGGCCTCATCCGAGCTATGTAGGTTGCTGAAACAAAGCTTGCAATATGACCTACGAAACTGGGCTGACAGGGGACTGTAGCCAAAATTGAGTTTGTCTTTAAGCTCTTCATCCATTCATCCAAATTAGGCCCTAACATGCATGGATTGCATCATTTACTATCCAAAGCCCTCATTATTACCTAAAGCTCAATGAACTGAAAGATAAACACAAAAAGGATTAAAAGCACAAGTTTAACTCAAAAACATAACCAAATCATAAGCTAGAAGGGTACAAAATGATATACAATTATGAACCGATCAATGCCACCGAAACATTGTACCTATTTCGGTTGTGTTTCTCCGACCGTTAACTTAAGATGCGGTGGAGATCCACCGTAACATGGAACGGTGTTCAGTGGTGTATTACTGAATTTTTACCTACAATTCAGTGGCAATGAACTGAAATATATTTATTTTTTCAATAACTTACTGTCTACCATAAATTTAATGTAAACTATTTTGACCTTACTCCTATTGAAGGAACAAAAATAAGGTGACACCCTTAAAATAGATGACACATCATCCAATGTGATGGTCATCTCACCAAAAGGCATGTGAAAGATGTTCGTTTTGGGATGCCACTTCTCAACGAAGGTAGATACAACAATCTTATCTGCATTTCGATAAGAACACCTAAGAAGTTGCTCTAATCCAGACCTCTGAATGTACCATTTGAATATACTATTATTTAGATTAGCCCACCAATTCCACTCACGAAGGGTAGATGTCTTCAACATAGACCTAAGGGGCTCACATTCCTAGTCAAATACAAAACAATATTTAGGTTAATTACCATGAACCAGACTTATATTCTGCTTTATATTATTCCGAATTGTAGCTGCTATGTGAGTTTTAAAACTCGTAAGTAAAGATGGATTAATGGGACCTACTCGAGATGGTTCAATAGGCTCAACATCTACCTCAACAATACTATCATGAGTAGCAGCTACATCTCTAACCTCTGTAGTATCCTCAAAGTGGTCTGAGGGACCATGTTGGGGCTGGTCCTCTTGAGGGGCTAACCTCGCCGCTTTATGTCTCCTCGTTGAGGCTGTGGGACGCTATCTATCAGGTTGAGATGATGAAGCCTCAGTAGTACCTCTGCGAGTCCTTTTAATATCTAAAAAACAATATTAAGTTAGTACAAACTCAGTAACGAATTCAATAGATGATCACTGAAACAAGAAACTAATTCATTGAAATAGGAAACGAATTCAGTAGATTACCATTGAAAAACGGAAACAAATTCAGTGGACTACCACTCAAAAACTGAAACATATTCGGTGGACTACCACTGAAAAACGGAAACAAATTCAGTGGACAACCACTGAAAAACAGAAACAAATTCGGTGAACTACCACTGAAATAAGGTAACGATTTTGGTGGCATTTACACAAGTTAAGGAATGGAGTTCATGAGGGCAATTTAGGAAGAAAAATGGGATGTAGTGAGTAATTTTAAATTTTACTAAAATTCAATGGGGTGTAAAGAGAATGTGGGGTGCAAAGAATAAATTTTGAGGTGCCAATAAAATCACCCACATCAAATTATATTGAAAACTCTAAGCCACACCAAGATGTCGTGGCACACAAGTGCTTAAGTGCATATCATGAAATCCATCAATGACTTGAATTTATATTCAGTCGTATATCAAATTATTCATACATCTCCGCAGTAATCCAACTCAAATAAATTTTGCCTAAATCAATACATACTAAGCACAAAAAGAAAAATAATTCACTTCCTTGAGCACCAACCAATGTCACTTTGCCCAACCAAAAGAATGCAGAAATATGGATAATTCAAAACAAATATATTGATTATGTAATAGGCCTAAACTATTACTATTGCAGCATTATCTCCAAGAGATAAAAATTATCTAGCTTTAGAATTGTTACTAAGCAATTTACCTGCTGCAATGGACAACAATGTATGTGCCTGAATTCCTTAGAGTGCTTCCTGAGGTATTCTTGCAGCTTAGGAACATCCTGCCTCCGGAAAATGTCCCACAAAGCACCACCTTCAGCTTCATTTGACCCTTCCAACTTATTCCCAGTATTTATTGAATGCACACTATTTTCATCACTTTCATCATGATCTAATTTTTCCTCTACACTCTTTTCAGACTCGGATCCCCTTGAAACACTCTTTTCAGACTTGGATCAATGGCGGAGCCACAGTGGGGTCAGTGGGGTCGCACGACCTCTTGGAAGCCATGGAAATAAGCTTAGAGGTCCCTTGGAGCTGGGGGAGAGACCCCTTGGAGTTGCACACCAGGTGCTCGACGTTTTTGCTGAGAAAGAAAGAAGCTGCGAGGAAGAAGAAGCACTGTTGTTTTTTTTAAAACATCCTGGGCAAAACTACGTCGTTTTGACCCAGGAATTGTCTTTAAAATGGCTTGGCCCAGCAACTCCCCCCAAAGTCCAAACCCACCCAATACCCCATCCCATTGCTTTCAGTCATAAAACTTTACCAAATCTGGAAAATATTGACTAAAGTTTAATATTGGCCAAATCTGGAAAATATTGCCCAACAACCCTTCATATTTCCCAACAAGATTTATGAAAAACATAAAAATACTAAAATAATTGTAATAAATACCAAGTCTCTGCTCAATTCAACTCAAACACTCAAATGGACTCCTAAAATCCCCAAATTCTATTATTTTCTACCCTAAACCCTAAACTAAATCTCGCCCCCCAAACCCTCAACATGGCTGAAAATTTTATTCTCTTCCTTCTCCAACTCTGATTTTATAAATTTATTGTTCTTGGTATACTTATGTTACATTCTTTTGTTTGATGATAATGCCTAATATTTTTATTGGATAATGATTTATTGGAATGGATGAATATTGATGATTTTGTGTGTGGATGATTTATTGGATTGGATGACTATATATGATTATTTGATTTGTTGGAATTTAGGGTTTATGATTAATTTTGTGATGGATAACTTATAATAAGATAGGTTTGTTCATTTGTTTCTTTTATAAAAAATAGTTGACTGTTTGGTATGATTAATTTAGGCTTAGAATTATGGGAAATAGCGGTATATGCCACTGATTTTATAATCTCAATTAAAAATACCACTGCTCCCCAATTTTTGTACAACTATCACCTATAAATATAAAATTATTGTCCACTTATTGCTGAATTTTCACAAGTTCAGAAAGTTTGGTCTCTCTTAGGTCACTCAGCTCTCTCTCTCTCTCTGGCACATCTCTCTTTCTCTTAGGTTTCTGTCTAACACAGCTCTCTGTGTCTCTCTTGGCTCTCTCTCTCTGTAGCGCAACTCTGTGTCTCTCTCTTTGCTCTCTTTCCCATAGCGCAGCTCTATCTCTCTCTCTTTCTCCCTGTATTCGGTCTCTTGCTCTCTGTTTGGAATCGAAACCCCTCCCTTTAGGTATGTCTTCTGAATAGCTGCTTGCAACCTTGAAGCTTTAGTGGATTGCCGACCTCGAAAAGGTAGTGTTGATGGTTATTTTCTTAAAATTAGTGGGATTATGTGAAATGGGTTATAATTTGATTGTTTGGGTTTGTGTTAAATTCGTTTTGGCTTTAATTGCTTTGGGTTAGGTTTTGTTGAATATTCATGCTCAGTCATCTGGGTTTGTACCAATTGCACTTAGATTGGTCTGGATATGTGAATCTTGAGACTTGGGATTTTCCATTTGATGTAGTATATCTGTATAGTGTGATTGCTGATGTGTTACTGGTGTACTGCTGTTGCGTTCCTCTTATTTCACTGTCGTATTGCTGTTATGTTGACGTTATATTGCTATTATATTGTTTTTATATTGTAGTTATATTGCTATTGTATTGTGTGTTTATTGTGGTTATATTGTGTTAATGAAATGTTGTTTTGTCATGGTCAGAAATGGAGACAATTGTTATTCTCGTGTGCTACAATGGAAAATGGGTCACCTCGAAGAAGATGTGCAAATACGAAGGGGGTGAGTCAAAAGGCTTAATAGTTCCACGGACCATCAAATTTGCTGAACTGTTGGACCGTGTGCATCAGATTGGTAATACAAACAGCAGCGAAGACAAGGTTAGCTTAAAATTCTCAGTTTTGGTGGCCTCGAATGAGTGGAAGCACATAAAGATTGAGGACGATGATGATGTAAAATTTTTTATGAAGTACAATTCTGAGGTAACACCTTCAAAACTAGCTCCCTTACTCGTGAGTATAGAAGATAAAGGACTGACAAATGATGTAGTTGATAGTATGCATATCACGACAGATAGTAGTCGGATGGGTCGTTCTTCAGTTGCCATTGTTGAAAGCAATGAAGTAACTTGGAATAATACAAATGGCACTGATGTGGGAGGTGAAGTAGGGACAGATTTTATGGATATGATTGATTTTAGCGAGGTGGATCAGATGCATGGTGGTGATAATGGTACTGAAAGAAATGAAGTGTCAGTGTACTCTGCCCCTCCTATTTTGGGCTGCTTGAACACATCTGCCCAACTGCCAATAATGCGTTTAGGAGGAGAATCTGAACCCATTCGTGAACATTATTCGAATGAAATAGGTGAACAGAACCGGTACAATGAAGCCGGTGTAAATGATGGAGAAGCTTATTTGGATGGGGGGTTTTCGCGAAGTGATTGGAATCCGAAAATTACAGTTGGGCAAATTTTTCCTATTTCCTATTTCCTATTTCCAATTTTCCAATTTTCCTTTTTTCCAATTTTCATGTTTTCAGAGTTTCCTTTTTTTCCTTTTTCCTATTTTCCAAGTTTCCTTTTGTTCAATTTCGAATTTCGAATTTTCCAATTTTCCAAGTTGCTTTATTTTCCAATTACCCAATTTTCCAATTTCCTATTTTCCAACTGTCCTTTTTTCCTTTTTCCAATTTTCCAAATTTTCCAAGTGTCCTTTTATCCTATTTCCTAGTTTCCTCTTTCCAATTTTCCAATTTTCCAATTTTCAAAGTTTCCATTTTTTCGTATTTCCGATTTTCCAATTTTCCAATTTTCCTTTTCTTCTATTTTCAATTTTCCAATTTTCCAATTTTCCAAGTTTCCTTATTTCCCAATTTCCAAGTTTGCACTTTTGCACTTTTGCTATTTTGCAATTTTGGAATTTCCCATTAAGGTTTGCTTTTTTCCGTTTGTAAGCCAATTTTATTGTTGTTAATCTAATGCTGTACTGCTGTAAATTACAGCCAAGGAGTTAATGGTGTAGTTTGCAATCCCATCAATTTAATGCACCAACAAAATACCCAATATATGAACCTTGGTATATATAACTGCAGCATAGGCAGCTTAATTAACGGGAAAGGTAAACATTCATATCAGTCTAACTCAAAGGCAAAGGCAAACATTCATATCAGTCTAACTCAAAGGCAAAGGCAAACATTCATATCAGTACTTCATATCAGTCTTACTCAAAGGCAAGCATTCTCCACATTCATATCAGTACTTCATATCAGTCTTACTCAAACGCAAACATTCTCCACTAAAGCTAACCATATTGTCCTTTACAACTTCAGACAGAATCTACGTTTATTTGTTTTGTTGCAGTCGGCAGCTGTGAATTGTAGTACTTCAATACTTCAATACTTGAAGATGTCTGATGTACGGCCTCCAAACGAGCAAGTGAGTTACCCGGGGGACATGCCGTGGCATGTGCCATTTCCATCTCCACCGCTGACTCCCAATGATGATCCCACTTCATCTGGAAGTGAGGCCGACAGCACTGATCCCCTTGACAAAATCTGTGCCGTGAAGCAGGAGCTCCAATATTTCTCTAAGGCAACAGCTTGGTGGGAGACCAAATGTGATCTTGATGGCCAAGTGATGGCAAACTTGGCCAACAAGTTGAACAAAGCATTTGCTGGAGAAGTGAAGCAAACTCTAAAAGCAAAAAGTCGAAGCAAAAAGTTAGAGTCGTTGAAGTTGAAACTGGAACAGCGAAAGAAAGATGCCGTCGAAAAATTCAAAAAATCTGAAGAATATAACCATGAAATGGTTGAATGTTTCAACAACGGCTTCGAAATGTTCCGAGATTATGCTTCAGTCATCTCACCAAACTACAATTGGAGTGAAATTGATGTAGGTGGTGTGTGGGAGGTGTTGAATATAGGTGGTGAGGGAATGGGTCATCATAGTCTCGTGCGTTCAGCGAGGACAAAGAACAAAGACATGGATCTTTTGATGGACCTGTAGTAAGGGTGAGTGCTGCTTCAGTTCATCTGACCCGAGTACATGGATCTTTTGTTGCCTTCATTTTCCCTTCGCGGGATAGTATTGTTAAGGTTCGGGGGCGATTTGTTTTGCATCTGTGAAATGTACTGTAATGGATGTGTGTGTATTGTATGTACATTTACTTAATATTGCTGTTATATTGCATGTATATTGCTTAATAATGA
This sequence comes from Prunus avium, assembly GCF_965620075.1. Lineage (NCBI taxonomy): Eukaryota > Viridiplantae > Streptophyta > Magnoliopsida > Rosales > Rosaceae > Prunus > Prunus avium. Next base: position 12,697,362 of record NC_142288.1, on the reverse strand, counting down.
CTTTGTATTGTATAGATAGTGTATGAATATTGGATGTATAGTGTTAAACTATTGCTACCGTATCAACCATATATTGCTTCCGTATTGGCTCTATAGTGTATGTATATTGGTCTGATATTGCTATTAGATCGTATGTCAATGGCATTTGGTCTAATAACACTCCACTTCGTTCAAAGTAATCCTGATTTCAAAAATCACGGACACGACAATTGTTATCCATCCTGATATTTCCCAAGTTTCCTTTTGTTCTATTTCCAGTTTTCCAATTTTTCAATGTTCCTATTTTCCCATTATGTAATGAAAAAAAGTTGCGTGCTTTGGCTAATTGAGAAAGTAATTAATATTGTCCAATATGGTAATTGTCTTATTTCCCATTTCCACAATTTCAATTCGTTTCCAATTTTCCTCTTTTCCATGTGTCCCTGTTTCCTATTTCCATTTATCCAATTTTCAGTTTTTGTCCAATTATCCAATTGTTCTATTAACCAATTTTCTTTTTTCCAATTGCCCTATTTTCTAAGTTTCCTTTTTTTCCTATTTCCAATTTTCCAATTTTCCAATTTGCTAACTTTCCTTTTGTTCTATTTCCTATTTCCTATTTCCTTTTTCCAATTTTCCAATTTTCCTTTTTTCCAATTTTCATGTTTTCAGAGTTTCCTTTTTTTCCTTTTTCCAATTATCCAAGTTTCCTTTTGTTCAATTTCCAATTTCCTATTTTCCTATTTTCCAAGTGTCCTTTTTTCCTTTTTCCAATTTTCCAATTTTCCAAGTGTCCTTTTATCCTATTTCCTACTTTCCTCTTTCCAATTTTCCAATTTTCCAATTTTCCAAGTTTCCATTTTTTGGTTTTTCCGAATTTCCAATTTTCCAATTTTCATTTTCTTCTATATTTCCAAAGTTTGAATTTTCCACGTTTCCTTATTTCCCATTTTCCAAGTTTGCAGTTTTGCTATTTTCCTATTTTCCTATTTTCCTATTTTCCTATTTTATTTTATGAAATTCCCAATAAATGCTTAGTTACATACTCCTATTTTGGGTTGAAATCCACAAATTCCAATTTCCCATTAAGGTTTGGTTATTTCATTTGGAAGCCAAATTTATTGTTGTTAATGTAATGCTCTACTGCTGTAAATTACAGCCAAGGAGTTAATGGTGTAGTTTGCAATCCCATCAATTTAATGCACCAACAAAATACCGAAGTACATAGATCTTTTGTTCCCTTCGTTTTCCCTTCGCGGGATAGTATTGTTAAAGCTTCGGTGGCGATTTGTTTTGCATGTGTCAAATGTAGTCTGTAATGGATGTGTATGTATCGTATGTAGAATCACTTAATATTGCTGTTATATTGCATATATATTGCTTAATATTGCCTTTGTATTGTATTGCTAGTGTATGTATAATGGCACACTATTACATGTATATTGTCATACTATTGCTATCGTATTATCCTTATATTGCCCTAATATTGCTTCTATAGTGTATGTATATTGGCCTCATATTGCTATTATATCGTATGTCAATGGCATTTGCGCAAATAAGTCTCCACTTGGTTCAAAACCAGGATGATTTTTGGCATGCTTGGGCCAAATACAACAGAAAAAAATATCCATTCAACCTTGTACAATGGAACGCACAATAACCGTTTTACATGTCCTTCGAAGACCAGTGTGAAGTATCCTCGGATGGTACCGTACAACTCTAGGTCCATGCGGAATTTGATAGAAGAAAACTTATTCAGAATCTTTCATATTTGTAACCACTTTGCTTGTTATCGGAGGAAGAAACAAAAATAATCATAATAATAAACGGTGTGATTTAAATTATTTCAAAATATTGATGTCAATACTGTTTGGTTGACATTATAAGGGCATGTCTCACACAATTAAGCCCACAAAATAAAGTAAACATGCTATAAGCTCCACAGTAATATTGACTTCATCTCTATAATCAGAATAATGGGGGAAAAAAAGCACGGAGAAATACATGAAATGAAAAACAACTCGGCAGTGACTGTGAGATTGTGTACATACAATTTGGAACAACGTAACCAATTAAAGCTAAGGCATCTCATACGTATGCCTACAGAAATCAATGAAAAAAGATAACCAATTATAAAAAGTTTCTATTGCATTATGAGAAACATACGTGTAAGGAATAGAAGTTTTAGAACTAAACCAAAAACTAAGGGCAGGACCATGCATTAATTTAGTGGTAATAAGCAAGAGGAAAAAGCACAAAGCATGCAAATAATTCATTTGAACACATAAGAGAAAGTAAGATACCAATTTGGCTGTCATTCCCCTTCAGCTGCCAGACGGCACACCTAAAAGAAAGTAACACAGGAAAATTTATATCCATTACAAAAAACATAAATTGAACACGATAAAGCATCCTTCGACACTAAATGTATAGCAGTTTTTTCAATACCTGTCATGCGATCGCATCAAAGTCACCTTGTGATTGTTCTCCGGTTCCATTCAACAAAGACGGCAAACAAAACACAAATAAACACAAATCCATCAATATTTCAGCATCAACACACAAGCTCCTAAATAAATAAACTATCTAACTGATCAAAACCCTAGTTTACCAAATGCATTACAAATTTACAAAGTCATAAAAAAAAAAAACCGAAATAAAAATTTGGTACGAGTTCCACTAGCAAAGCAGAGTAAAAATTATGAAAATAGTACCTGAAGTTCACCGATGAAGTCAGATAATTTACCAATCTTAAGCAGGATGGTGCTAGTATACCCTGTACACAGAGAACAATCACTTAGATCGAATACAGCTAAATACAGAAGGAAACTAATCCAATATGCAAGAGGAACGACGAGTGATTGGTACCTGCTCCAGCTAAGATCAGCAAACACAGTATGAGGTTCCAACTTCCAATAACAACATAATGCTAAGCAGAAAAGTAGAATTGCTGCCGACATTATTGAAAACCAACTAAGTCAAAACTAAATTGCGAAATCTTAAGAGAGCTGTATGCTTCAGTAAGTCCACTAACAGATTCCCAGTGCAGGAAATGAAATTGACCTATATCACATAAATTGCAAACAAAACCACAGACACAAAATGTGAACAATGGCTACAAAAGCATCCATAAAGAGCAACAATATTTATATATGGAGGTGTACAAAATAGGTAACCTTCAAAATTGAAACTGTGTGTGTGCCATGTAAGGCAATTAGCCACTGCTTCTAGACTGTACAATATTACACCTCACAATATACAGCAGGGCCAAAGACCCGGGTTGCTACACATAATAACTACACCTAGTAGCTGTAGCAAAAAGGCAGGAATTTCCAGCAAAGCATCGACGTCTGCATCTTCATATAAACGAGTTCCTGACATAATTCATGAGCACAGTGAATTCCCAAGTCCTAAGTCCACACTGAACTAAATTCACAAACATGAAGACATATACCTCATACATATGCCTCCCCCCTTAAACCCTCTATTGCAAGCTTCAGTCTGTAATATTTGGTCTTCAAAGGGTCAATTGTATGCAACGAAATCCCAGCACTCAGATGCTCCAAGAATTTTACGGTCAGGATTCCGCAAGACGCACTGTCAAGCCAATAAGGTGGGAAATTAGAACTGCATTTATGTAAAATAGTTTCTAAACTCCACTAAATTAACAAACCTTACCCATCTCGTTGTTGTGGCACATCTCCAATGGTGCAAAGTGAGAATGCCGTAAAGCTTGACATCTGCAGCCCCCTTTGCTTCACCTCTTCAAGCTCAGAAGCTTCATAAAACTTCATATTGTACATCACTTGTGCCAGCGTCTCGGAAATAGGGCGAAGCAGTCCAACCAGCTTCTTTGTGGTGGTAAAATCAGAGTACGAGTCATACACAGTTGCAGTATGATTGACGAAATCAAGTTCGATTGCAACCCAGTGGGACAATTGCAGATTATATGGAAAATAGACCTTCCTAACTTTTGTCCAAGCTTGGCCATACCCGTGTTGCCACGTACCGCGCACATAGTGATGTATATTGTTCAGCTTGCTGGGTGTAAGGTCACTGATGTTTTCAGCAGCTGCCTTCTTCGCTCGACGTGTCTTGCCAGTCGCTTTGACCGGCTCTAGAAATTGCTGCACACATTGAAATGAAGCCATATTACATAATGACAATCAAAAGAAAATGAAGCAGTGAATGTTAAATGGTAACATGTTTACCTGCAAGCAACAATCTGCCGTTGTCCACTGAGTTCCAAATACCAACGGATGCGCGAGTTGCCTTTTCCGGATCAGAAAGGTTGCCATGTCCAAGTGCTGAAAGTTCACGTATATAATATCAGCCCAATTTCATACAACTTTACACTTAATAAAGGTTAGAAAACAATTGAAGTCTCGTAATAAAGTAGAGAATTCTGTATTCTTACCCTTGAGCTAATCCATTCCGTATCATCGATCAGTTTGTAGAAAAAATCAGCGCCCACCGAACATGACTCCAGCTGCACCTCCGCACTACAAGAGGCAACAACGTAAATTCCCGATCAGAACTTAGGTGGTAACAGTTTTCACAACATATATAAAATAATATTGTCCCATTGAAAATAACAGTTTTCAGAACTTAGGCAAATACGTAAATTCCCATTTCGTTTATATTGTAAAATAATAGGCGTATACATGCTGTCAAATTATACTATAAGCACATTCGGCCGTGAGCAATCAATAACGTGGCCGTCATGCGGAGGCCCTACGGGCATAAGTTGAAATCCGGCTACAGTCCGGCTACAATGAGGGAGTTATATATGGCCCTTATGTCAGACAAATATAGAATTTACTTATATGTAGCAATTAGGTGAGACAAATATAGAATTGTTGCTAAGTAGGAAGCTACTTCAGTGGGGAGTGGAATAATTTTGCCTCAATTGTAACAAAACTTTCAAATTCTACATATAAATATGAAGAAACATGATAAAACAGGAAACAAAAAACTTGTTAGATTTTATCTCCATGCCAATCATCTTGACTTTATTTGTCTCCATTTTTGTCCCCTTGAGCACGAATTGAGAATTCTTAGGTAAACTACTTATCTCTATTTGTTTCTCCACTTGAAATTGTAACGACAACCAAGCAATTGTATTTGTCTTCTATTTCAACTCTGTTTTTCTTCACTTCAAATGTGACCATAAGTTCAATTCTTTGTTCGAGTAATAATTTGTTTCAGATTAAGAAACTCTTTGAACACATAACCATAATCCAAGAGGTAACTGCCATATACAGTTTAAAAACATCCTCGACTGCATTAATATTTTTTGTTATCAATAGAAACGTTTTATTGATAATGAAGAGGAAAAAACATCGATTAAATAATGAAAAGGAAAACTCCAGAACAACTAAAGAAAATCTAGGCAGCTATGACTGAAGATAAAACTATAGGAAGAAAACAAGACTTTAGGTAACATCATCTTAAGACAGCAGCCATGTCTCTCAAGATTATAGAGTAATTATAATCCTTCAACTACCTAGAACCCGATGCCCAAAGAGAAGCCCGGAATTTAACTCTATCCCATAACTCCTCAGCCCTTACTCCTAACTGACCCTGACAAAATCTTCGATTGTGCTCCATCCAAATGTTCCAGATCCTCGACTGCATTAATATCACTGAGGAAAGACACTAGCAGAGTCGAGGAACATGAGGAACATAACATGGAGGAGAAGACCAGATGCCATGGGCGGAAGGAGCCGCTATTACAACCCCTTCTAAATCTCTTTTATTGTCTTCTTTTCAGTCTAAATGTTATAATAATAAACTACAATTCAACATTTCTTAGTACCTATATTTAACAAAATACATTTAACAGCAGCAGTCAATATTTGTTTGCTTTAACAAAGTGTGAATTTTGTTCATCACAAATATACACATGTATATTAAAGCGAACTTGGTAATTCTCTCATTTCTATATCAGCACATACTAGCATAACATGAAGATTGGATTTTGAAGGTAAAGAATCCTAACCTGATCTCATTTTTCCACCCAATGCAAAACTCCATTACTGCCTTCACATGTTCAATGGGAAGGGGTTTTGATGGATCAAAACATGGCGGGGTTTCAGTCGCATCCGACACACTCATCGTCCTCTTCTTCCTCAACGGATCAGTAAATGGACTACACAAAGTGTGGGACGGACGCTTCTGTCTACAGCCTTTACCTTTCTCTTCTTTTGTTTCAACACTTCTAGACCCTTCTCCATCACCAGCCATACTCACTTTGGGTATACTTGGAGGATTGATCGGACCTCCCGATGCCATACTATCACTTATTTTCCAATCTTCTAACAACAACATCAGTCTTTTGCAAATTTCGTCACACCCGGCCACATCTTTCGGGGTAGGCAGCTTCTCGAGAAGTGCATGCTCAGCTGCTTCATGCACTTCTAAGTGAGGAACGGAAGTCACCATTTGTGCCTCTTCGACTACCAAGGCTGTGGATGGTTCGGCTCCATCACCGGGGCTTTTTGTTTCCATTGCTGCCGCTTCTATATGCGGACTACCATAGTCATGTAATGGTCCTTCATTCATATGAGGACTACGGAGGTCCTCATGTCCTTCCCCACCCTCATTCAACCCACTATTCATTTTTTTCAGCTGCTCTATCTCCCCCTTGAAATACTGTTCCATGGAAGCTAGGGTCTTGCCAAAAGCCTCCACTGACTTTTTATATTTTGCAGACTCTGTTTCACGTTTCAAGGACTCCGTCCGTACAATTTCTTCCAACTGATGCACTCTCTTGCGAAGTCCTCGATTCGAATTGGCTACTTTGGCCAATTCATCCTTTGTCCTTTCAAACTCACGCTTCAAAAGGCGTAAATCAGTGGACGCGATTTTACCCTGCATTAAGTTATAACGCAAATGTTACAATATTTCGAAAATATTTCCCATCAACAGCAGTGTTTTTCCTATTGTATTATGACGTATATATTGGAAAAAATGTAATGCTTGCCTTAGAAGACGATGGACGGCTAGCAGTTTCAGCAATGTCCTCGTCTTTTTCTTGCACAGAGGGAGAAGTGCTGGTTTTCGGTTCTTCGTCATCGCCAAACAACTCAACAACTTCTTCAGTGTCGTCGACATCGTCACCCCAACTCCAATACGGCTGCTGCTTCTCAATTACAGATGGGCGGAGAGGTTGCACATCAACCTGCAATTTAGAGAGACAAAAAACATATTATTAAACCTATAATTTCAATCAGAAGCATAACATTAGTATTATAAACAGAACTAACCTCTGCATTTTCAAAGACTTGACTCATTACTTCGTGAAAACGAGGCAAACTATTGATTCTCCATTGTACTATACGAGGGACTTGGGCATTCTGTTCGCGCACAACGATATGCAATGCAACGAATGCTGGAAACACCTCAAAAGCCCATATCTGTTTTCAAGAAAAATATATCAATCACTGTAAACAAAGTAAATGGAACTTATGCATAAACGGATATTTCCTCACCTGAAGTGCAAAGCCAAATCCTTTTATGTGGTACTCCCTTGGTCTACCACTTGCCATTGTCTTGGATTGCTTTGCTGATTTTTGGGTTTTTAAGGCTTTCTGGGGCACTTTGACTCGCTGGTACTCTGCGCACAGTGCCCTCAACAATGACGAATTTGTCTTGGCATATGACACAGCACCCCACGGATACTTCTGGAAGTCTTCAACATCTTCGGCCAATTTCAAGTAGCGCATGTCAATGTTGACATGCTTTTCACTGCCCAACAACACAAAAACAGCGAAATATAATAGCCCAAACTTGAAGACGTCCTCCTCATCACTGCAGTCGATGAAGGCTTGTTCGAGTTCAGAAAGGCTGACCGTTTTATTGTTGCAGAAATACTTCTTCTTCAATGAGCAGTTGTCATTAGTTGCAGTCGGAATGAAGGGAAGCTTTCCAAACTGCAGCCCTGTGATGACGCAAAACTGCTGCGCTGTGAATTGTATGACCTTCTTGCCAACGATGAATTTGATCCCGTTGACTTGAGAAATTGTCCTCGGTTCTGCCTTTCTCAACAACAAGCCATGGATAATTTGTGTTGTCCACTTCAGGTCCTCAATTACTAACAAATGGCCAAAACAACTGTCCTTGAACCTTTGTAACTGTTGCCCACTAAATTTGTCCTTAATTGTACAGATCGCTGTTTTTGTATGGGAAAGGGTCAACGCCTTTCCCTGGATTTTTTCATCCGCAGCAATCATCAACTTTGATTTCGAGACCATATTTCCCTACACACCACCATTATACAAATAATTTCAAGCCTTTTAAATATACACAATTACAAGCAATAAACACACAATACAGATGCATCTCATGGCAATATGCACTAGATATATCAGTGATAAACCTACAATACAGCCCCAATAGAAATTTATATGCATTCATGTTTGTTCACCAATGGCCCATGACAGAAAAAATACACATTCATTGTGGAATCAACCCTTATCTTTTCTCTCCACAAGTCTTGCTCTTATATTTTCCCATTTCCTTCTCTTATATTTTCCAATTTCCTTATGTTACATTTTCTGTCCACAAGCCGTGCTCTTATATTTTCCCACGTCCTTCTCTTATATTTTATCTTCAAAAGGCTTCCTACAAAAGTTTTTCCCATTTCATACACCTACAAGTGCAAAAAATGGGAAAAACTTTTGACTACAAAGTAACTACGGAGTGAAGTGAAGTGAAGCCTATCGTCCAATTTGACACAGGGGGGTAATAATGACACATTGTGCAGAAAAACATCATTTTATTTGAAACAAACAATGTAATTCATAAGCAGTGAACACTGTGGATATCAAAGATAATTTAATCCCAATTGCCATTAGTTAAACCTCAAACTAAATATGTTGTGTATTCCAGGTTGATTCAGACATTGTTACATGTCAATAAATCAAGAAGTTGCATTACGTAACCACAAAAAACATGCTGAGAAATGAGAGGCATCACAAAAAACAGAAATCTAACCTCAGGGAGTCTGACAACAAAATATTTTATGTAGTCCCGTCCGCTATTCTTTACAATATTCTCCAAAAGATAAAGTTATGGTGACTTCTGCTCACTAGAAACCTGCAAATTCGTTTCTACAATTAGATACGAAACACTAGTTACATCCAATATTGTTTGCACAAATAAGTCACTGATAAACCAACGGCCTAACACGAAAATGCTTCCCGAATGAGAAGGGAAATGGGAAGGAGCTGCTATTTCAGTATAGGCTCTTCAAATCCATTTAAAAGATAGCACAAGCAACACATCTGCAGGTACTTAACTTCTAAACTAGCCCATTGTGCACCAAAAGCTAATATACATCCCCGCATATGGTTCTTTGCCCTTTGTTTACACATTCAATATTCATCCCCAAACTGAAATTCCAAATAATCACAACAGAATATGAAAAACAAAGATAACTTATCCATATCCAATATGCAACCCTGAACCCTGAAAAACCCCTAAACCCTATACCCATTTCAGAGAACTCACTAAATCAATTTCAGAGAAAGCCCTAAACCCTAAACCAATTTCAAACAAACCCATAAACCCTAAGCCGTAATAAAATCTCGATCAACAGTACCTGGTTCAGGTAATCGATGGCATGCATCTTCAATTAACGGATTCCGCTGGCAGAGGAAGAGAGAAGAGAGAGTGAGACCTCAGCGACCAGAGACTGAGAGCGCGAGAGACGGAGCCAAACAGAGACGGAGCCAAACAGAGACGGAGCGAGACGGAGCCAAAGAGAGACCTGATCGCGAGAGGTGATTTACAGAAAAAGTGTTAGCTGAGCAATAAGTGTACAATAATTGTATATTTATAGATGTTAGTTGTAAAAAAATTGGGAGCCGGTGGTATTTTTAATTGAGATTATAATTTTGGTGGTATATACCGCTATTTCCCTAGAATTATTGAACGATAAGCGGAAAGTAATATAAAATTATCTTTTAGTGATATTTTCATCTTAAAAAAAATATCGGAACTTTTACACTAAGACCCCTTGGGGTAACAATCCTGGATCCGCCACTGACTTGGATCCCCTTGAAAAGTTTCCATCATGCCCAACATTTGATTTATCCAGCTCTTGAACCGATGTACCACTTTTTTTAATTACCAACTTCAAGACAAAATTCTTTATCATTTGCATCCCTGGAACACGATCCACTGCCAGGATTTTCACTATCCATAAAGTCATCCTGAGTCTGACAATCCCCAAAAAATTCTCTTTGGTCTTGCTCCATATGCTTTTTCTTCAACTTTTCTATAGTGGCAAGTTGCCCAGGAGTAAGGGTCACTTCAGTAGTATATTCCTTAGGCAATTTGGTAGCGAGGTTCAGACAACCGCTGCGAGGATGGGTACATTCCTTGAATGGCAAACAACAAATAAACTCAGCACCATGACGAGGAAGGCGCTCCTCAAATAAATTAGATGGCGGCCAATCTTTAAGTTTCAGAATCTGAGGCCAATTTTTCCAATCAAACCGTCCCTTCGAATATCCAGTAAAAATTTGGCGTATATTGATATCCGCCTACAATTCATCACAAGTTAATATAACTTATCACAATCAAACCATCAATAAACATAGAACAGTTCAAGTTTTGAAGAGAGTGATAACTATAGTGGGAGGACAAAAGTGGAAAGAAATTACGAACAATGCCCCTAAACAATCCATCAAGAAATAAAAACTTCTGACAAATTAAAATGATGTTAGACTAACAAGCACATAAAAATGATAAACAAACACAGTACAGAATATGCTAATGATATCAAATATCAAATATCTTAAAACGACTGGATTGAGATGATGAAAAAACATCAATCTAACAACATGCAGAAACAAGGTTACATTAAATGGTTTCCCATTCGAGCTCAACTTTCCAAGATGGTGATTAGTTCAGTTGAATCACTTTATGTAAAAAGAAAAGCTCATTTGACAATATTCAAAACCGGATTAGGGAGATCTGAATGACAATATTCAAAACCTGATTAGGGAAACAAATCTAGATCCCTGCCTAATAATTAGTTGGTTAGCATTCCAAATCAACAAAAAGAATTTTATTGCTTATTTATACATGAGTTGTTTCACATTAAACACATATCATATGAGCTGAGACTGAGACAAGTTGAAAACCTTCCATGTAGTTACCCAGAACAGATCTTCTGCAACCAAGTTAGACTGGTGTTCATAATTTTTAAACTATCTGAACAGATTCTCTTTTCTCGTCCAACATATATACTCAACAAAGAATACTTAAAACACATGAGCCATAGGAAAATAAACAATTTATGATTTAGACCAGTGACCATAAAGATGTTTGTGCTTATTCAGACTGCACAAAGTAGTATTAACAAACCCCCCCTATAAAATTTCTACCATCAAAATATCCACCTAAATTGATGAAAAAACCTGTACAGAATACAGATATTTCTCAAATATTATCACACTATAACTTTAAAAAGTTAACATATTTAAAACATCATTACAGCCAGCAGTGAGCAATTAGAAATATAATTATAAATAGTAGTAAGCAATTCAAAATCAGAGAATAACTGACCTCACACCAATCCAAGCAGTCAATGGTCTTCACATCCAAATGTCTACCATGCTTAATATGTTTCATCTGACGACAAGCACGCCACATGACCAATGGTTCCCAGCTTAAACCGTTTGTAGTTTCAAGCACATTACTCACAATTACGGGCTCACCCCTGAACCAATGCCACTGAAAATGTTTAAAATCATCACGTTGGATATCTCCAGCCCTTGGACAGTACAAATAGTTATCATCAGAAGCAACTCTAGAAGCTGCTTTCCTTGACTTAGTGCTGCTGTTTACTAACCATATGGTATCGTTGCATGAATGGAGTTGATTCCCATTGTTATTGTTCACTTAATTCTCATGAATCAGAACCTAAACTAATTTAATTACTAAAATGCCTTGCACATATAAATATATATTTTTGATCTAAGTCACTTATAAAAAAGCAGATTGACAAAACTTTATTTTATAACGAATGTATATTATGAGATACCATATGACGAGTGATGAAAAAACTAGTACATAATAATATAAGGAATATAATAGAAAAAAAATACAAATATAACAAAGTGATAAGTAGTATAACAAGACAAGTAGAGGCTAGCAACCCAAGTGAAAAGGAAAAACTTTTGCTTTTTTCAACGGTGATTAATAAAGAGCCATTGAATTTTTTTTAGGGTTTGGGGTGTTTCAGAATTATCATAAAGTGGTAAGGGTATTTTGGAATTATCATAAAGTGGTAAGGGTATTTTTGGAAGGTAGTAAGGGAAAAAGGAATGGGAATCGAACGAACTACTCCCACTAGTTGATCTGATTCATGGTTTTGAGGGAACGTGATTATGGATTTTGAAGTGGGGCCCACATATTTTTTAATTCATGATTGCAAGTAAACGCAGGGGAAGTCAGGAATGTAAATCATTCCCTTTCTTCTCATACACATTACTGATGCGTAAACATGCCCAAATCAAGAATTCAACTCCTGATTTTGGAGGAATTGGACTCTTGGTTGGGAGGTGGTATTCTAATTCCCGGAGAACTAACCCATTAGGAATTCATCTTTTTTACCCATTATATCCTCACACAATTTTCAAAATTCTAAATTTGCCATATACTTTAACCCAATAATGAGGGCATTTTAGTAATCAATTTGGTTTCAATTCCAATTCATGTGAATTTAGTAAACAACTTATACGGAATTAGTACCACTCATACCCCAATTCCATAAGGTTTAGTAAACAACTTTAATAGGAATCCTGAATCTAACTCTCATAAATTCAATTTCTCCTAATCCGATTTCGGATTAGTAAATAGGGGTGGGCATTCAAACATGAAAACTAAGCCGAATTAGGCCCAAAAAAAGGGGTAAAAAATCGAGTTGACCAAAAACCATACCAGACAGATTTAGTCATGTTACGGTTCTTGTAGTGAAAAATGGACCAGACCAGACCGGACAAAATCGAACTGATTATGTATTTTTAAATTTTTAATAAAATATTTAAGCCCAATGCTAAATTTCTAGGCCCATAATCAATCTTTCCCCAAGTCCAACTCCAAATCACCTCTCTTTTCTAGGCCGAATCACCTCTGTTTGCATGAAATTGGGCCATTTGTGAATTTTTAAGTCCAAAAAATAAAAATTTTGTTGGGTTTATCCAAAATTGGAAACCGAACCGGCGTATGATCAAATCGAATCGAATAATTTTTTTGGTCAAAATCGAACTGAACCAAACTAGATAAATAGTACCAATTCCAATTTCAATTTGGGATGAAAACTGGACCGAACCAGACCGTGCCCAACCCTACTGGTAAACATGCAATTGCATAAGCAACTATGAGAAATATAGCATTGATGCAACATTGATATGCAAGAATCAGGGGAAGACATGTATAAGAAACCAATACGAGTGCGATACACGAAAACAAGCATTGTTGACTTTTCTTGTTTTGTTGACCATTAGATACGACGCTGATACATCCTTGATACGCAAAGGCAGGGGCGGCCTTGGCATGGATAGATTGCCCTTACCCTTGCAATCCCACTTGCCATAACCGTGTTTTTGATCCAAACTGTTGACGTGAGTTAAACTACTAAATCAAGGAGATTTTTTCCTTAAGTTAATTAGGTGATTTACTTCCTTGTTTTATATAATTGACACATCCTTGTATAATTAGGAGATATTCTTTTAATTAATCACTGTATTTATTTCCTTGTAAAGCACCATTTTAAACTCCTATATATACCTCTTTATGGAGAAGAACACAATTAACCTAAAGTATTCAAATCATATATTTATTTATTTATTTATTTATTTATTTATTTATTTATTTTTTATAATCATATTCATATTTTAGCATAGTATCAGAGCAATCGATCTTATCGGACCTATAGTAACTTTCGGATCAGAAATCGAAGGTCGTGCGTCCCTCAGGCTCGGTTGACCAGAATGGAAAGTTTGACTACTCAGTTGACCATAAGTATTCCGAGAGCGTCTCATCCTTCGGGAAGTACTAGAATGACCCTATAAACCTTCTTAAAGGTTGTGCACACTTTGAGACCCGGGAACTAGAGTTTTGAGTTAAAGTTCGTTATTGGGTACGTTTATTAATTAAGTCTGTTTATTCTCTCGATCTAGGTACCCATGTTTTGCGTACTCCAGAGAAAGGAGCCCTCTCAGGGTTGAGCAGCGCTGGACTTGTTGTGAGTGGACATTTGTTTTTAAATGAGCATTGTTTTTCAAATATAGAATTGCTTGCATAAATATGATTTCATTGGAAATTGGGTTATTTTGGGTTAATGAGGTTATGAGATTTTATTATTGGGCTAGTCTCGGCTTTTACAATATCATATGGGATTTCAATGGATTATTATTTTAATAATAATAATATTATTATTATTATTATTACCAAAGTATATGGTTTTGGGTTTCGGACTTGGGTGATTTTGGGATTGGGTGATATTGGGTTTGTTTATAAAATTTGAACATGGGATTTGGTTTATATGGATATTTTTATCATTGTCCTACGGGATTTTCGGAGTTGGTTGTATCTGTTAAGTTATGAATTTTGTGTATTGAATATTATGTTTTGGGTTATACGATTTTCGGACGAGTTTATGAATTTGACTTTTTCGTTAATATGGCTTTTGTGGATTTTCATAAGGGATAATGTATTTTGTTATATATATTGGTTTATGCAAGTGGATTTTAGATTTTGGTTATGACACACCATTATATGTACCTCCCCCTTGGATTCTGATACCTAGAAATGATGGATACTTGGAAATGGATACTTAGATATGTTGGAACCTGGGCACCCTTGGAGGGGTGTGCCATAGGCCTTTGATGGGCAATCTGCGCATGTAGGACTTATTTATACCGCACGTGTATTGAAGATTCTGCCGTGCATGTTTGGGGAGCAATAGTCCCCCAGTTGGATTGCTCGTCCCTAGCCACATGTGTATTGAGGGTTCTGCATGTGGTCTAGTCAAACAATCCCCCAGTTGGATTGTTTTCCCCCATACATGACGATGATGTGTTAATTTTGGGTGTGTGTATGTGTATGTATATGTGTGTTTATATATATATATATATATATACTTTTTTGACACGTGGCGGCCTAGGCGAGGCCTTTATTTGTTTTAAATCGTATAGTCGCACGGCTATACTCGTTTTTTTTTCTTCCAAAAAAGCGTATATTAAAATTTCTATTTATAGATAGTCGTCCAGCTATACTGTTACAATACTCTACATGTACTATAGCAAAGAAACTAATTTATATTTTAAAAATATTTATAAATAAATAAAAGAGCAAGAAAACCTGCCCCGACGAAAGTTCGTCGACAAAGGTCTATGGCGACAAATATTTGCCGGATTAGATATCTCCTGAAAAAATTTATTTGTGCCAACGAATTGTCATCTGGATAGGTCTAATCCGACAAATTTTCGCCGAGATAGATATGTGCCAACGGAATTTCATCGGGAGAGGTTTTAAAAAAAAATAATTTAAACTTAGTATCTTTAAGTCAATAAAATTTTGATTTTAGTAATTAAATAATATCTTAGCCGTATTAATTACTTTCATTAGTAATTATGTTTTATTTATTATTTCTTTAGTGAATAATTAGTATTAAATATTTTAGTTAACTTCATAAATTATATTACTCGATAAATAGTAATTAATTTTTTTTAAAATAAAATATTTATGGTTAATTTCAGTTTGGTACCCTAAAGTTGAACTCTCAAGGCATGTTTGTCCCCATGTTTTCAATTTTAACAATGAGGTAACTTCACATTTAAAATTAGTTACAACGTGGTTCTACCGTTAGAAGATTCGTTAAGTGATGATGGGTCATTTATGGGGTCCATGTTTTTGCTTACGTGTAATAAAATATTAATTAAAAAACTGAAAAATTAAAGATAAAATCTCTCTCTCTCTCTCTCTCTCTCTCTCTCTCTCTGTGTTGATTTAATTAATATTTCTTTTTAGTAATTGTTGGATGAAGAGGTAATAGACCTCTATATATTGACAATTCGTCCGAACTAGAAAATATACAATTTGGAATAGCATTGTCAACTATCCAAGTCGGTATTCTATAATTTACCAAAAAAAGAAAGGGTATAGCGGTTTTTTCAATTTAAAAAAAAACGTACAGACGGGCGGCTATACTCGAGTTTTCATTTCTTTTTAATAAAAACAGTAGCGCCGCACGGCTATACTACAGTTTTAAAAAAAATGGTATAGCCGCACGGCCATACGTTTTTGACATGTGGCACCCTAGGCGGGTCCTTATTTTGTTTTAAATCGTATAGCCAGACGGCTATACTCGTTTTTCTTTTTTCTTTTTTCCAAAAAAGAGTATAGCCGCCCCGCTAGACTGTTAAAATATTGTATTTAAAGCGTAGCCGCACGGCGATACTGTTAAATTTCTATTTATAGAGTATATCCGTGCGGCTATACTGTTACAATACTCTACTATAGTAAAGAAACTAATTTATATTTTAAAAATATTTAAAAATAAATAAAAGAGCTAGAAAACTTGTCCCGACAAAAGTTCATCGCCAAAGGTCTATGGCGGCAAATATTTGCCGGATTAGACATCTCCTGACGAAATTTATCTATGCCAACGAATTGTCGTCTGGATAGGTCTAATCCGACAAATTTTCGCCGAGATAGATATGTGCCGACGGAATTTCATCGGGAGAGGTTTTAAAAAAAAAATATTTAAACTTAGTATCTTTAAGTCAATAAAATTTTGATTTTAGTAATTAAATAATATCTTATCCTTATTTAATTACTTTCATATGTTTTATTTATTATTTCTGTAGTGAATAATTAGTATTAAATATTTTAATTAACTTCATAAATTATATTACTCGATAAATAGTAATTAATTTTTTTTTAAATTTGTTCTTTAATAAAATATTTATAGTTAATTTCAGTTTGGTACCCTGAAGTTGAACTCTCAAGGCATGTTTGTCCCCATGTTTTCAATTTTAACAATGAGGTAACTTCACATTTAAAATTAGTTGCATTGTGGTTCTACCGTTAGAAAATCCGTTAAGTGATGACGGGTCATTTATGGGGTACATTTTTTTGCTTACGTGTAATAAAATATTAATTAAAAACTTGAAAAATTAAAGATAAAATCTCTCTCTCTCTCTCTCTCTCTCTCTCTCTCTCTCTCTCTCTCTCTCTCTCTCTCTCTCTCTCTGTTGATTGAATTAATATTTCTTTGTAGTAACTGTTGGATGAAGAGGTAACAGACCTCTATATATTGACAATTCGTCCGAACTAGAAAATATACAATTTGGAATAGCATTGTCATCTATCCAAGTTGGTATTATGTAATTTACCAAAAAAAGAAAGGGTATAGTGGTTTTTTCAATTTTTTTTTTTAAAAACGTACAGCCGGTTGGCTATACTCGGGTTTTCATTTCTTTTTAATAACTATAATATAGTTTTTTGAAAACAACGTATAGCCGGGCGGCCATACTTTTTGACATGTGCCGGGCGGCTATACTCGTTTTTCTGTTTTTTTTTTTTCTCAAAAAGGAGTATAGCCGAGCGGCTATACGTTTAAAATATTGTATTTAAAGCGTATAGCCACACGGCTATACTGTTAAAATTTCTATTTATAGAGTATATTGTTACAATACTCGACGGGCTCGTTTGGTACGTCAGATTGTACTGACTAATTTCCGTCGGATAGTATTAATCTGTTCTGGAGAATACTGACTATTTATCCATAATATTATAATGCGTTTGGTGCTGTTCCGGATAAATAGTCTGACTAAGTTATACTGTGTCTGGTGATGTTCCGGATAACATCAGATCAGACTATTTTAAAATAATAATAATTAATTTTAATGGAAATTGAGATTCAAATGACATGAATTTTTTTTTGGCAAGATTCATATGACAAGATTTGTTTTTCAATTGTTTTTGCCAAGATTTTTTTTCATATAACCCATTATCATAATTGTAGTATCTCATAAAAATTCCAACATACTCGCATACGTTAATAAAAACAGTACCAAATTCAATTGACATAAATAATGGAAAGTTCTCCTATCCATCCTAATTTGGTTCACACTTTGCATGTCATCAATTCCTATAATGCTATCTAAATAATTTAACCGAGTTGCAATCCTGAAAAACCTTTGACTCCTAATGGCATTCCATTGTTGGCGTCGTTGTTTCAAATTGTAGTTTGTCATGAACCACATCATGCACCAAACCATGATATGCAAGAACCACAATCTAATAATAAAGTATGCCACAATCTTATCATTCAAGATTGTAATTTTGAAAAGGAAAAGATAAAATTTATCAATCAAGAAAATGGTTCAAGAGGAAAACATCATAAAGTGCCCATGGTCGCCCAGAAAAAAAAATGGTTCCTAGAATTTAGGTTCATACAATTTTAATTTTTTAATTTTGCTCTCCTAATCGTCAGGTATGTATGTATTCAACTAAACTAGCAACACTAGCACAGTTGTTTGTTTTTGGATGAAAACTAGCACTATTGGCACAAGACAACCGGAGCCAGCGAAAGAGTCACTAGAGCAACGTCGACGAAGAGATTCAGTTCTTAGAGGTGGTGGAAACGCATAGGCGGATGGTTTCTAGGATCAAGTACTATCTCAAGGTCTCTGTCGTGAAGGTGGTGAAGCTCGGAACAGAGAAAGAAAAAGGGAGAGATAAAAAGAGATAGGGAGGAGTTGTTGGGGAGGGGATCGGGTACAGAGAGAAAGAGGGAGAGAAGAGAGAAGGGGAGGAGAGAGAAGTAATAATTTTCTAATTTTTTTTTTTTTCTATTTGTTATATTTATTAAAATAAAATATTTTATTGTTTTTTACACATGGCATACAAGAGTGGGTCCTATTTGTGCCACATCAGCGTTTTAACATAACTTTTTAACAGAGTTAACAGTGGGGGGTAAAGTGGAACATGAAACCACGGTCAAGAGGGTTAAGTGGATCATTTTAACTTTGGGAAGTGAGATTTGACCGAAGTTTCAGGGGGTACTACAGTAAAAACCAGAGAAGCCAATGGAGTTACATTGTGATAACAAGTCAGCTATCGATATTGCTCATAATCCAGTTCAACTTGATCGAACTAAACATGTTGAGGTGGATATACATTTCATCATATAAAAAATTGAGAACAAGATCATCTGTCTACCCTTTGTAAAATCAGAAGATCAATTAGAGGATGTCTTAACAAAAGCTATCTGTGGACAAGTGTTTTATGACTCACTTACCAAGTTGGTCATTGGTGACGTGTATGCAACAACTTGAGGAGTGTTGACGTGAGTTAACCTACTAAATCAAGGAGATTTATTTCCTAAGTTAATTAGGTGATGTACTTCCTTGTTTTATATAGTTGACACATCTTTGTATAATTAGGAGATATTCTCCTAATTAATTACTATATCTATTTCCTTGTAAAAAGCACCCTTGTAAACTCCTATATATCTCCTTATGGAGAAGAATACAATTAACCTAAAATATTCAAATCATATTCATATTTTAGCACAAACCAGAACCTACTAGAGCAATAGGTTAATATTCATTTGCGTGACAAAAATATATCATTTTCATTAGTTAGGTTTATAGGTTAAATTATCTACAACAAGAAGGGAAAAAAAAGGTAATTCATCAAGTTATATGAAAATAATGAAAGCTCACCATGGCACAAAAACCTGTGTGCTGGGTGTCTTCCCTCATTGTTTATGTAATCGATCATCAAAATCTCAATTGTATTCGCATTCTTCCATCTTGATTCAAATATGAACATCTTTTTTTATACTGAAAAATCAATCCTTTACTTGGAGAATGACATTATTAACAAGGACATGACACAACAAAAGCCAAACAACCCAACTTTTTTAATTCTCAACTTTGCATGGTCAACCCACGTTGGATGTTACATACTGTTCCTCTCCTTCCCAACATACTTGTCCGGGAATGGTTATCCTCAGTTGTAAGTTTGAGGATCGCTTTATTATCAAGTGAGCATAATGTGTAGTCACTAAAACTTCTAAATTTGTGGTAGGTAATTGTAAAAAATGATTTAGCTTTAGAATGGTTCTAGATATGAACAAATGAAATACCGTCAACTCAACTTTTGGTCTTGAATGGGAAGCCTAAATCCAAAAATTTGAGATTTTGGTGTTTGTATTATTTCCAATCTTACCACAAAAAAGAAAGGGAAAACAAAAGAAGAAGAAAATGTGTTTAGATTTTGAATGTTAGTCGAGGCACAAAAAAAATTTCCCAAATTTGGTAAAGTAAAATATGGTTAAAAATGGACCGACATATGAAAAACACTATTAGGATTAAAAATTTGATATTTATTTCTGTCTAAGAGTTGCAATAAGACTCGTCATAAATATATATCATTTTCATCATATCTATGTGAGTCGAACTTAACCTCCTTCAGCTAATAAATACCACTAACCAATGGCTCAATTACAACATCCTTCTATATGGTTCAGTAATTTTCCTTATATCTTATGCAAAATTTGATATATAGGATATGGTGTTAAGATCCATCGTTGTAATCTTTTGAATTAAAAAACAAAACGAATGCAACAATATCTTGCATGCGTGAAGTTACTAGGAATATGCTATCTTGTGTTCACCGACAATATTTGTCCTAGTCATTGGCTCTTTGCCATGTAGCTCTTACCAGTAATGCCGCCTTTTAGCTCTCTGTAAGCTCTTCATTCGCAATCACTCACTTCCAAACTGTGTGTGTACAGCCTCACACTCACCTCACTCATCCCACTTTCCATTTATTTTCCTTCCTGCTATTGCTTTCTCTACCGTTACAAATACCATTAAGAAAGAAACCCAAGTCCAGAACTGGGTTTCTCTCTCTTGCATTCTTTCGTTCTTTCAGATTTTTGTCTCACAGCTTCTCTCATTCCAGGTACAGAGTAATAATGCTTTTGGTTTTCATGGTGATCGAAAGAAGCTGTTCTGCTTTGTTTTTTTTTCCTTTGAAACGAATGCTCTGTTTTTCTTTGTTTTCTATATACCCTTTTTATTTTTATATATTGATCGCTAAAATTTGTGTGCAGAATGGCCCATGCAAGATTAGGCCAATGGTTAAGTCTTCTAGTGTGTTTACTGATATTGCTGAAAGCAGAAAGCCATCCTGTGGGAATCACTCTTGTTGAGAATGCAGTTGCGAAAGGAGCCGGTGAGAAATATTAATGGAATTGAGCCATCCTGTGGGAATCACTCTTGGCGAACATGTGTGGCCGTTAGGCCCAACACGTGAAGCCTTGTTCTGATACCATGAAGGAAATTGAGGTTCCACCCCAAAACCAATTGGCAATGGGGGAGTAGCCCAACTCCTTATAAACCCAGGCTAGGTCCCTTAACATTTCAATGTGGGACAAATACTCTCAACACCATTTCACTTTCCTTTCAGTTTTCATTGTTCCAATAACTGTTTTTTATTGTTATTTTTACTTTTCACTGTGTTCTAAAATTTGGCATGTTATACAGTTTGTTTGGATGGGAGCGCACCGGCGTACCACTTCGACAAGGGATTCGGTGCAGGAGTAAACAATTGGTTGGTTCATATTGAGGTTTGTCATTTTCCTGCCATGTTAAAATGGATTTTAAAAGATAGAAAGAATAGCTTTCACCAAAATAAAAAAGATAGAAAAGGATAAGGTGTGAATGTTAATCTTAAACCATGTTGTGTTCTCTCAGCTCCACCTTCTAGTCAATGAGAGGCAGCTTAGAATAGATTATTGGAGAAGAGAAATCTGCATGTTACATCTGAGCTTGGAATTCCCGGTCTGGACCTGGGATCTTGAACTCGGGTGTTGGTCAAGCATTAGCTTAGTAAACTAGATGTAAAAGACTTTTGCATTAAACTTTGAAATTTCTTTAATTGATATTTGGTTTTTAGGGAGGAGGATGGTGTAACAGTGTCGCAACTTGCCTTGATCGTAAGAATACTTACTATGGTTCATCAAACAAAATGGAAAAGTCGTTGTCTTTTTATGCGGTGCTTAGCAACAAACAAAAGTTTAATCCAGGTTTGGTTTGCCCTCATATCTCAATCTTTGCTTTTTTGAAACTTGAAACAACTCCTAAGAATGACTAAATAGTTGATGAACATGGCTATTGTGAAATTACCTGTAGGATGACTAAGAATGCCTAGAGGGAGGTGAATATGCCAATTTAAAATTATAATCAATAAATAAAAATAAACTTCGGTAGCATGATTGATATGGCTTATGAATGCAATATGAATGATAGAAGTGTTTGATAAATCACTAAGTAAACATGGAACACTTGATGATTTATCTCAAATAAAAACGCAACTTTCTTAAACGTTTAAGCACACAAAACTATTGTTGAAAAGCCGTACTAAACAAAGAAGACAAAAGTCTTGTTTTATAGGCTCTTTGTTCCACCAAAAAGAGTAGCCCCACACGTTCAAAACCAATTTACTTGATTTGCACGAATTTAAAAAAACAAAAAGATATTTTCCTATTCTAATGATGATCACACGTGAAGCCCAAAGCAATAGAAAAGGAAAATTTCAATTTTAAAAGAAGGCTTTTGATAATCACACTATTAAAGGAATCCTAGTCTTCTTCTTCTTTTGTTTTTTTGTGGCTAACTGTAAAAACTGGATCCTTTTTTATGCTAGACTTCTATAACTGGAATAGAATCAAAGTTAGGTACTGTGATGGGGCGTCATTCACTGGTGATGTTGAAGCAGTAAACCCAGTAAGTTAATAAATTTCAATCAGCAACCCATGTTTTACTTTCATGACAAATTCTGAATCTTGTGTTCATTCTACTAATTTGATCAGGCAACAAATCTTCACTTCAGAGGAGCAAGGGTTTTTCGTGCCATCATTGATGATCTATTAGCAAAAGGAATGAAAAATGCTCATAGTGTATGTCCCATTTTAGGAACTGTCGACTTTTGTCATCTTGTCCTCATTTCTGATTGTTTATTAGTACTACTTGTGATTACAGGCTCTTCTCTCTGGTTGTTCGGCCGGTGGATTGACCTCAATTCTTCATTGTGATAACTTTCGTTCTCTCCTACCAGTAGGTACTAAAGTAAAATGTCTGGCAGATGCTGGTTACTTCATTAATGCGTAAGCTGCATATTATATCTTCTGTCTTGAAGACTTGACCCTATATTATCTCTATTCTATTTCAGAGTTCTTAACATCTTGTACTGACTAACAGGAAGACTGTTTCTGGATCTCGATACATTCAAGCCTTTTACGGTGAAGTGGTTGCGCTACATGTATTGCAGCTCTGTTTGTCTCTTTAAGATAATAAAGTGGCCTTTTACTTCTCTCAGGAGAAGAGGATTCTTCTATTTGTTAGGCCTCCATTCTGTGCAGCTGATAAGTATTAGTTTCAGATTCTGATTAATCTATTTTTTGGGCAGGGTTCGGCGAAGAACTTACCCGCATCCTGCACTTCAAAATTGAGTCCAGGCTTGGTAAGTTTTTATAGTTTTGTATGATTTTGCTCTTCACTCTTTCCTAATTACTTATGATATGTCCTTTTTAATTGTTTTTGTTCAGTGCTTCTTCCCACAAAATGTGGTGCCAGTGATCCGGACCCCAATATTTTTGGTAAATGCAGCTTATGATTCGTGGCAGGTTAGCTCATTCTTCTAATCCTTGATTGTATCATGTAGTACTTTTCTTTCTAGTTCTATTCTTTCATTGGATTTAGTTATCAAAAATATGTGATGCGAACAACTTTTTAATTGTATGCAGGTTGAAATACTTCATTTCATCTTTATGATATATATCGTCTATCTGTTACCCTAAATATAAAACTGAGTAATAGTTTGGCTCATAATACTTTTTTTCTTTTCGTCCAAATTGTATCGATTCATAATACACTTCATTTTGTTAGCGTGCACTTTCTCTATTTTCTTGTTGTAACTTGTATCCATTCAGATAAAGAACATTTTGGCACCGGATATTGCTGATCCTAAAGGGGCCTGGAAAAAGTGCAAGCTTGATATAAAGAACTGCTCACCCAGTCAACTTCAAACCATGCAAGGTGAATATCAAAACCCTCCTTTCCACCAGCAAGCAGTCCTTCGCAGATTGAAGCTGATAGAATCCTTTATAGCCCCTGTGAAAATTTAAACCAAGAATTGAATTCATTCAAATTTGAATTTGGTTAAATCTTCTGTCATAGTAAAGTTTGATGGTTGAAGTTTCTTAGGGTCTCATGCACTGCTGCCTGTTCCCTTTAGTCTTTAGATGATAATAAACAATTTAATGAAAGACGCATGGGTTGAAATTGATTGCTATGTTATTGAGTCCTACTTTCTCCAGTGAAGCTTCCTTGTACCTACCAAGGAAAGCTTCTTATGTATCATTGGCATAAACCGGCAGCTGGAAAATTTACTTGGGTTTTTAATATGGAATTTGTTTCAGAATATCGGTTGCAGTTCTTACGCGCACTACTTACTCATGCCAGCACCTCCACATCTCATGGACTGTTCATGGACTCTTGCTATGCCCACTGCCAGATTGTAACACAGGACACATGGTTGGCAGCCAGCTCTCCGGTGTTGGGTAAGAAGGTAAGAGTTGTGTAGTCTTCACTTAATCTCCTCTCTTGTATGATTATTAGAAAAATGACTTATTATCACAAAATGTCTCTAAAGTTTACGAAACTATCAGATTGCATCCTTAATGTTTTTTTTGTGTCATTCGTGGTCCTCAAGGTTAGTATGTGTGATCACGAAACATCCCTGAGGTTCACACACCTATCACAAATGGTCTTTGCAAAATTTTTAATTTTTAAATTTAAAATTCATAAATTTTTTTGGTTTTCTTTTTAAAATTCTATGAATTTTAAATTATTTAAAAATATATATGATATTTTAAATACATGTGACACTATATTATTGTAGATGTGGGCTCCATATATATGCCACATCAACAAACTAATGGAGTTTAAAAAAAATAATTTAAAATTCATAAAATTTAAAAATGAAAAAACTAAGGGGTTTTGGGTTCATAAATGGTCATCAAGATTAAAATTCTTCTATAAATGGTTTTTTCATTTATAAATAATTTTAAAAAGAAAACCAAAATTTTATGAATTTTAAATGAAAAAATGAAAAAATTTCGTAGGGACCATTTGTGATAGATGTGTGAACCTCAAGGATGTTTTGTAATATATATATGCCACATCAGCAAACTAACGGAGTTTTTGACAGAACTTAACGGCAGGGACTATTTGTGATTGCACATACTAATCTTGAGGACCACGAGTGACACAAAAAAACATTAAGGATGCAATCTGATAGTTTCGTAAATCTTAGGGACGTTTTGTGATATTAAGCCTTAGAAAAATTAACAAAAATTTGAGAATAGCTCTTTGTTGTCAATTTTTGTAGTTCTTGGTTTCATTGACTTCTTCTGTTTGAACGAAAATTACTGAGGTGGTTTTAAATTTTATCTACAACCTAAATGTATTCTGCAGACTATTGGGAAGGCAGTTGGGGACTGGTACCACGACCGAACTCCGTTCCAGAAGATAGATTGCGCTTACCCTTGCAATCCTACATGCCAAAACCGTGTGTATAATTCGAATGAGCAACAAGATTAATTTATATATGTCAGAGTGTATAAGTTTTACGACATATGGACATTTATGTAATGGCCGAGGCCTACTTATTGTTCTAAATAATGCATCATCCCTAAGAGCATCCACAATCATGCTTTTTGTTTTTAAGTTAAATTTTAGCTAAGAACATATAAAAGTTATTTTAGGAGCTCTTTATAAAATTTAAACTCGAATCATGCTCTCTAGTTTATGGAGTCATAAATGCTTTAACTCTTTTCTATTAAAAAATAATATAAAAACCAAAATTTGAACTAGATGCATTAAGACTTTTTACAATTATTCTATCCCGTTAGGTTACCTCATTAGGTTGACAGACAGCCTTCTAAAACCAAAATTTTCAATAACGAGAATATGTCTGAAAAAGTACCTCTCTGGAACATTGCCTCCAATATCCTCGAGAGTAAGCCCATTCTCTACCATTTCATCCCTCAGCTCAAAGGCCACTAATTAAGGACCCATAGGTAAAGAGTGTTGAAGAATATGAGTCTTACATCGGAAACTTGACTAAATAAAATATAAAATATAATGAATAGTTCGACTACTAATAATACCAAGGCCTTTTGTGATAAAATCTCACACCTACTGGGCTTTGTAGGTGGTTAAGTTGGGGACAATATCGGTATTATTAGTAGTGGGCCGTTGACCCGTCTCTCTGAATTTAACAAAGAGATCTGGTTTTAGTCTTTGGTTGTACAAGTCAATGATTAATTGATTAACCATCACCTTATTGCCCTCTCTTAAGAATATTTTAACAAGTTGTATCAGGGAAAACTCCAGTGTTTCTGAGATGCTGAAAAACTTGTTGTGCAATTCCAACTAAACCATTCTTGCAAAGTCTGTCTAGCAGCACATTAAAAGTGAGACTAAAACCATTGCACGTCATGTAATCCAACAGCTTCAAACATTCTGAAAAAATTTCAACCCTACGAAAGTACTGAATTAAACAATTCAAACTAACAGCATTAGGCTGAACACCTCCATTCTTACGACTCAAAAGTTACCTCAAGTAGGCCAGAAACATCATCCACTCTATCTTGAAGAAAAAGTTCACGAAGAATCACATTGTATGTGGTCATATCTGGTTCACATCCTTCCCTTTCCATCTCAGCCAAATATTCTAATGCCCCTGCAATCCTCCCATTACCACATAAAGAAACTTAACAATTATAGTGTATGTTATTACACTTGGCTTACACCCAGTGGCGGAGCCAGGATTTCACATTAGAGGGGGCCCTTCAAAAAAAAAATTCAAATAATTCGAATAGGAGCCCTCAAGCGCTATCCGAGTTAATAAGTTAATAATATCATTTCATACTGATTAATAATTTATCCATTTATCACAATCATAATTGTCCTGAATTTCATATTTTAACATGGTTGAATATTAATCTCATCATCTACACTATTAAAGACTCAAAATTTAATAATTTATACTTCAACATAGATAAGAAATATACAAAATGTTCATAAATCCCAATATTAAGATGCCCTACTTAGACATGTAAAATGGGGGAAAGGGGAATTCACAAAGCTTAAGTTAATCAAAAGAGGAAGAGAAGGAGAAAAAACATGAATTTTTACAGTTTTTACTCCAGGAAGCCAACATATATAGCAACACATATAAGTAAAAATATGATAAAATAAAAAATATGAGAGAGGGCCTAGGCCCACACTGGTCCTTAGGTGGCTCCGCCACTGCTTACACCCCTCACTCTCCATTTCATCTAAACAACCAAGAAGATCTCTCCACAAGCCTTCTCTACCAAACCCATAAACTAAAGTGGTATAAGAGCACACATTATGTACAATGCCCGTCCTCTTCGTATCCAATAATACAATTTTGATCCTTTTTTGTTGTTTTTGTTTAGAAATTGATAAATAAATAATTAAAAATCAGAAAAATACACCGAAAATTGTTACAAACTCCTTATGACACTATTTTTTTATTACAAAGGTCTAAAATCATGATTCCACATCTTCGATTACAGTGCCACATGTCATTTCTCTTATATTTTTATTATTTGTTTTAAAAAATTCATAAACAATTAATTAAAAATCAGAAGAATACGCTAAAAAAAGGTACACGCTTCTTACTACAAAGCCTTCAAATTTTGAGGTGTAAAATCATAATTCCACATATTTGAGTTTATAGTAATCATTGAATTAAGGAAACAAGAATGTTATGTTATAAAACATTAACTAGTGTTTTGGTTTGTCTCGAAATTTTTTTGAGTTTTTGTTGTTATTTTGAATTTTTCTAGGTCAAAATATGATTTTAGAAA
Source organism: Prunus avium (assembly GCF_965620075.1). Lineage (NCBI taxonomy): Eukaryota > Viridiplantae > Streptophyta > Magnoliopsida > Rosales > Rosaceae > Prunus > Prunus avium. The sequence continues at coordinate 12,669,383 of NC_142288.1, read as the reverse complement.
TTTTAGGATGAACAGAATGTCACAAGGAGTCCGTAGGAATTTTCGGTGTATTTTTATTTTATTTTTAATGTATTTATTATGAATTTAAGAAGTTAAATCATAGAAATTTTAATATTAAATGAAATTACTTGACCCTCAGTATTTTTGACATGTGTCCATCTATGATGGCGCCATGTGTAATTTCTATTATTTTTTATTATTTATTAAAAAGAATTCATACAAAATTAATTAAAAATCAGAAAATGTCAAAGTTTTTAACGGGTGTCCTCCTACCTACTATAGTGTCATGTATCATTTCGTAGCTTCCACTCTGTATCTCCTCTTCATCTCAGCTACCTCTCTCTCTCAGGTACTTTTCATTTCTCTCTCTCTCTCAGCTCTTCTTCGATTCTCTGATCGCTGGAAAGAATCTGTTTTGTTATTTTGTGGCCTCACCCAATGATTTAGGCAATTTGTGGCTTCAGCCTTCACCCCAAAGATTTTATGATTCAAATAGTAGCTATTATGGTTTGTAGTTTTTCAAACTGTGATTATAAATTTTCAATTTACAGAATGAAAAAATATAAATTGTACTTTTGTTTGTACCTTAAAACCAGATGAGGCCACTGGCCCTTTCCCTGAAGCTGTGCTGCTTAGAGCGATTCCAGTAGCCCCTGGCAAGGGGGGGCCTAGGCCCAAAAAGGACTTCCAGCGGACAAATGCTGCCAGGGCTGTTGGTGGGCTCCACAAGCCTGGGCTGGCCCTCAGGCAAAACCAACCTTTGCTCTAGTCTGGGTTAACGTCATCAACCAAAAAAAAATATACTAAAATTTTCATAATTAAAAAAAAAACTAAATACTTAGTCATATTTTTCACTTCCCGCACCAAAACTTTATACAAATTCCTCTCCTCATATCTCATGTGAATAGTGGTTGCCATGGCAATGGGTGGAAACACCACAAGCCTTTTGCAAGGGCTGCCACTATTCACATGAATAGTAATAGCCCTTGCCTCCCCTTACTATTTGCCATGGCAAAGGGAGGCAAGGGCAGATGCTATTCATGTGAATAGTGGCAGCCTATCAAGTGGGTTACATGAAAGATTTTTTGCTGCCTATCAAGAGGGTTCACCACCTCCCAACATTGTTGATGGTTGAAAGATTTTTTGCCTTGCCCAATGGCTCCGAACCACATTTGTGCTTGCATAATCTATTTAAAAAAAAAGGATTTGCAGGTAACATTACAAAGAATATTGGAAATGCAAGAAACAAATAAAAATATATTGGAAATGCAAGAAACAATAAAAAATATATTGAAAATGCAAGAAAGATTAAAAAAAATTTGGACATTAAATTTAATAAAACGGGAAATTACAAATAATTTACCTCATTGCTAAGATTTTCGCAGCTTCGATGGTTTTCCCTCGCTTTTGCCAACACATCTCTCCATTTCTCCAATTCTTTATTCAAAATTTTCCACCTACTAGCCAATGCCATTTCCATACGAGTCGAACCCGATCTTTCACAAAATACCGCATGAATTTTTTTTTCCACATAGGAGAGAATTTCATCTCATTGCCCGTGACCGGACAATGACTAATTTAGACCCAAGACTCAAATAATTAGGACATAAAAAAGAATATTGGAAATGCAAGAAACAATAAAAATATATTGGAAATGCAAGAAACATTAAAAAAAATTAGGACATTAAATTTAATAAAACGGAAATTACAAATAATTTACCTCATTGCTAAGATTTTCACCGCTTCGATGGTTGTCCCTCGCTTTTGCCAACACATCTCTCAATTTCCCTAACTCTTTATTCAAAATTTTCCATCTACTAGCCAAGGTCATTTCCGTACGAGTCGAACCCGATCTTTCACAAAATACCGCATGAATTTTTTTCCACACATCCCTCCAGCTTCGATGGAAGATGCCATAAGATGGTGAATAAAAATGAAAATTGAAAGTTAAAAATTTTTTGTGTAGAAAGTGAAAAATAATAAAAGGAGAAGAAAATGTATGAGGATTTGGTGTTGAAAGTGATCAACATTGGTAGGTATTTATAGATAAAAATTCCAGAATTTTTTGGTAATTTTAAAAAAAAAATTCAATATTTTTTTTTCCAGATTTTTTAACCCTAAAAATATGGAGGGATAAATTGATCGAAGCGACCAGAACAAGTCACGTGGCGTGTTACTGTTGGTGGACGTTAGGGCTAACGCCAGTGCACGGTAAATCAATTTTTTTTTAAATGTTGGCGCGTGCAACGCACGCACTAACGTTAAAAAAAATTTGAATTTGCGTGGCTGACGCTTGGCTGGCGTTAGCGATGATGTCATCTCCCCTCGGGCTCGGGCTCAGGTTACTTTCGCTTGTGGGCTGCCCTAGTCACGTGGGACCCTCACCTTGCCCGGGCTACATTGGCTCATTGGAACGACTTGCCTGGGATTAGGCCCTGTTCTGCCCGAGCTTCAGTCAACCGGTGGAAGTGCTCTTAAAGAGGTTGCCTTTTGAATTTTGGCACAACTTCATTTTCTTGAAAAACTAAATGAAGTTGGATAAGATAAGGTTTTGGGTTGTTAAAGTTTAGTTGCATATATTATTACAGTGACGACTCTAATTGTAATTGATTTTGAGATGAATTTTTGTTATGAATTGCAGAAGAAATTTTAGGAAGATGGTAAACTTCTCCCTGAGTTTGTTGAAGCAGAAGAAGGTGAGTTACTCTGATTCAAACTTGTTATAGATAATTGGTATCCTTTTAAAAGGAAGCAATATAAATTTTCTTTGTTCTGAAGAAAGATTTTGGCCCTATGGGGATTGCTGTTATTTAATTTGTTTTCATCACTATGCAGAGAATGTATATCAATTTTTGAAGCTTCAGCTACAAATCGGGAACCGTAAGGCCATCTCCAATGTAAGGACCCAAACCCAAAATATTGCCCCAAATCTCTCCCAACCCAAGAAAATGAAGGACCCAAAATTTGGGAAAACCCAAATTTGGACCCAAATATGGATCCAAGTATTGCCTGGACCTAATATTATTCACTGGACCCCACACTGAGGTGGCAGAGTCCATGTGCTTCTGAAAAATGGTGGGACCCGCGCTGGTCACATGTTCTGATGGGCTTGTCTGTGGCATGGGCCACGTGTCAGCACTAGATGAGAGAGCCGTTGGGCTTTGGTTGTCTCCTTTTTTTTTATTTTTAATATTTTATTGATTTATAAATCAAATAGTATCGATTGGGCCCACATAGTCACTTTTTGGACTTAAAATTTGAGTCCGAAGGGTTGGGAGAAAAAACGATTTGAGTCCGGGCAAAACCCAAATAGTCACTTTTTGAAGGGGGAAAATTTGGGTTTAGCCCCTCATGGGTTGGAGATGGTCTAAGAACCAAACCTGAAACGGGCAGGTTTGGGTTGGTCGGTCTTGCCAGTGGATTTTCATCAGAATCAGACCAGATTAAACCGGTCTTCATCTCTGATTCAGATTTTATGAGAAAACTGGCCCAAACCGAACTGTGCCAAGCGCTACTCATTATAGAAGCTCCCAAGCCCAACAAAGTATCCGGTCCAGGAAGGAACAAAGAAAGCTGTGAGCTTTGGGAAACAGGGAAATAGAGATGGCGGCTAACTGTGCGAGACGAACCCTACAATTTTCTTCATCTTCTGCAAAAACCCTTTTGTGCCGTACACCATCTTCACCTTTCGCCTCCAAAGCTTCTAATCTTATCGAACTTACTGCCGTCAAGCCCACTTCTGCTCCTCGACTCCCTGCTCAGAAGCTCAAGGTATCAAGGTTCGATTTCAGTTTTTGTACCTTTAATTTTGACATACTTTGGAAATTGATTGCCTGATTCTAGAAGAATGGAAAAGAGCGCTGTGACTTTGTTTGGCTTCCGAGAAAAGAAAATCTGAATCTTGGGTCTTTGGTGCTTGCTCACGGTTTTTCTTTCTTTCTTTGTAGTTATGTGAAAAATGATTAATGGAACTTGCTCCAACTGATCATAATCCTTGCATTAAGCTGATTGAGTTCAGCCTCTTTGTTTCCTTGAATTCCAAAGCTTGAATTTTGTTCAATATTTCATTTACTTGTGATAATTGCACATGTTCACAGCTCAGTTCATTATGACAATGCCTCTAGCTCAGTTCTATTTTGTTCATATATATATATATATGTAGTTTTTTCTGTTTTATTTTATTGATCATATATGATTGTGATGGTAGTTCCAAATGCTTGAGAGCATTATTAGGAAGACTGCTGAATTTGTTACTAAACTTACTATGATTTGGCCAAGCATAGATTTCCAGTGGAGTTGGCGGGTGTGCTGTCATTGATCCCATTGCATAGTGCTACTGCTTCTGCCTTGTTCACTTCGCTCCTGTCTTTGCACAATAACAGCTGGGGATGCCTATCAGAAGGTACTCTTCAGGGTTTACCTTTGTTTTCATACAATGGCTGTCTGTGGCTTATGACATTAAATATCGTTGCACAATATCATTCGAGAATCCATAGCATACTCCTCTTCCATGATCTTTGGTTAATGATATTTTCTAATGGAGAAGGAAAATGAATTATTTAGTGCATTGGGCTCAGCAGAATGCCTTATGTTGAAAAATTGCTGAACCAAGAAATATTGAAGAATGCAGTGTTCTTAGAATTCTTCACAGATATTCAGGTGACATGGGGGAGGAAGACACAGAAATATCCGGAGGTTGTTATGTTATGTATAGGTAGACTGACGTCCCAATTGATTTAATCCATATAATTGTTTTTTTCTTCTTCTTATCCATGGAGTTAGAATTTCCTTCATGAAAACTCCTTGCAACTTTTACTTTTCCAGTGGTTCATTCTCTCATATTGTCCCATTAATAACTGGGTTTGTTACTGATGGGTGATTGCGAACAGAGATCGTTGTCGATAATACTATCTCACTGAGGCTTGTCAAATCATGACTCTGTCCTCTAGGTCCCCTTCAATGTCTCACCTTGTACATTGTACCTGTATGCAGGTTTTGCAACTCCTCTATAGCATGGCCAGTGAGCTGCTGTTTCTAGGTACAAGCGCGATCATGAATAGCGGATTTTGTTTCTTTTGCAGGCTTCTGATTGCATTTGAACTTTATTGTAGCCTCAAAAAGTAGATGATGATCGTTTCATTGTTTCTCAAGGTTTTCCAGACTCTAGTTATGATAACCGGAAATTCAGCATATCCCTGGTTAGAAATTTTACACACAAGACCCCGACTATGTGGCATAAACTCTGGAGTTAGATCAATAGTGGTTTTGAGACAATTGGTAAATCGGGTTTGATGCGTATTGGTTTCATTGGCAATAAATTTTGCAGTACGTTATTGTATCTTGAGGAACAAAACCTCCAAATTTTTGTACTACATTATTGCATGTTTTATAGGATTCAATTTTCACAGCTAAAAGAAGACTAACGCCAAGAAACATAAAAGGATTCTTGATGGACCAAGGAAATGATTGTTTTGAACACTTTTTCAACCCCTTAATTCTTCCCATGTAAATATATTAAATTTCATCAATTATTATTCCTTCCCACGTAGTTCTCAAACATTGAATATTCTGGACGAGAATTCAAATCAACTCCAAACATTTAATATAACTTTTTAATACAAAATTTATCATCGAAACCATATAAATACACTCTTAAACCCCCCAAAGAATCCACCAATCTTTTCAACCCTAGCTCTCACTTAGGTTGCCCAGAGCTCAAGAATTCAATCAAAAAATATGCAGCAGCACAAACAACACAGCCTCGTGACTCATCTAGTCTCTTCATCATCTTGTTATCATCCCAAAATGTAAGCCATCTCAAATAATCAACTCAGATAATACTAGTTTTTTGTTGTTGTATGTTTCTTATAGAAGATTGGATTGTTATTCGCACCATGCGCATGCCCCTTGCACTCAAGTTTGAATCTTCTGTCCTTAGATTAGATTAATTGAAAGTAGTTTAGACAATTTTTTTTATTAAAATTTTTTTAATAAAAAAAGAAAGAATTGTTAATCTTATGTTACGCACTTTTTTTAATTTTATTTGTTTCATTCCTTTGATTCGTATTTTAATCATTTATTCATTCTCTCACAAACAATGTTATGTCCAAATCTAGGTTGCTTTCGCGACGGAGAAAACCCATTTACGCCCAAGGCCCATGTGATTCGGTACTGGAACTAAGCGGTCCAAAACGACGCAGAGAAACTGTCGTTTCTGCTCTCAAAGGCCTCGCCATTGAGAGCGGTGAAGTCGGCAGCTTTCGTAGAACTCGCGGCTCAGAACGCTCTCTCGACTCGGCTCCCTGAGTTCTGTTCCTGTGCGAACCTCCTCTACTTCCCCGATGTCGGCCAGAGCCTCGAAAATCAGGACGGCGACACGAACTTCACCGCCTACTCGACCAAGAACTTCACAAACTATGGGACGACTCGATGGGCAGGGGTAGACACCATCGGCCGTCGACCCAGGTATAAAGTTTGATCCTCTCATCGTACTTGACATTTTGACAGAGGTGGCGACCGGCGATTTTGAGTTTCGCCGGCGCCGGATTTTGAGTTTGATCCTCTCAAGGATATAGGTAATTAGGATTGTTATGATAGCATGTGAACTTGTAGTTGTTGTCGTTGTCTTTGTTCTTGTAGCAAGTTGCTTCGTTGTCGTTGTAGTTGTTTGTTTGTGCCTTCATTTTAATTGTAAAAGTAAACAATGAAAACTTATTGTCTTCCTTTTGGATTTTGGTTTTTAAGTGGCAGTTTCTCGTTAGGTGTTATTCATAATTGTTTCAAATTAAAATAATTTTCTTATTTATTTATTTTTTCTTCACTTTTGTGAAGAAAAAGTTGATGAAACCAATCTGAAACTTCTTTATGATTTTCTTGCAGATATTACTCCCCACAGTAGTAATGTTGTTGTTAATAGCTATAAGGATGCGTGTTGATACTCAGATTCACCCGTCGCAGCTGTAAGTGGCGACAAAGTCTGGCTAATTTTTGTGTTTCATTTATGTTTGTAATATAGTGTGCGTGTGTGCATGGCAGGGTGTGTGTGTGTGGTTTTTACTTGATTTGGTACTACATATTTTAAGTATGTTTCGCTTTGGGCAATATTCTCCCAATACTTAATAAATTTGAAGGAAATAAGGAAACAAATGAAATTAAAACCCTACATGGATTTGGGCAAGGTTTTTGTGTGTGGAATTTCTCATTTTGTGAGAAGTATTGGTACTAAGTTTAATGATACTTGACCAGGTATATCCGGAAAGGGACGTTTGTGGAAGTGGGCAAAGGAATATCACCGAACTTTGAACAAGTTTTGGAATTACTGTTGAATAAGGAAGAGTTTCTGGCTTTTGCACCAGACACCGAAGAAACAAAGTCAATGATTAACATAATATCGGTTAAATTTCCCCTCTTGAAGGTGCCCATTCTTATCTATTGCTTGATTTTGTTACTTTTGGTATGCAGTTGTGTGTTCATGCACATGCTAGGCACATTCTTTTCTTTAGCACATCTGAGCTTTGACACCTCCTCTATTTTGAAATTTATTTTTAAAAGCATTGAAGTCTTTGTTACATATGAGATTTGTTAACCACCCTACATAGAATGGATGATATTGGTGTGGGACTCCAGTTACCCCCAAATTAGATATCAAGAGTGTATTGTCTTCATTCTAGCAAACTATTGAAAAAGAAGATGTTTTGTTAACGTTACCATCCTGCTTTGATTTTCTTAAATGGTGTCCATTTGCATGGGGAGGCTTCATCTTTAGATTATGATTTTGGGGCAAACATAATTCATTAGTGCACTATTGTGGGCGAGACATGGTCAATTAGGCTCTGTTTTTTTTTTGTTGTTGTCTTTTTCCTAATAAAAAAAAATTTAGGGTTAAGTTCTTGGCTTTCTCGCACTTTCTCGGCCTTTTGGTTAAGAACAAGTGTAGTATATGTTCTTATTAGTAGTTTCAGATGATTGACCCAATGGCCATTAATTATTAGGCATGGCATGTGTTGCTTTTTATTTATTAGAAAAATCTTATTTTCTGCCCCTCCTTTTAACTGTACGTATTAGTTGCAAATTTCTGAGCTTTGTATTCCCATATGGTTCTCTTCGTCACATTCAAGCATGGCTTTGTTAGTTGGAATTTGCTTGTATAAATTAGAAAATGAAATAACGGGTTTCACAATGTGTCTTTTCATTTCCTTCACAAGGGTTTTCATGGCTCAAGCTAAATAAAGTCCATTTCATACTTACAGAATGTTTCTAGAGTTTACAAAGATGAACAGGAGCTGGAAACCTATATAGGCTCAGATCTCTATGGTACCTGCAATCAAATAATGTAAGTCGTACTTTTGTATCACAGTATGGATCTGAGGGAAATTTCCTTGAAATGAATTTCGATTATAGTTGGGACTGGAGAAGTATGAAAGACTAGTGGAGAAATGAAAATTACCAAAATTGTTTCTTTTGATGGTTTTCTAGTACTGGTCAAACGTTTCCTGCCTAATATTTTGCAGATTAGTGATCTCTTGGACTACATGACTGTTGCTATTCATGCATGCTTGATTCGCTTGAAGCATTGATTCAGTGCATTATAGTTTTCATCTTTTTATATGTGGCTTTGGCTCCCTGATATTATCTGTATGATCCACACGTCTTCATGAATTGAATGTGAGGTCTAATCATGCATGCATGATTTTTGAAAAAAAAAAGGGGCCAACGATCATACCTGCACCAATTAAATGTTTATCATAATGTGGATAGGTGGTTGACCAGTTTCCCCTTTCCTATGTTACCTTCCGATGTTTGCAGGTAGTTGTGTTTAATGTAGAACTGTCTGACGTGGAATTCACTTCCCACCTGCCCTGTTTGTCTGCACAGGTGGTTGACGAGTTTCCCTATTCCTAGTTGCCTTTAGATGTTTGCTTGCACATGTGCTTAGTAGATTGTTCTTCGACCAAGATTTCATCACCAACCTGCCCGACACGTCTACACAGGTGGTTGACCAGCTTCCCTGTTCCTAGTTGTCTTTGGATGTTTGCATGTACATGTGCTTGGAAGATAGTTTTTCAACGAAGACTTCGTCGACCACCTGCCCGACATGTCTACGCAGGTGGTTGACCAGTTTCCCCTTTCCTCTGTTACGTTCCGATGTTAGCAGGTAGTTGTGTTTAATGTAGAGCTGTCTGACGACGATTTTCCAACCCACCTGCCCGATTTGTGTACACAGGTGGTTGGCCAGTTTCCCTGTTCCTAGTTGCCTTTAGATGTATGCATGTACATGTGCTAGGTAGATAGTTCTTCGACCAAGATTTTGTCAGCCACCTGCCCGACATGTCTACACAGGTGGTTGACCAGTTTCCCTGTTCCTAGTTGCCTTTGGATGTTTGCGTGTCCATGTGTTTTGTAGATAGTTTTTCGACCAAGACTTCGTCGACCACCTGCCCGACATGTCTACACAGGTGGTTGGCTAGTTTCTCCCATCCTCCGTTTCCTTTCGATGTTTGCAGGTAGTTGCATTTAATGTAGAGCTGTCTGACGACGATTTTCCAACCCACCTGCCCGATTTGTCTACACAGGTGGTTGGCCAGTTTCCCTGTTCCTGGTTGCCTTTAGATGTATGCGTGTACATGTGCTGGGTAGATAGTTCTTCGATCAAGATTTGGTCAGCCACCTACTCGACATGTCTACATAGGTGGTTGACCAGTTTCCCTGTTCCTAATTGCCTTTTGATGTTTGAATGCAAATGTGCTTGGTAGATAGTTTTTCGACCAAGACTTCGTCGACCACCTGCCCGACATGTCTACACAGGTGGTTGGCTAGTTTCCCCCATCCTCTGTTTCCTTCCAATGTTTGCAGGTAGTTGTGTTTATTGTAGAGCTGTCTGACGACGATTTTTCAACCCTCCTACCCGATTTGTGTACACAAGTGGTTGACCAGTTTCCCTGTTCCTAGTTACCTTTAGATGTATGCATGTACATGTGCTAGGTAGATAGTTCTTCGACCAAGATTTCGTCAGCCACCTCCCCGACATGTCTACACAGGTGATTGACCAGTTTCCCTGTTCCTAGTTGCCTTTGGATGTTTGCATGTACATGTGTTTGGTAGATAGTTTTTTGACCAAGACTTCGTCGACCACCTGCCCGACATGTCTACACAGGTGGTTGGCTAGTTTCCCCCATCCTCTGTTTCCTTTTGATGTTTGCAGGTAGTTGTATTTAATGTAGAGCTGTCTGACGACGATTTTCCAACCCACATACCCGATTTGTCTACACAGGTGGTTGGCCAGTTTCCCTGTTCCTACTTGCCTTTAGATGTATGCATGTACATGTGGTAGGTAGATAGTTCTTCGACCAAGTTTTCATCAGCCACCTGCCCGACATGTCTACACAGGTGGTTGACTAGTTTCCCTGTTCCTAGTTGCCTTTGGATGTTTGTATGTACATGTGCTTTGTAGATAGTTCTTCGACCAAGATTTCGTCCGCCACTTGCCCGACATGTCTGCACATGTGGTTAGCCAGTTTCTCCCATCCTCTTTTAACTTCCGATGTTTGCATGTAGTTGTGCTTAATGTAGAGCCATCAGACGAGGTTTTCGCTGACGACCTGCCCAATTTGTCTACACATGTGGTTTGCCAGTTTTCCTGTTCCTAGTTGCCTTTAAAAGTTCGCATGTACATGTGCTTAGTAGATAGTTCTTCGACCAAGATTTCGTCAGCCACCTGCCCGACATGTCTATATAGGTGGTTGACCAGTTTCCCCTTTCCAATGTTACCTTCCGATGTTTGCAGGTAGTTGTGTTTGATGTAGAGTTGTCTGACGAGGAATTCCCTTCCCCCCTGCCCTATTTGTCTGCACAGGTGGTTGGCAAGTTTCCCTATTCCTAGTTGCCTTTAGATGTTTGCATGCACATGTGCTTAGTAGATAGTTCTTCGATCAAGATTTCGTCACCCACCTGCCCAACATGTCTACACAGGTGGTTGACCAGTTTCCCCTTTCCTCTGTTACGTTCCGATGTTAGCAGGTAGTTGTGTTTAATGTAGAGCTGTCTGAAGAGGAATTCCCTTCCCACCTACCTGATTTGTCCGCAAAGGTGGTTCACCAATTTCCCTGTTCCTAGTTGACTTTAAATGTTTGCATGTACATGTGCTTAGTAGATAGTTCTTCGACCAAGATTTCGTCAGCCACCAGCCCGACATGTCTACACAGGTGGTTGGCTAGTTTCACCCATCCTCTGTTTCCTTTCAATTTTTGCGGGTAGTTGTGTTTAATGTAGAGCTGTCTGACGACGATTTTCCAACCCACCTGCCCGATTTGTCTACACAGGTGGTTGGCCAGTTTCACTATTCCTAGTTGCCCTTAGATGTATGCATGTACAAGTGCTAGGTAGATTGTTCTTCGACCAAGATTTCGTCAGCCACCTGCCCAACATGTCTACACAGGTGGTTGACCAGTTCCCCTGTTCCTAGTTGCCTTTGGATGTTTGCATGTACATGTGCTTAGTTGATAGTTCTTTGACTAAGATTTCGTCATCCACCTGCCCGACATGTCTACACAGGTGGTTGACCAGTTTCCCCTTTCCTCTGTTCCGTTCCGATGTTAGCAGGTAGTTGTGTTTAATGTAGAGTTGTCTGACGAGGAATTTAGTTCCCACCTGCCCGATTTGTCTGCACCGTTGGGTCGCCAGTTTCCCTGTTCCTAGTTGCCTTTAGATGTTTGCCTGTACATGTGCATAGTAGATAGTTTTTCGACAAAGACTTCGTGAACCACCTGCCCGAGAAGTCTACACATGTGGTTGGCCAGTTTCTCCCATCGTCTGTTAACTTTCGATGTTTGCATGTAGTTGTGTTTAATGTAGGGCTATCGGACGAGGTTTTCCCTACCCACCTGCCCGATTTGTATACACAGGTGGTTTGCCAGTTTTCCTGTTCCTAGTTGCATTTAAAAGTTCGCATGTACGTGTGCTTCGTAGATAGTTCTTCGACCAAGATTTCGTAAGCCACCTGCCCGACATGTTTATATTGGTGGTTGACCAGTTTTCCCTTTCCCATGTTACCTTCCGATGTTTGCAGGTAGTTGTGTTTAATGTAGAGCTGTCTGATGAGGAATTCCCTTCCGACCTGCCCTATTTGTCTGCACAGGCGGTTGACCAGTTTCCCTGTTCCTAGTTGCCTTTAGATGTTTGCATGCACTTGTGCTTAGTAAATAGTTCTTCGACCAAGATTTCGTTAACCACCTGCACAACATTTCTACATAGGTGGATGACCAGTTTCCCCTTTCCTCTGTTACGTTCCGATGTTAGCAGGTAGTTGTGCTTAATGTAGAGCTGTCTGACGAGGATTTCCCTACCCACCTGTTCCACATGTCTACACAGGTGGTTGACCAGTTTCCCTGTTCCTAGTTGCCTTTGGATGTTTGCAAGTACATGTGCTTAGTAGATAGGTTTTCAACCAACACTTCGTAAGCCATTGTTGAGGCCCAAAAAATCATAGGACAGGCCCATGCATATTTTAAAGCCCAATCGCTATCATGCTATAAAAAAATAGCCTAGTTAATGCACACATGCCATGCCAAGCAAGGCTACAATTTGGCACGTGGGGAGGCAGTGGTGTGAGTTTACCACTTTCACATGCAAACTTGTAAGAATTACAAGGTTTCGTAGGCCCAAGCCCACTTAGCCCACTGCACTGACAAGCATTATCTAACGCAATGCCCGAGCCACTGCAGTACGACATAGCCCGAGCCACTGCAATACGATATAACCCAAGCATAAGCACACGATAACGTGCAATGCCAAGCAACTCCCTATTGTGTCAAATCTCGCAACAAACCTAAGTGGGCCCAAGCCACTTAATTATACGCCTGAGGCTTGCTGATTGGTTTGTGGTGTGGATGGTCACAAGTTACACAAGGCCCATTGATGGCTCAAAAGTGGAAGCTTTGGGCTGGGCACCAAAGCCAAGCCCATTTTCTTGAGTCATTAAACGGGTGAGCAGAGAGAGAAAAAAAACCTAGCACCAGTTCTGAGCGACCGGTCGCCAGTACTGGGCGACCGGTCTCTTTTGCACAGAGTCGAAAACCCAAAACAGCACAGCTGGAGCGATCGGTCGCCCGTCACTAGCGACCGGTCTCTGAAGACTCTGCCTAAAAGCGACCGGTTGCTGGCACCTTGAGACCGGTCGCTGGTCACGATTTCCAGCTTCTTCGAATCTGCTTCAAAACGACCGGTCGCTCATCCCTTGCGACCGGTCGCTTCCTCCGACCTACCCTTATCCCACCTAAATACCCACACAACAGCAAAACAAGGTCCTGCGGTAAAACAAAGTCCTGCGGCAAAACAAGGTCCTGCGGTAAAACAAAGTCCCTGCGGCAAAACAAAGGTCCTGCGGTAAAACAAAGGTCCTGCCGCAAAACAAGGTCCTGCGGCAAAACAAAGGCACGGCAGCAAAATCAACAACCCAAAATAACTCCTTACCCGGCAACTGCATAAAATGAAGAGGTTATGTCATATCGACTGGGAGACAAACACCTCGAAGTCGGAGAGCAAGCCGGACCACCTTGATACTAGAGTGCATGCGTGTGGGGGAAGCAAACTCGCAAGAAGTATAAAATGGCAAGGAAGCAGAGGAAAAGGGGGACAACCCGAACACGACGAAAGAAAACACCCAGAAACCCAGAAATCTACACCAAAACTTAACCTCCTCCTGTGATCATATCCTTTGAAAGCCTAAAATATCACCCCATCACCCATATTTTCCAGCAAGGTCTTTGATACCAACCCAAGCGGCAATCTCTCAATCTCTCTCTCTGCTAAACTTGTGGAGACTTAGCTCCCGCATCACAAGCCTTTCAAGCCAAGCATAACTTTCTAATTCTTTTATCACAGTCATCACCTCCTTGGTGGGAAGAAACAGAGCATTCCCTGAAAATCTACATTTTCTCGGAGTGTTTTGGGCCTGGTTCCGAACTCAGGCAAAGGGGCATCACTATTAGCTCTCTACGACGGCCCAAGTCCGCATTAAGCTGTTGTAACCGAAAAAAGACCCCCACATAAATTGGCGACTCTGCTGGGGACTCAGGCTGCCATTCTCACCAATGCCTCCAAAAAGGAATGTCAGAAGCAACACTGTGGCCTCCCAAGAGGAGTTAAACCACGGTGACTCGACGTCAAGAGGGAACAGCTCCCGTGAAGAGGAGAGACAAACAAATGGAGAGGACTATACACTCCCAGAGCTCATCGCAACCATCCATGCTATGGGTAAATCCCAGAGAGAAATGATTGAAACAATCAAAGAGTTGAAGAACTCTGTTTCCAATCAGAATAACAAAAATGAAGAGCAACGCGAAAAGACGCCATTAGGAGATTCAGCTCCTGCTGGAAGAGGATGTGAGCAGAAGGAAGCATCTTTTGTCACCCATGAAGATGTGATTGCCATGCTGGAAAAAGAGTTAAATCGAAGCCATGAAGATTGGAAATACGTCCCTCAGCCGCCATATCCGGCCAGCGTACTCGAGCAGCCCTATCCTAAGGGCTATGAAACTCCAAGCTTTATCCTCTTTGATGGGAGGAAAGGAAGTCCAAAAGATCACATCAGTCGCTTCGTTGATGCTTTGGGACCCCATGCTGGTGATTATAACTTACGTGTTCGAGAATTTTCGAAAAGTCTCACAGACCGCGCCTATACTTGGTATACTACTTTGGCACCGGGCTCTATTCGCTCCTGGGAAGACTTGGCAAGCAGGTTCTGTAGAAAATATTTTCAGCACGAGGAACGAGTAACTACGACTCAACTCAATAACACCCGCCAGAAGCCTGGAGAAAACCCTGTGGACTTTGTCCGTCGGTTTCGTGACTTAGCTCTTGATTGTTATGATGAAAAAGATGAAGAGGCACTTGTCGAGATTTGCATAAGTAACATTGTATCAGAATACAGGGTATATCTTGAGAACATCGGAATCAACCAGTTCTCTAGACTTCTGGAAGCAGTGAGGAAAACAAGCATGTCTGTCAGCCCGGCCGCCGGGCAAAGAACATGGAGGAATGAAAGGAAGGAACCCCAACAAACTTTGTTTGTAGATGAAAAATCCTCAAGCGATTTCAACCCACGCAAACGAAGAGAAAGGGAGACGTACCCGCCGCTGCCGTGCAGAGATGAGGAACTCCATGCTATCTTGGATACAATGTTTGCAGAGGGAGTCATCAAGCCACCAAGACCACAAAAGGTCCCTACCAGAGAAGAAAAGAACGATCCGCGATATTGCCGCTACCATCAATATGTGGGACACCCAACCACTGCCTGTCAGACTCTGCGAAAGATCTTGCATGCCAAGGTACATGATGGAACTCTTGAGTTACCTTCCAAGAAGCAAGCCATTGATGATGATCCCTTGCCCAAGCGGAGAGGGAAAGAGATAGCTGCTGTGATCATGTGTTCTGATGATTCGATGAACGATGATGGAATATGGAGCAATGATCCTAAGCCGCCGGACGCAATCTGGGAATCACATGGGAACATGGAGGAAGCCTATTGGTGCAAGTACTCAAAGCCCCCAAGTTATGATGCTCCATGGCCATTCTCTGACGGATGGGAAGCCGGACCTAGTAATGAGGAACTCACACTAGACATGCTGGAAAAGCACAACCGAGCTTTGTTTGGCCAACAAACAAATCAAGAAACCACTGCCGTAACACTTCATAACCTTACGGAGGCTGAGATAACCGTAATGGAACGCTACCAAAGTCTAAAGCAGGGGCCGACGGCAGCACAAGCCCTTCAACGGAACCCAAAATTCAAGTCGCTCTTCGATCAGCTTGGTTACGGGCCGCAGGCTAGGGAAGCAGCTGCTGAGGCTCTGATGCGTGTCTCTGAAGAATATGGATCTCATTGCCTTACCACTCAACCACAGAGAGCATTCTTGGAGAATGACAATGCTATTATCTTCACTGATGAAGATATGGAGGTTCCGTATCCCGACCACAGGAGGCCGCTTTATCTTGAAGGGCAAATCAATAATGTGTTCATTAGGAGAGCCTTGGTGGACACTGGTTCTTCCATCAATATCATGCCTCTATCCGTGCTCACGGCAGCTGACATTCCTCTGTCAAGGATAGTCAAGAACCAGATAAACATTTGCGGCTTCGGAAACAAAAGTGAAGTGTCACTTGGATATATACAGGTAGACCTAAAAGTGGGGCCTATCCGATCCTTGACTAAGTTTCATGTACTGGATATAGAGGTAGCATATCATGCTTTGCTCGGAAGACCCTGGATTAACAAGCATAAGCTTGTGCCCTCCACATATCACCAGTGTGTGAAAGGAAGAGTTGGTTTAAGACCAATCCGCATACCAGGAAATCAGTCACCTTTCAGTCAAAATGAGGCCCATTACTCCGAAGCAGAATTCTACAATGAATGCACAGGCGCCGGAGGCAATCCATCCAAAGCTTTCGGGACACACTTACCTGGGTGGGCCGAAATCCGTGATCTTGGTGACTCAGAGCTTATGATCATTGTGGATCGAGAAAGGGCAAAGCACCCTGAAGTCAATCATCATACCTATACCCCGCCGCAATGCTCAAAAGTTACATTACCAGACGGGCGCATCGTTTACCGTTTATGACGGGTTTGGAGGCCAGACCACGTCTCGTGGGAGGGCCTCGAGTCAGGAGGAGTCCCAAAGCAAATGCGCAATGAACGAATCAAGGAGGTGCCTACCCCTTCTACCTTTCAAGAACCCATGCCGGCACCTAAATGTATGCAAGACGGCTTCACAGCCGTGGCAGAGCAACTAGAGACAATCAACTTAAGTGAAGATCCCTTCATCCAGAAGCCCATTTCCATCAGCATTCATTTGACGGCCAAAGAAAAAGAAAAAGTTGTAAGCCTATTGAAAGAATTCAATGATGTTTTTGCTTGGAGTTATGAGGAGATGCCGGGCTTGGATCCTAGCCTAGTATGCCACACTTTAAACGTTGAAGCAGGCACGAAACCAATGGTGCAACCAAGGAGAAATTTCCACCCTGATGTAGAAGTGCAAATCAAGGCGGAAATAGAAAAACTCATCGCTGCTGGGTTCATCAAACCTATCAAGCATCCTACTTGGCTGGCAAACATAGTCCTTGTAAAGAAAAAGGATGGTCTGATAAGGATATGCGTTGATTTCAGAGATCTCAATAAGGCATGCCCCAAAGATGAGTTTCCACTCCCCAACATGGACATTTTGATTGACTCAACTTCTGGGCAGGGTCTGTTATCTTTCATGGATGGATTCAGTGGGTATAACCAGATAAAAATGTCACCACGAGATGCAGAGAAAACAGCTTTTCGGACGCCTTATGGGAATTTTTACTACACGGTTATGCCGTTTGGTCTCAAAAATGCTGGAGCTACTTATCAACGGGCCATGACGGCAGTGTTCCATGATATGATGGGAAGAGAAGTGGAAGATTATGTGGATGACTTAGTTGTAAAGTCCAAAACAAGAGAAGGCCACTGGGAAGTTCTAAGAAAGGTACTGGAAAGATGTCGATTATATGGCTTAAAGAAGAATCCCAAGAAATGTGCATTTGGTGTTTCAGCAGGCAAATTTTTGGGTTTCTTAGTACACCAGCGAGGCATCGATGTTGATCCTAACAAGACTAAGGCCATAAGTTCTCTCATGCCGCCGGCCAACCCAAAAGAGCTAAAAAGCCTTATGGGAAGGTTATCATACATACGGCGCTTCATTCCTGGTCTAGCAGCTGTAACAGGTGCTTTCACTCCCCTGCTCAAGAAGGGAAAGAAATTTGTGTGGGGCAAAGAGTGTGAGGAAGCATATCAACAGGTGCAGCAATTGATCACAAGACTGCCTACTATGACAGCACCTACCCCAGGGGTCCCGCTCAAGCTTTATTTGGCCTCAACAAGTACTGCCGTAGGTGCTCTGCTTGCTCAAGATAACAATGATGGCAACGAGAACCCCATTTATTATGTTAGCAGGCAATTAAGGGGGGCTGAGATGCGCTATCCAAAGACCGAGTGCCTGTGTCTCGCTCTTGTTTATGCTTCACAGCGTCTACGTCACTACTTCCTCGCTCACAAGTTGCAACTCATGGTGAAATGTGATCCAGTAAGATACTTACTCACAAGACCTGTATTGTCTGGACGACTAGCGCGCTGGCTCTTACAATTATCTGAGTTTGACATCACATGCATAACCCCCAAGGCAATCAAGGGGCAGGCTGTGATTGACATGCTAGCCTTGTTTCCTGAGGTTGAAGAATCTACTCTTATTGAGGATATTCCAGGAGAGCTGCCGGAAGTAGTAGCAGTTGCCGCAGGGGAGGAACCTTGGACCCTGTATTTTGATGGCTCTTCTACTGCTAACGGAGGAGGAGCAGGAGTGGTGCTCATTAACCCTGAAGGACAGGCCACGACTCTCTCATTCAAACTCAATTTTCCCTGCACAAATAATGTAGCTGAATACGAAGCTTTTCTTATGGGTCTGTCCACGGCAAAAGAGATGGGCATAAAGAAAGTCAAAGTCATCGGAGATTCAAACTTGGTACTAAGTCAGCTACAGGGCAGTTTTGCAGTAAAGGAACCTGTTCTGGCACCGTATCGCACAGCCGCTGAAAAACTTATCAGTACTTTTGAGCAGGTCGTGACGGAACACATCCCCGGAAATACTAACAGGTATGCTGATGCTCTTGCTACTTTGGGATCAAGACTCTCATTCATTAAAGAACAGCCCAACATTTCGGTAATAAGGAGGGACATGCCCATAATCGAAGCCATCTCTACAAATGAGCCGTTGGAAAAGGATGATTGGAGAATCCCTATTCAGAATGAACTTGCTCTGCTAAAAGACGGGAGCAATATTAAGAGCCTAAAAGAGTACGCAGTTATCTTTGGGGAGCTATACAAGCGCCTCCCTGGCGGTGTCTTGACACGTTGCATAGGGGAAGTAGAGGCACGAGAAAGACTCCAAGAGGTACATGACGCTTCTTGCGGACTGGATCAAGTGGTTAGCTTGTACCGGCGCCTACAGCGCAAAGGTTACTACTGGCCAGAGATGAAGAAACACGCTGCCGAAACTCAAGCCAACTGTCCCAAGTGTTCCACAATGACCACGATGGAGAAAACACTTACAACCTCGTTCACAGAAGATTGGAGAGCCCCGTACATAGCTTTTTTCATTGAGGGATCACTGCCAACTAATCCCAGGGATGCAAACAAGCTAAAGAATACTACTAAAAGGTACTTCATGGATGGAATGTCTTTGTATCGCAAGGGGTTCAATGGGGAGCCACTGAAGTGCTTAGGGGAATCAGAGGCACAACAAGTTTTGAAGGAAATACATGCCGGAGAATGTGGGGAACACCAGGGAAGAAAGAGGCTTCACCAACAGCTGCTGAGCTTAGGGTACTACTGGCCCACAATGAAAAACGACGCACACACTTTCGTCAAAAAATGCCATGCATGCCAAGTTCATGGGAACCTGAGTCACAAGCCCCCAACACTGTTACAAGACATGCGCACTCCTTGGCCCTTCCACACCTGGGGGCTTGATTTGATTGGAACTATTCACCCGCCTTCAGATGGTTACATATGGATCCTCACTGCCACTGAATATTTCACAAAATGGGTGGAGGCAGTTCCCCTTCGAAAGGCCACAGGAGCTGCAGTATCAAATTTCATAAGAGAACACATTGTATGCAGGTTTGGAATTCCGTACAAGATCGTCACCGACAACGGCACACCTTTTGTCAACAAGCAAGTGAACTCGACACTCAACGGATATGGCATCAAGCACCGACGTTCCACACCATATTACCCACAGGGAAATGGTCAAGCTGAAGCTACCAACAAAACTCTCCTGAGAATTCTGAGCAAAATGGTATATGAATACGAAGGGGGGTGGAGCCTCCACTTGCCAGATGCTCTGTGGGCTTACCGCACCTCTTCAAGAAGCGCCACAGGCTTCTCCCCTTTTTCACTTGTATACGGATCTGATGCGATCTCCCCTGTTGAGATCACTGTCCCCACAGCCAGGGTTCTGTCTGTCAACGACATTGAGTGGGATGCAAAATCATGCTCAAACTGGCGTTGTATAGACTTAGAATCTTTAGAAGAAAAAAGAGCAGAAGCTGAGAAGAAGATGATGTTGTACCACAAGACAGTTGCCCAAGCTTACAACAGAACGGTCAAGCCACGGAGCTTCAAACATGGTGATTTAGTGCTTCGAGTTGCTGATCATATGAGGAGGCAAGTATCGGGACCCTCCAAGTTTGCACCACCGTGGGAGGGTCCATTCACAGTCAAGGAGGCTTATAGTAGTGGCTACTATTGCCTCATCTCAGTCAAAGAAGGCACATTAACGGATCCCATCAACGGAAAGTGGCTCAAGCCATACTACTGTTAAGTCATTCCTGCATTTGTCTTTAGTCCTTGTTTCATTTCCTCTTTTAGTCAGGGAGTTCCTTCTGTAAACTCTCACCGATTTTCAGAAAATTTTGTGAAATGCTCCATCATGGTAGCGTTTGAAGGTGAAAACTACTCTTTTAATGGAAAATGGAGGAATGTTTTTCGGAAAAGGGGGTTTTTCTTGCCATTTAGCAAATTTTGTCGCAACAAACAAGCAGGATGAATTAGCAGTAAGTATCAAGCAAAGTCGCTTTGATGGGATCCCAAGCTATTACTAAGCATCATGCACAAGTAGTAGTATACACACAAAAAAAAAAGAAAAAAAAAAGAAAAAAAAGAGTGATACACAGGTGATAGAAAGGTGATAAAAATAGCTGCAGGGTACAAATCACCAAAATAGCTGCAGGGTGCAAGTCACCAAAATAGCCGCAGGGTGCAAGTCACCAAAATAGCCGCAGGCTGCAAATCACCAAAATAGCCGCAGGGTGGAAATCACCAAAACAGCCGCAAGGTGCAAGTCACCAAAATAGCCGCAGGGTGCAAATCACCAAAATAGCTGCAGGGTACAAAATCACCAAAATAGCTGCAGGGTGCAAATCACCAAAATAGCTGCAGGGCTAGTGCAAATCGCCTAAATAGCTGCAGGCCAGTGCAAATCTCCCAAATGGCTGCAGGCTAGTGCAAATCGCCTAAATTGTTGCAGGACTGGGGCACGGTGCCTAAATTGCTTCTTGGTGCCATATGCAGCACCTCAGCACCTGAATGCGTCTCGACATATACACTTCGGTAGATCAAGCTATAACAAGCCTGCAAAAGTATGATCAAGTATTACCAAAAGGAAGGGAAGGGGAATAAAGCCCCTGCACTTCAAAAAGAAAATGTATATAGAAAATGAAGCAAAACGCAAACCTCAACTAGTGTGTATCATACAATATGGACGAGGCATTGCAAGGTGACCCTTTCGCAGCCTCCAATACGTAGCCAGCATTGTTGGAAGAAATCCCCTTCTCAAGTAAGAGCTCACGCAACTTGTGACATTCACTATCCAATTCCTGATGTTTGAGTTTCAAAGCTTGAGATGTTGCCCCTACTTTGAGGAATTGAATGGATATCGCTGCACTGCAAGCAGCTCGTGTCTCAAAAACAGCACGAGCTAACCTCATCTTCAATATGTCAAGCAGGAAACCCACTTGAAGCCCATATGAGATGGCGTCACGGATCGTATCTCTCCAACAAAGAAGTTTATGGTCAGAAATCTCCGAATATGACGTGACATCCATGCCATATAAAGACAAACCAAGACCACGAAATGCCAGATTCTTCGAAGAAAAAGATAGATTGCGGGCACTCTAGATGCGAGCCTCATAGCTATCAAAAAACTTACTCAAAGCTCTCACGGTCTCCGGGAATACTTGCGCCCCTCGGAATGTCTCATAACCTCGGAATTCGTAGCACAGTGGAAGAAGCTCGTCAGTGGATCTAAGTATTCTTGTGTCACTATCGAAGAAAACCATAAAGGCACTAAATGCATCTTCTAACTCATAACAAGAAGGGTCATACCCCGACATGTCTACCAAAGGTAAGTCCTCGCTAGAAGTATTGATCACTATATCAAATGTTGATGATGTGCTTGCCACGTGAATCTCTTTATCCTGAGTAATGTCCACCTGCAAGATAAAAAGAAAATATGGATCAATCTTAGATATACGTGGAAAAAGATGGCATGCACAGGATCAAGGTAAATGCAACGAATAAAGTATACCAAGTCGACATTACGTGGCGTGGAGGTTGTGGCGTCGTGGACAAATCCAAGGGAGGCGTCCGAGCAGAGCGGTTCCTCCAAAGAATGGTCCAAGCCAGCTAAACCACCATCACCAACTTCATCACCTCGACCGTATGCATGATCAGCCGGTATGTCGCCAATGGGTGACTCACTCCTTCCCATATGTGCAAAATCAGTTCCATCATCTTCACTATCGAGCTCAGGAGTGCTTGAAGTACTTATATCTTCCAGGTGGGAACCTCGACGTTTCCTCTTCCTCAAAGAAGCGCCTACGTGGTAACAAACGAATTAAGTATATGTATATGTAAATGTACATGCATTACTGTAAGCAAAATGTAGGTGCTGGGGGTTTCCGGCACTAACTTGGGACTGATGCGGTTGGCACCGTAGCCTGCTTAGGGCCGATGGGAGGAGAAAGTTTCTTCCTGGGAGGTCCAATCGTTGCCACTTTGGGTTTGAATTTCTTTTTTCTCAATGAAGAACGCTTCTCGCTCACGCCTTGCTTAGCTATTGATTTTTGCAGCACAGTGCTTCCTTTTGCCGACTCCAAGGACCTTCCTACGATTTTGCCATCCTTAGAAGTAAATTCCAAGTTTCGCCTCTCACTGAGTGCAATAGCTCTCTTTTCCGATATCAATCTTCGGTGATGATCAATGGAAGGGAGCAGCCTTTGCGGAGAACTCGCATGAAACCGAGTAAAATAGGCAAAGCAACGATTCCAATAAGTACGGTGGCCTTTTGAGCAACCGCCGATCCTCTCCCTGCTAGCCAAAGCAAGGGCAAATAGTCTACCATCATCTGGCACCCTTACTCTACTCCAAAATACCTTGTGCATTCCAAATGGATGGCGAAAGTCGGGTCTTGCTGGGACACCTTGATCAAGCCCAAATTGTCGTATAATCCGGTGAGTCAAGTAATGAACGGACACCTCAGAATGATCATCACCAAACGTAAACAGTGGGAGGCCTGCCATGTTCAGATATGCATCTTTTCTTGATTGCTCACCCCTTGGTATTATTATGGAAGTTTCTCCTACTCCTTCATAAAAGGACACGTGTGCAAATCCTATCGGTACCTTGGTATACGGGCGAAAAATGAAATGTTGAATGTCGTCCAGTAGCTCAAGGAAGTTTTGGCCTTTCCTCGGCTTTCTTCTAAACCACCGAGAAATCAAAAGGGGCATATCTGGCGTGTATGAATCATCACCAGCACGAACAAACAGTCCAGCTTGTGAATAAGGCAGTGGGTGCACATCCAGACCTTTAATATGCTCCCATAGAAACACCTGCAAAAAGCTCGAATTGAGAAAACTCTCCACTGCCATAGTTCCGGCCGCACCTTTCTCAAGAAGATGCACCTGATCTAGCAAACGATACAAGTACCCCAGGAACATGGGGGCTAACGGAATCACATCACCTCGCGCGATTGCCAGTGCTAAAGGAAACACTCTCTCATGCACACAATCCGGAGAGAAATCACAAAACACAAACTTTCCAAGCCATAAGGATACAAGTGCGTAAAGACCACATGAATGCCTTTTGTCTTTATCACCGAAATGTTTCACCCAGCTATTAAACCGAAGAGAGTGCTTACCCATGGCACCCCTTTTAAGGATCTCAAGCCTTTCTTTGTCTTTGGCATCCAGTATAATGTTAAAAGGATCTTGAGTACCAACAATGGGAAGATGAAGAATATTTACCACATCTTCAAGTGTAGGAGTGAATTCCCCCCACGAAGATATGAAAGTGTGTGTTTCCGAACTCCATCTCCTGATTACATGGCGAAGTAGCTGCACTTCTAAGTGGATTTCACATCGTTTGGATGCAAAAATGGCATTTAACACCGCAGCTTTCCGCAAGGTATCTCGTTTAATCGGGTCCCCTAACTCATGCTCGACCCATTCTGACCAACACCCAGTAATGCCACAAGGATATTGAAAGAATACAGGGACCGCCGGAAATAGGCCTCCTTCTATGCAACATCTGGAGATAGATGTGGGATCTATAATAGGAGCTGCCTCTGCCGTTGGCTCTTCATCTATAAGTGGACCTTCGCAAAGATTCTTGGACGACGGAGGGGGCCGTCCCCTCCTTAAGCCATCATCAAGGGAAAACAAGTTATCCTTCATCACTGGCGGTAACCTAGGTGAAATGCGGGAACCCATTAAAATGCACCATGTGAATACCTACAAGCAAGACAAGGAATAATGGTAAGATTCATCAAGAGGAAGGACATGCTGAATTCTCAAACAAAATCAACATGCCAAGCAAAACTTATGCACAAGCTTTCCAACTACTCTAGCTGGAACATCCCACACTCAAAAAAATCAGTAGAAATTAAGTTTACAACCAACAAATCCCAAACCTTCCAGATTAGAACTAGACGTGTCAACCCTCACTTTCCCAAAATTTCGTTGAATTTGGAGTTAGGGAAGCATGCCAAACAAATTTCTAAAACAGGTCATGCAGCAGAAACTGCACAATTCCAGCAGCTTTAGCCCTTACTTTGAAAATACACCACAAATTCATTTTTCCTTCAAAAGCCACAAAACCAATTCCAACACAGCCATTAAGAAGTCTACTTTCATGTGTCAAAATCTCCAGATCATATTCAAATGACAAAATTTCGAAAGGTCAAAGAACAACCACAGGGTACTTTGAGACTTTTTCACAAACACTTAGCGTGCATTAATTAGGAAAGCTTGTGTAGGTTTTGTTCATCACCAAGCTAAAAACCCTAAATCACAAGCTCAACCTCAGAATTCAGTGCCTAATTCACAAAGTTTTGAAAAAAAAAAAAAAAACAAAGGAACTCAAGCTTCAAGAAAACAAGCATGCATCAATGGCATCAACATCAATCCATAAACACACTTCAGAAAAATCAGGGCAGGGAACACTACAACGGTTGGATGATCCTCAATTTTGGATATATTGTAAACAACACAATTTCAAGCAAATTTCATGAAGCAGGCATAATTATCAGAGCGGCAGATATTAAAAAACAAGTGCAGAAACAGAATCTGCAAGCACTCACCAGCAATAAATAGACACAGAGATGGCAGACCAACTTGGTGGCGTCAGAAAAATTCCAAAAATTCCCAAGTTTTTACAGGCTATAGTAGTCGAGCAGATGAACAACTTTCATCAAGGAAGTTTTTCGATCTGAGCATCAGAAATATGACTTCTGTTTCGATGAACAGTAGCCACGGGTTTGGGTCTTGAAGAAGAGAAGGGAGAGCTGAAGGGGAAAGGAGAGAATGAAGAAGCACGGCAGCACATGCTGAAATACTGAAAAGCAAGTTAAAACTCTCAAATTCGCTGAAAGGAGTAAGCCCCTGACCCAACCTTTTAATATTATAAGTTTTCTACAGACAGTTTTCGACCATGACTTCGTCAACCACCTGCTC
The DNA here is from genome assembly GCF_965620075.1 of Prunus avium. NCBI lineage: Eukaryota > Viridiplantae > Streptophyta > Magnoliopsida > Rosales > Rosaceae > Prunus > Prunus avium. Next base: position 12,643,796 of record NC_142288.1, on the reverse strand, counting down.
GACATGTCTACACAGGTGGCTGACCAGTTTCCCCCTTCCTCTGTTACCTTCCGATGTTTGCAGATAGTTGTGTTTAATGTAGAGCTGTCTGATGAGGATTTCCCTACCCACCTGTTCCACATGTCTACACAGGTGGTTGACCAGTTTCCCTGTTCCTAGTTGCCTTTGGATGTTTGCAAGTACATGTGCTTAGTAGATAGGTTTTCGACCAACACTTCGTAAGCCATCTACCCGACATGTCTACATAGGTGGTTGGCCAGTTTCCCCCTTTATCTATTGCCTTCCGAAGTTTGTAGGAAGTTGTTTTTAAGGTAGAGCTGTCTGACGAGGATTTTCCTACCCATCTGCCCGAGATGTCTACATAGGTGGTTGGCCAGTTTCCTTGTTCCTGGTTGCCTTTAGATGTTCGCATGTCCATGCGCTTACTAGATAGTTCTTCGACCAAGAATTCGGCAGCCACCTGCCCGGCATGTCTACACAGGTGGTTGACCAGTTTCCCTGTTTGTAGTTGCCTTTGGATGTTTGCGTGTGCATGTGCTTAGTAGATAGTTTTTCGACCAAGACTTCGTCAACCACCTGCCCGACATGTGTACACAGGTTGTTGGCCAGTTTCCATCTTCCTCTATTACGTTCCGATGTTTGCAGATAGTTGTGTTTATTGTAGAGCTGTCGGACGAGGATTTCCCTACCCACCTGCTCGATTAGTCTACACAGGTGGTTAGCCAATTTCCATGTTCCTAGTTGCCTTTAGAAGTTTGCATGTACATGTGCTTAGTATATAGTTCTTCAGCCAAGATTTCGTCAGCCATCTACCCAACATATCTACACAGGTGGGTGGCCAGTTTCCCCCTTCATTTGTTGCCTTACGAAGTTTGTAGGTAGTTGTTTTTAATGTGGAGCGGTCTGACTAGGATTTGCCTACCCACCTGCCCGATTTGTCTACACAGGTGGTTGGCCAGTTTCCTTTTTCCTGGTTTCCTTTAAATGTTCGTATGTACATGTGCTTACTAGATAGTTCTTCGACCAAGATTTCTTCAGCCACCTGCCCGACATGTCCACACAGGTGGTTGGCCAGTTTCCCCTGTCCTGTGTTACCTTCCGATGTTTGCATGTAGTTGTGTTTAATGTAGAGCTATTTGACTAGGACTTCCTTACCCACCTCCTCGATTTGTCTGCATAGGTGGTTTGCCAGTTTTCCAGTTCCTAGTTGCCTTTAAAAGTTTGCATGTACATGTGCTTAGTAGATAGTTCTTCGATCACGATTTAGTCAGCCACCTGCTCGACACGTCTACACAGGTGGTTGAGCAGTTTCCCTCTTCCTCTGTTACCTTCTGGTGTTTGCAGGTAGTTGTGTTTAATGTAGAGCCGTCTGACGAGGAATTCCCTTCCCACCTGCCCGATTTGTCTGCACAGGAGGTTAGCTAGTTTTCCTATTCCTAGTTGCCTTTAGATGTTTGCATGTACATGTGCTTAGTAGATAGTTCTTTGACCAAGATTTCCTCACCCACCTGCTCGACATGTCTACACAGGTTGTTGACCAGTTTCCCTGTTCCTAGTTGCCTTTAGATGTTTGCATGCACATGTGCTTAGTAGATAGTTCTTCGACCAAGATTTGGTCAACCACCTGCCCGAGATGTATACCCAGGTGGTTGGCCAGTTTCCCCCTTCCTCTGTTACCTTCCGATGTTTGCAGGTTGTTGTGTTTAATGTAGAGCTGTCTGACGAGGACTTCCCTTCCTCTGTTACCTACCGATGTTTGTAGTGAGTTGTGTTTATTGTAGAGCTGTCTGACGGGGATTTCCCTCCCCACTTGCCCGAGTTGTCTACACAAGTGTTTGGCCAGTTTCCCTGTTTCTAGTGGCATTTAGATGTTTGCATGTACATGTGCTTAGTAGCAGGGATGAATCCAGCTATTGGGCTGTATGGGCTATAGCCCATGCCTTTTTTTAAGTTTTCAATATCCATGTAGTCACTCTCTCTAGCCCATGCATTTAAAAAAAAAAAAATTTCAATACCTATGTTCTCTCTTTTTCTTATTTTCTTCTTTTTTGTCTTGCTTTCTTCTTTTCCACCTTTCTCTCTTCTTCCTATTTCTTTTTGTTTTCCCACCTCTCTCTTCTTTTTTTTCCCTTTGTTTCTTCACTTTTTTTATGGTTTGGATCTACTACGAATTGAGCTTTTTCCACAGTTTCTTCTTCCTATATTTGTTTTTTGCTTTTCTCTTGTTTTTTTTTCCCTTCATTTCTCCTTTTTTTATTCAACGTATCTCTTTTTTCTCTCACACGTGTTGTAAAGGTGCAATATGGCCCTCACTGTTGAAATTTCCTGCGTACGTAAGGTAAATTTAGCCCACGGAATTTTGAAATCCTAGATTCGTCCCTGCTTAGTAGATAGTTCTTCGACCATGATTTCGTAAGCCACCAGCCTGACATGTCTAAACAAGTGGTTGGCCAGTTTCCCCCATCCTCTGTTACTTTCCGATGTTTGCAGGAAGTTGTGTTTAATGTAGAGTTGTCTGACGATGATTTCCCTACCCACATGCCCGACATGTCTACATAGTTGGTTGGCCAGTTTCCCCCTACTTCTGTTACCTTCTGATGTTTGCAGGGAGTTGTATTTACTGTAGAGCTGCCTGACGTGGATTTCCCAACCCACCTGCCCGATTTGTCAACACAGGAGGTCGGCCAGTTTCCCTGTTCCTAGTTGCCTTTAGGTGTTTGCTTGTGCATGTGCTGAGTAGATTGTTCTTTGACCATGATTTCCTCAGCCACCTGCCCGACATGTCTACACAGGTGGTTGGCCAGTTTCCCCTACCTCTGTTACCTTCAGATGTTTGCAGACAGTTATGTTTGCCCGATTTGTCTACATAGGTGGTTGACCAGTTTCCCTGTTCCTAGTTGCCTGTAGATGTTTGCATGTACATATGCTTAGTAGACAGTTTCCCTGTTCCTAGTTCCCTTTTCCTCTGTTACCTTCCGATGTTTGCAGGTAGTTGTGTTTAAAGTAGAGCTGTCTGACGAGGATTTCCCTACCCACCTACCCGATTTGTCTACATAGGTGGTTGGCCAGTTTCCCTGTTCCTAGTTGCGTTTGGATGTTTGCAAATACATGTGCTTAGTAGATAGTTCTTAGGCCAAGATTTGGTCCGCCACCTGCCCGACATGTCTCCACAGGTGGTTGACCAGTTTTCCTGTTCCTAGTTCCCTTTGGATGTTTGCATGTACATGTCTTAGTAGATAGTTCTTCGACCAAGATTTCGTCAGCCATCTACCCGACTTGTCTACACAGGTGGTTGGCCAGTTTCCCCCTTCATCGATTACCTTCTGAAGTTTGTGCGTAGTTGTTTTTAATGCAGTGCTGTCTGGCGAGGATTTTCCTACCCACCTGCCCGATTAGTCTATCCCTTTTCTCTGCTTGTAGCCCTTAGCTACTAATCTAGCTTTGTAGGTTTCCAATTTACGGTCCGAGCCTATCTTTCTCTTGAAGATCTATTTATTTCCAATAGGTACAATGCCTTGTGGCAGATCGACTAGAGTCTAGACTTGGTTGGCATACATAGAATTCATTTCAGATTTCATGGCTTCCTGCCATTTCTTTGAGTCAATGTCAGACATAGCCATAGTGTAATTAAAGGCATCATCCTTTTCTTCATTGTCACCAAGGAGATGTAACTCACCAATGATGTCATGAAGCAACCCATAACTTTGGGGTGGTTGGATCACCCTAGTCGATGTACGTGGAGCTTGTGTTACTTGAGGTTGAAGAATTTAATTGTCAGATTGTTAAGTGGTGATTTGTGGCTCATTAGACATTTCTTTAACTTCTATCTATGTTCCGCTTGACCTATCTAGAGTAAATTCCCTATCAAGTAATTTGGCGGACTTTGTGACAAACACCTTTTGTTCGTTAGGTTGATAGAAGTAGTATCCACAAATCTACACTTAACAAACCAAGCTTCAAGCTATCTTGAAAGAACCCGACCCAAATTCCACTTTGGAATCCGTGTCGAAACCTGTGCGTGTCCAACACCTAGTAGGTGTCGGGCACGAATGACCAAAATACCCTTCTTGCCCTAATCCAAAAACTGCTTTAGGATTTGACTTCTACTTGAAAACCAGCAAAGTCTCCCCCGAAAAAGGCTCAAAACCCAGAAATCTACTTACACAGAAAAAGATATAAGCCACACTCCAATTAGCAAAAGTTTCAATGGGCTTCAACCCCTTCTTTACCAACATATGAAAGTCAGCTAAATAATCTTTTCATAACTGAACATAACAAACAAATCATAAACTTGCGGCTGCACCTAGGTTAGCTTAAGTTGTCTACGTACCCTTACTGAGGGATCAAGCCACACATAGTTCTTTCTACCATGAATCACAATTAAGATAGTACAAAAATAATCAAAGTCAAACTAACGATGAAATCTTAGAATCATTCTTTACCTTGATTTCAACAAGTGTGGGGGTCTTTTTTCGGTTACAACAGCTTAATGCGGACTTGGGCCGTCGTAGAGAGCTAATAGTGATGCCCCTTTGCCTGAGTTCGGAACCAGGCCCAAAACACTTCGAGAAAATGTAGATTTTCAGGGAATGCTCTGTTTCTTCCCACCAAGGAGGTGATGACTGTGATAAAAGAATTAGAAAGTTATGCTTGGCTTGAAAGGCTTGTGATGCGGGAGCTAAGTCTCCACAAGTTTAGCAGAGAGAGAGATTGAGAGATTGCCGCTTGGGTTGGTATCAAAGACCTTGCTGGAAAATATGGGTGATGGGGTGATATTTTAGGCTTTCGAAGGATATGATCACAGGAGGAGGTTAAGTTTTGGTGTAGATTTCTGGGTTTCTGGGTGTTTTCTTTCGTCGTGTTCGGGTTGTCCCCCTTTTCCTCTGCTTCCTTGCCATTTTATACTTCTTGCGAGTTTGCTTCCCCCACACGCATGCACTCTGGTATCAAGGTGGTCCGGCTTGCTCTCCGACTTCGAGGTGTTTGTCTCCCAGCCGATATGACATAACCTCTTCATTTTATGCAGTTGCCGGGTAAGGAGTTATTTTGGGTTGTTGATTTTGCTGCCGTGCCTTTGTTTTGCCGCAGGACCTTGTTTTGCGGCAGGACCTTTGTTTTACCGCAGGACCTTTGTTTTGCCGCAGGGACTTTGTTTTACCGCAGGACCTTGTTTTGCCGGAGGACTTTGTTTTACCGCAGGACCTTGTTTTGCTGTTGTGTGGGTATTTAGGTGGGATAAGGGTAGGTCGGAGGAAGCGACCGGTCGCAAGGGATGAGCGACCAGTCGTTTTGAAGCAGATTCGAAGAAGCTGGAAATCGTGACCAGCGACCTGTCTCAAGGTGCCAGCGACCGGTCGCTTTTAGGCAGAGTCTTCAGAGACCGGTCGCTAGTGACGGGCGACCGATCGCTCCAGCTGTGCTGTTTTGGGTTTTCGACTCTGTGCAAAAGAGACCGGTCGCCCAGTACTGGCGACCGGTCGCTCAGAACTGGTGCTGTGTTTTTTTTCTCTCTCTGCTCACCCGTTTAATGACTCAAGAAAATGGGCTTGGCTTTGGTGCCCAGCCCAAAGCTTCCACTTTTGAGCCATCAATGGGCCTTGTGTAACTTGTGACCATCCACACCACAAACCAATCAGCAAGCCCCAGGCGTATAATTAAGTGGCTTGGGCCCACTTAGGTTTGTTGCGAGATTTGACACAATAGGGTGTTGCTTGGCATTGCACGTTATCGTGTGCTTATGCTTGGGTTATATCGTATTGCAGTGGCTCGGGCTATGTCGTACTGCAGTGGCTCGGGCATTGCGTTAGATAATGCTTGTCAGTGCAGTGGGCTAAGTGGGCTTGGGCCTACGAAACCTTGTAATTCTTACAAGTTTGCATGTGAAAGTGGTAAACTCACACCACTGCCTCCCCACATGCCAAATTGTAGCCTTGCTTGGCATGGCATGTGTGCATTAACTAGGCTATTTTTTTATAGCATGATAGCGATTGGGCTTTAAAATATGCATGGGCCTGTCCTATGATTTTTTGGGCCTCAACATTAGCCCCCTTGATTATTGGGGCCCTGAAGTAGCGGAGAGATGGGCCAAGTAATCAATTTCAGCCCTAAAAATAGAAAGCCTTTAAAATTGGGGATGGTTCAAATAACCCTTGTGATTTATCTTTTGATGGTATGCATGAGATAGTAATGCATGTTGAGTAACGATACAAAATTTGAAGTGATTGTTGTGGAAATTGGCTAACCCAAGAGATAAAGGAAAGATTGCTTTTGATAAACAGATAGTTGGAATTTGCACAATCGAACGCAATTGATAGACAGAAATTTGGAAATTGCAAAACTAAATGCAATTGACGAGTAGATAGTGAGAAATTGCAAAACCGAATGCAATTGATGAGCAGAAAGTGGGAAATTGCAAAATGGAGTGCAATTGACAAACAAAATTGGAAATTGACAAGGTGTGATGACAAGTATAATCAGAGTAGTGAAAAAATGATTATAATAATAATATAACCATACGATTATAGTGTGGGAAAAGCTTGTGAGGAAATCAAAACTCAATGGCTCTGAAAGGAAGTGCTGAGGAAAAGCCACACTTAACTTCTCATAAGTGGAGTGCCTTTTATTTGTTTACCTAAAAGTTAATAAGTCTTTCTGTAGAAAACTTATAATATTAAAAGGTTGGGTCAGGGGCTTACTCCTTTCAGCGAATTTGAGAGTTTTAACTTGCTTTTCAGTATTTCAGCATGTGCTGCCGTGCTTCTTCATTCTCTCCTTTCCCCTTCAGCTCTCCCTTCTCTTCTTCAAGACCCAAACCCGTGGCTACTGTTCATCGAAACAGAAGTCATATTTCTGATGCTCAGATCGAAAAACTTCCTTGATGAAAGTTGTTCATCTGCTCGACTACTATAGCCTGTAAAAACTTGGGAATTTTTGGAATTTTTCTGACGCCACCAAGTTGGTCTGCCATCTCTGTGTCTATTTATTGCTGGTGAGTGCTTGCAGATTCTGTTTCTGCACTTGTTTTTTAATATCTGCCGCTCTGATAATTATGCCTGCTTCATGAAATTTGCTTGAAATTGTGTTGTTTACAATATATCCAAAATTGAGGATCATCCAACCGTTGTAGTGTTCCCTGCCCTGATTTTTCTGAAGTGTGTTTATGGATTGATGTTGATGCCATTGATGCATGCTTGTTTTCTTGAAGCTTGAGTTCCTTTGTTTTTTTTTTTTTTTTCAAAACTTTGTGAATTAGGCACTGAATTCTGAGGTTGAGCTTGTGATTTAGGGTTTTTAGCTTGGTGATGAACAAAACCTACACAAGCTTTCCTAATTAATGCACGCTAAGTGTTTGTGAAAAAGTCTCAAAGTACCCTGTGGTTGTTCTTTGACCTTTCGAAATTTTGTCATTTGAATATGATCTGGAGATTTTGACACATGAAAGTAGACTTCTTAATGGCTGTGTTGGAATTGGTTTTGTGGCTTTTGAAGGAAAAATGAATTTGTGGTGTATTTTCAAAGTAAGGGCTAAAGCTGCTGGAATTGTGCAGTTTCTGCTGCATGACCTGTTTTAGAAATTTGTTTGGCATGCTTCCCTAACTCCAAATTCAACGAAATTTTGGGAAAGTGAGGGTTGACACGTCTAGTTCTAATCTGGAAGGTTTGGGATTTGTTGGTTGTAAACTTAATTTCTACTGATTTTTTTGAGTGTGGGATGTTCCAGCTAGAGTAGTTGGAAAGCTTGTGCATAAGTTTTGCTTGGCATGTTGATTTTGTTTGAGAATTCAGCATGTCCTTCCTCTTGATGAATCTTACCATTATTCCTTGTCTTGCTTGTAGGTATTCACATGGTGCATTTTAATGGGTTCCCGCATTTCACCTAGGTTACCGCCAGTGATGAAGGATAACTTGTTTTCCCTTGATGATGGCTTAAGGAGGGGACGGCCCCCTCCGTCGTCCAAGAATCTTTGCGAAGGTCCACTTATAGATGAAGAGCCAACGGCAGAGGCAGCTCCTATTATAGATCCCACATCTATCTCCAGATGTTGCATAGAAGGAGGCCTATTTCCGGCGGTCCCTGTATTCTTTCAATATCCTTGTGGCATTACTGGGTGTTGGTCAGAATGGGTCGAGCATGAGTTAGGGGACCCGATTAAACGAGATACCTTGCGGAAAGCTGCGGTGTTAAATGCCATTTTTGCATCCAAACGATGTGAAATCCACTTAGAAGTGCAGCTACTTCGCCATGTAATCAGGAGATGGAGTTCGGAAACACACACTTTCATATCTTCGTGGGGGGAATTCACTCCTACACTTGAAGATGTGGTAAATATTCTTCATCTTCCCATTGTTGGTACTCAAGATCCTTTTAACATTATACTGGATGCCAAAGACAAAGAAAGGCTTGAGATCCTTAAAAGGGGTGCCATGGGTAAGCACTCTCTTCGGTTTAATAGCTGGGTGAAACATTTCGGTGATAAAGACAAAAGGCATTCATGTGGTCTTTACGCACTTGTATCCTTATGGCTTGGAAAGTTTGTGTTTTGTGATTTCTCTCCGGATTGTGTGCATGAGAGAGTGTTTCCTTTAGCACTGGCAATCGCGCGAGGTGATGTGATTCCGTTAGCCCCCATGTTCCTGGGGTACTTGTATCGTTTGCTAGATCAGGTGCATCTTCTTGAGAAAGGTGCGGCCGGAACTATGGCAGTGGAGAGTTTTCTCAATTCGAGCTTTTTGCAGGTGTTTCTATGGGAGCATATTAAAGGTCTGGATGTGCACCCACTGCCTTATTCACAAGCTGGACTGTTTGTTCGTGCTGGTGATGATTCATACACGCCAGATATGCCCCTTTTGATTTCTCGGTGGTTTAGAAGAAAGCCGAGGAAAGGCCAAAACTTCCTTGAGCTACTGGACGACATTCAACATTTCATTTTTCGCCCGTATACCAAGGTACCGATAGGATTTGCACACGTGTCCTTTTATGAAGGAGTAGGAGAAACTTCCATAATAATACCAAGGGGTGAGCAATCAAGAAAAGATGCATATCTGAACATGGCAGGCCTCCCACTGTTTACGTTTGGTGATGATCATTCTGAGGTGTCCGTTCATTACTTGACTCACCGGATTATACGACAATTTGGGCTTGATCAAGGTGTCCCAGCAAGACCCGACTTTCGCCATCCATTTGGAATGCACAAGGTATTTTGGAGTAGAGTAAGGGTGCCAGATGATGGTAGACTATTTGCCCTTGCTTTGGCTAGCAGGGAGAGGATCGGCGGTTGCTCAAAAGGCCACCGTACTTATTGGAATCGTTGCTTTGCCTATTTTACTCGGTTTCATGCGAGTTCTCCGCAAAGGCTGCTCCCTTCCATTGATCATCACCGAAGATTGATATCGGAAAAGAGAGCTATTGCACTCAGTGAGAGGCGAAACTTGGAATTTACTTCTAAGGATGGCAAAATCGTAGGAAGGTCCTTGGAGTCGGCAAAAGGAAGCACTGTGCTGCAAAAATCAATAGCTAAGCAAGGCGTGAGCGAGAAGCGTTCTTCATTGAGAAAAAAGAAATTCAAACCCAAAGTGGCAACGATTGGACCTCCCAGGAAGAAACTTTCTCCTCCCATCGGCCCTAAGCAGGCTACGGTGCCAACCGCATCAGTCCCAAGTTAGTGCCGGAAACCCCCAGCACCTACATTTTGCTTACAGTAATGCATGTACATTTACATATACATATACTTAATTCGTTTGTTACCACGTAGGCGCTTCTTTGAGGAAGAGGAAACGTCGAGGTTCCCACCTGGAAGATATAAGTACTTCAAGCACTCCTGAGCTCGATAGTGAAGATGATGGAACTGATTTTGCACATATGGGAAGGAGTGAGTCACCCATTGGCGACATACCGGCTGATCATGCATACGGTCGAGGTGATGAAGTTGGTGATGGTGGTTTAGCTGGCTTGGACCATTCTTTGGAGGAACCGCTCTGCTCGGACGCCTCCCTTGGATTTGTCCACGACGCCACAACCTCCACGCCACGTAATGTCGACTTGGTATACTTTATTCGTTGCATTTACCTTGATCCTGTGCATGCCATCTTTTTCCACGTATATCTAAGATTGATCCATATTTTCTTTTTATCTTGCAGGTGGACATTACTCAGGATAAAGAGATTCACGTGGCAAGCACATCATCAACATTTGATATAGTGATCAATACTTCTAGCGAGGACTTACCTTTGGTAGACATGTCGGGGTATGACCCTTCTTGTTATGAGTTAGAAGATGCATTTAGTGCCTTTATGGTTTTCTTCGATAGTGACACAAGAATACTTAGATCCACTGACGAGCTTCTTCCACTGTGCTACGAATTCCGAGGTTATGAGACATTCCGAGGGGCGCAAGTATTCCCGGAGACCGTGAGAGCTTTGAGTAAGTTTTTTGATAGCTATGAGGCTCGCATCGAGAGTGCCCGCAATCTATCTTTTTCTTCGAAGAATCTGGCATTTCGTGGTCTTGGTTTGTCTTTATATGGCATGGATGTCACGTCATATTCGGAGATTTCTGACCATAAACTTCTTTGTTGGAGAGATACGATCCGTGACGCCATCTCATATGGGCTTCAAGTGGGTTTCCTGCTTGACATATTGAAGATGAGGTTAGCTCGTGCTGTTTTTGAGACACGAGCTGCTTGCAGTGCAGCGATATCCATTCAATTCCTCAAAGTAGGGGCAACATCTCAAGCTTTGAAACTCAAACATCAGGAATTGGATAGTGAATGTCACAAGTTGCGTGAGCTCTTACTTGAGAAGGGGATTTCTTCCAACAATGCTGGCTACGTATTGGAGGCTGCGAAAGGGTCACCTTGCAATGCCTCGTCCATATTGTATGATACACACTAGTTGAGGTTTGCGTTTTGCTTCATTTTCTATATACATTTTCTTTTTGAAGTGCAGGGGCTTTATTCCCCTTCCCTTCCTTTTGGTAATACTTGATCATACTTTTGCAGGCTTGTTATAGCTTGATCTACCGAAGTGTATATGTCGAGACGCATTCAGGTGCTGAGGTGCTGCATATGGCACCAAGAAGCAATTTAGGCACCGTGCCCCAGTCCTGCAACAATTTAGGCGATTTGCACTAGCCTGCAGCCATTTGGGAGATTTGCACTGGCCTGCAGCTATTTAGGCGATTTGCACTAGCCCTGCAGCTATTTTGGTGATTTGCACCCTGCAGCTATTTTGGTGATTTTGTACCCTGCAGCTATTTTGGTGATTTGCACCCTGCGGCTATTTTGGTGATTTTGTACCCTGCAGCTATTTTGGTGATTTGCACCCTGCGGCTATTTTGGTGACTTGCACCTTGCGGCTGTTTTGGTGATTTCCACCCTGCGGCTATTTTGGTGATTTGCAGCCTGCGGCTATTTTGGTGACTTGCACCCTGCGGCTATTTTGGTGACTTGCACCCTGCAGCTATTTTGGTGATTTGTACCCTGCAGCTATTTTTATCACCTTTCTATCACCTGTGTATCACTCTTTTTTTTCTTTTTTTTTTCTTTTTTTTTTGTGTGTGTATACTACTACTTGTGCATGATGCTTAGTAATAGCTTGGGATCCCATCAAAGCGACTTTGCTTGATACTTACTGCTAATTCATCCTGCTTGTTTGTTGCGACAAAATTTGCTAAATGGCAAGAAAAACCCCCTTTTCCGAAAAACATTCCTCCATTTTCCATTAAAAGAGTAGTTTTCACCTTCAAACGCTACCATGATGGAGCATTTCACAAAATTTTCTGAAAATCGGTGAGAGTTTACAGAAGGAACTCCCTGACTAAAAGAGGAAATGAAACAAGGACTAAAGACAAATGCAGGAATGACTTAACAGTAGTATGGCTTGAGCCACTTTCCGTTGATGGGATCCGTTAATGTGCCTTCTTTGACTGAGATGAGGCAATAGTAGCCACTACTATAAGCCTCCTTGACTGTGAATGGACCCTCCCACGGTGGTGCAAACTTGGAGGGTCCCGATACTTGCCTCCTCATATGATCAGCAACTCGAAGCACTAAATCACCATGTTTGAAGCTCCGTGGCTTGACTGTTCTGTTGTAAGCTTGGGCAACTGTCTTGTGGTACAACATCATCTTCTTCTCAGCTTCTGCTCTTTTTTCTTCTAAAGATTCTAAGTCTATACAACGCCAGTTTGAGCATGATTTTGCATCCCACTCAATGTCGTTGACAGACAGAACCCTGGCTGTGGGGACAGTGATCTCAACAGGGGAGATCGCATCAGATCCGTATACAAGTGAAAAAGGGGAGAAGCCTGTGGCGCTTCTTGAAGAGGTGCGGTAAGCCCACAGAGCATCTGGCAAGTGGAGGCTCCACCCCCCTTCGTATTCATATACCATTTTGCTCAGAATTCTCAGGAGAGTTTTGTTGGTAGCTTCAGCTTGACCATTTCCCTGTGGGTAATATGGTGTGGAACGTCGGTGCTTGATGCCATATCCGTTGAGTGTCGAGTTCACTTGCTTGTTGACAAAAGGTGTGCCGTTGTCGGTGACGATCTTGTACGGAATTCCAAACCTGCATACAATGTGTTCTCTTATGAAATTTGATACTGCAGCTCCTGTGGCCTTTCGAAGGGGAACTGCCTCCACCCATTTTGTGAAATATTCAGTGGCAGTGAGGATCCATATGTAACCATCTGAAGGCGGGTGAATAGTTCCAATCAAATCAAGCCCCCAGGTGTGGAAGGGCCAAGGAGTGCGCATGTCTTGTAACAGTGTTGGGGGCTTGTGACTCAGGTTCCCATGAACTTGGCATGCATGGCATTTTTTGACGAAAGTGTGTGCGTCGTTTTTCATTGTGGGCCAGTAGTACCCTAAGCTCAGCAGCTATTGGTGAAGCCTCTTTCTTCCCTGGTGTTCCCCACATTCTCCGGCATGTATTTCCTTCAAAACTTGTTGTGCCTCTGATTCCCCTAAGCACTTCAGTGGCTCCCCATTGAACCCCTTGCGATACAGAGACATTCCATCCATGAAGTACCTTTTAGTAGTATTCTTTAGCTTGTTTGCATCCCTGGGATTAGTTGGCAGTGATCCCTCAATGAAAAAAGCTATGTACGGGGCTCTCCAATCTTCTGTGAACGAGGTTGTAAGTGTTTTCTCCATCGTGGTCATTGTGGAACACTTGGGACAGTTGGCTTGAGTTTCGGCAGCGTGTTTCTTCATCTCTGGCCAGTAGTAACCTTTGCGCTGTAGGCGCCGGTACAAGCTAACCACTTGATCCAGTCCGCAAGAAGCGTCATGTACCTCTTGGAGTCTTTCTTGTGCCTCTACTTCCCCTATGCAACGTGTCAAGACACCGCCAGGGAGGCGCTTGTATAGCTCCCCAAAGATAACTGCGTACTCTTTTAGGCTCTTAATATTGCTCCCGTCTTTTAGCAGAGCAAGTTCATTCTGAATAGGGATTCTCCAATCATCCTTTTCCAACGGCTCATTTGTAGAGATGGCTTCGATTATGGGCATGTCCCTCCTTATTACCGAAATGTTGGGCTGTTCTTTAATGAATGAGAGTCTTGATCCCAAAGTAGCAAGAGCATCAGCATACCTGTTAGTATTTCCGGGGATGTGTTCCGTCACGACCTGCTCAAAAGTACTGATAAGTTTTTCAGCGGCTGTGCGATACGGTGCCAGAACAGGTTCCTTTACTGCAAAACTGCCCTGTAGCTGACTTAGTACCAAGTTTGAATCTCCGATGACTTTGACTTTCTTTATGCCCATCTCTTTTGCCGTGGACAGACCCATAAGAAAAGCTTCGTATTCAGCTACATTATTTGTGCAGGGAAAATTGAGTTTGAATGAGAGAGTCGTGGCCTGTCCTTCAGGGTTAATGAGCACCACTCCTGCTCCTCCTCCGTTAGCAGTAGAAGAGCCATCAAAATACAGGGTCCAAGGTTCCTCCCCTGCGGCAACTGCTACTACTTCCGGCAGCTCTCCTGGAATATCCTCAATAAGAGTAGATTCTTCAACCTCAGGAAACAAGGCTAGCATGTCAATCACAGCCTGCCCCTTGATTGCCTTGGGGGTTATGCATGTGATGTCAAACTCAGATAATTGTAAGAGCCAGCGCGCTAGTCGTCCAGACAATACAGGTCTTGTGAGTAAGTATCTTACTGGATCACATTTCACCATGAGTTGCAACTTGTGAGCGAGGAAGTAGTGACGTAGACGCTGTGAAGCATAAACAAGAGCGAGACACAGGCACTCGGTCTTTGGATAGCGCATCTCAGCCCCCCTTAATTGCCTGCTAACATAATAAATGGGGTTCTCGTTGCCATCATTGTTATCTTGAGCAAGCAGAGCACCTACGGCAGTACTTGTTGAGGCCAAATAAAGCTTGAGCGGGACCCCTGGGGTAGGTGCTGTCATAGTAGGCAGTCTTGTGATCAATTGCTGCACCTGTTGATATGCTTCCTCACACTCTTTGCCCCACACAAATTTCTTTCCCTTCTTGTGCAGGGGAGTGAAAGCACCTGTTACAGCTGCTAGACCAGGAATGAAGCGCCGTATGTATGATAACCTTCCCATAAGGCTTTTTAGCTCTTTTGGGTTGGCCGGCGGCATGAGAGAACTTATGGCCTTAGTCTTGTTAGGATCAACATCGATGCCTCGCTGGTGTACTAAGAAACCCAAAAATTTGCCTGCTGAAACACCAAATGCACATTTCTTGGGATTCTTCTTTAAGCCATATAATCGACATCTTTCCAGTACCTTTCTTAGAACTTCCCAGTGGCCTTCTCTTGTTTTGGACTTTACAACTAAGTCATCCACATAATCTTCCACTTCTCTTCCCATCATATCATGGAACACTGCCGTCATGGCCCGTTGATAAGTAGCTCCAGCATTTTTGAGACCAAACGGCATAACCGTGTAGTAAAAATTCCCATAAGGCGTCCGAAAAGCTGTTTTCTCTGCATCTCGTGGTGACATTTTTATCTGGTTATACCCACTGAATCCATCCATGAAAGATAACAGACCCTGCCCAGAAGTTGAGTCAATCAAAATGTCCATGTTGGGGAGTGGAAACTCATCTTTGGGGCATGCCTTATTGAGATCTCTGAAATCAACGCATATCCTTATCAGACCATCCTTTTTCTTTACAAGGACTATGTTTGCCAGCCAAGTAGGATGCTTGATAGGTTTGATGAACCCAGCAGCGATGAGTTTTTCTATTTCCGCCTTGATTTGCACTTCTACATCAGGGTGGAAATTTCTCCTTGGTTGCACCATTGGTTTCGTGCCTGCTTCAACGTTTAAAGTGTGGCATACTAGGCTAGGATCCAAGCCCGGCATCTCCTCATAACTCCAAGCAAAAACATCATTGAATTCTTTCAATAGGCTTACAACTTTTTCTTTTTCTTTGGCCGTCAAATGAATGCTGATGGAAATGGGCTTCTGGATGGAGGGATCTTCACTTAAGTTGATTGTCTCTAGTTGCTCTGCCACGGCTGTGAAGCCGTCTTGCATACATTTAGGTGCCGGCATGGGTTCTTGAAAGGTAGAAGGGGTAGGCACCTCCTTGATTCGTTCATTGCGCATTTGCTTTGGGACTCCTCCTGACTCGAGGCCCTCCCACGAGACGTGGTCTGGCCTCCAAACCCGTCATAAACGGTAAACGATGCGCCCGTCTGGTAATGTAACTTTTGAGCATTGCGGCGGGGTATAGGTATGATGATTGACTTCAGGGTGCTTTGCCCTTTCTCGATCCACAATGATCATAAGCTCTGAGTCACCAAGATCACGGATTTCGGCCCACCCAGGTAAGTGTGTCCCGAAAGCTTTGGATGGATTGCCTCCGGCGCCTGTGCATTCATTGTAGAATTCTGCTTCGGAGTAATGGGCCTCATTTTGACTGAAAGGTGACTGATTTCCTGGTATGCGGATTGGTCTTAAACCAACTCTTCCTTTCACACACTGGTGATATGTGGAGGGCACAAGCTTATGCTTGTTAATCCAGGGTCTTCCGAGCAAAGCATGATATGCTACCTCTATATCCAGTACATGAAACTTAGTCAAGGATCGGATAGGCCCCACTTTTAGGTCTACCTGTATATATCCAAGTGACACTTCACTTTTGTTTCCGAAGCCGCAAATGTTTATCTGGTTCTTGACTATCCTTGACAGAGGAATGTCAGCTGCCGTGAGCACGGATAGAGGCATGATATTGATGGAAGAACCAGTGTCCACCAAGGCTCTCCTAATGAACACATTATTGATTTGCCCTTCAAGATAAAGCGGCCTCCTGTGGTCGGGATACGGAACCTCCATATCTTCATCAGTGAAGATAATAGCATTGTCATTCTCCAAGAATGCTCTCTGTGGTTGAGTGGTAAGGCAATGAGATCCATATTCTTCAGAGACACGCATCAGAGCCTCAGCAGCTGCTTCCCTAGCCTGTGGCCCGTAACCAAGCTGATCGAAGAGCGACTTGAATTTTGGGTTCCGTTGAAGGGCTTGTGCTGCCGTCGGCCCCTGCTTTAGACTTTGGTAGCGTTCCATTACGGTTATCTCAGCCTCCGTAAGGTTATGAAGTGTTACGGCAGTGGTTTCTTGATTTGTTTGTTGGCCAAACAAAGCTCGGTTGTGCTTTTCCAGCATGTCTAGTGTGAGTTCCTCATTACTAGGTCCGGCTTCCCATCCGTCAGAGAATGGCCATGGAGCATCATAACTTGGGGGCTTTGAGTACTTGCACCAATAGGCTTCCTCCATGTTCCCATGTGATTCCCAGATTGCGTCCGGCGGCTTAGGATCATTGCTCCATATTCCATCATCGTTCATCGAATCATCAGAACACATGATCACAGCAGCTATCTCTTTCCCTCTCCGCTTGGGCAAGGGATCATCATCAATGGCTTGCTTCTTGGAAGGTAACTCAAGAGTTCCATCATGTACCTTGGCATGCAAGATCTTTCGCAGAGTCTGACAGGCAGTGGATGGGTGTCCCACATATTGATGGTAGCGGCAATATCGCGGATCGTTCTTTTCTTCTCTGGTAGGGACCTTTTGTGGTCTTGGTGGCTTGATGACTCCCTCTGCAAACATTGTATCCAAGATAGCATGGAGTTCCTCATCTCTGCACGGCAGCGGCGGGTACGTCTCCCTTTCTCTTCGTTTGCGTGGGTTGAAATCGCTTGAGGATTTTTCATCTACAAACAAAGTTTGTTGGGGTTCCTTCCTTTCATTCCTCCATGTTCTTTGCCCGGCGGCCGGTCTGACAGACATGCTTGTTTTCCTCACTGCTTCCAGAAGTCTAGAGAACTGGTTGATTCCGATGTTCTCAAGATATACCCTGTATTCTGGTACAATGTTACTTATGCAAATCTCGACAAGTGCCTCTTCATCTTTTTCATCATAACAATCAAGAGCTAAGTCACGAAACCGACGGACAAAGTCCACAGGGTTTTCTCTAGGCTTCTGGCGGGTGTTATTGAGTTGAGTCGTAGTTACTCGTTCCTCGTGCTGGAAATATTTTCTACAGAACCTGCTTGCCAAGTCTTCCCAGGAGCGAATAGAGCCCAGTGCCAAAGTAGTATACCAAGTATAGGCGCGGTCTGTGAGACTTTTCGAAAATTCTCGAACACGTAAGTTATAATCACCAGCATGGGGTCCCAAAGCATCAACGAAGCGACTGATGTGCTCTTTTGGACTTCCTTTCCTCCCATAAAAGAGGATAAAGCTTGGAGTTTCATAGCCCTTAGGATAGGGCTGCTCGAGTAGGCTGGCCGGATATGGCGGCTGAGGGACGTATTTCCAATCTTCATGGCTTTGATTTAACTCTTTTTCCAGCATGGCAATCACATCTTCATGGGTGACAAAAGATGCTTCCTTCTGCTCAGATCCTCTTCCAGCAGGAGCTGAATCTCCTAATGGCGTCTTTTCGCGTTGCTCTTCATTTTTGTCATTCTGATTGGAAACAGAGTTCTTCAACTCTTTGATTGTTTCAATCATTTCTCTCTGGGATTTACCCATAGCATGGATGGCTGCGATGAGCTCTGGGAGTGTATAGTCCTCTCCATTTGTTTGTCTCTCCTCTTCACGGGAGCTGTTCCCTCTTGACGTCGAGTCACCGTGGTTTAACTCCTCTTGGGAGGCCACAGTGTTGCTTCTGACATTCCTTTTTGGAGGCATTGGTGAGAATGGCAGCCTGAGTCCCCAGTGAAGTCGCCAATTTATGTGGGGGTCTTTTTTCGGTTACAACAGCTTAATGCGGACTTGGGCCGTCGTAGAGAGCTAATAGTGATGCCCCTTTGCCTGAGTTCGGAACCAGGCCCAAAACACTTCGAGAAAATGTAGATTTTCAGGGAATGCTCTGTTTCTTCCCACCAAGGAGGTGATGACTGTGATAAAAGAATTAGAAAGTTATGCTTGGCTTGAAAGGCTTGTGATGCGGGAGCTAAGTCTCCACAAGTTTAGCAGAGAGAGAGATTGAGAGATTGCCGCTTGGGTTGGTATCAAAGACCTTGCTGGAAAATATGGGTGATGGGGTGATATTTTAGGCTTTCGAAGGATATGATCACAGGAGGAGGTTAAGTTTTGGTGTAGATTTCTGGGTTTCTGGGTGTTTTCTTTCGTCGTGTTCGGGTTGTCCCCCTTTTCCTCTGCTTCCTTGCCATTTTATACTTCTTGCGAGTTTGCTTCCCCCACACGCATGCACTCTGGTATCAAGGTGGTCCGGCTTGCTCTCCGACTTCGAGGTGTTTGTCTCCCAGCCGATATGACATAACCTCTTCATTTTATGCAGTTGCCGGGTAAGGAGTTATTTTGGGTTGTTGATTTTGCTGCCGTGCCTTTGTTTTGCCGCAGGACCTTGTTTTGCGGCAGGACCTTTGTTTTACCGCAGGACCTTTGTTTTGCCGCAGGGACTTTGTTTTACCGCAGGACCTTGTTTTGCCGCAAGACTTTGTTTTACCGCAGGACCTTGTTTTGCTGTTGTGTGGGTATTTAGGTGGGATAAGGGTAGGTCGGAGGAAGCGACCGGTCGCAAGGGATGAGCGACCGGTCGTTTTGAAGCAGATTCGAAGAAGCTGGAAATCGTGACCAGCGACCGGTCTCAAGGTGCCAGCGACCGGTCGCTTTTAGGCAGAGTCTTCAGAGACCGGTCGCTAGTGACGGGCGACCGATCGCTCCAGCTGTGCTGTTTTGGGTTTTCGACTCTGTGCAAAAGAGACCGGTCGCCCAGTACTGGCGACCGGTCGCTCAGAACTGGTACTGGGTTTTTTTTTCTCTCTCTGCTCACCCGTTTAATGACTCAAGAAAATGGGCTTGGCTTTGGTGCCCAGCCCAAAGCTTCCACTTTTGAGCCATCAATGGGCCTTGTGTAACTTGTGACCATCCACACCACAAACCAATCAGCAAGCCCCAGGCGTATAATTAAGTGGCTTGGGCCCACTTAGGTTTGTTGCGAGATTTGACACAATAGGGAGTTGCTTGGCATTGCACGTTATCGTGTGCTTATGCTTGGGTTATATCGTATTGCAGTGGCTCGGGCTATGTCGTACTGCAGTGGCTCGGGCATTGCGTTAGATAATGCTTGTCAGTGCAGTGGGCTAAGTGGGCTTGGGCCTACGAAACCTTGTAATTCTTACAAGTTTGCATGTGAAAGTGGTAAACTCACACCACTGCCTCCCCACGTGCCAAATTGTAGCCTTGCTTGGCATGACATGTGTGCATTAACTAGACTATTTTTTTATAGCATGATAGCGATTGGGCTTTAAAATATGCATGGGCCTGTCCTATGATTTTTTGGGCCTCAACAACAAGCTATATAATTGAATATCATGCCATGACATTATGTACTTAACTGTTCAATTAGTATATCATTGTACACCCAAATACTTACATAACCAAACCTTTTACCTGAAAGTCATACTTGCAATCATCCACATAGTGCATATATCCTGTAATCACCCACCAAGGGGTATATGGGAATACTTTCAAATCCGAAGGCAATAGGGGAAAGGGAAACTAGCTAACCACTTGTGTAGACAAGTCGAGCAGGTGGCTAGGGATCCTGGCCAACCTTGTGTAGATAATATGAGCAAGGTGGCGAAGAATATCCTGTTAATTGTACCACATGTTGGTACTACACTATTCTCCATATAGATGTACCTCAAACATAATTCGTTAATTCCAAGTACCACACATGTGGCCACATGTGTGATACCTCCTCGCAGAACTCAAGGGGCACAAGGTCAGCTCGAGATGCATTCCTCCTAGAACTCAAAGGACCCACGGTTGACCTGAGACGCATTCCTAGCAGAACCCAAGGAGATATACTAAACTTGAGAACGCAAATCCTCGCACCACATGGTTCCAACATCCCCGATACTCGTTGGTCAATGTCATACGTGCGTAGACAAATTCATCAATTCCCCTCGCAAGACTCAAGGAGATATACTTAACTTGAGAACGCAAATAATCCGTCAATTCCCCTCGCAGGATTCATGGAGATATACTCAATCTAAGAACGCAAAATAATCCAAAGGCAACCATATGTCCGATGACATTCAGAAGGCAACTGTATGTCCGAAGACATCAATATTTCCAAAGGCATCTAGGATGTTTGAAGATATCAATATTTCCGAAAGCAACCAGAATGTCCGTAGACATCAATATTTTCGAAGGCAACCAGGATTCCCAAAGACATCAATATGTTCGAAGGCAACACAATCCATATATTAAAATAAACATAGATATATCATGCTTGGAAAAAATAAAGGCTATAGAATAATAATTCATAACAGTTAATAAAACTCTAAAAGTAAAAGACCAATTTAAAACAAATAACCCAAACACAACACCTTATAACCAAAAGGATCTCGATTAGGCCAATGAGGCCCACCAACTAGGTCAATTAGGCCTGTGGGGCCTAGACCTCTGATTTCCGATCCGAAAGTTCCTATAGGTCCAACAAAGTCTACTAAACAAGTCCCAAAAGTTTGATCTCGATCGAGCGGTCGGATCTAAGCCAATCGCACAAAGTTTAGGCGATCGTTTCGCCTAAACTTAGAATCTTTGATTCGGAGTATCTGGGACTCCAATTCTCGATTAACAAGTTCCTACACGATCCTAAAGGTACAGAGAACAACATATTGAAATTGGGACCGATCGAACGGTCTGAACCTATCGAACCCGGATATCGCATAATAGGTGCAATATCCATTCGACTATCAAATGATAACCAAATCCAAATTCGAGCATATATTCGTGCTCAGGACGACAAGGAAAACAACTTAGAACTTAATGGGCCACCACACAATGGCCTACGCACCGCCACCCACCGCCGGCAGTGCATGGTTATCTTGAGAAATTTTCGGCGATGAAAATTTCTCAAACCTACAATACCTATACCAATATATTCAGACTAAATAGAGGATCAACTTTTGTTCTTGGAACCACGGAAAAAAATTGACTGAAAGTGGCCGTATCGAAGCCGAAATCGTTAGCCAAATATAGATTTAAGAATCGATATGCAAAACCTCAAAATCAATCCATTCTAAGTACATAAACAGGTAGAGCGTGATGAGTAGATGAAGTTTCATACCTCATTCGACGAAAACCATGACCTGAAAATGCAAGAACACCACTCGAAAAACCTAACTCTTTCTCAGCTTCGATTCGAGCTCATCGTCAGTGAATTGAATCGGGTCTTGGAGGGGTTTTGTAGAGGAGGACAAGAGGAACACTTTTTGTGAAGGTGGCGCGGCCTACCGGTGCACGACGTCGATTGGTGGCCGGGAAGTCGAACAGTCGCATGAGAAGAGAGGAAGAAGAAATGTCGAAGGGGGGGGGGGGGAGAAGAAAGAGAAAAATAAAAAGCAGGCCCAATTATTGTAGTGGGTACTGTAGCAGTAACAAATTTGAAAATTCCCATTACGTCATTTTTGTTTCTAGACATTTTCTCGTTCATTACAACTTGGAATTGGGCGTGCCACATGTCTGCGAACTCGTATCGTCAAGCTCTACGCAATAGTGCCACTCAATTCCCCAAAATCCTTCCCGAGCAAAAAGTGACTAAAGTGTCTCTACACCCAAGGGCAAAAATGAAATTTTACAATAAATAATCAATTGAACAGTGATTTTTGGGACGGGGTGTTACATATATGCATCGGGTCTTTTGACATATGCTGGACAACCCCAAATCTTAAGATGTTTTAATAAGGTAAACTGCAGTGGGGAGTGCGTATCCCCAAAAGGATATAGGTAAATCCGTATAACTCATCATGGAACGAACTATGCCCATCAAGGTTTGATTTATACTTTTAGAAACTCCATTGAGTTTTGGAATCCCTAGTAGAGTCCATTGAGAAATGATGCCATGTTCCTTGAGATAATCAAGAAACTCTGTACTCAAGTATTCATCTCCTCGATCTGATCTTAGAATCGTTATACTCTTTCATGTTTGCTTCTCAACCTCATTCTTGAATTACTTAAACTTTTTAAAGGATTCAGACTTGTGCTTCATGAGATACACATAGCCCAACCGAGAGTCATCATCAGTGAATGTTATAAAATATGAGAAGCCTTCTCTTGATGACGTGGACATAGGGCCACAAACATCAGAGTGGATGAACCCCAATAGTTCAGTGACTCTTTGATCCAAAACTTTGAGTCGATAGAACTATGAATTCCTAGTTTATAGGAAAAAGGGAACGAGAGGAATTTTAAGACAATTAGAGAAAGAAAAGGAAGAAGCTAAGGAATTGCTTTGAGTTCTACTTTCACAATTGCTTGATCATTTTAATGAATAACTTACGTATTTATACAAGGTTTGGTTGCTAAAATTAACTAAACAAAAATAGTAAATTATTTTACTCTCACTCATTTAAAACCATTAACTTTTTATGGTTTATAACAATTCGTTATAAACCATTAGTTTTTATGGTTTTAAATAATTTAATAATATAATATAATATAATAAAATTAATTATAATTATAATTATATTATATTATGTTTATTTTTGTTGGTAGATCCTCTTGGATCATGGCTCCCCCATTTAAGATTCTTGAGTTCCTGGTCAAGCTAAATTGTGAGATGAGGAAACTCTGTTATTGCCTTGTCTTGAATATACCACTTCAACTTGCTAGGAAGTTGACCTTTTCTGCCAATACGGAAATACTCATACTTTCCATGTCGAGTCTCATGAACCTTCTATTCCAAGATACAATCCTCCTACAAAGGATCATGGCTCCCCCATTTAAGTCATCAACTGATGGAAGGCGTGTGTCTTTGTTAGGATCATCATCAAGTAGAGATGGCTCAAAAAGTTTAAGATTCTCGGCATTGATGACCGAGTACATCTGCATGTATGGTGGTAATTCAAGTTGAAAGGCATTATCACCAATTTGTTTGATGATCTTGAACGGTACATAACGAATAGGCTTCAGTTTCTTTCCTTCACCAATTATCCGCTTCTTTCCAAGGTGTAACCATACTAGGTCACCTTCTTTGAAGTTACATGGCACACGATGCTTATCATGGCAAGCTTTATATCATTGCTGAGAACGTTTCAGTTGTGCCTCCACTTCAGCATGAATCTTTTGGACTCGTTCGAGAAATTTCTGTGTTCGAATATGTTCTTCTTTCCCACTTAATGGCTGGTCACTCATAGTGAATGATAAATCAAAGGGACTTTGGGGAACCTAAAATCGAGATTTGAGTGTAGAGCCATGAATTGCTCGGTTAAAAGCAAACTATAAGTAAGGGAGACTTTCATCCTAAGTTTTCGGATGCTTGGAATTGTGTACCACAGTCCGGTTTACGACCTCCGTTTGCCCATCTGTCTATGGATGAAATGCAGTGCTTCTTTTCAATTTGGTATCCATCATTCCTAATAATGACCTCAAGAAATAGCCTAAGAATCAAATGTCTCTATCAGAAATAATCGATGTAGGTAAGCCAAAATGCTTCGAAACATGTTGGAAAAATAACTTAGCAGCTCCTTCTCCAGTACCGGTCATCTTGCATGGAATGAGAATCACCATCTTACTGAAACGATCTACCACCACAAAGAAGTAGTCATTTCCAGACTTGGTTTTAGGCAATCCACCTAAGAAATCTAGCGAGATACTCTACCAAGGTATGCTAGGTGTTGGTAATGGAAGATACAGTCCTAACTTTTTATTGGAAGGCTTCGATGTGTTGCATAGAACACAACCTCGAATGTATCGTGAAACATCGAGATGCTTCTTTGGCCAATAAACATAGCGACGAAGATTCAATAAAGTCTTCTCAACTCCAAAATGCCCTGCTACGTTGGAAGTATGAGCCTCACGAATCCACTGCAATCTGTTGCCATCTTTTGGAGTGCACAATTGTGTTCCCTTGTACATTAGTCCATCCTTCAATTGGAACTCACTAGTCTTTCCTTATAGCAGCTTGGCAGAGGCTGAGTTGAAATCAGCATCTGTGTCATACCCTTTGGCATATTTAGAAGGAACAATGGGTTGGATTTGCATATCCACCAGCAATGTGGAACTAACTGGTGTAGGTGGTCTAGATGACATATTTGCCAACTTATTAGTTGCTCCCTTCTTGTTCTATATCACAATATTGAATTGTTGTAGGTAAGACATCCATTTCATATGTCAAGCTTGCTGTAACTTAGACTGTGTAGTTAAACACTGAAGAGGTTTATGATATGAGTGAACTATGACTTCTTTTCCCAACAAGTAAGCTCTCCAATGCTTCACTGCTTGATATATGCATTGCATACAGCTCCTTGTCATAAGTTGGGTAGTTCAATACCAATCCACTAAACATCTCAGAATGGTATGCAACTGGTTTCCCATCCTGAAATAATACGGCTCACATGGCATAGTTCGATGCATCTGCTTCCACTTCAAATGGTTTATGCAGATTTGGTAATGCTAGTACTAGGGCCGCTGTAATCTTTCGTTTCAACAACTGGAAAGATTCTTCATGGTTTCTCGACCATTCAAACTTTTGATTGGTCTTTGTAAGAGAATGTAAGGGTGCTACAATTTGTGAAAAGTGCTGAATAAACTTTGACATGCACCTATAAAGCTCCGACCTTCAGTTATTGAACGGGGCGTAGGCCATTGAGGAATCACATGTACTTTCTCTAGGTCCATTTTCAGTTATCCTGCACCAACAATGAATCCCAGGTATGCAAGGTGTTGTTTCCCAAATTCACACTTCTTATCGTTTAACTGTAATTGATTTGTTCGTAGAACCTCCAAAACTTGAGCAATATGATGAAGATGGTCCTCCCATGTGACACTAAATATGAGAATGTCATCTAAGTATACAATGACGAAGTCGTCAATGAAAGGACGGAGTACCTCATTCATCAATGGCATGAAGGTAGCTGGAGCATTACATAACCCGAATGACATGACTAACCACTTGAAGAGTCCCTGTTTTATCTTGAAAGTAGTCTTACAAGTGTCTTCTTCTTGGATGCGAACTTGGTGATAGCCGGATTTGAGATTTAGCTTCATAAAGTAACGAGGACCATGTAATTGATCTAACAAGTCATCAATCCTCGACAATGGATACCGATTCTTGATGGTTATTTTGTTGAGTGCCCTATAATCTACACACATACGCCATCCTTCGTCTTTCTTAGGCACAAGTAACACTGGTGAACCACATGGTGAGTAGCTAGGTTTGATGACTCCTTGTTCAAGAAGTCCCTAAATTTGCTTCTTGATCTCGTCAGATTCCGTTAGAGAAGTGCGATACAAACCCAAGTTTGGTAGAGGTGAATCTCCTACCAACGGGATATCATGCTCCATAGCTCTACTCGGTGGCAAACCATGCACATTCTGAAATAATTCCTTGAACTTCTCCTGCAATTTCCCTATGTTTGAGCATTGCGTAAGAGATAAAGACAAAGTAGACAACGTCACAGCTCCACAACTCTGATCTTGTGATCGAATCATCAACAAAACGAATCACCGACATGAATTGACTAACCTTTTGGCTTGGTTAGCTATCAGCAAATTATCTGTAGTTTGAGGCTTGCAAGCGTTAATATGGAACTCCTTCCCATCCTTCACAAGTCGATAGTTGCGAAGCCTAGTGAATGGCTTCTCGGTCCCATAAATATTGACTGCCTAATATAACTTGGAAAACGTCCAAAGGAACCACCTCACATGTCACCTTATCAATAAATCGATTGGTGATAGCAAATTTGAAGGTACATTGCTTTGTGATCTGTAAGTCAACGTCCTTCTGAATCCATCCCAGCGGGTACATCTTAGGATGTGGTGTGGTGTCTAAACTCACTTTTCTTACTAAAGCCTCTGAAATCAAGTTTTTCTAACTTCCAAGGTCAATGATAGCTTGTACAACACTTTGCTCACCTGAATATTCACATGAAACAACTCTTCATGGTTGTACGTGTCTGCATTATATTCTGGTCTTGTCATAAGGGTAAGTGTAACATCAGGTTGCTTCAACTCTGGAAGCTCTTCTGCCTATTGTGTAGTTACGGTGGTTTTTCTGTCATTTCTCCCCTGGTTGTTTTTCTCGAGCTTTGGCCGCAACTCAGGATGCAGTATCCAGCACTTGTCTTTGGCATGTCTGCTAGTTTGATAGTAATCACAGTAGACCTTTTGTGTCTGACCTTCCTTGCTCTACTTCCCCTTTTTTTGTCAATGAGTTTTGTTGACAAGTTTTGATTTGTCATCCTTCTTGTTAGTTCTTTTATTTTTCGTCTCAATGGCGATGGCCTTCACAGTAGCTACGGTGAACAATTTTAGTTCTTTCCATATGTAGTTAGCAAGACCTCCGGTATACTTCATGAAAACATCGTAGTCGTCGATGTCGATGTGTAGGACCATAGCTTGGTTGTGGTACTTTGTTGTATACTCTTATACAGGCTGCCCAAATCTTTGTCTGAAGTGTTGCCACTTATACCATCTTTCATCTTCATAGCCAACTGGATAAAATTGTTTTCTCAAAAGTGTCTTAAAGTTCTTCCAAGTCAATTCTAAGACATCATACCGTTTCCGATAGGACTTCCACCATGTAAGGGCATGGCTTGAAAGTTTCAAACTCACAAATTTTATCTTTTGCACATTATATGATTTATAACAATTTGTTATAAACCATTAGTTTTTATGGTTTTAAATAATTTAATAATATAATAAAATTAATTAAAATTATATTATATTATGTTTATTTTTGTTGGTAGATCCTCTTGGATCACTTTTCCCCTTTGCCAGAGAAAGGAGACCTAGACATCTTACCCTTTAGACAACACTCACAAGTAGGCATCGGTTCTGAACCCAACGGTCCAAGATATCCATCTTTGGCCATCTTGTGAATTTTGTCTTGGTTAATATGCCCAAGTTTTAAATGCCACATTTTAGTAGGATTGATCTCGTCCCTTGGCCTTTTAGGCCTTGATGCATCATTACCTTCTAAACATTTAACACTACCATTCAATTGTAAATGAAAGAGGCCATCAACAATATGAGCATAACAAATTACACATCCATTCAAATATAAGGAACAACTTAGTTTGTCAAACATGACTGAGTACCCATCTCTTAAAAGCATAGAGATGGAGATTAAGTTCTTAATACAAGCCGGAAAATAAAGAGAATCTATTAGTTCCAAAACCTCTCTTGATGGTAGCTTGAGAAGGTAGGTGCCAATTGCTTTAGCTGATATTCTTGTTCCATTTCCAACACGTAGCACCATCTCTCCCTTCTTCACTCTTCTACTTCCCACTAGTCCCTGCAAAGAATTGCAAACATGTTGGCTAGCGCCTGAATCAAATATGTAAGTAGAAGAACTAACTGTTAGAACTGATATTTCTTCTTGTTGTTTAGGCTTGCAAGATATTTTCTTGCAGTTCCTCTTCCAGTGCCCATCTTCGTTGCAGTAAAAGCATATTCCTTTGGGCTCCATTGCCTTCTTTTTAGCGATTTTACCATTGGGCTCGACTACAGTAGTCTTCTTCTCATTTCCCTTGCCATTGCCTTCTGTTTTAGACTTAGGTTTGGTAGAGGAAGAAGAGCCTTTCTCGAAGGCAGCCATAGTCCCACTCCCACTTTCCCTTTTGAAATTCTTTTAAGTTGTGACCAGCATGTGCAACAACTCAGCAAGAGTTTTGTCCATTTTTCCCATGTTGTAGTTCATAACAAATTAGGAGAACTAGTTTGAGAGGGATGCAAGGATAAAGTCTTGGGCCAATTCCCCATCTAGTGGAGTACCTAAGTTCTCCAACTGCTCAATAAGTCCAATCATCTTTAGCCCATGCTGGTGGACTTTTGCTCTCTTGACCATCTTGGTATTCACAAGCTCACAAACAGCACTGAACCATCTGTTACGAGTACCCTCACCATACAACTCTTGCAGATGAAGGATGATATCAATTGCAGCATCCATGTGCTCATGTTGCTTTTGAAGCTCAGAGGTCATGGAAGCAAGGATGTAGCATTTAGCTTGTGTGTCGTCTTGTATGTGCTTAACATATTGAGCACGTTCCTCCTCAGTGACATTATCACCAGGAGGTTGACGAGGGAACGGCTTATCAAGCACATATGCAATTTTCTCACTGATCAAAACGATCTTGAGATTTCAAAACCATTTCGGGAAATTCTGCCCCTCAAGGCAATGTTTGTCAAGAATTTTGGCGAGTGCGTTTCCAGAAATATCTACATAACTTATAGAAATTTAAATTAGATTACTTTTAGACAACCAATGATTTGTGTCTTTTAAATCAAATGACATCTACCCCACTATTTTTGGCAAATTCCATATCCCTCAAATGGAATCCGAGAGTTTTAGTTTCAACTCTTAGTGGGATGGGAGGCTCACCACCAACAAGCTTTCCAAATCATAATAGAATATTGGTTTGCTTGAATGGTGAAGAGAAAGTATTCTTACCCATTCAGATCATGATATGATTACCCATCACTTTGGCCTCTAGCAAATGTGCATCCCCAAATGTTATCGTGAGGTACCATTGTACTAGTTAAGTCATGCCCACCATTCCCGTGAGTGTAGGGGTTCAAGTAAGAAATCATCATAATAGAATATTGGCCTTACTCGTTGCCTATATTCACAATATCAAATGTTTTGAAATGAGCCCTTTCAAAAATAAACACATACTTTGTGTTCCTCATATTGGGGTGAAGCACGGTGTATTAGTTATAATCGATGAGGGCCCACAATGGTGGAAGGCCACGAAAAGATATTCAAAATACCTCTCCGTTTATCAACTTAATATTATTATTAGTTGAGGGAGTTTTAGATCTCATCATACAACATTCATTTCAATCTCATTAAAATTAAATTGGTCATATGATAACTATTGGTCCAATTATTAGTAACATTTGATACTCCCGCTATTTCTTTTAGAAATCAATGAGCATTTATTACTACTAATTAAAATTTTGCATTCTCAAATTTTGGACATATAGTTATCTTAGGCCCTTAGGATGATTATGGACTTTTAATATTTGATCCAACATGAGCCAAATTATGGATCTTGGTCTCGGGAGGGTGATTCATTTTAATTACGCGTTTAACTAATTAAACATGCAATCCTAATTTGGCTTGAGGCCCATCTAACTTGAGCCTTGGACTTCATCTTCTTCTTCTCTACATCATATGAAAGCCAAAGGCATGCAAGCCTTTTAACAATTACACAAGAAAAGAAAAAAAGAGACATGCAAGCCTCTTTAACAAAAGAGTTAAACCTTATTAATTACAAGCCCAATAAATGAATAAATCACATCCCAAGGTTCAATCAAATCTCTACTTGCCCAATCACATAGTTCAATTGCAATTTGGGCCTTAGTCCATAATCATCCTTTCAACTACTTTAATCAATTAAAATAATTAAACTTTAGAATGCAACTTAGACATTTTAGGTTTTTAGTATATGGGCCTAGTTCAAAACATGGGGTAAGTATGCAATTAATTAAAGACTTGAGGACCAAACTGCAAAGTAAAGTAATTGCATAGAAGTCCAAAATAAATAATATAATTGCATGAGGAACCCAAGAGGATTCCAAGGTGGGGCAGGCCATGTGAAGTGTGTGTGTGTATGTGTGTGTGTGTGTGTGTGACATGCATGTGAGTGTTGGTTTGTCCCATAAAAGGGTTAAGCATGCCTTATCAAGTTTCAAGGAAACATTTCTAAGACCAAGAGTGTGGTCTCCCAAGCTAACAAGTTCCTAGGAAAAGAAGAGAGGGCAAAGGAATATTTCTTCAACCAAGGAAACATTCCCAAAGACCAATGGCACACTAGGCATGCCTATGTTTTGATATTCTAATTTTCTAAAAAAACTAGAGGAGCATGCTTTAACTAGGGGGACGAGGCGAAAAGGAATCTTGGATAACCAAGGTCAATGTCCCCATTCAAATCAAGACCAACATAATTTTGAAATTTAATCCCACCAAAATGGATCAAAAACTAGAACACATGCATTCATCCTATGAACTCACTAGAACATTCATATGAACTCAAGAACACACAAAACACAAAAATCATATTTTCACGTGTCAAATTTCTTGGAAATAAAAATGGCTATCAACATAGAAATTTTACAATGCTCAAGCTAGCATTGAAACATCATAAAACCCCCAAAAACCCAATATGGCCGAAACCCCTTTTCTATCCATTTGTTCAAAACTGTAATGCCTTCTCTTAAAACATCTATAACACTTAGAGATGCAAGACTTTTCAAATAATGAAACAATCAAGGCATCACAACACATAACATTTATGCCACAAAGAACTTTTACCCATATTCATAAACAAAAACAAAAAATGGTACAACTTATCATTTGACCTTGGCTCTAATACCAATTGAAGGAAACCTTTAGAAAATCATGAGTTTCATTTGAACATCAACATAGAAAATAAAATTATGGCAACAAAGCTTAAGCATGCATCTATGAGTTAAAAAACAAAAACTTTTTCCCATGAATCTTTTAAGCGAAGTGATAGTTGTACTATTTTCCAATAACATATTTCTAAGAAGATTGGAAGGAGGAGTTACCCTTGGGATGCGTGCTTTCAACCCTATGATCGATCAGGTCAACTACCTATGTAACAACCCGGTCCTAAATTAATAGTTAAATATTCAATTATTCAAGAAAAATGCGATTTTACCCCGAGAATATTTAAGGGTTTAAAAGTTGACTTTTTGTTCAGGAAAGAATTTGGGGATTTTAGCAGTACCATTGCGTAGAGCACATCGAGATGAGTTTGTAGACACGTAGTGGGGTCAAATTAAAGTTGTAACGAGGAAGTTACGATCCAAAATAGTCCAGTCACGCACAGACCCCCCTCGACTATTACTATTCAACCGTACGGCTCTTTGAGCTGCTGCCGCCGCAATGGTCCACCATTGGAGCTGGGACCGGTCCCAAAATGACTGGCAAGACTTCACCGTCCTTCCCCACCTCTTCTCCGACGCCAAACGCCAGCGACATCGCTGAATTTTAAAGAAGACCGACTGGTTTTCGTGAGAAAAATTCCAGCCGCTCGTTCTCCCACTTCTGACCACCATTTCCGTGATCCAGGTATGAATAGGAGAAATTTTTGCGTTTAGGGGGTTAAATAAGTGATTGAAAATCTACCGGTTTTCGGCCTCCGATTCCGGCCACTTCCGTAGACTTTTTGGGGGTAGGTCCAAGAACAAAAGTTGTTCTACTCTCTGTGGTGATCATGTAGGTATAAGTCTTGACCGGCGGTTTGGAGATTTTCCGATCGCCGGAATCGCTTTGGACCACCACGCTTTGCCGGCGAGGGTGGCGGTGTGTGGGCCACTTTTGGGCCAGTCATTGAGTCCTAAAATCATCCTCATGTCGTCCCGAGCACGACGGTATGCTCGGATATAATTTGGATATGGTTTGATCATCGATCGGATATCGCATACTAAGCGTTATCCGGGTTCGATATATTCGGGTTGTTGGATCGACTCCGATTTAATATATGTTGATCTAGGCATTCCTAGGATCGTGTAGGAATTTGCGGATCGTGAATTGGAGCCCCGGATGTTCCAATTCAATAATTTAAAGTTTGCGTTGTACGATAATCGTCTGATCGTGCGATTGTGAGCGATCCGACCGTTTGGTTTGAACCAAACTGGCAGGGTAGGTTTAGAAAAGTGTGTGGGACCTATAGGAACTTTCGAATCGTAAAGTGGAGGTCGTGGGCCCGGTTGACCAAGTTGGATAGTTTGACCCCTCGGTTGACCATGAGTCGTCCGAGGTAGCTTCACCCTTTGAGAAGTACTAGAACGACCTTATTAACGAGTCTTGACTGTTAGTGGAGCTATGTTGAGTTTGGAGGGATTTTGGGATTTGTCTTTATGTTATCGTATGGAATTTCTTGTATAATGGGTTTAGAGTGGAAATTGATTCGTTATGGGATTTCCTTTAAAGGTTATTACCATGAAACCCATCATGGGTTTATATGAATATGGAATGAAAATATATATATGTATATATTTATATATATAGATTGCTAATTGTGAATATTTCTATTACTTTGATATTTGAGATTATATTATAGTACTTTATAGTATTCCTAAATGTTATTTTCGATATTTGAAGATTATGCATTATTGGAAATGGTGAAATCTCTAGGGGTTGTGGTTATTGATTGATTGATTGATCGATTATTTATTTAGTTATCTATTACTATTAAGTGCATATCTATATTTAATATATATGTATATATATATATATATATATATATATACTCAGTAGGGGAAAATGCAGAATTATGGACACTAGTTCTCAACAGTATGTAATAAATTTCAAGGTAGTTGAGAACTGATTTCTGGAAAGTTGAGAAAAGAATTTAAGTATTGTTTGTGAAATAAGAGGAATTTCAAGATAAGATTCAAAATATGGTTTTCAAACCCACCTCAGGATTATCCTCCCTCCCCCCCAGTTTCCTTGAAACAGTTTTGTCATTTATAATAATGCCCCACGAGTTTCGGGGATGCCTGAACCGTGCGGTGCGAGGATATGCATTCTCGGGCTGACTACATGTCCCCTGAGTTCTGCGAGGAACGCAGCTCAGGCTGACTAATGGTCCCCTAAGTCTTGCAAGGAATGTGGCTCGAGTTGACTTTGTGTTTCCGAGGCCTGCGAGGAATGTGGCTTGGTTGACTTTGTGTTTTCGAGGCCTGTGAGGATGTGATTGACAGGATACTTGGAATGGACGGAATATTATTGGAATTGACAGTATAATGTGGGAAATGAATAGAAAATCATGGAATTTACGGAAAATATGTGGAATTGACGGATCACAAATGGGGGTACGCCTAGGTGGAGAGTGTTTTGATTTTAAGAGGTTTAAACTAAACTGATAATTTCATTTTGGTATTTTTGAGTAGAAGTTTTAATATCTATTTTCTAATAATATGAGATAAGAATTTAAGGTTTCCAAGTTATAAGGATTTTCTACAAATCGTATCTATTCTCTTAAGGAATGGATTTGTTTTACATGTGAAAGTGGGAAGTATATTTTAATTAAATCGTTGGTAAGGTTCTAGTAGTTACTCGTAACAACTTAATTAATTATATATATATAAGTGAAAGAACTACGTGTGGCTTGATCCCTCAGAAAGGTACGTAGGCAACTTAGAGTTACTAGGTGTAGCCGCAAGTTCAAGTGTTTGAAAGGTTGTTCTACTAAGCTATTTTGAAATTTGTTAACGTACTCTTGACGTTCTAATAGTTGAGATCTGTTTTAGTTGGTAGAATGATTTATTTGGTTTAAAGAGGCCTGGGGCTAGATTGATGTGATGTTTGGTTGCATGAAGTCTATTATTGTGCATGCTGAACATTTGGGATTATAAAAATAATGTTTTACATAGGTAAAATTTTTGGGAATCGTGCGAATTACAAGGGAGACTCTGCCGAATTTTTGGCAGAAGTCAAACTTGAAGAAAAAGAAATTGGAAACTTAGAAGGGCATTTTGGTCAAGAGTGCCCAGCATCTGCCAGGTGTCGGCCACGTACAGGGTTCGGCTCAGATTCCAAAGTGGAATTTGGGTCGAGTCCTGTCAACCTAGACCTTGATTAGATTCGTGGCTTGGCATCTGAGACTTGTCAATTCTTCTCGTGCTTCACGTTACTTGCAGGTCAAGAAACTCATCTTTTGTCTTCTTGTGAAATATATTGTAACTGGGTTTGGTGGACCTTGTACACACTCTTGGCTTGTACTATGTTTGTTTAGGGTTGTGTTTAAACTCCTCATATTCTGTATCTTTGCTTTTAAACTTGGTTACTTGGAACACAAACTCTTGTAACTGTTGGGTTGGTAATGATGTAAATATTTGTATCTAACTATTTTGTTTTATTTTCCGCTATGATTGAAATACTCTGATCCAACTCATACCATTTTTTTTTAAAAAAAAGGCTTAACGTATTTTGAGAACACTTGGGTGTATGATACTTGGGCAAGTGAGTGTTGTATTCTCGAGATTCTCGAGGTACATGTCACTGTCACTTGACTTGGCCATAAGGGCGTGACAGCATGTCTGTGCTAAAGAGTTCCCTTACTCAAAAAGGTAGTGAACTCAACTCTTCTGTTGCTGCCCTGCATGGTCGCAAAGAAGCCTACTTCCGTCTTGAGAGCAAGAATGCTGATATATCCCAGTGTTATAATAAACTTATGGCCAAGTTTGACGCCTACCACAAGGCTGCTGAACAAATCCAAGTCTAAAGCTGTCATGGACGCGTACAAGTTGGACTACTTAGACTGCAAGAGTAGGGCTGCTCCTTGTCATCCTATTGAAGATGAATATATTGAGATGTTCTAACCTAACATGCTGCCTGCTCAAGGTGTGCAGATCAATGATGTGGAAATGGAGACAGCCGAGGAGCAAGTGGCTGACGAGATTGCAACCGAGGAGGATGATGCCAAGGAGGGCGCAGCTGACGAGGTGGCAGCAGACTTGGAGGAGCAGGTAGCTGGAGCTACTAAGCAGATGGTTGCATCCGATGAGCATATAGCTAAGCTAGGCAGAGCCAGGGAGGGCGTAGTTGTTCAAGCAGAAGTTGAGGAGGTTGTCGACCAGTAGATGGAGGCTCTTTTATCTTTTCAAGCTTTGTAATATGCTTTTCTGTTTGCAATAATTTGTCTTATTTGACCATCTTCTTTCCTTTGAACTTAAATTATTTCTTTAACTTCAATTCGCATTGTGTCTTGTTAATCTCTTGAGTGGTCAGCTGGAGCCTTAGTTCCGCATTTCCTTTGGGATGTTTGAATGTTTACCCGCCGCTTGCTTCAAGGATGCTCTTCTGATTTTTCCTTAGGATGCTTCAAGGCAGTCTCTCTACGTCTCCCTTCGGACGCTCCTTATGAACGATGGCTTGGTTGTCCTGCGTCTCCCTTAAGACCTTCAAGTTGTCATGTGTCTCCCTTAGGATGCTTTTATGGCGGTCATAGCGCATGGTCGGCCAGAAATAGCCAATGCTTATAACCTTTTGAATGAGTGATCTGCCCCGAGAATAGTTGTCGCACTCATCGTTGTGAATTTTGTAGAGTACCTCAAGTGTTTGAGGGTACCTTATGCATGTGAGATGAGGCAGTGGATGTAGTATCTCGCGGCTTTCTGTTGGACCTTCCTAGCTTTGAACTTATCCTTTGGCAGATTTCCATTTGCCAAGTAGTCTATTGGCAAGCCCTTCTTGAAGGCAGTGGATGTGATTCGACCCTTGAAATCTACGATGTTTGTCTTTTCTGGCTTGAATCTCTTGATGTAGTCTTGGAGGGAGTGTACTCCTTGGTAAAGATGAAAGCTAGCTCCTTTAAGCTACTCATCGATCTGGATGGCAGGGTATGGAACCAATCCTGGACTGCTCCTCGTAAGGTCATGGAAAATACCTTGCACATCAGCGCATCTTCAGCTTTGTAAAGAATCGTAACACTTTTGAAGTGCTTCAGATGGCTCTCAGGATGGGAATCCCCTTTGAATTGTGTGAAAGAAGGTGTTGGTTAGGATTGATTTTGAAGTTCTGAAACTCGTTTTACAACCTAAGTTTTTGCCTGTTTTCAACTCAAGTTTCCTGCAAGTTCCGGCCACTTTTTGACTGTGGCCCAAGAACAAAAGTTGCTCCACTAGTTGACTTGATCACGTAGGTATAGGTATTGATGGGTGTTTTGAGAATTTTCCTATCGTCAGAATTTTCTCAAGCCACGCACGCGCTGCCAGTGCGTGTGGAGGCGCGTGGGCCCTGGTTGGGTGGCCCATTTGATCTAACATATTCCCCATGTTGTCCCGAGCACGATGGTATGCTCATATTTGAATTTGGTTATCGTTTGGTAGTTGATCAGATTTACGCACATTAGGCGTTATCCAGGTTCTATATGTTCGGACCATTGGATCGACTCTATTTCCAAATATGTTGATCTAGGTACCTCTAGGATCCTGTAGAAATTCGCGGATCAAGAATTAGAGTCCCGGATGCTCCGATTCAATGACTCAAAGTTTGCGTAAAATGGTGACCGTCCGTTTGTGCGATCACGAGCAATCCGACTGCTCGATCCGGACCAAACTTCCAGGACGTGCTTATTAGTAAACTCTGTTGAACCCGTTGGAACTTTCATATTAGAAATCAGAGGTCGTGGGCCACGTGGACTTGGTTGATCAAGTTTGGGATGTTTGACCACTCGATTGACCGAGCGTCTTCCAAGGTTATTTCACCTTTCGAAATACGTAGTTGGACCTTAGGAACTTCTCGTTCGTCGTACACACACACACTTGAATCCTGGGAAAACTAGGAGTTTGTTTTAAAGTTCTCATTTGAAGTATTTTAATTAATCCAGTTCTGATATCCTTCAATAGGTACTCTGAGTCAGCGCACTCAGCAAGCAGGACCCTATCAGGATCACGTAGCATCAGATTTTTTGTGAGTGGACTTTGTTTTGAAATAGCATTATTTTCAACGATTAAATTACTATGCATTTATGTTGGAATTTGGGGTATATATTTACACAATATTAAATATTGTGGTCTATATGTAGATAACTATATATATTTGTATATATATACGTTGACTATTTTAAAGCCATTCTTACATATTCCGTTTTATAAGCCTATGCGGGAACGGGTTGGGTTGAAGTCAAAAGATTTGACTTGGATACTATTATATTATATCTGGGATGTGAGAGTACTTCGATTTCACATTGATTACGTATGAATAGTTTCAATTGCATGTTTTTAGTATCATTTTCCAAACGGTGGGGTTAGTATGTTGTTTTTCAAATATAACCAAACTTTGTAGAATAAGGGAAGTATTAGATTTCTAATGACTTTCAAGTAATTAATCTATATGACTACTATATGTGTAATTGTTCGGATGTAAGGGTCACTTACGCACATGTACATAAGAAATTTTATTTACTAATGGGGTGTTAGTTGGATTGGTGTAGTCCTTTGTTGTGCTACCAAGTGGTCTTGGATTTAAGCCCCCATGATTCTCGTGTGTGTGAGTTTAATGATTGTGCATTTACCCACATTTCATTACATATCAACCGTTCCAATAATCTAGCGACTTAAGGTATGACAAATCAAACTCCAATTTGATGGCTAAGTTAACACTGTTAAGTCTATATAAAATTAAAAGAGAAATAATGCTGAATGCCACTGGAATCCAAATTTAATATGCAAATACTACATTTACCCACACATTTGCAAATATAACCTATAAATACATACTTATTGGCCACTTTAACATTTTTCTTCTCACTTTTTCTTCTCTCTTAGCTCTCTCCTCTCTCTCTCTCTCTCTCTCTGGGTCACTCTCTCTAACCTACTTGTTTCAAGTTAACATATCTCTTTCTCCTCTTCCTCTCTCTTTCTTGCCCTCTCGCCCCCTAGCCCTTCACTTTCTATGTTTGGATTTGAGTTGTTGGATTGATCTTGACCTGGGCTTTTGCGCCCTGTGGCTGGTCAAATCCATGATCATTAGTGTCCCATGGACCTCTTTCCAGTGTGAACCACTCAACTTCTTGATGAAGAAGATGAGTGGGGTACGGCCTTTGGCATCTGTCTTTTTTGTTTTTCATCTAGTCCCCTTGTTTGGTTACTGAGAAAATTTTCTGGAAAGTGAAAAAGAACGGGAAAAGCTCGAATCTTTTTGCCTGATTTATGTGGGTTTTTGTAGTTGTGCTAAAATCACCTTATACTAATCCAATAATTGTGTAATGCATGTTTGTGGTGCATTTGGGCATTGATTGCTGAATTCTTCTATTGGGTGATGCTTAGACATTTAAGTTGATTTGGTTATTTTTATTTTTGTTACTAAATGGAAAGCAGAAGCAGCTTTGTTAGCATTAGATGTGGGTTTGGCATTGCAATTTGAATTGGTTAGCTACATGATTGCCTAGAGGATCAGTAACTTGGGGATTATTTTATGTCTTGTGAGTTTTGCTACCATAATTAGAATGATTTTCTTTTTAGTTTCTCTTCCAATTGGTTTGAATGGTCTGATTGTGAATTTGCTACAATGTTATGAATGAGGGGTCGAAACTTGGCTCATTTACTTGATAGTATTTTCTAATTTTCATGACATACCGTTAAGGAGTACCATTTTGACTTAGTTACTGTGGATTTCATATCAGTCAATATTAAAGATCTGGGAATGGGCTTGCAGTTGCATTATAATCCGTTGTTTTTTTGTGACACTACTGGTTGGTGCAATTTGAGGAAAGTGTTCGATCCGAATATGTTTTTCTTCTTATTTTGCATGTGGGTAAAGTGGTTGGATTCTACTTTTTACTCTAGAATCATTTGATTAGCATGTTGGCTAGCTGTAATCGGTTATTGTTTTCACTTATATTGGTTACAAATTGTCTTACTTTTATGCCTTTTGGTTTCTATTTATATAGATGGCTGGAACTTTTGGTTTTGGCCATGCCTGGCTATTGAGGAGCTTTTGGCCATGACTAGCTGGGTGAAGGAGCTTTGTTGAATTATTGAAACAAGAATTTCATAAATTGAGGTCTATTGTGGCTTTTGGAAAATTATTATCTCTGCATATTATGAGATTCGATAGATTGTTCTTTAAAGAAATATTCATTATTGAATAAATTCTCTGTAGATATGCTATCATTATGCAAAATCTGACTGAGAGGCTTAGGCCCCTTGTGGGTTTGAAAGGCTGGGATTATTGTGTTATTTGGAAATTGAGTGAAGACCAAAGGTTTAGAGGAACTTTTTAATTAACAATTACTAATTCATGTTTCTCTTTGTGACTAATTTTTAGATTGGTTATTATTATTATTATTATTTTTAGGTTTATTGAGTTGATGGATTGTTGTTTTTCTGGGGCTGATGAGAACACTCAGACTAATGGAGGAAATGAACTTATTTTCCAGTTTTTCTAGTCCTTCCATGCACCAC
This sequence comes from Prunus avium, assembly GCF_965620075.1. Lineage (NCBI taxonomy): Eukaryota > Viridiplantae > Streptophyta > Magnoliopsida > Rosales > Rosaceae > Prunus > Prunus avium. The sequence goes on along the minus strand of NC_142288.1, from coordinate 12,604,395 downwards.
TCAAGAACAAATTCCTGTGATCTTCTTTCCCAGCTTCCTTCTTCTCTGACCTTAGACTCTGGGTACCTATGTATCCTTTTCATTTTAGCATTTTTGTTTACTCATTCAATCATAATTACCAATTACCATACATATCTTGACAAAATAAATTAATTAGTGTTTTTTTATCATTAACCATGGCTGCTCATGGGCAGGATTTATGCACATCCATTAATATCAAACCAGCCCATTTGGTTGAACTCATCTTCCAACAGAGATTCAAGTGCCGTGGTAGTGAGCTCCAGTTCCCATTTTTCTTAGCTAGTTCCAAAAGAAAGTCCTTTTCTGAACATATAATTAAATGTAACAGTATACTTCTACTTACATTTTGCAGGAAAGAGATGGGACCAGAGTTTTGATTCCAAGTGCAGAGGGTTGATTGAGCTATTTGTCTCTAAAGATGTATGATATTTTATGATGCTTCACTCAATCCTTGCTTTAATTTCTTATGTTAGATTTGAAATTTTATTTTGGTCACATCTCTCACAAATACGAATGTGCCGTACGACATATCAGTTGATCAAATCTGTCTCTGCAGCACTTTGTTAGTCTTATAACATCTTAACAGACATACAAATAATACACAAAATACCTGCAGAAGAAACCATTGATTCAGTAGACAAGTCTTCCACCTCTTTAACAAGCTCTGTATATCACTCTATCTCAATGGGGCTCAAGAACTTTTGTGATTCGATGCTTGACAGAGGCAAGGACCTATCCTATTTATAATGAGCTTTAGTTGGTGTAATTCTAATAGGACTCTTCCATTACAATCCTATTAGAATTCAACTTAATCACCAAGTAACCGGATGACTATGTCCAACTCTTTTAATTATATTAGGACTTCAATGCTTAAATAGAATATCTTAATCACATATGTATAAGCTTCAGAATACTTCTTCTAATTGATCTTGGTATCTGTCTCAGAGTCCCAGCCAAGTTCAATGAGTGTGTGACCTTATAACGCTTACACACTTCTTCAATGAATGTCTTGCAACATGTCACTTACAACTCAGAGAACATCATGAAGAATATGTTTTTGTGAGAATTGATAATGACCTTGTATTTGATAGAGGTCATGTGTTGAGTTGAATACGAATGATCGTAAAAAATTTCATTTTTTCTATATGGTTTTGCATATATGGTTGATATTTCATATGATTCTTAATTGTAGATAAAGGATGGCATTCATTGCTTAGTACCAACAGATGGAAAGACCCTCGAGGTCGATGATAAGAGCAGTGATTTTTTTATTTTTTATTTTTTACTATTTTTCTGATGTGAAAATATAGTAGCTAATAGTACTATAGAATGTTATGTAATAATATTTCTTCAATTCTTATATAAGTTGTTGTACCTTATTTATATGATAATGAATAATGATCTAGCATTTTCCCTTACAAAATAACCTTATAAGTTCATTCACAAGACAGACTTGAAAAAACAGGTGATAAGAAACAACTGTAAGTGCAATAACCAGGAAATACCACCACACTACAATGGCAATACGATGGCAATACAAACTTAATAGGGCATCAATACAACGGAAATACAAAAACTCCACATTCCCACTATAATTTCATTCCAACAAAGGCTTGGAAAAAAAAAAAGGTGATACTGGGGCACTACGGTGGCAATACCAAGGCAATATAGGGCTATACAGTGGCAATACAAAAACTCCATACTGCCCTATAATTTTATGGGAAATAGCTCTAAATGCCACCCTTTTTATAATTTTAATTGAAAATACCACCCCTTCCCTAAAATTTTAAAACTATCACCTATAAATCTATATTTATTGTCCACTTATTGCACACATATTACTTTTTCAGAAATTTTGTTCTCTCTCAGGTCTCTTGGCTCCGTCTCTCTCTGTCGCTCAGCTCTCACTCTCTCTTCGTTCTGTCTCTCTATCGCTCAACTCTCACTCTGTCTTCCCTCAGCTCTCACTCACTCTTAGGTCTTTCTCAGTCTCTCTTGCACAGCTCTCTCTCTCTCTCTCTCTCTCTCTCTCTCTCTCACGCAGTGGTCTTCCTCCCTTAGCGGTGTCTGTTCATCGAAGCTTAACTCCACCGTTCACATCCAAAAGGTACTATTCATTGTCATTTTCTTTGGGTTTAGGGGTTTCTTTAAAGTTGGTTTAGGGTGTATGGTTTCTATGAAATTGGTTTAGGGTTTATGGGTTTCTATGAAATTGGTTTAGGGGTTTCTCTGAAATTGTCTGATTTTGATGATTCCTTGTTTGAAACAGTGAAGGAGTGTGTTGTTTGTTCATTGTTTGAAATTGTTGTTGTTTTGCATTTGTGATTGGTGTTGTATTGCTGTTTTATTGTTGTTGGATTGCCATTTTAGTGGTATTATATTGGCATCGTAGTGCTGTTTTATTGCTAGTTTATTATGGTTTTATTCCCGTTCCATTGTGGTTTTAATGGTTTTGGCAATTTATGCAATTGGATTATGTGTTTGTTTGTTGTTTTGTTTCATCCAAAGAAGGGAAATTGTAGGTGTTCATATATAGTCTCTACATTAGGCACATGAATCTTTATAGTTTGTTTTGCAGTTGCAGTAACTTTTGTTGGAAATTTAATATTAACTAATATTTATTTTCCTATTTCAATATTAACTAATATTTATTTTCCTATTTCAATGGAAATTAATAGAGTTCATTGGACGATGGTTTCCTTTGTCAATTTTTAGGAAGAGGTATCAAAGCACCTGTTTATTCAATGGATGCATTAGTTGGTTTTTTATATGGTTAGGACCTACCCTTTTGAAAAGGGTTCTTTAGTATCTATAAATACAATAGTGTTCCTGTAATTAAAATAAGGGAATTGATTCAGTCAATGTTGATCTATTTGAATATAGAGAGGGTTTTCTACATAATCTGGTTCAAAGAGTCCTTGTGTAGGGCGTAATTCGTCTTAAGGTCAGAGTGTCCAACACTTTCCTCGACTCAATTATTCAAGTTCTTCTAATCCATATTATGTGATTTTTGATTGTGTATGTTTGTAAGCATGCGTTAATTTTGAAGCATGAATTGAATGATTATTTCTGAATTTGTTTGTGACTAAATGGGGAAGGATTGATGCAATTGGGGTAGTTCTTTTAGCCTTTGCTATGAAACCGTGTATGAAGTTCATCCTGTTTGTGCCTAATAAATCACGGCCATGAACTGACCGAAGGAGCCCCTTTTCTCGGCCCTGGCATTTGCTCAAACGCAGCGTTTCGCCAAGATATTTGGCCCTCCTGAAGACAAAAGAAAAGTTGCTAAGGCACGATCATCTCGGCCTCGATAATAGGCCGAGGCCGAGGCCAAACAAAATCACGGCCAATGGTATTAAAAATCAAATCATCACGTGATAGCAGGGTCCCATGCTTCATTTAATGAAGTAATGCCTCTGTTTATTGTAGCAAACCCACTGGCCACGAATAAGCATTTAATGCACGAGGGAAGGTGGGAAGTGACTGAAGTTAGGTTGTGGCGACAGGAAACAGAGTGATTTGACGTAGACATTCTCACAAGGATTCTTACAGCTTGAGAGATTGGGTGACCAGCTATCAGAACAATAAATGCGTCCCCACGGCCAGAGGCGCAGAACCCACAATCAGGGCGGCGGCCGAGATTCACCAGGATTTATGGGGTCATACCACCATACTTCACGATCCCAAATGTCGATTGGACTACCCATTTGCTCTAATCAGACTCCACTATGCAGGATTTCAGCCTCGATTACTCCTCCAGGAACTCTTCCTATAAATACAAGGCTTAAGACTACTTTCAAAGGGTTCAAACACCAAACCAAAGCCTCCCACGGAGCAACTTATATTTTCCTGTAATGCACTTTCAATATTTTACTTGCTTTCCTAGGAGTAGCGTTAGATTGTAAGGAAAATTCATTTATCAATATATCATACGACCCTTAATTTTCAAGGCGCCGGAGCACCATCTTTGCTATTCGCTCATTCACCCCATATATCATACGACCGTCGCTCACTGAGCAGCGCGCCGGAGCACCGCCCGAAACCCACCACCAACACCACCACTAAACGGCCTTGTAGCTCAGGCCGTGAACCTGACAGCCGAGATTTGTTCTTCTCTCGGCTACAATCGTTTGATTAGAAGACGAGTTCAAACAGGCGCACCACTTAACCATTTCCATCCACATCAACCTCTCGACGCACGGTAGACTGTGCTGGCACGCCCGCGCACAACCGCACCGCATCCAAAAGTAGGAAGCCGCGTGTCAACGCATATCCCCTCGGCCCGGAACTCCAGGCCGTGAGATTTGCGCGGTAGACACATCCTTGGGGCATGAAATCACTTTGACAGTTGGGTGGTGTTTGGTTTGTGGATGGAATGTAATCCAAATTTAGTAAAATGGAATGTAGATAAGAGTGGAGTGTGGAGAGAGTTTGAGAGTAGATAAGAAACTGAAATTGGGTAAAAAATGCAATTGGTATTATTTCACATTTCGGGGGAATGACAGTTGATGGGAATGGCCATTTCATTCCACTTTTTTTTTTTCTGTCATGGGACATTGGTGAACATACATGCATTGCATATCAGGTTCTATTGCCCCTATATTGTATGTTTGTCACAGATATATCTCCTGCCTATTGCCTTGATATGCCTGTGTATTGTGTGTTTATTGCTTGTTATTGGGTAGAAATTATTTGTATAATGTTAGTGTGCAGGGAAATATGGTTTCAAAAGTGAAGCTGATGATTGCTGAGGAAGAAAAGTTCCAGGGAAAGGCATTGTCCCTTTCCCATACAAAGATCGCAATAAGCACCATAAAGGAGAAATTCAGTCCGCAACAGCTATGAAGGTTTGAAGACAGTTGTTTTGGTTATCTCTGACTCATTGAGGACCTTAAGTGGACTTCACAAATTGTCCATGGCTTGTTGCCGAGGAAGGCTGATCTGAAGACAGTTTCGCAAGTCAACGAGATAAAATTCATCGTTGGCAATAAGGTGATACAATTCACGACGCAGCAATTTTGCATCGTGATACGGCTAAGGTTTGGAAACATTCCTTTCATCCCGATTGCAACTAATGAGAACTGCTCATTGAAAAGGAAGTACTTTTGCGACGATAAAACTGTCAACCTTTTGGAACTAGAAAAAGCCTTCCTCGCCTGCACTGATGAGGAGGATGTATTCAAGCTTGGATTTGTATACTTTGCTATTTTTGTGTTGTTGGGTAGTGAAAAACATGTCCACATTGACATGTGTTATTTGAAATTGGTGGAAGACCTTGAAGAGTTTGTGAAGTATCCATGGGGTGCAATTTCTTATGCCAAGACAAATGCCTCACTTTTGAGGGCACTTTGTGCAGATTACCAACAAGTAAAAGTGCCCCAAAAATCTACAAAAACAAAAAACTCTAAAAAGAAAGTAAAGACAACGTCAAGTGGTAGACCAAGAGAGTACCACATCAAAGGTTTTGGCTTTGCACTTCAGGTGAGCAAATTTTCATTAATGTATAAGTTCAATTTCATTTGTTTTTAGTGATTGACGTTTTATTCTTCAAACTAGATTTGGGCTTTTGAGGTTTTTCCAGCATTGGTTGCACTGCATTTTGTCGTGCACGAAGAGAATGACCACATCCCTCGTATACTACAGTGGAGGAGCAATACTTCGGCTCGTTTTCATGAGCTAATGAGCCAAGTATTCGAGAACCGTGAGCTTAGTTATGTTTTTAATGAAAATGTTATGTATATAAAAATATAATAAGTTTACTGATATGTATTTTGTATGTGTAAATTGCAGGTTGATGTGCAACTTCTTTGATCAAGTGTAATTGACAAGCAGCAGCCCTATTGGACTTGGGGTGATAGTGTTGACAACAGTGAAGAAATTGTTGAATTGTTTGGCGATGAAGCCAAAGAAAAAACTAGAACTTCTGTTGAAGAAAAAGATGATGAATTTGACGAAACTGCTACCCTTTCGTCGTCTTCTAAGGTAAGCATGACCTTTTTGCAATATATATGTCATACTAAACTTAATGGCGCTGCTATATAATCAATATATAATCGATATATAGACATTATAATACCAAAATAGTAGCTGTATTTGGGTTATATTCTGTAAGTAATGTAACAATTGCATTATAACTGAATGCAGGGTAAAGTCCCGTCCACTGAGTTAGGCACTTTGAAGTGTGAATTTCAAAGGACAAAGGATGAATTGGCAAAGGCAGCCAGTTCAAATCGAGCGCCTCGAAACAAAGTGCATGACTTGGGAGAAATGGTACGGAAGGAGTCGTTGAAACTTGAGGAGTGTGAAATAAATGAAAAGTGTGTGGAGGATTTTGGCAAGACCCTCGCTTCAATGGAACACTATTTTAAGCTGGAGATAGAGTAGTTGAAAAAACGAAATGGTGGGTTCAATGAACGTGGGGAAGGACATGAGGAAGCCAGTAGTCCTCATATGAATGAAGGAGGGGACAATGACATGTCGCCCTTTCATGAATATGTTACTTTGACTACAAAACCGGTAGCAATGGAAGCATAAGTCCCCAGTGATGGAGCCGAAGCCTGCTCAGCCATGGAAGTCCAAGAGGCAAAAATGGGTACTTTAGTTCCTCACATACAAGTGCAGCAAAAAGCTGAGGAGCCAGAATTTGAGAAGCTTCCTACTCCGAAAGATGTGGACGGGTGCGGAGAAATCTGCAAAAAGCTGTTGTCTTTGTTAGAGGATTGGAAAAAGGGCAACACTATGCCATCGGGAGGTCAGATGAATCCTCCCATCATACCCAATATTATTGTGCCTGGTGATGACGAAGGTAGTGCCAGTGTTGAAAAAGAAGTTGTGGAAGGTAAAGGGTGCAGAAAGAAACGACCGGCCCAGACATTGTTCGGTCCATTTACCGATCCTTTGAGGAAGAAGAGGACGATGATTGTTGCGGATGTGGAGGCAACCCCACCATGTTTTGATCCAACTAAACCCCTGCCCATTGAAGATATCAAGGCAGTAATAGAGTTTTACACTGCCTGAAAAAAACGATATAAGGTTAGGGTTTTTTACCTTGGAAATCCAATTTTCATGTTATTGTAGTATGCAGTGATATACCAATAAGAAAATGTAGCTACCTTTAATTTACATGTCTATATTTGTCATCTTTTGACAATGTCCCAATGATTAAATGATTACAAAATTCACCGTTGGAAGTTTGCGTATTGTAGTGCGGAGGTGCAGCTGGAATCATGTGCAGGGGGCCCAGACTTTTTCTAAAACTTATAGATGATACATAATGGATTAGCTCCAGGGTAAGAATTTGAACTCCACTTCGGAATATGAGTCGAACCATGTGCGTGTCCGACACTTGGCGGGTGACGGACACAAATGACTAAATTGCCCTTGAACTAAAAACCAAATTTCCTGCAAGTTTGACTTATGCCGAAGTTTCCCCTGTAATTTGCTCGTTCCCTAAAAATTTTACCTGTATAAAACATGAATTTATAATCTCAAACGTTCAGTAAGCATAATAATGAAATTCATGCAACCGTCAACGCATCATTTTGGCCTCAGGCCTCTCTGACCCAAATAACCATTCTGTCATCTAAAATTCATCTCAACTTTCAGGACATTAATAGTACATTAACAATTTCAATCACTCCAACTCGTGGCTGCACTTTATAACATTAGGTTGCCTACATACCCTTATTGAGGGATCAAGCCACATGTAGTTCGTTTACTTTTTATATTGCACTTGTTATACTTGTACAAAAACCGAACATGTTTATTCATATTTATATAACAATGCATACGTTTGCATAAACCTTCACACCAGTTAAAAACATTGTAAAATAAACATTTCTATTCCACCTAGGTGTGCCTATCATTATCCGTCAATTCCTCATGTCACAGTTCGTGACACGTCCTCATAGATTTCGGTAACACAGAGTCGACTCGAGCCGCAATCCTCGCAGGACTCAGGGGACGTTTAGTTTACCTGATCCGCAATCCTCGAAATAGATCATACTCAAAACATATGCAAGTCACTTATTGAATTTCCTCTAGTTCATAAATCAACTTATATATAATTATATGTTATTGGCTTAAATCATATATGTTTGTGCCTAATAAATCACGGCCATGAACTGGCCGAAGGAGCCCTTTTTCTCGACCCTAGCACTTTCTCGAGAAGCTAAAACGCAGCGTTTCGCCAAGGTGCTTTGCCTTCCTGAAGACAAAAGAAAAACGCTAAGGCATGTTCATCTCGGCCTCGATTGCGGGCCGAGGCCGAGGCCGAGCAAAATCGCGGCCAGAAATATTAAAGTCAGATCATCACGTGATAGCAGGGACCCATGCTTCATTTAATGAAGTAGTGCCTGTTTAATGCAGCAAACCCACTGACCACAAATAAGCATTTAATGCATGAGGAAAGGTGGGAAGTGACTGAAGTCAGGTTTTGGCGACAGAAGACCGAGTGATTAGACGTAGACATTCTCACAAGAATCCTTGCAGCTTGAGAGAATAGGTCACCAACTATCAGAGCAATAAATGCGTCTCCACGGCCAGAAGCTCAGAAACCACGATCAAGAGCGGCGGCCGAGATTCACCGGGATTTATGGGGTCACAACACCATGCTTCACGATCCCAAATGTCGATTGGACTACCCACTTGCTCTAATCAGGCTCCACCATGCAGATTTTAAGCCTCGATTACTCCTCCAAGAACTCTTTCTATAAATACAAGGCTCGAGCTACATTCAAAAGGTTCAAACACCAAACAAAAGCCTCCCACGGAGCAACTTATATTTTCCTGTAATGCACTTTCAATAATTTACTTGCTTTCCTAGGAGTAGTGATAGTTTGTATGGAAAATTCATTCATCAATATATCATACGACCCTTGATTTTCAAGGCGCCGGAGCACCATCCCTGTTATTCGCTTACTCACCCCAGATATCATACGACCGTCGCTCCCTGAGCAGCGCGCCGGAGCACCGCCCAAAATCCACCAAACAGCACCACCCAACGGCCTTGTAGTTCAGGCCGTGAACTTAATAGCCGAGACTAGTTCCTCTCTCGGCTACAATCGTTTGATTAGAAGACGAGTTCAAACAGGCGCACCACTTAACCATTATATCCCCATCAACCAACTCGATGCACGGTAGACCTTGCTGGCACGCCCGCGCACAACCGCACCGCACCCAAAAGCCGGAAACCGCATGTCAACGCATATCCCCTCGGCCCGGAACTCCAGGCCGTGAGATTTGCGCGGCAAACAATATATATATAACGTAATAATAAAAGGTAAAGATAAAAATAGAATAAAGTAAAAATAAAAATAAAACGAACAAGCTTCGAACACACTTTTGTCCTTACTTCGAAACTCACGTAAGGCTCATATATAAATATATATATATATATTCATCCTTCACTTGTAAAATAAATTTTTCGCTTAAGAAAATAATGGTTCCTATATAAAATCCTCCTTTTTAGTTTAAAAGTATCTCAAAACTTAAATTCTCCCTACCTAGGTGTACCCCCATTCTTGATCCGTCAATTCCATTATTACCGTCAATTCCGATATTGTTCCATCAATTCCGAATATCCCTTCAATTCCATCCTTGCAGGCCTTGGAAACAGAAAGTTAACCGAGCCGCATTCCTCGCAGGCCTCGGAGACACTGTTAAGCTCATAATTTCATACATATACATGCCCTATTTACTTACTTCTTTTGCTTAGTTTCCTATAATTCTGAGTTATTTGCCTCCCTTTGTGTGTTTTGTAGGCAAATAGAGCATGAGAGCATAATTCATGCAATTCAAGCATGTTAGAGCCTAATTTGGTTGGATGGAAGAAGAGCTTAAAGACAAACCAATTTTGGCTACAGTCCCCTGCCAGCCCAGTTTCGTAGGTCATATTTCAAGCTTTGTTTCAGCAACTTACATAGCTCGGATGAGTCCACATTCTTCATGAAAGTTGTTCCACTTGGTGTATACTATAACATATCCGAAATTCAGCCCCATTGGATAATTGTGGAGTCTGTTACCTAGCAAACACAGAGCCATGCTCAGGATGGATTTTATCAGCGCGCAAAATGAGTTAGCAATTTGTTTTGGCCTTAACTTCCTCCTCCGACCTTGGATTGGCCCAAATGATATATGGCTGGAAAGAAGACATTCTGAACTTCAAGTTTGAGTGCTTAAAGTCTTAATTTGCTTAAGGGAAGCCCAATTCGTAAGCCCTTGAAGTTGCTGGTCATGCTGACCTCAGGATGAGCTATTGTTTCTGGTTGGAAGCTTGGTCATGGTGACATGAAGATGAGCTAGGGCTGCTGGTGGGATTTATTGGTGAAGTGCATCAACCAATTCAGATTTTCTAATACAAGTGCATCAACCAATTCATATTTTCTAATACAAGTGCATCAACCATTTCAGATTTTATAAAACAAGTGTTGTATGCATTAGCCATATTGAATTCAGATTTTCACTTCCCCTAGGCCTATAAATAGGGAAGTTCTCTAAGCTTGTAAACACACCCCAAGGGGGGGAGCTCTCAAACACTTCTCTAGAGCTCCCTTCCCTTCTCTCCCTCAAATTCTCTTAGTTTCTCTTTCTAGTTTTCAATTGTTGTAATGAAATCTTTTGTGTTGAAATTTTCCTTAAGTTTTTCTTAGTTCCACTTTACTTTTCATTATGTAAATTCTTTTCTTTAGTCTCAAGTTTGATTAGTTTCCAAGTTTCAATTATGGTTCATGTTCTTATTCATTATGCTTATAAGTTAATATGCTAGTTTGAATGATTGATCACCATTAAGGCTTGCATGTTAGCTATCTTGGTTTGAATTAAGAGTATACACCATGCTTTAATTCGAATTGAACTATGAATAGGAAGAGTATGTATGGACATTCGACAACAGGGATTAGATACATGCTTGGTTGTTTAAATTGTTCTTCTATGCTTAATGGGTTCCTAATGCTTAATTTTAGATTAGACAACAAATGATCAAATTAGGGAATTAGGAACACAAGGTTATGACCATACACCATGGCTTAATCATACATTAGCTAGAATCAATCCGTTAATCTAATTGAACTTGGGAACTTATCTGCTTGAGTTAGTTATTTTCTTTCTTCCTTGTTTTATTTATTTCTTTTCTTTTTCATTTCTGTTTTGTGTAGGAAAAATAAATTGGATCATTCAATCACCAATCCTGGTGGGATCGACCTCGCACGTACATATGCTATACTACCAAACGGCTCATGCACTTGCGAGTATCACAAGTTGAGGATGCAACTGAATCCATTTTGGTGCAGCTGTATCTACGCAACAGACACCAAGTCAACCCGAGCCGCAATCCTCGTAGGTCTCGGAGACATCAAATCAGCCCGAGCTGCAATCCTCGCACCATACGGTTTAGGCGTCCACGAAACTCATGGGGCATTATCAGAAATAACCAAATTGTTTCAACGCCATTTGGGGGGGGGGGCAGGGGCAGGGGGTTGTGTACTCCTATGGTGGGTTTGAAAAACCATATCCAAAACTTATCATAGACTTTCCCTTTATTCTACAAATCTATTTTCCGACCTTTATATGAACTTTCCAAAAAATTGATTCTCAACTGCACTTAATATATATATACATACCATATTCTGATAAAAACCAAGGTCCATGATTCATCTGTTTTAGCTACTGAATATATGTATTAAATATAGAAATGCACTTAAATATTTAGTTAATTTATTAACTACACCGAACTCCGACTAATAAAGCATTCCAATGCTATAACAATAATCTTAATGGCTGTAAATACTAGATAAACAAATAGACAAGCGGATAATTAAATATATAAATAATCACTTTCCCTAGAGATTCCATCAATTCCAATAATGTATAAATTCTAAATATCGAGAATGACATTTAAGTATACTATCAACTACTATGAAAACTTTGAAATAACAAGAATAGAACTACGCACAATTTAGCTATTTATAAATATCTATCTATGCTCATCCCATAATCATAAAATTCCAATTATGATTCGAATAACTCAATTTTTGGTCAGGACTCGTCTGCATGGTCATTCTAACATTCTCAAAGGACATAACTACCTCAGAAGACTAACGGTCGACCGGGGAGTCAAACCGCCTAAACTTGGTCAACTAGGCCCGCGGGGCCCACGACCTCCGATCACAAATCCGAGAGTGCCTATAGGTTCAACACACTCTTCTAAACCTACCCTACAAGTTTGGTGCGAATCGGACAGGTCGGATTGACCACGATCGCAAGATTGCACGATCACACGATCCGCGAAATCCTATACGATAGTAGGAATGCCTAGATCAACATGTATTAAATTCAAGACGATCCAACAGTTCGGAACTATTGAACCCGGATAGCACACAATAGGAAAAATCTATTCGAGACTCAAACGACATCCGAATTGGAATCTGAGCACACCTACATGCTCGTGACAACAAGAGGATCACATCGAGACACAATGCCCCTCTGCTACAGTGCCCACAAGCCGCCACCACTCGCCAGAAAATCTCAAAATTAAGGGCCAAGATTCCTACCCTAGGTTTAGGACATTGATTGGAGCCACTTTTGTTCTACCTCGAAAAACAACTGGAAGTGGCCGGAATCGGAGGCTGAAAACCGGCCAAACTTCCATCGCTTAACCGACTACCAAAACACAGAAATTTCTCAAAACTAACACAACTAGCAGCTAGAGCTCAATGAATAGATGAGAATCCATACCTCACTCGTCGGAAACGGTGGCCAGAGGAGGGAAAACGAGCTTCGGGAATTTGTCATGAAATCTAGCTGGTTTTCTGCCAAATCCAGCAGATTCCGGCAATTTCGACGGCTGGGCTTGACCGGAAGGGGAGGGGCCGGCTCGCTAGAGAGAGAGAGAGAGAGAGAGAGAGAGAGAGAGAGAATTCTGATTTTTAAAATCAATTTTGAAAAATTACAATTTTGATCGTATCTCTCTCGTTACAACTCGGATTTGAGCCCACTACGTGTCTACGGACTCATCTCGACGTGCTCTACGCAATAGTGTAACTGTTATTCCCAAATACCTTTCCAAACAAAAAGTCAACTTTTAAATCTATTAAAATATTCTGGGTAATATCGTCTTTTTACTTGAATAAATTAATAATTAATATTAATTAGGATCGGTTTATTACATCAGTATTTGGAACTGACTGGACAACTGCAGATTATTGTTTGCAGGTAAACATGTGTACATGTTAAATTAATTGTTTCAATTGCATTGGTTTGTCGTTATGTAATATGCCTTATATTCAATGTTTGCAGCAATTTCTAAAGCCAGTCAAAGCCCCTCCAAAGAAACGAGGATCCAAGAAAGCCGCTGCTCCTAAGACCGTTGACCTTCCACCCAGCTACTAGAAGAAGATAGATCACTTTATGCGTGGTACATGGCAGCATGGGTATGCTCAAGCTTGGACCAAAGTCCAGAGGGTGTATTTTCCATATAACCTTCAAGGGTCCCATTGGGTGGCAATAGAAATTGACTTTGTTAGACATATAGCGATTGTGTATGACTCTTACATTTCTTTTACCTCAACTTTGAAGCTGGTCAAATTTCTGAAGCCTATTAGCGAAACTCTCGCACGGGTGCTGTATGATATGCGCTTTTATGACGCTTCTGAGGTTGAAGAGGTTAAGCAAAAGGGGATGACGATGTCCGTGTTTACGCCATTCACAGTTTATAGCTTTGGAGATGTCCCACAACAACGTGATGGGTAAGCTATGTTAATTTAGTGCAATTTATCAATATTGTACATTACTATAGTTCTAATTTCTGAACTTATTGCCCCGACAGCACCTCTTGCGGAATCCTAACCGTGAAATTCATCGAGCATCTGAGTGTGCACATTTCGTTGGATAAAATTGACCCATAGAAGATCATCTATTACTGTCTGAAGCTTGCCGTAGAGGCTTTAAGGGGGGACGGGCATATATGAGGTAAATGTGGTAATGTTTCTCAATTGAGTCTTCATTTATCACTTTGGAATTCACTCTGCTCCTTAATTCTTTCAGGAAATCCTTTATATGAATATGCAGACATGGAAGCTGTGGTGGAGGTGCTTTTTATGGTGATCCATAGTGTTGGTGGCGGTGGCTAATTCCCTTACCCTAAACCCTATACTGTTTCCCAATTGTAAACATGGGAGATCAATTGTAGTCAATGTGGAATATGCATCAATTTTAATTTTGTCAAAACAAATTGGGTTGTACGTCTAATGAATACCACTAGGGATGTATTTCTCTGTTTGTGTTTAAATTGGGGTTTTGTTTTGGAGTTTCCATCGTGGTTAGCATACTTAGGTTGTAGATTGTGAAGTTGAACTATTTCGTACAGCTGGATATATAAACATACTTGCTCTTTATGGAGGTATAATAGTTTACTTGTTTGAAATGTTGTGTTTGTCTCCACTGAATTCTACTCTTTTTTTTTATATCAATTTTTTACATTTGGTCCATGTAGTTTTCTTCATTTTTCTATGCTGAGTCCAACTATAAACAGAACACAAAATTTGCATAATCGATTGAAAAGTTAAAGGTCAAAAAATGGACATATGGCAAAACTGAAAAACAGAGGAAGTGTTTAATTTGTTTATGCCTAAAATGTGATAAATTGGTGCTACCACTGTGATACAGTAACGATACAGTGGAGATAAAAGGGTGCTAGAAATTGATGTTCGTGTTTATTTTGGGGTTCTTGTTTTGTTTGATTTCATATAATTTTCTTTACTCATTACTAATTTATAATTTATAATTGGATGATTAGGGGATTAAGTTGTGTAAATTATTAATACAACAATTACATATACGAAGAATAAGACAAACAACATATCATATCACCAAACATAATCAGACCACCAAATATAAACATGCTTTTCTTTAACCCATCACCAAGCATTTGCATATTTATTGATACCATACTTTTTTTTGTAAATAATTTTGTCATAGTTATTTTTTTTTAAAATTATTTCTTACAACGTGTTCTTCTTTTCAAAGGCACGTTGTTTCTTTCTCCTCTTGTTCTTCTTTTCGAATGAAGTAGCCTAAACCCAAAACTCATTAAGGACCCCTAGTCAATATACATCAATAGAATAGAAATATTAGCCCAATATACGTGCACTAGAGTAGCAATATTTGGACAATATACTAACAATAGGATAGCAATAGTAAGCCAATTTACTTGTAATAGGGTAGCAATATGATTACAATATATAGATATTATAGTCGCAATATTAATACAATACACACACAATCGGATTGCAATATTAGGTCACTCTACACATGATAAGTCCATAAATATACTCATTTATGTACTCTTTTTACTTAGGTTTTGTAGAATAATTATATTTAAAAAGGGCTTATTACTTCACTTTTCTGATTTTCAGTTTTTCTGCGCTCTTAGAAGGTTTTTAAGGGAAAATCAACTTTTCGGAGGAATTTTAGCGCAAGGCCAACTGGAGATGAAAGCTAACACCTTGAAGTTCAATCTGTGATTTTTCTTGAATTTTCTACCGGGCCAATTGGTACAGTATTACAAGTAAAGTTAGCCCATGTGCAGACAGGACAGTTTCGTACATGTTATGTGAATGTGAAGAAACGGAAGCCTTCCCAAATTTTTCAAGTTACGTGCCATATATGGTTGGAAAGATAAGACATTTATCTTTCTAAAATATATTTTTACGGATTTTTATAGAAGGCCGAAGATCCCCAAATCGTGTGACAATTGGGCTGAGCTTTATTTCCCTGTGGAGTTAGGAATTGTGATCTTTACTTTCCTATTTGGATTCCTTGTTTACCAAGACTTCTTGGACGACTTTTCAGTCAATTGTAGGGTTTAGGAATTTGATATAAGTCATATAAAAGGCCAGCCAAGGTCCCATACAATGGATTCACGTCCTAAGGAGATCAACCGTGCAAGAAGAGAAAGCTGCCCGCGAGTTCTTTCTTTTCCTTTCTTCTTTTAATTTTTAGTTCTTATGTATTTATTTTTGAGTTCATCCAAGAACATGAGTAACTAATTTCTTGTTAGTTAGGGCTTAATCTTGAAGCCCTAAACATGATTTCAATTCTATAAACAAGCTTGAATGGATTTTTTAGTTTCTACAAGCGTGATGATTTCGGTTTCTCTATGTTATGTGAATTCTGATATTTTGTTCCTTTTAGTAGCTAACTTTGAAGCATGTATCGGAATTAAATTGTTGTAGAACATAGGTCAATTGCCATATTGATTGTGTTCTTGTTTGCAACAAATAATTGTGTTAAGAACTAGTTATGAGAAATCGATTCTTGAATTCCTAATAACAAATGCCATGTTTTAGGGTTTTTGTGACACTCATATTCTCTTTGATCTTAATGGATTCTTGATTGTTAATTTGAGAAAATGCCATACTGGATTTCAATTAAGAATACACGTATTGATGTAAATGCCATACACTTTAGATACACTTAAGAGAGAATCATACAACTCTAGTCAAATGCCATGATCTTGTTGTGAGTGTCGTCATCATATGCTTGCTAGAAATTGATTATCTATTGTTGTTTATGGATTGATTGATTGTTTGGAGGTGGATAGTGAGTCCTAGCTATTGTTCTTGACTTATTTTAAACCAATTTCTCTTAAACTCTAATTTAAATTCTGTTTTGTTTTCTTTTTCTTGTTTTGTTTTATTTACAAAATCAAATCATCAAAACCCCTTTGGTGTTGGTGTGTGTGTGGAAGTCCTTGTAATTTCAATCTTTATTTTGTTTTTGTGTTTAATTCTGTTCTAGTTTTCTTTCTGTGACATTGATAAACATCTCTTTAGATTAGAATCTCTGTGGGAACGACCCTTGCTTGCTTACTATACTATCATTTAATTTGTGCACTTGCAAGGTTTTAATATTGTTGTTAAAAATTACCAACAAGTTTTTGGCGCCGCTGCCGGGGACTGTTAATTTAATTGAGTTTTGCTTTCAATTTCAGGTATATGCTGGGTCGTCGTTCGCAAGGTTACAAGCTTATACCATATGACCTTGAACTAGAGAACACACGTCATTATCTCCGTCGAGATAAAAATACCCAAGCTACACTTCCAATCATGATGGGAAACGAGTTGGGACTCAACAACCTCACCCGACCTTTGAAGGATTTCACGGTTCCTAAAGCATTGGACCAGCCATCTTGCATTGCGTATCCAGCCACTACAACCACCTTTGAGATCAAGAGTGTCACCATTCACCTTTTGCCGCAATTCTATGGCAAGGCTGGGGATGATCCTCACATACATATCAAGGATTTATTTGCCGTGTGCGCGACTATGCACAATAGAGGGATTAGTGATGAGGCAATCAGATTGCGTTTGTTTCCATTCTCACTCAAGGAACGAGCCAAGGAGTGTCTATTCTTTACCTAGTGCATCTATCACCACATGGACAACAGTGGCTTCCAAGTTCCTTGCAAAGTTCTTTCCAGCTCAAAAGACAAACCATATTAGGAAGGAGATCATGGGAGTGCAGCAACTAGATGGAGAATCATTTCATGAATATTGGGATCAGTTTCTGAGACTCCTAGCTTCGTTCCCTCATCACCAAATTGAAGATTGCCTACTTATGCAATACTTTTATGAGGGATTACTCGATTCGGAGAGGATGATGGTTGATGCTACTAGTGGAGGAGGCTTGATGAACAAGAGTGCTACTCAAGCTAAGGAGATGTTTGAGAACATTACAGCAAACTCTCAACAGTTTAATTACCGGAGAGCTCCCCCAAAGAAAGCAAGTGTTTATGAGGTAAGTGCTAGTGATATTGGTCCTCAAATAGCTAATTTGACTCATCTTGTTAAGCAGTTAATCCCTCAAGCACAAGTGTGTGCTGTGTGTGCTAATCTCGGACATCCTACGGAGTCGTGTCCAAGTTTGTATGGTGATGGAGAAGAGATGGCTCAAGCACACTATATGCAGCAACAAAAGCCAAGAAACGATCCATTTTCTAACACCTATAATCCGGGATGGCGGCAACCTCCTAACTTTGGGTGGAAGAACAACCAAAACGTGCAAACAACCCTGGTTCAACAAAATGCACCACCACCACCTCCTAGGCAAGGTAAGTCTTTAGAAGAGTTAATTAATTCTTTGGCATTAAGCAATCAAGGTTTCATGCAGGAAACAAGGCAAACACATGCACAAATGTCTACAGCAATCAAGAGCCTTGAAAACCAAGTTGGACAAATTGCAACCTCCTTGAGTCAAAGAGAGCCAGGAAAGCTTCCAAGCCAAGTAATTCCAAATCCAAATGGAGGCCATGAAACTGCAAAGGCGATTACTCTTCGAAGTGGAAAAAAGGTGGAAAAGGATGACAACTAGGAGAGAAATTCAACCAAAACTGTGGCTGCCCCCTCTCCCAAGCTTACGGTTCCAAGTGACAACTCTAATGTAAGTTCTCTCGTGAATCATTCGATTACTTCAAAGGTTCCTTTTCCTCGTAGGTTTTTAAATTCAAAGAAGGAGCAAGTTTCAAAGGATATCCTAGAGACTTTCCGAAAAGTGCAAGTGAACATTCCCTTGCTTGATGCAATCAAGCAAATTCCAAGCTATGCAAAATTCCTTAAAGAACTTTGCACAAATAAGAGGAAGTTCAAGGAGCATGAAAGCATGGCCTTAAGTGAAGAAGTCTCGGCCGTGCTATTGCGTAAATTGCCTCCTAAAGTAAAAGATCCAGGGAGTTTTACTATACCTTGTCTCTTTGGAAATCAAAGGTTTGAACATGCTTTATTAGACTTAGGTGCTTCAATTAATTTGATGCCTTTTTCTGTTTTTGAATCTTTAAATTTAGGTGAGCTTAAGAAGACTTCCGTGAGCATACAATTGGCTGATCGATCAATCAAGTATCCTAAGGGAGTGTTGGAAGATGTTTTGGTCAAGGTGAATGAGATCATTTTTCCAGCTGACTTTCTAGTGCTCGAGATGGAGGAAGTTCCTATTCTTGGAAAAGAACTTCCAGTGATTCTAGGACGTCCATTCATGAGAACAGCAAGGACAAAAATCGATGTGTATAAAGGCACTCTCACAATGGCATTCGATGAGGAAACCGTAGAGTTTAAGGTATTTGATGCTTTAAAATATCCTAATGATGATCATGCTTGTTTTTCCATAGATGTACTTGAGCAGATGGTACAAGAAACGTTTAATGCATCACAAGGAGAGACGCCATTGGAGAGGGCACTCATCCAAGGCCCCAAAACTGTGAACAAAGAAGGGAACACAACTGTACTTGAAGCCGTGAATATGCTTGAGGCCTTGCCTCCCCAAAGAGGTAAGTCTAACTCTATTTTTGAGCCTCTTCCGTTATCTACTACTAAGCTTGTTCCCTCTATTGTGAAGGCACCACAGGTTGAGCTAAAACCCCTTCCGAAGAACTTGAAATATGCATATTTAGGTGATGAAAAGACGCTGTCTGTGATCATTGCTTCTAATTTGAGTGCATCCAAAGAACACAAACTAATTCGAGTTCTAAGGGAGAGCACAAGACTGCCCTAGGTTGAACCATTGCAGACATCAAATGAATAAGCCCTACAAAGTGCATGCATAGGATCCATTTAGACGAAGAATCGAAACCTACAAGGGAAGCTCAAAGGAGGTTGAATCCGGTGATGAAAGAAGTCGTTAAGAAGGAAGTTTTGAAGCTTTTGGACGTGGGAATTATATACCCCATTTCGGATAGCAAGTGGGTGAGTCCCATCCAAGTTGTTCCCAAGAAATCTGGAATTACTGTTGTGAAGAATGAAGATAATGAGTTGATGCCTCAAAGAATTCAAATGGGTTGGAGAGTATGCATAGATTATAGAAAGCTTAATACTACGACACGTAAGGATCACTTTCCATTACCATTTATTGATCAAATGCTTGAGCGTCTTGCAGGTCATAGTCATTATTGCTTCTTGGATGGATACTCTGGATACAATCAAATTGCCATAGCTCCGGAAGATCAAGAAAAGACCACCTTCACCTGTCCATTTGGTACGTTTGCTTATAGGTGTATGCCTTTTGGTTTATGTAACACACTTGCCACTTTTCAACGTTGCATGATGTCAATTTTTTATGATATGGTGGAGGAGATAATAGAGGTATTTATGGATGATTTTTCCGTTTTCGGAAGAATTTTAGTGCAAGGCCAACTGGAGATGAAAGCTAACACCTTGAAGTTCAATCTGTAATTTTTCTAGAATTTTCTACCGGGCCAATTGGTACAGTATTACAAGTAAAGTTAGCCCATGTACAGACAGGACAGTTTCGTACATGTTATGTGAATGTGAAGAAACAGAAGCCTTCCAGAATTTTTCAAGTTACGTGCTATATATGGTTCGAAATATAAGACATTTATCTTTTTAAAATATATTTTTACTGATTTTTCTAGAGGGCCGAAGATCTCCAAATCGTGTGACAATTGGGCTGAGCTTTATTTCCCTGTGGAGTTAGGAATTGTGATTTTTACTTTCCTATTTGGATTCCTTGTTTACCAAGACTTCTTGGACGACTTTTCAGTCAATTGTAGGGTTTAGGAATTTGATATAAGTCATATAAAAGGCCAGCCAAGGTCCCATACAATGGATTCACGTCCTAAGGAGATCAACCGTGCAAGAAGAGAAAGCTGCCCGCGAGTTCTTTCTTTTCCTTTCTTCTTTTAATTTTCAGTTCTTATGTATTTATTTTTTAGTTCATCCAAGAACATGAGTAAATAATTTCTTGTTAGTTAGGGCTTAATCTTGAAGCCCTAAACATGATTTCAATTCTATAAACAAGCTTGAATGGATTTTTCAGTTTCTACAAGCGTGATGATTTCGGATTCTCTATGTTATTTGAATTCTGATATTTTGTTCCTTTTAGTAGCTAACTTTGAAGCATGTATTGGAATTAAATTGTTGTAGAACATAGGTCAATTGCTATATTGAATGTGTTCTTGTTTGCAATGAATAATTGTGTTAAGAACTAGTTATGAGAAATCGATTCTTGAATTCCTAATAACAAATGCCATGTTTTAGGGATTTTGTGACACTCATATTCTCTTTGATCTTAATGGATTCTTGGTTGTTAATTTGAGTAAATGTCATACACTTTATATACACTTAAGAGAGAATCATACAACTCTAGTCAAATGCCATGATCTTGTTGTGAGTGTCGTCATCATATCCTTGCTTGAAATTGATTATCTATTGTTGTTTATGGATTGATTGATTGTTTGGAGGGGGATAGTGAGTCATAGCTATTGTTCTTGACTGATTTTAAACCAATTTCTCTTAAACTCTAATTTAAATTCTATTTTGTTTTCTTTTTCTTGTTTTGTTTTATTTACAAAATCAAATCAAAATCCCTTTGGTGTTGGCATGTGTGTGGAAGTCCTTGTGATTTCAATCTTTATTTTGTTTTCGTGTTTAATTGTGTTCTAGTTTTCTTTGTGTGACATTGATCAACATCTCTTTAGATTACAATCTCTGTGGGAACGACCCTTGCTTGCTTACTATACTATCATTTGATTTGTGCACTTGCAAGGTTTTAATATTGTTGTTAAAAATTACCAACACCATACAATATGCAGACATTTCATACTACATTTTACACATGCAAAAGAAATCGCCACCAAACCCTAACAATACTATCCCGCGAAGGGAAAACGAAGGCAACACTTTCGCATCGCATCACCCAGCACAACATCAACCGAACCAGTAGTGACCCTTACCCAGCCGCACAAAACCTGGCAAATGCTCATTTTTAGAGGTCCATCAAAAGATCCATGTCTTTGGCCTTCTTCCTTGCTGCATGCACGAGGCTATGATGAGCCATTCCCTCTCCACGCAGATTCAGTACCTGCCAGACACCAGCTACATCAATTTCGGTCCAATTGTAGTCTGGTGAGATGACCGAAGCATAATCTCTAAACATCTCGAAGCCGTTGTCGAAACATTCAACCATTTCATGGTTATATTCTTCAGATTTTGTGAATTGTTGGACAACATCTTTCTTTGTCTCTTCCAATTTTAACTTGTGGGACTCTAACTCTTTGCTCTGACTTATTGCTTTTAGAGTTTGCTTAACTTCTTCGGCATATGCTTTATTCAACTTGTTCACCAGGTTTTCCATAACTTGGCCATGAATATCACACTTGCTCTCCCACCAATCTGTTGCCTTTAACAAATATTGGAGGTCGTGCTTGACGGCAGAGATTTTTTCAAGCGGATGATTACTCTCAGCCTCACTTCCAGATGAAGTGGGATCGTGATTGGGAGTCAGAGGTGGAGATGGGAACGGCACATGCCACAGCTGGTCTCCCGCGTAACTGACATGGTCGTTTGGAGGGTTTACGTCTGACATCTTTAAGTATCGCTAGGGAGTAATGTAATAGCTGCAGTCTGCAAAAAAACAAATAAAGGTACATTCAGTCTCTAGTTGGACGTTATGAAAACTTGTAAACAACAATATGGTCAGCTTTACTAGAGAATGTTCGCCTTTCAGTAAGAATAATTCCCTTTCCCGTTAAGAAGGTGGCTATGCTTCAGTTATATATAGGAAGCTTCAGTTGTATGTAGGACTTGTGTGAATTATATTGGGTATTTAGTTGGTGCATTAAATTGATGGGATTGCAAACTACATCTTTTACTCCTTGGCTGTAATTGATGGGATTACCGTACTGGACAAATTGAATAAGTTGGTACATTTGCCAAATTAGGCAAAATCTTTAAATACAAAAATTGAGAAAACCAGGAAATTGGGAAATTCCAAATTAAATATATAGGAAAATATGAAACTTTGGGAAAATACAAAAATTTCCACGTAGAAATTGGAACTTAGAAAAAGTAAATTAGGCAAATATGAAATAGGCAAATTAGAAAATAGGAAAAAAGGAAAATTTGAATATTGGAATATTGGAAAATTGGAAAATTGGAAAATTGGAAAATTGGAAAATAGGAAAAATGGAAATAGGAAAAAATGAAACTTGGAAAATAGGAAAATAGGAAAATAAGAAAAAAGGACAGTTGGAAAATTGGAAAATTGGAAAATAGGAAAAATGGAAATAGGAAAAAATGAAACTTGGAAAATTGGAAAATTGGAAATAGGAAATAAGGATAATTGGATAATTGGATAATAGGAAAATAGGAATATTGGAAATAGGAAAAAAGTAAAATTGGAAAATTGGAAACGAATTGAAATTGTGGAAATGGGAAATAAGAAAATTACCATATTGGACAATTTGAATTAGTTGGCCAATTAGGCGAGTTAGGCAAATTATTTAAATTATAAAATGGGAAAATTACCAAATTCGAAAATTCGAAAATACAAATATATTACAAAAAGTCATACACCCAATTGGGTAATAACTCTCGCCCAATACTATCTCGCCAAAGACTCCTGCTAGTGAATCCTGCCAATTACTCCCCCCAATCCCTCCCTCCAATTACTCACTGATTCAGCTCATTAATACTTGCCTATATTAAACTTCAACCCCGCTGTATGAAGAGAAGACTTCCATCACATTAACTCATGCTTGCAGCCATTACCTTCCCCACTGATTTCACTCACATCGCATTTAGTCCCACTTTTCTCCAATTAAGTCCCACACCAGCCTACAATAAATATCCAAAACCATGGACCATAACCTCACACCAAACCCAACGCTTTCAATTATTGAAGGAAGGGAGACTAAAACACAAGACAAGTCACCCAATTCACTGACTGCAAACTTGGTCCATGGCATGCAACAATGTCGAGGCAATACCATGTTTTGGGAAAATCTCCATGTAGACATAGTTTCAAAATTTTTGGAGGGCCAAGCTAGGTGGGGTGTCATAAAAAAGCGCACAATTTGCTCTCGTTATCATGACCGCATGCATCTCCTACATATAAAGGGTATGAAAGCAAAAATCGAAATTGCCCCTACCACTGCAGTTATGGTATTTAAGGAATCTGACGAAATAGCCCAGTTGAAGCAACAGCAAGTGGAAACCAGATTCAAACTATTTTGCAAGTTTTCAAAAATAGTGGATCCAGAAGGAAACTAGGACAACATCACTGTGGGCGGGGTCAATTGAAGAGTATGCAACTCTGAATGTGTCAACAGCAGGAAACTTGTGACACTTTAATATGACTTTGGACATTGTAAAATGTAGTGGAAACAACCTGTAAAATGGAACTATGAGGTGGCCTTTTTTTGTATTATGTAACTATGAGGTGGCCTCTTGTTGTATTATGTAAGTTTCGAAATTGGATTTTATGGAATTATGATGCCTCTTTTTGTATTTGTGCGTATACAGTTTATCCATGTCCAGTTCAGTGCCGATATAGCGGCAATAACTCCACAAAACACATGCGTATAATGGCAATATGATGTCAATAAGAGCACAATAGAGTTACAATACGATTCTATTGCAGTAGGTACTACATTAGACTGTTTTTTAAATTATTTGGTCCAATAAAAATACAAATAAATAAACAAAAATTTAATTAAAAATTGGAAAAGGGATGAAGTATACATCCCTTAAAAGACATATGGCCTACATTACACACCTTCAATATGGACTCTATATATACAATTCATGCCTTGGAGTACCATGACATTCCCCCCTAAATTACAGAAACATGACACCACAAAACCTCATGCTCCTTCCTCTTTCAACCCCTAAATTATCCATCGGATGCCTAATACTAGATGGCTGCTTGGGTGGTGGGATACCCTGCAACTCCATAATAGAATTGGTAGGGGAGAGCGGTTCAGGGAAGACGCAACTTTGTCTCCAACTTACGGTAAGAGCTCAGCTCCCACCCTCACATGGCGGACTAGGGGGCTCCTCCCTATACATATTCACAGAATTCAGCTTCTCATTTCGTCAATTGCAACAACTAGGCAACCTTTATCATGCATCATACCCCAACTTAATAGGATTGGAGCCATTGGAAGACATATATGTTCATGGCGTTCATGATGCTCAACAACTCATCCATGTCCTTCGAGACATACAAGCATTTATTGCTATTGATCACACCCGGTTACCTGTGAAACTCATTGTCATTGATTCCATTGCTACATTGTTTCGATCACAGTATCAGACAACATCGACAGAATTGAAACGGCGGTCTGAAATGTTCTTCAAGATATCTGGGACATTGAAGGCTTTCGCAAATAAGTTTAGGTTGGCGGTGGTTGTCCCCAACCAAGTGGTGGATTTTATTGGGCCACATGATGGAGTGAATGGGGTGACATTGGGAAACTTGGAGTGCCTGCACACATTAGGCAGACGGCTGAGTCCAGCTTTGGGACTGGCTTGGGCACATTGCATAAATTCAAGGGTGTTCTTGGCAAGACATGAGCAATCTGTTGGGGTTAACAGTCGTAATGCTTCTTCAGCAACTATATCCAGTCAAACACATAGGACATTTCACCTTGTATTTGCCCCACATTTGCCCCATGCATCACTTGAATTTGTAATCAGAAAAGAAGGTGTAGTAGGAGTATCACGGTAATTGTGTAATAATGGAATTCTAAGAAACTTTAATGTTTTTGCTCCATTTGGAGTTACATTCTAGGCCCTTTAATTTCGTACTCACAGTTTACATTGCAATAGCAATACCAGTACAATAAAATTACATTATAATGACAATCTGAAGGCAATAAAATTCAATACGATAGCGATACTGTGAATATAAATAGGGAACACAGCATGCTGTATAGCAATGCAACCCGAATTAAGCAAATTAAACAAAATTCACATTCAACATAACATGAAACCCACCACAAATAAAATTAAAGTTGACATTACCTAACAAAGCAACACAAATCATATTGTCTAAGATACATTGCGCAGTGGAATATTGTTTTTTATAGGTGCTTTTATTGTGGCTGTGGAACCGCACCTTGAGCATTTTCTTGTAATGGTGCCCTCTCCTTGCGAAGGAATTCTTAGCTTCTTCCATTTGCCTAGCATGACTTTTGCCATGGGAGGCAGCACAACTCGACTTCGAACATCTTCAGGAATAACCCACATTTTGTGAGCCTGTACCAGGTAGATGCTATCCAAATAAGCATCCAACCAGGTATTCCGAGTGTAATACCGAGAAGCCTTCGAGTATACATTTAGTTTCAAGAAGCGGCAAACTGCAACTACATGCTTGCAAGGTAGCTGCTCAAGCTGAAACTTTCTACAACTACAATTGTTGTTCGTCAAATCTACGAGGCCGTCCATATCACCGTCCAAAACATTAAACTATAGGTTATTTAGTTTAACGACATTCATCCTTGCAGCATCCTCCAACCTCTTCCTCAACTTCTTCTCGCCAAATTTGGGGCACAATGTTGTTGTGCAATTCAAAGCCAACTCACGACGTTCAGTGAACCATTTCAAAAGGGGATTAATAATTTCCCCTGCCAAATGAACCACTGGCAGCATCCTTGCAAACCTAAGGACTGACGCAATATTTGTTGTTATTACATTGTAGCGGCGTCCATCCATGTGAGCTCTAGACCACTTATGTAACCCTACCTGTTCAAGATATTGAGCAACGTGTTCCTTTCTCTTGATCTTACGAAAATGACAATCAAATTCAGCAATTGAATAAGATTTCGTAGCCTACTCAAAGTGCATCAGTATTTGATCACGCGTTTTCAACTTGCAAGTGCGTTTCATGTTCCCCTTCATATGATAAAAGCATATGCCATGTTGTGCTGTTGGAAAAACTTTGTTCCACACATTCTCTATACTAACATTGCGATCAGAAATGATAACAAGATTGGGACACTCACCACTAGCTTCATGAAGTTTAGTGAAAAACCAATGCCATGATGCATCCGTCTCCAAATCCCCGATCTCAAAAGCAAGAGGATATATATTTCGATTACAATCGAATGCATTTGCTACAAACATAACACCCTTGTACTTACATTTTAAATGAGAGGCATCCACAGCTATCACTGGGCGCATGGAAGAACGAAACCCTTTAATACATGCGCCAACTGCCATAAATAAATACACAAAGTGATTGTTCTCATCAGTTTGGATGTGTGTCTTTGTGCTGGGATTCATACGCTCCAATTCATAGCAATAGGCTGGAAGGATATAATAAGCCTCCTCGGCCGATCCTCTAATGGACCATAGAGCTAACTCCCTTGCTTTCCAAGCTTTCGAATAATGGATGGTCAAACCAAAATTGTGTTTCACATCTCTCATTATGTCACTTGGTGTGTATATTGTCCGAGAATCCTTCAACTTCCTTTTAAATGAAGTGGCTACAAGTGCTGCGGTTGCTTGACGATGGTTGTCATTTACGAACCTCAAATCACATTCATGGACAGCTGTACACCTCACAATAATGAAGTTGTATTCTCCAATTCTCTTTGCTCAGACCTGCCGTGGGCATGGACGTTGACAACAAACCACAAGCAACCTCTTAGTGCAAGAGAATTGCACCTTAAATTGAAAGTGGCCTCTCAATGCCGTCAACCGTAACTCGATCGACAATGCTCCCTTAGTAGAGTAAATTTGCCCAACTTGAATTTTCGGATTCCAATCACAACGCGATTACCCTTTGTCCAAATATGCTTCTCCATCATTTACACCAGCCACATTGTACTGGTTCTGTTCACCCATTTGACTCAAATAATGTGCACGGGTGGGTTCAGATTCTCCTCATAAACGCATTATTGGCAATTGGGGGTTAGATTCTGGGGCAAATGTGCATGTGTGTTTTGACAAACGATTTAAAAAAAATTATCAGAACTCAAGTGGAGGAAGTGTAATGACACCGTCGCACAAGTATGTGGAATAGGAGAAGGGGAATTGATGATGACAACTAGGAAGGTTCTAACTCTCAAGGATGTGTGACATGTTCCTGACATGTGGAGAAACCTTATTAGTGAATCGTCTTTAGTACAACAAGGATACAAAATTGTAATGGAGTGGAATAGGATTGTTATTACTAGAAACAATGTCTTTATTGGAAAAGGATATGTTTGCGATGGATTGTTCAAAATAAATGTAGTTTTTGAAGATAATAAAATTTCCCCTCATGTTTTTAATGTTGAGTCTTGTAATGTATGGCATGAAAGGTTAGGACATGCATGTTTGAGCAAAATCAAAAGGTTGATGGATCTTGAGCTAATCCCCAAGTCTAACGTAGACCTTAAGCACAAATGTAAAGTGACAGGACCCGATCCAAATTCCACTTTGGAATCTGAGCCAAACCTTGTGTGTCCGACACCTGGTGGGTGCCAGGCACAAATGACCTATTTGCCCTTCTATTCAAAATTCAATTTATTTCATGTTTGACTTCTGCCGAAAATTTGGCAGAGTCTCTCCTGTCAATTGAACATTTCCCAAAATTCCACCTGTCAAATAAGCATATATTTATAATCCAACGGCCAACATGCATATATTTTTACATTCCAACAGTTAAATTTAATCCTAGGGCAATTTATCAGAGCAACTAACTTAGAAATTCAAATAAAATACAGTTTGTTTACAAAAGAAATCCTACATCAAGAAGGGGAAGTGCAGGAAGCGGAAACAGCCCTGTGGTGGCCTTCAGGTGCACATCTACTGCCTAGGGGCACAAAACATTTAAAAAATGTGAGTGGACCAAAAACAAAATTTTCGAAAATAGCATATGAACATACTAACCCCTCTGTAAAAATATTTAGAAAACTTAAACAACTAGCCTACTATATTCGTACAAAATTCAAGCATGCATATTTATATTTAGGGAAATAGCCCAAAATGCCACCAATTTTTTGCAAATACCAAGCCTCCCCAAAAATTTTGCAAATACCACCTATAGATATATATTTATTGTCCACATAACACTTTTTTCGAAATTTGGTTCTCTCTCACTCTCTATTCGTTCTCTCTCTCTCTCTCTCTCTCTCTCTCTCTCTCTCGCGTGCAGTTGTATATGTTTTGAATTGTCCCCATCTCTCTGTTGTGAATCTGGAAACCCCCCATCGACCCCATCTTCTAGGTAAGTCTTTTGAATAACGTAAGGTCGTAACTGCTTGCAACCTTGAAGCTCTACTCCATTGCTGACCTCCAATAGGTATTCTTGATGGTCATTTTCTTAGTCTCTGTGAAATTATGTGAAATTGGTTTAATTTTGATTGCTTGGGTTGCTGTGAAATTGGTTTTATTTTAATTGCTTTGGGTAATGTTTTTTGAATCTTCATGGTCATTGATCTGGGTTTTAACCAAATGCATTTAGATTGCTCTGGATATGTGAATCTTGAAACTTGGGATTTTCCATTTGATGTAGTAGATTTGTGTAGTATGATTGTGATGAATCCTTGTTCAGTGCTGTGTTAGTGTTGTTCTAGTGCTGTTATATTGTTGTTGTATTGTTGTTGTATTGCCTGGTTATTGTGGTTGTGTTGCAGTGATTTGGTCGTGGCTTCAAATGTGTTAATGAAATGTTGTTTTGCCATGGTCAGAAATGGAGACAATTGTTCTTCTGGTTTGCTACAATGGAAAATGGGTAACCTCAAAGAAGATGTACAAATATGAAGGGGGTGACTCAAAAGGCTTAATAGTACCACGGACCATCACATTTGCTGAACTGTTGGATCATGTGCATCAGATTGGTAATACAAACAACATGGAAGACAAGGTTTGCTTAAAGTTCTCAGTTTTGGTGGCCTCGAATGAGTGGAAGCACATAAAGATTGAGGACGATGATGATGTCAAATTTTTTATGAAGTACAATTGTGAGGTAACACCTTCAAAACTAGCTCCCTTACTCGTAAGTATAGAACATAAAGGACTGACAAATGATGTAGTTGATAGTATGCATATGACGACAAATAGTAGTCGGATGGGTCATTCTTCAGTTGCCATTGTTGAAAGCAATAAAGTAACTCGAAATAATACAAATGTCGCTGATGTGGGAGGTGGTGTTGGGATAGATTTTATGGACATGATTGATTTTAGCGAGGTGGAGGAGATGCATGGTGGTGATAATGGTACTGAAACAAATGAAGTGTCAGTGTACTATGCCCCTCCTATTTTGGGCCGCTTGGACACATCAGTCCAGTTGCCAATAATGCGTTTAGGAGGAGAATCTAAACCCACTCGTGAACATAATTTGAGTGAAATGAGTGAACAGAACCAGTACAATGTTGCTGGTGTAAATGATGGAGAAGCATATTTGGACACCAAGTATTTGAGAAGTGATTGGAATTGGAAAATTAAAGTTCGGCAAATTTTCTCTAGTAAGGGAGCCTTGTTGACCAACTTACGATTGAGGGCATTGAGAGGCCACTTTCAATTTAAGGTGCAATTCTATTGCACTAAGAGGTTGCTTGTGGTTTGTTGTCAACGTCCATGCCCATGGCAGGTCCGAGCATCGAGAATTGGAGAATACAACTTCATGATTGTGAGGTGTACAATTGTCCATGAATGTGATTTGAGGTTCGTAAATGACAACCATCGTCAAGCAACTGCATCACTTGTAGCCACTTCATTGAAAAGGAAGTTGAAGGATTCTCGGACAATATACACACCAAGTGACATAATGAGAGATGTGAAACACAACTTTGGTTTGACCATTCATTATTTGAAAGCTTGGAAAGTGAGGGAGTTAGCTCTAATGTTCATTAGAGGATCAGCCGAGGAGGCATATTATATCCTTCCAGCCTATTGCTATGAATTGGAGCGTATAAATCCCGGCACAAAGACACACATCCATACTGATGAGAACAATTGCTTTGTGTATTTTTTTTTTATGGCAGTTGGCGCATGTATTAGAGGGTTTCGTTCTTCCATGCCCCTAGTGATAGCCATGGATGCCACTCATTTAAAATCCAAGTACAAGGGTGTTATGTTTGTAGCAAATGCATTCGATGGTAATCGAAATATATATCCTCTTGCTTTTGGGATCGGAGATCTAGAGACGGATGCATCATTGCATTGGTTTTTCACTAAACTTCATGAAGCCATTGGTGAGTGTCCCAATCTTTGTATTATTTCTGATCGCAATGTTAGCATAGAGAATGTGTGGAACAAAGTTTTTCCAAGAGTGCAACATGGCATATGCTTTTATCATATGAGGGGGAACATGATATGACACGACCCGACTCTCCTAGCACGATATTATCCGCTTTGGGCCCCCCCTCTCTGCCCTCACGGTTTTGTTTCTGGGAACTCACGAGCAACTTCCCAGTGGGTCACCCATCCTGGGATTGCTCTGGCCCCCAACTCGCTTAACTTCGGAGTTCCTATGACTCCGAAGCCAGTGAGCTCCCAAAAGGCCTCGTGCTAGGAAGAGAAGTGCCCACACATTTAAAGCACGTCACCTTTCCCTCCCCGAGCGATGTGGGATTGCTCACCATTCTTGTTTCCCCGAGATACGGTTCTTACATGAAACGCACTTGCAAGTTGAAAAAGCGTGATCAAATGCTGATGTACTTTGAGCAGGGTGCGAAATCTTATTCAATGGCTGAATTTGATTGTCATTTTCGCAAGATCAAGAGAAAGGAACAGGTTGTTGAATATCTTGAACAAGAAGGGTTACACAAGTGGTCTAGAGCTCACATGGATGGACGCCGCTACAATGTAATGACAACAAATATTGCGGAGTCAATAAACTCAGTCCTTAGGTTTGCAAGGATGCTCCCAGTGGTTCATTTGATATGAGAAATTATTAATCTGCTTGTGAAATGGTTCACGGAACGTCGTGAGTTGGCTTTGAAATGCACAACAACATTGTGCCCCAATTTTGGCGAGAAGAAGTTGAGGAATAGGTTGGATGATGCTTCAAGGATGAATGTCATTAAACTAAATAACGTACAATATAATGTTGTGGACGGTGATATGGACGGCCTCGTACATATGACGAACAACAGTTGTAGTTGTAGGAAGTTTCAGCTTGAGCAGCTACCTTGTAAGCATGTAGTTGTAGTTTGCCGCTTCTTGAACCAAAATGTATACTCCAAGGCTTCTCGGTATTACACTCGAAATACCTGGTTGGATTCTTATTCAGATAGCATCTACCCAGTACAGCCTTAGGGAATGTGGGTTATTCTTGAAGATGCCCGAAGTCGAGTTTTGCTACCTCCCATGGCAAAGGTCATGCTAGGCAGACGGAAGAAGTTAAGAATTCCCTCACATGGAGAGGGCACCATTACAAGAAAGTGCTCAAGGTGCGGTTCCACGGGCCACAATAAAAGCACCTGTAAAAACAATATTCCACTGCGTAATGTATCTTAGACAATATGATTTGTGTTGGTTTGTTAGGTACCGTCAATTTGAATTTTATTTAAGCTGGATTTGGTGTTATGTGGAATGTGAATTCTGTTAAATATGCGTAATTCGAGTTGCATTGCTATAGAGCATGGCATGTTCCCTATTTATATTGACAGTACAGCTATCATATTGAACCTTTATTACTTTCATATTGCTATTATATGGTACTTAATTGTATTGTACTGGTATTTTTATTGCAATGTAAACTGTGTAAGTACGAAATTAAAGGGCCTGAAATGTAACTTAATCGGAATCCACAATATTAAAGTCCTTACAATGCAATTATTACACAATTACCGTGATACTCCTACTACACCTTTTGTGATTACAAATTCAAACGATGCATGGGGCAAATGTGGGGCAAATACAAGGTGAAATGTCATGTGTTTGACTAGATATACCCAATTTCGTCATATATAGACATGTCACTAACTCCTTCAACACAGTATAAATTAGGCAAGTTCCTATATATAACAGAAGCATAGGCACCATCTTCACGTTAGGTTTGGGAAAGGTTATTATTCTCAACTTACTCAAAGGCAAACATTCTCCACTAAAGTTGACCATATTGTTGTTTTCAAGTTTTCAGAAGTAAAAACTAGAGACTGAATGTACGTTCAATATATATATATATATTTTGCAGACTGCAGCTGTGAATTGTCCCACTAATACTTAAAGATGTCGGACGTACGCCCTCCAAACGACCATGTCAGTTACCCGGGAGACCAGCCGTGGCATGTGCCGTTCCCATCTCCACCTCCGACTCCAAATCACGATCCCACTTCATCCAGAAGTGAGGCTGAGAGCAATGATCCACTTGATAAAATCTCTACAGTGAAGCACAACCTCCAATATTTGTCTAAGGCAACAGATTGGTGGGAGAGCAAATGTGATATTCATGGTCAACTGATGGGAAACTTGGCCAACAAGTTGAACAAAGCATATGCTGGAGAAGTGAAGCAAACTCTAAAAGCAATAAGTTGGAGCAAAGAGTTAGAGTCCCTCAACTTAAAATTAGATGAGACAAAGAAATATGATGTCCAACAATTCACAAAATCTGAAGAATATAACCATGAAATGGTTGAATGTTTCAACAACGGCTTCGAGATGTTCCGAGATTATGCTTCGGTCATCTCACCAGACTTCAATTGGAGCGAAATTGATGTAGCTTGTGTCTGGCAGATTCTCAATACGGGTGGAGAAGGAATGGCTCATCATAGTCTCCTTCATGCAACGAGGATGAAGGCCAAAGACATGAATCTTTTGATGGACCTCTAATAATTTGCATTTGCCAGGGTTTGTGCAGCTGGATAAGGGTCACTGCTGGTTCGGTTAATGTTGTGCTGGGTGATGCAATGCGAAAGTATTGCCTTCGTTTTCCCTTCACGGGATAGTATTGTTAGGGTTCGGTGGCAATTTATTTTGCATGTGTAAAATGCAGTCTCAAAAGGATGTTTGCGTATTGTATGTAGAGTGACCTAATATTGCCATCCTATCGTATGTGTATTGTAGTAATATTGCCACTATATTGTCTATATATTGCACTCATATTGCTACCCTATTGCAAGTAAATTGGCTTACTATTGCTATCCTATTGCGAGTATATTGCCTAGATATTGCTACTCTGGTGTACGTATATTGGGTCCTCAATGAGTTTAGGGTTTAGGCAACCTTATTCGAAAAGAAGAACAAGAGGAGAAAGAAACAACGTGCCTTTGAAAACAAGAAAACGATGTAAGAGATAATAAAACAAAAATACTAACTATGAAAAATTTATTTACAAAAAAAAGTATGGTATCAATAAATATGCAAATGCTTGGTGATGGGTTCAAGAAAAGCATGTTTATATTTGGTGGTATGATTATGTTTGGTGATATGATATGTTGTTCATCTTATTTTTCGTATATGTAATTGTTGTATTAATAATTTACACAACTTAATCTCCTAATCATCCAATTATAAACTAGTAATGAGTAAAGAAAAGTATATGAAATGAAACAAAAGAAGAAACCCAAAATAAACACAAACAACAATTTCTAGCACCCTTTTATTGCCACTGTATCGCCACTGTATCACAATGGTAGAACCAGTTTATCGCATTTTAGGCAGAAGTGAATTATGCAATTCCTCTATTTTTCAATTTCGCCATATGTCCATTTTTTGACCTTTAACTTGTCAACCGATAATGACAGGTAAGTGTAAAAATGAAGAAAACTACACAGACCAAATGTAAAAAATGGATAAAAGAATGAGCAGAATTCAGTGGAAACAAACACAACGTTTCAAACAAGTAAACTATTAAACCTCCATAAAGAGCAAGTATATTTATATATCCGGCTGTACGAAATAGTTCAACTTCACAATCGACATAATAAGTATGCTAACCACGACGGCAACTCAAAAACAAAACCCCAATTTGAAAACCGAATGAGAAATACATCCCTAGTGGTATTGATTAGATGTACAACCTAATTTATTATGACAAAATTAAAATTGATGCATATTCCACATTGAGTACAAGTTATCTACCATGTCTACAAAATGAAAACAGTTTAGGGTTTAGGGGAAGAGAATTAGCCACCGCCACTACCATTATGGATGTCTGCATATTCATATAAAGGATTTCCTGAAAGAATTAAGGAGCAAAGTGAATTCCCAAGTGATAAGTGAAGACTCAATTGACAAAGAGTACCACATTTACCTCATATATATGCGTCCCCCCTTAAAGCCTCTACCGCAAGCTTCAGACAGTAATAGGCGATCTTCGCTTGGTCAATTTTATCCAACGAAATGCGCGCACTCAGATGCTCGATGAATTTCACAGTTATGATTCCGCACAAGGTGCTGTCGGGGCAATAAGTTCAGAAATTAGAAGTGCAGTACTGTAAAATATCGAGAAACTGCACTAAATTAACATAGCTTACCCATCACGTTATTGTGGGACATCTCCAAAGCTACAAACTGTGAATGGCGTAAACGTGGACAGTGTCATCCCCTTTTGCTTAACCTCTTCAACCTCAGAAGCGTCATAAAAGCGCATATCGTACAACACCCGTGCGAGAGTATCGCTAATAGGGTTCAAAAATATAATGTAAGGTTGGCTTATATCTATTTAATATATTTGTCACTTGTCAATGCATATGTGATTGTATGTGAAATTTGATTCTTCTAGGTAGAAATTCACTAAGAAGTTGAGACACTAGAAAATCACGTCACTATTCTCATAATTAGCGTCAATCCTTGCGTTGAGAAGAGGACAAAAACTGTTCAAGAATTTTAGGAAGAGGGAAGTTTGTCGCTGCCAAAGTAATCTTGTGCAGTATGTAATTCTTGAACAGCTTTTGTCCTCTTCTCAACACAAGGATTGACGCTAATGATGAGTTAAGGTTTAGGTTCAGCCCCAAGAACCCTTTCCCACCTCACTCCATATCGATGGATTAAACTAAATGATTTATATCTTAAATTGAAGTCCAATTTCAAGATAGCAAGGGTGACTACGTCAATTATAGCCACTCTTCAATGGCCAAAAATTACATCCAAATATGCAGCAAAATGTAAATACCATCTTAAAACAGAGTAAAACATACCTCTTCAACACGAAATTGAGAAAAACTAAGTAGCAGTCCTTACATCCATCACAGGAGAAGCCCATAAGCCCTAAACCAATTTCAGACTAACCCTTAAACCAATTTCAGAGAAACCCCTAAACTATAAACCAATTTCAGAGAATCCTAAACCAATTTCGAATAAACACCTAAACCAATTTTATAGAAACCCATAAACTCTAAACCAACTTCAGACTAAGAAAATGACGATGAACAATACCTTTTTAAGGTGAATGATGGAGTTGAGCTTCGATGAACACACACCACTGAGGGAGGAAGAGCACTGCGTCAGAGAGAGAGAGAGAGAGCTACACGAGAGAGAGAGAGAGAGAGAGAGAGAGAGAGAGAGAGAGATCTGAGCGACAGAGAGAGACGGAGCCAAGAGAGAGCTGAGAGAGAAGTCAATTTCAGAAAAAGTGATATTTGGGCAATAAGTGGACAATAAATATATATTTATAGGTGGTATTGGCAAAAATTTTGGGGAGGGCTAGTATTTCCACCTAAAACTAAAAAACCGGTGGCATTTTTGGCTATTTCCCTTATATTTATATAGGCATTCAACCATTTAAACAAATAATCAAAAAGAAAACTTTCTACCACCTAGGTGTACCCATTATATAATTCCGTCAATTCCCTTATTTTCCGTCAATTCCTCATGCCACCGAAGCGACACGTCCTCGCAGGCCTCGGGAAACACAAAGTCACCCGGGCCGCAATCCTCGTAGGATTCATGGGACATTTAGTCAGCCTGATTCGCATTCCTCACTCCCACGGTCCAGATATCTTTAAGACTCGTGGGGCAAAAGTCAAGCATGTTGACACATCCGAAGGCAACAATTATTTTATTTCGAAGGCAACCTTAATTCCGAGGAAACTTTTATACCAAGGCAACATATATTAAACTTGGGTACCTAAGGTGGTTTTAAGAAAATATAAATTTTCTTGAAGATTAGAATAACTAAAGTGAATTCCTATTTATCTTTAAACTTTGCCGCCATTCCATTGAATAATTATCTAAGTTCTTATTTACCAATTCCGTAAACCATTCTCAACTCGGCAACATATGAATAAAATATTTAACATTAGCAAAACATGCAAGGAAAAACATGAGTCCTTTAATACTTATTTAAGATCAAATAACGAAATCTATTCGCATTAAATCATTTATAAAACAAAAAGTCCACTCACTGTTGGTCCAAGCTAGTTGGACCTTTCGAAGGTCCCTCCTGCGGGTCTGCCTGAGCTTGTGTGCCTGATTAAACCATCATGAATATTTTATTAATAAAATTGCTCAATATGAATATTTAATTAAAAACCCTGACCCCCGACTCCTAGGAGTACGTGCATCAAATTTAAGGTCATTCCTATGCCCACATTAGTTTTCCCAAGGTTTAGAACGATCTAAAAGTGGTTCAGGACTTAAAAAGTGATATAGTACCAAAAAGTCAACCTGGTACCTTGTGGGGTCCACAACCTTAAAATTCCAATCCGAAAGTTACTAGAGGTTCTAACTTGCCTAGGACACATGTCCTGAGAGTTTGGTCTCGATCGGACGGTCGGATTGCTCACGATCGCACGATCGCACGATTCCTGTAAACCTAACCTTAGGGTTCGCATTTTCGGAGTATCCGAGACTTCGATTTACGATCCATCGAATCCTATACGATCCAGGAATTATCTAGATCAACATATATGAAATTGACTATAATCCAACTGTTCAAACGTATCGAACCCTGAAATTGTACAATAGGCGAGATCCGTCCGGGGTTCAAACGTTGTCCGAATTGAAATCCGAATGTACCTACGCGCTCGTGAGGACCAGGGGATCATTCTGGAACCTAAAGCCAGTCCAAAACATGGCCCACGCACCGCCGCACGCGCCAGCAGTGCGTGGGTGTCGTGAGTAATTTTCGGCTACCTAAAAAACTCCAATCCGCTGGCCAAGATTCCTACCATAGGTGTAAAACCCCATTTGGAACCACATTTGTTCTTGGACCTATCCCGAAAAACGAGCGAAAGTGGCCGGAATCGCGATCCAAAAACTAGCAAAAATCCAATTCGAAAATCGGATTACCTACGCTAGTAATTGCTCAATTCCTACCCAACCATCAGCTAGAGCATTAAAAATAGGTGGAAAAGCATACCTTAATCAACCGGTTTGGTGGCCGGAGGAGGAAGAAATCGCCGGTTAAAAATCTGTCAAAATTTGGTCGGTTTCATGATCGATTCCAGTGATTTCCTGCAGCGGCTGGCGTCGGGGTTGGTTGGGTTGGGTTGCTGAGGTGGCGGCAGTTCTTCCTGGACCGGTGGTTTTTTGTTCCACTTACCCCCCCACTGTCAACGCCATCCAAAAGACAGTCAAAATAGCTAACGTGGCAGGGGCATTATGGTCAAATCATCCACGGTGGCCAATTGCTGACCGTAGTCAACATCCTACGTGGCATAGTGGACCCCACATGCGTTGAAAATCCTAATCTAAGCGACTGAGTTTGTATAGTCTATTGACAAAAAAAAAACAAATAGAGTTTGTAGAGTTTGGCAAAAGAACCCCTTTCTCAGTCGATATAATTTGGGGATTAGGTATAATCGAAGAGAGAGAGAGAGAGAGAGAGAGAGAGAGAGAGAGAGAGAGAGAGATTCGAACATCTGAGAAGAAGCGAATATTGCAGAAGAGTGAAATCCTTTCTTAGTCGATATAATTTGGGCATTAGGGTTTGGACTGTATAATCGAAGAGAGAGAGAGAGAGAGAGAGAGAGAGAGATTCGAACATCTGAGAAGAAGCGAATATTGCAGAAGAGTGAAATCAGAACAATCGACATCTTGGCATTGCGCGAATATTGGACAGATTGAAAAGGACAATGACGGTGCCGAGAGAGAAAGGAGGTTCTCAACCCGAGTATGGTAAGTGGCCCTTTGCTTTTGAAATGGAATCGACGAAAGCGATAGATTTATAAAGTGTGGTCCAGGTTGAAACTTCTTTATTGTCTGCTTGCTTTGTTGGGTAGGGTCCAAAGGTGTTCAGTTTGATTAGCCTGGAATAAAAAAGTGTTGTGGTCCCCTATGCATTGCTATTATGTTTTGTTGTTTACTAGTAGTTTAAAGGTTTTTTTAGGGCTTTAAACATGTTAGTTGCGTTTGAATCTTGTTCCATGTCTATTTACTGGTAGTTTGGTGGTTGTGTTGTCCTTTTTAAACTATACATATGACTAGGTAGTGGTTAAAGTGTGTTTTTTTATGTTCTGTTGTGCAAATGACAAAGTAATAGTCACCTTTGAAGTACACCATGGAGGTAGAATGGTAAAATCCCCAAACGTTAATGAGTGGTGGTTTTATGTTGGGTGGGGGGTCTGTTGATTATTTGGACTGGTGTCTTCTGGACTACATAAATTTGTTAGAGATATATGCGTATGCAAAAGAGCTTGGGCACCATGACCAAGTGGTTGTGATAGGGATACAAAATGGTAAAAAGGTGTGTATAGATAGTGATGCTCAGCTACTTGATTGGTTTCATTTGGTGCCTCCTAGCTTTCAAAGAGTGATTGTCATTTACTTGGAACACCCCACTGTTATTAATGTGGAAGAATCTGCAGTGGCTTGGAGGGAGAGTGGTCCTATTGCAAGAAACCTAACTGCTGAAATGAACAGTCTGGTTATGAGGGTATGTATGAGGAGGATGAGGAGGATGAGGAGGATGGCATTGCTGTTGATGAGGAGGAAGAGGGTGATGAAGGTACTATTCCTGTGGGTACAAATGTGGCTGAGGATAGGGATGAAGGCACTGTTCCTGAGGGTACAAATGTGGCTGAGGATAGGCATGAAGGCACCGCTCCTGAGGGTATAAATGTGGATGAGGAGGGTGATGAAGGTACTGTTCCGGATGGGATCAACATGGAGGATGAGACTATATATGAAGAGGGAGAAAATGACAACCGGGCTGAAAATGAAAGTGAAGACAGTGAAGACAGTGAATTTTATGACAGTGCGTATGAGCAAAGTGAAGATGAACAACGCTTGCTGGAGAAGGATGATAGAGCATTTGACAACTATGTTGACCACAATGCTCCAGATATTGATCCATTTGCAAATGAAGGAGAGAAGTCAGATGATATGGCTGTAAGTGATGTTAATAGCTTGGATAGTAGCTCATGTGATGAGGTTGATTTGCGTATGAGAAAAAGGAAGAGGAAACTGCCCAAGTTTGAAGATTTTAGACCTGAAACAGATTTGAATAACCCAATATTTAAGCTTGGTCTAAAATTTCCCAGTTTCTATGTATTTAGGAAAGCAGTGAGAAACTATTTAGTGTTCAACAAAAGAAAGATTAAGTTTTCCAAGAATGATAAAGATAAGGTTAGAGCAATTTGTGATGGGATCAAGAATGGAAAATGTCCATGGTTTGTTTATGCTTCAGCTGTAAATGGAAGTAGCATGGTTCAAATTAAGAGTTATGAAGAGGAGCACACTTGTGGGACTGTTGAATGCAATGTCTATGCTAACTCATCATGGTTAGCAGAGAGATATGCTACACAGTTGTCTAGAATAATAAATTGGGATATATGAGCTTTTAAGGAAAGGGTGAATGAAGATCTATGTGTCATAGCTTCAAAATCACAGACATACAAAGCAAGGCAAAAGGCAACTGCTGTAAGTGAGGGCACTTACACAAAACAGTTTGAGACTCTTTGGGATTATGTTGAGGAGCTAAAAAGGACAAATGTGGGAACTACTGTCAAGATTAAGTCCAATTTAGAGGGTGACAAATCCAGATTTGAAAGGATTTATATATGCTTGGCAGCTATAAAGAAAGGATTTATTGATGCTTTGAGGCCAGTTGTTGGTTTGCATGCTTGTCACATCAAAGGGCAACACCCTGGGCAATTACTATCTACTGTTGGTGTTGATCCTAACAACGGCATGTATCCAATAGCATATGCAGTGGCAGAGGCTGAGAATTATGCAACTTGGACTTGGTTTTTAGAACTCTTAGTTGTTGATATTGGCATTGAAAATAGCAATGGATATGTGTTCAGTACAGATAGACAAAAGGACTTAATTGATGCAGTGGGTGACATGTTCCCAAACTCTGAGCATAGGCATTGCCTTAAACATCTGCATGCCAATTTTATACTTGCTGGCCATAGAGGATTAGTTTTGAAACAACATATGGGGGGCTGCTGCAAGAAGTACAACTGTACCTTAGTTTAAGCAAAGATGAAAAGGCTCCAAGATTTGTCAGGACCAACTTTTGATTGGTTGTCACGGCTTGATCCAATGCAGTGGTGTAGATCTCACTTCAGAACATACTCAAAGTGTGACATTCTCTTGAATAACATGTGTGAGGCATTCAACAAGTCTATCCTTGATGCTAGAGACAAGTCTATTATAACATTGCTTGAGAGGATCAGGTATTACATCATGTTGTTGATGGCAACTAAACGAGAAGCTATGGAGAAATGGGCTCACGATGTAGGGCCAAGAGTTTTTGCAACCCTAGAGAAGCTTAAGAAGCAGTCATCCTGGTGCATTCCAAGGCTTGCTGGGGAGAGCAAATATGAGGTGAAGTGTTTTGGAGGCACTCAGGTGGTTGTTGATTTGAGAAACAGAAGTTGTTCATGTAGGCAATGGGATCTAACTGGGATCCCATCTAAGCATGCTTGTGCTTGCCATTGGGCAGTTAAATGGCAATCACATCAGTTATGTCCATGATTATTACAAAAAAGAGGCCTTCATGAAAGCTTACAAACCCATGGTTCATCCAATGCCAAGCCAAGACTTGTGGCCTAAAATAAATTTCCCACCTTTGTTGCCACCTAAGTTTCATAAGCAACAAGGGAGGCCAAAGAAAACCAAGATAAGCTCAGCCGGTGAACCATCTCCAAGCTCTAATCCTAAAGCTAAACACTTGCCAAGGTATAATTTGGAAATCAAGTGTTCCATATGTAAGCAACCAGGCCATAATAAGAGGAAATGTCCAAGGGTAAATGAAGCAGGGAGTAGCAGCCAGGTATATTCCAGGCATGTGATTTTAAAAGTTCTGTATGTTTGGCATTCTGATATGGATTTCCCAGTGATGTTTGTTTGCCAGGTACCATCACAAAGGCAAAAGAAGACAGCACATCAAGGCAAGACATCAAGTCAGAGAATTATAAGACAATCAAGGCAGAAACAAGCATCATCTTCTACACAATCAAGGCAAAAACAACCAGTAAGTTGGGATACTTTTATTCAATTAACATTATGGAACTCTTCATTTGTACATATTAATCCAAAAGTAGCCATGTTAATCTAACTCTGTTATGTTTTTAGATCATATCAAAGGCTAAAAAAAGAACCAATCATGACCAAGCACTACTACAAAATAGTTAAACCACGACACAAAATAGACGACGGTGCATCTTAAAACCGTCGTTATGTTTTAAAAGATGACCGTATTTTTAAAACCATCTATACACTACCAGCGTTAGATTGATTTTTAAAATACGACGCTTGTCACTAACAAGCGTCGTCTTTTAAAACACGCTGAACAAAAAAAAGGCCACTTGATTTTTAAAAGACGACCAAGCGTCGTCTTTTAAAAATCAAGTGGCCTTTTTTTGGTAAAGACACAGTTTTTTTGAAAGAACTGTCGTCTATTATATGTAAAGACGACGGTTTTTTTTATAAAAAAAAGGGTCGTCTATTATATGTAAAGATGACGGTTTTTTTTTTAAAACAGGATCGTCTATTATGAAGTAAAGATTACGGTTGTTTTAAACAAGGGTCGTCTATTATATCTAAAGATGACGGTTTGTTTTAAAACAGGGTCGTCTATTATGAAGTAAAGATGACGGTTTTTTTTAAAAAAGAGTCATCTATTAAGTCTAAAGATGACGGTTTGTTTTAAAATTGGGTCGTCTATTATGAAGTAAAGATGACGGTTTTTAAAAAAAAAAGAGTCGTCTATTATGTCTAAAGATGACGGTTTGTTTTAAAACAGGGTCGTCTATTATGAAGTAAAGATGACGGTTTTTTTTTAAAAAGAGTCGTCTATTATATGTAAAGATGACGGTTTTTTTAAAAACAGGGTCGTCTATTATGAAGTAAAGATGACGGTTTTTTTTAAAAAAACTGTCATTTATTATATGGAAAGACGACGGTTTTTTTGAAAGAACTGTCGTCTATTATATGTAAAGATGACGGTTTTT
Source organism: Prunus avium (assembly GCF_965620075.1). Taxonomy (NCBI): domain Eukaryota; kingdom Viridiplantae; phylum Streptophyta; class Magnoliopsida; order Rosales; family Rosaceae; genus Prunus; species Prunus avium. The sequence goes on along the minus strand of NC_142288.1, from coordinate 12,561,314 downwards.
TTTAAAATAGCGTCGTCTTTTAAAACACGCTAAAAAAAAGGCAGCTTAAGTGAATTCACGCTTGACAAATTTTCAAATTTTCCCCCGTCTTTGAAAACCTTATCTCTCATTAACAAGCGTCGTCTTTTAAAACACGCTAAAAAAAGGCCGCTTAAGTGAATTCGCACTCGACAAATTTTCAGATTTTCCCCCGTCTCTAAAAACCTTATCTCTTCCTCCTTGAAACCCTCCTGAGCTTTCTAAAACACCCTCATGAAAGGTTTGATTTGAAAGTCACCTAATCTCTCAATACCCTTCTATATCTTGCTAGTGAATTCTGGATTAGTCTCTTTGCGTTTCTGGTATGTTCTTTGTCTCCCTGATTTCAGATTTTGTCTCTCTTGATTTGTCTGGTTTGTTTACATATTTTTTTAATTTCTGGTTTCTTTTTAGATTTTCTGATTTGGTTCTCGGGAGATGAGGAGGAAGCTTGCAGATTTATAACTTTTTCTTTTGCATGTTTTCTATGTGAGTCGAATGTTTTTTTGTTGTTGAAAATTTGTTACCTTCTCTTTTCACCATCATTTTATTTATATATCTTTCCTTTTGCAGGTTCTCGATGGTCTTTTTTATGCTCATTTTACAAGTTTTCTATGGAAATATGATCCAATGGTAAAATTTCTCTTCCACCTAATATTATATGTTTATAATCTTAGCTTTTTTTCTCTCTCTGTCATTTTGCTTTTTTTACAGGGAGACTTTAGTTGTGCATCATTTGTATGTTTGGATGAGGAAGGCTTGGATGAGGAAGGTCTTGTTAGGAAAAGATTGTACTACTTAATTGGTAGGAATTATGTTTATTGTAGAATAAAGATTGGTTAACTATGTAATAACTATTGAATCTTCAAGTTTTATGAAAGAAACTATTTTTGAGTGTATATATTCATTAATAAAGCATTATGGTTGGTTTTCCAGTTAAAATCGTTGTATAGCATCATATGAAATAAAAAAGAACTAAAATGTAGTAGTTTGGGAACTTATTAGACGACGGTTTTCATAATAAATCATGGTCTTTACAGATAATTAACGACGGTTTTTATAAACCAACCGTTGGCTTTATAGATAATTAACGACGGTTTTTATAAAACAACGGTCGTCTTAACCTACAATCCACGACAGTTTTCATAAAAAACCGTCATCTTAACCTACAATCCACGACGGTTTTAATAAAACCGTCGTCTTTCCTCCTATAATTAACGATCTTTACCTCTAAACAACGACGATTTTCTTTAAAAACCATCGTCTTTACAGATAAACAACGACGGTGAAAAGCAGTCGTAGTTTGACACCCAAAAAGATGGCGGTCGATTTAACGACGATTTTCAAAGCAATACAACGACGGTGGATCCCCGTCGTCTATTTCATTTTTTGTAGTAGTGAAGCTGCTCAACCATCTCATCAACCACCTCAACCATCTCACCAACCAGCTCAACCATCTAAAGCATCTGAGTCTAACCAAGCTCAACAACCATCTCACCAACCAGCTCAACCATCTCAAGCATCTCAATTTGAACAACCATCTCAAGCTTCTCAATTTGAACAAGTGTCTGAAGCTGCTTTGTTTGAACAAGCCTCCCAGTCTCAAGAACCAAATTCGTCTCGACCTTTACAAGCTTCCCCACAAAGGAAAGTTAGGCTTAAGTCTCCAGCTGAGAGGAAAGCCTTCCTGGCAAAGTTTAAGCCATGGAGATATTGAAAATCTCTCCTCTGTTTTGATGTTTTGCTGTGTCTTGGTGGACACATATGTTTATGGGTAGAAACTGACTGTTTGGTATTTTATTGTCTAGTTTTTTTTTTGGGTACAAACTATTTGGCATTGCCATGAATTAAACAGGTGCATATGAGGTCTTTTGTATTTTGTTTTGGCATTGCCATGGTTTAAACATGTGCTTAGAAAGTATTTTGAGTTATGTATATACAATATATGTACAAGACTGTGTACAATTTATGTACAAGTTATTAATCAATGGCAGTTGAAAAGCTCTTAAATGTTTGCAGAATTAGTGGTGCTTACAAAAGTGTCTAGTCTTAACCATTATAGAAGAGCTTTGAAACCATTACATTTGCAAAATGCTATAGCCATTACATAAGGGTCTCATCCCCCTAAATTGCGATTCAACTACGTACATTACACAACCTTACCTAACTTTCAAACATACCACATTGCCTAACTTTCAAACATACCAATTGCCTAACTTACATTACCCAACATTGCCAAACCAAACCATAAACACAAAGGCCCAAGAAATAAACAGAGCAATCCACAACTTCTTCTCTCTTGCTCTCGCACGCACAATCTAATCTTCAACTTCTCTCTTTGTCCTCAGCAGCCAAGCCATCAAAGCTCTCTCACGGTGAGGCATTTCAATATCAACCTATACAAAAAACCCACAACCGCTTTTCCCCCTCTGCATTCAAACAACAATTCCATCACATTCTCAAAAAAATTTGTCCAATTTTCGATAAACTAGCAAATCCAAAACCTACCTCTGACTTTGGACACACAAAGAACCTCTGAAGTGGGTTGGACTCTGTCCAAGAAGTCTGTAGCCGAGCAAGCCTCCCACAGTAGCAATGAGGTGCAGCAACGGCCAGCTCTTCTCCTCCCGGAGGTTCTTTCCTCATCTTCACACCCTCTAATCGAAGAAAGAGGGAGAGATTTTTCTCTGGGGAACCCTAAATCCTTCAAATGGTGGCAAGTAATTTTTCTAGATTTACCAACCCTATTATCGAAGAAGAAGAGAGGAGATTGTTATCTGGGGTCTGCTCCTTTAGTTGCTTAGATTAGGATTTTCAATGCCTGTGGGGTCCACTATGCCATGTAGGATGCTGACTACGGTCAGCAATTGGCCACCGTGGATGATTTGACCATAATGCCCCTACCACGTCAGCTATTTTGACGGTCTTTTGGATGGCGTTGACGGTGGGGGGTTAAGTGGAACATAAAACCACGGTCTAAGGGGTTAAGTGGGCCATTTTCACTTTGGGGGGGTTAAGTGAGATTTGATCGAAGTTTCAGGGGGTGCTACAGTAAATAAGCCTATTCTATTTCATAGGGTTTGGCAAGTTCCTCTGTGTTGAAGTTGGCTCACTATAGATGCCAAAGAAGGAAGAAGAAATGGCAAAAAAAAGGAGTTTCAAACCAGTGCTCTAGGTTCTGGCACTCAAGCGATGGGCGGACGACAGTCGGAGGCGTTCGCGAAGCTAATCGCAAAATTGTAGAATTCCGACGAATAGGCCACGACAAGTGAGATACCCAAGATAAAAGAAGAGACGATTTTTCGCCCATGTCCAGGGGCTCAAGCAAACGTTGCGAATCCAGCGCGGATCCTTAGCGTTTTAGGATAGTTTTTCCTACTATTTTGGGGTTTTCTAGCCTATTTTAATAGGGTTTTAGTTTCCTATTCATAGTTAACTTGTAGCAAAAGTCCTATGCATTATAAATAGGACTTTTAGGGCTAGGTTAAATAGGAGAGTGGAAAATTCAGGAGAGAATATTCAAGAGAGGGACGCAAGAGAATTCAAAGGTGAATTCAAGAGTGTTTTCAAGGGCATCAAGGGTTTGAGCAAGGGTGAGAGAAAAGAGAGCTAGGGTTCTTGTGAGAGCTAAGGGGGTTCTTGATTGTAACCAAAGTTGTTCTTACATACTAGTGAATTTCACGGGTGGATCACCAAGAGGACGTAGGCACGAGGCCAAACCTCTATAAATCTTTGTGTTCTTGGTGTGTTTTCTTTCTCTCTTCGATGTGTGTGTGTTTTATCTCAAGGGGTTTGTGTGTGTGCCGTCACATAGTCCATCAATGACAAGGTCTTGGTGTGTTTTCGCACAACACTCTGGTACAAGTCATAGAGTAACACAACGTTTCAAAGGTTCTGTCACCTTTAAACCCACTCAGATGCGCAAGAAACTCCCCAAACAGTCACCAATTAAGTCCCTTGTCTACCATAACAAAAGTCCCCAGAAAATTTCCAATTTTTTTCTCCCATTGTTGGGGTAAGGAAAAGAGGTGGGATACCCCTAACCCTAACCCAGAAATTTTGTAAGTCCAACAGAACAATATGGGGATCAACGCTACCATTAGTTGCCGACAATAACAATAACGCCTTATCAAAAGTCCATGGCGACCCCCTCATCACCCTCTTACGATCAAGATATCACTCTTGAAAGAAAAAAGAAAACGTTTAGGATCCTCCAAGGTAACATAAGTGAAATCCTCCCATGTAAGCCAAATGCGCTTCAGTGTACCTACCAAGGAATCCTTGTGATAATCTTTAGTCGTCACTAACCGCCCTACCAAGAGAAAGCGAGTCGCTTTTAAGTCATTGAGATCATCAAGACCAACCACTTCAACGGCCTCCATGTTCGCACCACTTTGCAAAACCCAAGGGAGGTGTCGTATAGCAGTGTAGCTCGGAAGTCCGAGTGTCGTATCCACAGAGAGCAGTGTAAAGATAGCAGAGCTGAAAAAGAACAATTATGATTGAAAAGTAGATTTGTGCAAGTTTTGATTTAGAGAAAATTTAATTGATTAAAACACTAAGGCATTGGGGTTCCACTTTTAACATAAGCATGCAACTCTTATTAATTTGATCCACAAAACATTTTCCATTGTAGTTGTTCAAAATAATTAAAGCTCTTTTTAATTTCCTTTAGAAGTATTCTAAGCATAACTTGTACCATTGGCAACAAACTATCAAAAAAATAATCTTCATCAAAATTCTATTAATGTTTAGTAATTCTCTTCTCTTTTAAAAGCATGAAAGTTTTTACTACACAATGGGAAAAACATGATTGAACTCATGAAATAGATTATCAAACATTCATCAATTAATTAAAAAGAAAACTACAAATTCCATTTGAACAAAAACTACAAATTCACATTAAAGCTTAAGTTTGGATCAAACTAATAAAAATTACACACTTATATTAAAAGCTTTCTCCCTAGCCTTAGCTAGGGAGTTAGTTCCCCATAATAAAATAAAACTAAAAACAGAAATTAAAACTTAGAAAGATGGAGGGAAGAGAGAAAGCTCAAGAGTTGTGGAGCTTGGTGTGGTTTGAAGGCTTGTAGAGCTTCCTATTTATAGCCTTAAATCTCAACAACTAGGGAAATATTAAAATCTAAAATTCTCATCTCATTCAATGCACAACCGTAACCCTCATCTTAATATTTCTTCTTTTCTTCAATTGTTGCTCCACTTCTACTTGCTTTTGTTATTCAATCCTTTCTTTTGGTTAAGTGTTGCACCTCTTATCATCATCCTTCATTTCATTTGCTTAACTCACAATTTTAATAGTTCATGATTCCACATCTTCAAGCCACCATCTTGTTTGTTGCTTCATCCACTCCATGCATGAATTGAATATGTCTTCCACTTGCCATCAAACCAATTGCCAATTTGCTTCCTTTATTTATTTCATAGTGTTGATGACTCCATTCTCCAAGTTCTTCATCTTTTTGTTTCATTGGTTGTTGCATCCATTTGCCTACTAGCATCCAATGATCTTCTTCAACCTTAAGATGAAATCATCATCAATTATGTAATGGGTATGTAAGCAAGTGCAAAAGTGAAAAACAAACCTAATTAACTAAAATTGTAAGAAAATCAATTACTAACAAATATATTTAGGGATAATAAATGTGATAGTTTATGTGCTCATCACTCCACATCCGAAGTCTCAAGTGATCTGGTAAGCCCATGTGTAATCCCATCAATGGAATCCTTTAGCCTTAGAAAACCACAACCCGCAACCAAGACCCTGAGAAGAAAGAACTCAAAACCAAGCGACCCACACTCCAGCACACAACGCAAGCGATGAGAAAGGTTCCAGCCCTAACTCACTCCACACACAAATAGTTGCGGCGACAACTCCTAAACCTTATTTTCTAAACCCTAACCAGATATGGAAGGGACTCCAACCCCAATACCCATCTTATTTAGGAAAATTGGATTTTTCCTAAGAATTACATATTTGAAAGGCATGTCAAAGGCTTTCATCAAAAATAAAATTTTCTCCATGCAATAGAGCATTTTGGAAATTTTACACTAAAACACTCCTAACTATCATCATTGTTATTAAAAAATTAATTAGTATATACAGTGGTGGATCCAACGTGTACAAGTTTTTAAATATTTTTGAAGATGAAAAATACTATGAAAAATTAAATGATATCACTTAACCATTGATCTTCGAGTAATGTATTCTGGAGTGAATCTTTCACCCTATTCATATGGTAGAAAAAATCAAAGTTACCAAAAATCAAATTTGATAGATGGCTTTTTTCTATTGGTACCACTCGTATTCAATGAATGGTAAAAGTATGCCATTTACACACCCATTAACACCACACCAATGTTCTGAAGGATTTTTTGTGACACCAAGCCAGTAGCCACTACAATTGATGGAAATGCTTCATAGCCCTTTGTCGGCCTGCCCTTTTGTTTAAAAATTGAATTTTCATGCATAAGGATAGTTTTTTGGATGGATTACCAGTTTAGAGAGTTATATAAAAAAAAAAAACAATTAAATCCAACTTTCCCAACTTGTATGAATTAATTTCATCTCAGACTGGGGTCCAAGGCAAGCAAAAAACAACAAGGCTCAGGTCCAGCGCAAGAATCTTTGATAAAAATAAATAAATAAATAAAAGAATTGGTGAGTTCAAATTTTTTATGGACATTTGCTAAAGCCACAATGTGTAACAATCTTAGTTTAAGAACCCTAGGCTATCATTGTAGAAAATGTCTCTAACAAGTGTTTGTACCAAAAATAGCATTTTTGCCCTAAATGTGGAATTTTCTGGGAACTAGATACAGAATCATGTTCGCTGGTTTAGTCTGCAGATGAGCAGTAACCAAACTTGAGGTTGCTGTAACCATTTGGCCAACATGACCAGTCCGATATTGGTACTGATGGATTCATCTTGATGTCTACTATGTCATATCAAAATTTGGTGGCATTTAGACAAGTATTAAATGCTCAGGGACTTAAACATTGAAGTATGGTGGAAGCAATATATGTGACCATCAGTCTATTGCAGTCATGCCAAATTGCATTTTTCATTGCTAAAGTGGAATTAAGTTCTTCATGAACTTTGTTTCTACTTATGTGGAGAACGGCATATCCAAAATTGGCTGCAATTGGATCAATGTAGAACTCTCATATTATTATGCATCAAGGTGTCGGCTGCGCAGATCTCACAGCCTGGGGTTCCGGGGCGAAGGGATGTGCGTTGACACGTGGCTTCCTGCTTTTGGATGCGGTGCGGTTGTGCGCGGGCGTGCCAGCACGGTCTACCGTGCGTCAAGAGGTTGATGTGGATGGAAATGGTTAAGTGGTGAGCCTGTTTGAACTCGTCTTCTAATCAAACGACTGTAGCCGAGAGAGAAACTGATCTCGGCTGCAAGGTTCACGGCCTGAGCTACAAGGCCGTTTAGGGGTGGTGATGATGGTGGGTTTTGGGCGGTGCTCCGGCGCGCTGCTCAGTGAGCGGCGGTCGTACGATATATGGGGTGAATGAATGAGTAACAGAGATGGTGCTCCGGCGCCTTGAAAATCAAGGGTCGTATGATATATTGATGAATGGATTTTCCTTACAAACTAACACTACTCCTAGGAAAGCACGTAAAGATATTGAAAGTGCATTACAGGAAAATATAATTTGCTCCGTGGGAGGCTTTTGTTTGTTGTTTGAACCCTTTGAAAGTAGTCTTGAGCCTTGTATGTATAGGAAGAGTTCCTGGAGGAGTAATCGAGGCTGAAATCCTGCATAGTGGAGTCTGATTAGAGCAAGTGGGTAGTCCAATCGACATTTGGGATCGTGAAGTATGGTGGTGTGACCCCATAAATCCTGGTGAATCTCGGCCGCCGCCCTGATCGTGGGTTCTGCGCTTCTGGCCGTGGGGACGTATTTATTGTTCTGATAGCTGGTCACCCAATCTCTCAAGCTGCAAGAATTCTTGTGAGAATGTCTGCGTCTAATCACTCTGTTTCCTGTCGCCACAACCTGACTTCAGTCACTTCCCACCTTCCCTCGTGCATTAAATGCTTATTTGTGGCCAGTGGGCTTGCTGCAATAAACAGAGGCATTACTTCATTAAATGAAGCATGGGACCCTGCTATCACGTGATGATTTGATTTTTAATACCATTGGCCGTGATTTTGTTCGGCCTCGGCCTCGGCCTATTATCGAGGCTGAGATGATCGTGCCTTAGTAACTTTCTTTTGTCTTCAGGAGGGCCAAATATCTTGGTGAAACGCTGCGTTTGAGCAAATGCCAGGGCCGAGAAAAAGGGCTCCTTCAGTCAGTTCATGGCCGTGATTTATTAGGCACAAACACAAGGCTTGTTCGGAGAAGAAACTTAGTGGCGGCTAACCAAGTTTCACTTCATCAATGGAAAGACTTCTACAGAAGTGAGTTTATTCAAAGAAGAAAAAAATATTGATGTGATGGATGGAAACAATTTAATATTCTTTGTAATGAAGAATATTAAAATAAAGCCAAAGTTGAAGATACACGTGAAGTGCTACACCATCAAAGGAGAAAAAGAAGGGTAATGCTAGGCTTACCGCATTTTTATACCACATTGTATACCACCTCTCTAATAGAGATGGAGCCCACCAATATAATGAGGCCCACCTCTATTACAAAGGTGGTACATAATGCGTTATAAAAATATGGTAAATCTAGCATTTTCCAAAAAAGAATAAACAAATTAGAAAGCAACAAGATAGAGAAATGAGGGTTCCTAACCCACCACCCTTTTCCCCCTTATTTTTCTTATCTTGCTACTATTTTTGCCTTTCACTCACCAAATGCATGTTTTCTTTTATTTCTTTTTTCTTCAAATGGGCATCATCATCACTCCTCCAGCATTATTTCTCTATAAATAGAGGGCATCACAGCATCACTCAAGGACTCTCTCTCTCTAAATCAAACGCAACATCTTTAAACAACCAACTCAACTAAATAGCTTGCCTTTTCATTCTCTGAATTCCCAGTCGACACCTCTTGAGGAATTTCTTTATTTTGCTATGCCAACACTTGGTATGATTTTAAAGTACTTGTACCAAATTGAATAGAGAAATCTTCAATCTCCATTTAAATGTTTTGTACCAGTCTGAATAGAGAAATCTTTAGGCTGTGTTTTTCATGTATTCCCTTTTCTTTCAAGTTATCTGAATAGAGAAATCTCCAAATAAACTTCTATTATTTTCATTACCGTTCAATCTTAGCTTATGTCAGTTATCATTTTCGCACTAGATGAATATTGAAGTCCTCTTAGTTGAGGCATAGAAAAGAACCTGTATTGGATTAGTTCCCCACCGAATCCACAATCGATTGATTAAAGTCAATATTGGTGCACATTTTGCTTTCTTACCATTCTCAGTCTGTTGGAGTTTCTCACTACCAACAATGGCATGCCTTCGCAATCGCAACAGGTGAACTCCACGGCCAATCCCACACACATAGCCGGCGGGTCTTTTCGAAGGAAACAACAAGTAAGGCTGAACCTCTAGTTCGAATAACTATAAAATGCATTTATAGAAATACAAGTAAATGAGTCATCATCTTAAACTTGTTTTTTCTTAAAATAAAATTGTCATTTTTTCATAAAATTAATTTTATTAACAACATTAACAAATGTGAAAAAAAAAATTCTTTATTACAAGAGGAGGGGGTTTTTCACAAATGTGCCATGTTGGTTCAAACTTGAGACCACTAATCTACGGGTCAAAGCTCTTTTTCATAGGACTAGACCCATTGACACACATTCATATAACTTAAGCAGTATATAGTTCTGCATTTATATGTACGTAACTATTACTATATTATCACATCTCAAGCTAATTGTTATGTTATTATATTTCATGTTCATTGTCATCTCCCATTTCTCTTTATCCATGTAATATTTGTCACAAATTAATATATCAAATTATACACATATGTGCCATACTTTACAGAATCATTGAATAGTTATTGTAACATCCCACATCGACCAACGAAGAGGGGGTGATGTGCCTTATATGTACATGTCCGCCTCCATCTAGCACGAGGCCTTTTGGGAGCTCACTGGCTTCGGAGTCATGGGAACTCCGAAGTTAAGCGAGTTGGGGCTAGAGTAATCCAAGGATAGGTGACCCACTGGGAAGTTGCTCATGAGTTCCCATAAACAAAACCTTGAGGGCAAATAGGGGGGCCCAAAATAGACAATATCGTGCTACAGCGGAGTCGATCCCGGGATGTGATAATTTGGTATCAGAGCCACTCTACCATGTGGTGCGAGTGTGCCAATGAGGATATCGGGCCCCTAAGGGGGGGTGGATTGTAACATCCCACATCGACTAATGGAAATGGGGTGATATGCCTTGTATGTACATGCCCACCTCCATCTAGCACAAGGCCTTTTGGGAGCTCACTAGCTTCGGAGTCATGGGAACTCCGAAGTTAAGCAAGTTGGGGCTAGAGCAATCCTAGGATGGGTGACCCACTAGGAAGTTGCTCCTGAGTTCTCAGAAACAAAACCGTGAGGGCAGAGAGGGGGGCTCAAAGCGGACAATATCGTGCTACGGCAGAGCCGATCCCGGGATGTGACAATTATAATAGTAACTCATTACTAAATTAATATTCATTGACAATGGTCGAACAAAATGTTTTTTTTTGGGAAACTTTGATTATATGAATTCGAAATTGATGAGATGAACTATTCGGTTGGATTACAAATATTAATTGGAATGTCATGTGATGTGAGATACTTATGATTATGTGGATGACCTAAGGCAAGGGCGGATCCACATTGGGGAAAAGGGGTCAAGTGACCCCTGCGAACCATAAACCATGGCTTGGGGAGAAGAAATGTGACCCCTGAAATGGCTGGATGGTTAGCCAAAGAAACTGTTTGTACCATATTTGGAAAATGGGCCAAAAATGATTTTATTTCTCAAATAAGATTTATTAAACCCAAGCCCAACCTTTTTCTTATAGAAACGACGAAAAGGGCTTTTCGGATTTGGGCCAGCAGTGGGCGAAACACTCTCAAAAGTCTGTAGTACGAAAAGACTCCAGTTTTGGTCCACACTAAAGTTAAGAAAATGGGTAACCGTTGCATATCAACCCACGTGAGGGTCTGAAGAGAGGTTATCACCACTAATGACGACTTGACCATCATTTCTCCGAATAAGAAAGCAAGCTGGATAATAGACGCCAGAACCGGAAGGAACAGATAACCAACTGGATTTCCAGCTACGAAAGGACACAGCTCTGAGAGGCATCCCTTAAGACCAGTAGTTTCATCTAAGATATCCTTTCCTCCTACCTATGAATCGGTTCACAAGGACAGACCAACAACTGACTTTGGAAAATAGCCAAATATCCTCATACAGCCTTCATCATTAGAGATTCTTGCCTATAAATACAGAGGCTCTAAAGTAGCACAAGAGGACTCTCTCTCCAAAAACCAGACGCAATGTCTCAAAACATTTTAACAAACTTCAAGATATTTTCAAATAGCCAACTTACTGTTCAAATAACCAGTTGACAACTCCCGCGTTTATCTTTTGTTTGCTCTGCCATCTTCGTGGTATGATTCTTGTTGAAATAATCAGTTTGAATTTCTATAAACATATTTTATGTATAAATTAGATAGAGAAATCTCCAATTTCTTCCATATTGTAATTTGTATTTAAGAGCAGCTAAATGGAGAAATCTTTGGCTCTAGTTTCAACATGTCATTATACCAAAGTTGGATAGAGAAATCTTCAACATCTGGAACCTTTTTTGTTTTCTGAAATTTACTTTAGTTGCTTTTTAAATATCTATCGATTGTCTGCTTTATATATTCTCATATATCAATTTATCTTCCCGCGTTTATATATTTGAGTGTTTTCATTACTTAGACCCAAGGTAAGGGTCTTAGGCCCAAATAGGGCTTTATTAGCCTGAAGATAAGGGCCTGTCTGGGCTTGAATTACATCATTGGGCCCGAATTAGCCGTATCTCGACCCTATCTAAGGTCATCTGGGGTCCATACTAGGTTTTTGAACCCGATTAAGGGAGCATTAACCACAACATTGGTTTTCTTCTTGTTTGATAAGGTATTGTCCATATCTATCAAGCTAGCAACGTACAAGTGAAAGAATATTGAAGTCCTCTTGATTGAGGCATAGAAAAGAACTCATCCAAGCCAATACCTCCCTTTGGAGTAGAATGGCTTGATTAGAAGTCCAGAACAAGCGCGACCCATCAAACAGATACCCCACATCATATATACTAGATCTATTGGGCTGGTCTCATATCCAATAGTGGCATGCCTATGCAACCAGCGATCAGGTCGAATGTAAGGCGTCTTCCTCACAAATGAAGAATTTACCCCACCAGAATGAAGACAACTAGGCTCAGACGTATCCTAATCCGACCAATACAAGGCCAGTAAACTCCGTTAAAGCCGCAATGGTTCAAGATGGCAAGTGGTACCTAGTAGGGAAAGAGGGTCATGAAAGAAAGTTAACTAATACCCAGGCTTGAAGGATCAAGAGGCAATACGGGAAAGCCAGAAGAAGCATGGAAGGCCAAATAACTGATCTTGGCCTAAAGGCATTACCAATAGACTCTGATTTGAATCACAAGATAAAAGCCAGTTGACCGCAGGTTTCACCAAAACAGAAACTTCATCAACATCAGTTAGTCGACCAACCGCAGTGGTCTTGCACGATCAGTTTCAAACTACTTGAGAGAGGGATGAATTGGTTGAGCAGAGGTGAGGTGCCATAAGCTTCGCCTTCTCATTGTGAGTATAGATGATTGCTAAATACTTGTGACTCATGCTCATGTTGTTCCCCTTTTCCCTCTCTTATTATTTTTTTTTTTATCCACCCAGGTACCACCTCACTAGTACGCTTGCTACTGTGAGAAGCCTTAGGTTCCCGATGTGGTGAATGCTCTGAGGAAGCCTTTCCCTTTGCTATGGGAGGGCCACTTGCTGCCACCTTGGGGATGAACCTCTTCAGCTTCTTAACAGCTTGTTTTCTCTCTATGCCACAATCCTCCTCCCGCTATTGCCAAAACTAAAGGGAACACTCGCTCATGTAGGCAATGTGGAGAAAAATCACAGAAAATAAACCTCCCTAGCCATAACGATATAAGTGTGGCGAGTCGGCAAGGCTCCTCTCTGTTTGAATTCCCAAAATATTGAGGTCCGTAGCTTTTCATCCTTTCTTTGCTTCTTCTGCTTCTCAATTTTTTTTCTTTTGTTTTTCTTTTTAGCGAGGTCACATCTTCCAGCACCTTCCCATTCTAACATTTATCCTTATTTGGCCTTACAAGTCACATTTTTTTTAGCGAGGTCCGTAGCAGTTTTTCCTTTTGAAACCGCAGAGTGTATCGATCTTTAGCACAGTTGACTGCATTTAGGCTTGAGTTGTATCTTCTTTTTTTTGGAGAGCCTAAAGCTCATGTTGTTGGAACCTTGAAACATAGCATTGTTACATACTTTTTGCCAAAACTTTAATTTAGAATGCTTGAGATATTAAGTTTTGGCTTGTTTTGTACGCTTTGCTTGGTTGGAAATGATGAAATGCATGAATTGCTTGAGATTTTAGCAGGTTGTCTTGCTGGGTAGGAGGTGCCTTCTTTTATAGCCACCGGAACCCCCAATTTTATCAAGTCTTCTCATCCATTTTTCTTCAATTTCTTCCATTCAATCATCTTTGGTGAAATCTCCCCAACCCAAGCACATAGGAGCGGAGCTTTTTGGGGTTCCAAGACTTTCCTGCGGCTGGACTCCTTCATCTTGGTGAGGCGCCTCTTGCTTTTCTTTCTTGTTTTCCCACCAGAACTTGCAGAGGACAGAATGGGTAAGGGTGTTGGTCCAAAAGGTGATTTACTTTCATCAGCACATAGGTTTGCTTGGTTTTTACGATGGTTTGGCTTCGATTTGGTTTTAATAGGGATGTGGGATATTTTTTTTAAGGTGCTGGGCTATTTCTCTAAGGTGCTGGACGTTTTCTCTCTCATGCTTACCCATGTGGTTGGGCTCAAGAAATGGGCTTGAGTTTTGGTGCTTCCAAGCAGCCCAAAACTTCCACTCCTTGGACCATCAATGGGCCTCATGAACACTCGTAACCATCCATACCACAACCCGCTCAACAAGCCCCAAGCATTCACGTGGATTGGGCCCACTTAAGCTCGTAGAGTGGCTTGGTGCCAAAATAAAGACTTTTTCGCTCGGCGTTGCGTGTTATTTGGAGTGTTTGTGCTCAAACTTTTCCCATATTGTAATGGGCTATGGCCAGGCTAAAAGGTGCTTGACAAGACAATAAGCGCAGGTTCGTGGAACCAGTACATTTTACAGGCTTGTTATAACCTCCCTGCGTGGCTAGTTGCTTATTTGCTTGGCTCGGCACGTGGACCATGACTTTTGCAAGCGCATACGACAAATTCTTGCGTACTCTGGTCAGACTCCTTTCTCAGTTAAGTGTTGTACTGGGCTAGAAATATATTTGGACCAAGCCTTGGATTTTTTTGGCCTTAACAATACCTATGAAACAACAATCAATCTTAGTTTAGAAAACTTGTATAAAATCTTAATATATGTATGTGGGTTTCTATTTTATTTTTGAAATTTCAAGGAGTTCACTTTGATCGTTTTGAGTTAAACTATATCTCTAAAAAGTATTGCATACATGTCATCTAATAGAACAACCAAGTTGGCTTTCCTTCTATTCCAAATTAGGCGTGATTTTGGGGATTCCAATGCTTGGGGGCTTTCAGTGCTCGAGTTTGATGAGTACAACCACTTTTTGAACCTCCGAATGAAGAATTTTTCACCCACAATATGAATCCTTTATCAATTGAATTAAATCCAAACTCAGAAATTAAAATGTTTTAAGAACCCTAATCCCCAAAAATCCCAAAATTAAGCCTGAATTAAAATGGAAGGAGAGCCAGCTTGACGGAAACCACACATGAGGGGCACATGTTCAAAACGTGACGATGGTGAGATAGATTTGATAGAAATTGACAAGTGTCCTTGAATTGCTTGAAATTAGAAATTAAATGGACAAAATTGAAAAAATTGAAACAAAATGGACAAAGAGGTAAAGTAGCACTAGTAAACTAAATGGAACAAAAGTAACATTTTTTTTTTAAAAAAAAACCTCTTTGACTGTTTTACCAAAATGGTGTTTGGAATTCGGTTAGAACTTATGGCATGTTTACTAATTCGTAATTGAAATCAAAATAAGGAGGAGTTGAATTCCTATTACAGATACTTGTGTGTTTATTTCACATGGAGGAATCAAAATGCGAGTGAGACCCACACAAAATCAAGAATTCAACTCCTGATGTTGGAGGAATTGGACTCTTGAGTGGGAGGCGATATTCTAATTCATAAAGAACTAACCCATTAAGAATTCATCTTTTTTATCCATTTTAACAGTTTAATTTAGCGTACTGGTCTTTGGTCATACACAGGCACATGTCCAGCTTTGTCTAGGTAAGGCTGGAGCCCGACGCAAAATTTTGAAAAAGTTTCATTACCCATTCAGCCCAGCTGTCCAAAAAATATACATAAAGCCCAACCAATACTTATATAGCCTAGCCCAATTACAAAAGCTTGGAAAACTTCTAACATTTATATAATTTGGGAATACAGCCCAGGTGTTTAACATATTATATATAATTTGGGAATTATCATTACAACTGTCGAAATTCTAAAAGAATTTTTCCACGAAAAATTGGCTTAAAAATTAGCCCTGGTAATTTTTGATTCCCGGGTCCGTGCCTGGTCATACATAACCACAGAGCAGGAGAGCATCAGAGTTTTTCGATCATTCCAAGTTGACGAAATGGATTGGGGTTTTGTACATAAAGCTTGGGACAAGTGGGCTTCTCCCAATATCGGCTCTGGTGAGTGCCGCCTGCGGAGCCTCGCCTGTCTGTGCATATGTTCCCGATAAGTCTGTATATTTTGGTTTTCATGCATTGAAATGTTGCAGATAAGCCATTAAAAGCAGCTATATTGATCAACTATGACCCAACTGGTCCATCTCGCTTGTTGTCTACTATGTAAGTCAGATTCAAATTCAAATTCATGCGCCCTTTTGATATTTTTTGTTTTTTTGTTTTTGGGTTTTGGCAATGGACCTATGTTCAAGCAAGATTGTAGTATAATACGTCTTTCTGATGGGTTCAATTTAAAGGTTACAAGTCCAAATTGTTCATCCTATTCCAGAGATTAATTGATGCTTGTGTACAATTGATTTCAAATTTTGTATTTATAGTTGAATCTTCAGCTTATGAATTATCTTTATAAAGTAAAAGTGGGAAGGGGCAGTCTATAGAAGGAGAGGACAATGTGGTTAACTGAAATGGTTTTGTTTGGTTAAAATATTGGACTCTTTATTTTGGGGGCTAGTTTTAGGATATGTTTAGTAAAACTTTTGCTAGTGTCATGAGCAGGGGTTGATTATTACCTCTGCAACTTTTCTTTACTTTCTTTAATATCATTACACTAGTAAAGCCCAGCTTTTGATGACTTTGATAAGTGGGTTACCTGTTCTGGAAGGATCAGGTTTAAAGCATCTTGTTTGGTGTTTCTAATATAGATGAGTTAACATAAGGCATGTGATATTTGAGGGGAGAATTGGTAATGTTATCATTCTGCATTCCGATTCCATCCTTCTCTCTCAATGTGAGTGTCATGCTATATGTGTTGACCTTTCACAAAGTTGGCATTATACTTTCAGGAACCTTTGTCTTCGTAGCTTTCAGGAAAATTGCTTTCTTTCCTCTGTAGTCTAGATTTCAAAGTGGTTTTCAACAACCGTGCTTCATATTCCCTCCAACCCCAATTTAGGTTTTATCTTTGAGATATGTATGATGTTTGAGCCATAGGCTTGTTTCAGGTCTATACTTTTGGACCACTCAACAGGTACAGACATTATGTCGTGTTGTAAAATTTTAGATTGATTTGAGTTGACTTCTTACCTTGATCATCGTTCCTTCTTCAGCACTAATAACTCAATCTTTTTGCTCTTTTGCCCTTCTTCACCATTAATTCATTTGCTGCACCTGCTCATTTTTTATTTTCAAGGAAAAACAAAAATAATGAAAAAGATATGTGAATTACCCACTTTGCTACTTTATCCATTATTACATTTATAAGTTCAAATGTTATGGATTAATCCAAAAAAATATCCCTCATAGAACTTTTTATATGGCCTATTTCCTATATGCATATATGTATGGAGGAAATTCATTGGGAAATTTAGTTTGATGGTGCCTGTGGTTAATAGTCAAATTGGAAGTTGATATGTGCAAATAGGTTTTGCTACATGTTACTTTTGTTACATATATATATCAAGATGCTACGGTTCTCTTCTCATGGATGTATTTTAGATGCTTCTAGATGTATTTGGGGTATAAATTTGAATTTTCATAACACAAAGAAGAGTCTTAATGAAAGTTTTGAGCTCTGAAGAGGAAATGCAAGGATTAGAAACTTCTCATGACAGGCAGTGATACCAATTGAATATCGGGAAAAGCCTGAGATTGGGGCTGATGATGAGCCAATTATTAAACAAGGGAAAAATAAGGAAGATAAATATCATTTTTGTTAAGTTCATCGACTGCAGATGAAAAGTGAATGAAGCAATAGTACTGATCTTCTTGATAGTTGGTATCAAGCTGTGCAGTATAGTTGTCAAACAGTCTACTCTCTAGTGAAGTTTTCCAAGAGTTGTGAATTTTTATTTTACATATATACGATTTTTATTATTATTGTCATTATTATTTGGCTATTTAGGTTAAAATTTTCCCCAAAGTGGTTAATAGTGTTTTAAATTCTGAGATAAAATCCTAATTTTAAAGTAAAAATGTTGCTTTTTCATGTTTTATATGCTTGAGATCCACGTAATGGCCAATTCTCTCTTGCATCAATTTGGAGTTCAGACTAAAACTCAATACATATTGTTGAATGCTTAAAAAACTGGGCTTGCATGTCAATATGCTTACATTCAAGTTTGCATGTCATGTTTTGTATGTGTACCTTCTTTCAGAAATAATGAGAGGGAACAGTAACCATTACGTCTATAGTTGCTTTCTGCTTGATTTGGCCAAGAGAGAATTTTACTTAAATGTATGATGCTTATCATTTTGTTCTGTTTGGAAGCACTGTACTGAAGGTTGATTGTATGCATGCAGCGCAGAAGAAGAAGGGATAAAAGTGAATCCCATCGAATTGAGTCAATTCATTGATTTCATCAAATGTGACAAGCTCCAGACTGAGAGCTTCATTATTGGACCAAACCAATGTAAGTTCTTAATGTGGCTGCAATTACCACAATTACTTTGTTTAATAAGTAATAACTGTCTGTTTAACTGGAGGATTTGGAGGGGCATATGGTTTTGTATTCCTTAATTACATTTTTTAGGGATTTAAAGTGGCCTTATATGGTACTACTGAATCCTGTAAAGTTGTCTTTCAGTTTAGATCATGAAATTTTACAGCAGGTTTTCAATATCTTGATAATGTGTGTTCTTTCACAACAATAACTGAGCTTTTGATGACAACAGGAAACTGCTGCAGAAATGCAAAAAAGGTTGCACATATTATGACCGATGTTGCATCAGTTCATGAGAACTGCTCATATATGCATCTTAGGACTGATTTGCTTGTATATGCGTCTTGTTTTTTTACGGCTCCTATATGCATCCTACAGATCCCATCTACAATGATTTATGCTTTGAGATCTAATTGTGGTAAGTTTTACTAGATCTAATATTATGACAGATGTAGTCACATCAATTCATGAGAATTGGTTCTGTGCAAGGTGCATGAACACATCAAAATCTACTGGTGAAGGCGCTATCGTTATGCATACAGCAGCATTTCTCTTGGTTGCATTGTAAGCACTTACCGTCTGTAATTTTTACTTTAAGCACTGAAATGAGGTTTGGGATGTGACTGTAATATGTACAGAATGAGAAACTCAAATAATGTATATTTTTCAAGAGATTTGTGATAATTTGTTGTGAATTATAATTTATTCATGCAGGTACGATGGTTCTATTGGCTCAGCATCTCGTGCTATGGTGGCTGTTGATCAGTTTGCGTGGCAATTAACTCGAAAGAATCTGTAACATTGTCAAAAAGATAGTGTAAGTTTAAGTGTGAAATTCTCTGGCACCTTGAATATGTCTTGATTAATTATTCTGTTTTATTTTTCATTACTTGCCACTATTATTATGTTGCCACAATAATTATAATAATTTTATCATTATGCTTACTGATGCAGGGCAGTAGTGATAAGCTGCTGTCCAGCGCCTAAAACAGTGCCAAACCACAGTAGAAATGGAATCCCAGCGATAAACAACACAGAACATAGATGGATAAAGTGAAGTTGGAACTAAGATAATTGAGTTGTGGTCCAAAGACACCCCAGAGGAACTCTATATTCTGTCATTTCTGAATAAAGTTGTTAAAAGACCCTTATTACAACTGTTAACTAGGCTTATATATTAGCCATCAGACCCTAACAAAATGGAAAACCTAATTGACAAAGGAAATTAAACCAAATCCTAACTGGAATAGGAAAACTATAATATCAAAAGTAACCCTAGCCCAATCGACCATCGGGCTACTTAGACCTGGAATGCCCATTAGATGCTCTTGCATCACTTACTCAGTCATATCTTTATTAATATGTGATATGGAAATATAATCGGATTTGACATTGAGGCAACAAAAGCTAATACAGTTCCTGCTAACAAAATCAGGCTGTTCATTTCAAACAGCTGATGGTGCAATGAAGCTCAAATATTTTGTGACTGTAAATACTACGTGTACCTTTCTTATACATGCTCAAATTGCCATGTTTTGTCATCATCACATGCTCAAACTTCCATGCTCAACCCCAGTAACTCTGGTATGATGCAACATAGGTTAGAAATAATACCAGCATCAATTGATTCAACAAGCCTTTGGACATTCCCTCCAAAAAAAAAGACTCTTAGAACGTGATATTGTCACCGAAATATTATTGTAAAATCGAAGAATGCATCAATTAGGCAACACTTTTCACTCTGGAACCTTGAAAATTCTTTATGCGTGTTCAAATCGATGATGCTTTTATCACCACCCTTTTTTAAGTTTACCATGCTTGTTTGAAGTCCGACTGCTATGTTATAGGGCTTGGGAATATAATTTCTGCTTATGTTTTGTTCAAGTTACAAACAATGTATGGTACATGGTATTGGCATCATATAGTTCAACAAGCCCAGAGATGATAATGATCACACCAGAGTTGTCACAAAATCATGAAAGAAATTACTCTTCTAATCATAACGTGCTTTCTTTGCTATTGTAGGTACTAGGTTGCTTAAAAGAAGGCTTATAAGATGCAATGCATCCAATTTGAATGAAAATGGTTCACCCTGGAGTTGCCCTTTTCGTCTTGTTCTATGCTGCTAATGCAAAGATCCTACTGGCAAAGGTGCTGTTATCTGAAAATTGCAAGCCTTGGAAGAAACCAAATTGAATGTTAAATTGATTTGGTGGGATGGGCATAGGATTTATTCTTATTTATTCTTATTTTAACAGAACAAAAATTATGAGGATCCTTTGAGATCCCAATATTTCAACTATCATATAAGATCCTTTTAAGGCTACCAAATGAGTTACATGATTAAACCAAATACAAAGATTTAAAAGTAGATGACCATTGTTGAGGCCCAAAAAATCCACAGTTGGGTCCAAATAAATTCTCATCTCAGTACAACACCTTATTGAGGAAAAACCCGACTTGGAACACACAAAAGTCCGCTATGCACGAGTCACACTCCACGTGCCATGCCAAATAAATAATCTGTTATGCTAGGAATCAAGATTAAGATTATAAAGTGCATAAGCTCTGCAAATCCATGCTAATTATCCCATCAAGCATAATGATTAAAAGCATGCCAAGCGATATGCCATGCCAAGCAGAAAATCATTATTACACACCCAACCACGCTACACGCCTAAGTGGGCCCAAGCCACTCAAATGCTTCATATCTGATCATGAAAGAGAGGAAAGAGAGGAAGGGGGATATATGAAAATAGGAATTCTTCCCTAGGGCAGCTGCGGGAAAGGGACCTTGAGCTCCCAAAATCCCTGATTTTGTGCAAAGGAGTAGAGTAGATTTCCCCAAAATAGGATGATTGAAGGGATGAGGGGAGAAAGGAAGGGAAAGACTTGGCAAAATGGGATGGAAGCCATTAGGGTTTCTTGGGAAAAGATGGTTTCCAGCTGCTATAAATAGGGTCTCTTCTACCCAACGAAAATCAATCCACAACCAGAGAGCAAGCTTCCTCTCTTACTTTCAAAACCAACAATTTTGGTGCTTAGTTCATCTCCTTCCTCAGTTTTCCCTCTTGCCATGCTATTCTGACATATGACAGAGTCATTGTCAAGCTGCTGGAAACAGCACTCAAGCTACCCTTTTCTTTCTTTCCCCCATTTTCAACCAAACCTCGCTTCAAAATCCTTCCTCTTAATACCCATATTTCCCCCAGGAACACTTAATTCTCTTTTCAGTGCTAAACTCATGACAACTTTGCTCCCATGCCACAAGCTTCTCATGCCAAGCTAAGATTATACCTGTAAGCACTAAGAATTTATCTGTAAGCAGCCATTATTTTTTGTTGGTGAAAGTAACCAAGGTGTTTCCTAAGGCTTTGCCATCCTTTCGAAACATTTTGGGGTTTGATCTTTGAACTCAAACACAGTGGATATTTTCTTCAGTTTTCTCCTTACGGCAGCCCAGGCCCGCAGTAGCTGCCGGAACGAAAAAGCCCCTACAACCATGATTGGCGAGCGCATCTGCCGTTATATTGCATCTTTTCTTCTTCTTTTTAGTCATTTGCTAGGGAGGGGGGAAGGGGAGTAATATATTGGGTTGCCTCAAGATTGTCTCCAACGCGAATCGAACCCGGGTGCACTTGTAAGGGGGGAGAGGAGAGTTTGGCCCACTTTTCAATTGTGGTGCCACCCATGTGCTTATATTGCCTTAGCTAAACCCTACGTTGAATTTTTTACCACACAAAAAAATATTTATAAAAATTAAATAAATAAATAAATAAAACACGCCTATGTTGAATGAAGCGAGTGTTTTAATAAGAATATGTGAATCACCTCCAATACAAATATTTGTTAATCCACCATTTGAAACTTCAAATAGCGACTGACAGCAAATTTCTTTGCACCAGCCTCTTATGTATCATATTTTTTCTGAAGTGCATCCCACAAATCTTTAGCAGTATCATAAGAAGAATAATAATCATAAAGATCATCAGATAACCCATTCAAAATATAGTTCTTGCACAAAAAATCATTTTCAGTTCATGTCTGCAAGGCCCAAGTTTGTTCAGGAGTGGGATTGTCAGAGGCATATGGTTTATCAGATGTGCAGACAGAAGCTAATTTTTTCGTTGTAAGATAAAACAACATCTTTTGCCTCCATCGTTTAAAATGAAGACCCACAAACTTGGAAGGTTTATTCAGGTCAGGGGTGAATGAATTGTTTACAGCTTCCATGGCAGATGAAACGTCTTAAAATTGTTGATTCAGAGAAAATTAAAAGAACAATATTACTCGGAAAAATTCATTGTGAAGCTGTGAATGATTCTTGGGATGAGTTGCGGACTAAGTCGCTCTCTTTAAGACGTTTCGCGGCTCTGCCCAAGTTGTGCAAGCAATTCAGAAAAGGCCACTACGTCCCCAGGATAAAACAACCCCAGAATCTCCTATGTCTAGGTTCTTCCTTGCACTGAGGAAGGACCCGAATACAAACACCTTTCTATGTTGCTCAGAAAACTTAGTTTAGAAAATAAGAAAACTATATGAAGAGGAAGAAGGCAGCAGCTATCGTCTCTGTCTCTTTTCTATCTATATCAGATATATATACAAGGTATATCACAAAAGAAAGGTTGGTGGGCTTTAAAGACAGCAAATGCATCAGTTAAAAAACCAGCCCAAATTTAATAGAAAATAACTCCTATTAATAAAGATAATTTAAGGCAATTATTGAATTATTGAATATATATAATTTTTAAAAATAAACATACCAATTTCAACAGTTAAAGCAATCCCATGGCTAATGTGACACAATTAAAGCAAAAATTAGATGGCGTTCATAGTAAAATTCCACCCATGATTGAGATTGGTCATGGCGAGTCAACCAAAGCCCCTTAGATAGAGGGTTATGAGCATCCAGTTCAACTCGTATATGAAAATAACCCCTTACCCCCACCAGGTTGGTCAAGATCTTCAAAGGTGATTGATTAGCCTGCAAAATGTTGACCAATAAGGGGAGTAGTTTTTCCATTCATTTGTCCAAGAGGGACCCTATGAGCTTGAACACAGAAATAAATCAGGTTTGAATCTAGTTCTTCAATAGCAAGATGTAACGGCCAATATTGAACACTGAAGGCAAACCCCATAATTGTCCATGGACCTCCATCGACAATTCTCCTGGCCGCCTCCTCATGTTGCACCTTAACGGAAAAAATTAAATCTTTGACATCCACTATTTGAACTTCACCAAAGGCTACCTAAGCACACTAGTCAGCATACGTTTAACAACCCCAATGTTTGGAGGTTTATCAGCAAACAAGGATCCAAAGACGTTAACCTTGTTGCTAAAATTGTGTAGACCTAGAGAATCCCCAATTTGGACAGCAAGTTGGTCAGTAGTTGAAAATTTTCTCTCCATCATAGGGAGAGACCCAAAGATATCAAGGAGAGTGAGAAAGAGAATAGATGAAAATCCAGACTAGATGATTATGAGTAGAGGGAAAGGGGCGGTGAAAAAATGGTGAAAAGGGGTAAGGACATAAAATTGGGTAATAACAAGCTTTTAAAGCTGGAGTGAGATAGTTTTGGTTTTTTTTTTGTTTTGTTTTGTTTTTGTTTTTATGGGCTAAAATGAAATAGAGGATTTTGGTGAGCAGGGCAGAAGTAGTAAACGATAAGGAGAATGGTTAAAGATGGATAGAAAAAGGATGTGGAATACCACCAAGGTATGGAGACTCTCACAAGGAGAGAGATGCTCTCAAGAATAGAGAGAAAAAACGTGTAATTCGGAAATTTTTGCACCTCTCATTCAGAAACTAGATTATTCAAACAATGTTTGTTTAATAAGCAACCTCTTCTCCTAGGAATATAACTAAAAGAAATAAGCTGAGAATGGGGTTAATTGATGAGCTACATTATTACAACTTCTAAGAACATAAAAGAAATCAACTGAAATATTCTCAGCCAGTAATTGTACATCTTGAAGATAAAATCAATTTTTATTGACATTTGACTCTTATTGTAGAATTTCTCTTAAGTTTCTTTTTGTCATATTTATCAAGATATAGTCTCACTACATTTTTATTTTTACTTTTAATACAAGTCTAAATTACAAGGGGACGGAATTGCCTCACTCACACACACACGCACTACTTAGGTGCCACTGATATAGAGATTCGAACTTGAGACCACTAATCAGCAAGTCAAATGCTTTTTCCATTAGTCTAGTGAAAAATTAGGACATCAATATCAACAAGCTTGTAAAAAATTATTATTCAGTATATGGCCCAAAGTTTCAGTCTCGGCCTGTTCTGGATTGAAAGAAGTCGGAGTTGGCCCAAGACTACCAAGTAGTATCCAGTTGCCCAAAAACCAATTTTGAATTGCACAAAAAGAGGCAGAGGGAACGCCACTCTCTCTGCTCTCATGTCGTCCTCTCAAAAAGAGTCCAAGACTAGACACAAATTTACTTCAACTTTAAACATAAACATAAAACAAGTTGCTTTGGCTTAAAACTTAAAAGCCTGAAAAAGGCCTTCGTCCCATTTCCGCATCTGCGATCTCTCTCTCCTCTCTCTCCTCTCTCTCCTCTCTCTGCAACTGCAAGTAAGTTACTTGGTCTCAAAATTATTGCTTTTATTTTCCAAATGTAAATGTGATTGGAAACCAGATATTCCTGCTGCTGCAGCTTCTCCCGCTCCATGTATCCAGATCTCAAATGCGTGGTTCGTACTGTAATTTGAATCACATTTTGAGGGTGAAGTACTAAGGGCATTGGATTTGGAGGGGTGGGTAGAGCCGGGAAGGAGGGAGATGGGATCGGGTGGGAGCAAAGCGACGGCGTCTTCAACGTCGTCGTTTGGTGGCAATGGTCGGAGGCGTCGATCCAAATCTAAATTCAGCAGAGTGCTCAAGTTGTCTTGTCTGGGAACCACATCTCGATCCCACGACAGCGACAATGACGACCAGGTCCTTCTCTTTTTGCTTTAATTTCCATTTTATCCGTTCATTTCAAGTTCTTCATTATTTCTCTTTGGTTTTGAGCATCAATGTGGAAAATTGGTTGGTATAATTTCGGGTTTATTTAATTTTATTTGTGAAATGCGGCCAATAGACTTCAGTAACAAAAAGAGAAAAAAAAAAATTAATGAATACTTATTTCCTCTTTAATTTATGTTTGTTGTAATGGGTATCAGATTATCAGTTGGTGAGGTAATATTTAAAGAGATAAACTTGTCGCCGCTGTTTTAATTCAATAATATATTTTTGGGTCCCAAGTCTTTGTTTTGTTTGTTTGGTACTTTGCTCCCTTAGAGTTCTTTTGAAGAGTACAA
The DNA here is from genome assembly GCF_965620075.1 of Prunus avium. Lineage (NCBI taxonomy): Eukaryota > Viridiplantae > Streptophyta > Magnoliopsida > Rosales > Rosaceae > Prunus > Prunus avium. The sequence goes on along the minus strand of NC_142288.1, from coordinate 12,535,607 downwards.
GTTAACTTTTTTTTCAAATTTTTTGAATTGTATGCTTCTCAATTAGAACATTTATTGTCGAGGTTGGTATAGGAGTTACAAAGATGGAAAAGAAGATGGGAGAGTTGCATTTTCTTTTTAATAAATATTTTATAATTCTTATTGTTAAACCATTTTTTCGTTTGGTGTGTAGTGAAAAGATAGGAAAGAAAGGAGGATTCTTGTTGTAAAACATTGGTTATATTGCGTCAGTTCCTGTGCAGACCTAATTGAATGAATGTCCCACATGTAGAAGTTTCTTCCTAAAAAACATTGTAGCTATCTTGTCGAAGGGCCTGCCTTCCGTACACATAGGTTATCTTATACTAAGGAAAGTTTTCTCACAAAAGATGTATTGCAAAGATGGGCCTGCCTTCCGTACACATAGGTTATCTTATACATCACAAAATCACATCGTACTTTTCCAACTTTGATATTTATCCACGAGATCCCATGAATAACTCTTGTGACTGCAGGCTCACAAAAACCGTTAACTCTCTGTCCTGTGTACATTAAGGCTTTTTATCTGGGGAGTTCCCATTGTTGGGGCTATTATATTTCTTTATAATAAAAAGTTGATGCAGTATATGCCTCGTCACTTGGAACTTTCTTTGTCTATGGTTGCTTCTATGTTTCTGATACTAGACTTCACTTTTTCTCCTCTACCAAACGTATGTATATGGTGAATGTTTCTGATAGGTTGTTATTTAAAACTTTTATTTATTTATATTGCTGGTGTGCAGTTAATTGGCCAAAAATTATTTAAGGAACTGAAGTGTGTAACTCATGCTTTAGGTATGTGATCATCAGAACAAAGAAACTAGAAATAATGCTCCATGCGCAAGTTTGAATGACACAGAGCCAGATCACGCAAAGGTTGAGTGTTTCAGAAAGGTTAATGTTGAACAACCTGATGAAATTCCATGTATATCTTCAAATGTTCAGCTCAATGAATGGGGTCAGGCTAGTATCACTGATACTGCCTCCAGAGCTGGTAGCAGCTCTGCTCAAGCTGCTGCTCCATCTTTGAACCCTTCAAGTCGTTTCCTTTCTCGTTTTAGTTTCATTCCAGGTAATGTAAGCTTCAGATTAAGCCGGGCAACCAGTTTAGGGTCATCCAATCCTCTATCTCCGACAAGTATCACAATACCGAACAACGAAGATGAACTTCATCTACATTCAAGACCTGCTAGAAGTTTTGTAAATAGAGATGAAAGCCAAGAAGCCAGTGACCTTCCACAGTCACAGATTAATAGGAGCGCAACACATTATTATGAAGAGACTTCTGACAATATAGGATTAAATACTCCGGGATGTGGTTTTTCTGACAACTTGCAAGATAACCAGACAAATTCTTCTAGACATGATGTTGGTAGAAATGCTAACGGTGGTGTAAACTTGTGTTCTCCAAGAAATCATAATGAAACAGGGAGCAACAGAACTAGACCTTCCGAAAGACGCCCAGGTGCTCGGGAACCTGTTGAACGGAATGTTCGTTTCAGTAGAACTTTAAGTGTTGGAAGACTTCGTGACAGGGTACTTCGTCGATCATCATTATCTGATTTAACGTTTTCTTCTTTGCAACAAGAAGGAGAAATGAGAGATACAGATCAAGGTGATGATACAAGAACAATGGTACCTGAAGGCAATGCTGTAAATTTCGAAAATGGGTCTGGTTATCCTCCATCCAATATGTCTAGTTCATTGTTTAGCATCCAAGACTATGAAGTGGAAACATCAAGACCAAGAGAAGCTAGATATCATGATCTACTTGAACACAGATCAAATTTCCTAGAGCGGAGGAGAAGAATACGATCTCAGGTTTGTATCTGTTTCACACTGTTATTTTTTATGCTTTGGGTGAGATTCTAGAACAATGAATAGCAGTTGACTGATACATCTTTTTCACAGAATCAAATTTTTTTTATTAAATTTGCAACCTTACCCTTATTGCAAATCCAGTTGACCAATACATGAATAGTGGTATAGGGTTGCCAACCAGTTGGCTGCCTTTCTATGGACATTACTATGTCCATTGTTCCTGGTGATTAGTTTGGGTACAACTTGTCCAGAACTCTGCTAAAAGGGACTGCATAAATTTATTCCTTCTAAATAAAACCATCTGTTCTTGAGACATTTTCTCATGCCTTTTACTTTTCAATATAAATTTTATAATTTACTGAACTTCCTTGTGTAACTTATTTGGTTTACTGATGCCCGTGCAAATTTTGTAGGTTCGTGCACTTCAGAGGTTAGGGAGCCGCTTTGAAAATGTGTCTGGACATGAGAGATCTTGTATCTTATCTGGTCAACAGCGAACGGGTCGTTGTACATGTCGTACGAGTAACCGAGATGCCCGTTCAAATGATGACAATAGTGCTAGGGCTAGCATATCAAGAATTGTTATGTTAGCTGAGGCTTTGTTTGAGGTAATGTTGATATGCGATTACCTTTTTGTCGGCCAGTTTCCTTATTAATTATATAAATTGAACCCTTTATATGTAATTTAATTAGGTTCTGGATGAAATTCACCAGCAATCTGTGGTTCTATCCTCTCGACCTTCTGTATCGTCAATTGGATCTGTTCCCGCTCCTACTGAAGTTGTGGAATCTTTGCCCGTCAAATTGTTTTCCAAGTTGCAAAAGCATCAGTATGAGGAGGCTGCACAGTAAGTATCCAAGTCTATCTAATGTTTGACATTCAGTTCACTGTATATCTCTGAAGGAGGTGACTGACCTATTTCAGTATTGTTCCAGATTACAAGAATTAATCTGCCTTGCACTTTTATGATGTTCTCAGCAGCCAGTGGCTTTTCAAAAGTGTCTATTTTACAAGCAATTTCTTTACAGATGCAAAAGAATGTTTAGCTATGGGAAATTGTTCCTTTACTTGCTATAGGCACTGGACAAAATATTAGAGGTTTATGCATAGATTTTGTTGTTTTTTTTTAATTAATAAGAGTTTAAAGCTTATTCCTTTTTAAAAAAAATATAATATATTATTTTCCCAATTCTGGCCATTTTTGGGTACATACTTTTGGCTTTTCATATCATAGTCATCACTTCATGTTGCCACAACATATTAGAGTATTTAAACATAAATTTTCATATTGGTAGTTAATAAGAGAATAAAGTTTACTCCTTGTGAAAAGAAAAAAAATATATATTTTCCCAGTTTGGGCCATTTTAGGTACATGTTTTTGGCTTTTATACGAGTTTATTGTCCTATTACAATGGTTTATACATTTTAGGTTAAGACCATATCTGTATCTTTCTTTATTCAGCTTTAATTTAATAAACATTATTCGTGTTTAGGAATTGGTACTGACAATTTTTTAGTAGCACGTGTAGCATGTGGATGTTATATAAACTTGCATCCTTTGTATTACATTTAGAATTTAATGATTCTTGTTTTGTTGTTGGTACTTTATCTCTCTTGGTAAACAAATGGAAGTGTCTTTAGAAAGACAATTTTTGTGGGCTGACTATAGCATGGTTGCAATGTCTTTATTTTCCAAAACATATTATTTTGGTTGAGAAAAAGATTGTAAGTTACATCTCTTTAATATCACACTATCTTATTATCTTTTGCTTTGCGTATCCTTTAATCTAACAGATGCTACATATGCCTTGTGGAGTACGAAGAAGGAGACATAATGCGAGTACTGCCTTGCCATCATGAATTTCATAAAACTTGTATTGACAAGTGGCTCAAGGAGATTCACAGGTTTGGAATGAACTTGCTTCTTTCAAATCGTCTAATATGACTTATTTAAACACAGGCACATACACTTTATTGACTACAATAAGATAGTATGGTGAGTGTTATTGCAATAAAATTTTATATGTTCTGGCTTGGAAAATTTCAAAATAGTAATCACTGTATAAAATTTGTCCACTGGCTGTTTGCTTGTTTAGTAGCACTCGTATGGTAGTTGGCACTTGGTGATCCTGAAACATGCTAGTACCAGTGACATAAACTTGAAGTTGGAAAATGGTGGTTCATAATAAGTTGGAATTAAACCAGACAGATGTATGACTGCATATCGTGCCTAAGAGGTTTAGCTCAACTGTCAATGGGGAGGGTGGGCAAATGTTTAGGTCCTAGGTTCAAGTCTCAATGTAATAAAAGAAATTGCATAGTTATAAATTCCTTTCCGTTGCTAGAATGGAATTTATTATTATTATTTTCAATGTGATCACCTGACCAGTAACTTTCCAATTTTGTCTTCCGCTAAATAGTGATCTATTCCACCTTATCCCCCCTTAACTGTGCATGTTTTTTGGCTCGTTCATGCGGTGTAAAAAAATAGTTTCCTTTTTCAACACAGCTATATTTCGGGAATTTTTATGAACTTTATGTTGTGTTGTTTTGTAGTATGGATTTATTTATTAATAGGAACTTTTGAATGAAGTTAAATTTGTCTTGTTCCAGGTATAGGAAATATTAGTATTTTTCTTTTTGAAAGTTTATTCTTAATTGTAATATTTACCTCTTTTTAAAGTCTATGTATAGTTTCAACAAGTATATTCTTTGCCAGCAGAATGTTTACTAGAACAGATTTCATATGTGTACATGCACTTGTACCATCGAATTTTACATATTGCTTTTTTCTCTTAGTGTCACATAGGAGTTTGCACTTCTTTAATACGTATTACCTAGATGCTACTTATGGGATGCCTCACCCAAATCATAATTTGGAATGTCATGTTGCCTGAACAGCTTGTCATTGGGGGAAATATTATTTTAAGGAGCAATGAAACTCAGTTGGATTGTGCTCCCTTGGTGCTCTTTTAAAATAAACCTTTTTTCTGTATACTAAAATAATTAAATAGTGAAAGGCTATTTGAGATTTGAGCTTTGAAGTATACAGTATACTTCATTAAATGAATAGAAGGAAAGTACTGGTGGTGAGTATCAGCAAGGACATGGTTATGACATCATTTTCACTGCTGGGAATTCTCAGCGTGCACATTCTCTATCATCTATAGCAAACTGGCAACAGCTATAAGTCTTCAACATTCTCAACATCTCTTTCTTCTTTCCTTTCTACTATTAATTGGTTTTTCACTTTCATATGTTTATTTTATAATTGACAAGAAGTTCTTGCCTTGATTTACTTCTCCATTTCCCTCTCTGAGCTCTACTTGAACCCGTCACTCAAATCTTTTTGTCCGAAACTCAAGTACTGTGTATCTCACTGCCACTGCTTGTCAGGTTGTTTATCGCAACTAATGCAACACTTAGCTCCATTGTTTCCCCAATAAATATCAAATCCTCTCAATTCTTTCTTGTCAAGGCTCATACTCGTCGCAGCAGCCAGTTTTCCTTTTTGGCCTGACAATAATGTAAACTCTTCCAAAGGATGCGTCAGGATTGTATTCTATTTCTATAATGGATGTTGTTATACACCGTTGCTATTATTCAGACAATCCATTCATTTTGTCCGGCCACCCCTCTAACTAATATGGCTACTAAGTAATAAGCTAACTGATCTAACTAATTTAACCATGACAGCAAAAGCTCAAGTCATGAAAATGCTAATTTCTTTATGCCTGAAATATCAATGCCTCTTGTTGTTGACATTTTAGGTTTGTATTAATATTTTGGTGCTACTTATACTGGAAATTGCTAACGTGTATCTGGTATGCAGGGTATGCCCACTCTGTCGCAGGGATATCTGTAGATCCGATGTGTTGCCTGCAGAGAACTAAGGTAGTGGTTTTTCACTCTTCTTCTCGGTGAATGGACAATTGAGGAGTGAAGCTTTCCGCGGAGGCAGTGTTTTCGTGTATCATTTTTTAGGAAGTTCAGTCCTTATCTGCTTGTATCATCGTTGCTGCCCGCCATTAATTGTTCTCATTGTCAAATGTAATACTGAACGTTAGTAGAAACGAACTGAACTACTTGCAATCAGCAACACCTCCAGCCAGAGGGCAAGGGAACTGGAAGGGGAGAGAGAGAGAGAGAGCTGTTTCCTTTCACGGATGAATTCTGTTAATATGCTTAGTCAGAGGCCCCATTGTTGTATCCGAAATTCTGTGCATTCCCGCTGTTTCCTGATTTTGTTAAGGTTAAGTTTTATAGTAGACACAGATATCACATTCTCATTAAGTTTGAGGTCACTTGAAATGTGCTTCCTATTTTTGAACTTTGATCAACGTTCTCCCTTTACTACAAGACTTTACTACAAGAATTTCTATAGTGTGGGCTTTATATATGACCCTTAGGTGATGCCCTATTTCTTAACTATTGGATCAAATTAGTCAGTCGTCATACGTTGGGTCATCTAACATGTAAGCCTTTTACATAATGTCAAATAAGCCCCGAGCCACAAATGTTAGTGAAATGTCAAACAAAAAGGGATTTTTGTAAACATGTCACCTGAACTTATACATCAATTTTAATTTGTCACTTTAAAGAAAAATTTAAGAGAAATGTTACCTTAATTTTTCAAAATCCATGATTTGTCATTTGACTTTAACATCATCCAATTTTCCATCTATTTTTAACAGTCTCGTTCTCCTGGCCACCAAGGGTCTAAGGAATTTGTGGTCACCCACCCTTAGATCTAGGGTGGAGAAAAAACTGATTTAAAATTTCATATTATATTACTTTTACTTAAATCAAACAAGTTTTTGTGGAAACAAAATACATTCTAAACTCTTGCACAGCCGCCTCCAACTCTATGGAGGTCGACGCCCCTATAACCTTCAATCCCTCCTCATGGTCCTCTTCAGCTTTTCCAACTCCGGCGTTGCGAATTCTTCCAATTTAATTTTTCATCTCTTGTGGATAGACAAAGACTGAAGATTTTGGGAAAACTTAAATTTGGGGCTCTTTGAATTCTTTGGTTTCTACCATTGTTTTTCATTCTCCTTTTGGTATATTGTTGAGAAGTTGATATTGGTTGGTTGATGATTCAATGGTGTATTGGTATGTTTGGAGGCAGGCAGTGGCTAGCTTACTGGAGAACGTGTTTTGTTCAGTCGACAACTGTTTTGTTTGTTTTTTTGTTTTTTTTTACACAAATTTTTTTTTTTTGTTTAATTGAAAATAATTTAAACTAAACTTATATGGATTTTTAAATCAATTTTTTCTCCACCTTTAGATTAGATCTAAGGGTGGGTGACTACAAATTTCTTGGACCACTGGTGACCAAGAGAACGGGAATGCAATTTTTTTAAGGTATTTTAGTCTTTTCTATTTTCAAGGGTATTTTAAAAATTGAGAATTCATTGTAAAAAAAAATTAGACATGGTCAGATAGAGAGAAGAGGAGGGAGGGGGGGTCCTGTCTTGTGCGATGTGTTTTGGGGGCGGGTGGGGTTGGGGGTTGAGAGAGAGTGAGAGAGAAGTCTCTTTTTCTCTTTTGTTTCCTTGAAAATGAAAAGACTAAAACACCCTTAAAAATGGATGGAAAATTGGATGGTGTTTAAGTCAAATGACAAATCATGGATTTTGAAAAATTAAGGTGATATTTAGGATTAAATTTTTCTTTAAGGTGACAAATTAAAATTGAAATATAAGTTTAGGTGACATTTCAACAATTATCCCCAAACAAAAAATGTTGGTTTCACTTTTGCAATTTCAACCAAACTTGTGACCTTTTATAACAAACTTGTTAATAGCTAGATGGTAAGCATTTGAAGATTGAAAGGAGTAGAATAAGCCACAATTTTATTCATTGCTATTTGATTACGAGAATTCTAGTGCCATTAAGCGGTGTGAATAAAAGACCAAATCCTAATCATGCAGTTTCACATATAAAATCTTTCTCCTCTCACAACGAGTTTTTTTTTTATATATCAAAAATAGCCAAAATTTACCTTTTACTTTCAAAAATGTTAGTTTTTATAAAATCTTTCAAATATAGCCGCGCCTCCAATTCTTCCATCGCCATCGCCATTGCCATCGCCGCTCCACTTCCTCCTCTCACAGCCTCTCGCCATCGCCGTCGCAGTCGCCGTCGCCTCTGTCTCAATTTCAGGTAAGTTCTATCTCGTCTCATCTCAGCTCAATTCGATACCCAGCCTCTGCCTCTAACTATCTCTCATATCCATCCTCTCTCAGCTCTATCTCAGAGGGAGAGCAGTTCACTCTCTCTTTGATAAGAGTCTCTTCCTTATGATTTTTGAAGATGTAATTACGGTTCTGTGTGGAATGAAATCGGGTTTGTGAATTAGGGTTCTCTCTCGATAGCCTGAATTTGTTGGGCAGAGCAGATAAAAAATATAGATAAATGTTATACTTCTATTCCACTGAAAAAAGTTTCGAGTGATTACGGCAGAGCAGGCCTCATAAGTGGCAGCTATAATTGTTTTCTTGCTTGTCCAAACCCTAACAAAATCCAGACTTTGAATTTCTATCACAGTGGAATACTATTTCAAACCTGTAGAAATGTTAACAAAAGATATCATAAAAGCAACCATAACAATACGTAAAAGAAGAGAGAATCCCAATTTCTATCACAGTGCATGCGCATATATATCACAAAAAAAGTTTTTTTCGAATGCTTGAAGAATCCCAATTAGCCTTCTGTTCTGTGTATAGTGGCATCTGCAAGTAGATGAATTGTTAGAAGGGATGCATGCTTTACTAAAGTAAAAATTGGTAAAAAGCAAAGAAAGATTTCAAGAAACATTGTGTGTGTATATATATATATATGAAGATTGCTAAATGATTGACCACTTTTATTCATTAATTTTTTTTAGTTTCCTTTTTTTTTTCTTTTTTTTTCTTTTCCTGTTTTTTAGTTTAGGGGCTGTTTTTAATTTTTCCTTTCAGTTTCTAGTATGGATGTGTTTCCCTCTTTTCGGCCGGTAAGCCAATGGAAGGAGTTTTTGGTCATTCTTCTCTTGAGATGCGTAGGCGTGCCACCACCAAACCACTTGATGGCTTGGATGGAGAGATCGTGTGAGTGTGTTTGCGCTTCTGACTTCTTAATCAAACGATTGATCGACCAAGCAAGGAACCTCCTCTTGGCCTAGGTTCTTTTTCTTCCTTGAGGTCAAGGATGATTGAGCTTTGTATGACTATTTTTAGGATTTTTGTGATAAGTGTAGTGAATGTAAATGCAGGAAATGAAATGACAAAAATCTAAATGCGATTAAATAGATTAAAGTGATAAAGACTTGAATTAAATCCGAATGTAAAGACAATTGAAATTAAATTGCAAGAAAGTAAGCTTACACTAGAAAAACGAAGAACTCGGATAATCTGAATAGCTTGAAAGATAAAATCCTAGACTATGAATTGAAAAGTACAGGATAAAGAGATAGATTTTGGGTGTTCAGTTGGCAGTCCTCTTCTCTTCTTTTGACGACCAATTTATAGAGCTTCCTTCAGCTCATGGGTTTGGCCATTAAATGGCCTCAACTAACTTTCATTGAAAATCCTCCCGATGTTAATGCCTTCCGGAGCTCTAGGCGTGAACATACTGACAATTTGTTTCTCTCACACCCTTGCTCAAACACCTTGGAGAACTCAATCTACCCTTGGTTTTTCATGAACTCACTAGCTTCCAGCTACTTCACCTCTCTCTCACAGCTGCACTTTTGCCTCCATCTTAGCTTAGCTATATCTTCGACCGAAGATGAGAACATCTTGAAACAAGTCCTCAAATTAGGCTTCCATGTTTCCTGCAGGTTGTTCTCTCCTTGGCCAATCAAAGGCAACTTAAAACAAAAGCCCTGTATGGAAAAACACCCAAGGAACCCAAAGAGAGAGGTTAAAAACATGTAGAAAAAATAGCACAGCAGAAACTAGACGGCCGGTTGCTTTTCTTCAATTCCTTGTATCTTTTAGTTGAGCCACATTCCTCCAACGGATCTTTCCATCCAACCGAGGATCTTTTATGTAGTCGAGGATCTTTGGCTCGACAGAGGATTTTTCCTTCCAATCAAGGATCTTTCACTCAACCAAGGATTTTTCCATCCAACCAAGGATCTTTCACTCAACCGAGGATTTTTCCATCCAACCGCGGATCTTTAAGTTCGACGGAGGATTTTTCCACTCGACGGAGGATTTTTCCATTCGACGGAGGATTTGGCCAAATGATTCAAACCGTGGGTGGGTGGGTCTAATAATACCAATCATGACATATATATATATATATATATATATATATATATATATATATATATATATATTTATATATAAAAAGTGACTTTAATCATGCAAACACTAAAGCTTTGCCGTCACTTTCTCCCATCATCACATAGTTTTATATTGATCAAGTTGCAATCCTCCACCTTGTTTAGCATCTTTTCTCTTCTTTTGCAGAGAAATCCTACGCCCCATTCATCAATTGTATCTGCTCTTCTCCATAGTCATCTTGTGCATGCGTTCCTTCATATTGACTATTTGGATGGTGGATTTTTAATCACACTCAAACATTGCCCCCTTGATTTCTTAGCCTTTAGTTGACAAAAGGGGAAAGGAATCGAAAGTCAGGACTTAGATGTTGGGATTCATGGATTCATGTCCATCTCTGGCATGTTTTTGGTTTGAAGGAACAAAGTCCAAGGTGAAGAAAAATAATCCGGGCTGCGATCCAAAAATAGGTTGGTATGGTTGGTTCAAAGAAAAATGAGACAAGCTTGCTTGCAATCATATAGCAGACGGGAATCTGGCATGGGAGAACTTCATGAGCTCCCTCCGTGACTTTTTCCTAGTGTTTAGATTTATGTTAGGCCACTAGTTGGCCTGTTTTATGCTTAGCTAGACTTGTGATTATTGTCATGCCTTATTTCGCTGGTTTATGTAATTTGATGAACTCTTTGACCGTTGTTCGGCCTATCGCGTGATGACTCTTCTTTGTAATGAATGTTTCTTGGAAAATTTTTTCATTTGTCATACACAATTCCTCTTCCTTAACATGACCATGATGGATCATGTCCCCATCATCTCCCAAGAAGTAGGGTAATATTTCTTCAAAAAGCGGCCATTGATGGGTGAATCATGGAGACGGCCATTCTCGTAACTCAACCTATATGCTCCTTTTCCTAAAACTTGGTTGATGAGAAAAGGTCCTTCCCAGGTTGGAGACCATTTACCAAAACTACGATCTTTCGTTCCTAATGGGAGAATAGTTTTCCATACTAAATCTCCAACTCCGAAACTTTTGGCCTTAGTCTTCTTATCATACGCCCTGGCCACCTTTTCTTTTTGGGCCTTTAATTTATCCAAAGCCTCAAGTCGGACTTCGTCAAGATCGTCTAGCTCTTGAGCCATCGCCTGATTATACTCATTCTCACTCCATTCAGCATGGCGAGCCACCCTTAAAGATTTTACAGAAATCTCGAGAGGTAAGACGGCATCATGGCCGTATGTGAGTGCGAATGGTGTCGTCCCCGTGCCGGACCTTTTAGAGGTCCTATATGCCCAAAGGGTATTGGAGAGGAGAGAATACCATTCTTTAGGATTTTTCTCAATCATTTTTTCCAAAATCCCTTTTATTACTTTGTTGCTGGCCTCAGCTTGACCATTTGACTGAGGATTGTATGGGGTGGACTGAACCATCCTAACTCCCCAATTTTTTGCGGCTGCTTTGACAGCTTCTCCCACGAAAGCCGTTCCTCGGTCAGTCATGATAGACTTTGGTAATCCGAATCGATGGATGATAGACTTCTCAATAAACTCTATCACTTCAGCTTGGGTAACTTGCTTGAGTGGTACGGCCTCTACCCATTTTGTAAAGAAGTCTGTGGCCACTAAAATGAACTTGTGACCCTTGGACGATTTCGGGTGGATCTGGCCAATCACATCCATCGCCCAACCCTTGAAAGGCCAAGCCTTCACAATAGGATTCATGGGTCCGGCCGGGACATGCTGAATCGGACCATGCCTTTGACAACCTTGGCATCCTTTGGCGTAATCAATGCAATCCTTCAGGATGGTTGGCCAATAATACCCATGCCTCCTTAGCAACCATCTCATCTTGATGCCTGCTTGATGAGCTCCGCATATTCCTTCATGAACCTCAGTCATAACCACCATCTGATCAATCTTTCCCAGACATTTCATGAGTAAGTCATCAGAGCCAATACGAAAAAGTTCTTCATCCCTGAGCACATAACTTATGGCCCTTTGTCGAACCTACCGGCAATGCGGATCACTTGGACATTTCAGATATTCCACGATGTCGTGTCTCCAGTCATCTGGAGCTACAGTCAACGCCATCACCTCCATTGGTATTCCTCTTTCAAAAACTGAGGGCAATGATCGTTTTTCAACTTTGAATAACTCCTCAGAAAGCCCTTCAGAAATCTGAACTCCAGAGGCGAATTGGGCCATTGCATTGGCCTGTGAGTTGTGCTCCCTTAGTAGGTGAGTGAGTCTCACTTCATCAAAACCTTCTATTAGTTGGCTGGCCAAGGCATGATAGCCAAGCAATGCTTGGCTGGTTACCTTATAGTCGCCGGATAGTTGTTTTAGAACCAACATCGAATCCCCCATGATTGACACATTATTTATTCCAAGTTCTCTCAAAATCTCCAACCCAATGATCAAGGCCTCATATTCGGCCTGATTGTTGGTACTATCAAAGTCTAATTGAAATGAATAACGAGTTCGGATCAATATGAAGGAACGCATGCACAAGATGGCTATGGAGAAGAGCAGATACAATTGATGAATGGGGCGTAGGATTTCTCTGCAAAAGAAGAGAAAAGATGCTAAACAAGGTGGAGGATTGCAACTTGATCAATATAAAACTATGTGATGATGGGAGAAAGTGACGGCAAAGCTTTAGTGTTTGCATGATTAAAGTCACATTTTATATATAAATATATGTATATATATATATATATATATGTCATGATTGGTATTATTAGACCCACCCACCCACGGTTTGAATCATTTGGCCAAATCCTCCGTCGAATGGAAAAATCCTCCGTCGAACTTAAAGATCCGCGGTTGGATGGAAAAATCCTCGGTTGAGTGAAAGATCCTTGGTTGGATGGAAAAATCCTCGGTTGAGTGAAAGATCCCTGGTTGGAAGAAAAAATCCTCTGTCGAGCCAAAGATCCTCGACTACATAAAAGATCCTCGGTTGGATGGAAAGATCCGTTGGAGGAATGTGGCTCAACTAAAAGATACAAGGAATTGAAGAAAAGCAACCGGCCGTCTAGTTTCTGCTGTGCTATTTTTTCTACATGTTTTTAACCTCTCTCTTTGGGTTCCTTGGGTGTTTTTCCATACAGGACTTTTGTTTTAAGTTGCCTTTGATTGGCCAAGGAGAGAACAACCTGCAGGAAACATGGAAGCCTAATTTGAGGACTTGTTTCAAGATGTTCTCATCTTCGGTCGAAGATATAGCTAAGCTAAGATGGAGGCAAAAGTGCAGCTGTGAGAGAGAGGTGAAGTAGCTGGAAGCTAGTGAGTTCATGAAAAACCAAGGGTAGATTGAGTTCTCCAAGGTGTTTGAGCAAGGGTGTGAGAGAAACAAATTGTCAGGATGTTCACGCCTAGAGCTCCGGAAGGCATTAACATCGGGAGGATTTTCAATGAAAGTTAGTTGAGGCCATTTAATGGCCAAACCCATGAGCTGAAGGAAGCTCTATAAATTGGTCGTCAAAAGAAGAGAAGAGGACCGCCAACTGAACACCCAAAATCTATCTCTTTATCCTGTACTTTTCAATTCATAGTCTAGGATTTTATCTTTCAAGCTATTCAGATTATCCGAGTTCTTCGTTTTTCTAGTGTAAGCTTACTTTCTTGCAATTTAATTTCAATTGTCTTTACATTCGGATTTAATTCAAGTCTTTATCACTTTAATCTATTTAATCGCATTTAGATTTTTGTCATTTCATTTCCTGCATTTACATTCACTACACTTATCACAAAAATCCTAAAAATAGTCATACAAAGCTCAATCATCCTTGACCTCAAGGAAGAAAAAGAACCTAGGCCAAGAGGAGGTTCCTTGCTTGGTCGATCAATCGTTTGATTAAGAAGTCAGAAGCGCAAACACACTCACACGATCTCTCCATCCAAGCCATCAAGTGGTTTGGTGGTGGCACGCCTACGCATCTCAAGAGAAGAAGGACCAAAAACTCCTTCCATTGGCTTACCGGCCGAAAAGAGGGAAACATGATGATTTACTTATGGCTGTTTTTATTCATTAGTTTCTGTTTTTAGGTTCTAATGGCTTGTTTAGGTGCTGTTTTTAATTTTAAGTTTCTGTTTTTAGTATGGATGATTTACTTATGGATGTTTTTATTTTTTTAGTTTCTGTATTTGTTGATTAATGTCAGTTTTTTGGTGATAAATGGACCAATCTGTTTCTTTGATAAGCCTTCCTTCCTTGGTCTCATATGACTCTCTCTCTTCCAGGTAGTCCTACATCCTTCACCGAGCTCATTTTTTATGCATTTTCAAATCACGAGCTATTTCCGAGATAGCTTCAAATTATTTCGGACCAGAAAACGAAGCAAAATCCTAACACACATAACATTACACTGTTTTTCTATTTCATTTTTCCGCGTTTTCTCGGTAACCAAACACAGCATTATGCTATTTTCTTGCTCTTTAAACTCAGAATATAATAATTCAGTTTTCTTTCAGTCAACTATTTTCTTGTGTTTGTTATCTTTTACAGGTTTCTACTTTAGAACTGTTTTATCTCTTTCTTTTTACGGCTGAGTTATATGCTTCTAGGGTTTCCGAGACTCTTCCCCAATTTGAGAATCGTTTGAAGAATTGAGTGACGCTCAGTTGGTGTAAGCTCAGGTATTATGACCTCTAAGAGGGAACATGAAGATAATGTTAGAGTGAACGCAGAAGGGTTTGAATCTGATCCAAAGAGGCAAAAACGGAATGGGCATTTATCTCCTTCCTCTTCACCACCTCCACCTGCTTCTGAAGGCTTCCTTCTTCCTGGTTTTAATTATGGCGATGAGGATGACGAGGACAACTATAGAAGGCCACCTGTTAATGACTATAGAGGGGATGGTGGTGATAATCAAAGGGATCTAAAAAGTGGGGTTGAAGTTGAAGAAGAAGATGATAATTTTTTTTTTTGAATAGAAACGTTGTATTGATAATCAAGAGGAAAAAACCTCGATTAAACAATGAAAAGGGAAACTCCAGAACAACTAAAGACAATCTAGCCAGCTATGACTGAAGATAAAACTATAGGAATAAAACAAGACTTTAGGTAACATTATCTTAAGACAGCAGCCATGTCTCTCAAGATGATAGAGTAATGATAATCCTTGAACTGCCTAGAACCCGATGCCCAAAGAGAAGCCCAGAATTTAACTCTATCCCATAACTCCTCAGCCCTTACTCCTAAGTGACCCTGAAAGATTCTTCGATTGCGCTCCATCCAAATGTTCCAGAATATAGCGTGAACAAGACAGTCATGCAGGATCCCAGCTCTCTTTCCCTTCCCCAAAACCACGAACTTGATACTAAGGAACTCAAGACACCCATTAGAAGTCACCCACTCCGCTCCAAGAACCTCCAACATCCTCCACCATAATTTTAGGGAGTACGAACAATGAATGAACAGGTGATCTATGTTTTCTTCATTCATTTTACAAAGAACACACCAAGAAGGGGATAAACACTTCTTTGGATGTCTCCTTTGAATGATGTCGCAAGTATTAACCTTACCATTTGCTGCCAGCCACAAAAAGAATTGAATTTTCGGAGGTGTCTTTGCCTTCTAGATTGAGAGGAAGGGGGGAAAGACATCCCTGGAAGTAGAGAGAAGAAAAGATCTGAAAGACTTGCACGAAAACAAACCCTGCTCCTCGATCTCCCAAGATCTCCGATCTAATCTAGAGCTACTTAATCTCACCTTTCCCAAAATATCCAAAAGTATTACCACTTCTGCAATTTCAGCCTCGGACAAGTTTCTTCTGAAATCAAAGTCCCAATTAAGAGGTAGTTCTTGAGTGTTCACAAAACGGGATATGCTATGATTTGTTTTCCTAGACAAGGAAAAGAGTCTAGGAAACAAATTTTTCAGTATCCCTTCTTTCAACCAAAAGTCCTCCCAGAATCTGATTTTCTCTCCATTTCCAACAGAAAATCTACAGCAAAGAAGGAAAGAATTATACCCTTTTGAAATTTCTCGCCAAGGATTCCTACATGACACATTAGCTAACTTTTTAGTATCCCACCCGTTGGAGTCGATTCCGTACTTGCTCTTAATGATCCTATGCCATAAGGAATTGGATTCCAGTGGAAATCTCCACAACCACTTAGCTCTGAGGGCTTCATTTCTTTCTCTTAAAGAGCCAATTCTGAGACCACCTGCCTCCTTTGATCTAATCACCCTTTCCCACCTCACCAAGTGGCAATTCTTCCCTTCTTCTATGCCTTCCCATAAAAAATTACGCATCAGTTGTTCCAATTTGGCAGCCACTCCTATAGGCATCTTGAATAATGACATATAATAAGAAGGAATGCTACTCAACACCGCTTGGATTAGCGTTAACCTTCCACCTTTGGATAAACAAGCCCTCTTCCATTTTTGCAGTCTTTTCTCCACCTTGTCCATTACTGGGTTCCAGAAATGAAGAGTTCTTGGGTTTCCTCCAAGAGGAAGACCCAAATACACCATAGGCCAGCAACCTACCTCACAACCCCACCTGTCCGCCATTCTATTTAGTGCTTCGGTATTAAAATTGATCCCAAAGATGCTACTTTTAGCTTTATTAATCTTCATTTCGGACACATCACAAAACAACTTCAACAGCTCTAGCAGATTTAGCCAATACTCTTCCTTACCATCCAAAAGGAAAATGGTATCGTCCGCAAACTGAAGGTGAGACACTTCCACTTGATCATGCCCAGTTACTATACCATGTACTATGTTAGTTTCTGCAGCCCTTTCTATTAATCTGCTTAATACATCACTAACCAAGGTAAATAGGAATGGTGATAGGGGGTCCCCTTGTCTTATTCCCCTCGACGCCCTAAATTTTCCTCTTGGTTTTCCATTGATCATGACAGAAAAGTTGACAGATTCCAAGCATCCTTTAATCCAACTTCTCCATTTGGCTCCAAAACCTTTTCTTTCATGTACATCATCTAAAAAATTCCATTCCACATGATCATAAGCTTTCTTGAAATCTATTTTGAACACCAGCCCTTTTCTCTTCTGTTTTCTGACTTCCTCTACAACTTCATTCGCGACTAATACTGCATCTAGAATTTGTCTCTTTTGGACAAAGCTCCCTGAGATTGAGAGATTGTATCTCCAAGAACCTCTCTCAGTCTTGAAGCCAAAACCTTGGAGATTACTTTATATAGGCTCGTAACAAGACTAATCGGTCTATAGTCAGTAACCTTCACAGAATTCACCTTTTTAGGAATGAGACAAATGAAGGTTTCATTTGTAGCCTCGTTCACAATCCCACTATGGAAAAAATCTTGCATAACCTTCATAAGGTCGCCCTTGACCATCTCCCAGCAAGATTGGAAAAAACTCATAGAATAACCGTCTGGGCCCGGGGATTTATCCTTGCCACAATCAAAAACTGCTTTATGAACTTCCTCCAATTCGAATGGGCGTTCAAGCCAATCAGCCTCCAATTGACTAATAGGACACCAATTTAGTCCTTCTACTCCCCAGCCTCGATTTCTGTTGCTGCTATATAATTTTTTAAAGAATTGAAGCACTTCCTTTTCAATGTTGTCTTCGTCTTCTATTACACCCAATCCCTCCACTTCTAATTTATCTATGAAGTTTCTTTTCCTGACTCCATTTGCCACTTTGTGAAAGAATTTAGTATTTCCATCACCTTCTCTAGCCCATTTTACCTTTCCTCTTTGTCGCCACTTGACTTCCTCCTTTTGGGCCAAATCTCCGATCTTTAGAAGAAGATTTTCTCTCTCGATCCTCAAAAAATGGTCCAATCCTTCTCTCCCTTCTTGTTAATCCAGCACCAATAATCTAGCTTCAGCCTCCCTTTGTAGCTCTACTTCCCCAAATTCCACTTTGCTCCAATCTTTCAATTTCAACTTTATCAATTTTAACCTTGTCATGAACTTGTATCCCTCCCATCCCGAAATCTGGTCCTCACCCCACCACAACTTGATATTCCTCTTAAAATCCGGGTGATTCAACCACATGTTTTCGAACCGGAACGGCGAAGGGCCCCATTTCACCTTAGAAGTATCCAGCTCAATAGGGCAGTGGTCGGATGTGACTCGTGGCAAAGCTTTGTGGCGGTAATGAGGAAAATAATCTTCCCAGCTGCCCGACACTAGAAATCTGTCAAGTCTTCTGCAGATTGCATTCTCTCTTAGATTAGACCAAGTGAAAGAACTGTTGAGAAGGTTTGGATCCCGTAGATTTGTATCTTGGATAAAGTCATTAAATTCTCGCATGCTTTTAGTCACTCTTCCGCCATTCGACTTTTCAGCTGTGAAGCGGACCACGTTAAAATCGCCTCCGAGACACCAGTTGACGCCGCAATACCCGTACAGATCCGCCAATTCATTCCAGAAACTGTTTCGTTCCCTTTGTCTGCATGGACCATAAATCCCAGATAGCCACCATTCCGTCCCAATACTCTCAACAATTTTAAAGGAAACCGAGAATTCACCAATCAGAGAATCAATTACCGAAACGGATTGGGAATTCCACATAACTGCTATACCACCAGACCTTCCCATGGAAGGAGAGAAGACCCATCCCTTGAATCTTGATCCCCAAAAACTTGCCACCAGTTGTCTGTCCACCATCTCTTTTTTAGTTTCCAACAGAATTACTATATCTGGTTTGAACCTCCGTAGATGCTCTTTTACAAGTAATCTTTTCCTTCTACTCCCCAGACCTCGAATATTCCAGCTAATTATCTTCATTAATGAGAAATAAGTCCCTTGTCTTCTCTTTACCTTTTCCAGTGCCCCTCGAACCCGAATCACCGTTGGAAACACAAAGTTTGCCATGTCTTCTATGAGCCAAATTCTTCTTTAAGGGCATCAAAGATATATCCATTTTGTGCAACAATGATTTAGGTAAGGTGTCTTTGCATCCTTTGCCTCTTCGCTTTCCTCTTTTTCTGGAGTAGTACAGTACTTCTGGAATGGTCTCTGGGACAATAGTTTCATCTTCATAATCTTCTTCTCCCCTTTGATCATCTGACTGGGTATTGACAGGAAAGCCGTCTCCCACATACCCATTTGCACCGTTAGTTATATCTGGATTGTCAAACAACTCATGAAGAATTCCTTCTTCGTTGTCAAAAGCATCTGTGTTTTTCTTTTCCTCGTTCGAAGATATTTCATCAATGAATTCAGATTCTGACGATGGTATTTTAACCACTGAATCCACTGATTCCGGGCAGATCGATGAAACCGAGTCGTCATCTTCTCTGTCAGCGATGGGCTTTGAGGGAAGGGAACTGATCTGCATCGGTTCATCTGCACTAGAGAGTCGGTCATATATGTGAGATAATCCCACTCGAAAGCCACTGTTTCCTTCTCCGTTTGCTCTGCCGAATTTGGATAAGAATCTGGTTTTTGATTTCAGCTTATCTGCCGTACCCTCGCTGTTTGGCTTGGAATAAGAAATCTTATTCTTTTGTATCCCACAAATAGGGCCCGGTTCACTAAAAGATCTAGTTTTCAGAAAAGGATTGGGCTCAGGGGAAGAACCACTAAAAGGGTTAAATTGGGCTGTGAAATTCGAAATGGGCTTATCTTTAGTTGGGCCCAAAATTTCCTCAGTTTCTTTTCTGCCCATATCATGTAGGTTTAAACTGCGACAAGGGTGAATTGAGTTTTCTGCCGCTGGTGTAGAAATCCCTTTACCTCGAGCGTTGAAAATCTGAACAGTTCCGCCCATCAAGTTTCGAAAATATGTCTTGAGACCACCACCCTTATTTATGATGCCTTGATCCCAATTCACCTGGGGAAAATCGTCGGTCCTTTGGTGACTCTGACCTGTCGGGATTTCACCTTCAGCCACCGCCGGAACAACCCGACTATCGGAAACCGTAGGCGGAGCCTGCCATGATATGGTGGGCCGAATTGCCGGGGAGATTGGCCTGATCTTCACATAATAAGTTTCTGTACCTTCTGTGAGAGTCACGATTTCTGGTAAAAAACCAGAGAGATTTCTTCTAGTTTTTATTTTTGCTTCGAAAAGATACTTGTAATTTTCAGTCCGCTGATCCACTTCTAAGAATCCCCCACATTCCATGCCAATGCGTTGAAAGAAATTCTTGGTCCACCAGTGCATGGGAAGCCCAGTAATTCCAAGCCATCCCCCATAACTGACTATTTTGGGGGCATTGTTTTTCAACCCGTGCTCCCAACTGTATAGCAACACATCCGTCTGTCCCTCCATCGCCAGTTTTCCACTGCTGGTAACGGTCTTCGCCTCTAATTTGCTATCGCAGGTGAAAAAAGCCCTGTTTATTTGGTAAGGGAATAATTTTACATCTTTTTCCAGCCAGCCTTCCAAAGCCTTCCGGATATCATCTCATGACTGATGCAGAACTTGCCTTTCACATACCACCACCCAGCTCCAATTTGACGTATCGTCCGAGGTTCCAGTCCGTTTTTCCTTTTCTTGGGCAGCCTCCTCAGTTTGTACCGCCTCCTTGTAAGTCTTGTCTGATACTGTGCCACTGACTCTCAAATCTGTTTTAACGACTTCTTCTGGGCATCGGTGGCTACTCGGTCTGTTTCTCCCTGTTAAAATTAGGGGTGGGCACGGTACGGTATGGTACGGTATTGAGCTCGTACCGCTACCGATACCGGAAATTTAAATCGGTATGGTACGGTATGGGATTATTGTTTGTCAAAATTGGTACCGTACCATACCGTACCGTGTCGGTATCGGTACGGTATCGGTACCATTTCGGTACAAAAATGACACAACTAAAAAATGAACCAATTCAATATTCAACATATTCATTTACCAAAATAAGTGATGCCTAAGTTACAAATTCAAAGATTCAACATATTCAATTATCAATATCCAAATCCTAATCAACATATTCAATATCCATCAACATATTCAATATCCAAATCAACCAAATCCTAATCAACATATTCAATATCCATTGAATATAACATATTCAATATCCATCAACATATTCAATATCCAAATCAACCAAATCCTAATCAACATATGCAATATCCATCAACATATTCAATAGAAAATTATATATCTGAATAGTATTCGGTACGGTACGGTATTGATCGGTACCAAATACTTGATACCGCTACCATACCATACTCTATTGGTACGGTACGGTACGGTACCAAATATTGATCGGTACCGAATGAAACGGTATGAAATCGGTATGGTACGGTTCGGTTAGGGTACAGTTTCGGTATTTCGGTTTTAGATGCCCACCCCTAGTTAAAATTCCTTCTAAATTCTCTTTTACCTGAATCCACCCACTGTCATGTCGGCCCCGGGGGATCACCACAGACTTTACGATTCCATGTACACACTTAGTCAATCTCAAGTAGTATCCTTTCCAGTTATTAAGCTTCTCTACCCACACTTGATATGAATCCCCCCTGTACCTTCTGAAGAAACTCTGTACTTTGTTTACCAGAAGTCCCTGCAGCTCTTTGATCAACCACTCTACACAACTCAGTTCGATGGAAACATGGAATAGACGTTCTCTGTAATTAAAATTGATCCACCAAACGATAAATCGTCTACCTTAATTCTGAATGCCTTTGATTCAATGTTGAAGAACCTTGGTACATGTCTCGTACTCACCTTCCCCTCTTTTTGTTTCCTTCTCCCTCTTTCTGTTTCCCAACCCCTGTCTCTCTCCCCCTCTCTCTCTGGACCCATATAGAACTCTATAAAATCATGGTGAAGAAGAAGATGATAATGATGATCTTGAACAAGGACTTTACAGGCTGAGCCGTGAAATTGAGGTCAGGAGGGATTGCCCATATCTTGATGCTGTTAATCGCCAGGTATATTACTATTCTAAGTTGTTACAATATGGCATTCCAGCTTGTCTGTATATTATCCTTACAAAAGCATCTACTGTATTGATACCTATTGCTTGATTTTGCTTTTTCCAGGTTTTGGATTTTGATTTTGAAAAATTTTGTTCTCTGTCTCTGTCAAATTTGAGTGTGTATGCATGTTTAGTTTGTGGGAAGTATTACCAAGGAAGAGGGAAGAAGTCCCATGCATATACTCATAGCCTTGAAGCTGGACACCATGTTTATATCAATCTTCGAACGGAGAAAGTTTATTGCCTTCCCGATGGATATGAAATCAGTGACCCGTCATTGGATGACATTAGACATGTCCTGAACCCGAGGTTTGATTTGTATTTTTTTATATTTCTAGTCTTCCTTGGGTATCCTTTTAAGTATGCATGTGCAAACAAAGGATTTGAATTCATTTGGTTCTTTATATATAGGTTTACTGAGGAACAAGTTGAGCAGATTGACAAAAACAAGCAATGGTCTAGGGCGCTTGATGGTTCTGATTACCTTCCTGGAATGGTACTGATTTTTGTTCTTACTTGCACAAGATTCCATATATGCTTCTATTGCTGCTGTTGTCAATTCATATGAGTGCAATATTATGTTTCAAGTTCCTAATTGGCTTGTTCAATACTTTAGAGTTCCCATTTAAGTTACTAGTGATAGAAGAATTTTTATTCCTTGCCAAATAAGTAATGAGCTATTATGAATCTATTATGTGGCTAGCCAACAATTAGACTTACAATAGAGTTGTTTCACAGTTTTGATAGACTTGTATGGAGTATAGAAAGAACCAGAAGCGTGATTTCAGCACTTAGCTAATATGGTTTTTGGTTTACTGCAGTACTCTCACATCTTTGTAATTCTCTCTGTTCCGTTAGATTCTCTCTCATATGTAAGGTTAGAGAAGCCTATGTTGAACCACATTAAGTACTGTCTTTTCATGTGTGCACGGGTGATGTATTTTTTGATTGATTTCCCTGATGGATACACTTCCATTCCATAACAACTTACGTCTTAACAATCTCTAGCGAGGTGTTAATTTTGGGTCCTAATTGTTGTTACCTGTGTCTTCTTAATTTTCAAAAAACAGGTGGGGCTCAATAACATTAAGGAGACTGATTTTGTCAATGTCACAATTCAATCTTTAATGAGAGTCACTCCACTAAGAAACTTTTTCCTCATCCCTAAGAATTATCAACATTGCAAGTCTCCGCTTGTTCATCGATTTGGGGAGCTCACGAGAAAGATATGGCATGCACGGAACTTCGAAGGACAGGTTTGACCTTGTTGACTCCATATTTTTGTCTCTAGTTATTGTTGTTAAGATTGAAAGTTCACATGTGTCAAATCTTTAATGTCTACAGGTGAGTCCGCATGAGTTCCTGCAGGCAGTTATGAAAGCCAGTAAGAAACGGTTTCGAATAGGAGCGCAATCTGACCCAGTTGAATTCATGTCATGGCTGCTTAATACACTGCATGCAGATCTTAGAACTTCAAAGAAAGATAGCAGCATCATCTATGAGTGCTTTCAGGTTTTCTTTCTTATTCTTTATCTACTTTGTTCGTTGTATAATGTATTGCTGTTGCTGCAACTGAACTTGCTGTATTTTTTAGACTAAATATAATGTTCTGTGCTGATAGGGGGAACTGGAGGTTGTGAAGGAGATTCCTAAGAAAAGTATTGAGAAGAAAGAAAATGGTGATGACCAGAATACAGATATTGTGACTGAAAATAATGGCATTGTCAAGGAAACTTACAAAATGCCTTTCTTAATGCTTGGATTGGATTTGCCCCCACCACCTCTTTTCAAAGATGTTATGGAGAAAAACATCATACCCCAGGTACCTATGTCTTAGTAGTGTGTTGGAAGTTCATTCTTTAATTGCCTTTTTTTATTGGTTTTAATGTCTTTCTCATAATTTCCATGTCTATGTTTCTGAATAAAAACATGTTGGAATTTGCTTCAATTACATACACTGCCTCTATGTTCGCAACTTGTGGACCAGGTAACTAGATTGCTTTGGGGAGTCTATGTAATTTATATATCTTAGGTAGTGACAAATGTGTAGACTGTTAAGATGGATGTATTCCTTATTTTTATTGGTCTGTATGGAGGCTAGTTGATTTTTTATTATCTAAATATGGGGGTTCAGTCTGTCTTTGTGCTCCTGTTCTATAATGTATATAGTTACTCAAGTTCTAATTGCAAATTAGAAATACAGCAACTGTTCTTTGTGCCAAGCATTTTGGTTCTCCATTTTTCTTGAATATTAAACTGAGCCCTGAATGATGCCAAAGCATGCCCTTTACTTTATGCATGTCTCATCAGTCTTGCATTGTGTGCTTTTTAAATGTTCATAGCACACCTATGCTATCACTACACCTTATTCCAGAAATGGTATGTGGGGAAGAGAGAATTGATGATGAGAATTCTTTTTGAGTTTTGTTTTAAAAATGTTTTTATATTATTTTTTAAAGTTTGTGTGTTATGGTTTAGGTCCCACTGTTCAACATCTTGAAGAAATTTGATGGGGAGACTGATTGAGGTGGTCCGACCTCACATAGCAAGGATGAGGTATCGAGTCACCCGATTACCACAGTATCTTATTCTCCACATGCGGCGATTTACCAAGAACAACTTCTTTGTGGAAAAGAATCCGACTTTAGGTGAGATTATATGTTTCTGGAGTTATTTTCATTTGAATAATCATTTAAGGCCATGGATCCTTGCCTGATCAAGTGCAACCTTTTGCCAACTGATGTAATTCCTATTGCAGTCAACTTTCCTGTGAAGAACCTTGAATTGAAAGACTACATCCCCTTGCCAACCCCAAAAGAGAATGAGAGATTGCATTCAAAGTATGATTTGATTGCCAACATTGTTCATGATGGCAAACCTGGTGAAGGTTCATACAGGGCATTTGTACAAAGAAAGTCAGAAGAATTATGGTAAGTCTATTCCATACTTATTGGCATAAATGTAAACTAAGAGAAATGCAACTGTATGTATGGGCTAACATCTGGAAATGTTTTCAGGTATGAGATGCAGGATCTTCATGTTTCAGAAACTCTTCCCCAGATGGTTGCCCTTTCTGAGACTTATATGCAGATATATGAGCAGCAGCAGTAAACTTGGGACAGTTTCAAGGGCCATGGTTGACGGATTAGGTGGTTTTTAAGCCTATTCTGGGAGGCGAGTGGTTTCATAACAAGGAAAGCAAAACGAGGGGAAACATTTTTTGAGGTGGCATTTGCCTGAGTTTGTGAGTTTTATGGTTCCATGGATTCTGTAAGTTGTTAGTTTTGACCAAATTTTGACAGTGAAGGAATTGATATCATATGTTTACCAAAAGAAAAAACCCTCGGTACTGTAGAGTAGGCAGCTGTAAAGTGCTGAAGGAATGTAGCAAACTGTTTGATAATGATCTCTGTTCTAAAAATGTCCAACCTAGAATATTATTTCCTTTTCTTCTTTTCAGTACTAGGATTGGGTTGATTATTCATATAGGTATAGCTTTTATCTGATTGCCTATGATTTGTTCCAAGGAAGCTTCTTGAGCATATAAGATTGTTTGCATTAAATTCAATTGCGTTAGTCTTGTGCTGTCTGCTGAGGGCTGACATTAACATTAAATTATTAAACAAACATAATTTGGTAACAATCAATAGAATGGAAAATAATCAGGACATGGTAAATGGGCTAGCTGTGTTTTGGACTTAATCAACTGTTTTTAAATTTTTCTTAGCTTGAAGTCAATGGGCCTTGTCAAGGGCTTTAGGGTCTATTTAATTAGTATTTTAAATTACGTTTTTACCCTCTTATTTATTTAGCTCGCATTTTCCTTTTTCCAATGTTGCGCCCTCGTATTTGTTTCTGTTCAAGCGCTCTCTACTATTTCGCCCTGGTCTTTTTCTTCGTTCTTTGATTTTCGTTATGGCGAGCTAGATCCTTCATGCATTTCGTGATTGCTATCCTTCATGTGTTTTGATGTGATTTAAGGCATTAACTGTAGGTTTTGATTTTTGTTCAATTTGTTTTCCTATTTGAGCGATTCATTGATTTGGTTTCTGAATTTTTTTTTTCTGATCAGATTGGAGTTTCTTTTATGTTTCGTTTGTTGCTTCTATGATCAGATCTTGAAGTCTTGTTTGTGTTCGATTTTTCTATGTTAGGCGTTGTTCTCTTGTTATGGTTCTGGTTTTAAAACGTGCGTCTAGAAAAATATTCACCATTAAAATAAGAGACTATTGAGATAGGCATCTAGCAAAATACAATTGCAAAAATAGAAAGGAAAAAAAATTATAAGTCGCGCATAACGCACGTAATTAAAAATAGAAAAAGGGTACAATTGTCTTTTCAATGATTAATTTAAACTGGGTACAATTGTCTTTTCAATGATTAATTTAAATTGGGCCTGCTTTCGGGCAAATTTAAAAAAAAAATTTGATTCTTATGTATCAAAACCTAAACAGAAATATTCTAGGTATCAAAATCCTCATTAGTAAGGATTCTTATCATTAATAGCTCATTTTTCTTTTAAAAACAACGCGGAAGCCTGTTGTGAGAGGCTAGTATTACAGAAATGACATAAGTTTTTTTTTTGTTGGAAAAAAAGACATAAGTTCGAAATATTTTCAGGTGTATTTGTTTAAGCCCTTCTAAATATTCTTTTAAGGGTTAATTGGTGATTTGCCCCCTAAACTTGTACCTAGTTTCAATTGACTCTCTATCCTTTTTTATAGAAAATTAAGGACCCAAACTAATTTTTTTTCGCTAATGTGCCCCCCAACGTCAAAATCTGCCACTTCCCATCCATTCTATTGTCAAGTTGGAAGTTACTTTTGTCATTTCATATCTCCACTCAACTCAACCTAGGCTTCAGCTATCTCTTCCTTCTTTTTGGCTCTTTTTTTCCCAAATCATTTTCCCTCCATTTTTCTAACCTCCATTTTCGTACCCTAATAAAAGGATATCTAGGGTTTTGGAAAAAAACCCAATATTACGAGATGAGGAGGTCTTTACCTGGCAGAGGTCATGGAGGTCATGGGTCACAGAGGTGGAATTCACAAGTTGAAGAGGGTAGTTCATGAATGGTGCCCTCAGTTGTTTGCTACTGTGGGAAGACTGTGAAAATCCAAACATCTTGGACTACTAGCCTCCTTCAACTTAAACTAGGTTAACTTGAGTGGAGACGCGAAATGACAAAAATAACCTCCAACTTGATGGAGAATGGATGGGAAGTGGCAGATTTTGACGTCGGGGGTACATTGGTGAAAAAAAATAGTTCCAGTCCTTAATTTTCTTAAAAAAAAAGGATATGTGGTCAATTGAAAGTTGAGTACAAGTTCAAGGGGCAAATCACCTGTGAACCCTTCTTTTAAAAATAAAAATATTTTTAAAATTGAGACATTGGTGTTGTGGTGCGTAAACGGTGCACTAATCAAATTTGGTCGGGTGTCTTGTGGATTCCCCTCAAAGTAGGAGCAGGTCAAGGCCAGAACATCCAAACTGACCAGGCCGACGAAGATGGAGTACGAGAACAAACTCGTCCTTGCTCCCATGGTTCGCATTGTGAGTACCTACTTGTACTTCTCCCACAAACCCTTCTAGCTGCCGTCTTTTCTTTCTTTTCTATTTTTTTTCTTGGGTTTTAATACAAAATTAACTTCTAGGTACTGTTTAATTCATGCTATTTACTTGTAAATTTCTTAAACTGGTTAGGGGACGCTGCCATTTAGATTACTGGCTGCTGAATATGGTGCGGATATAACCTACGGTGAGGAAATTATCGATCATAAACTTGTCAAATGCGACCGCAGATTAAATGGTACATTTTATTTTTTTGATTTGTTTTTGCGACAAGTTACTGATTCATCGTTTTGGTTATAAATTTCTGTTAATTTTGTTAATATTTGTCCTGGAGAGTTACGGAAGCAGATAATTTGGTGTATATTGCTTGTGGGGTACTTCATTTTTGGCAAGCTTTATGAAATTTTTTTGTGCTCGTTGCTCAGAGAAAATAGGGTCCATTGATTTTGTGGAGAAGGGGACAGGAAGTGTCGTTTTCAGGACTTGTGATGAGGAAAAAGATCGAGTAGTGTTTCAAATGGGTACTTCTGATGCTGTAAGGGCTCTCACGGCTGCTCAGATGGTGTAAGTTGATTGTTGTTGCATTCCATTGTTCTCCTTTTGTTGTGAAGTTCGTAATTTCTTGAGATTGGTCGATTTTATCTTAAAAAGTAACAAGAAATTAATTGATATAGTTAGCGGATTGCAACTTTAAGTTGATACTCTTGCTTCTATTGATTGTGAGAGCTCAAGGCAATCAATATGGTTTTTATTGAAGTCATCAGGATCATGGGACGTGTGTGGGAAGACAATATGCTCCTGTGGTCTTGTATTCACTATTTGAGCTTGGGGTTCATATTGAACCACTTATTGCTTCTGTAGGCAGCGCAAAACTCAGAAGTACATGGGTGAATACATGAACAATTGCATACAAGCCTATAAATTAATAGGTTAAAGCATTTAGGGATTTGAATAAGTTTTGCTAAGTTTAGGTATGTTTACTACATGTTCCTAAGTTTTTTCCTTTAGATTTTCATATTTTATTTATTTATCTCTTCCACATATATTGTGCTATGTTGGATCATAGATAAGGTTGTTTTTAACTGTAACCCTTTAAAGATTGGCTGTAATTGAATCAACCCTTAAATCTCTTTTCTTTGAAAGAATCAGGTTTAGGCAGACAACTTGTTTTGAAAATGTGGCTTTATCTTTGTTTGGGTTCATGCATAGAATAGTGGTCCGGTATCTACTCTTCCTGGTGGAACCTGTTGTGTATCTGTTTCATCTCATGCCCCAATCTGATCTTCTTACTCAATTTGGACAAAACACCCAAGTATGTGATATGGGTCTGTGTCCATCTCAATGTAACATATGGGCTCGTCTCAACAGTATCTTATATACTTGTTGACCTTTTTCCTTTTAGGTGTAAAGATGTTGCAGCAGTGGATATAAACATGGGTTGTCCAAAGTCTTTTTCTGTGAGTGGAGGAATGGGTGCTGCATTATTGACTAAACCAGATCTTGTTCATGATGTATACAATCTTGTTTCCCCAAAGATGCTTTTTCTTTCCATCCGAAGAGTGTTTGCAGTTGATTCCTAACTCACTTTTTCCCGTTCTGTTCAGATTTTGACTACATTAAGGAGGAACATGAGTATACCAGTGACTTGTAAGATTCGACTACTAAAATCGTCTCAGGATACTGTGGAATTGGCCAGGCGAATTGAAAAAACTGGAGTTTCTGCTCTCGCTGTCCATGGAAGGTGATCTCTAATATATCCTATTGGTAAAGTTGGGCTTAGCATGCTATGTTATCATTTTAATTTAGCCCCTCACTCAACTGTAGTTGAAGATGGAATCTATGTAAATGGATGTAATGGGTTCCCTCACTCAACAGGATGTACGACATTCTATCCCCATTTTCTATCAAACCATAAGATAACAAACCATAAGCAACCCTAATAGAACCCTAGTTCAAAACTAGCTATCCTTACCCCTGGTTATGTGTTAGTTCAGGTTCTGCTAACACCCCTATAAAGAATGGAAAACAACTGACAGATAAGTTTAACATTGCAAGGCAGTAGGGTATAGATAAGTTTAAAATGGAATCCCTATGAGTCAAATGCATCTTGATAGGTTTTTCATGCTACATATTGAGTCACTTCAAATAAGGATAAATATTTTCATCCCATTATATTTCTTTAAAGTGGGATGGTCCCATTGTCTTTGTAATAGTGAAATAATATCAATCTATTTGTCTCAATTGCATGATGTTTGGTCTGATGCGTTTCTTCTCAATAAAATGCAGAAAAGTTCCGGATAGGCCGCGAGATCCGGCTAAGTGGAGTGAGATTGCTGATGTTGTAGCATCACTATCCATTCCAGTTATAGCAAATGGCGATGTTTTTGATTATGACGATTTTCAGCGTATTAAAGTTGCTACAGGTAGCAGTAATACAATCTTTAAATAATCTTATGATAATAGAATTTCTTTAGGACCATATCATACTGTTTGTTGAGAATTAAAATTTCACCTTGGGTATTTCAAGCCGTGCACCATAAAGTAGCCTTCATCTTGAGAATTAATATCCTGGTCATGAAAGTACCCCAATTTTATATCAACCTTCATGTTTGTATTAGCTTGAGATATTTCATTTATGTCGAGGTTAATATATAGGGATTCATTGTCAGATAAATATGTTAGAAGCCCGCTTCATGGGACCAGGCAATTAATGTAACATTGTGTGTCATTAAAATGGTAAAAATCACAAAATATGTTCCCATCAAATGGAAAAAATCTAGCAAGGCTCAATTTGGATCTAGGGGTTTGATAGAATAGATTTGGATTTTGGCAATAAGCTTACTATGGTTAGAAGAACCCTAAATATACTAAATATAGTTTCTTCGAAATGACTACATATAATGTTATGTTATGAATTTGAAATGACTAGTTTCAATTGAATCCATGTATTTCCTCTATTTCGTTCTATGCAATACAACCTTTTATGCATTGTTAAGATTATGCTCACACAATTTAAATAAGCTTCTTAACTTTGAAATCTCGCATTCCAAATGGAACTTAAGATTATGTATATATATTATATGGGTCTTTGTGTGTGCTTTGAATGTATTAATGATGCACGCAATTTCTAAAGGTACCTCATCTGTGATGGTTGCAAGAGGAGCACTTTGGAATGCTTCAATTTTCTGTCCGAAGGGAAAATTACCATGGGAAGACGTGAAGAGAGAATATGTTAGGAAGGCAAGCTTCTCCTTGTGATTTTATCTTATTTTTAATTTTTCAGTTGTGCGTCATAGAATAAGATATTGGTCATTTTCCCCAAGTGGCGTGAGTCAATTTCATGTTTTCAACTCTGACATATTTGAAAATCTTTTACAGTGTGCATTTTTATTATAATAGTAGGTCAGCGTATCCACATTTTCACTTTTATCATGAGAGACTGGAACTAGGCATGCTAACCTGTTTTTGTACTTTTGACTGCAGAGTATCTTATGGGATAATGATATTAAAAGCACAAAGCACACACTGAAGGAAATGATAATGCATCATTCTTCCCTTGAACTCCCAGAAGGAAAGGCTGTGATAAAATCAGATTCCTTGGTAGATTTAGCGTAAGTGTGGTTTAGATTGCTTATGCACTGACACTACCCATTCTATAATTTCATCTCTGTTCACTGCTTGCATGATCCCTAACCCTGGACCTGGATCACTTTTTTCCGTGTAATATTCCCTAGGGTTTGTGATGATTACTGAAACTAGAAATTCTATGAGTATTTTTATGCTTTTTCAGTTCTGTATCACGTTCAGCAATATAAACCCATGTGTTGTGTTAAGTTCTCTGGGAACGAGTCTTTCTTTTAGTTAACTAATCGTACAATTTCCCCCTCTTTTTCATTCTCAGGCGGCTATATGGAGTGGAGAAGAGTTATGATTTTTTTGTTAAAAACTGATTCTTTGTAAATGAAAAGTGGATATATATTGATCGTGGTCCTTGTAGGGCAGTGTTTGCCATCCATCTTCAGGACAACCAAGTGAGTTTTGCTTTTCAGTTATACGTTTCATACATCTATTCTGCTAACTAGACACCAAGAATATAGGGTATATTTACCACTGACCACTTCATTTTGTACCCCTCTATGTTCTGTTTAAATCTGTTGCTTCATGCATGGTAGTTAAAAAAAGTAAGAAAATTGTTTATTAGAAGCTGGTGAAGGCTATAAAGTTCGATGTCCTGCTATCATTATTTCCTTGCCCACTTATTTCTATGTTGAATGAATATTCTATTACCAAAATTCTGAAAACAGTGTGTTGTGCGGGTTATATTACCTTTATTGGGGACAAGCTAATTTTAATTTGCTGAAGATTGGCTGGTGGTCTTGGCTTGTAACAATGCAGATTTGGTGCTTTCTAAAGCACCATTTCTTCTTGAATTTATTTATCCCAATTGTAAAAGTTTTCTCAAGTTCCCGATAAATGGAGTTTGATAACAGTCTTGCAAACCTTACATTTATTCAAGGATTATTTATTGTAGTGCCCCTGAAACTTCGGTCAAATTTCACTTTACCCCCGAAAATTAAAGTGACCTACTTAACCTCTTTGACTGTGATTTCGTGTTCTACTTTATCCTCTACCATTATCTCCATTAATAACTCTGTCAGTTTTGATAACGTGTCATGGTCATTTTAGTCTTTTTACAACAAGTGATGATATGTCATGTGAATGGTCCACTTATTTATTTAAATTGAATTAAAAAATAAAATTAATAATAAAAAATCTTTCTTTTCTATGCTTTAAAAATAAAATTTATAATAAAAAAACCCTACCCAGATCAAACTCTTCCCAGAAACACCAGACCAAGCGGCTTCCCCACCCACTCTCTACTCCTTTATACTTCTTCCTTCCAATTTCCAAAACATGAAAAAGTATATAAACAACAGGAAGAACAACAGCTTTAGCTGCTGCTACTTCTACTTTTCCAAGTCTTCAACCTTTTTTCAGAAAAAGATGTAGTTTTTAATTAAATGGGAAGATCTCCTTGTTGGGAAAAGGCTCACACCAACTAAGTAGCTTGGACCAAAGAAGAAGATCATCTCTCTCGATCTCTCTCTCCCCCAAAACTAACCCAGGGCATGCTCTCCTACAATTCTCTACATTCAA
Source organism: Prunus avium (assembly GCF_965620075.1). Classification (NCBI taxonomy): domain Eukaryota; kingdom Viridiplantae; phylum Streptophyta; class Magnoliopsida; order Rosales; family Rosaceae; genus Prunus; species Prunus avium. The sequence continues at coordinate 12,502,899 of NC_142288.1, read as the reverse complement.
ATCATCCCCAAATCCAAGCCTTCAATCCCCACATTCAAACCCAAAATTCCCTCATTCTAGGCCTAAATTGAAACTTTTTTACTCCAAATCAAATGGACAGACCCTAAATCACTAGATTTTCAAACAATAATTCAAAACAAAAGATAGAAAACCCTCGGGATAAAAAACTCCGACGCCGTTTCATCCAACCACGCCCACGCCGACAACTCCGTCGTAGCCAACATCGAGGGATTGGTGTACACCGAGACAGTAGATGGGACAATGGGGTGACAACACTCGCCGTCAATGTCTCGGGCTCGATCGTGTACTACAGGTCCTCTAACGGTATGGTTGGTGGGGGGGTGGGGGTGGGTATGGTTGGTGGTGCGATGGTTGGTTGTAGAGAGAGAAGAAAAAAGGAAAGATGAGGCCATTCTTTGGAGATAGGGATTGATCTTTGGGGAGAGTTGGATCTGGGTAGGTGTGGAGGCCCAAAAAATCCACGGATGGGCCCAAATGAATTCATAGCCCAAAATGATATTATTGGGAAAAGACCCAGTTTGGAGTACACAAAAGTCTACCATGCACAACCAACAGGAGTTGGTTCTATCTCCTTAAGACGAAATTGCCTCCTCACCGATGCTTTTAGGATTTGTTTGGCAAACGTCTCCCAGGATACAACAATTGACTTCTTGTTGAAGTAGCACTACAATCCCCAAGAAAAGCGAACTCAAACTTGTGTATGAACTCTCTCTTACTAACTCACTATATTTATGAAAATACAATGCTATGAATGCTATAAAAACTACTATTGTCGGATGACAATTGGATGAATGAAATGTTGTAGGACCTCCTCTATTTATAGGCAACAAGGCCTCTGTTCAGCAAAGATGTGACTGAAAAATATCAACAAACGTGTCTTTTTCTATTACAACCATAAGCCAAGAAGTGCAATGTTTCAATTACTATGAAACAATGCAACTTTTCATATAAAGTATTATTATTTTATTCACCAACAAAATAAATAATATTTTATTTTTCCTCTGTTAAGAACATGACTATTCCCAATTGATACATACCAATTCGTAAAAGCCGTGTACTTAAGTCACGGGTCCCACAATTTAATTTCCATTCAATTATTAAAAAATTAAATATAAATATTATAATTTTCTAACAAACCTTCCATACAAGATTTCTTGGTTGATCGTATTCAGTGAATTCACTCTCTAGTGAACACCCATACACTTATCATAGTGTCACTACACAAATGACTTTCGAAGAATGGACTCAGTAGATTGTAGGGAAGAGTTGAAGGCTTATGACATAAAGAATAAGAGACAAACCTTAAATTGGGTAGTTGAGGGCAATTTTTTGCAATTATGGTGAAAAATCCAACTGTAGAGAGGACAAAAGGCGCCCCAAGAAATGGGCGTTGGAACATGCAAGCAAAGATAATGCAAGTTTAGCCGCATATATGGACACCCAAAGCATAATTGTTCTTAGAGAAACCTGCGTCATGGTATAAATAAAGCCATGAATATGCCTTATAGTACTCAAAGCTATCAACATAGTAATGAGGTTATGCCAGTTGGAGATATGCCATAAAGACAAATATATGATGACACTTTATGGATATTTCATTACCTTTTATGGTAAACTATAATGGGCAAGTTTATTTTTTAATAGCAACTGTCTCATTAATCGTTATGTGCTTAAACAATAAGTCCAAGGAATCTAAGATAAAGAGAAATCAATCTACATAAGCTAGATTCAGGAGACCTTCATTTTGGTACCATCATATCCTAAAGCGTTCCTAGTAATAGGATTATCAACTGGCATTGATAATCTGTAAAGGCCGATACATGCTATGTCTCCTTAGTTGGGAGGATGACTAGTCACAAGTTATTCATGTAGAGACATTGAGAGAAGTATGTAGGTGCGCAACGGAGAGTGAGTTCACTGAACGTGATCATGAAAGAAATATGGAAGTTTCACTTATATGTCAAACACGATTTATGAGTTGTAATAATGCAAGGTTAATCCTTCGATTTGAGGCACCATGGTTGTCTTGTGGATAAGTCGTTCATCTTTGATTATGTCAAATAGCCGAACCCAATTATGGACTTGGCTCAGACACCGTTAGGGTCCTCGATTGATTCACAGAGGCATGTGACTGTATAACAAGGGATTTTGTCTTTCAATGAAGAGAGAGAATACTCTAAGATATGAGCCATTTCTATATTAGCTTGGGTAACTATTACATACTTATAGGTGTCACTCATGGCTTGTGGAAGCCCTAAGGATCAATCATAATGATCCTCACTAAAAGGGGTAACTAAGTATCATCATCAGATCAATTGGGTGTGCACCGCATTTCATCCATGTGTTTGTGCTTTTATTTGTATGACCCACGAATTCTTTCTCTTTTCTTTCTTTCTTTCTCTTTTCTATTTATATTATCACATTCTAACATGTATTTGATTTAATTTTAGAGCTTTTGAACATGTCTGGCACCATCTTTCACTGCAACCTTTGTCCACAAGGTTCAACATTTACCACCAATATTGGTCTTGTTGCACATCAGAAGGATACTCACAGGAACTACAATATGTGCTCCAAGGTTCATTTTGTAAAAAGTGTGTTTTCTTGGCACACAAGACAACAAAGGTAATACAAAAAAAAAAAAAAGAATAAACTAAGTTTCACTCTTTTTTTTTTGGTCTTAAATAATATAATTATTTTGGGTTTTATTGAATTTAGGTTTGCAAGAAGGCAAAATTTGTTTGATGTGAGAAGGGATCTTATGGAGTGCTACATGTTGGAATTCATATGTACTCTTATCTAAGTAAGATCTAGTGAAGATGCAGTACAAAAAATCATTGGAGTATTTATATTTGAAGTACAATATTTACAACGGCGAGATAGAGATCGACTTTGAATTATCTAAGAAATATGTGCAGCATGTTAATGCTGGGTCAACTAAGTGGGACAAAATCGAGTTGTATCAAGTGGTTAATATATTAGAAAAGCAGGCTCCATGAGCCACCAGGTAAGTTGACATTTTCATTGTCTTCTTTTATATGCTTGTGGACTTTTATTTTGTTTGTTAGGACTAAGTTATAAGTTCTAATCCCTTGTTAATGTATTTTTTGAATGTAGGATATAATTTTGAAACCCAAATATGCTTATGGACCTTTATTATGTGTGGAGGGAGGGACTAAGTTATAAGTTCTAATCCCCCGTTATTTTGTTTTTTAGATGTATGATGTAATTTTGAAACCCAAAATATGGTTATTGACCTTTATTATGTGTGTAGAAACTAAGTTATAAATTCTAATCCCCTGTTATTTTGTTTTTATGATGTAGGAGTAATTTCGGAACCCAAGATATGCTCATGGACCTTTATTAGGAAGTTATAAGTTGCAATCTCCTGTTAATGTGGTTTTCGAATATAGGGAGATCACGTGCTCCACGATATGTGTGTATGTTGAAATTTTGCTTATTTACCTTTTTATGCTTATCAACCTACATAAGAGTCTAGGGACTATATAACCCCCCCTTATTGCATGTAGGATGTACTTTAGTAAATGGTAAGCCATTTCTTTGGCCTCATACACAACAATTCTTCAATTTTTAGATAATGTCTTCCCTCCGTTTCTATTATGGGTTCGTGCTACATCCAAGGATCAAGACAAGTGTTAAGAATATAATCACGGAGGAGACTTGAGAGAAGATTGATTAATGTATGAAAATTGGAAATTTTGGTCATACTACGTGGATTTATCATTATCATTAAAAATATAAATGAACAAGTCTATGTCGTCATCATTGCTAGTTGCTTTCCAATTTATGGGTTAACACTTGACGTTTTATAACCCTAGGGCTCCCATGGTTCCTTATGATGCTTACTTAGATGCCACTTTGTTGTACGACGTGTTTTCATATGACTAGTGTAAGGAGCGGGAAGCTTTCAAACATTCCATTTTTCACGTCTCTTTTCAACTGCATGCGTGGAAATGGAAAATTGGGTTCCACATGCTGCACATTTGTTCTTTAATGCAAGAACAATTTTCACCGAACTCTCAAGTGTTCACCCACAGATTCCGCGACATCGATTTTATTTTCTTCATTATGCTCAATTGTTCTCTCGCATAGACAAATGACATCCTCATAAGTGATACATTACATATTCTCCAAAAATATGCATTTATGTATAATATGTATTTATCAACAATTTTTATGCATTTCAATAACCTTATGCATTGTCAAATTGCAAGATGTTTTGGGACACATCAATGCTATACAGCCTTTGAAAGAAAAAATAGTTGGCAATGGAAGACTTGAGACCAAATGTGAAGTTTACATTCAAAATATCATGTACAAATGTTAACAAAATGTCTATAAATTTTCAAACTATTATACCTCTTACTAAAATGTTTTTTCCTTCACATCTGATCATCCAAAAAAGAAGATGTTAGAATAACACTATGGGGAGACACTGCAAGAGCGTTTGATTTCCAAGCTCTAGAGCAGTTGGCGCCACCAATAATTACGGTTTTTACAAGCCTCACGGTCAAACAATTCCAAGGCATTCAACTTATTTTTCCTTATTTCCATTATTCACACTTCATCTCAAATAAAATAAAATCTGATTTGTCATTTATAAACACGTAGGAAAAATTGTTCTAAACAGCAGCATGTCAACATTGATTTTCATCAATCCGAATATACAAGATTTGGCCGCATACAAAATGATGTATGCTGTTTTTATCTTTTTTATGCTAACATACAACTTTGTTTCTCCTTTAACCGACACTAACATCCTATTTTATATATATATATATATAAGCTTTATACAAGGTAAAAACACCAACTTTCTTCTTTTATCTCTCCATTATTCTACACACGCTATTAAAATGGTGCCTCTTTCTACAATTCAACCGATGAGACTTCAAGAATTAGAAACTGCTAAAAAGCTATCTATCTGTACAAGAGTTGAAGGTTCTTGATCCGGATCTATACAAGGTAAAAACACCAACTTTCTTCTTTTATCTCTCTATTATTCTTAATTCAACATACAACCTTATAAATTATTCATACTAGAATTTATTTCAATTTTCTCTTACCGCTATGTATTTTATAATTGTTATCATTTTATTAACAAGTTTGTTTAAACATGTTGTAGGACGCTTTTATTTTATGCAGAGTAGCCATTACACGTTTTAATACACATAATGGATTGTGGTACAGAGCATGCCCATCATGCTAAACAACTTAGAGCATCTCCAGTGGGGGGTTGTATAATGAGGTGTATATTAAATATACATCATTTGTGATCGAAATCACCTGCAGTGGGGAGGTGTAAACGATTATAAATTTGCATCACAACTGTGAGATGACTTTTTTACATCCCTTGCAAGTGGGGCCTACATGATAAAAAGTGAGAAAATATGGACAAAAGTGAGCAAAATCAATTATACATCTTTAGATTTACATCTTCCCCATTTGAGCAAAAATCACATTTACAACCCCCGGAGGTGTAAAGGGGATGTAAAAGTGACTTTACACCTCCAAAAATACACCCCCCCCACTGTGGATGCTCTTAGAAAACCCACATTGACCATCTTTTGTGTCCCAAACACAACAATCAAATTCCTCTCTCTTGGTAATGTAAATATTAACAATGAGTTTCATTTTATTTTTTCATCAAGTTTAAACACAATTATCTTAGATTATTAAAACATTACATGAATTTTACATATAGGTTTAAAGTGAGTTTGGTTCTTGAGGATTCAACTGACGAAACGAATGCTATGATTATTGGAAGAGCAGCATAACAATTGTTTGGAACTTCTTGTAATGAATTGGTTGTTCAGAAAGGTTATACCGACTAGCAAGAGTTCCCACATGCAATTCTACAAACAAGAGGCCAATTTAAAATTTTCCAACTTCAATTTGGGAGCATAAAAATCGATTCAAATAGAAACGATTTGCATATTCAAGCTGTGTTTGATGAGAAAGTATAGCTTCTTGAATTAGGATCAGAGGCATTTGATAAAAACTTAGGTGAACATTAGAAGAAAAAAAATATTGTTGCCTAAATGCTTCAGCCCATTCCCCCAATTCTTTCAAAGCATGCTCCGCCTGCATCTCTTATTGTCTCACCCAACCCTTTTTCAGCAGAGCCTATTTCATATTCAAAAAAGAGGTATATACTAAGAGAGTCTTTTCACCTCTTTCACAAGGAAAAAACTGAAAATGTTAGAATTTATATAACAATTAACTCTTTCGTATCAATATTTTCACATTAACATTTACTAATACTTTTCTTTTTCCTCTATTTTGAATCTCTCTAAGTGATCTTGCAGCTAAAAAGAAATATGAGGAAACTATTGTTGTGAAAATCGTAGAAGAAAATGTGTCAGATTTTGACAATTTACCAATTATCGGTCTGAAGAAGAAAACAGCCCAAGGCAGTTCCAAAACCGCCTCTCCTACTCCCACATTAGAGTTTGTGCTCTTTCCTTTTCAATTCATTCAACTCACTAACATACACATTACATGCATAGTATTTCATTGTTCATAGCTTCTTTCCCTACTCAATTTCTCTACGATAAAAGATAGTACGTGAGGCTTTTTAGTCAAACAATATGGGTAGAATATTTCCAGGTTGTATTTCATTCTCCGAAAGAAGGTATTTATAATACAAGGTTACAAACCCTAGCAGGGTTATACTAGGAAATAAGATAAAGTCCTAATTACATAAAATCTATACAAAAGGGAAATAAATAGAATCCTATTATACTAGGAAGTAAGTCTCCTAATTACACTAGGATCTCGCTAACACTCCCCCTCAAGTTGGAGCAAAGATGTCGCGCATGCCCAACTTGTCAAGCGAGTTGAGGAAGATACTGGAAGAAACAGCTTTTGCATCAGAACTGACGAACAGGAAGGAAACAATCTTCGCATCCAACTTCTCTTTAATGAAATTTCGATCAACCTCCACATTCTTTGTACGATCATGTTGCACCGGGTTATGGGCAATTGCAATTGCAGCCTTATTGTCACAATATAAATCCATAGGTTTCTGTGGTCCAAAACCAAGATCTCTCAACAATCTTCTCAACCATAGTAATTCACATACGCCTTGAGCCATCCCATGATACTCGGCTTCAGCACTAGATCGAGACACCACCTTTTGTTTCTTACTTCTCCAAGTAATAAGATTACCACCTAAAAACATGAAATGGCTGAACCAGCCAAATCATCATCTGTATACCCTTCCACATCTGTATGACCATACTTGCAAAACATTAACCCCTTGCCAGGAGTTACTTTCAGGTATCTCAAAATGTGCATCACAACACTCATATGATGTTCACTAGGAGAATGCATAAACTGACTCACTACACTCACTGCATATGCAATATCAGGACATGTATGAGCTAAATAAATCAATTTCCCCACAAGTCGTTGATAACGCTCTTTATCTGTAGGGACTTGATTAGGATACAACCCCAACTTATGATTCTGTTCAATAGGGGTATCAATTGGTTTACAATCCAACATTCCAGTCTCTGCAAATAAATCCAAAATATACTTTCTTTGTGACAGAAAGATACCATGTTTAGATCTAGCAACTTCAATCCCAAGAAAGTACTTCAAATCACCCAATGACTTCATCTCAAACTCGGAAGCCAGATACTTCTGAAGATTTTGCATTTTTGCCTGATCATCTCCAGTCACAATCATATCATCAACATAAATAATTAAAGCTGTCAATTTACCTTTATGATGCTTTAGAAACAAAGTATGGTCTGAGTTACTCTGCACATACCCAAATTTCTTCATAGATACTGCAAATCTCCCAAACCATGCTCTTGGAGACTGCTTCAATCCATATAAGGACTTCCGCAGCTTACACACAAAACCTTCCTTAGAGGTTATAGGAATACAAGGAGGGAGATCCATGTAAATCTCCTCATTGAGGTCACCATGTAGAAATGCATTTTTGACATTGAATTGCAATAAGGGTCAGTCACAATTAGCAGCCAGGGACAATAGTACACGCACAATATTAAGCTTTGCCATTGGAGTAAAGGTCTCCAAATAATCCACTCCATAGGTCTGAGTATAACCCTTTACTACCAATCTAGTCTCGTAACGGTCAATGGAACCATCAACCTTATGCTTCAAAGTAAACACCCATCTGCATCCAACAGCTTTCTTCCCTCGTGCAAATGAACTATAATCCCATGTTTTATTCTTGTTCGAGGCATTCATTTCAACATTCATGGCATCCATCCATTTGGGGTTAGATAAAGCATCCTGCAACTTAGTTGGCACACATACACTAGATAATTGACACAAATATGATGCATATGACTTAGACAAACGATGAGTTGACACATAATGGCTAATGGGATATTTAGACTTGGCATGTCAATCAGGAGAATATTGTACTTTAGGTTTCTCACGAGTGGTTCGTGGGGGTAACTGATAAGTTGACACAGATAGATCATTAGGAATTACCTCACTTGATTCACTATCATGAGTAGATTGGGGCACTGGCAAGGCAGAGGGGGGCTATCGCATCGAACTCATCCATACAAGAATCATTGTCACTATTTTCAGATACAGGCGACTGGTTGCTTGCTTCAATGCCACCAGTCATTTCGACACCGAGAGTACTTGCTTCATCTCCAGATATGGGCGATCGGTCAAGTTCCAAAGGGCAACCGGTCGTTTCTTCACAGAGACCACATGTTTCATCTTCAGATATGGGTGACTGATGGTTTGCTTCAGTGCGACGGATCGTTTCCTTCTTGAGAGCAGTATCTTCAAACACATCATTCTCCAATTCAAGTTCTAGATTCTCCAATCCAAGACTCTCCAATTCACTCCCCCTCTCCCCCTGAAATGGAGAGGATGGAGAGATATAATAGGACACTTCTTCATGGAAAGTCACGTCCAAAGTAACATGCACCTTCTGGGTAGGTGGATGATAGCACTTATAACCCTTTTGAGTAGAAAAGTAACCAATAAAGACACATCGTAGAGCACAAGGATCAAGTTTACTCCGTTGATGAGAGTAGACATGAATATAGGCAACACACCCAAAAAATTTAGGAGGCTACTTGGAGACGGAGACAGGGGAAACATGGTCACCAAACACATCACGCGGAGTCTTGAAATCAAGACCCCGGCTAGGAGTACGATTAATTAAATAGGCAGCAGATAGAACAACATGCCCCCAAAGATGATGGGGAACAGACATATCCAATATGAGTGAGCGGGCAACTTCAAGCAATTGTCAGTTCTTTCTTTTAGACACACCATTTCGTTGAGGGGTAAAAGGGGTTGTCGTTTGGTAAATAATACCTTGAGCACGGAAGAAAGACGCCAAAGTATTATTCACATATTCTCCTCCGTTATCAGTCCGGAATACTTTGACCCAAGCATGAAACTGAGTAGACACCATAGTCCAAAACTCTGGAAGGATCGAAGCAACATCATTTTTATTTTTCAGCAAGAAAACCCAAGTGAGTCGAGTACAATCATCAATAAATGTAATGAACCAACGAAATCCGTTCGAAGTAACGCGAGTCGGACCCCACACATCAGAATGCACTAAATTAAAAGGCTTAGCAGCTTTATTGTCACTCAAAGGAAACATAGTGCGATGACTTTTGGCCAAAATACATGTCTCATACTTAAAACTGGACTCATCACAAGAGCGGAATAAAGATGGAAACAAACGCTTAAGGTAGCCAAATGACGGTTGTCCCAAGCGACGATGCCATAACCAAATTTGCTGTTTTTCTTTAACACTGCAACTTTGAACAGTATTAACGACACGATCACAAACTGGTGCAAAAGGCAATGTCAAATATTATAACCCCATATCCGTTTACCATGCCCAATCGTCTCGTGAGTCTTAAGATCCTGAAAAACGCAATGTGTAGGATAGAAAGTAGCAAAAGCAATAAGTGTATCACGTAATCGACCAACAGATAATAAGTTACAATGGATATTGAGAACTAATAACGCACGAGACAAGGACAGAGTAGGAGTGAGAGAGATTTTACCCTTGCTAGTAATTGGAGAGGGCAAGCCATTAGCACTAGTTATGTATGGGTCACGGGTGTTACTAGACAACTCATCAAAAAATTTAGCATCATAAGTTATATGATCAGAAGCACCAATGTCAATTATCCAAGTATTTGAGCCATTCCTGGAATAGGGTCAGAAACACGCAAATTTGCAGAAGCAGCAGCAACAGCACCAACAATAGAGTTATCACCCATGATTGCAGCAGAAACTCAACAGATCATGGCAGAGTATACAACGAAACACAGCAGAAGCACAAATACGGCAAATACACGAAGATAGGCACGAAGACAGTAGAGGCATGAACACAACAGAGTACACAGCGGAACATAGCAAAGGCACAAATACGGCAGATGCACGAAGACAGGCACGAACACAGTAGAGGCACGAACACGTCAACACAACACACAAATCCAAGAGGGCACACAAGACACAGGTAGAAAAAAAATATATATATATAGGGCTAGAATACAGGTGGGCACAAAACACAGGTCACCAGAAAAGTTGGCTCTGATGCCAAGTCAAACAATATGGGTAGAATATTTCCAGGTTGTATTTCATTCTCCGAAATGAGGTATTTATAATACAAGGTTACAAACCCTAGCAAGGTTATACTAGAAAATAAGATAAAGTCCTAATTACATAAAATATATACAAAAGAAAAATAAATAGAATCCTAATATACTAGGAAGTAAATCTCCTAATTACACTAGGATCTCGCTAACATTTTTCTCTTTGGGAAGTAGTGAAGTTGCCTATACAAAGATAAAATATAATTAGAGTTATTCTCGGGTCACTCTCTCCTTTCGCGAGGAGAGCCGTGCTTCAAATATTAGGGTTTAGGTTATTCCTATTCAGCTGTCATCCCCTCCTTGGCCTAACTACCCTTGTTTTCATCCACGTTTAGCCGCCGTCATCACCCTCCTCGACTTGACAAGGTCGAGTCACTTTTCTTCCACGTCAAGTCGCCGCCGTCTTTGTTCCACGTCGAGTCGTTGTCGTCACTCCTCTCTTCGACTTTAGGGTGCTGGTCTCGTTGTTGTCTCTCTCAGATCCTGGGCGTTGGTTTCGTCGTTCTCTTTCTTCTTGATGTGTCGGCATCTCTGGTGGTTGCCTTGGTATGGTAGTTTTCGCGGGTCTGCTCTTGCTATTGTGTCGACAGTCTCCAAGTCAACAACAATTATGGTGCAAGCTACTTCGTTGGGGTTAGCAGTCACCGTGGAGGTGGCTTTCCTCACGCCCTCTCCATAGTTCAATCTACGATCTCAAGCCTTACCTTCAGGAGAAGATGGCTGCTGTCCAGAGATTTGGCGTGGGTGGCTCTTCACCTAGGGTCTATAGTTTTGATCCTCCTTTTCATTATGTTAGGCCAGGTTTTTGGCAACTAGGGTTGTTGAGTAGCATCCTTTTACTCATCTTTACGGGTTTGACTAGTTACTCTGCGATGGGAACTACGAATCTAGGGGTGATGTTAGTGTCCTTCTTGACAAACCTATGGAGACTGGTCCAATGAAGTCTCCTGGACGCCTTCCTTAATGTGTTATTGGAGTATTCGTGGGCTTGGCATTTAGCAAATACTCTTATGCCTGATCCTTGTGTTCTGGTTAAGTGTCTAGGCCAGTTTTGTTATTGTTGCATGGTGTTTTCTTCGTTCTCCCCTTAACTAATCTTTGATTATCCGCCTGTATCAAGCACTATGTTTTCATAGGAGATTTCTTTGTCAGTGTTGAGATGATACGGCGTGCTTGGGGACTTATATATATATATATATTCTTTCCAGGCCTGTTTGTAGTTAGTCTTTTATTTGTGTTGCTCCTTACAGATTTCTCTTTTTCATCGCAAATCGCTATTGGAGGTGGATGAAGATGGTGTGCTTACAGACCTGTTTGCGGTTGGTCTTTTCTTTGTGTTGCTCCTTGCAGATTTCTCTTCTTTCATCGCAAATTGCTATTGGAGGTGGATGGAGATGGAGTGCTTAGTGGCTGTTTTCTTTCTTCTTGGTGTATTATGTTTTCTGTCGGATGTTCTCATTGTCTTGTGGCTATGCAAAGGACTATGATTTCATAGCAGGACTCTTTTAACAGTTGGATTGTGTTGTAGTGTTCTCGTTGGAGGTCTTTCCATCGAAGGTCTATGTATCAGTTTGCTGTTTTATTTTATCTTGCTCTAGCATTGGTCTTGCGTGACTGTTCCAGACTCTCTTGTTAGTCTATGACATGTGTGTCCTACCCTGAGGTTTGACCCTCCGAAAGGTTTTAACGAGGCCACTGTTTCGTGTCGTTCTATTTACGCTACTTTGATTCTATGAATGAATTCCATTTCTCAAAAAAAGTGGTAGTTGATTGTATTGAATTTGGGGAAAGTTTCCTTTTTCTCGTAATTGTCTTCAATTATGATTCAATTGCAAAGAAAATTTATCAACTCTTCTTCTAAAATATGATTTTTTTTTTCCAAACATCTTTTAGAATGCAATTTGGTTTGATTCCTTTGGGCCAATGTGTTTGATTTTAAAGCATTTGGTCTACATGTGGTTCACACAAGTGATATACATATATTTCAATTTCTTCCCGATTCTAATATTTAATTGCTGCAAATTTTAGTTTATATTAAGAAACTTCTCTTTTTTTATTTGATATAAAATATTTATCGAAGTTGGAGTATGGATATTTGATAACTTCAATAAATGTATAAATTTATTTACTTTTTTTTTTTATTGATTATTAAAATTATCTTATTATCTTATTTTTTCAGAGCTCCCATCTGAACTAACTTTCAATTAAATATATCAAATTTGAAACATCGTTATTAAATGTTTTAAATGTAATGAACAAAACTATAACCCATAGCGTCTTATTTCTACCTTTATTCTACTTTTATAACATATAGCTGTTTATACATTATTACTACTTCTATAGCTTACTTCTCCATTAGATTATCTTAATTTTGTAACAAACTTGCTCATTAGGTCACTAGGTTATCTTATTTATGTTTATAGGTCATTAGGTATTTATAGATTATTTAAATTGTGGTTTGTGCAGTTTATGTTGTTGGCCTTAATTCTATAACAATAGCCATTGTCTTTACTAAAATTTTCTCATTTGTCCTCACTAACACCTGCTATTTACCAAGTTTATAGCAACATAGTCAACACCCCTTGATTTGATTATATTAAATCTCAAGTGTTTTGGCTTAATTTTCTTATATGTATTTAATAAATTGTCACAATTGTTTTCAGTTTATTTTCAATTGATTTAATAAATTGGGCGTATACTTTTATCCATAAGATTAATATAATGGTTGATGTATCTAAATTGTTGTTTGTTCTATTTGCTTTTTTAACTTAATTCTGTCATAATAATTAACGCTTGTCATTTTCCAACTTTATGCCAACAGAGTTAAAACCTCTGCAAAGAAAAAGAAAGAATATCAGCCAGCTGTACAGCAAGAGCTAGATCCCCTTACAAGAAAACATCAATGAAAAAATATTCCCGTCCACCACCCAGTAACACATAGATAAACACCTATACAAGCTCTTTTGAACAATACGCAGCTCAAGACTGCTCATATTTTGATGTTTTAATAGTTGCTTGATCTATTAAAATATGCACAATATTTTAACATAACAAGAAGCATATAAAACATGTTGGTAGTTTATTTTTTGTAACTTAAACTTGCCAAATTGAGCATGATGGCACTGTTTAGATCTCAATGTATATATAAACAGACCCAATATTTTAACATAACAAGTAGCACATAGAACATCTTATTAATTTATTTTTTGTAACTTAAACTTGCTAAACTGAGAATGATGCCACTATTTAGATCTCAATGTACACATAAATAATTCCATGTTTCCTACGTATTTTGACGACTTTATACATATTTCACGCAATTTCGAAACCCACACGCACCTTATCTATTAAACGACTTTATACACATTTCACGCACCTTTGCTAGTGTTAACTAAAAACTGAAAACTAAAATGAAAGAGCCTGTCAAATTTCGAATGTTTCCTTTTGCCAAGTCCTATTTTTATTTTAGTCCCAAGTCCCTCTTCACCCCCTCGCCGCTTGTACTATTTTTATTTTAGTCCCAGTTCCCTCTTCCGCCTTATAACAAACACCTAGTCTGCATAATTCTCAACCTCTCTATCAATGCTAAGGGCTTTTCCTGTGGTTTCCCGCCTACCCATTCCCTCTCCCACAAGTACTCAGACTACGTAATGCTCGTCAGAGACTCAGAGAATGATGGTTCAGTTTTAGCTTCTTCTTGTTTTCTCTTTCCATTTTTAGTAATTTGTAATTTTTCGCAGGAGTGTTTTGAGCAGAATGAGCTCAACAGCCCCATCACCAAAATGCCCAAAATTTGTTCCTGTGGAAGAGAGTACCATCCATTCAATAAGTAAACCTGATGGTATTTACTTATGCTCTTAATTTGTTTATATCTGATTATTTTTGGGTTTGTTTCTTTTGGCCATTGTGTTTTATGGTGCAAAAGATATTCAGTAAGCATGAATTCTATGATGTGATATTGCAGGTATCAGGTTTAGTCTTGTGTCGTATAACATTTTGGCTCAGGTATGGCTATGGCATTCACTCCTCTCACTTAATTTCCCATTTTGTGTCCAATTCATTTTGTTATTGTTTGTTCCTTTTGGTACTTGTCATATGAATTTGTATTCGACGATCCATTGTGTCACACAAAGAACTGGATAATGAGAATAATTATCTTTATTTAACTAAATGGAAGTTACGTATAACAAAACAACTGAATTCAGCTCTTCTATTTAGCTTTCTATGACGACCTGTTCCTACATGGTTTACCCTATAAACAAATAACATTTGCTTCACAGTACTAGAGAGGTAGGAAAACTGAAAATTTAGAATTTTCTCATTCTCAAGTCAGCTCTTATTTTTATTTTTATTCTGTAACTTTCTATGTTCTAATTTTATCAGCAATGGAATGAATGCGAACAAATGGTATTGATTGTATGCAATGTTGTGTGTGTGTGGGACATAATTTATTTCTTTTTGGTGATGATTGGGGCAGAAGGCCCAAATGGAAAGAAAATATTGAGCCGGAAAACTTAACTAACTTAACTAATTATGCTTCTGGATTCAGTAATCTCAAAATAATCTTCCACCAAGAATGGAACATAGATAGGCCGGGGCCCAGTAAACTCATAATAGCCCAAATTTATTTTTACCATGATATAAATTGTAGTGTTGGCTCTATTATGTATGTCATAGTGCATTTGTTTGACAAACTTTGATGAATATGTTATGTTCTCATTATTCCCTGTCAAAATGATATGTTTATGTTTTATTGTAAATTTCATTTCATTTTCTCGTCCTTGGTTCTAGTAATTCTCTTATCCTGTCTTACGGCATAATTTGTTTTTGATGCGGAAACACCCTACAGATTCCATGTTGGGAATTAAAATCCCCTGTGAATGTTAACCGTCATATTTTGATTTCTGTTCTCTTATTTTGATCATTTAAGTTTAACAATTTCGTACTTATTTTTTGTATGTGTAGGTATATGTAAAGAGTTCCTTGTTTCCACACTCTCCATCCCCTTCTCTGAGGTAGAAATCATAACTTAAGCATTTTTTGAATAAGTTGCTCTATTGGTTTCTAAAATTGATATGAATACCTTTTATTATTAGTTATTGTTTTGGCATGATATTATAATAATATTGGGTCATAGTGATACATAGCTCAAAATCTTTCCTACTAAGGAACTTAGAACCATGTATAAGATAGAATTTGGGTATCGTTTTATGTATAAAACAACTAGATGTATGTTTTTGCTTGCCCATATGGTATGTTTGAACGCTGCATATGCCTACTACATGGTTTTTACATTTTTTTTACATTAATTAACTTCAGATTGCAATTATCTTTTGATGGCTTGGTAATATATGTGCCCATTTGGCGAAGTCCCAGGAGTCTTTTTTGGAAATTTTTTCTTCCATGCGTATAAAAGTATTTCACATATAAGTGCCTTTGATTCTGTTAAATAATGAGTTTGGTCTTATGATTGATCTTATTACTAGACAGACTACACAAGAAAATTAGATAGACCTTTTCTTTTCCTTTTTGAATAGGAAACGTAATAAATAATAAATGAAAAAAGAATTGTGAGAAAGATAGACGAGATGGCCATCTAAGTGCGCAACCAATAAACCGCAAAATTACAAGAAAGTTAAATATTTGGCTAAGTTATGACATTCGTCACAATGTATTTGGTACAACACTCACTTGAAAGTATTTAAAGTTAATGTATACTTCTTATCGTTCAGATTTTATACTTATCCTTCAGATTTTATCTGGTTTACTATAATCTGAACTGGTAATGTTATGTTTGGAAATATGTTTGTTATAGGTGGAAAGCTCGCTCACAGGCAATTTTGAGTGTTCTGAAGAACCTTGGCGCTGACTTTCTCTGCCTGCAGGTTTGTTTTTCTTGCCTTTGCTATCTCATTTTAAGTTTTCTTTTAGACTGGGGAGTTGACATTCCTTCCTGATGGCTGCCTGTATTGAGTTTAAATACTTGCTATCCCATTTATAACCTGTGTTTTGAACATTATAAAATTATTTCCAGGAAGTTGATGAGTACGACAGCTTTTACAAAGGAAATATGGAGAGCAATGGCTATTATAGTTCTTATATTCAGAGAAGTGGGCAAAAGCGTGATGGATGTGGAATTTTTTATAAGCACGACATGTATGTTTTAATTGATTCCTTTTTCCGGTCCAAAATGTATGAATCAAATACTTTTTAACTAGATATGCCATCAAGAAAAATAGTAAAATAAGAAAGAAGAAAAATAGGACAATTTGTTTGTAATCGGGGCTGGATAATAACAAGGCCTAGTCTTCAATTGCAGGGATGAATAGTCAAGAAAGTAATGTGGTTGATTTAGCCAATTCGTTGGGTAGTGGATTGGGGAGTTGGCGTTTGAAATACTTGGGGCTTCCACTTTAATCCATGGGTAGGTAATTTTTGGGATCTGGTGGTGAAGAAAGTGGAAAGGAGATTGGAAGAAAGCATTTCTCTCAAGAGAGGTAGATTAACTTTGATTCATTCAGTTTTAGGCAGTTTGCTAACCTATTATCGCTCTATTTTTAAAATTCCAGCACAAGTGGCCAGTTGAATAGAGCAATTGATGAGGACCTTTTTGGGAAGGTTTTGATTAGGGGAAGAAGGATGACTTAGTTGGAGCTAGTGTTTCCTGTTAAAGAGAAGGGTGGTTTGGGAGTTGCCAATTTGGTAAAATAGAAATAAGGCATTACTTGGTAAATGGTTAAGGAAATTTCTGTTGGATAGGGTTTTCATATGACATGCTCTCATTAGTAAGAGAATGGACAATTCTAATCCAATAGCAGCACCAAAGAAGGAAGATGGAAAGTATTCTTTGTAGACTCACACCGCTAAGAGGTTCATTTCACTGCTCCTTGAAAGACACTTACCAAGGTTTAGACTCGTTTGTGTCTTGCTGCCATTTTGAGGTGGATAATGAAGGGTCAGATTTTGAGAAGAGAGTTGGGTTGTGGATACTCTGTCGATAACTTTTTTGTGTCTTTACAGATTGTCCATATACCATAGTTTTGACATATCTAGAATGGTCAGTTCTTCGCTTCCTTTAAGTGGAGGTTTAGGCTTTCACAGAAACTTGAGTGGGTCTGACATTGGCTAGGTCACTTCTTTTCTAATTTCATTGGAAACTGTTATTTTCAGCCCTCTAGTCCAGATAGGAGGAGATGGATGTTGGATTCTTCGGGAGTTTTTCTTGTAAATGTTATTTCAAGGAGTTATTTGATAATCCATCTATTTTTTCGTTTCAACCCTATTCTATGATTTGGAAGGTTTAATTTAAGTGCCTCCAATGTGCCCTTGCTTGGATTAAAGGTCATGGTAGGGCGAACATTTGTAACTTGATTCAATGATGAATATTCGTCTTCTCCCCGATCATATCATATGCAAAGGAGGAGGGAAACTGTGGACGATTTATTTCTTTTTGTCCCATTGCGTTAGGGTTAAGATTGTTTGGGGGGGCTGCACTATGTTGGGTGATTCCAGCAGCTTCTCAGATCTCTTTTCTGAAAGGCACACTGCTTTTGGGGTGGAAAGAAGGCTAAGGTGGTATGAAATTGTGAGGTACTGGCTGTATTCTGGGTAGTGTGGTAGGAAAGGACTGAAAGGATTTTTAAGATTTTAAAGGGGCAGGGCATAGGTTGAATTTGATAAACTAGGTTTTGTACTTCATTTTGGGCTTCCGTTTCTTCGGAATCTTGGGAAATTCCATATTTGTTTGTCAATTTTGAAGATTGGAAAGATGTTTGTCTAGATTTTATCGTTTTTATTGTACGTTAGCTTGATCACATTTTCTCTTTGTATTTAGTGGATACCTCATCCCCGAAAATTTTAACTGTTCTGATAAGAAATACAAGAGTTAGGTCTAGCAGGGAAGTAGTAGATTAAGAAATACAAGAGTTAGGTTAAGTGAAAAGAAATATTAGGGTTCTTAAAAAAAGTTACAGAAATATTAGGCAAGTCATATTATTCCCCTGTTGGACTCACCTACAATGTCAATATCAATGTCATGGTCTCATGTAGCAGTCGATACTAATGCTCAATTATTTGAATGTCAAAACTTTTAACATTGTCTCTAGCAACGGGAGATAAATATTGTGACAAATTTACATTATTCCTCTCCAGCTATTTTAAACTTCTCAGCTTTGTGTTATGTATTCAAATTTGAATCTAAAACTATCTTAATTGTGCTTGTTTAAATGTTCTTCGTCCTTCAGGGCAGAGTTGCTGTTAGAGGAGAAAATAGAATACAACGATCTTGTAGACTCAATTCTAGATGGAAATAGACTTGATGATGATAAACCAAATAACAAAGAAGCTATCGAAAACAAAGAAGATGGACCCAAAATTGGTAACTTGTATTACTTATTCATTGTTTTTAAATTTGATCACTTTCCAGGTTCCTGTGTTTCTTTGGGTGCTTTTAATCACAGCTTCCATTTGTCCCGTTACGGATTTTTCCACAGTATTATTGATCATTGATGGCTACAATCTGGTTTCCGGTAACAGTTTCTTCACTCTGTCTTCAGGTTCAACATTACAAAGCGCCCTGGATCAGAGAGACCCTGATGATCCTTGTGTCAGACTGAAGCGTGATTGTGTTGGAATTATGGCAGTGTTCAAGCTTAAAAATCCTTCTAATCATATTGTTATTGTGGCAAACACACACCTTTACTGGTAAAAGTTGTTTATTCTTTTTTATTTGTTTCCTGCTATACTATGTGGTGTTGTGTTTATGCATCTTGGCCTATAAGCATGGATTTAATATTTTTTTATTGTTTCAAATTGTAAAGGGTATTGATGTTTATGCTTCAGGGATCCAGACTGGGCTGACGTTAAGCTTGCACAAGCTAAATATCTTCTATCACGCTTAGCTCAATTTAAAACATTGGTATCCCAGAGATTTGACTGCAGTCCTTCATTAATTTTATCTGGTGACTTCAATTCAACTCCAGGGGATAAGGTTTGAGGCCCTTAAACTTCTTTCAATTTACCCAGTTTCTTCTTCCTATTGCCTATGGCTTGGTTTTGTTTGAATTGGTTCAGTTCAGATCCTTCGGGTTTTAGTCATTTACCATAGGGGGTGGGAACATAGGGGGATTGAGAAAATAGGACATGTGGGTGGAAATAGCAGCACTTGTGAGATACCATATTGACATAGATTAATATGAGAGGTAAAAACTTGCCCGAAGTTTGGCTCAAATACTTTCTTCTTTTAGTTCTTCTAGTTGGTGGCAGCTTGTTGAAAGAGAAGTACTCCAGGGGATAAGGCTTATCACACACTTTCACTTCTTAGTTGACTTGGTTTCCTCTTTGCGTTGCCTATTGCATGTGCTTTGTGTGAATAATTTCAGATTCTTTAGGTTTTATCCTTGGCCCTTTCAGGCAGGTGGTGATGCATGCCTGCATGGGGTACACATAAAAATAAAAAGATAAATTGATGCAAGTGTGAGTAAAGATAAAATAAGAATGTACAAATTGTTTGTGGAGATGTACTACCTTATCTGTACAGAGCTCCTAAAAGTATACATGCAAAAGATTTGCAAGCTGAGCTAAAGTTGCCGGCGAGTAGCTGGGTCGCTTAGAAAATATTTTACTTCAATGACCTCGAATACTTCCACTAGTTCTAACATTTTTAACATTCCAGGTTTACCAGTACCTTATTTCTGGCAACTCTTCATCTGCACCCTCAATAGATTTTGTAGATCTACCTATTCCCTTGTGCAGCGCATATGCTACTACACGAGGTGAACCACCATTTACAAATTACACTCCTGGTTTCACTGGTACACTTGACTATATATTCTTTTCCCCTTCTGACTGCATAAGACCGGTCAGTTTTCTTGAGCTTCCGGAACCAGGCTCATCTGATCTTGATGGTGGATTACCAAACTTCAGTCACCCAAGCGATCACTTACCAATTGGTGTTGAATTTGAGATATCCAGATAGGGAAAGAAACATTTGCTTCCTCAAGTTTTGTTTTATTTTTGCAAATCGACGCATAAGATTTTGTTTACAGTGCTGTATTGTTACCATTGGAAGAGGTGAGTTTAGACTCGACAAAATTGTTGAAAAGTCGAGGCAAGTTAAGGGGTAAACAAAATTTATGTTATCAAATAATTATTGTGGACACATAAACAATAAAATAACAGATGTTTTTAATATTTGCCTCGAGTTAAACATTTTTTCTAGGCAAATGTTTGAGTGAAAGCGTTATCTAAGTTCTGGTTGAAAACACCTTTGTCGAATAAATCTTCGTTTGGAAATCGTTACCGAAGAAATATTGAATAGAACATGTAAGAAGTATTGCCCTTGTCTCTAAAGGTAAAGACTGACATTTCATATCAACACATTATCTATCACTTGTACACTCTGCCTACTCAAAGTTATAAAGACCTATATAACTTGTAATTTTCATTGCCAGCCTTTAATCATCGGTTTTTAAATTATCTTTTACTCTGATCTTGGATGTGTGGTAAATACTCTATTGGACTGGAGCTACAAATTCCTCACATTAGCAGCATAATTTTGGGTTAACTTCTCCAAATTGAGAATGAAAAAAGCAATTATAAACTCTCCACTTTTCCTAGTTGAGAAAAAAGTACATATATAATACTGGATATCACATGTACAACATCATGAACATTATAACTCTCGTCACTAATTATTAATTACAGAATTAGTACGTAAAACTCCAGTAGATATAGAAAAGAAAAATTAAAAAAACACACACACACACACCATTTTTCCATAGGTAGGTTCTCATCAATTTTTAATTCTTCATGCATGCAATAGATGCTAATGACTTGTTAATTAGCATCCAAGGAGGTGAAAGGAGTAACTGTGATTGACAAAATAAGGATCCACCAACATGACTTCATCATATCCCAGTGCCCTTTTACTATCATCACCATCAAATAATGCATCACAGACTAATCTTCCAAGCCCATCAAGCAACGGTTCACGCAAAAAAGGAAATAAATAGGACCTCTTGATAGGCTTCAAAACATTTCCTTATTCCACAAGGTTTTGAGCCACAAGGTATAACTTAATTTAAACTCTTATCAAAACCTAATATAATTTAGTGTCTAGTGCACCGATCTAAATAGGAAACATAACATCATCATCACTCTTTCTCTGCATGATGCTAGTTTGGTGAACTTTCTGCAATGGAGCTTCCGGGGTTCGACTAGGCATAAGAGTTGGGAGGCCAAGAGATAGGTAAAATTGATTAGTGTTATGAAGTGAATGTGAAGAATTGGACCACGCTTTGCTGTCCTAATTGTGTATTCATTTAAATGTGAAGAATCTCTCCACAAGGTACCGCTTACCAGACAGGGATGAGATAGGTCATATGGTGATTTTCCTAATTGGCCTGCACATTTGAATGTGATTTTGTAAATAAGCCACTTGTTTAGATTGCGATGTGTTTTTTCCGTGGAGACTTTTAGAACCATGTCATCCGTCCGATCACTCTTACAAGAAAGGAACTTTAGAATTTATATTTGATCCTAATCGACGTTGATTCCACCTCAAATACAAGGAATCTCCCTTCCGACTGCCTCTTGTGGAGCATATTGGATTCGTGGCATTTTAGTGAACATGCCTTGACAAGATGCATGGTGATGCCTTTCAAGTCTCAACACATTTATTTATGGTGACGAGCACTTAGACATACAATCACATCTTCTTTTGTAATGGAGCATATGCTATGATATATTGGAAGTGGGCTAGCAAGCAAGCAAGCAAGCAAGCAAGCAAAGGCCCCCAAAATTTATGGAACTATGACATGCTTGACCAAATCGTATTTGCCTAGATTGGAAGTACCTGTCGAAATGGGTAGGCTAGTTATGATGAGAACTTTTGACCCACACACCAGCTAATGGGGAATACAAGCTATGGAATCTGGTACATTTTCTTGTGTCCTTGTGATGACCCTCACATCAGCTTCCAGCAAAGTTCCGTGCATTCTGAGACTTCTTTTATGATTGGCTATTTTACAACTATATCGCATTGTGGTGTTGATAAATCTTCTCTTCACAATCATGCTGCCTGCCAAACTTGAGGGCTCAAATGTGTTCTTTCACCTACTCATCATCATCACCAAACATAAACTATTGTTTTTTCTTCTGTAAATGTGATCGAATCTTTTTGTTGAAAGGTACCAAGGGCCCTACAAAAAGTGCATTATATTATTACAGTAAATCCTGTTAGAGAGATTCTAGTGTAATTAGGAGATTTACTTCTTAGTATATTAGGATTATATTTATTTTCCTTTTGTATAGATCTTATGTAATTAGGACTTTATCTTATTTTCTAGTATAACTCTGCTGGGGTTTGTAACCTTGTATTATAAATACATCATTTCGGAGAATGAAAACAACCTGAAAATATTCTACCCATATTGTTTGACTTGGCATCAGAGCCAACTTTTCTGGTGACCTGTGTTTTGTGCCCACCCGTGTTCTAGTCCTATATATTTTTTTTCCTACCTGTGCCGTGTGTGCCCTCTCAATAAATCAGATTTTATGCTTAATTAGGTAACTTGCTGAGTTGGATCTTTTTACTTAGGCTTATTTACTGTAGTGCCCCCTGAAACTTCGGTCAAATCTCACTTTGCCCCCCCAAACTTAAAATGACCCACTTTCATATCTTGATCAAGGTTTAGTGACCCACTTTGCCCCTACCGTCAACTCCATCTAAAAGTCTGTTAACTTTGATGATGTGGCAGGGGTGTTGTTGTAATTTCGTACACATGAACATCATCCACCAATTACGTGAGTGACGTGGCAAGTGGACCCCACCTCCACATAGATAAAAATATAATTAAATATTCTAATAATTAAAAATAAATAAATATTAAATTAAATAAGAAAAGAAATTTCAAATAATTAAAAACCCTACTGGTACACAATCCAACCCCCTCCCACCCAGATCCCACCATCTCTCTCTCTCTCTCTCTCTCTCTCTCTCTATATATATCTCCAGACCCCAGCGTCTCTGTCCACACAACACAACTCAGATATGAATTTGGGTTTTTTTATTTATTGGTTATATCTTAATCGGATCTTGATTTTCGGGGCTCCTATGGCCTTGAATGTGCTAATCTGTGAGAGAGAGAGAGAGAGAGAGAGAGAGAGAGAGAGGAGGGGGGAGAGGGGGGTGGGGGGGTGGGGTTGGGGGCTGGGTTTCAAACAACCCAGATTTGAAGTTGGGTGTTAAGGTTGGTTGGTGATCGAGAGAGGGAGGGTTGTGATGGTGGTAGGGTTCGGATCTAGGGCGGGATGTTGCGACGAATTCGATGTTTTTTTATCATTGAATCTGCAACCAACAAAAAAATTAACTAAAAATTTTAATTTTTTATATATAAAAAAAAAAGAAGCAACAGAGAGATGAAGTTTATGAAGATAGTGTTGGATGCTGGGTGGAAGATCAATGAGAAGATGGGTAAGATGGTTGTTGGGTTGTATATATATATATATATTTTTTTAAACCAAAATAATTGCGAAATCTAATTTAGGAGAAACAAGATTTGATTCCACATCCGTCGAACTAAAACAGACGAGGGCAAAAACCGAGCAAAATCACTTATACAACACACATCAAACAACTTTGAGTTTTGGTCTTGAGAATTTTCAGTCTATACAGGAGGCTACATCTTTTGAAACTCTTAGCATTTAAAACTTTGGCTTCCTCAGCTTCTCCAAACTTGAATGGATTAATCCTAACAGAGAATACAATACTGCCTTTATGCAATCCATTATGAAATTCCTCTTGGTGGAGAAATTGGAGGAGCTACTTGTAGATTTAATGGAGACCAATCAAGTCTCAGAAGTTTTGTTGTTGGGGTGGCTGTGGGTAAGGATTAATGGTGGATGGAGGGTAGGGGAGGATGGCCGTGGGTGGGTGGGAGGATTGGGGCGGCTGGAGTGATGGGTAGAGTTTTGAATTATGTGAAAATATTTTTTTCTTATTTTTTTTAACTTTTAATTATTAGAATATTTAATTATATTTTTATCCATATGGAGAAGGTGGGCTCCACTGCCACGTCACTCACCTAATTGGTGGATGATGTTCACGTGTACGAACTTACAAAAATACCCCTGTCACGTCATAAAAGTTAACAGACCTTTACATGGAGTTGACGATAGGGGGCAAAGTGAGTCACCAAACCTCGATCAAGGGATGAAAGTGGGTCATTTTAAGTTTGAGGGGGCAAAGTGAGATTTGACTTAAGTTTCAGGGGGTACTACAGTAAATAAGCCTTTTACTTATACAAATTGGGTATTATTTATAGGAACAAAAAGTGAAGGGTTGTAGGTACGGCAAATTGAATTTGAAGGATGTAAGCCAAATTTACTATAATGAAAACAAAACAAGTCATATAATAATATATAGGGTGGGAAAATGGTAGATCTTTAGTTTAAATCTTTATCGTAAGTAAAAAAGAAAAAGAAAACAGTAAACCTGTGTCAACTTTGGTTATTTCTTATTTCCAAAATAATTATAGCCCGTGACGTATTATAGGTTATGTTGATGGATCTTTTGGTAGGATATCCTAGCAACATTGAGTCATGCTTGTCTCCATTACAAGCTATAAATATGCTGATGAGGAGGGATTTATTCATTGCCATAGAGAGAGAGAGAGAGAGAGAGAGAGAGAGAGAGAGAGAGAGTTGTTTCAAAAGCAACCCAGTTAAAATATTTTGTAATGGGAGCAAAGGCTGATTTTGAGGTGAATTTCACCACAAAATTTATTGTCAAACCTACAAATCCAATGGTGGATCACCCTCATATCCTGAGTCTCTCAAACCTTGACTTGCTCTCTGGCCGGTTTCCAGTCTCATACTTCTATTTCTATCCCAACAAAACACATGATCTTCATGCTGCCACCGACTTCTCCTCCATCATTGAGTCCCTCAGTACCTCCCTTGCCAGTACTCTCGACTCTTACTACCCATTCGCCGGTCGAATCGTTCCAAACCAGCATACGAACGAGCCCGAAATCATGTGTGACAACTCCGGTGTCCTAGTTGTGGAAGCTCATGCCAACATTCCTTTGAAAGAACTAAATTTCTACGATCTTGATCAATCTCTTCAAAGCAATAAGCTGGCCTCCATCAGCCCCGACTTCCCTTTTCAAATTCAAGTCACGTTTTATACATGTGGAGGCGTTTCAATTACGTTCACTTTTGACCATGCACTTGGGGATGCCACTAGCTTTGGTAAGTTTCTTCTCTCATGGTCCGAAATAGCGCGAAAGAAGCCCGTTTCATGTGTGCCGGATCACCGGAGAAACCTGCACCTTCGTGCACGCTGCCCTCCTAGCTATCACTCTTCCTTGGACCAAAGTTTTGTCAAGTGCACCATGGAAGAGATCATGAATATCCCAACAGCCAAAACCTTGATTAAGCGCCTTTATTACATCGAAGATTCGAGCATTAAACATCTGCAGAGTCTTGCATCAAGAAATGGTAAGAAGAGAACAAAAATTGAGGCAGTCTCAGCTTATGTATGGAAAACTATGGTCACTGCCATTGATACAAAATCCCATGGAATGTGCAAGATGGGTTGGTTAGTAGATGGACGGTCTAGGATGCACAAGAAAGAAAACCAGATTAATCCCATGTCAAATTACATTGGGAATGTTTTGTCTTTGGCTTTTGGAGAGGCAAGCGTGGGGGATTTGAAGCAAGGTTCAATATCAGATGTGGCTAGTATTGTTGGTGAGGCAATTTCAAAGGTAACAAATGAGGAACATTTTCTGGACTTGATTGACTGGATTGAGTGCCATAGGCCTGGGCTTATGCTGTCCAAAGTTGTGTTGGGACAAGGAGGCCCAGCACTTGTTTTGTCATCAGGAAGAAAGTTTCCAGTTGCTGAGCTGGACTTTGGGTTTGGGAGCCCAGTGCTTGGGACTGTTTGTTCCACAATTGAGAGGATTGGAGTGGCTTACATGAACCAAAGGTCAAGTGCAAAGGGGGATGGCTCATGGACTGTGTCTTCTATCTTATGGCCTGAATTAGCAGCTGCTTTGGAATCTGACTCCATTTTTCAGCCCATCACCACCACCCATCTTCAACTTTAGACTTTAGTTGTCAATTAATCCATACTTTGCTATGTGATTTTCTTACCATCTCATGAATATGTATGTAGGGGATTACATAAAACAAAATATAAAAGAGTATTGGTTGGCCTAATTATGCTACATGAGGTCTCAAATTTGACACTAACAAATTTTTTATTTTTAAAGTGAAATTGTTTATGGATTATTTTAGATCAAAATGTTTAGAAAATTAAATCATGAATGTTGAAACAAGAATTATGTCAAAAAAAAAATTTAGGGACTAACCATTCTTGAACAATTTAATAAAGTTACGGATGAGTCTGCAAAGTTGGAGGAAAAAACAGTTTGAGTCCTAAAAATACATGAATATTTGTATTTTGGAGGGTAAAAATTTGAGTTTAGCCTAAACATGGTTGGAGATGACTTAAATATGAAGAAGATAGACAACAACAAAAAATAATCCCAAGAGCTTGGATCATTAAATGGAGACCTAAAAATCTAGCAGTTTGGATCATTGAACTATTATAATTAGAGATTTTCTATTTAAACCTCACACTTCTCTTAGTTCACCCCTTGTTCTAAGTTCACCCCATCTTTTAATTTACATTTTCACAATTTCTAAGAAAACCCCCATTATCTTCCTAAACTACCCTTAAATACACCCCAAACTGAAAAATAAGAAATAAAAGAGATTTTCTATTTAAACCCCACAATTTTGTTTGTTCCCAGTAGAAAAAAACACAAACAAATGGAACCCCAAACCCAAAATTTAATACTTTCTAGAAAAAGAGAACAACTTTACATCTCTCCAAGTAGAGGAGTTTGTGGAAGAGTATGTCCTGATTTGATCCAATTTATACTTTACCTTTGTCCTGATCCAATTTAAATAGGATGTAGAGGAGTTTATATTTTTCTAAAACTTAATATGAAGAGTATCAACGAATTTATTAGTCAATCTCGTCTTATATATTCGTCACCATCGTTACAAGCTCAAGAAATATGAAGGTACCAAAAACAAATTATCCCAAAAACGAAAAGGAAAAAGGAAAAAGGAAAATCAGGGATGGAAGGCCAAGAGCACATTGTGATGCTGCCATTTATGGCTCACGGCCATCTCATACCATTCCTTGCACTGGCAAGGAAAATCCAACAAAGAACAGGATTCACAATCACCATTGCCAGCACCACCCTCAACATCCAATACCTCAGTGCAACCATTGCCTCAACCTCAAACTCTCAATCAGACTCCAACATCCATTTGGCTGAGCTTTCATTCTGCAGTACAGACTATGGCTTGCCCCCGAATGCGGAAAACACGGAGGACTTGCCTCTAAGCAAAATAGGAGATCTTCTTGCTGCATCAACAAGTCTTGAAGCTCCTGCTCACCGCCTAATCTTGGATATCATCGCAAAAGAAGGCCGCCCGCCACTTTGTATTGTCTCTGATATGTATTTTGGATGGGCAGCTAATCTTGCAAACAACTTAAGCACTGTGCATGTGACTTTCACTACAGGTGGTGCCTATGGCTCTGCAGCCTTGGTGTCTATTTGGCTTAGCCTCACACACCGTTGTACAGCTTCAGATGAGTTCCCGATGCCAGGGTTTCCAGAGAGTTATCGTTTCCATATCTCTCAGTTGAATCCATATTTAAAAGCTGCAGATGGTAAAGATTCTGGCTCTAGAATTTTTCAGCCCCAGATTTCACTTTCTACGAAATCTTTTGGTTGGCTGTGTAGTACTGTTGAGGCAATTGAGCCCTTTGGATTGGAGATCTTGAGGAATTACTTGAGGCTTCCTGTTTGGTCCATTGGACCTCTTCTTCCTACAGATGCACTAAAGAACTCATCGACTTTGGATTCAAGTGTTTCAAGGCAACGTGCAGGAAAAGAGTTGGCCATACCTGCTGAAACATGCCTTAAATGGCTCGATTCGCATGGTTCGGATTCTGTTATCTACATCTCATAAGACCTCCTGTGGGATATGACATGAAAGGAGAGTTCAGGGTAGAGTGGTTGCCCCAAGGATTCGAAGATCGAATGAGCAAAAGAAAACAAGGGTTGTTGGTGCACAACTGGGCACCGCAGTTGGAGATTTTGTCACACAAGTCCACAAGTGTGTTTGTTAGCCATTGTGGATGGAATTCAGTGATGGAGAGCTTAAGCCAGGGCGTGCCAATTATAGGGTGGCCATTGGGAGCAGAGCAAGCGTTTAATTCAAAGATGTTGGTGGAGGAGATGGGTGTGAGTGTGGAGCTGACAAGGGGAGGGCAGAGTGATATTGCTCGGAAGGAGGTGAAGAGACTGATAGATTTGGTAATGGACAAAAGTGGCAAAGGAGGAACAATTGGTTCTTCAAGTAGTATATATTGGTTTAATGTGCTTACATCCGAATGTAGAGCTAAGGGCACTACTCTACTCTCCAATATTTCAATCTTCCCTTCTCTGCTTTGAATTTGCCCAACTTGAGATGATGAGGTCGTGGGATCATTGGGTTGAAGAGGCTCTTCAGAAACTCCAGCACCTGCAACTCGTTGGGTCTCTCAGGCCCATTCACCTCCATAGTGCACCAGCTCTAAAAGCCCAAAAACCTATTGAAGATGACTTCAATGTGTTCGATGAACTGCAACCATGGGATCGATCCGCTGTGCAGGTTCAAATTACTGAAGCCACATTCCAAAAATGGGTCCATGACATTCCCAGTTCAGGTGGGGTTCAGTTCAACCATTTCTCACTTGTTTTAGAATTTTTTTTCTTTCAATTTTTAACTTACGAGTCACGTTTCTTGAATTTTATAGGAGACGATGATGGTACCCAGAGTTTCAAAAAGCTGCTACTATTTTCTACGAATGATTATTTGGGCTTGGGTTCACATCCTACTATTGGAAAAGCTGCAGCTAAGGTTGACACTACCAACTTGTGCGAAGATTGTATCATTAATTTACTGTTTACTATCACTTTTGAAAACCATGCAATAATAATATAATTATATATTCAACCAGGTTGCCCTAGAACACGGAATGGGCCCAAGGAGTTCTGCTTTAATCTGTGGATATACTGATTACCATAGGTTACTCGAGTCATGCCTGGCAGACTTGAAGGAGAAAGAGGTATGAGCTGATATTTCTTTTTCAAGTAGTGGACTTATATATAATATAAAATTACTGCTTTCATTCTCTTATAGTCATGTGCTACTCACGTGATGTTTTAGGTATATTCAGTTGAAAATGATGCAATATATCTTGTTTACAATGTATCCTCTAGGATTGTCTTCTTTGTCCAACGGGATTTGCAGCCAATACGTCCTTGATGGTAGCTTTGGGATCTATTGGCACTCTCTTGGCTGCTGGCAAAACACCTTTACCTGATGAAAAGATTGCCATTTTTTCTGATGCACTGAACCATGCGTCAATAATTGATGGTATTCGTATTGCTGACAAGCAAAAGTCTGTACAGATATTCGTCTATAGACATTGTGACATGAATCACCTTGATGCCTTGTTGTAAGTCTTCAACTTCTCTTTTAATCCTTGTGTGCCTCTTCTTATAATTAGATATATATATATACTTCATTTTTTTCATAGCTTAGCATTGCATTTGTGCTTTGATAATAGATCAAGTTGCAAAATTATGAAGAAAGTGGTCGTGACTGATAGGTTAGTGATGCTTTCTATAATGTCATTTCAATCAATTTCTGATTTAGTTATAGTGTTTCTATTTTGCTTTTGTTTTTTGTTTTCTTTCTTATGAGTTGCAATTTTCTCTTTACAGCGTGTTTAGTATGGACGGAGACGTTGCACCAATGGTTGAGCTTGTGAAGCTACGCAAAGAGCATGACTTTTTGTTAGTTATTGATGATGTAAGTCCTCTAGGGCAAGCCATGAAGAAAGTTGGCCCCAAGCAGAAAAACTTGTATGAAATGGAAATAACACTATTTTGTTATCTTCAGCCAATCACAGTCTGCCACATGAAAAATTCATCACGCGTAACATACTGTGATTGGCCAGAAATAGCAAAATAGTACTTCCCCATTTCATATGTAAGTGTTTCCCCGCATTAAGAGGCCCACATAACTATTTAATTTAATAGACAATAGCCCTTATAGCACAGGTGTGTGTACCATTTGGGGTTTTTTGTGTTTTTGTCATTCTTTTGTTCTCTTTTTAATTAAAAAAACTGAGTTTTATAATTATTTTATAAAAAATATCTAAAAGGCTTAAATTATTGAAGATGGGTTGTCTCCTACTTTTATCGGCAACTACAGAACATGTTCAGTTTTTTTTTTTCTTTTTCTTTTTGACTCATTATGATTACTCAATTTAAAGTAACAACTACTCATTTAATCATGTAGAGTTGTTGGACCATGGTTGATCTACTTATTAATTTATATTATGCTTTCACACGTGTTAATGCACGTGCAGAAAAGGCGTTTCTTACCGTACATATTTGAGCGAGGGGAGGGAGAATTGCACCCCATATAACAAAGTTGTCAAAGAGATGGAGAGGGAGGGAGAATAAAATAAATGAATTGTTATTGGCTCTAAAAAAAAATTAAAAATTTTTGTTTTTCGAAAGATTAGAATTATTAAAATAAACAAAAATTTATATAGATCCAAATTCTCATTAAAAAGTTTGTTTTAATCCTTGGAGTTTGTGGCTTTGATACAATTTCTTTGACTTTTGTGCGAGATAGGATTACATTCTTTTTTTAACATTTTCTGATGTAATCTTTTCATTTTTATTTTTAATTATTTTTTGTTCCAATGTTGCCATTTATGCTTTAAATCGGCTAACTGTAATTTATGTGATAATTACGGGAAAGAATTGTTTGTGACCATAATTAATTAACAAATTAAGTGCTTATGACCATAATGATTCTGGTATATTAATTACGTTGCCTTTTTTTTTTTTTTTTAATTGCATCCAAGATTTTGTATATTAGTGTTGTTTTTTTTTTTTCTTCTTTTAACCCAAAAAAATCGTTGGCTTTCTTTCTTATTGTTTACGACCTCTTTATTAGGTATATTGAAAATAACAAAAAACCTATATGTTAGGTAAATTATATATTATCTCATATTCCCCCAATAATCAAGTACAATCCTATATTCACCTAGTAAGTTATGTACATAATCTCACATTTACCTAGTAATTAGGTACATAATCTTATATTTACCTAGTAACCAGGTACATTAGAAAATTCTACCTATATATATACATATATTAATACTAGCCTCTCTGCATGCGCTTCCGCGCTTGCGAGAGGCTTTTTAAAAAAAAATTAAAATTTATTTTAGAATTAAAAAAGATAATGGGTAGTTGTATTCCATAAAAATAGGATTCATCATCTAATTTTTCTTTAAATTTTAATTTTTTTAAAATATAAAAAAGTGTGAAGTTACCATATTATCCTCATTTAATTAATAATTTCAATTCTTAATGTTTGCATTAACCAAGGGCATTTTTTGGTATTTTGAATGTTTCACCATTCTCTTCCTTTTGCTTTATATATATAGATAAAGCACATATACATATAAATATAAAGCACATTAGCTCATATTAGGTCATAAAAACGTCATCAATAGTTCTCTTGTTTATATTGTTTTTTTGAAGTTTTTTATTTGTTGCTATGCTTAAACACCACGAATCAACTTGATAAGTATTAAACATATTGTGTTTTCAATATTTGGGTGTTTACTTGATGCATAGGTACATAATTTCATGTGGGTGTGCTTGCCTCATCGATTAGTATAATTTGTGGGTCTTTACTTTTATTGATTAAATTGTATTTTATCCACATATTAGGTAAATATTCACAAAGAAATAATTCAAATTTTAAATTCTGAAATTCAATTACAATGAAATAATGCATTAAATTTGGATTTTCAATGTGTTTCCTTATTTACCTCAAAAGAGTAAAACCGACGTCCAAAAAAAGAGTCAAAGGACCTGCATCTAAAACCAAAACGAGGAGGACTTAGCCTAATGACAACTAATCGTTTTGGATCTAGATCTAAGAACTCCTTAAATTTTTTGGCACAATTAAGCTCCAATTTATCACATTTTTTATATGGCTTCTTGTGCAGAATTTGGGTTGTCTTGGGCCCCGACAATATCAAGGCGGATTTGAAATGCTCTTTATATAGGTATAAGATATTAAAAATCCTAAACCTACCTTTTTGTTCAGGCTCATGGTACACTGATTTTTGGAAAAAATGGCGGAGGAGTAGCTGAGGAATTCAACTGTGAAAGAGATGTTGATATATGTGTTGGCACTTTGAGTAAAGCTGTTGGTTGTCAAGGCGGATTCATTGCATGCAGGTAATTATATATTCTTGCTTTATTTTCCCTTGATTGGTAGCAACAATACAAATTCTGAGATTTAGGGTTTATAGTTGCACATGTTTGATCTCTTCATCTTTTAATACAGCAAAAAGTGGAAGCAGCTCATACAATCAAGGGGTCGCTCTTTTATATTTTCCACATCTACGCCAGTACCAATTGCTGCTGCTGCCCATGGTAAAACCCTAGCATTAATTTATCATGCATGCATTATTTTCACATGTGTTAACACTACAAGTGTAAATTTGCAGCTGCTCTTATTGTGGCAAGAAAGGAAACATGGCGAAGACGGGCAATTTGGAATCGGGTGGAAGACTTTCGTGCTCTTACTGGGATCCCCATAAAAAGTCCCATAATCTCTCTTGTCGTAGGGAGCGAAGAGAAGGCTCTACAAGCTAGCCAGTTTTGTTTCTTTCCCTCTCTATTTTCTTTTTATGTGTGATTAATTTAGAGATCGATCGTATTACAAGTGAATATATATCTAAATGAATTTGTTTATGATCCTCAATTGACGATGAACAGGAGTTTGCTAAAATACGGTTTCCATGTCACTGCAATCAGGCCTCCATCAGTGCCACCCAACTCATGCAGGTTTGTGCAATTCTTCATCAGCGGTCACTTTGAGTTGGGGAATTGAAACCTAACTTTCTAAACTTACATCTTCATTTATATTTTTTTACTCAGGCTACGAGTGACATTGAGCGCAATGCACACAAGGCACGATATTGAGAAGCTCGTGGATGCACTCTCCCGTTGCATTAATTTCCAAGAATTGATGATGTAGCAAACATAAACTTTGTCTATAAGCTATGTGTAAAAATAAGACGGCTCTAGCAGATAGTCTAGAAGCTAAGCTTATAGATATTATCCTTATGTTATTGGAGTGTGTTTGTAAGTACTTTGGGCTCTTTGTGATCCATAAGCTATGTGTAAAAATAAGACGGCTCTAGCAGATAGTCTAGAAGCTAAGCTTATAGATGTTATCCTTATGTTAGTGGATTGTGTTTGTATATACTTTGGGCTCTTTGTGATCCATAAGCTATGTGCAAAAATAAAACGGCTCTAGCAGATATTCTAGACGCTAAGCTTATAGGAGAATATCCATTTGCTCTTATTGAGTTACTTGTGTTAGTTGGTCTATATGTATGATTAGGTGTGCTTTGATGTAATCAGTATGGAATATCAATGAAGCCTTCCTTGACTTGTTTGGTAGTAAATTGAACTTGTCATATATACCCTCTTGATAAGCCCTATTTTGTACAAATGGTACATAACACCGATTCTTATAATCTTAATATTTTATGGCATATTTATTAATCCGTAATCAGATTCTAATTACGGACTACTCATGTGTTTACTTCATATAAAAGAATGGAATATGCAAGTGGAGCCCACATAAAACTCATGATTTTGAAGGAATGGGACTCTTGGGTGTGATGTGGTATGTTCTAATTCTTAGAGAACTAACCCATTGGAAATTCATCTTTTTTACCCATTAAATCCTCACACAATTTTTAAAATTTCAAATTTGCCAATCAATTTAACCCAACAAAAATTTACATATAAAATAAGTTATAGAGAATAAGCGCATTTTAGTAATCAAAGTGATTTCAATTCCGATTAAGGGGAATTTAGTAAACAATTTATAGGGAGTCAATACCATTCCTACCCCAATTCCAGATAGTTTAAAGTAAACAGCTTCATTGGGAATTCAAATTATACTCCTTCGCAATCGACGATTACCAATTCAATTCATACATTTTGAAGAAGACAAAAACGTTGTGTCATCTTTGCCATTACTGCATGCGCTGTGGGGCTTTGACATATATATCATGCATGGCTGAGCAGCCAGGTTAGTTGTATAATTAAGTGACCCATGATCTTTGATGAGGTGTCCATGTTTCCAATTTGCCATGCCAAATTTAAGGTTGAACTCTAATGAAAAGCAATAAAACCTCCCAAATCGAATACATATTTCTGGGAAACTCCTAGCTAGTTGGTTCTGGCAACTTCCATTAATTATTGCAACATGGTCCAAGAATATATTTATTTCCTCAGCCCCGCCAGAACAATAGCCCATGCATCATCGTGGTCCACATAATATTGCCTTGTCCATATATACCCGAAAACATAGACCTTGAAGAAATTAAAAGAAGCAAGGGCGGAAGTATGAGTTTTTCAACGACATAATGAAAAAAAAAAACATATTAAATACAACATAAAAACACATTAACAAAATAAAAATATGTTCAACAACAGAATTAAAATATTTTGTTATTGCATATGAAAATGCAAAGAGTCAAAGTCGTGAATGTTTACGAAGAGATTAAGTCTCTCAATTGAGCAAATAAGTTCCGGCCCTGGAAGCAAGGAGAGATGTAAGATCCAAATATATTGACAAAACTTGAATGCTTGGACCACAGACATGCATGTGCTTCCGAAGATTTTTATTTTTATTTTTTGTATTATTTATGTTTTGGCAGCTGATTTTGGATTGGAGGTAATGAATGCGAAGGAGTTTGTGGAATTGATTCTTCAATCTTGCAAATTAAGACAAATAATTTAGTACCTGCCAACATGTCTCTATTCGACAAAGCTTTTTTTTTCCTTTTTTTTTTTTTCCATCTTGTTTAAAACAAAAAAGGAATAACATATGGTAATAAAAACTGGCCAGCTAGATTGATTTATGATCATTCATAGAATTAGAGAGCATTCAATCTAAAATTAACTAGGGCATGAAAAAAGCTATAATATTTTTTCACTACCGAGTGTAGAGTCACTCGAGCAAAACAAGTGGATAACATGACTTTGATACGCACCGTTACATAGCTAGATTTAGAACAATTCAACACAAAATCAGTTGAAAATACGAGACGAGAAACTCAAGTTCCATTTCTTGATGTAGAACAATACTCTCTCAATATAAGTTTTGGACACAATTTATAAAATTATGAAATGGGGAAATCTTCAGATATGATATGAAATTGAAAAGAAAACATTCGAAAGAAAGCATTCAGAAAACCCGATACGTTGGTCCAAAAAGTCCTTGAACTATTTGGCAAGTGGTGGATGCTGTGTGAAGCAAATCCCTTTGCGTAGGAGGATAAGAAACCTCTGGTGAGATGTTTATAACCCTGCGTTTCCGACTTTGAGTACAACAAGAAAGAAAGATACATCTTATCAACATGAATAAGTACTGCGCCCAAAGAGGTAAAGAATTGAAAATCGATTGGATATCATTTCTTGTGATTCTTATGGACTTTGAATTTTCATTTTTATTTTTCTTGAGTTCTTGATAATAAAAGCATCTCTATCTTATATGACAAATGACTAGAGGAGATGCCAAATTGAGGCCCACAAAACCTCCAAGCAAAATGTTACTAATGAAGTGGATTTAACATCCACCGTTTGAAAGATTGAACCAAAAAAAATAAAAATAAATAAATACAGCTCCTGGTAAATGACTAGAGGAGATGTCACACGCTTCTAATAAAATAAAAGCGTGTTATTTTTCCACGTACAGAGCTAGGAGTAAATCTGTACGTGTGCATGCAACTCCTGTACATATGTAATTATGTAATTATGCTTAAATTATGTGTTTTTTTTCTTCAGATTAATCATGTTCGAGATTGTGAATCCTTGGATCTATTGAAAGGTATTATTAAATCATGTTCCAATATTCCACAAAGGCACAACCAAATACAGGTAACAGTGATGAGGAAATTAATTTGTTTCTTTCCCCTTCAAAAGACAAATTTTTGGAAGTGCTCCTCAAGGTATCTTGAGTGTTTGCATGTGCATACGATACGAGTAGAGTAGTTAACCTCGAGGGCAGGCTTAAGGGAGGTAATGACTACCTAAATCTCAATACGAAATTCCTAATGCATGCACGTGCATGGTCTCAAGTCTAATAGATCGTGACCTAAGCTTGCTTCTTAGGTCGGAATAGGACCCACAGAATGGCCTCCAACCTATTTTATTCCGACTATTAATTAATTAATTGATTGATATATTCTGATACTGTGACCCTCATTCTTCTCTTGAAACAAGTGAGAATATTTATATAATGGCCCACAACCAAAACCCCCTCCTCGTACAATCAAGAAAATTATGAATTTTTTGGTGTCATGGTCATAGTGTTTGGGGTGTACAAGATCCAATTCAATTCACTCAAATAAACTAATTCAATCCAATTCAATTCAATTTTAATCTGTTTGGAAGATTTGGAGGATTGAATTGGATCCATAATTTTCAAAACCGACATGATCGGATCGAATGATAGATCCAATTCAATCCAATCTAGTTAGTTTTATGATTATTTTGCTCCTGTAGGTATTTTTCTCTAATATTTCATTTATATTTTACATTTATGTCTATTAATATGTTTGATTATATTAAACATTTAATATTTCATTATTGTCTTTGTCTATTATCAAAACCGATCATCCAATCCAATTCAATATCAATTGGATCGAATCAGATTGGATTTAAACATCTAATATGTTTGGATCAAATTGTAAAAATCACAATCCAATCTATATTGGATCATATGTGAATTAACTAAATTGTATTGGTTTCAAACCGACGTACACCCTTACATAGTGTTATGTGTTATTGTTAATTTACTTAAGTTATATTAATATGTGTATTTATTTATTAATACTATATTTTAGGTCTATGACATATCAACAAAGGTGGACCTAAGCGTAAGTTGGAGTGGGCTCCAGCCTAGGGGAACATTTATAAAATATTAAATATGGTCTTATTATTATAGGTTTATTCTTACTCAAATAAATATTAGCTCATTGCACCAAATAAATATAGCCCACACATGCATTGTTTTTCTTTTTTTAATAAATTAATAATAGCCCAATCTAAGTAAAGTAAATTATAGCTCAGTCTCACTCCTAAAGCATATAGAAAATAATAAACGTCAATCCAATCCAAACTTATATAAATTTGATTAGAAGCAGAACTCACACTAAGACTCTACCAACTTGAGCTATTCTAATCGTACTGATATTATTCATGGGTCCGCCATTGCATATCAATCATTTTATCCAACCAGATTATTGCTAATAGATTTATTTTTTATCAATTATGTTGAAGGAGAGAGAAACTGAACTTAAGATCTCGAGTGCAAGAGTAAATGCTTTTAATCACTTAAACTACAAGCTCTTTATATTATAATTCGTATATTCTCGCCAAAATAAGTCATAGATGAATAATGTTACGTGGCGGTTTCATTCAAAAACTTCATAAAACGAACCAGACCAACGTAAGGAGTCGACTAGACTAGTGATCCTCATCGGAGCCAAGTGGTCTCTCGCCACATGATCACATGCCGCCAAGTAACCACGAATCACAGCCTCATCATTAATAGTAAAAATCTGATCGAAATTCGAAACACAAAAACAACACAAAACATAACAAAAAAAGAGAGAAGCGAACGTCAGCATCATTATTACGAAAGCGACAATATTGCGTGGGCCCCAGCAATGCGATATGCGAGGATCGTTGGTTTATAAATGAGGCCACGTAGAGAGACCGAGAGACGCAAACCAATCAACAGCACAAACAGCAGCAAGCAGCAGCAACCGTTGTGTTCTTGTTCGCGGCGAAACGACGCCGTTTCCGCGGCAGCTGATCGTTTTGGGAGGCGGAGCCACCAGATTGTGAGAGCAATAATATTTGTGATGTCGGGGCAGTCGAGAAAATGGATGATTTTGGTGGCGACAATTTGGATTCAGGCATTTACAGGGACGAATTTCGATTTCTCGTCGTATTCTTCGGCGTTGAAATCTGTGCTGGGGATTTCTCAGGTGCAGCTGAATTATTTGGCGACGGCCTCTGATTTGGGGAAGGTTTTGGGATGGTCTTCTGGGTTGGCGTTGATGTATTTTCCTTTGTGGGTTGTGCTTTTCATTGCTGCCTTCATGGGCTTCATTGGCTATGGCATTCAGTGGCTTGTCATTAGGCAAATCATTTCCTTGCCTTATTTCCTGGTAATTTTATTCATCTTCTCTCTCTCTCTCTAATTTCTACAACATTCTATGCCACTGCCATGCTTTTTATGTTGTTTGGTTAATTGGGATTTCATTACATTCTTTTTCTTCTTTTAATTCTTAATTCTGTTCTGGGTTTTCTGTGTTTGATGCAAATTCATGCTATTTTCAATTTTATTTTTTTAAAATTGTTGGAAGTTTCATGTTGCTTTGTTTGTGGTTAGAGTTCAACTAACCGAAATCCCTGCTCTCCTCCAAAATAGAGGTTTTCCGTTATTTTTTCCTTAAATATTTTCTTCTTTTCAGAGTTAAAATTTCTGGACAAACAAAAGAAAAGGAAAAAACAAAAAACCTTTTCTTTCTTTTTCTTTTTGGACAATTTATTTATTTATTTTATAGCTAGATTCTTTTAAATTTATTAATAGGAGATACTGTTCCACGAAAAGGCTGCATAGTCATCGTTGAGAATAATAGATCTCGTAATTCTGAGGCGGGGGGCCCACTAGAGGACCATCTCACTAGTCTGATAGAAATTTTAAGCAGTTTCTAGTGACTTTTATCAGTATCAAGTGGGCCCAATTAACTCTTTCCAAAAAGGGCCCAAATTTAAGTGGAGCCAGAGTGACACACAAACTTACGGAATTATTATTATTTTTATATTAAAAATTATTTGGCTTTTCCATGATGAACAAAGTTGGTTTTGTTTTATCTTTCTCCAAAATTTCAAATTGCGAATTTATCAAGAAATTTTTTCCATGTGAAACCAAAAAAAATTTGGTTGGAACCTGGAAGAAGCTTCCTTTAAAATATCTGCTTTCAATTTGGGCCGTAATATTTGTACAATAACACTTTGAATATGATGACCAGACTTGTTG
Organism: Prunus avium; assembly: GCF_965620075.1. Lineage (NCBI taxonomy): Eukaryota > Viridiplantae > Streptophyta > Magnoliopsida > Rosales > Rosaceae > Prunus > Prunus avium. Next base: position 12,462,928 of record NC_142288.1, on the reverse strand, counting down.
GAACGAGCTTACTTGGTAACTTCTTAGACTTGTCAATTTTTGCTTTTGTTTTCACTTTTCCTCACCTTTCTTTGCCTTATCTTTGCATTTGTCTTTCACTATTTTTGTTTTTATTTTTATTTTTCGGTTGGAGTTAAGAGGACACGATGCACTACCAACTAGGTTTTGTTTTTCATACGAAAAGAGTGCATTTACAAGCAGAAATTACGGGCACGCATGTCCAAATAGATCAAAAGAAAACGGGATAAAACAGCTTAAAGGCACTACTAACTAGTTGGTTATTTCGTACCTAAGTTTAATTTCCCCTTGTTGATAGAAAAAAAATTTACACAATATACTTTACCTTTGTCATTTTTTATTCCCTTGAGGGACAATAATATGTTGGACAACAAAATTTGAATTCAGTTGGCTATTAATATTAGAATTTGAACATCCATCCAAAAATCGCGTGACAATATATAGGTGAAGATGCTCAACATCTTTTAAGCTCTTAAGCTAAACTTTTATACTTCGACGTGGGATACTTTCAATAATCATTCAACTCGTGACTATGAATCATGGATATTTCCAAATATCTATTGGTTAGTATTAGTCGATCGTGTGGATCATATGTCTCTCGACGCTCATTTATATCTGTGCAAATTATTTTTTAATTGCTTAAGAAATTATTGAGAAGACAATTCCAGCCTAAATTCTGTTTTCCTCTTATTTAGAGCAATTGATTGAGAGTTAGGATTCAAGGTCAAGATCAATAATGATGTATACCAAATGGTTTTTGTTTTTGCTGTTGAGCATGTAAACGTTTTTATCTTGGAATTTTTCGTTACAGACAAAAACAATAAGTAATTACTAAGTCCTAAAGTTTCTTGCTCCATGTTAAAATTCAGATCTTGAAATTTTTTCGTTCGCAACTGTTGATTGATGATTCTAATTCTACTGATGACCTAGAATGTAATTATCTTTCATTGACATTGAATCTGTTTTAATGACATGATCTTGACATCTAAACCACACAATTATAATCAACAAACCTGTTTGGTGCTCCATCTCTTTGACAACGAATGCTCATACCAAACTTTGAAACCTTGCATGTGAAAGATCCATAGCTTTACTGTTTATCAGTATCACATACTAATTTTACTTGTACATATCAATTGCATGAGATAGATGACTGGATTTCTTTTTTGTATTTTCTTCTGTTCTTTTCCCTTTTAGTATAATTTTCTTTTCCATGGGTGTAGCTAACTTATCTTGTTTTTGTTTTCTATGTTTGAATTTTCACGCAGATGTTTCTTCTGTGTTTGTTGGCTGGGTGTAGCATCTGTTGGTTCAACACTGTGTGTTTCGTTCTTTGCATTCGGAACTTCCCAGCCAATCAACCTTTAGCAATATCACTCACAGTAAGCTTCAATGGTGTAAGTGCAGCCTTGTACAACCTTGCTGCTGATGCAATTGATTCATCCTCTACTTCTTTATTTCTCATATTGAATGCTGTTATCCCCCTTCTCACTTCTGTAGCCGCCTTTATCCCGATTATCCGCCAACCCTCCCTAGACCCTCTTCCACCTGATGGAGTTCGCCGCGACTCCCTCATCTTTCTCCTTTTGAATATCTTGGCTGTTCTAACTGGAATTTACCTTCTTCTCTTTGGTTCAACCTCATATGATACAGCAACAGCTCGTCTCTTCTTAGTTGGAGCCATTTTCCTACTCATTTTTCCTCTATTTATCCCTGGCATTGTCTACGCTCGTGACTGGTTTCATCGTGCTATTCATTCTAGCATCCGCCTTGAAGGCTCGGGCTTCGTTCTTGTTGATGTCGATGATCTCGAGCTTCATAAAGAGCTTCTTACACGCGAGAACAGTATTAATTATGGGAATGGATCGGTTGCTCAACTCTTGAATAATAATGATGGGACTACAACTTTGTCAGTTAGACAGAAGAGTGGATATCAGAGCGCAGGGTGTTGTGGGGCAATTGTGGGCAAGGATCAGTTGGCAATGCTTGGGGAAGACCACACAGCACGAACGCTTGTACGAAGGTTGGATTTTTGGCTATACTACGTTGCATATTTTTGTGGGGGCACTATTGGTCTTGTGTACAGTAACAATCTGGGGCAGATAGCTCAATCACTAGGACAGAGCTCCAATACTACAACACTTGTCACGCTTTATTCATCCTTCTCCTTCTTTGGCCGGCTGCTCTCAGCTGCACCGGACTACATACGTGCGTAAGTAATCCGAATATGTACTTCTTTTACTTCGCTTTTATTTAGACAAAATTAGTTGATCGCATGTGATGTGCCAGTTCATGTGTAATTAATAGTTTGTCTGAAAAGACAATCCAAAGGGATATGTTCATTTCTACAAGCATCTGTGGTTTTTACATGTTGATCAACTAGGCTAACAAAATATTGTCACCAAAATTTTGCAGGAAGCTTTACTTTGCAAGGACAGGGTGGCTGGCTATTGCACTTTTGCCTACCCCAATTGCTTTCATGTTGCTTGCTTCCTCAGGCGGTAGCCTTGCTTTGCACGCCGGCACTGCACTAATCGGACTGAGCTCCGGATTCATTTTTGCTGCCGCGGTTTCCATCACGTCAGAGTTGTTTGGGCCAAACAGCGTAGGCGTCAACCACAACATCCTCATTACAAACATACCAATCGGTTCACTCGTCTACGGGCTTCTTGCCGCAATAGTTTATGATTCAAACGCGAGCTCTGGCCTAAGCATCTTAACTTTTAGTGATTCAGTAGTGTGCATGGGGAGGGACTGCTATTTCCTAACCTTTGTGTGGTGGGCATGCATTTCTGTTCTGGGGCTGGCTTCAAGTGTGCTTTTATTCGTAAGAACCAGACACGCCTATGACCATTTTGAACATAACCGTTCGACGCAACTCTACTAAGAGAATTATTATCGCTTGCTGTTTGGAGGCAAAAGATAAAGCATTAATTAGGTTTTCTTCTCTAAATTTTGGAGGGAGAGAACAAATTGGGTTGTCAACAGAGATTCAATCATTGAGGCTGCTTGTGGTCGACGTATTATTGAGGGAGTATTTGTAGAATATTCATGAAGGAATAATTTAACGATGTATTTCACATGTATGATTAACTAAGAGATAAGTTAGGTTAAAAAGTGACGTCAATCTCAAACCGACCGTTACTAAGCTCATATTTTGCTTCAATGTACCTCATAGTGTTGCCATGTGGGCCAGTTTTTATCCTTCTCTATCTCTCTTTTTTGTAGTATCCTTCTCTATATCTCTAGAAGCCGTTGAGTTTTCATTTTAAAAAAAATTCTTATTTTTTGTTCATATGATATTCGTTAATTCATACATCATTTAACTGACGTCTGAGTGCTCTGTAACAATACATAGGTTAACTTGATATGTTGGACGAAGGGGCTAGTAGTGTAACAATTTTTAACTTCAAGGTTCTTTATAGCAATTCTAAATTATATGGACTAAACAATTACATCCCCCAAAATATAGGGGTGGAAAGTCTAATTAACTCTACTAATTAAAACAACCCAAAGTTATCCACATTTGAGAAAAAAATAAATTCAAAACACAACTACTTCATTTTAAAAGGATGACTTTTTCGGAGCCTTCCGTGGGGCCTTAGACTTGATCGCCTCTCGAACAAACTAAGTCAGTCTTCCTTCCTACAAAATAAGATCGAACCAAGCAAGAACACAATAACAAGAGCAAGAATGATAAGAATGCTAAAGAACACTAAAGAGAGTTTGGGAGAATATATGCTTGTATTACTACTCAATGCTTTACAAGTTGTGAGGTGAGGATACACAATGAGACAACCCCCTTACATATTTTTCCATAATTTTATGAAAAGCCTTGAATGGCAGTAATTACAAAATATTTGAAGAGCAAGTCAACTATTGTGATTAAGAAGAATCCGTTTCAGATTCTTCTTCCTTGATGAGTGCGTGTGGTTTAACACCCCCTTGCAAACTGAGTGGCCTTGGAAGAACAAGTTTGGAACATAAGAGATGATGTCGTGGCTTGTGAAGTGGCTTAGTGAGAAGATCTGCAGGTTGATCAACGGAGGGGATGAAGCAGATTTGATGACTCCCAAGGGCCACCTTCTTGCGAACAAAGTGGTAGTCAAGTTCAATGTGGCAAGTACAAGCATAAAATATCGGGTTTACTGCCGTATAAGTTGTGCTGAGATTGTCACAATGCATGAGAACTAGAAAAGGCAGTTGAACACCCAGTTCATGTAACAAAGAACATAGCCAAGAAGATTTTGCGCAAGCATGAGCAAGAGCACGGTACTCAGATTCTGCATTGGAGTGCGAAACTGTTGGCTGCTTTTTAGAGCACCAGGAAATAAGATTGGAGCCCAAGTAGATGAGGTAGCCAGTTGTCGAATGGTGAAAGTCTGGGCACCTAGCGCAATTGGCATCTAAGTAAACGGTGAGACGAGTGGAAGGACCTTGGGGTGTAACATGAAGACCAAAGTCAATGGCGCCCTTAACATAGAGGAGAATCCTTTTGACGGCGACCATGTGAGGAGAGCAAGGAGAGCTCATAAACTAGGCCATAATGTTGATACTGAAGACTTCCCACAAATTCATGGGTTGGATTGGCTCAAAAATAGGCGCGCCGAGTGGACTAGAGGGTGCTGCGAGGCATGTGATGTACCGTGAAGTGGGGACTGCGGCTTATGGAAGGATGGAGGTGCCGGACGTGGCAATGTCTTATGTGGGCATCGGTGGGATGTGCATAGGTAGAGGTGATCCTGGAGTGGCCGCATGTGTTGGAGAAGGAGAGGTAGAGACCACAAGATGGAAATTTATTTCAGTATACTCCGGGAAGGATGAGACCTACAAATGTTGAAAAGGAAAACTTGTTTCGTTAAATAAAACATGTCGAGAGGTATATGAACGGCTAGTGGAGGAATCGAGGTAGCGATAGGCTTTATGTTGAGTACTATAGCCAAGGAACACACATTCAGTGGTACGGTTGACAAGTTTGTTTTCTGTATAAACACCAAGATGTGGGTAACAAGAACATCCAAAAACCCTAAGATGAGAACAGACAGGAGGTTAGTTAAAGAGTTTGATGTATGGGGTTTGCTAAGATAGGATTGGGGTGGGTAGGAGATTGATGAGGTGTACAGTAGTGAGCGTCGCGTCAACCCAAAGTGTGTGAGGTGCATGGGCTACAGTGAGGAGGGTTCGAATTATTATGGCAATGTGATGGTGTTTGAGTTCAGCGAGGCCATTTTGTTGTGGGGTGTGGGGGCAAGAGAACTGTTGTTGAATGCTTAATTTTTTGAAGTAGAAGTGAAAGAGTTGTTGCATATTCAGTCATTGTCACTTCGAAGAATTTTGATGGAGGAAGTGATGATGTTATGTATCATGGAAACAAGAGTTTGAAAATGGTGATAGACCTCACTTTTACAACGCATGGGATAAATCCATGTATATCGGGAATATTCATCTGTAAATAAGACATAATACCATAAACGAGTTTTAGAAGTAACAGGGGACATCCAAACATCAGAGTGAACAATAAAAAAGGGAGAGTGGGCATGAATTTCATTAATAGAAAATGGTAATTGAGTAGATTTGCCAAGGGCAAAAGTCTTACAAAATTCCTTATATATTTGAAACCTAATAAAGAAGAAAGACGAATGACCAAGACGACGATGCCAAGCAGTGGAATTCATAGAAGCGAAGGCATGCTTGATGAGAGAGGCGATTGGAAAGGAAAGAGGATAGAGACCATTCTTACATGGGCCTTGAAAAAGAAGAGTACCTATTTGTAAGTCATAAATTTGAAAAGAATTGGGATTAAATACAAAGGAGACAGAATTATCACAAGTAAAGTGAGCTATGGAAAGAAGGTTAGTACGGAGAGAATATGTAGAAGAGCCTAAAGAGATAGGAATAGTACCAATGGATGAAATGGTTAGAGAATCACCGTTACTCAAATAGATGGAGTCATTACCCATGTAGGATTGGGGGTTCTGAAGGTTGGTGGCATTACCAGTCATATGATGGGCGGCACCGATGTCGAGATTGCAGGTATTGTTAGGAGATTGGAGAAATTGTGCACCCGCAAATGGAGGAAAATTTTCAGGGTTGCGGAAGCAGTGGGGACAAGTTGCTTGAGTGTGTTGGGCAATTTTGCACATAGGGCACCATGGGGGACCCAGGATGCCAGGAGCCTAGGACCGGTTGCTATTGACAGTGAACCATGAGGATGGTGACTGGGGTTGGGACCCAGGGTGCCATGGAGAATAGTTGGGCCATTAGGTGGCTAAGGGTTGCTGCTGCTAGTTGTTAGCCCAGGCAAGATTGTACTGCTATTGCCGACCATGGTAGGGGCCAAGGAGCCATTGGAAGACCATGATTAGAACTGATGCTGCTGCGAGATCCAGCCCCGACCTCCGCGGCTGCTACCGCCAAGACCACCGTTGCGGCCACGTCTAGTGCCATGATTAGAAGAGCCACCATGGTGAGAGAAAAATGGTTGAGACTGGGTGGCCATGAGAGCTGTGGACTGGCTGGGGTGAACATGATTGATGCGAGGAGTTTGAGCTTCATAAGAGAGCAATCAAGCACGCAGGTCAGCAAAATCAGTCTGCTTGTAGGCACGTTTTGGGCTCGTTCCTCCATTCATAAAATTCTGGACAAATATGGATCTTGAATCTATTTGTATTATCTTTCTATTCATATGTAGCCCATCTCAAGAAAAAATCTAAAAGGCCTACAAATATCATTGTTGGCACACTAACGCAGATACTTCCGAATTTCACCTTAAGTTGCCATATGCTACCAAAACTTCCATAACTTCCTCTAGAAGATTTGGAATCATGAACCGTAAAATGCTCCAGAAACTAGACTTCCACATATTTCCAATGGTGTATGGCTCATTAGTTGGTTCTTCCTAAGCATGTACATTCCGATCGTGAATTTGACAGATCTGCAGACACAGTTTTGAGCTATCTTGACTCCAAAATGCATTATATGAGTCCTAAAGCTTAATACACTGAAACCAAGATGAAAGATAGTTAAAAGCACAACTTTCATCCAAAACCGATAGCAAAAGATAAGCTAGGATAGTACAAAATAATATGTAATTATGCATTGATCAAACCATATGCCTTAATTCGAACCAAGATAGCTAACATACAAGTTTTAATGGTGATCAATCATTCAAACAAACATATTAACTTATAAGCATAATGAATAAGAACAAGAACCATAATTGAAAGTTGGAATTGCATTTTGTAACTTTAATTAAATTTGTATTGCATTTTTCTTTTGGACTGTAACTACATTTTAACTTTATATGCTTGGGTTTAAATTTTCTTATTTGGGTTCAAAATGCTTGGACTCAAAAGGCTTCAAAATAAGCTTCCAAACTAGGCTTAGAAAAGTATGGAAAAGATTAGATTTTTAGACCCAAAAAGACCAAATTAAAATATCCAAAATGCTCCATTTTAGGCCCAAAATAGCCCAATCCGGCGTATAGCGAACAAATATATACTAGATATATATTGCTTAAATTAAACTCAGTTTCCATTATTTGTGTAATATTTTTGAATAAAATTTCATAAAAAAAATAAATTGAAAACTCAAATAAAATATAAATATATTGTTTTGTGATTAGAGTATGTCAAAGGGTGCATACCTTATAGGTATATCTATAAACCTTTAAAACTACAAATGTCTAAAACAATTGTAAAAGCAAATGGAGAAAGATCATTTGAGAGTCCTCATAGAGTTAGCATTGGGGTGGATAGTTCTTGTGATAACGGAAGATATTCTGAAGACAATCTGAAGGCAACCATTCCGAAGGCAATTGTATGTCCGAAGACATTCCAAAGGCAACAATATTTCCGAAGGTAACCGAGATGTCCAAAGATATCAATATCTCCGAAGGCAACCATATATCCGAAGGCAACCGGGATGTCCGAAGACATTGTCCGAAGGCAACACAATCCAATTTTAAACCATTTAACACATATAAAAATAAACATAAATATATAATGCTTGGAAAGTAAAAGCGACATAACAATAATTCATAAATAGTTAATAAAACTCTCATAGCAAAATACCATTTTAAAATCAAACAACCAAACCACAAAAAGCCCACCATCTAGGTCAATTACCCTTGGGGACCACGACCTCCGATTTCCAATCCAAAAGTTCCTATAGTCTGACAAAGTCTACTAAACAAGTCTCGAAGGTTTGGTCTCAATCAAGAGGTTGGATCTAAGCCAATCGCAAGATCAGACGATGATTGGTTCGTCTAAACCTAGAATCATTGACTCATAGTATTTGGGAATTCGATTCTCGATCCGTAAGTTTTTACACGATCTTAGAGGTACAGGGAACCACATAATTGAAATTGGAACTGATCGAATGGTCCGAACCTATCGAACCCAGATTTCGCATAATAGGTGCAATATCCATTGGATAGTCAAAAGGTAACCAACATCAAATTCGAGCATACTTTCGTACTTGGGACGAGGTGTGGGACATTTTAAAACACAATGGGCCGCCACAAGGTCGCCCATGCGCCGCCACTCACAACTGGAAGTGGTGGGTGGCTTGAGAGAATTTTCGGCAATGGAAAGTCTCCAAACCACATGCTAATACCTATACCATCGAGTTCAAACTAACAAGGGGAGAAACTTTTGGTCTTGGACACTGGCCAAAAAGTGGTTGGAGATGGGGCAAAAATGGCCAAACCGTCAGCCCTATATGGGTGTGTTGATTGACTTTTAAAACTCCAAAATCGATCCGAACCACTTACATAAATGGATAGAGCATAGAAAAAGGATGAAAAACCATACCTCACTTGACGAAAATGGTGGTCGGAGTCGTTGAAAAAAGGACAAAAGCCACCGGAGCTATTTTTCGTCAAATTGGAGAAATCCTTGGTGGTTGACGTCGATTAACCACTAGGCTAGTTAGAGGAGGAAGATATGAACATTTTTTGTGAAGGTGTCATGGCCAATCGGTGCACGAGGGCATTGATTGGTGGTCGGGAAGTCGAACAGTTACAATTGCTACAGTGACTGTTGCGAGAGAAAAGAGGAAGAAGAAAAATGTTGGGGGGGGGGGGGGGGAATTTGAAAATCCCATTACGTCCTTTTCGTTTCTAGACCTTTCCTCTTTGTTACAACTCGGAATTGGGCGAGCTACCTGTCTACGAACTCGTAAGCTTGAGCAATACGTAATGGAACCAACCAAATTTTCAAAACTAGCCCCGAGCAATAAGTCAACTCTAAACCACCAAGGAATCCTAGGGTTAAAGTTGTCCTTTCACTTTAGAATTTTGAAAATTAAATTAAATTTTGGGACGGGATGTTATAGGGTCCTTTCAGTAGTGGTTTTAAAACCCAAAACACGTGAAGGCATATGATTAAGAAGGTAGATAGCATATTGAATAGCTGCGGTCCAAAAGGTTTGGGGAACACACCCCCAATAAGGAGAGCTCGAGCAGTCTCAAGAATATGGTGATTTTTGTGCTCAGCCACACCATTTGTTCTGGAGTCTGCAGACACGTAGTTTCATGTAGAATGTATTTTTCAATGAAAAAGTCTACGAGTGTGTGGTTAACAAATTCCCCTCCATTATTTGGACGAACAACTTTAATGGAACAAGAATATTGAGTTTGAATCATCTGGTAAAAATTCTTGAATAACGAACCAACTTCACTTTTATGCTTTATAACATAAAGCCAAGTTAACCGAGTACAATCATCAATGAATATCACAAACCACCGAACATCAAAGATAGTAGTAATCAGAGATGGACCCCAAACATCTGAATGGATTAAATCAAAAGGAGATGTGCTTTTATTCAAACTAGGTAGATAAAAAGTTCGGTGACGTTTTGCAAGAATATAAGTCTCACACTAAAAATCAGACATTTTTACTCCACTAAATAGAGAAGGAATCAAAGACTGCAAATAACCAAAGGAAACATGATCCAACCGCTGATGCCATAACCAAATCTTCTTATACTTCTCACTGACAACACAGCGAACTTGATGAACACGATCCGATGCAATGTGATCCACATAGTAAAACCCCCTCTCTTAGTACCACGCCCAATGATCTCCATGGTCTGAATATCGTGAAGCAAACAAAAAGAAGAGAACATGAGCACGCAACAATCTAAATGTTCGGTAACTTGCCCAACATATTATAACACCCCAACCTAATTTAACCGTTTTATTCAATTTATTCAATTGTAAAATTACAATTTTGCCCTTGGGGTAGGGTCATTTTAGTCACTTGTCAATCCAGAAGGATTTTGGGGAAATGAGTGGAACCATTGCGTAGAGCTCGCTCTCACAAGTTCATAGACACGTAGTGGACCCAAATCGGAGTTTTAACGAAGAAATTGTAGTTAATGGAAGTGTAGTGGCACAATTGTAATTTTGTTCAAAGTTGGGTTTTAAAACCAGCGATCAGATTTTTCTTCTCTCTCATTTCCCTCCTTCTCTCTCCTCGCATGTGTCATTCTCTCTCTCTCTCTCTCTCTCTCTCTCTCCTCTACCCAACCCACCCTTTTTCCCATCTCAAAAACCAAGTGTTTGGCGAAGGCGTCGATTGGAAGTTTAGGTGGAAACCTCCCTCTTCGCAACTCTAGTCTCAACTCTATGGAATAATTTTTTAGTCTCAACTCTAGGAATAATTTTTTTCGCTATCTTTTTTCGAGAACCGCCTAAAGTTCCAACTAAAAAGTGAAATGATTTGTTGTGATAAATTCTGTCAGTAAAATAGGTCCTATAGAAATTCCATCTATTCCCAATCTCCAGTAAAAATCAAAAAAATCGATCCATTTATAAAAGAGAATTGGTCTATGGTCGATTCAGTAACAAATAAATAGGAATTTATAGTTGTACCTTGTCAAAAAAATACTTTTTTTTTTCCGGCCACCTCAAGTTATGCCACCACTTGGATCAGGTAGCTCTCTCCTCCCTCTTGCTTTCCCCTAGGTCGCGCAACAGCAATGGTGGCTGTCACAGCCGTTTCGAGGCCGAGAAGTTCATACCAAACCCCCACTATTTCGGCTTTGATTATGCTATTTCCAGCCAATTTTTGGTCATGGTCCAAGAACCAAAAATGCTCCCCTAGTTGTACTTGTTCTTTTGCTATAAGTATTGTAGAGTGTTTCGTGAATTTTCCGTCATCAAAATTTTCTTCGCACTGTCAACGTCGGGTGGCGGCGCATGGGCCTCTGGGTGTCGGCCCATTGTGTTCTAAAACACTCCCCTTGTCGTCCTAAGCACGAAGGTATGCTCGAATTTGAAATTTGTTACCGTTTGGCAGTTAAAAGGATATTGGACCTATTATGTGATATCCAGGTTTGATAGGTTCGGACCGTTCGATCGGTCCCTATTTCAAATATGTTGTTCTCTATACCTCTAGGATCGCGTATGAACTTTCGGATTGGAAATCAAAGGTCATGGGCCCTGCGGTCCCCGCTGACCAATTTGGGAAGTTTGACCACTTGGTTGACCATGAGTCTTCCGAGAAGCATTAGTTTGGCCTTAGAAACTCCCCGGTAGTCATGCACACACACTTTGAATCCCAATAACTTAAGAGTTGAATTTAAGTTCGTGGTTAATTTACTCGTTTTAATTAAGTCGTTGTCTTTCAAAATAGGTACTCAAGCTCCACAAGCTCAACAGGCAGGACCCTCTCAAGGTCAAGCAGCTTTGGATTACCTATGCGTGTTTGGGAGCCCAATCCCCCGGTTGGACGGCTTGTATTGAGGATTCTTCCATGTGGTCTAGTCAAACAATCCCCTGGTTAGATTGTTTCCCCGGTACATGTAGTGGTGTAGTGGTTATACCTATATATATAAAATTTCATTCTTAATTATTTGTAAGGATCCTTCCTCGCTTGTTGTGCTTACGGGCATGTGTCTTGGAAGAGAGTGGTCTAGGACGGGAAAAAGGTCCAGTTTGAGTTTGTGTTATATGCTATATCGAGATTATGGGATACCTTAATTTTAAAGCCGATTATGTATATAAATGGTTTTGTTGCATGTTTTGGCATCGTTTTCCAAAATGGTGGGGGTTAGTGTGTTTGTTTACAATTATGTTAAAACTTTACTTTTGTCCACTCACAATTTTATGTTTTGCGCCCCCCAGGCAATAGTTGACGTGTCGAGTAGTCAAGCTAAGCCTTCCTCTTCTCGTGCCTCGACTTAATTGTATGACACTTGTTGTGTAATTCCTTCAAACTTTTACTTTCGTTGTTTAACTATAGATTCTTAGACTGCTCTGATATTACCCATGTAGGGTTGAATTTAAGGTCAGAGGCCTATTTTGTAATCCATGTGCTATTGCATTATGCATGCTGGCAGTTGGACTTTTATTTATGTTGTTTTTCATAGGTGGAAAAATTTGGTAAAGTTCAATTTTTAGGGGAGACTCTGCCAAAATTTCAGTAGAAGTCTCAGCCCCTTTACCTTTGTTTCGGAGAAGATGATGTTTTTAGTAAGTGGGCCCAGTATCAGTTAGATGTCGAAAAAATCGCAGGGACTGTCACGGATTTCAAGGAATTCGGTGCGGGTCCTGTCACAGATAATAAATTATGGGACAAAGTAGGAGCTTTGTAAAGAGAGGGTAGGAGTAAGAGTGAAAGCACGTGGCCTCTGTATGACGGTTCCTATTACAGTAAGTGCAATGCATGTTTTCTTTTTCCTCAGGGGTTGGATGGGGAAAAGAAAAACTAGTAGCTGGGCTTTAGAAACCATTACAACAGATGATTTAGTCTTTCCATCCTTCTTGAGCATCGTGTCCCGGCATTGGACCTTTTTACGAAAAAAAAGCAAACAACTCCTCCAATTTTATCAAACTCATCATCTAGGCCTATAAGAAAATCATAAATATGGTCTTTCTGTATCTCAGTCTGTCGAATCTTCACATCATCAAGGCACTTCATGTTGATTGGATGACGACGGTCTAGTTCCAAGCAAACGCTCTTAAGCTCAGCAAAATAGGATGCAATATAGTGACCTCCTTGAGTAATATAGGTTTTTTTACACCGTAATTCATAAATCTGCGACTCATCAGACGTGTCATAATACATCTGGGTTGTACTCTTCCACACATCTTTAGCTCTTGGTAGATCAAAAAATAATTCTACCAAATTAGGTTCCATGGTTTTTATCAACCAATGGTGTCCTCAATACAACACGAATCAAAGCCCGGAGCGTCTTCCTCCACTTGAGCCACCTTCCTTATTAGATAACCTCTTTTTCCCTGGCCTGACACATGAAGCAACATCATCTTCAACCAAGTGCTAAAGTTCTTTCGTTCAACCGTATGGTGAATGGGGCAGCAGAAGTACCATTACGAACTGTAACAATTGGTTGCACCATGTCAATATTTTTGCGGGTTTCTAAAGCAATGGAAGCACCGGATTTTGCTGTTGCGGTGGGGTTGTTTGTGGTATCTTCGAAAGCCACAGAGGCGATAGAATAAGTTTGGATGGGTTGGTATTGTAGGAGTCTTTTGCCGCACTAGGTTTGTGACGACAAGGGCTTAGACGCTATTTTGCGGTAGCTGTCCTTTTTTGTTTTTTTGATTTTGTATTTGACACTAGTGGATGCCAATGGGTAGGGTTTGTATTTTTATTTAAGAGACCAAGGTTAACCGGCTCTAATACCAACTCAAACTAAACACAGGATTGAATAATTGTGATTGATATTATATTTCTCCAAGAGAAGGATATATATATATATATATACACAAGGGCGGAGGCTTGTTAAGGCTTGAAGGGGCCTGGGTCCCCCTAAAATATACATAATAATTATTTCTTGTGGCCTACTCACAATAAAGAAATGTTTGCTCTCCAACCTCCTACTTCAAATTTTTAATTCCAGGTTAGATAACTTTACATAGTCATAGTTTTTTTCCTTTGTTTATTTATTTTTTATGAGAATATATTTGTTTATGTTTATATGAGTGAAAATTGAAGTTTTCATTGTTATAGTTATATGTTTCATATCTTATACGTTCTATGCACGGAATATGAATTTTTTTTTTGTGGTATGTTTTATGAATCATGTCCTTAATAAAAAATTTAATTGGTTTGTAGATGAAGAAACAACCTAGAATTGATGGATTTTTCAAAAAAAAACATACTAAAATATCTGAAGTTATTTGATCTGTACCTAATTCTAATATTGAGACAATAGTATCTGAAAATCGTTCTGGATCCCTAAGAATTGAGACCACTGACAATGAAGTTGATAATAGTTCTTTAGGGCGTGACCAAGGGCTACGTCCACAAATATGGAATTATCATTGTTAATACCACTTTGCAAAACTGATCGGTTCATAATTGTATATCATTTTGTACCCTTCTAGTTTATGATTTAGTTATGTTATTGAGTTAAACTTGTGCTTTTAATCCATTTTCTGTTTTGATAAGTCCATAATTTCATACACTTGCTTGCCTTCTTTACTTAGTGATTTTGCTTAGTTTCTCTTTATTTTGAGTCACTTACCTCTGTTTGTGTGTTTTGTAGGTTAAGATAGCAAGAGATCACATTTGATGCAATCCATGCATGTTAAGGGCTGATTGGGATTAGAGCAAGAGCTTAAAGACAAAACCAAAGTTGGGCCACACTTCTTGTCAGTCCAGTTTCGTAAGTCACCTTGCAGGTCTCATTTCAGCAATCTGCACAACTCGGATGAGGAGACATTCTTCATAGACGTTGTTCAATTGGGTGTCTAGTATAACATATCCAAAATGCAGCCCAATTGAACATATGTGGAGTCCTTAGCCCGTCCAACACTGAACCATGCTCAGGAGGATTTGCAGCTGCCAGCTTTGAGCCTTGTCTCCTCCTTTAAGCCATGTGCCTCACCCATGCTGCAACTGACTTTGGATCCAACATAATGAGTGAAGTGGGGAGGCATTCCAGCTATGAAAGTCTAAAGGATCAAGTTGGTACATGCTGGAGTTATTATAGAGAAAGCATGTGCATGCATGTGAAGCAAAAAGAAAGAAAAGAAATGAAATGAAGTCAATTCCAGTCTCTGTTCGGCAGCCAACTTGCAAGGCCCAAAACGCACACTTCTACTGCTCCGATGGGAATACTTTCTTCATAGAAGGTGTTCCAATGGGTGTCTAGTAACATATCCAAATTTGAGCCCCATTGGATACATTTTGAAACCTCTGGCCTTCCTACACCAAGCCTGGTTCAGAAACCTCGTTTTTCAGCAACCAAAAGGCAACCACATGGGTTGGCAGCAAAAGGCAACCACATGGGTTGGCAGCAAAGGCAGCTGTTGTGTAGATTTAGCTCCACCAATATGGATTAAGCTGCATCCTCAACTTGTGATACTCTCAAGTGCACGAACCGTTGGTAGTTTAGCGTATGTAAGTGCGAGGTCGATTCCACAGGGATTGGTGATTGAATGATCCAATTTAGTTTCCCTACACAAAACAGAAATGAAAAAGAAAGGAAATAAATAAAACAAGGAAGAAAGAAATAACTAACTCAAGCAGATAAGTTCCCAAGTTCAATTAGATTAACGGATTGATTCTAGCTAAAGTATGATTAAGCCATGGTGTTTGGTCATAACCTTGTGTTCCTAATTCCCTAATTTGATCATTTGTTGTCTAACCTAAAATTAAGCATTAGGAACCCATTAAGCATAGAAGAACAATTTAAACAACCAAGCATGTATCTAATCCCTATTGTCGAATGTCCATACATACTCTTCCTATTCATAGTTCAATTCGAATTAAAGCATGGTGTATACTCTTAATTCAAACCAAGATAGCTAACATGCAATCCTAAATGGCGATCAATCATTCAAACTAGCATATTAACTTATAAGCATAATGAATAAGAACATGAACCATAATTGAAACTTGGAAACTAATCAAACTTGAAACTAAAGAAAAGAATTTACATAATGAAAAGTTAAGTGGAACTAAGAAAACTTAAGAAGAATTTCAGCACAAATATTTCATTACAACAATTGAAAACTAGAAAGAGAAACTAATAGAATTTGAGGGAGAGAAGGGAAGGGAGCTCTAGAGAAGTGTTTGAGAGCTCCCCCCCTTGGGGTGTGTTTACAAGCTTGGGAAACCTCACTATATATAGGCCTAAGGAAGCTGAAAATCTGAATTAAGTATGGCTAATGCATACAACACTTGTTTTATAAAATCTGAAATGGTTGATGCACTTCACTAATAAATCCCACCAGCAGCCCTAGCTCATCTTCATGTCACCATGACCAAGCTTCCAACCAGAAATAATAGCTCATCCTGAGGTCAGCATGACCAGCAACTTCAAGGGCTTACGAATTGGGCTTCCCTTAAGCAAATTAAGACTTTAAGCACTCAAACTTGAAGTTCAGAATGTCTTCTTTCCAGCCATATATCATTTGGGCCAATCCAAGGTCGGAGGAGAAAGTTAAGGCCAAAACAAATTGCTAACTCATTTTGCGCGCTGATAAAATCCATCCTGAGCATGGCTCTGTGTTTGCTAGGTAACAGACTCCATATTTATCCAATGGGGCTGCATTTTGGATATGTTATATTACACACCCATTGGAACAACTTTCATGAAGAATGTGGCCTCATCCGAGCTATGTAGGTTGCTGAAACAAAGCTTGCAATATGACCTACGAAACTGGGCTGGCAGGGGACTGTAGCCAAAATTGAGTTTGTCTTTAAGCTCTTCATCCATTCATCCAAATTAGGCCCTAACATGAATGGATTGCATCATTTACTATCCAAAGCCCTCATTATTACCTAAAGCTCAATGAACTGAAAGATAAACACAAAAAGGATTAAAAGCACAAGTTTAACTCAAAAACATAACCAAATCATAAGCTAGAAGGGTACAAAATGATATGTAAATATGCACCGATCAGCAGCCACAACTGATCACCTTTGAACCCATGTGAAGATGCTTGAGGTGCAGCAGCAAAAGATGAAAGATGGTGTGGGAATCCATCATGATGTTCCTCCCTCTTAGCCCTATAAATAGAGAAGCCTTCAAGCTTCAAAACACACCCCAAGGGGGGGGAGCTCTCAAACACTTCTCTAGAGCTCCCTTCCCTTCTCTCCCTCAAATTCTCTTAGTTTCCTTTCAAGTTGTCAATTGTTGTAACGAAATGATTTTACTAAATTTTCCTTCAAGTTTTCTTAGTTCCACTTTACTTTTATTTGTAATGTACATTCTTTCTTAAGTATTCAAGTTTAATTAGTTTCCAAGTTTCAATTATGGTTTTTGTTCTTATTCATTATGCTTATAAGTTAATATGCTAGTTTGAATGATTGATCACCATTTAGGCTTGCATGTTAGCTATCTTGGTTTGAATTAAGAGTAGACACCATGCTTTAATTCGAATTGAACTATGAATAGGAAGATTATGTATGGACATTCGACAACAGGGATTAGATACATGCTTGGTTGTTTAAATTGTTCTTCTATGCTTAATGGGTTCCTAATGCTTAATTTTAGGTTAGACAACAAATGATCAAATTAGGGAATTAGAAACACAAGGTTATAACCAAACACCATGGCTTAATCATACTTTAGCTAGAATCAATCCTTTAATCTAATTGAACTTGGGAACTTATCTACTTGAGTTATTTTCTTTTCTTTCTTTCTTGTTTTATTTATTTTCTTTCTTGTTCTTCTGTTTTGTGTCGGAAAACTGAATTGGATTATTCAATCACCAATCCCTGTGGAATCGACCTCGCACTTACATATGCTATACTACCAAACGGCTCGTGCACTTGCGAGTATCACAAGTTGAGGATGCAACTGAATCCATTTTGATGCAGCTGAATCGACGCAACAAGTTTTTGGCGCCGTTGCCGGGGATTGGTAACATTGTTTGATTCTATTTGGCTTTCCTACTTTATTTTATTTTTTCTTAACTGGACAATTTTTTGTTTTAAAGTTAATGACGTTAATGGACAAGTTGTGTTTGTAATCCAATAGAAAAGGACAATTGCCCAACAAGCAAGAGAACTGGGTTTAAGTCCCAGCTTACACAACCCATTGGTGCTTGCTGCTTTGAAGCATGGAATTGGATGTGTGTTGATTTTCCTTTTCATTTTAGTTTTTATTTCCTAATCCTTTTAATTCCATTTCAAGTTTGTGTGTTTATTTTAGCAATTTATGACAGCTTAATAAAATGGAGAGAGATGGCAACCTCAATCATAAGAATGGGAAGTGTGGAGCAGTGGGAGAAGTCGACCTCAAAGTGCATCCACGCTCGACCTAATCACTTCAAGGGGGAGCATTTCAATCCTTTCTCTTCTTTGAATTCTGTTTATTTTCGTAATTGTTTTTGCCTTTTGGTCTGCGTTGGGTTCTTTTTTTTCTGTGCTGAATCCAACCATATAAATAACGTGAAATTTGGACTTACAGTTGGAAAGTTATAGGCTAAACACTGAACAGAGGTCGAAGCTGAAAAACAGAGAAACGAATCTGTCCAAATGGTGATAAAAGGGTGATAAAAAGTGCTGTTTGTGTTTTTCTTTGGTTTCTTGGTTTGTTTCTTTTAGTACAACAATTTATGTCGTTTGTTTGAGTTTGTTTAGAGTACTTAGTTCATTTTTGTTTATGGTTTGTTGTTTCATTTTATCTTAATTTGTTTTTGTTTCTTAAATTAAAAATTAAAAATTAAATTTTAAAAAAAAAAAAAAAGATTTTTCATATGAGCTGACTTATGGTAACTCCAGTAAGCACTTCCGTCAAAACACATCCAAATTAAAGCTCATGAGTTCCTTAGAAAGGTAAATATTTGTTTTTCGGGCTA
The DNA here is from genome assembly GCF_965620075.1 of Prunus avium. Taxonomy (NCBI): domain Eukaryota; kingdom Viridiplantae; phylum Streptophyta; class Magnoliopsida; order Rosales; family Rosaceae; genus Prunus; species Prunus avium. The sequence continues at coordinate 12,444,126 of NC_142288.1, read as the reverse complement.
AGGCAAGGAAATAAAATTGGTAAATGAAAGAAAAGGTTTACATGTAGGCTCAAAATGGTTAACAATGGAAAATCATGCTTAAGCATGCATAAGGTTAGCTTGAAAGGCACAAACGATCCAAAGAGGGCCTTAATATCACTTCTTAAATGTCATGAAATCAAATTGCAAAAGAATGAATGACTTTTAAGTGTTCAACCAAATCAATGAATAATGAGATCAAACAACAACTTTGATGACAAGAAAATAAGAGTATGTGTATAACACTCATGAAATGAAGCACAAGGCTCAAAAGCTCACATTATATGGCTATATAAGTCTAATTTATGCTTGATACAATTCTTTGGGTCATGCAAATCCTTTAATTGGAAAATTATGAAACAAAAACCCAAGGGAAGGTGTTGTATAGTAGTGTAGCTCGGAAGTCCGAGTGTCGTTTCCACAGAGAGCAGTGTAAAGAAAATAACAGAGATGAAAAAGAACAATTGTGATTGAGAAGTAGATTTAAGCAGGATTTGATTTAAAGAAAAATTAATTGATTAAAACACTAAGGCATTAGGGTTCCACTTTTAACATAAGCATGCAACTCTTATTAATTTGATCCACAAAATATTTTCCATTGTAGTTGTTCAAAATAATTAAAGCTCTTTTTAATTTCCTTTAGAAGTATTCTAAGCATAACTTGTACCATTGGCAACAAACTATCAAAAAATAATCTTCATCAAAATTCTATTAATCTAAGTAATTCTCTTCTCTTTTAAAAGCATGAAAGTTTTTACTACACAATGGGAAAAACATGATTGAACCCATGAAATAGATTATCAAACATTCATCAATTAATTAAAAAGAAAACTACAAATTCCATTTGAACAAAAACTACAAATTCACATTAAAGCTTAAGTTTGGATCAAACTAATAAAAATTACACACTCATATTAAAATCTTTCTCCCTAGCCTTAGCTAGGGAGTTAGTTTCCCATAAAATAAAAATAAAACAAATTAAAACTAGAAGAATTGGAGGAAGGAGAGCGAGCTCAAGAGAAGATTGTGAGCTTGGTGTGTGATTTTGAAGCTTGAAGACTTCTCTATTTATAGGGCTAAGAGGGAGGAACATCATGATGAAATCCAACACCACCATTCCTCTTTTAATACAATCCATAACTCCCACTTCATCTTGTCTATGTTAGTGTGGTTGGAATCAATTCCATCCCATACTTCTTTTGCTGCTGCACCTCAAGCTTTCTTCATGTGGGTTTTCAAAGGTGTTCAATTGTGGCTGCCTTTTGCTGCCAACCCATGTGGGTTTTCTTTTGGTTGTTGGAAAAAAAATAATTCTTCTGAACCAGGCTTGGTGTAGGAAGGCCTGAGATTTCAATATATATCCAATGGGGCTCAAATTTGGATATGTCATAATAGACACCCATTGGAACAACTTTTATGAAGAATGTATTCCCATATGAATAGTACAAGTGTATGTGTTGGGCCTTGCAAGTTGACTGCCGAAAATAGACTGGAATTGACTTCAGTTCTTTTCTTTCCTTTCTTTTTGCTTCACATGCATGCACATTCTTTCTCTTTAATAGCTCCAGCATGCACCTATATAAAATCATGATATTAGAATGTAACAATTATTGCCCAATTGATAAGAGTTTGGGTGCCACTTCAAAGAGAGATAACCAAATGGAGAATTCAAATGAATTAGCCTATATTTCAATGAAGTGCAAATGGATTCGTAAAATGCAACGGAACATTCTAATTGGTGCAAAAATCAATAAAACAAAGTACTAAAATTAAGCCACTTCCGCAGGGATCTCGATTGCATTTAACGTATGTAATAAGCCTTTAAATCCCCTAGGTTGCCCTAGTGGACAAGTTATAGTCTCGTGAGGGTTTTCAGGGATGATACCAACAAACATCTGAATTTTTAAGTAACTCTCTTGCTAAATTATCATCAAGAATGTCAAAAGCTCAAAAACAAAGATTCTCAATTCATGAACAAATTTAAAAGAGCGAACACAAATCCAAAACTTTAAGTTCTTCCAGTCTAAAGTCAAATTCATTTATCACCATTAATAAACTTTTCATTTGCTTTCTTTGGTGTGAACTAACACAATTGAGAAGACAAAAATTCAATCATAATCACACCATCCTTGCTATCTTAGATTTTTTTAATTTATTTTTATAATAAATATATACATGCTATTATGTGGACTGTGCAATGTTTAGCTCTCTTAAGCTTTCTAATTAACCCATGTAGCAAGTGTTAGGCCAATGACTCTCAAACACAAAGGCTTTAAGGCATTAGGTGTTGAAACACCCCGATGAGCTTAATAACTCGAGTAAAAAAGGCTACAAAGCTAAACAAGTCACACATGCATTTTAAGAACTTCATGGTTTGACGCGAACACTCACTAGTGATTAGGCAAGAGGCCCGGTTACTAAATGAAAGTTCTCTTTTTTTTTTTTTTTTTTTTAATTTGATTTTTTTAAGACAACAAAGATAAATACAATCAATCTCAAACTCTATCTTCTCAAGCGCATTAGTGTGAGTGTGAATTTTTCAAAGCATAGCTCATAAATCATTCATTAAGTAGAAATAAATGAAAAAGACTAAAGACTGGATTAGTTATCGTATTGCTCAAGTGTTCTCAATTTTAAATTCATGCATGAATATCAAATCTCAATTTAATGCAAGTCTGTTTTGATGACAACAAGCGTGGAGTTTTTTTTTTTTTTTTGGTGAACAAATTTGCAATCTAACAAATTGCCAAAAATAATTCCACTTCCCCCCAACTTGAATGAAACATTGTCCTCAATGTGAGCATGCATAATACATTAAAGAGAGACAAATGATTATAATTGAGCAAAAAACAATAGAAGGGTCAGGAAAGAAATTACCTGAAAAGAAAAACAAAAAATCTTCAAAATAAATCCTACAGCTTGTTAGTATCCAAAAAAACATAAAAAGCACAAATAAATAATGAATACTAAAATAAAGATAGTCTGAAAATTCAATCCTGATAAACAGGATTCTCCAAGTGAATCGTGTCATCCTGCAAAACAAAATTCTCCAAAAATGGTTTAAGAAGTTGACCATTAACTTTAAAAACATTACCATTTTTTGGATCCTCAATCTCCACTGCTCCAAAAGGAAAAACTCTTGTGACCACAAATGGACCTGTCCATCTGGAACGAAGTTTACCAGGAAAAATATGCAATCTCGAATTATATAAGAGAACTTTCTGTGATGGTTCAAAGTTTTTCCTCAAAATATTTCTATCATGAAAAACCTTCATTTTCTCTTTGTAAATTCGAGAGTTTTCATAAGCATCATTCCTTAATTCTGCCAACTCATTCAACTGAAGCTTCCTATTTGAACTTGCATCATTTAAACCAAAATTAAACATTTTAATTGCCCAATATGCCTTATGTTCAAGTTCAACTGGTAAATGACAAGCCTTACCGTAGACAAGTCTGTATGGTGACATCCCTATGGGGGATTTGTATGCTATACGGTATGCCCATAAAGCATCAGTTAATCTCAAAGACCAATCTTTACGGTTAGGACTCACAGTTTTTTCCAAAATTTGTTTTATCTCCCGATTAGCAAGTTCAACTTGACCGCTTGTTTGTGGGTGATATGGGGTAGCGACTTTATGAGTGACACCATATTTTTTCATTAAAGCCTCAAAAGGTTTATTACAAAAGTGTTTTCTCCCATCACTTATAATAGCTCGAGGTGTTCCAAATCTTGCGAAAAAGTTTTCTTTTAAAAACCGCAAAACAGTTTTATGATCATTATGTCGACAAGGAACAGCCTCTACCCATTTGGAAACATAATCAATACCGACCAAGATATAAAGATATCCAAAAGAAATAGGGAAAGGACCCATAAAATCAATGCCCCAACAATCAAATATTTCAATTACCAAAATTGGGTTCAAAGGCATCATGTTTCTACGGGTAATTGCCCCCAACTTTTGACAACGGTCACAAGTTCGACAAAAAGAATTAGTGTCTTTAAAAAGCGTAGGCCAATAAAATCCACACTGCAAAATTTTTGCAGCGATTTTTTTTATAGAAAAATGACCGCCACATGCTTCATTATGACAAAAAGAAATTACTGCATGGATTTCATTATCAGGTAAACACCTCCTAATGATCTGATTAGGGCAATATTTAAACAGATAGGGGTCATCCCAAAAGAAATTTCGAACCTCTGTAAGAAATTTCCTCTTGTCTTGAGCAGTCCAATCAGATGGAATTTTACCTGTAGCAAGAAAATTAACAATGTTAGCAAACCAAGGTAATTTTGAAATAGCAAATAATTGCTCATCTGGAAAAGAATCATTAATTGGCAATGTTTCAATGGAATCCTTAAAACTCAATCTAGACAAATGATCAGCCACTACATTTTCTACTCCCTTTTTGTCTTTGATTGTGATGTCAAATTCTTGAAGTAGTAGGATCCACCTAATCAGTCGAGCTTTAGCATCTTTCTTTTCAAAAAGGTATTTTAAAGCTGCATGGTCAGTGAAAATAACAATAGGTGATCCAACTATATAAGCACGAAACTTATCCAAAGCAAATACCACAGCAAGGAGTTCTTTTTCAGTTGTAGAATAATTCATCTGAGCACTGCTCAAGGTTCTGCTTGCATAATGGATGACATGTGGCTTCTTATCCTTTTTTTTGCCCCAAAACAGCCCAACTGCATAATCACTGGCATCACACATAATTTCAAAAGGTAAAGTCCAGTCAGGTGGTTGCATAATTGGAGCAGATGTGAGCATTTCAATTAATTTCTCAAAAGCCTTTTGACATGAATTAGACCACTCAAATTTATTGTCTTTTAATAGGAGATTACACAAGGGTCTAGATATTGCACTAAAATTTTGAATAAATCTCCTATAAAAACCAGCATGACCTAAAAATGATTTGACATCTTTAACAGTTTTTGGAACTAGCAATTTTGAAATCAATTCAATTTTAGCTTTATCCACTTCAATTCCTTTAGATAAAACAATATGACCAAGAACAATTTCAGAAGAAACCATAAAATGACATTTCTCCCAATTTAAAACAAAGTTTTTCTCCTGGCATTGAACCAAAACTTTTTCCAAATTACTCAAGAATCACCAAAAACAGATATATCATCCATGAAAACCTCAAGAAATTTCTCAACCATATCACTGAAAATATTGATCATGCATCTTTGAAAAGTAGCAGGAGCATTACATAATCCAAAAGGCATTCTACGAAAAGCAAAAGTACCAAAAGGGCATGTAAAAGTAGTTTTTTCTTGATCTTCAATGGAAATTTCAATTTGATAATAACCTGAGTATCCATCTAGGAAACAATAAAATTCATGACCGACTACCCTTTCTAAGATTTGATCAATAAAAGGTAAAGGGAAATGGTCTTTTCTAGTTGCAGAATTTAGCTTTCTATAATCAATGCACATGCGCCAACTTGAAGCAACTCTAGTAAATTCATTTTTATCATTTTCAACCACAGTTATGCCAGATTTCTTAGGTACAACTTGAGTAGGACTTACCCATTTACTATCAGAGATGGAATAAATAATACCTACATCTATTAATTTCAACACCTCAGTTTTAACAACATCTTTCATGATTGGGTTTAACCTACGTTGTGCCTCCCTAGAAGACTTGGCTTCATCCTTTAAAAATATTTTATGAGTACAAACAAGAGGACTAATTCCCTTAATGTCAGCAAGAGTCCAACTAATGGCATATCTGTGAGAATTCAACACATTAAGTAACTTACCTTCTTGCAAAGAGTCAAGTTCAGAAGAGATTACCACTAGAAAAGTGTTGTTGGACCCCAAGAATGCATGTTTAAGTCCCATGGGTAAAGGCTTCAATTCTAGATTAGGAACTTCCACATTTGATGGCAATATCTTTTCCTTTTGAGGTGGAAGCTTCTCAAACCTTGGCGTCCATTTATCAACCTGCAAGGAATTAAACAATGAATTAAGATAAGCAATTTCTGAATCCTCAAGTAATTCAGATTCTTTAGAATTCAATAAAAGAGCCTCTAGAGGTTCAAAAATACTGGTCTTCTCAAATTGATCTTGCACAAGAGCTTCAATCAAGTTCACCACTGCATATTCATCATCTTCATAAGGTCGCCTGAACACATTAAAAATGTTAATTTCCAATGTCTTGTTACTAAAACTGAGTTTCATTACCCCACTTCTGCAACTAATGTGTGCGTCACATGTAGCAAGAAATGGACGTCCTAAAATGACAGGAATTTCATTTTCAGAATGCAAAACAGGTTGTGTATCCAAAACAATAAAGTCAACAGGGTAGTAAAATTTTTCCACTTGGACCAATACATCCTCAATTACCCCTCTCGGCATTTGCACAGAACGATCAGCAAGTTACAACTTCATTGTTGTGGGCTTCAATTCACCAGACCTAACTGCAGATATACTAAATATGGCAATAAATTTACACTAGCCCCCAAATCAAGCAAAGCACAATTGATGTAATTTTTTCCAATTACACATGAAAGAGTGGGACTTCCTGGATCTTTGTATTTAGGAGGAATCTTATGTTGCAACAATGCACTCACATGTTCAGTCAAAAATGCAGTTTTCTTCACCTGATTCTTTCTTTTAAAAGTGCACAGATCTTTTAAAAATTTAGCATAAGAAGGGATTTGTTCAGTAGCATCTAACAAAAGAATATTAACTTTGACTTCTTTAAAAACATCCAAAATTTAAGAATTTTAATTCAATTTCTTTGGAGGATTTAAAGCTTGGGGAAAAGGAGCAGGAAAATGATATTAATTTAATTCACTCAATTTGGACTTGTTTAGTTCATCATTATTCTTAGATTTTTCAACTTCCTTTGGTGAAGGTGTGTTATCAATTATTTTACCACTTCTAAGGGCAATGACAGACTTAGCATGTTCAATTGAGGTTTCAAACGAATTAACATTCTTGGGATTTGGTTGAGTTTGAGAAGGAAATTTTCCTTTGTCATTTATTGCAAAAGAATTTCTCAATTTAGAAATTTGGCTTTTAATTTCTTAATTTTCTTCAACCAATTGACTAAACAAGGTATCACACCTTTGATTTTGCTTCTGTTGTTCTTGCATAAATTCTTGAAGAGTATCACTCAAAGAGGGTCTGGCATTAAATGCGTTAGTTGTAGGAAATTGATGATTGAAAGAATTTCTATCACTTACCTGAGGTTGTGGCTCATTGCTCCAACGAAAATTTGGATGATTCCTTGTTGCTGGATTGTAAGTGTTGGAAAAAGGAGAATATTGTTGTTTAAAGTTTCCAACAGCAGCACAACGCTCCTCATAAGCTCCTTTCATTTCCTGAAAAATTGGGCAATTTTTAACAGTATGACCAATCTCATAACAAGAATCACATACTTGATTTACATCAGCTTGATAAACAGGTTGAGGCAAATTTGATTTTTCCATTTTCAAAGCAGCTATCTCTTTAGTTAAAACCTCAAATTTTAATTTCCAATCATCTTCTTCTTTTAATTGATAAATTCCTTTATTAGTAGAAGATGTGGCAATTCTTGACCGATCAGTGGTCTCAACTGGACTGGGGACAGTCCATTGATGAGCTTTTTCAGCAATTTCATCCAAAAATTCTAGGGCATCATCAGGGTCTTTTTGCATAAAATTTCCATTACACATAGACTATTTCAATACTTGACAGAACCTTTGTCGAGCTGCCGAAAAATCACCTAAGCCACCCATTGCCCTCTCCTTGTCTCTCTCTCTTCAACGAACCCTTTTAGAATCTCTTCCCCCTTGCCTGAAAACCTCTGTTTCTCATAGAAAATCGTAGCTCTTTCTCTCTCTCATGCTAAACTCATGAATGCTCAGCTCCCATTCCACAAGCTTCTCACGCCAAGCCAATTTATCTGTAAGCGACTGTTGGTTTCATTTGTGAAGAAGACCAAGGTGTTTCCTAAGGCCCAGCTACCATTTCGAAGCACTCTTGGGGTCTAATCCTTGAACTCATACTCAAGGAGCATTTTCACACATTTGGCTCTTTACAGCAGCCCAGGCCCGCAGTAGCTGCCGAAATGAAAAAGCCCCTACAATGTGTTCAGTGCAACATGCACAGTTCTAATTAATATAATTGATAACGGAACTACTTATTCTCAACGAGGAGATACTGATGTAGCTTATGAGGCAATGACTTCATATGAATTTGTCTTTATCTTACATCTTATGAAAGAACTTATGGAGATCACTAATGATCTTTGTCAAGCTTTGCAATGTCAATCCCAAGACATTATATATATGCCATAAATCTTGTTTCTTCCACTAAAGCACTCATCCAAGAATTAAGAGATGATGGATGGGATTCTTTGCTTACCAAGGTGAATTCTTTTTGTGAGTTACGTAACATAGATATCCTAGATATGAATGCTCATTATGTTGCAAGACGAGGTCGAGCTCGCCATCAACAAGATGATTTTACGATTAAGCATTATTACATGATAGATATTTTTTTTCTTGCAATAGATTCTCAACTCCAAGAATTAAATATCTGATTTAGTGATCAAACAACAGAGCTGCTTATTCTGGGGTCAGCTTTGGATCCGCGTGAAGTGAATAAATCTTTTAGAATTGATGATATTTGTCAATTGGTAGATAAGTTCTACCCGCAAGACTTTCAAGAATATGAGAAGATAGGTTTGAGAAGACAACTTCAACATTTTGAGAGTGACATCGTTTGACTTCTAGAGTTCAAAAACTTGTCAACAATTTTTTATCTATCTTAATGGATGGTAACGACTAGTAGATCAATGATAGATCCACTTGTTTATAGAGTGCTTGTGCTTGTGCTTACTCTTCATGTTTCTACTGCAACTACAAAGCGATTAATTTTTGTTATGCTTATAGTAAAAACTAGGCTTCGTAACAAGATGGAAGACGAATTTCACACACAATCTTTGATTATGTACATCGAAAGGGAAATTGCATAAAAGTTTAGCATTGACTCAATCATAGATGGTTTTTGAGATGTGAAAGAACGATGAGTGTTATTTTGATACCTAATTGAATAAACAATTATTTTTTGCCTTTTATTTTTGCAAACATTGTTAACATTGAAAAATTGAATTTTTTTAATGTGTTGTTTGGTTTATATATTGGCCACCCAACACATAAATTTCTGGCTCCACCACTGTATATACAAGTACAAGTTGACTTTTCTACGAGGAAAAGTAATTAGCTAATTACAAAGAATCCTAACTAAGTAATTATTCTAATTAGGTAACGTGAATTACATCAAGAAATCAGGGATCACGAAATCCCTGAATTATGGCTCACGCCAACAACAGTTGTCTTTTGACTCAGAGCATATTGCATGTTGAGCTATTAAGAAATTCAACTTTTCTTTCAATAGGTAGAATCTCATAGGAAGATCACACAGCTGAAATCACTACCTCAAAAAGTTAGATTTATTTTTCTTTCAATCCCATCAAATATTTAGATTTATTTGCTTTTATAAGATTAGTAGTGAAATTATTCACGGTACATTTTATTTTATGACCATAATTGCGTATTTTTATTTTTATTTTTTATTTTACAGAAGAGTAGTAGTGAAATCATTCACTGTACGTATAACCTGAATGGTAGTTGACACGAATGGAAAATCCAAAATATTTCTTCAAGTATAAGAAGCAGCATGTGATCATTATTTACAAACGGGTACACACCTATATATATACCTAGGAATTGGCAGGATATACAAAGGGAAAGCAAAGGGAGTGACTGCTTCGTTGCAAAGCAAAATATTATATGGTTGACTAAACATTAACAAAAGTGGAAGGAATTAAGCAGGGGACTCAAAAAGTCCAATGTCCATGGATTTAAATCAAATACGTGCCTCGCAAATCACCCCAAAACCTGAATTAGTGTTATGTGACGCCTCCCCTAAGTCAAAGTCCACATGCCGATGCGTCTACTTAAAGTCTTCTAAGTCAAACGCAACCAAACCACAACACATGTGACAGGTCGTCTCTCTTTGTCTAGGCCAATTTTATTTGGACCCCTAAACTTTCTAATTATTTAACCCATCTCATTCTAATATTTTTTGCTTTTGAAACTATCCTCGCTCACGTTTATCTCTTTATAAATCTGTCACAGTTCCTAACTTGTTTGTAAACGTTTGTCTTTCTGCGTCACTGTTCCTAGCTCATTATGTAACTCTCGTATAAATCAAGCTCCAATTTTCCTCACTGCCCCACGGAAATAGAATTTGTCTCGTTTTCATTATTGAGGGAGAAATTAATTTATAATTCAGTCAAACCCTTAAAACAAGTCAAAACAAAAATCATGCATATGGCACATGAATATTCTTTTTTTTTTTCAGAAAAGGGGCGTGAGAAACGCACTCAAAGAAATTCCAACCAGTCGACGCACTTGCTTCAGTGCGTGGGCACCTCCCCCACTTTCCCATATAGCAATACAAATTATAAAATTCAAAACACAGGAACCAAACATCGATCTACCAAAACCTAACCTACCCCATTTTCTCCCTTTCCCCACTCAATTCCCAACAAAATATGGCCTCTAACATTATCAAACCCAAGAAACCCATTTCCTCTTCCCAATCAAATCTCTGCACCACCCTCTTCTTCATTGTCCTCTTCACCATCCCTGCCCTTTTTCTCCTCCGCACACCCACCACAACTTCTCTCTGCACTACTTTCTCCACCCGTCCCAGCCCTTGGTCCGGCGATCTTCGAAGCGCGGAGTTCGCCTGGAACCGCCTCTCCTTCCCTCTGGACCGTCCTCGACTGGTCTCCCTCAAGATCGCCGTGTTCTCGAGGAAATGGCCTATCGGCACGGTCCCAGGAGGCATGGAACGCCATGCCCACACTTTACACACAGCCCTCTCTCTCCTTGGCCACCAAGTCCACGTGTTCACCTCCCCAGTCCTCCCCCAAGAGCTCAAACTCGAGACTCAACAAGGAAGCACTAGCTCATCATCCCCACACATCCACTTCCACGAGGGCGAGCCCGGGCGCTGGCGTTACAACAAAGCATGGGAGCAGTTTTTGGACGAAAACCAGCGTGAAGCATTCGACGTGGTTCACTCCGAAAGCGTGGCGCTTCCTCATTGGCTGGCCCGGAACCTCCCAAACCTGGCGGTGTCATGGCATGGGATAGCTCTTGAGAGCCTGCACTCAGGCATATTCCAAGACTTGACACGTAAGCCTACCGAGCCTATCTCCCCAGATTTCAACAGAAGCATTCAAGGGGTTGTGCCAAAGGTGTTGAATGAGATAAGGTTCTTCCATAATTATGCCCATCATGTTGCTATAAGTGATAGCTGTGGGGAGATGCTAAGGGATGTGTACCAAATACCAAATAAAAGAGTCCATGTGATTGTTAATGGGGTCAATGAAGCTGACTTTAGCGAAGATCATAAACTTGGCCAAGAGTTTAGGTCGTTGATCGGCATATCGAAAAATGCGAGTTTGGTGTTTGGAGTGGCTGGTAGATTGGTGAAGGACAAAGGCCATCCTATACTTTATGAAGCATTCTCCAAGCTCATCGAAAAGTACCCGAATGTGTATCTGGTCGTGGCCGGTTCGGGGCCATGGGAGCAAAGGTATAAGGATTTGGGGCCTCAAGTTCTAGTTCTTGGGTCTATGAGTCCATCTAAGTTACATGCGTTTTACAACAGCATCGATATTTTTGTGAATCCGACGCTGCGACCCCAGGGTCTCGATCTGACTCTCATGGAGGCGATGATGAGCGGGAAGCCGGTTATGGCGTCAAGGTTTCCAAGCATCAAAGGTACGATTGTTGTGGATGATGAGTTTGGCTTTATGTTTTCACCAAACGTAGAGTCGTTGTTGGAGGCTTTGGAATTGGGTGTGAAGGAAGGGTCAAAGAGGGCTGCCCAAAGAGGAAAGGCATGCCGAGAATATGCAAATTCCATGTTTACTGCAAGAAAGATGGCATTAGCATACGAGAGGTTGTTTCTTTGTATAAAAAATGAAACATTTTGTACCTACCCTTAATTAATTAGGCTATAGATATATTTCTTTCTACTTATACTTTTTTCCAATTTTTCTTAGGAAACTTTTATTAATTTTACATCATTACACGATAACTGGCTCTTTGATTCACTTGTTAATCATTTTTTTTAAAATTACCTTAATAACAATTAATGTGAAATTATTATATAATACTGGAATACAGCCATGTGAAATTATTATATGATACTGGAATACGGTTTACCTCAAATTATTAAAAGGTGTGTTGGCTGTCTTTGGCGTTGTTGCTTTCTTCTGGTTGGCTTTAAAATGAATGCTTTCCTTTGTGCTATTTGAGCGTGGGTTGTACAGTTTTGGTCCCTGGCCTTCATGTGCGTCGGTTTTTAACGTTTTCTTTTTCTTCAAAATAAGATAATATATATCTATATAGAAAGAATTAATAATTAATTAGCATGCCTACTAATTATATACCTCTTATATAACATATATAATAATTGGTATTTTGGCATTGTTGTAACATGTGGGTTCTTCAAAGCATCTTTTCTAGTATATACATTTGTCGTAAGTTTTGTTTAGATGAATACTGATAATTTTTGTCCGGACTCACCAATAATAGAGGCGGAGTACAAACCAATTAATAATTTCAAAATGTATATTGGGTGGCAATATTGCGATCTCTATTCCTATATTTTGCCACTCACTTTATTTTTATATTCCTAAAAATATTTTCTTTTTAAAAAGTAAATCAGTAAACCCCTCAAAAGTCTCTAGCATTGTAACAAATACTTCAATAATGAAACTATAAAAGAAAGAAAGAAAAAAAACACAAACCCCGGTCTTGAACTATAATTTTTGGGATGATTTGTATTAAATGAGTTTGTATTTAGGCCCAGTATTTGCATTGAATTGGATTTTGGTAAGCAATGGCCCGTTTGGGATGGTAAGACTATAAAGTTTTGATCGAGCTTGGCCCAATTTGGCAAACTATATAGTTTGGATCTTGTTTTCAGGATACTTGGTAACCAACCTTTCTCGGGGATCAAGTCTACATCAGAACATTATCATGGAGTCATTCTATAACGAGGGCCCTGTATATGACTCTTAGGGCTCGTTTGATAAACTATGTTAGACTCTGGATATGAGTAAATAGTCCATGTCAGTTGTTTGATGTCAATTTGTATTATTTAATTACCTGACTATTTTAAACGAGTATGGGCTTTTAATACTTTCCTTACCTAACTAACTAACTAATACAACCTACACACTCCGGATTAGATAATACACGCTTAATTATACGGTTAGGGAAAAAGAACACACAGGTTCATGTGAAAAATTATATTTTCATCTTCTTCTCCCTAGGGTTCTTCTTTGCTATCTTCTTCACAGGTTATTCTCTTCACTCTTCTCATTACCTTCATCAAAACTTTTATTATTATTTTTAAAACAAAAACTTTTTCACAAGAATTTTCTAAGTAGATTTTGTAAGACAATAACTTGTCTTACGTAAATGTGGTCTTCTAATCCTATAAGGATTTGGCAATTCACATGATCTAGGAGTGCAAACTTAAACATTATCTGCGGTTCTTTTTCTAGAGAGTGTTTTAATAAGAAAAGAACTTAGAGAATTCCTAATTCTATATGGATTGAAACACACTATCCTAATGCAATCTGGATTGCTTAAGTATTTCTTAATGGGCAGGAAACTTAAGTAAATGCATATAAATAGAGGTCCCTTCTCTATCAGTCGATATACATACTCATACAGAAATCTCACCCCATAAGAGAAAGAGCTTAAGGACTGCATAGAAGAAGAAGATCTCTATCCTACCTACTGAAGCCATGTCTGATCAAGGTTAGTATTATTGAATAAAGACTTGAAATAACTTACATGTGGTATCAGAGCACTAGGTCTTGTTCTATAATCTAATCTTTCGAATTTTATAAAATCTGCATCACGTTTAAAGCTTCTAGTTGATCATTAGTCATAAAGCATGTATTTAAAACTAATTGCATATCTGTTTGATCAAGTTTTGATTAAGAGCATCAAGTTTTCTGCTCGATCATGCTTATAAGACTTTTGATCAAAGACTGAAATTACAGCTGCAACAGTTGAACGAGCCACAGCAGTTTAATTGGTACAGCAGCAGTTTCAATCAATAGATTGATCAAGAATTGCATCACAATTCGTAGCCTTCTGTGTTGATTTCATCCACAGATGGAAAAGGCACAGATTGATGACAATTGTGATGGAACAACATGGAAAAGGACTGTGTAAACTGCAAGAAATTTCTTGATCCACAGATAAGAAGTTTCTTGCACAGGGAGTTTATTCAGACCTAAAAAATTTCCAGTGTTTTGGAACATGTTCAGTTTATAACCTACAGGTATAAATTGATAATGTTTAAGTAAAGATTTATTGGGGACAGTTCATTTATTTTATTATTATGTTTCAGTTAATTCCTCAAGCTATCAGTCCATTGTAACTTTAACTGGATCGAATTACCAAAAGTGGAAACAAGACCTGGAAATCTCTTTGGGATTTCTGGATTATGATTTTGTCCTCAAAGAAAACCCACCTCAAGCCCCAGCTACAGATGCCTCTACAGAAGTCAAAACCAAGTTTGCTAGATGGGAAAAGGCAAACAAATTGACCATGTTGATTATGCAGAGAGCTATGGCTCCATCTGTAAAAGGAAGCATCCCTAAATCTGAGCATGCTAAGGAGTATTATGAATCTATTGCACAAAGGTTCAAGGAATCAGAGAAAGTTGTTAAGAGTACCTTGCTGAGTCAACTGACAGACATGAAATATGATGGAAAAGGCTGTGTTAGAGCTCACATTATGAATCTGATCGACATAGGGACTAAGTTGCAGGAATTGAAAATGAATGTGGATGAGGATATGATGGTGCACTTTGCTTTGAATTCACTGCCTAAGGAGTTTAAGTCTCTCAAAGATACATATATAGCTCAAAAGGAAAATTGGACACTGAATGACCTCATAACCATAAGTGTTCAGCAGGAAATCAATATCATAAAAGAAAGAGGTGCTAGGATGGTGAATCTGGTTCAAACCAAACAAAATCTGGAATTTAAGAACAAAGGAGCTGCTGCTGGAAGAGAAAAGGAAAAGGAGAATAATAGTTTAAAGGCCTTGAAACCAGTGGGACTAAAGTGCTTTTTCTGCAAGAAAAATGGGCATATGAAGAAGGATTGCAGGAAATACAAGAAATGGTTGGATAAGCAACAGGCTAAAGGTAAGAAAGATCAAGTTCTAGTTTGTTTTGAATCTAATCTAGTTAATATCCCAGATAATTCATGGTGGTTAGACAGTGGTGCAAGCATTCATGTGACTAATTCTTTGCAGGGGTTAACAAGGAGGAGGCTGCCAAGCAAGGATGAAGTGAAGGTGTTCGTAGGCAATGGAGTTAGAGTTAAAGTAGACTTCATTGGAGTAGTTAGGCTTGAATTAGATTTTGGTTTTATTTTGGAATTAGAAGATGTGGTTTACATTCCTACTATAAGGAAAAACCTGATCTCAGTTACTAGGCTTGTAAAGTCAAAGTTCACTTTGAACTTTGATGATTTTGGTTGTTCTATTTTCAGAAATAAAGAGATAGTTGGAAAAGCAAGTATTGTTGATAACTTGTTTCGATTGAATTGCAAAACAGCAGAAATGGAAATCAATGTCATCCAATCCAATCCGATCAAAACAGAAAACTTTAAAACATGGCATAAAAGGCTTGGACATATATCAAAGGAAAGAATGAAAACCTTATGCAAAGAATTAGTTCTACCACCATTGAATTTTGATATAGATGAAGTCTGCATTGAATGTGTAAAAGGGAAATTAACTAACTTGAGAAAGAAAGGAGCTGTGGGAAGTCAAAGTGTTCTAGAATTAATCCATACAGACATATGTGGTCCATTTCCAACTTCAACTCATGAAGGGTTTAACTATTTCATCACCTTTACAGATGATTACTCAAGGTATGGACATGTTTTTCTGATCAAAGAAAAATCCAGCTCTTTGGACATGTTCAAAATCTACAAGGCTGAAGTAGAAAACCAACTAGACCTAAAAATCAAAGTTGTAAGGTCTGATAGAGGAGGGGAGTTTTATGGGAGATTTGATGAAAGTGGAAGAAACCTTGGACCATTTGCCAAATTTCTGCAACAAGAAGGGATAATTGCTCAATACACAAATCCAGGAACACCACAGCAAAATGGCATCGCAGAGAGAAGAAACAGAACATTGAAGGATATGATTAGGAGTATGATGTGTTGCACAAATCTACCTATGTTCTTGTGGGGAGAAGCACTGAAAACAGCCAATTACATACTTAATCGGGTTCCAACCAAAAGTGTGAACAAAATTCCCTATGAAATCTGGAACAAAAGGAAACCAAGCCTAAACCATTTAAAGGTATGGGGATGCAAAGCCGAAGCCAAGCTTTATAACCCTATGGAAAAGAAATTGGACTCAAGAACTACAAGTGGTTATTTCATTGGATATCCGGATAAAACAAAGGGATACAGGTTCTATTGTCCCAAAAACACAACCAGGTTTGTGGAAACACAGAGAGCAGTGTTCATAGAATCTGAAGATGAAAGAATTGAAGATAAAAGTTTTGAGTTTGATGAAGTGATAACAGAAGTTGAGAATTCTGTTGAAACAAACACACAAAGTGAAATTGTGATCCTACCAAGTTTAAACCTGAGTGACAACCAAACTGATGCAGAAGAACAGACAACAGCAGATCAAGTTCAAGAACAGCAAATCATGCAACCAGAAACTGAGAATGCAGAAGTAGAAAATAATGCACAGTTAAACTTGGAACTGAGAAGATCACAGAGACCAAGGAAAAGAGCCTTACATGATGACTATCATGTCTATCTCCAAGAATCTGAAAACGATGTGAATGGTATAGAAGATCCCATTAATTTCAAGCAAGCTATGATGAGTGAGAAATGTGAAAATTGGTGGGCTGCTATGAAGTCAGAATTAAGCTCTATGGAAAAGAATAAAGTTTGGGAATTAGTGCCTTTACCAAAGGGATGCAAACCAATAGGTTGCAAGTGGGTTTTCAAAACCAAAAGAGACTCAAAGGGACAGATTGACAGATTTAAGGCAAGACTAGTTGCCAAAGGATTCACACAACAAGAAGGAATTGACTACAATGAGACCTACTCCCCAGTCTCAACCAAAGACTCATTTCGAGTCATAATGGCACTTGTAGCTCATTTTGATTTACAGTTACACCAGATGGATGTAAAGACTGCATTCTTGAATGGAAACCTAGAGGAGGAAATCTACATGCAACAACCAGAAGGTTTTATTCAAGAGAAGGGAGAAAATCTGGTTTGCAGGCTATGTAAATCGATTTATGGCCTCAAACAAGCATCAAGACAGTGGTATATAAGGTTCAATGAAGTTGTTAAGCAATATGGTTTCACAGAAAATATCTTGGATGAATGCATTTACATGAAGAGGAGTAAGAGTCATTTCATAATTCTAGTTCTCTATGTTGATGACATATTGTTAGCTTGCACTAATATGTCAATGTTGCATGACTGCAAAGCATTCCTTGCTAAGCATTTTGACATGACTGATCTGGGAGAAGCCTCTTATGTATTGGGAATTGAGATAAGTAGAGACAGAAGCAAGGGTCTGCTAGGTCTCTCACAGAAAGCTTACATAGAAAAGATATTAAATAGGTTTAATATGCAAGATTGTGCAGGCACAGATGTGCCTATTTCGAAGGGAGACAAGTTCAGTAGAGACCAAGCACCTAAAACTGATCAAGAAAAGTTGGAGATGGCTGACAAGCCTTATGCCTCTCTGGTAGGGAGTCTAATGTATGCGCAGGTCTGCACAAGACCAGATATAGCATTTCCTATAAGTGTATTGGGAAGATTCCAATCAAATCCTGGACAAGCTCACTGGATTGCAGGTAAGAGAGTTATGCGATATCTGCAGAGGACAAAGAGTTATAAGTTGGTTTTTAAAAGAAGTGACAGATTGGAATTGGAAGGTTTTGCAGATGCAGACTTTGCAGGATGCAAAGATGATCTAAAATCAACATCAGGTTTTGTTTTTCGTTTTGCAGGAGCTGCAATATCATGGAGAAGCATCAAACAACCTCTCACAGTTGCTTCAACTATGTTGGCTGAATTTCTAGCCTGTTATGAAGCAACCTCTCAAGCTATGTGGTTAAAGAACTTTATCTCTAGTCTAAATGTGGTTGAGTCAATTGACAGACCTATACAACTTTGGAATGACAACAGTGCAACAGTCCTTTTTGCAAAAGGGAACAAAAGGACCAAAGCTTCAAGAATCCTAGAAGTTAAGTTCTTTACTGTCAAGGAGAAAATAAGAGATGGATACACTACATTAGATCATATCAGCACAAACGACATGATAGCTGATCCACTCACAAAAGGATTGCCTAATGGTGTGTTCCATAAACATGTGATTAGTATGGGACTAACAACTGAATTGAGTGGCTAAAACAGTGGGAGCATCAGTGGGAGTTTGGTTCTTTTGGTTCAGCACTTGTTAATTAGTTTTGTTTCTGTTTCAGTTTGCTTAACTAGTAGAGTTACAATGGATGATTTCAGACTTGAGGTTAATAAAGTTTTATATTCAGTTTAATTACTGGAATTGTTTTATAATTGCTTGAACACATATTTATGACAGCAATGCTAGCATAAAGAGAAGCTGTACAGGTTTTGTGTTCATGACAGTTGTGTCTTTGTTTGTTCAAAGACAAGACCTTGGTAGTCATTTGCAGGGACGATAGAGTAGTCATGATATAATTAAGCACTTCCAGGTTTTTCATGATTACTCTGAAATTTTAATCTTGATCGAAGCTTCATGTAGTGTTGGAAAATTTTAAGTGTGATTATAAAGGTTTCGATAACTGTATGTTCAATATGCCTCGATAATTCCTTATAATTTTCCAAAACTGACAGTTGCTTGGTGGGAATTTTGTTTAGTTGAAACTCCACAAGGCCTTAAAGTGATCAGTGAAATTTGCTTTGTGATTATTGACCAAGTGGGAGACTGTAAGACAATAACTTGTCTTACGTAAATGTGGTCTTCTAATCCTATAAGGATTTGGCAATTCACATGATCTAGGAGTGCAAACTTAAACATTATCTGCGGTTCTTTTTCTAGAGAGTGTTTTAATAAGAAAAGAACTTAGAGAATTCCTAATTCTATATGGATTGAAACACACTATCCTAATGCAATCTGGATTGCTTAAGTATTTCTTAATGGGCAGGAAACTTAAGTAAATGCATATAAATAGAGGTCCCTTCTCTATCAGTCGATATACATACTCATACAGAAATCTCACCCCATAAGAGAAAGAGCTTAAGGACTGCATAGAAGAAGAAGATCTCTATCCTACCTACTGAAGCCATGTCTGATCAAGGTTAGTATTATTGAATAAAGACTTGAAATAACTTACAGATTTTGGGTTTATTTGTACATATAAATATATATGTTTTTGCTTGGGCTCTTTTTTTTTTATTTTTTTATTTATGAGTGGATATTTTTCTTTGTAAACTTTGGCATCTGAAAGCAATTGTCGTTCAAAATTTATGCCATCTTCCACAGTGCAATTTTTTTTGGGTGTTGCTTCTTAGCAGCAGTTGTTGCTAGGTTTCCTGGTTTATTTTTTTCTTTTGTAATAAGATTTGTCTCTCTCTCTCTCTCCCTCTCCCTCAAACTCTCTCTAATATGCTTCTTCTCTCTTATCCTGGCTTCATCTTCTCTTTCTTTATATATTTCCTCTTTTATTAAATTTTGTTGAAATTAGGTTAGGAATGTAATTGCATTATGAAGTTATTTATTTGTCTACGTTTTGCATTGAATTGAAACTCAATGTTTCATAGGGCAAACAAAAAGCTTGGGTTTGGTTGCTGGGGAGTAGATGAGTTTGGATGAATTTGGTTCAGAATTCAGTTTACCAAAATTCAAGCTTCAGTTTGGTGGATGAGTGGATTGTTCAATTTAATTTGGTGAATACTGGAAATTAAATTTTAGTTAACCAAAATAACTAAAACGCATTTAGGCAAATTCATGATGATGGATGGATATATGGGATTAATGGCAAGAAGCATCAGGTAAATTAAAAGCCCTTTTAACTTCCCACTAAATTACGTATTTTCCCTATGAATTTAAATTTTCATTAAATTATCAAAGAATTTAAAAAAAAAATTATAGTATGATATGATGTTATCCGGAACAGCACCAACCACAGTATAACTTAGTCAGACTGTTTATCTGGAACAACACCAAACGCCTTATAATATTATGGATAAACGGTCAGTACTCTCTGAAACATATTAATACTATCCGACAGAAATTAGTCAGTACAATCCGACGTACCAAACAAGCCCTTAGGTAAGGTCCTATCTCTTAACCGTTGGATCAAGCTAACCAATTTGATCCAACAACTAACCAATTTAATCCAATGGTTAAGAGATAGGACGCCACCTAAGGGCTATATATAAGACCTTCACTATAGAATTCTTGCATGATCAGGAAACCTAGAGATTGGGTTCAAAAGGAATTTGTTGACTTGGATTTTGGGCGAGATCTTATCATATTTGAAGGTTAGGCCATCTCCAGCCATAGGGCTAAATGTAGTCCAGGGCTAAAAATTTAGCCCCCCAAAATATTAAATTTTTAAAGAATAGTGTAGGGCTAAATTTTTCCATCTCCAGCCATGCAGGGCTATATTTTAGGGTCCTTCATATTTTATTATTTTGAGGAAAACTATGGTACAACACTCATACATTCCACAACTATATATTGTTTAATTTAATTAAACTACTATTGAGAGACAATATTCCATAAATGACACATATACGTTGATAAGAACAAGATTTTGTGTCCACATGGCACGGTCATGACCCAGAATTTTTTATAATTTTTTTAAACAACACCAAACATTTAAAAACGTGAAGACATTTTTAAAAAAAAAAAAAAAAGGATGGGTTTCAATGTTTGAGCTCAAACGGTCATGAACAATAATTTTTTATAATTTTTTTTAAACAACACTTGAAAAGATTTGAAAAGCTAACCATATTTATTAATATTATTATTTTTAAAAGGGAGTGGGTAGGTCCAGTCATTATCAACAATTTTTTATACTTTTTTCTTAAACACTATGAACTGAAACATTCCAAAAGGCTTTTAAAAATCTATATATATCCAACGTGCTTTAATGTGGCTGTTGAAAAGCAGATGCATAGGTCCCACTACAAATTTGGCCTATTCCTAAAGCTGGGCTACATGTGGTTTGGTTGGAGGGCTAAACGGCCAAATTTGGCCCTCCAAATTTGGCGACAAAATTTTGTTTAGCCCATGACTGGAAATGGGTTTTGTATTATTTTATGACTATATTTGGGATATAGCCCATAGCTAGAGATGGCCTTAAGACCTTCAAATACAAGTGCTTGAAACTTTGAAAGACACAAAGAAATCATTGAACACATCCAAGTGCCATTGACTAATAAAATTGGGTTCTTTCAAAACTCAACTGGTTTTGTTTTTTTTTTCTTTGCACCCGGCCAAGGTCAGGGCCCAAATGTCCATTTAAGCCCATCATGACCAAATAAAGAAAGGTCAAGAAGGTCAACTTACTAGGTTAAATATGTACAACAAATCCAGCCGAGTCACAAGTCACAATTATCATTACGACAGTAATGGCCCAAAGAACACGTGTAATCAACCCATTAATTATCCCACGTCCCTAGTGGAACGACTAATTGACATGATGTGCGGGATAACATGTCTTCTCTGATCCAATAGGCTCACGCCATGTCGCCTAATGAGTCTCCAATTGTTGTGGACCAGGTAAGTGAACTTGGAACTAAGAACTCTATCTGGATTTGATCTCTTTCTAAGTGCCCGTTTGGTATCGCTTATTTGGGGTGATAAGTGATTTTAAAAAAAATTTGGGAAACCCAACCCGTTTGGTAAACTATGAGAAAATCACTTATTGTTAAAAATTGTTGTAAGAGAAAGCTATAAAGGAAAGCAACTAATAAGGTGCTTTCATTTTCTGATTATGCAGGAATCAGTTTCGAAGAGGTGTTGGGTTTAATGATTATGTTGCAATCATTTTTTGATTATACGAGAATCCATACAAACAACAGTTTTAACAAAAAGTTTACCAAACGCCAAACTGCTTTCTCTCATAGCTGATTTCTCTCATAACAAATCTGATAGCAATTATTTTCACGGCACAGCCAAACTGGCCCTAAGTTTAACTTAAACATCAGAGACTCTTTGACTCACACCACACTGGTGTGCTATGGAAGTTTCTCATGCCATTCTTCTTAGATAAGAAAAGTCTTTATAGAAGAGCGGGAAATTTATGTCCCACACAAAGTCTTTTCATATGCACCATATGTTAGAAGTGCTCTAAAATCCAATCATTAGATGAAATCTTTCATGGAAACTTGGTTTAAACCAATTATTTAGGTTAACACAAAACGCAAATATGTCAACACAGGTAACGGTCCATGTGTGACCATTTACCTATTTGACAAGTCCAAATGGAATGAATTGAAAACCATTCCCTCTCTACGAGAAATTATAAAATGATACTGTATCACCACGTCAGCCGGTGATACTCCCACTCAAAATCTGCCACATGTACTTTTTAAAACAAAATTAAAATATATTTTTCTGCTGGACTTTGGCTACCAACTTTACCCTTCAACTTTATCACCCAAACCTCTCCCCACCGTCTTCCCTGTCCACCGTCTTCTTCCCTGCTCTATGCCTGCCATCTGCGACACCACACGTCTTCCCTTCTCCCTCGCCACCTACCTCAGCCTTCACCGTATTCATAGTTAATGAATCTAAAGAACTTCTATTGTCAAAGGACTCAAAACCCATAAACAAAATCCGGTCAAACTCTACTATTTTATCTCTGGAGACACCCTTGAAGCTAAAGAAGATGGGTAATCTCTGAAACTTTCACTTTTTACTCTTTCAAAAAGACCTCTCGAATGAAATCTGATAATGAAGATGGTGAGGAAGAAGAAGAATCTGATGTAGAAGGGGGAGATTTTTGGCAGATTTCCTTCATCAAGCCCCCCGCCCCAATGACTGGTTCTATAACACAATTAATTCCTGGTTGCCCATAACGTCAATCTTCCCTTCTTTCACTAGTGGTTTTTTTATAAAAAGATTTATGGTTTCATGTTTAATGAGTTTGCACATATTTTTAAGATTTTTGGGTTTTTATTAATGGGTTTAACTTTTCACCGAAAATGAGAGGGAGAGATAGAGGGGGTGGGAATATTGGAGGGGGAGGGAAGGCCGGGGTGGGTGGCTGAGAGGGTGAAGGGAAGAGGGTTGTGCGTCGTCGACAGCAGGGGCATAGCACAGGAAGACGGAGGGGGAAAGGGTTAGGGTCATTAAAGTTGGAAGGGTAAAGTTGTAAGCCAAAGTCTAGGGTTTAGGGTGTAAGCCAAAGTCCAGTTGTAAAATATATTTTAATTTTATTTTAAAAAGTACATGTGGCAGATTTTGAATGGGAGTATCACTAGCTGACATGGTGATACAGTATCATTCTATAATTTCTCCTGGCAGATTTTGAATGGGAGTATCACTAGCTGACATGGTGATACAGTATCATTCTATAATTTCTCCCTATCTACGACACTATCAAGAACCTTTCTGGCTCGTACCGGTTAGGGCTTTCGAAGGACTTGGGATCTCTTCCAGTCCACCATGCATTCACAGAAACTTGTGTGTTGGCCTTAATGTCGCAGCCATTTATCGTTACGTCCCGGCTTGAAATTCGAGGCAACAACAATGGAACTGGAGGATGCAAGCGAAGAGTCTCTTTGATCACTGCGTTCAAGTAGTGCATGCTAACCAAATCATCCTCTGTGACTGTCTGTTGTGTTTCCTGCTATTCCCCTCACCTCATTTTGCAACTTTTTCATTATTTTTTGGATGCGTTAAAAGCTCAAAGATATCCCACTCTACGACTGTTGATGTGGTATTGGTGCCGGCAGCAAGCATATAATATCATGCAAAGGTTCCTAGAGTTAACCTCAAAAATAGATAGCTAATGTGATAATGTTAGTAATGAGAATTTAAGACGAGGCATTAAATTAGTTCCTCAAATGATGTACATCACAATGTTTGATCTATTCAAGTATTGGATCCATTCTGTACTTATTTATAATTCTAGTAATGGTTTTTATTAAACCTCCTTGAGGTTTGGAAGACTATCAGCAGAGCCAGCCTTGGGCCTGGGTGCCGAGGGCCTCCGATTTTTGGGGCCTTAAAATTTTTATAACTATTACAGGAGCCCAATCAGCCAGGCACCTTGTCCATTCAAACTTCCTGCTAAGCACTCCAGGAGCTACTTCTAAAGCTGATGTGAGAAAAGCTAAGAGAGCAGTTGAAAGGGGAAGTGAATTTTGGTCACTTGGGCTTAGAGCTCTATACTTTGCTCTTAATTTTCGGCTTGGTTTTTGGACCTGTGCCCATGTTTGTTTCGTCTGTCACAACGGTTGTGATGTTATCTTGCCACAACTTCAAGAGGTCAGATAATAATCGAAAGTAGCCTGCCTCAGCTGTGGCTGTAAATGAAAGTGCATTATTAATTTCTTGAGCCTCAAGTATGTAGAATTGGATCAAATTTCATTTATCATAAATGCATTAAAAACATAGCATTTGTATGCTTTTCTTTTTGGGTTTAATCTCAAGGTTACATGAAGTCATGGAATTGAAAAACTTGAGGTAAACCAATTTAGAAACCAAAATTTTGACCATAGACTGGAAAAAATGAAGTTAATCTTCTAATTTCTAGCCTTTGAAACTCTATTACATTCGTTTTTTCAGTCAAATTACCTTTCTCTAGGCTACCTACTATCCAACAACTCCAAATTAACAAGCATACGTAATTGTATTTACAATTTCACATAAAAAAATAAAATTTGGTGCTTCCAATCCAACAAATTAATAATTAGACAACAGTAGTTTCAACTGTTTCAACTGTTTCTGTAAGCTGATGAATCTTCACAGCCACCTCTGTGATTCTCTGACCAACCTTTTCAACCAGCTGCCTTCCCGGAAGCTGGTGGTCATGCAAAGGTCTGGTGTTTGTGTCCATGTAATGGAGGAATATGACCAAAACCAAGGAGGACATAAACATTGGTATTGGACCAAAAAACCACAGAAGCAGAGTTAGAGCAAAATAGAGTGCTCTAAGCCCAAGTGACCAGAAATCACCTCCTCTTATAACTGCCAGCTCCACGTACCAAGTCGGGATATTACTGTCTGGTGCGCTTATCAGATAGTTTGCATGAACAAAGTGCCTTGCTGATTGAACAAAGCATGCAAAGGCTAGAAGAAGACTAGTTAAGAGGCTTATGTACTTGATTTTAAGGATTGAGGGGTTGACGTTGCCGTAGATTAATTCGCTCGTGAAGACTTCATGGCTGGAACTACTTCCAAGCCAAGGTCCAATGAGAGAACTGAGAGTTAAGGAGACGGAACACAAAAAAGTTGCTGCTGATGTGTTGGATGAAATCACACTGAGGACTGTGCCAATATCTCTTTTATCAACCTGCAATTGAAGGTAGGCAGAGGAGATCAATTTAAGCTGTCTTGGGCTAAAATTTGTTACAGAATTAAAGCTATCATTTGAAAAAGAGAGAGAGAAGAAGACGAGTTTCCGGTTACCTGCATAATTCTTTCAACCCAAGCTCTTTTGTCATTGTTCTCAAAGCCAATGACTGTGGTGTGAGGGAGATGAAGATATCTGTAGAGAAGGATGATGTGATAGAGAAACATGATCAGCAATCCACTTGGGACCAACACCAAATCAAGGTCCTCCTTTCCAAAAGCCATAACTTTCCTTGCTGGTTTGCTAACTGATAAAAGAATGAAGATGGGAGATCTAATTTGTTACTGGATTTTTATGGTTATGTGAAATGCCGACTGTTAGTTCATAGATTGTAGACATCAAACTAGTACCATCCAATCAATATAAAATTTCAATTTAGAGTCTTTTTTGGTTATTTATAGCAAACTAAAACCTAGAAATAATAGGATAAAAATTCCTTGCTTAAACAAAAATCCTAACCCAAATAAAATAGGAAACTTCAAACTAGAAATATAGAAATCTGGAAAAGTAGAAATCCTACTAGTAATTGGAAAACTAGAGAATCTAGGAAACAAACAAATACATTAGGAAACTAATAAATTACAAAGAATTTTTTTAAAATAAAAAATTTGCAAATCCCTAATTGATACTTCATAAACTCTAAAAATTCCCCAAATGTCAACATCAACGAACTGAGAGAAAAATAGAAGATTAATAATTGAAAATTAACTTGGTTTCCTTTAATTAAGCCTTGAAGGGCATGGGTGATTGGCGTGCGGCAGGGATAATTGGCTCTTTATCCTCATGTTTTGTTTTTTTGGTTTCTCTGCGTGCAGGTAGGGGTTGGCTAAGGGATGTTTTCTGCCCAAGAGGGTGTGTGGGGTTAGCTTGGGTGAGCTGGGAGTACTACTACAGGCGAAAAAAATCAAGACACCTGGGCTATAGCCCAGGTTAGTCTGTGAATGGGTCTGTCCCTGATTGAACCTAAGACCTCCAATGCAAAATACTCTTAACCACTTCATGAGTTACAAACGCCATGCTCTTGAGCTCTGTTTTTTAAGTACATGGTTGACATTTCAAAACCTCCATAAGGATCAATGATCCTAATCCCATTTATGTATTTACATTGGCACCTTGACATGCCTCGGATTTCAAATGTATCTTTTCTACTTACAATTTTGGCACACTGTCCATAGTACACTTGACATATATAGCTGTCATTCGAGATATCCTCAAGACTATTTCTGGTTTGCAGCTGCAGCTGGAGAAGATTTCCTGATACTCCCAACTTTACCATCATTTTTAGCTTTAGCAAAAACCCCATTTCTACTAGATTTTGGTGATGCCGGCCAATGCCCACAAGTGACAGCCATGTCCTTTAAGTGCTGCAAGCTTTCAAGAGTTTCGATAATGGCTGGCATTCTAGGCCTGTCCTTGGGGCTCAAACTTATGCATTGTAATGTCAGATGGGCAATCTCCTTTGCTCCCTTAACAGAATATTGGCCAGAAAGCCTTGGATCCATAACATAGCGTAACCTCCGAGTGCTAGACAGGTATGGTTTTGCCCAAGCAATCAGACTTTGCTCAGTCTTTGGTCTGGATTTGTCCATTGCTCTCCTTCCTGTTAGCAATTCAAGTAGTACTACCCCAAAGCTGTAAATGTCACATTTTGTTGTCAATTGCCCTGAAACATTAACCATCAATTTTTGTTTCTGTAAATCATCAAACTTTTTTTACTTAAAGGAAAATACTTAAAAGCCCAACTTTTTTTTTTCTTCTCAAAATCCATGCTGCACTTGATATAAACACATTCAATTGAAAAATCAACCATGTATATTGTGGAAACCGAGCATTAACATACTATGTCAGCAGTTGATCGTGAGCATTATCACCATGTTAATTGTCGTTGTATTAGTGTGACTAAATCTATCGGCTATATCAATGTCAAAACTTAAACTGATCCAACGACAATTAACATGGTGGTAGTGAACAAAAATGTTGTCAAAGAAAAGGCTGTTAGTGCGGCATTGTCTTTGACTTCAATGCTAGCTACCTGTTGAGACGTATTCAGGAGCAGCATATCCATAGGTACCCATTACTCTTGTTGTGACATGCGTTTCTGATCCTTCAGGTCCCATCTTTGCAAGTCCAAAATCTGACAGTTTTGCTGTGAAATCCTACCAACACAGATTGAAGGGACCATATATAATTATAGTTAAATTTCTGGAAATGCAAAGTAGGATAGATTGAAAGAGAAGGAGCTATATATGTAAGAGAGAGAGAGAGAGAGAGAGAGAGAGAGAGAGAGAGAGAGAGAGAGAGACATACGGAATCTAGCAAGACATTTGAAGTTTTGAAATCCCGATATATGACAGGTTTCTCAGCCCCATGCAAGAAGGCAAGGCCTTTGGCTGCTCCTATTGCAATCTTTAGTCTTGTAGACCATGGCAATGAAATTGAAAGCCCTGCACTCATATCAGATAATTAGAAGCATGCAGCTACCAACAAAAGCAAAAATTGCTCTATCTAATCTACGCACTTTTGAATAAGTGATTCTCTAAGCTGCCTCGAGGCATGAACTCATAAACAAGAAGCCTCTCCTCGTCCTCGCAACAGTAGCCAATTAATTTCACCAAGTGGGGGTGCCTCAGCTGTCCAAGAAATATCACCTCTGCCTGCAAGAAGCGAGCCAATTATGAACAAATTGGTCAATCTTCCAACATTCTTGTGCGTGTTTTACTTTTAGATAGGTTCAAAAAAATTGTAATATTTCCGAAACTGGAGTGTACAGAAATTGTCAAATTGACTGGTCACCTTCGTGCAATGGTGTCAAAAAAACTAACCCAACTTAACTTTGAAAACTTCTTTTTGAGTTTTTGGCAAATGTCACTGCACATGAGTTAGGGGGACGAAATAGAAAATACTAGTACAACAAAAATATAACAAGGCAAACGTTAGATATTAGAGTAAAATATTTCTAAACACTTAATTAATGTTTAACTTGATTTAGTAAATGTGAGTTAGGCCAGTTGGTCAGGGAAGTGACCCTGACCCTCCTTTAGGCCGTTAGATGCTAGAGACAGGAAGAAAGGAAGAACTTTCTTTTCGCTCATGCTCTTTTTGAGAGAGCATTCACTTACTATAAGAGCAATTCCAGCAGCTCTGGCTGGGGGGGTTTAGGCCCAAAAATAGTTCCCAGCAACAAGGGCTAGCCCGGGCAGGAGGGGGTGGCCATGACATTGGGTGCCCCGAGGGGGAGGCGAGCTTGAGTTCAAGCTCGGGTTTGCTGACGTCAGCGATGACATCAGCAACAAAAAAATTCTAAAAAAAATCTTAAAAAATTACAAAAAAAATTCATATTTTTTAAAAAATAAATACTTAGTCATATTTTTCACTTCCCACACCAAAACTCTATACAAATTTCTCTCCTCATATCTCATGTGAATAGTTGTTGTCATGGCAATGGGTGTAAACATCACAACCTTTTGCAAGGGCAGCCACTATTCACGTGAATAGTAACTGCCCTAGCCCCTCCTCGCCATGGCAAAGGGCAAACTGCTTGAAGTACTCTAAGAGCAAAGATCCCCTTACACCCAAGTTTGAGTTTCCCTCCCCATAAATTAAATTAATTGAGAAGAATTATACTATCGTTTATATTAAAAATAAAAAATATAAAAACTTAATTTAGAGGGGCCAGTAGTGTAGTTGAGCAGAGAGGTCAAAAAGATGAGGAGAGGGTCAAGGCCATTCCTGACTTAAGAGTGGCTCTACCACATACTAGCACGTGTTTGGTTGTTTTTTTGTTTTTTTCGAAAGTTAGCAAAATAAAAATATAATCTAATTACAAAAGTTAGTCAAAACTCATTATTATAATAATAGTAACGATAATAATAATCCCATTATTTAGTATTTAGAAACTAGTTAGCATCGAAAATAAACCCGTCATGACAGAAAATAATAAGATTAAAATTTTAAAAATCCTTACAAGCCATTCGCGGTGTCCTTGCAGGCCTTCAATGTCCAGGAGCTTAACAGCAACAGCCTGAGCCTTCAAACCCTGCCTCAGATTCTCATCAACGTAACCCTTATGCACAGTTCCAAACCCACCTTCTCCAAGCAAAAAATTCACCGAAAAATTCTGAGTCACACCACGCAGCTCACTCAGTTGAAAATCGTACAAGTCAGACCCGAAAGACTGCGCAAGATCGTCGTTGATGCGCATTGACGAAGAACGGCTGAGATCGGAGAAAGACAACCTTCGAAAAGACGGTAACTGAGCGACATCCTTGGAAAAATCTGACCTAGATGGCCTGCACCTGCTGAAGTTGCCAAAGATGGTTTGATCTTCAGCTGAACAGCAGTTTGCTGTGAAGGGTCTCCAAGGCTTTGAGTGCTGCTGCCTCATTATTGGAGAAGAGATGAATTAGGGAAAGAGGGGTTGGAGAATTGGGTAGTGGGTTGGCATTGGATACAAGAATTAATACCTGAACAACCATGGTTTCTTATTTTAAAAGCTAAAGAGAGAAAGAAGGTGACTTTCTTTCTTCAACTGCTCTAACCACTCTACTAAATGGGGTATATATATATTTCGTATGCAATATAAATCTGCTTCTTTAACGTTATCTTTGGTTGTCATTTTGTCTTCAACGTAGTGTCTTCATGCAAAACGTGAGAAGATATTCCTGCACTAAAGTAAATCTTTTTTGAACTTTATAGAAAAGTAAATGTTAAATATGTTTCATATTTACATGCCAAATGACCACATCTTTGACGTAAGATGTGTTTACCTATCTTTAGTCTAATGATAGTTCTCTTTTCAATATTAGAAGAGTTGCCGTATTCAAATCACTCATCTCGATGGATGAAATAAAAATATA
Source organism: Prunus avium (assembly GCF_965620075.1). Classification (NCBI taxonomy): domain Eukaryota; kingdom Viridiplantae; phylum Streptophyta; class Magnoliopsida; order Rosales; family Rosaceae; genus Prunus; species Prunus avium. The sequence goes on along the minus strand of NC_142288.1, from coordinate 12,413,577 downwards.
AACTAGAGGTGTGGTCCAAATTGTTTCATATTCGCTTTATTATCTTGTATTCCATTTAAATCTCCGAATATAATTTGTGTATTAGAAAAAGGGAATTATTTAATTAAAATATACATAGTGGTGAGTGATGTATATAGGATAGGATAGTCGTCCATCTTCCTACTCCATTAAACAACCGTAAACGTAAGCCTATTGTCAAGGCTGCTGATTCTTTCTTTATTTTTCAGGTCAGCCTCGCAAGCATAGCCTCTTCTTCTTTCTTCTATTTGTTTATTTATGTTTTCTTTGTTTATTGTATTGCAATTGTTTCCTCTACGCACGCATTTACCTAATGATTACTAACTTGATCGCTTATCCAATGAAATGTATGGTCTCCCAAGTTTTGTTTACACAATTGGTGATCTACAAGTTGTTGGTTTTTGCTGAAATTAGAGTGCTGCTTTGATATAATTGTCGGGCTTGTAGCTGACGGGGTTTAGGTGGAGTCCGCATAAGAAGTCCATATATGACACCCTTGATTACTATAGAATTCCGCTTAGGGATAGAAGCATAGAAGTATAAGGCAATAGTTTAAACAAAATGTTTTTCTTACATTTGGAGGAGACTTGTACATGTATTTGTGTACGGAGAATTATAGGCTATTGGATGCCTATTTATAGGCAAGGTTACTTGTCGCCATACTCCAAGTGTTATGGCTTTTACTAGAATGTTTTTCTTTCTTCACTTTGATTTGCTGACTTTCTTTTTTTTCACTGTTTTTGTGGCTATTGTTTAGCCATCATAGTCCACCGAATATTTACTGGTTTCATGAGGATATTTTGCTACTTTAAATTTAAACCTACTTTAAATCCTCATCCATCTTGTAGAATCTTCACTCTTCGAGAGTTGTCTAGATTTTTGTAGACAAATGTGAAATTTTTAATAGTTTTCTAAAAAAATGTCAGTATTTAAGAGAATTATTTGTGATTAACACTACAAGAAAAAATGTGATTAGCGACGAATTGTTGGGCGACCAAACTTTTTTTGGGTATCCGGTGATGTCAATGGTGACCAAAAACTTAAGAATCCTCTACATAATAAACAAACCAACGTCATATTTCCCATTAACATAGGATGGGTTACCTATGAGTAGCACATAGTAGACCCATATGCCAATGATTAAGCTTTAAAGATCTTACATTCTCCCACTCGTGCACCATTAAAGATTACTAAGCCAAACGCTCTTCAAACAAGTCTCACTCAAATATTATCAACATATAGAACCAATATAGGAGTGTCATATTAATCAAACACATCCCAAAAGGCCACTAATAGCATCTCCAATAGTAATACCAAATTAAACTTTTCAAATTAAAGTTTGATGACTTGTGGGGCAATTTGAGAAGGTTTATTTGCTACTTGAATAATTTTTGTCCCAACAAAGTCTTCAATTCATCAATTAATGCAATATCATGAAAAATATGTGAAAAATGTCTATGTATTTATTATCTGAAAAGAAAAAGTGCATATTTTTAACATTTTCAAGATAGAGATTTTGTTTTACCAAAGTAAAATTAAATGTTTTAAAAAGACAAAGTCAACTTGATGTAACGTGACAATTGGCTGGCTTAGCCTAAAACATGTAACTCTAGAATCCACCAGGAAGATTTGAGGAAACCTCAAGGTTTATTGTTGAAATTGGAATAACAAACAGAACCCTAACCACTGGTAAAGTATGTTTAAATACTCCTAGAAACCCTAGGAATAACAAAGGAATTAAAATAGGAAAATAACGAAGTTTCCACAAACTTTAAAATAGGATTTTCGGGCTACTAAACGATCTTGGATGCCTGGAAAACCCCCATAAATCATAGCAAAGTAATGAGTTCTACTCGTGACACCGTTCTCTTCGAATTGACTGGTCATGGGCCCTATTCTGATCTTGGAGCCCAAATATTCAGTTTACCCAATTTGCCCTTGGGAGCACGTTGCTCCAGCTCCTCTTGAATTGCTTATGTCATATGTTCTACATCACAACTTATCAATCTTGAAGAGAGAGAAAGAGATTGCAGCTTTGATGACTGAGTTTGACAAGGTTGTTGGAGATATTTTTTATGATGTGGCTCACTTATTTGATCATCCCAAAGTGGTTGAAGAGGGTATTGAAGATGCTCTAATATGCAACAATAGCAACATAAAGCAAATTCAGTAAACTCTTAATTGCTCTCATCAAACACAAGTCATGTAGATCTAAGATCAACAAACACATAACCTTTTACATCAACATGCTATCAAAATACAATAATATATTCACAATAAGAAAAACTGAAATTCTAAATAAATTGCCTCATTGCATAAATAAACAATCAAGAGCTTGTGCATATCCAATTGTTTTAATAAGAGAAAATAAATTTGCTAAAACAGGAAGAAAAAAAAAAACTCAAAAGTCCCCCATTGACACACGACATCAAAGTCAGGCAACAAACCCACATAGCTGCTACATGTTTGTGAACACATGATTGACAATTCTTTTGTTCAATGGGCCAACTATCATCTTATCAATACTGGTATAACCAACGTGGTTTTGTCCTTCCCTTACATTCTCTCAACAACAAGAACTTGACATAAATGTGCTTAATACGTAAGATCTCTTGTTCTGCTTTGAGAAAAATAAAGCTGCTTCTTTATCTAAACCTCATCTTTGGAGAATACCATTGAAATCAAACTTACATCATTATGCGTACATAAGAAGTCATTACTTTACCTACTTATTATAGCTTGTCCGCGACAAAACAGAAAAACTATAACTTATTAGAGCATGATGCCTTGTGTAGTGGCACCACTTGCACACCCTCAAGGTAGCTCCTGAGAGCATCCACAATCATGCTCCTTATTTTTTTAGTTAAAATTTAGCTAAAAACACTATTAAGTTACTTTAGGAACTCCTTATAAATTTTCAACTCCAATTATGCTCCTTAGTTTAGCGAATCTTAAATTATTTATTTCTTTTTTTAATTTAGCATAAATACTTCACCTTCATATAAAAATAAATAAAGAAAATAGTTAGCATTAAATAAATACTTAAAATAACATTAAAGTAACGCAACATTTAATTATAGGGAGTCACTAGGAGTCCTTTCTCTCTCCTCAGATTTAGGATCTCCTAGAAATCTCCCTATTTTAGAAGTTGGGTAGGAGCATGGCTGGAGGTGGGTTTTCTCACTTCCTCCCTAAATTTTATCTAAGGAGATGATATAGGAAATCCATTATGAATGCTCTTAACCACTTACCCAAAAAGCAACAACTTAACCAAGGTGGTTGGTGTGAGTGGTTCGGCACTCTCATTCCTTAAGAGAGGTCAGGGGTTCGATCCCTGCTCTCGTACGGAGTCACCACTTTGGCCAACATTTTACCCTTTACGGGCCGACCCGGTGTGAGTGGGGATTAGTCTGGGTTGTGGTTAAGGCTTAAAGGTGCCACCCATAGTTGGGGCCCATCCAGGACCACCTCATGATTCAGACCAAAAAAAAAAAAAGCAACAACTTGCAAATTTATTGTGTCAAAACCCAAAAACCAAGTAGCTTCTCAAGAGACTAAATGACAGTTTAGCCAAAATTAAATGGGTAGGACAGAAGAACTGCAAAGAAGATGGAAAGTATTTTTCACCCATTTGTACTGTAAGCTCGGATATAAATTATAATGTTTAGCCATTCATATCAATCTGACGGCTCTCATTGAACCGCAAATTAGGCCAACATATAAACATCTGCAGTGTGTTTAGGAGATGGCGCGGTCGTCTATTGACTATTGGGATAGGAACTTTGTCCTGATTCGGGGGCCCACTGGAGCCGAAGATGCGAGTAGAAATCTAAGTGGGCCCACAGAAAGAACGAAAATGCGACCCACAAGTTGAAAGTGTAACCACAAAATGCGGAAAGCGTGAGCAAGCCCCCTCACTAATCACTATTAGCCGTTAGGCCTTTGTTTTTTTCTGCTGTCTAAGCAGTGAAAGCTTCCTCAGAGCCAACAATGGTGGATTTCTCCTATCTCTCTGATACCGACGAATCAGCTGTAGAAGAACTTATATCTCAAGCACAAGAGCTCTGTGTTCTTGAGCAAGTTTCTGCCATCAACTGCTCTGGTTTCACCGATTCTGAACTCCCCACTGAGCTCGAATGCCGCTTTCGGAAACTCAAATCGTTCCCAGTCACTAAGCACAAAAGCACAGCTCCAGTAACTGGTTCAGCTCGCCGTAGCTCGATTGAAGGTAAGGCAGAGCCAGTTTCAGATGAAGACTCTGAGATTTTCTCACCGTCCAAACAGAACCCAGATGAGAAAATGGGTTCCGATCCCAAATCAGTATCTGGGTCTGTCTCATCTCCTTTGAATCCGTCGGAATTTTCATTAAGAAAGGGGAAAAAAGGCTCAAAGGCGAAACCGAAACATGGTTCAGTTTCATCTCCTTCGAATTCCTCGAACTCCTCTCCGGAAAGCGCAATTTTCTCACCATCCAAACAGAACCCAGATAAGAAGCGCCGTCCGAAACCCAAATCAAAATCTCGATCAATTTCTTCTCCATTTGGTTCTTGTAACTCTTTGATGGATTCCCCATCGCCGCCAAGAAAATCGGGTTGCTTCTGGTGTTCCCCAAAGACAAAGAGGGCTTCTCACACAAAGAGTAAAGAAAATGGGGCAAGTGAATTTCGGGTTGGTCCGAATTTCATCGACAACGACGAGCTTTTAACGGATCTGGGAAGTTTTTCAAAGAAAGAGCAAACGAGGAAGCTGAAGAAGGCATTGAAGGAGGAAGAGAAGGTTTGCAGAGAGGCTGAGAAAATTGTGAAGTGGGCTAAGCAGGCGTCTGCTAGGATGACTGTGACTGGCATTGAAGACGAACTTAGTGATGATTAGAGTTCTTGGTACAACGGTAACTTCGGTTTTCATTGAAACAAATTATTATCATATCAAATATGTCTTGTTTTCTCTGTGACTTCATCTCGTATATTATACATAAAAAAAGATCATATATTGTAAAGGGTGATGTTTTGAAGTAGTTTTCAAACTTATAATCAGCAGTTGGATCAAATTGGTCTCTGGAGTTTACTTGATTCGCTTTAGCTGATGAATATATATTGCAAGTATTGTGCTTTTGTGTTGGCATTTTGCAAGGTTTGGAATTTGCTCATGAGGTGTTTGCTAATATGCCTATTCCAAATTGATGGCTGCTTTATCGATCTTGGAAAGTCCTTAATAAAATGCTGAAAATGCTTAAATGTTATAAATTATAAAACTGGAAATTGGCAGTCCAAGCATGGTTGTTCGAACAGGATCTCCCAAAAATGTCTGAACTGGAAACTGAATAATAGTTAATAGGGGGTGGTGCCGGCAGAAGAGAAGCTAATTTTCCATTTGCTAAGTCAATGTTCACGAAAATTGCCCTCATCTAGAATGAGTTATTTGGCAATGAACTCGTATGTCTATACTTGAGGGATGTGAATGCTAAATTTTCATTCGAATGTTGCAAGTGCGCCGAAATGGAAACTTTGGGTGCAAATGGGCGGACTCACTGCCCTAATCAACCGGCCTAACTCACTTATGCAATCAAGAATGATTATTAAAATAGGAATAATACAAACAAGTAAGAATTAAATTATCAAACCTATTCCTAAGACCATATACATTATTCTAGCAACAAAAAAAAAAGACCATATACATTATACATCCAATGACCCCACTTAGAATTAGAAAAGAAAGCCCATATGGGACATAATACAAGTAACGAATCATGCCCCAGGCAGGGACAAACCCAAAATTTGAAAATGGCGTGGGCTAAATTTTCCTTACGTACAAACCTATTGAAAATTCGATGGTACTAATGAATTTTATTAATAAAAAAAAAAATTCACCAAGAACATAATGAGACTTACCCCTCAAAATGCTAGTACAACATACTTAAATAGTTAAATATCTAATCAAAATCCAGAAAATATCATCAATTGTAAATAAGAAACTAGGCTTTTATCACGTCTGCAATCAACATGTCAACAACTAATCAATTTATTAAAATCCTTAATTGATAATTCATACAAGAAAGAACACCAAAGTCAATTTCAAATCCAGAGAGAGAAGAAAAGTCAGTCTAGTAGAATTAGTTAATAAGATTTTATTTGGATATTGTCTAGGCTAGGGTCTTAATTTAGTCACACACACTTAAAAAAGAGTTCTCTGGGCTGCCATAGCCCAGATTAGCGGGCCCCAAGGCAATGGATCCCGTCACTATAAAATTCCTGTACAGATAACATGCCCTAGGGTAATGGATCCCATCCCACAATCCAACCACAAAAATAAGAATAACTACAAAAGCTAGCTAAAACTTAAGTGCCGAAAGTTGCCGTCAATTGGCACTATAGAAGCGAGGAGAAAGCAGGGAGCAAATCATAGGAAGAAATCAGCAAGCTGAAAATGGCCCTCCTCCTAGACCATTTGTAGCCCAACTGTACCCCAACGCCAAATTTCTCTGTGGGCTCAGTGCATGTGCTGCCCATAAAAAGAAAGTATCAGACGTAGGAGTGAGCAATACATCTCATGCAACTGCAATCCAAAAGTTGATATTGAAGGCACGCTGACGTTAACTAGCCGTTAATTTTTTTTTTTCCTTTGAATCTTTTAAATGTATTTAAATTTGTTTTTCAAAATTATATATATATAGAACCTTTTGAAATGTAGCAAATTTTTTTTTTCAAAATTGCTATTGTTGGCTGTTTTAAAAAAAAAACTTAAAATAGTCCTATAAATACCTTCAAAATACATAGTAGTGAAATGTATGAGTGTTGTACCATAATTTTTCTCAAAATAATAAAATGTGGAGGGTCTTAAAATATAGTCATACATGGATGAAGATGGAAAAATTTAGCCCTTCATTATTCTTTAAAAAATTAATATTTTGAAAGGCTAAAATTATTGAAGACCTCATCAAGATGATAAATGGTCCAAACTAATCTAGTTCCACCAACTCAACACAATCTTTTTTAAATAAGAAAAGTTGCATATTGAAGACCTCATCAAGATGATAAATGGAAAATTAAAGGATGATAATTTTTATTGGGATATTTGGGGATTCAATTTTGAATGAATTGAAGGTGTCAGATTAGATATGGATTTGCTGCTCATGGATTGAAGGCCCGCCTTCTCTCATCTCATGGTTCACCATGCCGCCAAGTCGCAAGGGGAGTTGATGATTACCTGTTGAGAGAGAGAGAGAGAGAGAGAGAGAGAGAGAGAGAGAGAGAGAGAGATATATATATATATATATATATATATATATATATATATATATATATATGACATTTGGCTGGCGGTGAGGAAAGGGAGGTTGCCATCGGGTTGGGGTGGGTGGGTGGGGGATAGGGGTGGGCATCTGAACCAAACCAAACCGGCCCGGAAAAAATAAAATAAAAAATCGTATTGACCAACAAGTCAAATTCAATTCAAAAAATCGAACCGAATCAATTTTGACCGATTCTCGTTACTGTTCTATACCCCCAACAAACCGAATTGGACCGAACCGAACTGGCCAAATTTAAAAAATATATAATTTTAATATATATTTATATCCAAAACTATATTTTTAATCCATAACTAATATTTACCCAAGTTCAATTTCAAAACATCTCTCTTTTCTAGCCTCAATATTTCTTTTTGTATGAAATTGGATAATTTGTTAATTTTCAAGCAAAATAAATAAATTTCAGTTGAAATTTGTATAAAATAATAATAATAATAATTCAGTTCAAAATTGAATCGGACCAAAACTGAACCAAAACCGATTCAACCCGAATAGGACATTTTTATAAATTTTTTTGTTAAAATCGGACCGAACCAAACTCAATTTTAGACAAAAATCAGTCCAAACTGAACGATGCCCACCCCTAGTGGTGGATGGGATCATGGGAGGGGTTGGGTCTGCTTGTTGGGTTGTTTGTTTTTCATTTTATTTTTTGTTTTTGTTTTTGTTTTTAATTTGGACTTAACAATGTCAAGTGTAAATACATTTAAGGCTAAGGATAAACTTGGAAAACAAAAGATAAGTTGCCTCATACATTAATTATATTGTTTTAAGTGTAACAAAAGTGATACATGTCATTAAGAAAAGGGAGAAGGTTAGAGAGAAGGTTGCTAGCATTCCCCTTATTGTAACTATGTCCATCCCCACGTATTAATCACTTGATCAGAAAAAAGTAGCGCAGCACATTTGGTGTATGCCCATGTCTTACGTCAGAGGGGACTTTTCTTTTGGGATGGGACTGCTCCTAGTGGCTAAGGTCATCTCCAATCATAAGGCTAAATGTAGTTAGGCCATCTCCAGTTATAGAGCTAAACGTAGTCTATGCCTATAAATTTAGCCCTCCAAAATATTAATTTTTTAAAGAATAGTGTAAGGCTAAATTTTTCTATCTCTAGCCATGCAGGGCTATATTTTAGGGTCCTTCATATTTTATTATTTTGAGAAAAACTATGGTTCAACACTCATACATTCAACAACTATGTATTGTTTAATAATTAAACTAATATTTAGAGGCAATATTCCATATATGACATATATACGTTGATAACATTTAAAAAGGCTATTTTTAAAATATATATATATATATATATATATATATATATATATATATATATATATATATTATCCTAACGGGTAGCTGACGTCATTGCGCTTTTAATATTGGTTGTTGGATATGCATTTGCACGAGATGTTTTGTGCTCTTGCCCACACTTGATAATTTCTCTTCTTGAAAAGCACATGCATGGGGCCCACAAAAAATTTGTCCTAGGCCAAAGCTGGGCTCCAATTGGCCTGGTTGGAGGGCTAAAGGGCCAAATGTTGCCCAACAAATTTGGCCAAATTTTGTTTTCAGCCCATGACTGGAGATGGATTTTGCATTATTTTATGGCTGGAGATGGCCTTAGGAGCTTTAAATTTAGCCCTCCAAAATATTAATTTTTTAAAGAATATTATATGGTTAAATTTTTCCATCTCCAGTCATGTAGGGCAAAAGGGCCAAATGTGGCCCTCCAAATTTGGCCAATTTTTTTTTTAGCCCATGAATGAAAATGAGTTTTGCATTATTTTATGGATATATTTCGCCTATGGCACATGGCTGGAGATAACCTAATTGCGAAACCATGAATTTTTCAATGGGTGGGCTAGCTAATTTTTTTTTTTTGCACTTAATGTTTCTATAATTTTTGTAGAAATAAAAGTATATATTGGCGTAAAATAATAAAAGTTAGAGAGTTAAAATCATGAGTGTTTGTTAAGAGATTATGTTTCTTAAATGAGCAATATATATATATATATATATATATATATAAGATCATTATAGGCCTACAAAATTGAGTGTACAATGGGTTACGAGGCTACTAATAGCTTTTATGGGATAAAATAACATTGAAATACATGTAATATATTATAATTTTAAAAAAAGGCTACTTGGGCTGGAGCCCATGGTAGCCCTCTACCTGGTTCCGCCAGTGCTAGTACTCATGATTATTTACAGATTATTTGCTATTCGAAATTGATAGTGATTTTAGTCAATTCATTCTGTGCCACTAATGTTAGTTATTATTTTAAGGCTCGTTTGATTCACGGATTAAACTTTCTGGGAATGAAATTCTCATGTCTAATCCTACGAGATAGGAATGGAAGATGTTCATTCCCATATTTAGGAACCCTGAGAAATGAGGACTAGGAATTGTCATTTTCTCTCATTTAATTTCCATTTTTGGTATGAAGTTCCCCTAGATGAGAAGTTCATACTCATAAGTTAGATATTGCCAAGGGTGGATCTATGAAGGGGCTCAATTGGGCTTTAGCCCAATGCTGGTTTTGTACTTTAGTCTTTATTGTACAACAAAATCCACTACAATTAAATATTGGCCCACTTATCTTTTAGAATTCAGCCTATCCTAGCCACCCAAATAAGATTTTATTTTCTTCTACCCACTAAAATTCTACCATATTTTCTATAAATAAAAATATAATCCTACCATATAATATTAATTAGCCCAAAAATTCCTAGTTATAAAAGATCTCCCAAAAAAATAATTTAGCCCACCCCTAGAAAAATTCCTAGGTCTTGGTTGTTTCATCCCATGTAAGAACAACCATTATTGTAATTATGTCCATCCCCACATATTAAACACTTGAACAACAAAAAACTAGCGCAGCATATCTAGTGGTTGCCCGTGTCTTAATTACGTCAAAGGGGACTTTTCTTTTGGAATGGGACTGCTCCTAGTGGCTAATTGTGGAACCATGAATTTTTTAATGGGTGGGCTAGCTAAAGTTATTAGCTTAATATATATTTTTTTGCACTTACTGTTTCTATAGTTTTTCTAGAAATACAAGTATATATTGGGGTAAAATAATAAAAGGTAGAGAGTTAATTAAAATCATGAGTGTTTATTAAGAGATTATGTTTCTTAAATGAGCAAACAAATTAAATATAAGATGATTATAAGCCTACAAAGTTAAGTGGACAATGGATTACTAGGCTACATTTGGGTGGACTACTAAGCTTTTATGAGATGAAATAACATTAAAATACATGTAATATATTATAATTTTAAAAAAGGCTACGTGGGCTAGAGCCCATGGTAGCCCTCTACCTAGTTCCACCAGTGCTAATACTCATGATTATTTTAGGATTATTTGTTATTAGAAACTCATAGTGATTTTAGTCAACTCATTTCGTGTCAATATGTTAGTTATTATTTTAGGGCTCATTTGGTTCACGAATTAGTCCAAAAAAGTTGCATTAAATGCTTTTCGAAGTAGGGGAAAAAAGTTTCTGGTGAGCCAAGGGTATGAAGTTCCCCTCTAGAGATGAGAAATTCATACTCATAAGTTAGATATTGCATTCCCAATAATGCATTTACTAAACATAGGAATACAATTTCATAACCATGAGTTAAGGTATTTACTTGTATTCATATCTATGGAATAAAATTCCTCATCATTTAGGAAAAAACTAAAACAGCAAAAAGTAGAAAACCTATTCTTTAGCTGTCGCCAAAGCCAATATATAGCACAAGCACACCATAATATATAAAATAGTAAAAATAAAGAAATCAAAATAAAAAATAGTAAGCAAGCAGCCATGCAGGAAAAAAAGAAAAAAGAACAGAAAAGGCTCTTGGCAGAGGCGGCCCATGGGGTGTGCGAGCTATGCGACTGCACAGGGCCTCCAAAATTTAAGAGCCCCAAATTTTTCCGAGTCAACGCATTCAATTAATTAAAACATAAAAATAAAAATGAAATATTAAATATCACCCCACAACGCCACATGCAAGACCACAAAACCAAAACCAAAACCAACATTGAATTATTAATCATCAACAACTTCCACAACTTAGAGAGTAGAGGCCCTAATTTAATTCGTTTTCCTATTCCCAACTCTCAAGCTGCAACTCTTCTTTTTATTTATTTATTATGGTTTGAAACCTGTGTTTTCCTCCTCCCAACTCTCGCGCTGCAAAACCATTATAATATTCTTTTCTCTTCTTTCAGTGAGTCTCTCTCACTCTCCTCCATCAAAATAAATCCCTTTCTCTTCAGTACCAGTGTACCACCCTCTTCCATCAAATTTTGGATTGTAAAAACCCAAGCTTTAGCCCTTTCCCCAAAATCACAGTTCTTTTCTCCCTCCCTCATTCACATGAGAATTCACCGAGCATTGAAATTGGAAAATCAATTTATCAGCTCTGTGATTTGGAAGAGTGACTAAAGAAATTTTTATGGGAAGCTTTTTCCAAAGGTGTTCCTCCTGTGTCAGAAAATTTTGTTTCTATATGGAATTTTTTTTTCCTACTTGTATATGTAGGGCCTCGACATCCATATTTGCACAGGGCCTCTAAAATCAATGGACCGGCTCTGGCTCCTGGTGCTGCAAATTTTAATAGCACTAATTTTCATTTGACTCCAAGCATGAAAAAAGAACTCATGGCTGCTCTGCTACCATGATTTTTATTTATTTTTCCGCTAGAACCCTTTGGTCAATAATTATCTAAATAAATACAGGATATTGAAGTTCATCGACGGCACAAGAGAAAAAGAAAACCCAAGGTGCAGAATATGAAAGGAGAGCTGTTACATATTAAGCTGGCAGGAGATCCAGATAGACAGAATGAAGAAAATTGAATTAAATTGATTAATTATGGAATTAATTCACAATGAATTAATTCATTTTTGTTTCATGAGCTTATTAAACGTAGATGCTCTAAGCTTTTATGGGATGAAATAACATTGAAATACATGTAATATATTATAATTTTTTTAAAAGGCTACATGGGCTAGAGCCCATGGTAGCCCTCTACTTGGTTCCGCCAGTGCTAATACTCATGATTATTTACGGATTATTTGCTATTAGAAATTGATAGTGATTTTAGTTAATTCATTCTATGCCACTAATGTTAGTTATTATTTGAAGGCTCGTTTGGTTCATGGGTTAAACTTCCTTGGAATGAAATTCCCATTTCTAATCCCAGGAGATCGGAATGGAAGATGTTCTTTCCCATATTTAAGAACCCTGGGAAATGAGGACTAGGAATTTTCATTTTCTCTCATTTAATTTCCATTTTTTGTATGAAGTTCCCCTAGATGAGAAGTTCGTACTCATAAGTTAGATATTGCCAAGGGTGAACCTACAAAGGGACTCAATTGGGCTTTAGCCCAGTGCTGTTTTTATACTTTAGTCTTTATTGTACAACAAAATCCACTACAATTAAATATTAGCCCACTTATCTTTTAAAATTTGGCATATCCTAGCCACCCAAATCAAAATTTATTTTCTTCTACCCACTGAAATCCTACCATATTTTCTATAATATATATATATATATAATCCTAGCTACCATATAATATTAATTAGCACAAAAATTCCTAGTTATAACAGATCTCCCAAAAAAATTAATTTAGCCCACTCCTAGAAAAATTCCTAGGTCTTGGTTGTTTCATCCCATGTAAGAACAACCATTATTGTAATTATGTCCATCCCCACATATTAAACACTTGAACAACAAAAAACTAGCGCAGCATATCTAGTGGTTGCCTGTGTCTTAATTACGTCAAAGGGGACTTTTCTTTTGGAATGGGACTGCTCCTAGTGGCTAATTGTGGAACCATGAATTTTTTAATGGGCAGGCTAGCTAAAGTTATTAGCTTAATATATATTTTTTTGCACTTACTGTTTCTATAGTTTTTCTAGAAATACAAGTATATATTGGGGTAAAATAATAAAAGGTAGAGAGTTAATTAAAATCATGAGTGTTTATTAAGAGATTATGTTTCTTAAATGAGCAAACAAATTAAATATAAGATGATTATAAGCCTACAAAGTTAAGCGGACAATGAATTACTAGGCTACATTTGGGGGGACTATTAAGCTTTTATGGGATGAAATAACATTAAAATACATGTAATATATTATAATTTTAAAAAAGGCTACGTGGACTAGAGCCCATGGTACACTATGCCAAATTTCACTTTTAGCAACACTACATAGGCATCGGTAAATACGAAATCGATGCTATTAGTAGATTAGGCATCGATTTCATAAATAACGATACTAAACAGATATAAAGACATCAGCACAAATTTTTGTTTTTCTATGACGATGCCTTTATTCCCCTTTAGCGTCATCTACATAACTACAGATGCCTAAAGTGATTGGTTTTTATTTTATTTTTAAGAGGGACATTTTTTGATAACATCCCTCTGATGCCTAAAGTCGAGTCAACCCTAATCCAAAATTTTCACGTTCTCCCTCCAAACTCGCTGCCCGAAACTTCATCTCCCTCTCAAACTCTAGCCCCAATTACTTCCAGCTCCCTCTCAATTTTTTCACTCCCTCTCAAACTGTCACCCTAAAACTTCATCTCCTGAAAAATTCTCTCCTCGCCCTCTCATTTTTTTCAGTCCCTCTGAAACTCTCTCTTTCTTCTCTCTCCTCCGTCACTGCCCCATTCTTGCTAAAACCATCAGATGCTCAACTCTTACGATTCACAGCGAGATCCTCCAATCGGTGTTGTCCGGAACGACGGTGTCGTACGAGCAAGCGTTGAAACTTGGGGAGTGCCGGAGAGAGGCAGCGATCCGACGCGAGGCCTTGGAGCGGACGACGGAGGGTACCTTGGTGGCCAGCATCAATAGGCGCCATAACCAGAGCTCCAATTGTTAGGTTTGGCTCTGCCGTTAGGGCTGCACAGCTCATGTTATTCGTCGAGGACCCTCTCAACTTCAATACTCTTGCTGCCATTTTCAACAGGTTTCTCTGTTTGATTTTAATTTCTTAGAAGAAACCCTAGATTTTCAAGCCAAAACCTTTTTATTGTAGCATGGATTGTAATTTTATATAATTGAGGAACAAAAAGAGGACCTATCAACCAATTTAATGAAAATTTTGTCACAACTGTATGCTGTTGATGGGCATTTGTTTATTTGTTTTGAATTATTCTGTTTTTTCTTCTTATTCTTCTGTTGTTTACTCAATCTGCGTAGTTTCATGTAAAATATTGATAAGTTGTATATGTGATAAATGGGAGGCTCACTGCTTAGGTCTAGTAGATTTGCAAACCTTCTAAAGATTCAATGCCAAATAGCAGGCATGAATCTATGCATCAGGTTTGCTTGCAGCACTGGAGATGCCATGGCATATAAAAAGAAAGTCAAAAAGATGCAGTTGGAGATGTTTGGTTCAGGTTTCTTTTCTTTTTCTTTCCTTCTCTGTTTTGTTGTAAATTTTCCTTTTCTGCTCTGTGGTGGTAGAAACTAAGAATGAATGGAGAATTTGAATGTTAAGTTAGGAAATAGGAGATGATATCCTCACTGCTACAACTGGTATTTTTTTTTTCCCAATTAACGATGGCCAATGGATGTGGTGGAATATGATGTGGTAAATTTTAAATTTTAATTATTTGGGATGTTGTTCTTAGCTAAACAGAAATGTTGTTCTTGTTTTGGTTGAGAGAAGGGTTCTATTGTTTTAGGAGTTAGGTCATTGTTTATGAACAAGAAATGTCTAAATCAGAATTTTGGTGTAGCCAAAGAGAAAATTAAATTTTTTTATTATTGTTATTGGGTTTTCATGCTACGAATGTCATTGTAGGAATAGTTCTTTTGACTCTGTAATATTTGCAGCTTGAAGGAACAAAAACTTCTATGAACTTGGATGTGCTTTGCTTGTTTTCACAAGGAACATGGAGTGACTACAAGAGTGAGCGTGCAAAACTTGCTTCATCTTTTGGTCCATTTTCTCATTAGTGAATCTCTATTCATTGCTTTGGCCTTCTTGCACCAACTCGATTAATGTTTCTTTTCTGCTTCTATGTCTGATATAATGTCTTAAGAAATCATCTGTTAACTGTTGACCATTTTAAAAGGGAACACAGCTATAATTTTATGCACCATTGCCTCTGTCATCAACTCCGTAACATTATTAAGTCCATGGTTTTCTTTTCTTATTTATTTATTTATTTTCCTTATGGTTAATTTTTTTATTTTATTTTAGAGAACTATTTCCCTTAAATTTCTGAGTTTTTGTAAAAAAAAAATTATGCAAGCTTCTCTATTTCTTATTGTGATGGAATTTAAGAAACTGAAACATAGTTCAATTGTAGGTGATGCCAGTCGTCTTCCCCAATTGGTCCCTGATCAAGTCCTAAAGCTGAAACAGCTCACTGTTCTTACACTAGCTGAGACAAACAAGGCATGATTCAAATGCGTAATCCTCTTATTTTTCAAAAGTTGTTGGTGATTTACATCTCTGAATGTGTAGTAATGGTTAAGGCTATATGGTTTCAATGTGATTATGTGGAGTGTGTCACTTCTGGTACTTTATGTTCTCCATGCTTAACAAATGTCATTCTAAATAAAAAATGAAAGGATATAGTGAAAAATGCATCACTTTTGGACAAGTCCTTTGGATATAAATTCGTCTTACTTGCACTTGGAGCAAATTGAGTGCAGTTACCAATACCGCCACTGCTTAAAATTGAATTCTGATTGTAATAGGTTATGGTGCCTGCTAAAATTATTGGAGGTTTGAGCTTTATTGCTGCCTTGGCTTTAAATTATTGGATTTTTTTTTCTCTTTGTTTTTGCTTTCCTCTTTCTTCTCTTTGGTTTCTGCTCATTCCCTTTAAGTATTCAATCTTGTGAAAAGCAGGTCCAGTTTGCTGCAGGGAGAGACCCCAGACCTGGACAACTTGGGAGTATGATACACACACTGTCAAACTGGTAACATCTCTGATATTGATGGCATTGGTGTAGTTTCTCTACCTCTCTTGGCATGTGCATTATGATCTCAAAACATTAATGTTTTTCCCTGATTGTGTGAAAGTTTCATGACTGTGATGGTCGCATGTCTAATGAAGTAATGTGTTCTGATTTTTTGTTGCTGAGTTCATGATTTATGAAGTTTCTTCTCTAGATAAAAAAAAAACTAATAGAATTGACTCTTATGTTGAGGTCTGGTTGCATATGGTTCACCATTGACTCTTATCTTACTCTTAACAGAAAAATTGATTCTTGCTTACTCTCTACCCCATCACATGATCATTTAATTCCTAGTTGAAACATGAAGTGGGATCCATTTAATGACTTGCTGTCATCTAATTAGTTTGGTTGACAAATTAGATTTTCTTGTTCACCAATATGATTTGGTAAATTTGCATATTGGTCAATTTGAAATGACAACATATCTTATGCAAATTTAGTACCTTGGATTTTTTAAGTTTATGTTTATATTTCTGCTGTTTGTGTTTACAATTTACATGCTTTTTTCCTTTTTCTTTTTTCCTAGTATAAAGCTAGAAGGAAGGACACATACACCCAAATGGAATTGGATGAGGTGCGAGAAGAATTGGCAACTCATGTCCTAGAATGGCTTTTTGATTGAGCTAAACATTCCTTCATTTTACATGTCTTTCTAGTTAGTATTTTGCTTATGCATAGACAAGTATGGATAATTTGTGGTGTAGGGCTGGTAGAATTGTGATTTGGATGTGATAAGTATGGATCATTCAAGTATTTTGCTTATATATATATAGACATTATGGATATATTTAAATTACTGTTTATATAATGTGTTTTTTAATGAGCAATGGCAACACAACATGATTTGGAAATGAGGCCTTTCTTAAATACTAACACAGAACTAAGTAAAGTGTGATGTGAAACAAGATAAATACCTACCCTTTGCTTATATAAGTGATGCCTATTGTTTATAACAACTTCATTTTTCCAGAAATAACTGAAGTTGAAAGATAAAAACAACAACCAGACATCTATTATCACTGATGCCTAAAACGAGAAGTAGCATCAGCATTTATATAACCACCAGCACTATTGGAGGCTTTTCACGTCTACAAAATAAAAAAAGCGATGATGTATAACACAATTCACAACACCATTATTTATTTCTACGATGTTGTAATTGATAATATGCATCAGCATAGTAGATGTCACTGATGCTGTTAGACCTCTTTAACCTCATCCCTTTTGAAACTACTGATGCTGTTTCGGGTTTAGGCATCAGAAGTCAACTTTTTTTTGGCACTCGAAAATCATTTACGCATCGGAGTTTACCAAATATCCGATGTAGTAAGTGACAAACAGCGACGGAGAATATCCGTTGCCTATTACATAGGAATAGGCAACAGTCACCAATACCACGGTATTTATGTGTAATAGGCAACGGATTTTATCCGTTGCTAAAGCCCTTTTTTGGCATAGTGGTAGTTCTCTACCTAGTTCTGCCAGTGCTAATATACTCATGATTATTTTATGATTATTTGCTATTAGAAGCTGACAGTGATTTTAGTCAACTCATTTCGTGCCACTAATGTTAATTATTATTTTAGGGCTCATTTGGTTCGCAAAGTAGTCCAAAAAAGTTGCATTAAATGCTTTCCCAAGTCGGGGGAAAAAGTTTCCGGTGAGCCAAGGGTATGAACTTCCTCCTAGATGAGAAATTCATACCCATAAGTTGGATATTGCATTCCCAATAATGCATTTATTAAACGTAGGAATACAATTTCATAACCATGAGTTAAGGTATTTACTTGTATTCATATCCATGGAATAAAATTTCTCATCATTTAGGAAAAAACTAAAACAGCAAAAAGTAGAAAACCTATTCTTTTGCTGTCGCCAAAGCCAATATATAGCACAAGCACACCATAATATATAAAATAGTAAAAATAAAGAAATAAAAATAAAAAATAGTAAGCAAGCAGCCATGCAGGAAAAAAAGAAAAAGAACAGAAAAGGCTCCTGGTACTACAAATTTTAATAGTACTAATTTTCATTTGACTCCAAGCCTGAAAGAAAGAACTCATGGCTGCTCTGCTACCATGATTTAAAAAAAAAAAAAATTCCCGCTAGAACCCTTTGGTCAATAATTATCTAAATAAATACAGGATATTGAAGTTCATCGACGGCACAAGAGAACAAGAAAGCCCAAGGTGCAGAATATGAAAGGAGAGCTGTTACATATTAAGCTGGCAGGAGATCCAGATAGACAGAATGAAGAAAATTGAATTAAATTGATTAATTATGGAATTAATTATGGAATTAATTCATTTTTGTTTCATGAGCTTATTAAACGGTAGGCTAGAAAATGTATCATCATCTATATAATTATATTGAATATTGGATGACCTTCAATCTTTAATTCACATCTCTAAACCGTTGCCTTTCAAAATTCTGTCTCCTCCTATAAATACTTACTGCAATGCCAACACTTTCTTCATCGATCCCAGCTTTAATCGTTTACATACCAAAAACCAACATGGCATTGGCAGCAGCTCCTTCTACTTCCACTAAGTTATATTTTCCACTTGCCCTACTTGCATGTTTCATTTTGCTCACGCAAGCCAGCAGCCATGGCTTCACTGCTGATCTCATCCACCGTGACTCCCCTCTCTCTCCCTTGTACAATTCCTCCATGTCCCACCTTGATCGCCTCCACAACGCTTTCCGTCGATCCGTGACACGTGTCCATCACTTCATAAAGCCAACAATGACCTCCCTCTCATCTTCTTCGGCCGCCCCAAATATCCAATCCAATATAATCCCAAGCGCGGGCGAATATCTCATGAACGTTTCGATTGGAACGCCGCCGGTTGAAGTCCTGGGAATAGCTGACACCGGCAGCGATCTCATTTGGACACAATGTAAGCCATGCAAGCGGTGTTTCAACCAAAACCCGCCTCTCTTTGATCCTAAAAAATCCTCCACGTACCACTCAATCCCATGCCAGTCCAGTTCCTGCACCTATCTCGAAGAAGCCGCTTGCGGCACCCTAATTAACGGCGATCACGACACGTGTGAGTACAGCTATCGATATGGAGACCGTTCGTTCACTAGAGGGACTCTAGCTCTTGAGACCCTAACCGTTGGATCTACCTCCGGCCGCCCAACTTCACTTCCAAAAGTTGTATTCGGCTGTGGACATGAAAATGGTGGCACATTTGACGAGTCCGGGTCTGGCTTGATTGGCCTCGGAGGTGGCCCCCTTTCCCTCATTTCTCAGCTCACGAAATCGACCAACGGAGGGAAGTTTTCGTATTGCTTGGTGCCCACAGCGAACACTGCAGCGAGCAAGATAAGTTTTGGCAGTGCGGGTGTTGTCTCGGGTAGCGGCGCTGTTTCAACTCCTTTAGTTGCCAAAAATCCCGACACTTTCTACTACCTCACACTTGAGGCCATTAGTGTTGGAGAGAAGAGGTTGGCCTACAAAACAAAGTCACCAGATTGCGAGGAAGCTGCCGTCGCTGCCAATGAGGGGAATATTATCATCGACTCTGGAACTACATTGACTCTCCTTCCTCCTGGATTTCATGATGATTTGGTGTCGGCATTGGAGACCGCAATCAACGCCGAGCGGGTTAGTGACCCAAGGGGGATCCTGAGCCTTTGTTTTAAAAGCAAAAGTGATGATATTGGTGTTCCTGTTATAACTGCCCATTTTAGTGGAGGTGCTGATGTGAAGTTGCAGGCGTTGAACACATTTGCTAGAATGGACGATGACATGATTTGCTTCACAATGATACCATCTAGTGATGTGGCCATATTTGGGAACTTGGCTCAGATGAACTTCCTGGTGGGTTATGACCTCGAGGAAAGAAGTGTGTCCTTCAAGCCAACTGATTGCACCAAGCATTGATATGAGAAAGCTAGGGCTTCTTTGATTTTCTGATCTGAAATTAGATGTATAAGATTCATGTGGTATTTTATCATGGAAAATTAATGGGAGTTATTTTATGTTATGTGGTCTTTTCTTCCATAAGTTTGTTGATGAATTTCATATTTAAGATATTAGCATTTGCCCAATTAACTGTCATGCATTTTAATTTATCTTCTTTTACTTATTATTTTTCACATTAAAAGTGCGTTGCCTCACTCTAAGAAAGTTTTGAACGCTGCCATCATTCTTC
The DNA here is from genome assembly GCF_965620075.1 of Prunus avium. Classification (NCBI taxonomy): domain Eukaryota; kingdom Viridiplantae; phylum Streptophyta; class Magnoliopsida; order Rosales; family Rosaceae; genus Prunus; species Prunus avium. The sequence goes on along the minus strand of NC_142288.1, from coordinate 12,393,099 downwards.
ATAATCTTCTCCTTTGTTTAAAGTTTATTTTAAATTAAAATTATACTTAGGAAAGAATATATAATGAATTTAATTTGATATCGCTCTAAGAAAACTTTCAAGCATATACCGTCAAAGTAGTCCATTCATATGCGAATTTTCTAGGCTCAATGATTCATTCGGATCAAATTGCGCTTTTGAATTATTAAAAAGAATTTTTCTCCCAAACAAGGTTCACTAATTTATTTGGACATTCTAACATGATATACTATACAAATACTTATATAGAGCCTACTTAGAGAAAAAAAAATCTAAAATTAGCCACTTGTCATTTTCTAATTGGTTCTTAGTGTGTTGAAAATTTTCAAGAACCAATTAGAAAATGATAAGTGACTAGTTTTGGGTTTTTCTCTTCAAATCGGCTCTCTATGGGTATTTGTATAATATATCATTGCTAAAATAGGGTTATTTGTAAAAAAAATGCTCAAAGGTGTTGATTGTATTTTATATATTTGCCATGTGATATAGTGTTACTATCACATATTATTTTTGTTTGCCCAAAGGTGACATTTAATAATGTACACAATTTTCTAAAATGATAACAATAATAATAATGCATACAAACTTTGGGACTCATGAGGATATATCCTCAAAATTGCTTTAGATAAACATATATTATTTATATCTTTTTTCCTTATACAAGCGATATTATTGGGGGATGGGAGAACTGAACCTATGATCTAGGATGCAATGGATAAATGCTTTAAACCATTCAAGCTACAAGCCCATTTCATATTATTTGTTTGCCGGTTTCTTCATGAATCCTTGTGTTTAGGATATTCTTTTCAACTAAAAAACCAGAAAAATCTCTCTCGAGCTACAAGTGAACCCTAGGCCGTGGCTTCTTATCCCCCCTCCCTTCTCTTCTCCTCCCTCCTTTGCCCCTGCTTTCCTTTTGCTCCTTTTGGTTTTTTTTCTTTTTTCTTTTTTGCAGACTTGGTTGTGGTTGGCTCTGATCCCATCGATTTTTTATAATAGCTGAAAAGTGCATTGTTTATGTCCCTAAATATACCCATAGTGCTTATTTATTTACTAATTTATTCATTTTAATCTACTATACTTTAATTTTTCAAATAAAGTTTAATATTATTTTGCATTGACTTTGGCCAATTTTATGTAGGCAAATAATATTGGAATTATGTGGGCAGCTTGCTGGAGTGCACAAGAGATGAAGTAAAAGAGAAAACTAAGCCAATTGGTTGGAGACTCATCACGTGCTAAATAAGAGACCATGACTTATCAAAAGAAGAAGCTGGCATGCATGCATAGGATTGTGGAGAAGTTAAATTCAAGGAGGAAAATAAATCCTAAGTGGTTAGAGTTTGACTGTTATAAAAGGGTGCTACTTGCTTTGTCTCAGGGATTCTGCTTTTTGGCCCAAAACACTTTATTTTTCTAGAGTTATTTTTCTTTGTTATGGAGAACTAACTCCCTGGCTAAGGCTAGGGGGAAAGCCTTCGAGATACTATGTGGTTTCGTTAGTTTGATTCGAATGGAGCTTTAATGTTAAATTCTTATTTACAGATTTGTTCAATTTAATTTTAGTTTTTCTCTTTGATTGATTGATGGGTGCTTGATAATCATATTCATAGGTTCAGTCATGCTTTTCCTATAGTTTAGTAAAACCATCCATGCTTTTTAGATTTGAGAAAAATTAGTAGATTGCTTTGATTTCATTGAAATTTTTCTTGATAGATTGTTGTTGTAGGTACAGTTTATGCTTGAAATTCTTTCTAAACGAAATTAAATTGGGTTTTAATTGTGAACAAACATGGTGAGAATCAAATTAATGGGATTACTTATGTATTTTGAAGCTAGAACCCCGACGTCTTAGTGTTTTATTATTATTGAACTTTCTTCTAATCTTTTAATCATATTCTTCTTGTTGCAGTTATTTTACGTATTTTGTGCTCTTTAACACCGCTCTTTGTGGATACGATACTCGACTTACGAGATTTACTATTGCGTGACACCTGCACTTGGGTTTAGCAAGCAATTTTTACAGCAGAGCATGTGGCAGAGGGTGGAGGAGAGTTAGAATGAGACGCTTCAAATCTATGGGCATATTCCCTATCGTATTTTCGTTATTCTCCCTTGTCTTGGCATACCATGATGCTCTTCTCTCCTCTTGGCAGATTTGGTTGTCCCTGTTATGGATCTAGATGACTTTGGTTGTGCATCATTTGTAGAGCAAAATGTTGCAGCTCCTGTAGTCGGCGTTGTTTGGTTTCTTAGATTTGATGTAGTTTGTTATTAAAGTCTAGAAACTGTATGAGTTGTCTGGTTTTCTCTTGTAATTTCCAGAAATTTTGTTGAATTTGATGGGTGGTCTACTTTCTCTAGGAGAGTTATGCCAGTTAGTGGCCAAGTCTTATCCTTAATGTAACTAACTTGATCTACGACAACTTAGATGGTAGATAGGGTTTTTTAGACAAGTTCTTTGTGATTTATTCTCTCCAGGTCATTTCAGTCCTAGAGCTGACTCTGGTCACTAGGGAAGCTTGACCCATTTTCGTCGTATTGCTAATCAAGATGGCTCTCTCTATGTACTTTTTCAATTGATCTAATAAAATACTGTTGCTTGTTTGGTAATAAATAAATAAAAGAAAAGAGCATATTCTTTTCAACTAACTAGCCTCTTGAGCGGGTGCCAAGTGGCCTGGTTTTAGTTGTTTTTTATTATTATCATATATAAAGATAAAAAGAAAATTAAAAACTTAAAATAAAACCAAAAAGAGCGGAATGTGGGTAAAGTGGGCAATATACTTTTCTTTAATTATTTAGGTGATAATTGTTTTGTATTTTCAATTTTGAACATTAGTTTTTACTATTATACTCTCATTATATTAGATTGTGGTGTTTTAATATTTTTATATTGAATATGGATATTTTAAGGGTTTATGAATGTTTCATTATTTGACCCCTACCTTTATTATTATTATTATTATTATTTTCAAATATCAAAGTTCCATTTATTGTGAGAAAGAACAGAAATGAGGCATATACATATTAATAGTAAATGTGTCAAACTGACTGGGCCGGCCCGAGAATAGCCTACTTAAGTAAGGTTCCACACGGCACAACTTATATCTTTGGGCGGGGCCGAACGAGGTAATTAGGCCCAATAGGCTGGGCCGGTCCGTTTAAAGGCCATTTATTAAATTATATTTATTTTAGAGAAAATAATACACAATATTATTACATTTATATCCTAAATTCAAATTTATTTCTATCTCTAATAATATATATTAAAATTTAATTTTTTTATATATAAAATAATGATTTTGTTTTTCAAGTTTCAATTTTTAAAATCTAAAACAATAATCTAGTCATTTTCTATTTGGGTGATTTTATTTGCACCCCATTATGTGCTCTTTTCACCCCACATTCACCCTATTAAATTTTGGATTTTCAGCCGTTTTGACCTCTTCAATTATGACCCTTGTAGAAATTAACCTCTTGAATTAAAAAATCAGCCAATTTAGTCCATGAATTAAAAAATATAGCCAATTTCATCCCTGTCATTAGATTTTATCACATTTCATGCACAATTCCGTCAATAATGTCAGATGAAGCTCACGTGAAACAAAATTAGAGGACAATTTCGACTTTAAAGATAGCCCCAACTCTCACTCTCTTTCTCTATATAAATCCATGGCTGACAATGCTTTTCATGTTCTTCTTCCTCTTCCACTCCACAACTCTCATCCACATCTTCAGTTCCTCCTCGAGGGAACCACATGGGTTCGCATGTCGCCAGTCTTGGATCCTATCGCTCTGCTTCTCTCTGGAGATCATTTGGAGAAGATTGATGGATTAAACCCTCTTCCCATAAATCAGAAAAAAGCCAACTCAGTTCATCAAGATCTCTGCTTTTTCTTCTTCTCCAATGTCAACTTCTCACCTACTTTTCTATTTCCCCTCATAACCGATCAATCTCCAATGTCAAATACTTGGAAGACCAATACATCTTGATAGTCAGACTTGCATTGTAATAGAATCTTCTCTATCTTCAAGGAATGTGCCTCTCATGCATAATCTCATTTATAAATCAATTTTCACACTATAATAAGTCTACCAAACAATGGGAAGTTACAATAACCAAACAACAAAGACTGTAAACAATTCTTGTTTTCATTTGGACAACACACCAAGAAAAAGCGACAAAGCTAATTATTAGGTTTTCTTAGTTCCATTTCTTTTGTGTTTGGGCATAGCGGAAGAGATTGTTATGGGGTCGGCTGATTTTCCATTGAAGAGGCCTAGATAGGAAGAAGAGAATGGGGTCTCTTCGGCCTCAACCGTGCCCATGGACTATATTGCCCTCCAATTATGTTGCACATGTGTCTCACATGTCAGTTCTGATGAGATTTTAGATGGAATGTGATAAAATCTGACGGCACGTGTTAAATCGGCCATTTTAATTCATTCGAGTGCTAAATTGGCTGAATTTTTAGTTTAGGGGGTTAAGTTCGATTAGGGTCCCAGTTCAAGGGGGTTTTTGGCAATTTACTCTTAAATTTTGGTGAAATTTAAAACTACTCTCTACACCCCATATTTCTTCCTAAATTGCCCTCATTAACCCCATCCCTAACTTTGTCTATGTAAACTCCATTAGGCTAAACCGTATATCCCATCCCATAGCAAACCTCACCCCATTGCAAAATCCATCTCATTGCAAACACACCTCATCGCAAACATCATCCAATTGCAAACACATCCCTCGCAAACCCCATCTAATTTCAAACCCATCTGATTGCAAACCCTACCGCCATCAAGCTAAACCCGTAAGCAAACCCATCAGGCAATCTCATCACATTGCAAACCCCAGCCCATTGCAAACCCAGCCCATCGCAAACCTTATCCCATCGGAAACACCTCATATCACCAAATCTCATTTGACCTCAAACCAAAAGGAGGCATCTTGTGCGGCACATAACCTCCAAAAAGCCAAGCTTAGCGTTCAATTTTGATTTCTATATTTATGCTTCTAAGTGATATTTCAAAAAATTTATGTGTTTAAGAGTATAAAGATGTATTCATGGTTGTGATTTTGTTGAAAATGGATGTATAGTTCGAACTTGGTATTATGAAAATAGCTGTTACTTTCGGAGGTAACCCATCGAAATCATTGCATTGTTTAAGTGGTTTGTCTACCGAATTTGTTTTAGTTTTTCAGTGGTAGACTACCAAATTCGTTTATGTTTTTCAGTGGTAATTACCGAATTCATTTCTGTTTTTCAGTGGTAGTCTACCGAATTCGTTTCAGTACCTAAACCCTTTCAATAGTGGGGTACCAAATTTGTTTCAGTTTTTTAGTGATCATCTACCGAATTTGTTACAAAGTTTGTACTTAATATTGTTTTCCACATATGAAGAGGACTCACAGAGGTACTACTGAGACTTCATCATCTCGACTTGATAGAGAGCATCCCATAGCCTCAACGAGGAGACATAGAGCGGCGATGTTAGCCCCAACATGATCCCCTATACCACTTTGAGTATACTATAGAGGTTGAAGATGTAGCTGCTACTCATGATACTAATGTTGAGGTAGATGTTGAGCCTATTGAGCCATCTCAAGTAGGTTCCATTTATCCATCTTTACTTACGAGTTTCAAAACTCACATAACAACTGCAATTTGGAATAACCATGTAAGTCGTTTTACTGTAACATAAGAATGCACAATATAAGTCTGGTTCATGGTAATTAACCTAAATATTTTTTTTTGTATTTGACTACAAGAATGTGAGTCCCTTAGGTCCATGTCGAAGACATCTACCCTTCATGTGTGGAATTAGTGGGTTAAACCAAATAATGGTATATTCAAAGGGTACATTCAGAGGTTTGGGTTAGAGCAACTTATTAGGTGTTCTTATAGGAATGCAGATAAGATTGTTTTATCTGCCTTCGTTGAGAGGTGGCATCTTAAAACGAACATCTTTCACATGCCTTTTGGTGAGATGACCAACACATTGGATGGAGTGTCATCTATTTTAGGCATTCCTGTGTCTAGTGCAACGATCTCTCCGCTTGAAGATGATAATGACACAAATTACGAATTGTTAGTTAATTACTTAAGAGTGACTTATGAAGAGGCTACTGAATAATTACACAAATACAATGATGAGTATGTGAATTTTCCATGGTTACTGGCACGATTCTCAGATGCTTCAGACACAGATTGCTTAGCATGGTTGTATAGACAATTAGGCTAAGTTTCGAGGTCCAAGGTGAAACAGATTGCTGGGTACATGACTTTACTGGAGGTATGGGTGTATGAGCACATGCATGGTGTTGTTGTTCTTGATCATGACCTTGAGTATTCAGAGGTCCAACCTTGTGCTCTTCATTGGACTCCACGACGAGACAATAGAACAACATCAGTAGACGTGCAGAAGTATAGACAACAGCTTGACGCTTTGAATGCTGATCAAGTGTCTTTCTCTTACATGATCATCCAACTTTGTTGTGGTTTTTATTTTATATATATTATTTTTGGTATTTTGTTTGTTACATTAGTTCATGCTATATTGTGTATCATATTTCAGGTTATATGGGACCCCTACAAGTTTGAAAGGGAACACCACCCATGTCCAGTTGTTGCATTCTTCTTAGGAATGCTCTGATGTTGTGATGTTGTTGAGCCCTACCATCCTTAATGGGTTCTTAGACAGTTTGGTCGGGTGTAGACGATTCCCCCAGAATAAGTGTCCATACCAGAATTGGTAGTCGTGCCAATTCCTATAATTATTACTTAGGGGGAATGTGGGACAATTGGGAGAACCACACGTTGGCAGAGGTGAACTGTAGTGTACCAATGAGGAGACCATCAGATATTGTACCTGGGTATTTGGAGTGGTACCTTAATGTGGGATATCCGTTTGTCCAGAATCCTAATTACGGAGCCGCATTTAACCCATTTGCTTCAATGAAAAGTACACGTTGGATATCAGATGTCACCCTCATAATTTGCAATAGTGAGAACCTATGCCTATTAGTCTTATAGGTGCAATCCATAATAAATACATGTGAAAATGCACGCAAAATCTCAATATTAACGAGGTGTGTTAAAAAAAAAAGTCAGTTACAGTATCACCAGATGTCCTATGCCACTTAATATTATTGGGTTCGGAGAACTTAGTAAACAATTGTTGCATATGTGTTCTCCTAGCAAATTCCTTGATTATATTTCGGATCCTAGCATTGTATATTGTCTTCATAGTTGAAACATTCATTGCATTTCTATCATTCAAGGTGACCAAAATATCTCTCGGTTTCACCAAACTCTTAGATATATCCACCAACAAAGCATTCTCCTCTTCAGAAAGTCGCCCCACAAATGAATGACCTTAAAGATACTCCAAAACAACATGGTTATGTACTCTGCAAACCACCTCCAACTTCCAATTATCATCATCACCAAAAATGACACATTTGAACAAGAATGGGCATCCACATTTCTTAGTACCAGTGTCCCTCGAACACTTTTTCATATAACCATTTGCATCCGACTTTACACCAATTGTCTCACTAGACTTGCAAGACTTATATTTACCGCTTCTCTAACAAGTATGTATTACTCGAGGTCTTCTCTTGCCCTCACCTCCAAAATCAGACCTTGTAATTACAATTACAATATTATTCATTTTTCTTTGTGTATGAGCCACTCTAATTAATGCATCTCTACCTTTGAATATCTACACATTAAACTCATGTTATTTGAAGTTAAAATTTGAAACATTAATGCCACGTTAATGATACTAAAAAGGATTTCAGACAAAAAAAAAAAAAAAAAAAATCAAAATGATTACAGAATAAGTTGTGAATTGATCACTATAGTCTATTATACAATAAGAGTAGGGTCAAAATAGCTTGCATTCAATTTGTGGTCGACAGTAAGTTACTGAAAAAATAAATATATTTCGGTTCGTTGCCACTTAGTGATAGGTAAAAGTCGGTTATACGCCTCTGAAGTCCTTTCCACATTACGGTGGATCTCCACAACATCTTAAGTTAACGGCCGATCAAACACAACTAAAATATGTTCAATGTTTCAATGACATGCCACCGAATTTTCCTATCACGTTCGGTACTGGTGTGTTGCACATAACCAACGACCACTATGCAATCCTAAATTTGAAGAACGCCAAAAAATAAACTCATATCTCATTCAAAGCCTCCCTAACTTCAGTCTCACCCTTCATGAATAAATACTATATATGTTTTCACCAATATAAGCGTATAAACCTTGTTAGGATTGTAGGAACATGATAGTTTGAGAAAAAAAATCTAACTAGGATGGCAAGAACATATGTGGGGTGTAGTGAGTAAATTTAATTTTTATTTTAAATATTTTTTGTCCTTAACAGTATGTACAACGGTAAAATAGATTATTCATGTTTAATATTAATATGGGTGAAAAGAGCAAATAATTGGGTGCAAATAAAATCACATTTTTTATTTAAATGTATTTTAAATAAAGATTTTAAAAAATGTCATTGCATTTTCTATTTATATGTAAAAAAAGATTTAAATGAAGTTGTAAAAAAATTACAAAAAAAAATGCAATATATAAGTCAAATTTGGCGCGGGCCTATTTCAGCCCATTTAGTTAACTAGCACGAGTACAGTCCTAGCCCATATCGGATCAGAATTAATAATTTTCATAAAAAAACAAGCCTGGCTATTAAATGAGCTGACTCTAAACGACTGTACACCATTTGGTTTTTTTTTTTTCTTGGTCAATTTAGAACACGAGGCATATTGAACACGTTATAGTACATTGAGTAGAAGTAAAAGACATTTTTGCCATTTGTGGTCGATCAACACAAATGTGAGTTACTTTTGATCAATCCACAACTGCTCAGTAATAAATGCATAATATGAAAAACCGTTAACCATTTAACCTAGGCTTGTAGAGCTAACAACTTTGAGATTCTTCAAAATGTCCATCACCGTAAAAAAGCTTTGTCTAGCCAAAACTAAGATTACATACAAATGTCAAAGTACAAAACATTACACCCACATTTTGTGGTAATAAGAAAAAGTTTTCAGACACCCCTTTATTTAAAAGTAATTTTGTCTGTATACAAGAAACAAAAAAGTATTTTGGTAATTAAAAATTCGCCAAATTACATTTTGATCCCTATGATTTCATTAATTTTCCACTTTAGTACTTGTCATTTCAATTTTGACAATTTTAGTATTCTAATTTTGTTTTTTATTTATTTATGATAAGCGATAGAATATTATTGATGTGAAAAAACTAATGCAAGAAGTCTGAACTCGTATCAAGGGCAAAGAAAATTCTTTGATCACAAATTATAATTCTCATACAGTACATCAGAAATAAAATCAGGAGGTTCCTCAAACCAGTACATAAAAGCCCTTATATGCAAGACAAAGTGCGCTATACGGTGAGCCACACCACTTGCAGTACGACGAATATGGGTAAAACCTTCTTCAGTGACATGTGTTAGCAAGCTCTTGGTATCCTCCCACCACTGGTCCAATGACGGACCTATTTATGGAGTTACTTTGAAGTGCTGTAATGATCTGGAGAGCATCACTTTCAAAGACAACATTTTGAAAACCCCTTTCCATCGCCAATACTATACCTCTTTTGCATAGCAATCAAAGTCTACAAGTCCAAAATTGTTTTAATAATAAAAAAAAGATGAATTTCGCTAGTGTGGTATATCTCAGTTTGAAACTCCCCAACACCCAAGTAATGTCTGTGTAAACTCTCATCGATCACTTGTACTTAAAAAAATGAATTTCATATTACCACATCGAATTTCATCTATGAATTTGACCACATTTAATATTTGTCAAAATGAAAATTACAAGGACCATAGTGAAATTGCATTAGACTACAAATCCAAAAATGTAATTTGGCCTTCTAAGTGAAAAAGGAGGATTAGAAAATGAAAAGAAAATGATGTAATGAACTTGTTCATATTCGATCTCTCTAACTCATAAAGTCCCTACTTTTTTCTGTTCTTTTATATATTCGCTTTCTCTCTTCTTCTTCCTTTCTGTTACCAGTAAAAGCCAAACCACTTTCTCTCTGACCGCCAAGATCATTCTTCTATCTAGGGCTTTCTCTCCGTATGGAGTCTATACGGAAGCAAGCCAGTAAGCTCAGGGAGCAAGTCGCAAAGCAGCAGCAGGTGCTTATTATTATTGATTGCTCTAATCGTCTGCTTTAACTTTTGGCTTTTCGCTTAAGTGCTTCTCTTGTCTTTGAATGTTAAGTAAGCTTAGCAACTAACTTCATTTTGTTTTTCAATTTTATGTTAACAAGACATTGGCTAAGTCAACTTTTTGTTGAACATTGAATTACCGCGGAGTTTTTGGTTTTGAACGATTCAAAGTTGGATTTTTTGTGTTTTCTACATGACAAATTTGTCAATTTTTTGTCTTTAGTGGAGGTTTTTGTGTTCTTTAGTGGTTATATTATGAAATTTCTTGGCTTTTTGGATTGTTGTGTCAAATTGTGTACATTGATACCAATTGATGTAGAACCAAGAAAACTGAAGTACAAAAGAGAAGTAGAATAAGAACAGAGATATGAAAGTAGGAAAGTTTATCACTTTATTCTCTATTCAATATACAAAGCTCGGAACTTGAATTACAGTAAGTCCTACATATCTAATCAATCCCAGTGTGATAAAATTCCCAAAATTAATAAACTAATTACACCCCTGAATTCTTATAAACAGAACAAAACAAATAGGTAAATCCCTAACAGAAAGCAACAAAATTAAAAAGAATTCCCATCTCGTGCTTGTGGCTATAAAATCTACACACTTTTATTTTTCAAATCTGGAGGCACTTAAAAACCCATTGTTTTTTGCATGACACCTATCTTATTTGTTTTGTGAAGAATTTGGAAATTTCTTACCTGATCTATGTTATAGGTGATCAGTGGTATGGTACTCTCCCTGTACCTGTGTATACAAAGCATGGAAACTAACTAAATTTTTCATTTTTTCATTACTAGAAACCCGGAGCACTTTTCTCTCTGGTTTAGATGCTCTATAGAGATATTTATTGTGACATTAAGGGACTAGGTTTGAAGATTTGATTATTAAGGTGGAAACATCTTGGAGGCACAAGACATATAAGTGAAATAGATGGGATATTGGGACATTAAGTCGGAACTGTTTCACGAATAAGTAGTGGTAGAAGGGTAAACAAGTTGTGATAAATTGGAGGATGGGGAGGGTAGTTCATTGAGAGCGAGCAAGGAATCATGAATGACGTGATTGTGATTACATCTTTTGTTTTCTGCCTATGCAATGTCACATTTGGCTCATGGTTATGGACTGGACTTTCATGTGGGAGGGGGTGCTAATGTGTCTTAAGCTGATATTTCCTATCTGCTTAAGCTTTGTGGACAAGTTTTCAGTCATATGTTAAGATTGTAGTGTTGAATATCTTGCAGGCTGTTTTGAAACGGCTGGGAAGCTTAGGTAATGAAGCTGTTATGATTGATGAAGCTGAACTTCTGTGCCACCAAAATCTTCAAGATTTATATAATTCGACGAGGGCAGCAAAGGTAAAGTTATCATGCCGCTATGAAGTTGGCTTTTTCTTTGCTAACTACTGGTTCATCTTATTTCATCTGACTAATGAATTATGGCATGCACCATCTGCTAATGCATCATCAGTGGTTTCATTTTTCCAAATTCTAACAATAAGATATGTTACCCAGCATTTTCAGCGGAGTCTTGTTCGGGGAGTTGAAGCTTTTGTATCGATCAGCTCAAAACAAATGGAAATAGGTGACAAGGCTTTCTCTAATTTACTGCATTTGGTTCATTCTACAAGTCTAGTAGTTTAAATTTCATCTTAATAATTTAGTGAGAAGGTTAGCTGAGGATTGCTGCAAATATGGAGCTGAAAATCAAAGCACTAGCACTCCTCTAGTGATAGCTTCGGATTTCTTTGGTAGTTCACATAATTCAATCGAAGAGGAGAGAGAGATATTTCTTAAGATCCTTGGTGAGCAGGTAATTTCTTCACTGTTTTTATGTTTTATGTTTTATTTCTTTATTTTATATTTATAAACATTGGATAAATCTCAGGATGTGGCCCTTGAAAATAATCTTGTGACAAAAAGCTTCATAACATTTTCTTGAAACCAACATGCCAATATAATTTCTGTGTGTGTATTTGAAAATTATATACCATTTTGGGAAGAAAATTGATCTGTGCTATTTTTGTATGGGTGACTGGTTAGTTATATAAGTGATGATTTTGTTTTGCTCCGTTGGAGATGCATTGGACCATTGGGCTACCCAACTGGAGGTAGCACTCTCACATCTCACAAACTCACTCAACCTTAGTGCAGGCAGCATTATTCCAGGCCTTTTGCACGATGACAAGAGGCTTTACCAATTGAATCTACTCATAGTTTTTATGAGGCTGAACTTACCAAAATTTACTGTATAATTTTGTAGTTTCTTCCATTTTTCCTTTCTTTTTGGTTTATAATCATGGTACAGGATTGAAATTTGTAGGTTGCTGAACCTTTACGGGCGCAAATAACGGGAGCTCCTTTGGAGGATGCTCGCCACTTGACTCATCGTTATGATAAACTGCGTCAGGAGGTGGAAGCCCAGGTATATCTTGATGTCACTTCCTGTATATAATGGTCTTGGATGATGCATCTGCTTAGTGAATAAATATTTATCTTCTAATCAGGTGGCCGAAGTATTGAGGCGTCGGCTGAAATCCAGGGGCTCTGTATCTGCAGAGAGTTCTGTGAAGCTTCAGAATGCAGAAGCAAGATTGATAGAACTTAAATCTACAACAGTGGCACTTGGGCGAGAAGCAACTGCTGCAATGTTGTCAGTTGAGGAGCATCAGCAACAGATGACTTTCCATAAGCTTTGTACCATGGTATTGTTACTAATTTTTTGTGAGAACTGCATTTGCTGTTACATCTTGGTTTCCACTTATGGATATAAATAGATCTATTCTCTATGTGAAAGGCTTATTAATGTAATAGCTGTTATGTTGATTCCCTGAAGATTTTATATGATTAATGCGCCTACAGTCTCAGTAGCCTAATTTTCTGCCTCCTCTGTACAGTACATTTTTAGATTTTTATTTTAGATTTTTTTAATTTTTTTGTGTTTTAGTACATGATATACATTCACTGAATTCATAATTTTTGCACAAACACCTGTGGAAAGTTTGTATTTATTTTTATAATCCATAAGTAATTACTATACGTTATTGTAGGTGTATAATTTTTAGTTCCCAAATAATAGGAAGATGAAGTTATCTGAAAATCAAAAGATATTTCAAACATAATAGCTTTACTGAATAATGCTTTTCATGCTCAATATATATATGCATACGGAAACTAGCATTGTTGATGAACTAGTTTCATTGAATAATTTTTGCATCGTTGTTAGCAATTTTAACATCATTTCATTACAGCATAATCATTGTGCACTACATATTCACCATGCGCATTCCTTTTCTTTAACAAATTGGTTTTTGAAGCTGTTATTGTTTTTCAAAACTTGAGAGTTAAAATCTAAAATCTAAAACCTAAGCCCTAAGCCCTAAGCATTGTGTTTTGGTAAAAATTGATTCGGCATTTGAACGGTATCAATGGGTGGTCGAACAATGTTGGCATCTGGCCGTCTAATTTTTCATTAAGGAATACACTATATGTATTTATATGTATATATGCATTTATTCAGTCTGCTTCTCGAAAAGGTTCGACACTCACTAATTGATCAGCAAGTGTGACCAATTGGTCTGCACTTTTTGATTTTCCTGAAGGTTTTTAGGAACAGGCAAGCTTGTTTAAGTGATTATCCAATGACAGAGCTGTGTAATCACTAGTTTAGCGCATCTCAATTTTATGTTATTTTTATACAATTTGAATTTGTGTATCTATCTTTTTGCAAAGGTTAGACTTTGGAAGGGAGTGATGAGTTCTTTTAGCCTGTTTATTCGTCTCTGTGACTTCTGCCCTTCTATATCATCTGTTGGAAATTTGTACCCTTCTTTGGTTAGAATTGGTTCATCTAAAACATGGGAGGGTATACTGGTGCTTTGGAAGTGCACTGGCTTTAATTAAGGAGAAGCTTTTGGAGGGTCAGGACTATATGGGGATGGCAATGTTTTGCAGATTTTTGGATGGCCATTTATTTTTAACAATTCTTAAAGGTTGAGCATGCTGTCGTAAATTATGGATGCTCCGTCTTCTTAGTTATCCTTGTGAGGGACTCATTATCAGTTTCTCATCATCTTGAAAGACGTAGTAGCTGGTTAGAAGTGTTCCCCCAATCTTTTTGGAGGTCATGTTTCCAGTTTCGCCCGTTGATAGTAATCCTACATGATTGCTTTTTTGCTCTTAGTATATTTTATGAGTGAATCCACATTTAATTAGTCGTTCTACTTCCGCTTCAAATTTTTTCCTGACTGTAGTTTTCATAAGATCATTAGGCCAATTATTCGTCCCAACTATGTCTCATTGCTTGCCTTTTCTTCTCTATCCAAACTTTTTGTTGCCTATTCCATGTTTTGATCACCTAATTTTGTCAAACATTATGACATCTATTCCTTCTTTTCGTGTATCATAGGACCTCACAAGAAGAAGAGGATTGGTGATGCATTTGAGTGGGATGCTTTTTCCTTTCTTGATGGTGGCCTAAAATGGTGCTATTGTTCTTTAACCATACGGTCTTTTAAACAAATGGTATTGTTGGTATATCTGTTGTTGCAGCCCCTTTCAGTTGGTATATATGAGTGTTTCTTTTTGGCATAACAGCTTGGAACATAAGTTCTTTTTGGCAAGAACTAAGTTGCAATTACATAGGCAATCTAATAATAACCCCGGTGGAATAAATAAACAGTAATAATAATGAAATCCTAAAGCCTTCATAATAAAAAGTTCACTAAAGAAGTCTAATTTCCAGATTTTCCCTGTGCCAGAACTCCATTCAGAGAGTTAAATCAACAGTACCAGTCTAAAATATTTCATGTCATTGTAGTTCCTTTGATATCTTAGGAATTGCGTGATTGAGTTGCTAAACGAGTTTTGGCTGTCATTAAACAAGTTCAAATTCACAAGGTCTTATCTCAGATTATGCACCTGTTTAATATATACTATTTTGGTTTATATTTTGACGCACTTGAGTAAATAGGGAAAGTCTTCTTCGCATATTAGTGGTTTTCTTTCTCCTTTCCTTTTAAACGTTTCCTAGTTTAAACAACTTTTGCTGTTTCAACCCCACAGAAGTTTCGACCACCTTGTAGTGCTGAACGTAAGGAAATGTTATATGTAGTCTCTATAATAGCATCAATTCATATGTAGAATTCTGAATAACTGTTATGCTGGAATTGTATGATTCCTTTGTGTTGAGCACAACGGAACTGGTGGCTCAACTATCTAGTGATGCCCTGTTCAGCAATGCCTCTAGAAGTGTTAAAAAACGCTTTCAGATAACAATAAATGCCTTTCGTATTGTTTAGCTGAAATATTTTAAAGTGTTCTGGGTTGTTAAAGCATTTTTTAGTGCTTTCAGGAGAAGCACCTATCAAGAGCTTCCTCAAGAAACATTTCCAAGTGCGTTTCTAGGAGCACTTGGAATCTCGATGAACTTCTGATAAGTGCTTAAAACAAAAGCCTTCTAAGCAGAATTAATTCCGTAGCACTCCAAATAGGCCCCAAAGAAGCTAAGAAAAATACACAGAAGAACTTATGATTTCTGGTTTTTCCTTATATATTTAAATTAATTTGCACTTGAGAATGGAGAGGTAAAAAAGGAAGGTGAGAGAGCACAAGAAAGCTATCTCTTGACAGCACCTATGGCTTATAAGAGGGAAAGGAGAAGGTTAAAGGTAGAATTGATAAGGTTTTTGCGTGCCACCATCACTTGCACTTGCACATTCATGGATACCATTGCTGCTCACCATCAGTCTTTTTTGGGGCCACAATTGCACATTGTCAGAGCAATAGATGAAATAAATATCTTCTTTACTCTTGATACTTCACTTTAGCTGGAGAGGGCAAGTAGATTAAATGAGGAAAAAGGCCTTATCACACCAAGGGAAAATAATTCATCTGTCCACTAGCAAAGTTTCTGACTCGAAAAGTGTTTTAATGCTGATATTTGGAGAAAGTTATTTCTCAAACTTGTGCAAAGCTCTCCTGTCAGAAATTCTTGCTAGATGTATCTAAATTTGTAACTGTAATGCAATGGTGCCCCCAGTTCTTGGTGGATTTGTCGTAACTGTAATTGTTCTTTATACTAAATTTGGCTGGATACTGGTAACTTATTGTATTTTGCTCCTGATATTACACTTGTGTATTTGAACCTAGTAACTATACTCTGCAGGTCGATGCTGAGAGATCTTATCATCAACATGCTCTTGCTATTTTAGACAAGCTACATTCTGAGGTATGCATTATGTAGCTTGGCTCTGCACCTTTTTGTCATTATGTGCTGTTTTCTTATCTCTTTTCAGTACATGAAAATTTATGACTCCTGCATTCTTTTAAATGGTTAGATGATTCTGGAGAAACTACCAAGAGAATTCTCATCACAATCTGAGAAAATGGATCCTGATACTAATTCAAATAGATCTGTTGATCATGGACAACTTTACCAGGATGACACTTTCTTCATTGCAAGAGTAAGGCCTTTAAAATCCATGAAATTTGATTCCCCACATCCAAAATAAACTGCTAATGTGCTTGTCATTTCTTATCACAGTTTCTGAATTTTTGTTGCCTAGAAGTATAGGCTGATAACTATTCATTTAGAGTGATTGTTGGGCATTAGCCTAAATTAAGTCAATTAGCTTAAATTAATGTCGGATTGTTTTATTAGCTTAAGTTGAGCCTTGTTGTCTAATTTGCTAAATCTTGTTTTTGGCAAATTCTGATTAGCTTAATTCAAGGCAAATCTTCAGAGCAGATTTATGTTTGAATCTTGTCATACAAGTTTTTCTTCAAGATCGTAAAATGGTATTCATTTTATTTGCGACAAGCTGGAGTTACTGATTATTAGTCATTTTAGTCAATGGCATTTGGTCTGATTGTTTAATTTGCTTATCTTTCAGGCTTATTGTTAATGGCAATACAATGATTTTTCTCTTATCTTCCCAAATTTTGTTTTCAAATATTTCCTTATTGAATGATCTGACTTCTCTGAAAATATAAGTTTGTTGGTTGATCTACCTTGTTTTTCTCTTGTAATTCTGAGTTTTCACCCCTCGTAATTACCTTCATTTTGTAGGCTATACACCCGTTTGATGCTCAAGCAGATGGAGAGTTGAATCTAGCAATTGATGATTATGTTGTGGTTCGTCAGGTACCACAACCTCCCTTAATTTAGTTATTGCTTATGCATTGCTATCAGCATAAATGTGGACTCTCTCTTTTTTTCTTTTTTTTTTTTTTTTTTTTTTTTTTGTTATGAAAAAAAAGTTTGCACTGCTGTTCTGCCCAAGGGCTGAACCACCCTCATGGACATACAAAATTTGGTGCTAATTGTTATGAAGTCCATCTCACTCGATGGAAATTATTTCACCACATTCTAGTAAAAAGTAAAATTGGTCTACTTCATAAAAACTCAGTCACCCACCACATACAGGACACAAATATATATATATATATATACAGTTATTCTCTTATCCGGATGTCCGCACATTATTATCGTGCGGATCCTATTGTAAACATGCAGGAAAACAGAAAGGGGTAGTACAAAATACACAGCGTCCGCACGATAATAACGTCCGGATGTCCGCATAAGAGAATTTCTGTATATATATATATATATATATGTGTGTGTGTGTGTATGTATAGCCCACTCTGAAAATTGCTGGGATTAGTAGTGTGTGGAACAGAAAGAACTAAATGGAAAATTAGGTAGGATCATTTTCGTATCATTATTTGGATATGAAATAGGAGGAACGATAACTAATAGTCGGAGTGGCTTGTAGCAAGGAATATGGTGTGACATCTTCCATACTCCACCTTTTTGTTTTATGTCTCACCTAAGCAAGGAATATGGTGTAGCGGAGGCGTCATATAAAACATTTTTGTTTTGTTTTTTTGTTTTTTTGTTTTTCTATTTTACACATTTAAAATGAAAGAAATTATAATCCTTTCTTCTCCATTATTTTCTAGTAGTGTTTTTTATTTTTTACTTATTTTCATTATGGATGTTATAGGTGGGCCCTAATGGATGGTCCGAAGGAGAATGTAATGGCAAGGCCGGATGGTTTCCATCTGCATATATAGAGAGGCAGGAGAAAGCCCCTTCGGCCAAATTAACGTAATTATAATTTCATTCCCACAGCTCCTATATAAATATTTTTTCGGATACGAACCTACTATATAAACTTGGTATAAACTGTATATACCAATAATTTTAATGTCTAATAATAGTCTTATTTGGATGAGGTACTTGGCTCTTTCAGCTAGCCTAGCATGGTGCTGTGCAGAAAAAGCAAATGATATTTTTAGTGTAATAGTGATGTAATGTAATGTGCGGATGTATCAAGGATCTTTCTTAAAAACATAATATATATATATATATATATATATATACATATTTTATTATGGCCATTCAAACATGTTCTCAGGTTGTGTTATTTTGTTTGTTTCGGTTTTAATATATATTATGAAATAGGGGAGGGGAAAAATGAACTAATACAAGTGAACTTTCGCCCTGTTTGGATGAGGGAAAATAACTTGGAATTCAACTAAAAGTCAAGAATTGAAAAGGAGAAATTGACAATTCTCTTGCTTGGCAACTTAAGCACAGAATTTATACAGAAAAAAATTGTGTAAATTAGGGCATCAAATTCCTGAGTTTAATTTCAATCAAAATAGGAGTCATTTCACAATTTCCATGGTGCCATTTACAAAATTATGTCATTTAAAAGTTTGACATACATAAATCCAAACACTAAAATCTTAAATTGATGAAAATCTAAATTCCTTCATTTTAGAATTCTATGTAATTGTCAATTCCTTCATCCAAACAGAAAGTAAAGGGTGTATATTTTCTACCCAAAAAGAAAAAAACACAATGTCAAAACAAGAGTAGGCTCTATAATCAGAGATGCAAAGAGAGTTTTTAGCCCATTATAAATGAAATGATAAACACTAGCCGGTAATGAATGCCTTGCGTCCAATTATGCGGTTATTTTGGTCTCAGTTTGAAGTGGCATGTTGGCTTTTCAAAGAACGATTAAAATTGAGATATTGAGAATTGTTTTGACCCCCGCCCCCCCGAAAAAAAACTTTTTGATCCCTTAAAAAGGGTCCGATGATGATTTTATAGAAGCTATAGTTTAAACTACTTCAAATGAAATTAATCTAAGAGGGGAACTCTAAATTTGGTACAATTAGGTAGGCTTATGTTTTGGTCTTACGTTCATGTTGTATCTATTACTGCCTAATTAGACAAACCTTGAACTGTTTCAACCTAAGCTACACTCGGTGATCCCTAATTCCCCATGTTCGCCATGGGCACACTTCCTCGACCAACTGTCCTAATGCACATCTGCTAACCAACAACCTAGCATTGCTTATTTGTTTCTGTAAACCACTCGCTACAAGTTCCTGATAAAAAAATATTAAAAAAAATAAAAAGCCCAACAAGTATTGGTTTGTATTATCTACATGGTCAGCCCATCTCCCCTCTGCTGATGCGCTAATTAAGGGGCTAATAACTTATGCAAAACGAATAGCCATTGAAAAATCGTATTTGCTAAAAGGCGGACTAAATAATAAAATTATGGAACCATAATACGTAAAAGAAACTGACTCCACAATTCCTTTTACATTTTACATATTCTGTCAAAAAGTAAAACCAGAATTAAAGCAGACTTAAGAATTGAATTTGTACAGAAGGGAAACATAATATTACATAACAAACAGAGGCCATAGGCACTACAATACTTGACTGAATGTCATGAAATCATATTTTACAAAAATGGCATAAACAAGAATCATTTTCGGAGCGACCACCTTCTATTTATATAAATATCATATACACTTAATTTTGGGGAACAAAAGGCAAGAGGAATTACAAGAAAATGAAAGAAAAAGAAAGGCTAAATAAATGACTCCAACAGGTGGAATTATTTTCCATCCACATACAGAGAAGAGTTTGAACGCACCCGAGCAAAATGAGAGCAAGACGAGCAAATTACACTCAGAATCTCATTGGTCATGAATAAGATGCTTGGCCATGTAGACAATAGATGGTGCAGGCCTTCTTCTAAATGCCACTAATCTGCAGAAAGAATGAACGAATCGAATGGATAATGTACCTTTGCAGATTCTGAGTCACTTTCACTGTTTGCATTACATGCCTGACATGAGATGAGACCGATGTAGATGCAAATTCTGACTTGCCCTGCCTGCATAAAGCCTTTTTAATCAGAGCTGGAATCGTAGAAGTCACTTGGGCATGGTGTCATGACCTCAGATTCAAGCACCTGGACCACCCTATGCATGGAGGGTCGATCTTCGGAAGTTGAAGAAACACATTGAATGGCGACGGAGAGCAAGGCATCAAGGCTTTCGGCTTGCACCCCCTCGCATTGTGGATCAACAATGTCTCTTTGCCTATTCTCTGTGACCAGAAAATTTAACTGCAAAGGGCGTTATAAATAGATTAGAAGAGTTGACTTGGAGTGGAATTCACAAAATCATATTAGGAGGACCATTAAGGAGGTAGCAGCTCCAAAACTTTCACATAAGACCTACTTGACTGCAACAATCAATCAAAACCCGCAGAATTTTCATTTTCTTTCTTTCACCTATCATATTGAACAAGAGGAGTAATTGCTTTCCAATAGTTGATGTGGATATGCAGCCAAATGAGTACACAATTTGCACTCAATGTCACCACTAGATCTAGCTTCTTATCAAAAAGCAATATAACCACAAGAAAAAGATCACTTTCTACAGAAACCACGTGTAGAAAAGAGACATACCCAGCCAACAATGTTGAGGCCCTTCTCAATGAATGATGCATCTGTGGGTCGTTTTCCACTCAACACTTCAAGCACCAGGACCCCAAAACTATAAACATCAGTCTTCTCAGTTGCTCTGCCACTTTGCATATACTCTGCCAATGATGTCAAGTAACTCAGAATGTATATAAACGTAAGATAAACTACATTTTTACTCTCAGAAAGAATTTCCTGCAAATAGACACCAGAAACTTTTCCACCCTTTTGTGTAACATAGATACATTTCATCTATTATAAGCAGCTGATTTGGAAACCCATATATTACCAGAGACCTCTAGTTTGAGGTGTTGTATGTGAAAATGAACACATTATAATCGTGCATGTGGACTAGAAAAATGTGTTTCTAAAGCTTGACACAAGGGACTGCTCACTCTATCCAACTCAGATATGCATCCGTGGTCTTTCATTCTTTGCTGATTATGTGATTATTCCTTTGGATTCATTCTCAAAGAAATTCTGTATGATCTCAAAGCAACACAAGGAATGCATTGTGCACACCCTTTTGTATGTCATGAAAAGTCTTTTGTATTTTTTTATTTGAACAAAGAGCATACTTTATGTATTAGAAAAAGAACAGTACAGTACAGTACAGGGACAAGTTCTCCACTGAACTAACTAGACCACTCATGTAAAGCTACAAACAGATCTAAACATCAAAAGATTGCATAACAAGCAGTCACAATGACAATTAAAATACAGCAGCACCCCAATTATAAAAAAACTAACCAGAACAAACTATCTGTAAACTCTGAAGACACTGAGCCCAAAGGAAATCCCAAAACGAACTCTATCCCACAAATGATCCACCTCCTCATCCACTGCTGTCTCAAATATCCTTACATTCCTATCCATCCATACCAACCAAAAAATTGTCATCGCATGAAGCTGGAGTATCCCAACTCACTTGGCCTCCCTAATCAATCTTTTCTCCCCCCCCCCCCCCCCCCCCCCCCCCTTTTTTTTTTTCTAAATCCAGAAGAGGTTTCATTAAAAGCTCACTGTATTATTACTCAAATGGGATTAAAAAGCGATTGAACACGTGTTAATTCTGATGGGGTCGCACCTTCAGTTTGCAAATGAAAATTTTCTAATTTTTAGGGGATGAGTGGAAATTTGGGAACTTAGTTACAGAAACTGTTGCCCGAAAAAAAATTACAGTGACAGCGATTCTGGTGTTTGGTCAAGGTTGCAAGTGAATAGTCGTCTAGTAGTTGGTATTAAAAGAGAAAGTTGGAATCTCTTACGGGCATGGTTGGGGATGTTGTGGAAGGTCAGCCTATAAGTACTTTGGTTGTCTTTTAGAGGGAGAAACCCCAGAGCTTCCAGTTTACATGTCCCCATGGTTTGGGACAATCCAAAAAAGGTTGTATAGTTGGAACAGCGGCTTTTTATCTCAGAGCAGGAGGCTTAACTTGGTTCAACCAGATCTGCAAGTCTACCAATTTACTACCTCTCTATGTTTTTTGGTTACCTTGCAAGGTGGCAAACAAAAACAAAAAGCTTATGCATGATTTTTTACAGAAAGGGTATGGATGAAGGAAAGATAGATCACTTAGTGAATTAGAAAGTTGCATCTCATTCTCAGGGCCAACGGTGGCTTAGGAGTGGTAAACTTGCTCAACAGAAAGATGGCTTTTCAGGGAAGTAATTATGGAGATATATTCTAAAGTCAGATTCTCTTTGGCATTCAGGCATCCAGAGTAAATATGATTTGCATGTCAATGTGTGGGGCTCTAAAGTGGTGGTTAGAGGCTCCATTCACTGTCCATGGAGGGGCATTTATCACAGATTTTTTTGTCTTAGAGTCTATCCTTTGCTCTATATTGGGAAATGGGGAGAGGATTCATTTTTGGGAAGATTTTTGGATAGGGGAGTCTGCTCTTATTCTTTCTTTTTTTGTTTTTTTTTGTTTCTAAAGAAAACAAACTTCATTGAGGGAAAGAAAGAAAGAGTACGAAACAGAGGACAAGGTTTCCTCAGACCCAATGAAAATACTAAAATTTAAAACAGGCACCAAAAGACTTGCAACAAAATGCAGACTACCATAACAATACTCTAAGACGCCACAATCCAATCCCATAGTACAAGTGAAAAAGAATAGTCCCAAAATTCTGGAGAAACCGGAGCCCATAAAGTAGCCCAAAAACACTCTCTCCCACAAATTATCCACTTCCTCCTCTCTAACATCGTCAAAAATCCTTCAACTTCTTTCCACTCAAACTACCCAAAAACAGCCATTACATCACACCTCCGAAGCACCATCCCCACCTTCCCTTTGAATAACAGACGCCTTGAAAAGGATTTACAAGGGGATACCCTGACGACTCCAAACACCAAATTTTCCTATATTTTCTTGTTGCTTTGAGAGAGCGGTCTAAGACATTTGAGGTAGCTAGGCTGAGCTGCGTGATGCCCTGTGCTTGTGATTACTTAATCATTCAGGCATTGTGCTTACAGTGGAAGAAAGAAGACAGAGGTCCTGCAGTGCGCTAGAGATTTCTAGTAATTATGGTCAGGAAGAAATAGCATAATATTTTAGGGTAAAGGAGGAGATGCCGTGGTTTCCTTATGGAAAACGGTCAAATTTTGGGCTTCACTATGGTCATTTCTTATGAAATCAGAGATTCTCCGTTCCTCCTGAACATGAATTGGTAACCCCCATTCCTAGGATATATTTAGATGTTTGTGGTTTGGCAGCTTTTTGGATGTTCTGTTTTAGCTTTTAGTATTGTTTTCATGATTACTATTCTTGTGTTTACTGCTTCGGATTCTGTCAGGATTGTTCTGTGGTTTTGTTGTTGGGAGTTCTACTGTGTTATTCTGTTGTTCTGGCTCTGTTTAGACTCTCTTAGGGAGCTTGGATGCTCTATTGGGTGTTTAGTTTAGTGGACTGCTCTCACTTTTGTTTTATTGCGACTCTGTTGTTATAACCAAATCAGTTTACTGACCAAATAAAAAAAGAGGGTCTTGACCTCACCAGCTTTTATGCACCGCAAATCGTTTTGGTAGTGTGTGAAAGTCTGCTCTAGGTCAAAATCATGATTACTGTTTTCAAACTACCGTGGATCTAGTCAATATAAGCCTTCAGAGAGTTGAGAGCTCAGCATATTTAAACAGGAAACTCTAATCAAATTCATATTGCTTACCTGGAGCCAAATAACCAAATGTTCCAGCAACAATTGTCGTAATGTGAGATTCTTCATCCTCCAACAGTTTGGCAAGTCCAAAGTCAGATACTCGTGCCTCAAGATTTCCATCAAGCAAAATATTGCTCGACTTTATGTCTCGGTGTATGATCCTAGGTGAGCAATCATGATGCAAGTAAGCCAGGCCTTTTGCTGCTCCCATTATGATATTCAAGCGTGCATCCCAGTCTAGCTGCTCAGATCTTTCTGTGGAATGCATCATGGAATATTATTGTTAAGGGTTTATTTCTACGTAACAAATATGTATAATGCGAAGGAAAAATTTTGTACAAAAGCAAGAAACGAAAAAAGTCTGGTAAAATGAAAGTAATGTTATGAAAATTAGGGTTACTGATCAACTTTGGTAGGACAAAGTGCAATTTTGGACCTCATTATTCGTTATTGGATTTGGTTTTGATTATGGGAATTCCAAGGGCTGCTGTCTCTGAAGATTTTATTTAGCTTGCTTTGATGCAACATCATTTTGCTATCAGTTAGCAAGTTGATGGTGTTAGGTATTGCATCCAAGGGACAGCTTCTTCACCATATCTTCACCTACTAATTTAGTTCGTTAAGTTTTGTTTCTCGTTTGGAAGCAATAGCAACAAACAACCTAATAAAACGAAAGCTTAGAACATTGAATATGATGGAAAAATTTAGCAGCATTATTTTCTCCAAAATGCACTTGATCACTAATAACTTACCCAATTCCTCATTTAGTTACATGGTATTTCATTGTTCTGCAAATCAAATTACTTGATACTTGATGTCTATGACATGCATGCGTTTTAACATGTTATTAAGGAATACAGGAACTGCACAGACACGGTTGATTTATCAACTATTAAGGTGATTTTGGCCACATTTTATGCTCCTTGTTATAAGAATGTTTGAAGCACAAAATTTCCATTGAAGTGGAAATCTTGAATCAACGAATGTACCATACCGTACACTAAATATTGAGCCTGATAAATGATGCATATCCCCCTGATGGAGATCATGATGCATGTCTATAAGCAACCTCAATAAAAAGACACCACTGTCCTTTTGTTGGACAGTCTTAAATATTGAAATAGTTATATGCATTACTTCTTCTTTTTTCTTTTCTTTTTTCACAAAATATATATTCCAATCTTTGTTTGCCTTCTAGGGGTTTTCTCTCTCTTTAATTTAAAAAGGATTTTCTTTCACCTTTGTTTCCTGGGTTCTACATTCATTACCCCCTTAATTCATCTTTAAATCACTTTATTATTACATTAAACCAGATGCACATGTAGCATGTCAAAGCAATAAAGTTAAACACAAGAAAAGCATCTCACCGTGAAGAGCTTCATCAAGGCTTCCACCAGATAGGAAATCATAGATTAACAACTTTGATGTAGGAGAATTGCAATATCCCCTTAAATTCACTAGGTATCGGTGTTTTATACTTCCAAGAATTTCTAGCTCCCTTTCGAAAAAACGATCAAAACCCTCGTTCATCTTTACAATTCTTTTCAATGCAAATAGATTGCCATCATCCATTGCAAGCTTGTACACTGTTCCAAAGCCCCCACAACCAATTATGTGTTCCTCATTCAAAGTCTCTAATTTCTTAATTATGTCTTTAGAAGAGTATGGCAAATCTCCATGAAACATTACAATTGATGCACCTGAAGTAACAAAATGTTAGTAGAGATATCGAAGTCTAGGAACTCAAGATTTGCTACATGTAAATCAAATATAACCCATAAAATAGCTAGGAACAGTACCTCCACTGACATCCATTGCGAGACCTTTACTGTCATGTTTACCAAACTTTTTATAAAGAAAGCAACCCCAGAAACACATGAGAGCCACCAGAAGAAGTGCACCCACAGTTGCTGATGCACTAATAAGTAGCCGACCGGAGTATTTCTTCTTTCCACCTTGATTTTGATCTACAATGGGTTAAATACAAAACCTGAATACCATAAGGTTTTAAACATTTTAAATTCTGTAATAATAGAAATTCTTTCGCTTCCTAAGGATTCTCTGGATATTCACACACATTGCACCCATCTATTTCACATCGAAGGAGGTTTACCTGAGTTTGGAGATTGGGAATTTGGTGGAGATTCTCGAGGGTCATCTTTGCATATAGTACTGATTTGTTTCCCACACAAACCACGATTTCCATCAAAGCTGCAATGAAATGTAGCAATTGACTATTTAAATAACATGGAAATCTTTGGGGACCACATTTCCATAGTTCCATATAAATTGTAAGTAACTGTGGCAAGATAGAGATCTTAAGAAAGTCTATCAGAGTAGACATTAGATGGGCAATAATATGATAACAATTCCTTTCCATGTTGATAATTCATCACTTTTACATTAGAAATATTTCACCCTACTGGAAGATAAAAGATAAAGGACATAGCAATGTAAAGAGTGTGAAATGAAGTAGAAACCATACGAATCATGAATAAGTGAGAACTGTACACTATCAAATAGCTTCATGATGACCCAGAACACATAAACTTCAGAAGATGAGCTGTACTTACGAGCTTTGAGGTAAGTTGGTAAGCATGCCATCAGATGGTATTGGTCCAACCAGAAAATTGTTTGACACATTGCTACAGAAAATCAAGATTCCATTGATCAATAAATTAGATCAAATTTCCTATGTTCAATAAAGCACCAATTATCAAGTTTGGATATAACTAAAAAGAATGAGGCTACTTACAAAGTGACAAGCTTATCCAACTTCCCTAGTGACACAGGAATACTACCACTGAGAGAGTTACTTGAAATATCTCTGTAATTTAAGAACATAAAATAGTGATGAGTTCCACATTGTAACACCAAATGGACGAGAATAATAAATCTACTGATTTGATAAATTGGACTTCATGCTTTCCAAGAGTATTTCAACATCATAATCATTTGCATCATTTGAAGTTAATGTGTGCGAGGAATTAACAATCATATCATGCATGTTATTGCTTCTAATAGGTTTATTTCTTCCAAACATTTGTACAAATATTATAACTGTTGAACAAGGTAAGCATTCAAAATAAAAAATAATTGCACATCATAAGGCGACATATGAGAGCATTCACTAACTACTATGGTATAATATGAAACTCGAAATTTTATACATAAATATGCTAATCAGTATAGTATTTACTGTCTGATTGTCACATCCAGTGATGATAAGTTAAATACTTTAGTTAGCCATAACCGCAGCCAACAGATCTACAAAATAACTTGTTTAAAGCTATAAATTCTTAACCCATATTGAATTAGGAAAAGTAAGTAATGGAAGCTATAAACGAAGATTGCTGCCCCAGTTTAAACAGATAACTATTTAAATTTCCCTGAGCTAAATCTAGAAAATTTTACCTGGCAGGTTCACTAGATTAAAATGTATAAATAACTAGTTGAAGAATCAGGCAACCCTTTCATCTACTATATCCACTGCATTTGATGAGTGAAGAAAACTCTTATTGGGCAATCCTCTTAGTTCTGGTTCCACTTTACCAAAGTGATTCATTCCTTATCTTTACCGTTTCATATCTTTATCGATATCTAAGCAGCTTAGTTGTCTTGTGGTAAGCTAAATAAACAGCTATAGTAAAACTGTATACATGAAAACATCAATGCATGTACAGTGCGAAATTTAACTTCTCCTGCATATTGCTTTAAAAGACAGTGAATTAAACAAATTTATCATTACAATGAAAAACAGTTGTTAAACAAGAAAGAATGAGTTACTAAGAAATCTCACGCCTACAGGATAACAATTTGGTCCTGGGATGTTTATCTGATATCTTTTACGCTACAATCTTACAATGGATGCATCACCTTAGTTATCAAATTTAAAACTAGGAAATACAAAAAAGATTTAAAAGGATAAAAAAAAAAAAATTATCAACATGTTAGAAACAACTCACAAATATTTGAGGTCTGAAAGCTTTCCCAATTCATTGGGAATTGATCCACTTAAGTAATTACCCTGCAAGTATCTGTATCAACAAAATAAACTCAACTTCAGCAGGAAACAAACAGGATTACTTAGTATAAAAGGAAACATGGATAAAATACAGATATAGTTTGGAAATTTTTCTATTGACAATCAAAGAAAACAAATTGTAAAAGCTGCAACTTATAACTCAACTTTCAAAAATAAGCAAAATTACTCAGTGCAGAAAGAAACACGGATAAAATATAGATATTTCTATACAAATTGTTAAGCTACACCTAGCTAGGACAAGCTATTCTTGTCACAAGCTAAATGAAAGATGCTACAAGGAAAAACAATACTAAGAAGTGAAAGATAGCACTGCTGCTTTTAAATATGAACATACTAGAACAAAAACAACACTAGATGTAAGTTTTCAAATATAAAGATAGCACCCCATTCTCCGCATCTAGATGTAAGTTTTCACATGTAATAATTGAAATGTGCTCCTAGAGAAGATTTTTATTTTCTAAGCATGGACACTTAAAGGTGGAAGCATACACAGATGTTGAGGAAGTTGGTTCTGTTGATGATAGAAGGTCCACTTTAAGTTACTACACCTTTATTGGAACCTTGGTAACCGGAAACTAAGAAACAATCAGTGGTTGCGAGGTCAGGCGCAAAAACAGAATTTTGGGCTATGGTTTATTGGATTTCTTAATAACTGTGGTTACAAATATTGTTCAAGGAATTGAGTTTTATACAAGTTCCTATGCCATTTTATAGTGATATTAAGCCTTCAATCGGTAAAGCTCTATCAGATTGAAAATAATAGGACTAAACGTATTAAATTTGACAAGAATTTTATCAAGGAGAAATTAGATGCCGGCATAATTTGTACAATGCTGTCATGATGGAAGATAATTTTTCTTGAGAGCATCCCAAGTAAAGTTTTTCATTCAACTTTATGCAAATTGGGCATCTGTAATCTATACACCACCTTGAGGAGGAGTGTTGGTATTATTAATTTTTATTGTTAAGGGTTTACCAAATTGACAGTTAATATGTCTAATATATGATTTCAAGGTTCACTCGCAGCCAAACAAGTTAAAATACTTACTTAACTAATTCAAATCTAAAGCCATCATTCAAATCACCTTATCATATGATATCCAGAAAACAAAAGGAGTCGCCTTTTTAGCAGTGATGGAAAAAAATAAAAATAAAACAGTTAAAAGGATGAGCACATATCTGTTATTAAACAAATTTTCTTTGTTGAATCACTGTATATAATGATCTCCAACCAACTAATTGGAAATATGAACAACCATCATTCAGTAGTAAACATAAGAACACTTTTTACAAGATAACAATTAGTGCAGGTGAACTTACATTCCCTGCAACTCCGTGCAATTCCCCAGATCTGAAGGAATAGTCCCATAAAAGTTGTTGTTATGAAGAGCTCTGCAACATAATACATCATTCATAGAATCAGTCAGAGGAAGACATTTTTGATATATCAAAGATACATCAACTACCAGAAAAGCTATTATATTTCTCAAAGATGCATACAAAATCTTCAGCTGATCTAGCTTCCCAAGGTCAGGCGATACAAATCCACTCAACTTGTGACCAGCAAGACTCCTGCCAGATAAGTCATGAGAAGCAAACTTATAATTGCAAGTAACAATTTTCGTTCTTATGCAAAAAAGAAATTAGGTCTCGATAATGAATTATAAGGTCTATCCACCACTGGACCAAGGAACAAAAGCATGCCCCACTGCACGTTCTCCGAATCCAGAAGAATAACACTGATGGGAATGTCTCTAAAATGTCAGACAACGATGCCCAAAGAGAAGCTATGACCTTAATTCTATCCTAAAGTAAATGCACCTCTTCAACTTGCATTCAAAAACTCCCCTATTTCTTTTCGATCACAGTCCATTGAAGAGTAAAAGTTGCACACTTTCAAAAAGTCACTGCTTTCTTGTTATTCCCTACTAACAAAGTACGGTACACCAACAAAAGATGACAATTTCAAGATCAAACCCACAAAATGTCAAACATCCCCAATAATCGAGACTACTTGTCTTGTGAAAGAACAATGTTAAAAGATTTGATGTACATTCTCCCCCTTTTTTTACACATTTGACACCAATGTGGAGATAAACACACAAGTCTATTTTTTTTTTTTCTAATTGGAGACAAGACTTTATTAATAAAGAGCAATGGTGCACTACCAGGGACAAGATGTCCTCTAAAGCAAAGAAAAAACCAAAACCAAAGCCATCCACATAAATCTCAAGAAACAAGGTGTTAGTTCGATATGCATATAAAGTGATACAGAACATAATTATAGGTACTCAGAACTCACAAGTAGATTACTCTCTTTGTTTTCTTATCACATTTCACTCCTTTCCAATTACATGGATCGGGATCTTCTGGTCTCCATTGAATAAGGATACCATCTGAACTAACAACTGCTGTCCTGAAGCTTAGAAGTGCCTCACCTGCAAATTAGAAACAGCATTCGATAAATCAACCATATCAGATTAGGGCATGTCTGTCAGTCTAGTAATACAAAAGAATAGACTACTTTTTCAGATTAAGTAAACGTACACACTACTACGGGCACATTCTTGGAATCACTTATGTGATACCTGATTAGTGTTTCTAACCAAACTTCACATAGGCTAATACAAGTACATCAGCAAATAAAAATAAAAATAAAAATAAAACAGCATATCCATTATTTCCAAGGTTTTGTTTTGATGGTAAGAAGTAAGTCGATATTTCTTCATTAGTTATAATATTTGGCATGCCTCAAGACAACTCAAAATTAAATAGAAGAAAAAGGACAAGAGAGACAAATATATGTCAAATTACCATCACGACTGATAGCTCTGCATTCATTCGTTATTATGTAAAGCAGTAGAATGTAAAGAAGCCAGGGTCCACTCCATTTCACCAAAAAGATGCCCATAGTGGCACTGGTCAAGCATAATACAGCAACTATAATTCATCTGACACACCAAGCTTTAAAATGCTTCCCTCTAGTTGACGATGACATCCAGCAGCCGGAAATGCAAGAAAAAGGAAGCCTGGAGAGAATAAGAACTAAGTCTAACAGTAGAAGCAACACGAGAACCTCATTCAAGAAAGTGACCAAAGCATTTTAACATTTGTATGCATTTTTCTGTGTTTAATAGCGGTTTGAACTCGGCCAAAAAAAGTAGCCATTTGAATGTATTATCTTAGATTTAGCAAATACAAGTTACTATTTATAAATTGTGATATGTTCAGTTCAGATCTATACTATATCACATGTTAGGAATCCTTCGAGCTTCCTAACAAAAAACACAATAACAGTTTCCATTAATGTGTTGGAAAATGAAAAATAACTAAAGATGGCATCAGGTACAATGGAAATGACCATACTCACGGTAAGTAATACAGCAAAAGTGCATCCACGGACTAGTAAAACAGATACATCAGACAGACAATAAACAACCGCATTTAAAAAGATCTAGGAAAATGCTGAGTATAATACCATTTCAAAGCTACCCTAGTTTAGAGTGCGGATGACAAATCATGTCAACCCTACCCCCTTGTTCTCCCATTTTACCTTCCGGTCACCAACTAAGCTCTTTCATAACCCCAAAATTTAACTATAATGACCATGATATACTTCATTTCCAACCCAACAAAACCCATTCAATAAATTATTTTATTAATGGTAAAACAGAAGTCTTTGCATATAGACCCATTGTGTGCCAAACTATCTAGGTTGGATTTACATACACATTTAAAACGATATGCAATTTACTATAACAAGCTCATAACTGTCAAGGATTACAAAAGCAAGTCGAATAATAAATGCAATTAGTAAACCCAATAACACATTGAATTTATCTTCAAGCGAAGAAAGAACTTCCACCCAAGAAAAATCTTAAGCACCATCAATCATTCTTTCATTTTTTTTTCGTCAAATTAGAAACTTCTCAATTACTCATTCCAAGTCCACTGCTAGTCCTAACAGCTAAAACTTAGTGAATTAGACCATTAATACATTTCCATACACTTCAACATAATTGAGAATAAATTGAAGTAGCTAGCATCGCATAAATTAAAGCAAAAAGAAAATCTTGAGCTGAAATTGAGTGAGATTTACCGAGAAATGTGAAAGATGAAGAAGCAGCTGTTGGTTGTGATCGATCTGAGAGAGAATGCAGATTGAGCTGTGAAACAGAGAAAGAGCAGGAAAGGCCAAAACGCCACCGCACTAGTCTCCCCCTTTGCTGAAGTCTCTGAGATTTGTGCCTACGCCAAGAGAGAGAAAGCGAGACGAGAGAGAGAGAGAGTGTGTGAGAGTTAGAGAGAGAGAGAGCAGTGGAGAGAGTGAATGTGTGGAATTTAGATGCTTTGGAAATAAACAATTAAAAAATAGGGCATTCAGGGAATTTAGCACAACCAAATAAGGGAAAGTACCTTCCCACGTGCCTACGCTGACCTTCCGTACGTGCCACCGACCGACACCTTACATTGGAAACCCTAAGAATAAATAAATAAATAAATAAATAAATAAATAAATAAATAAATAAATAAAATGATTGGCTCTCCTACAGTTCGCGATTTTACAGTGGAGTGGAGCGGGCCGTTGAATGGTGCACAAAAGTTGTCATGCATAACTTCTCTTGGTGGAAAAAGTTTGCAGCATTTATCCGGTTCCTTCATTTACAGAGAGAGAGATTTGGTTGAGTTTGGTTTGGTTCGGTTCGGGTTTATAGTAAACCAAACTCATTTATATCAGCAATAAGTTGGCTAAACCGTAATTAAACTTTTATAGAGTCGGTTTAATCTGATTTGGTATATCGCCATCTTGGTTCGATATGGTCAATATTCAATGTTTTCGACACAAAAGCACACCTCTACTTCCAGGAGGTTCCCACTTATAACTACATTCTTTAGTTTGGATTCTACGTAAAAAAAAGATAAATAATTCTTTTCCGTTTTGTAAATTTAGGTTGTTGTGTTTTGTTCTCTTTTAAAAAAAATGAGAGAGGTTTTGCTCATCAATTTTTTTGTAATAGTACTAGAATCATCACCAGTGCTAATAGGCTCCATAAATGAATGATCCTGTAAGTTTAAATTGAAATAAAAGTATTATAAATTGATGAAGGCTCGAATACGCAATTCATTCAGAGTCCTTACATCACAAAAGAGAAGTGCCCCATGGGCAATGAATTCAAAATGGTGACGGTATATAGAGATAACAATTGTGTTAATGAGTAGTTCCTACAAAACAAATACAATTAAGTGTCGTGATCAAAATTTCTTATTTAATATAATGGACAATGTTAAAACGGCCCATATTGTTAACAAAGTGTGTGTGTGTTTGCGAAGAGGGGTATAATATTTGAATAAGAAGTTTTGTTTACAGCATACCTCCAAACTTGTATATTCAACGGTTTTTTTTTTCTCTTTAGTCTGGGGTGTTAGCAAGGGCGGACCTAAGCTTAGGCTGGAGTAAATGTCTTTGTCCTTTTACTTTCATTTATTTTTATATTACTCCATTTACTTAAGTTTACAATGTAAATAAGGAAGTACCCCCCATTTGGATTCAAATAAAAATACTAGAAAATCAAATTCTCACCAAATCAAAATATGAAAAATCGGTTTTAGTGCAAAATACGATTTAGGCTAAAAATGATGGCTCATTAAGTCAATATATACTTCATATTAAAATCCCATAAAATCAAGTTTTCTTATTTGATGTGTAAGGAATAAAAGCCGCCAAAAATTATCTTGAGAAAATGATTATTCCAAAAAACCATTTTTCATACTTAGTCAATATTGCACCTCCGCTAAAAAATTTCTGGATTCGCCAGTGGCTACACCCACAGAGAGCAAACATAAAAAAAATTTCTTCTAGCCACCCAAAACACCATATTTGAATCTTGAGAGCCAAGATGAAATAGCTCTTCTCCTCTAAAAAATTTACCAACCTATCTTCAGTAGGTTCTTCAATCTTGGTAAGTTTTTTTATTTTATATATATTCAATTTCCAATTTTAATTGTTGTTGTTAAGTTTTTATGATTTAGGGTTAGGGTGAAAACTTTTGGAGACTATTGATATATATTTTATTTTTGCAACTTGAATTATTAATTAGCATATATGATTTTTTTTAAGTTGGACAATGTATTTGATTTGGTATTTATTTATATTTTGTACTTCTTTATGTTATATTTGCTTGTAATGTGGCCATGTTTGATTTATAAAATTTTATGTACATTTTTGTTTCAAGAGAAAAAAAAAGGCTTATAATATATCTCCTCTATAAATATATATATATATATATTTAGCCTACCCCTATAAAAATTCCTGGGTCCGCCATTGGGTGTTAGTTTATTTAGTATATGTTTCATTTCTGATGGAGCTGGGTGTTTAAATAAGACCCTAATTCTTATAATTATGAAGGGAAAAAAAAATGAGAGATTGAAAAGTTTTATTCATATTTTTATTCACATTTGTCATAAAAAAAAAAATTGGGAAGTTTCCATGATTTGGGATTAATAAGTGAATGTAGAGAAATCGTATGGTCTTGAGGTAAAGACCCTTCTTGTGCCCCTTCCCAAATCAACTTCCCGGTGGACCCAACTCCCCAATCTCTCTTCTTTCTTTTTTTTCTTTTTTTCTTTTTTTTTTAATTTATAATTTTATAAATAATTTCAATTTTATTATTTTGTTTAGTTTTAAAGCTTGGACTGAATTTTCTAATGAATATCAGTTTTTAAAGTCAATGAAAGTTTACTTTTTCTGTTGTGGTTCTGTTACAGAATCCTACTAGTCATACTCATCCTCTTTTTAGCATTATCAATTGCTGCCATTTGCTGATTCAAAAGAAGTGGTGCTGTTCTGTCAAGTATATTTTTCGAGAGCGGAATTTTGTTACTGATTCTTTGGCTTCTATGAGCCATGATCTTCCCTTGGGTTTGCATGTTTTGGATTCAACGCCTGGCATGGTTGTTGAGCTTCTTGCTGCTGATGCCAGAAGCTTGGCTCGTCCAAGGATGGTTGTTGTGTAGTTCTTTTTGTGTTGTTTGGGCTTCGGCGCCCTTTTTATCCACACACAAAAAAAAGTTTGCTTTTTCTAGTGTTAAAATAACTAGATATAGTAATAAAATTGTCCTTATATTTTTTCAAAATTATTTCAATGTTTAATTTAAGGTACATGTGAATTTATTCTTGGAGAAACATGTGTAAAAAGTGGATATTTCATGACCATGGTGAAGGCTTGCTTCTCTGTCAAGTCAACCTCATTTTGATCTCCCAACTTCCATTCAAAATCTCTAACCAAATTGGCCACAAAATATTCAACATGAAGCAGTGACACATTAATAGCAGGGCAAATCCTCCTCCCTGCACCAAAGGGCATCATTTGAATACCTCTAACTCCCTTGATATCAAACTTCACCTCTTGTTGACCAGTTCGTATGAATCTCTCTGGTCTAAACTCCATAGGTCTTTCCCACACATTTGGATCACGTGACATTTCTGCCACTGTAAAATTCACCATTGCATCTTTTGGTATGTCATAACCATCCATTTGAATATCTTTCAAGACAGCCCGTGGCAAGATGAAGTGGCTTGGTGGATGTCGGCGTAGAGTTTCTAACACAACTGCCTTCAAATAAGGCATCTTTATTAAATCATCTTCTGCAATATCTTGTTTTGGTTTTACAACAGAGTTGATTTCATCTAATAGCTTCTTCTGAATGTCTTGGTTCTTCACTAAGTTGGCCATAACCCATTGTAATGTGGTGGTGGATGTATCGGTTCCGCCTAGCAGAAACTCCGAGCACAAACTTACCTTTTCATCATCCGTAAGCTTTCGTCCACCACCGTCGGGGAGCTGAAGATCGATTAGACTATCAACATAAGAGAGAATACATTCTTCGTCTTCAAATTCATTGTTGACTTTTTTACTCATTAACCATTCATGACGTGCTTTTATGATTGAGAGAATGACATTTACTTGATTACGACGAATCTGTAAGAGTTCCTTCCACAACTTTCGAAACACGATCTTTGATATGGTCGGCATAAAATTTAGTTTGTTGAACCTAACAAAATTCAAAAGCAGTGCTTGTTGCACGCTTTCAATATCTTTAATGGTTTTACCATCAAATTTGACTCCAAAACACATATAGGATAGTAAACCAAACATGACAAATTGAAAATTGTGCACCACATGGATGGCCTTGTTGCCAGAATCTGCTTCATCTAAGATCTTATCCTTTAAAAGATTATATGCCCATCTACGACCACGCGAATACGTCTTGAGTCGAGAAGGATGTATTATGGACATGAGATTTTGACGAAGGAGACGCCAAATTGGGTCATATGGTGCAGAGCTAACAGTGCACTGGTTGCTAAAGAAGATTCGGGTGGTTTCGAGAGCAGCAGGGCGACCAGCAAAGACTGTACCATTTCTCACAAGTGCTCGATGAGCAGTTTCGTGGGTGGTGATGAAAATGGCAGGACGAGACCCGATATGGAGAGTAACAATAGGGCCATACTTGGAACGCAAATGGTGGATAACGGGCTCAACATTAGCGAAGTTGCTAGAAGATTTGAGAAGCCAATAGATGTTCCCTAAGATAGGTAAGGTTGGGGGACTTGGTGGTAGTCTTTTATTGCTTAGGAGCTTTAGTAGCGCAGTAAAAGAAATGTAGAGGCAAACAAAGGCAAGGAGAAGAAACCAAAACTCCATTTGGAAATGTATAAAAAGGAAAATTTAATACACCTTCTAGGTGTTGTAGTTTGAAGCATTTATATTTGCTACAAGTGGGGTTTAAAGATTGATGGTAAAACGTAAATGTAGTTTCCAGACATCAATCTAATTCTAAACTGATGTCATTATTTGTCAAAAGTAAAAGAAACGAATGTCATTAGTAACTTCACACTTATTAAGTCATAGTTGTTTTTGTAAAACTAGTTATTCATGTTTATATACAAAGTCAACTAGTGAAATACCACTGGATTCAAAGAAGGTTGGCGATTTAAGGTTATTTATAATGGACGAATCAGTCTTTTAATCACTGGATGTGGAAAATTAAAAATAGATGTAGAAAATAAGTTTTTCATGTCATACTTCATATATCATTAAAGCTTACAATATTCAGCACATTTTTTTTTATACAAGCGATATTGAGCGCCTTAATTAGGCCATAATCTATTCCCTATTTAGAATGGGTGCTGCTATTTCCACCTCCTGTCCTATTTTCCCACCCACCATATAAATTTGAAAAACAACAATCCTATCTTTCCATCCACCATTATTCCTAAAATACTCTATAATTATTATTCAAGTAAATTCTCCACCCAGTCACATATGGACAACTGTCAATCAATTTGAGACTTAAATAAAAAACAAAAAGATTTATCTCAGCCCCCCTCTCTGTGTCCCCCGCTCTTGCAACTCAAACCCCGTCATTCTCTCATGTCTCCCCCCTTTCTCCTTCTTCTCACATGTCTCTCATCTCTCCCTTTCCTCCCCTGCAACTCAAACAATCTATTTTTCTCTCTCTACTCAACAGCTCTCTCTCATCTTTCCCTCTCTTTCTCTCTCTTGGCACCAACAATGATGGAGGACGACAAGGTCGCAGGCCTCTAGAATAAGTTTAGGGTTTCTCTCCCTCTCTTTCTCTCATACTTTTTTGTTACTTTTTCTTTTTGTGAAATGGTAGAATAAGTGGGTTTGTGAGTTTAGGGTTTTTTTTTCCTAAGTCCTTAGAAATCATTTTACAAAGGGGTAAATTTGTCTTTAAAATTTTGAAGATAAGGTGGGTGGAAATATCAGCACTCTTTAGAATTTAGGTTTTTTTTTATTGCAAATGGTCCCTGAGGTTCACGAAATTATCACCTTTCATCCTTCATTTTTTTTTGTGACATTAATTGTCCTTAAGGTTACTCTCTATACATAAAATTGGTCTATATCGTTAGCTTTCATCAAATTTTCTGTTAGAGTGCTGACATGACACATATGTAGAGCTCACAAATCCAATTACATAAAGCCAAGCGGATTTAAATAAAAGATATCATAAAAATTAAAATCCATAAAAAATTGGCAAAATTTTTTAAGAAAAAGAAGATTAAAACTTCAATAAATAAAAAAATTGAAACCATCCCTCCCTCTCACCCTCCCTTCCCCTCTGTCTCCCCTCTGTATCCCCCTCTTCTCCCCGTCTCTCTCTGTACCCCCCCCCTGCCCTCTACCATCTTTCTCTATGTTCTTTCTCCAAAGCAGCAACACGACCCTCTCTCTCTCTCTCTCTCTCTCTTCCAAGAAAGAATCAAGTTAAGAAGATGGTAGCAAATACAAAATTGGTCACGGACATTGAGTTCAGTGAGAGCAAAAGAAAGGGCTCTTACACTGCAATGGTTTCCCTAAAAAAATAATTTAAAACTTCAATTTAAAAAACTTGGGTATGAGATTTGGGATTTGGGGGTTGGGGTGGGTTGCGAGTAGGGCAGGTGGGTGGGTGGGTTGCGGTTGGGGTTGGGCTTTGGGGGTGGTTTGGGTCGTGGAAGAGAGAGAGAGAGAGAGAGAGAGATATATATATATATATATATATATATATATATATATATATATATATATATATATATAGATCGCTGCAATATATATATATTTTTAATGGAATTTTTATTAATCTCCTTTATCTAGATTTTAATTTTTAAGGTATCTTTTATTCAAAATCCACTTGGCTTTATATAATTGGATATGTAGGCTCTATATATGTGCTATATCACCACTTTAATAAAAAAAAAAAAAATTATGGAAGCTAATGGTAGGGACCAATTTGATGTATAGAGAGTAACCTTAAGGACCATTAATGTCACAAAAAAACATTAAGGATGAAAGGTGATAATTTCGCTAATCTCAAGGACCATTTGCGATAAAAAGCCTAGAATTATATTAAATTTAGAAAATACAATTGAGTAGTACTAGAGATAACAATATATTACACAAATTATGTGTAAGCAACCAGTTTCTTTTAAACAACAAGAAAGTGGATGGATGTGGATATAAGGTGGGGGTCGCTCTCTCGTTACACGAGGAGAGCCGTGCGTCCTTTCTAAGGTTTCATCTCGAGTCCAGCTGCCATCCCATAGCAATCAGTTACGTCGTTTCCTCTCTCTCGCTCGGCCGTCTCCTCACGCTCCGTCGTCCTCGCCTCCTTCTCCAAGCCCATCGCTTCCAGTCGCTCCATCACCTCCTGCCATCATAGTCATTTTCGATCCTTCTCTCTACACTCGTCGTGCGCATCTCATCGACCCCATCACCTCTGCCTAGCCTCGACTGCACTCTCGGCATCTGTACTGTGCATCAATATTCGAGTCTGTCACCATGGTCATATTTTCCCATTCTTTGGGGACTGGTTCATTTGCTCTTGTTTTCCCCTCTTTGCTGTTTGGTGGTTTGTCTATTGTATTGGTATGTCTACGTCTATTGCTAATATTGAGCAATCCTTTGGTAGCCACCTGGTACTCACGTCACGTGAACATGCTGGTTTGGTTATTGGTTCTTCTGACATTGCACACAATTTTGTTAGTTTCATCTATGGTCTTGTGGCTCAAGTCCTTATAGATCAACTCATCAATCGTGATGGATTTATTGAAACCTTTACGCAACTTTGGAAAGGCTCTATTTGTTGTGCGGAAGTGTCAACCAATTGTGAGTGAAAATAAAACAACAACTGGCAAGAGATAAAAAAGAACAAAACAACACCAACAAGAACACCAAGATTTATATTGGTTCAGCAATGCCTACATTTAGTTTGGAGACGACAGAGTAATCCACTATAATTAAATGAGAGAATACAATAGCGTTTAACACTCAGAAACCCAAGCCCCAAATATACCCAAGCTCACACACTCAAGAATATAAAAGGATTACAAATTGAGTACAATTTGGAGAAAGGGAAAAATAACCAATGACAACCACAAATTGTTTTGCTGCCCAACTATTATTTTTCCTCTCTCACTTTCTTTGCTGCCAACTTCTCTCTGCTCACTCTCATTCAAATGCTAGGTTGCTTCTCCTTTTAAAGCCAAAAAAGAGTGGCTCTTCAAAAAAGCCAACGGCTAAAGGCCTCCAATCAAGTCAAAAAGTCAGCAATGAATGAATGCCTTTTGTCTCCCACATGCTGCTATCCCATCTCTGCCAATTAATGAAGCCCACAGCTCAAAATATAGGCAAAGCCTAAAGTTTCCCATAATTAATGCATTTCCATTTGCAAAGCCAATTCCAAATATCAAAGCTGCCGAAAGCAACTTTGCATGTAGGTGCTCTATTGAGTCAAATAGTCAACAATCTCCACCTTGACTCAAAATTGCACCAAACCATAGTAGTACTCCCAATGGTCGTCTCCCAATCCCCCACAGGACAATCCAAAAATTTTACAAATGCCAATAAAGTCTAAGTAGGGCTTAAACTTGAGCAACGAAACTGGCTTTGGTAACATATATGCAGGATTGTTGGCCGTCCCAATCTTCTGAAGAAGAATATCTCCTTCGTCAATAATCTCATGAACAAAATGGAACCTTACGTCAATGTGTTTCGAACGTGCATGATGAACTTGATTCTTTGCTAAATAAATAGCACTCTGACTATCGCAATGAACATGCACATGGTCATGTTGAACCCTTAAGTCATCAAGCAACCCTTGAAGCCAGATGGCTTCCTTAATAGCTTATGCTACCACCATGTATTCTGCCTCAGTAGTTGAGAAGGCAACTATAGATTGCAAAGTCGATCTCCAACTCACTAGACCTCCAACAAGAGTGAATACAAAAACTGTAGTGGACCTACGCTTGTCAAAATCACTTGCGTAATCAGAGTCCACATATCCAACAACACATTGACTAGTAAGTTTATCCTACTGAAATAACAAACCAACATCCATAGCAGCTTATGAAATATCAGGCATACATCAAACTACCACCAACACTTGCATATGGAATTTGAGCCATGTAATGACTCTCTTCACCAGTTTTAGGAGACACAGAAGCACTAAGTTTGAAATGAGGGGCAAGAGGTGTACTAATCGGTTTTGAATTTTCATTCATCCCGAAACGCTGTAGTACCTTCTTCAAATACTACTTCTGACACAGACTAATCTTGCCCTTTGCTTTATCTCTTTCAATTTCCATACTAGTATCTTACAAGCTTCTCCCAAGTCCTTCATCTCAAATTCATTACTCAATTGAGTCTTCAACCTTTCAATCTCCACCTTGCTCCTACATGTTATAAGTGTAACAACCCGGCCCTAAATTAATAGTTAAATATTAAATTATTCAAGAAAAAAACAATTTTACCCCGGGAATATTTAAATGATTTTAATGTTGACCTTTTTGTTCGGGGAAGTTTTTGGTGAAACTATAACATCCCGGTTCGAAAAGTATTAAAATAATTAAAATAAGAGGAAATAAATTTAAATGAGAAAATAAATTGAAATAAACAATAAAATAAAATGATTTGAATTAATTAAGGTTTTTGGAAATTTAAATATGATTTAATATTAAAAAGGGAGGGCAAAAAGGTCATTTTAAGTTCAGGAAGGAATTTGGAAATTTCGATTGTACCGATGCGTAGAGCACATCGAGATGAGTCCATAAACACATAGTGGGCTCAAATCTGAGTTATAACGAGAGAGATACAATAAAAAATTCAAGTAGGGATAAAATCGTAATTTTGCATAACTGTTTAAAAAAAAATAATCTAATTTCTTCTCTCTCTCTCTCTCTCTCTCTCTCTCTCTCTCCCGTGGATCTCCCTCTCGCGACACCACAGACCCGCCCACTGTGTGGCCGGTGAACTCCACCTCTCGACCACCAACAAACAACGACGGGGCCGGTCGGAAAATGCTAAGGGGCGCTTGGAGATCACAATTGGGTTGAGTTCCGATGAGATCAGCTTCGCACAGCGGTGCTGGCAGCTCGCAAAGCTCCGGTGGTGTTCGAATTTTCCAACACCATTCCCAGCGTCTCCTGCCACCAAAACTGGCAAACCAGGTATGGATTTCGATCCTTTTCACATACCCTAGCTATTTATATGGTTGGTTTAGCTTGATTGTTAGGTTTTGAAATTTAATCTAAAACCTACGAATTTCCAGATTTTTGGATAGAGTTTCCGGCCACTTGCCGTCCGAATTGGACGTTGCCGTAGTTGAATAAAGTGTTCCACTTGTCGAGTAGTAGCTATAGCCGGAAGGGTGGCCCTCGATTTTGAAGTTTTCCGGTCGCTAGTATCGCTTAGGAAAACCACGCACTGCAGGCGCATGTGGCGGCGCGAGGGCACTGTAGCGGAGGTGCATTGTGTTCTAATGCGATCTCCTTGTTGTCACGAGCACGTAGGTGTGCTCGGATTTTAATTTGGATGTCGTTTGATCGTTGAATGGATTTCGCCTATTGTGCGATTTCTGGGTTCGATATGTTCGGACCATTAGATTGAACTCAAATTCACGTATGTTGTACCTTGTATTTCTAGGATCGTATAGGATGCAACAGATCGTGAGGCAGAGTCCCGAATACTCCGAAATCGCGAACCACAGGGCTAGATAATTGTAACCATACGATCGTGCGATCGTGATCAATCCAACTGTTCGATTCACACCCAACTTGAAGGACAGGTTTAGAAGAGTGTGTTAAACCTACAGGCACTCCGGATTTGTGATCGGAGGTCGTGGCCAGTTGACCAAGTTTGGACAGTTGGAACCTCGGTTGACCGTGAGTCTACCAAGGTAGTGTCACTTATCAAGAAGTAATAGAATGACCATGTAAATGAGTCTTAGCTGGTATTTGAGTTATTTTGATGGTATTGGGATTAGGAGGTTGATTCATAGTATTTTATGAGCTGTTTTTAAGGGTACACGGCTCTTTTGGATATGAAATTTCTTGCTTGATGAATTTAGATTGGGAAATGGATCGATACAGGATTTTCTTTAAAGATTATTATTTTTCAATGATTAACCTACCGTGCACACTACTATGGAGCTTAAAGATTTTGATTTTTTTTTTCTCTCTTTTTGATTTCCTGCATTTTCAATTTTGTCGCAACAACCTTTTTGAACGGACGCAATTAATGAGAGACAAGACATGATGCCCTAGAAAGTCGCGACAAAGTTGTAGACGGTTGAAGCAGTAATTGCTAGAGTTTCTCTAAAACTATGTCCATAAATTGGAAGGAGTGGAAAATCCACGCAGAGGAGAGAAAACAAAGAACAAAAGAGAGAGGAACATGAAGAAAATATCCAGAGACCATAAATATTTTGATTTTTTTTCTCTCTCTTGCTTTCTTTTCCTCCTTGTTTTCTCTCCTTTTGATTTCCCGCGTTCTCAATTCTGTCGTGACAAACCTTTCTGAATGGACGCAATTACTGAGAGACAAGACAAGACGCCATGAAAAGTCACGACAAAGTTGAAGACAGTTGAAGCTGTAATTGCTAGGGTTTCTCTAAAACTACGTTCATAAATTGGAAGGAGTGGAAAATCCGCGCAGAAAAGAGACAACAAAGAAGAAAAGAGAGAGGAACAGGAAGAAAATATCCAGAGAGCTTAAAGATTTTGATTTTTTTTTCTCTCTGCTTTCTTTTCCTCCTTGTTTTCTCCCTTTTAGATT
The DNA here is from genome assembly GCF_965620075.1 of Prunus avium. Lineage (NCBI taxonomy): Eukaryota > Viridiplantae > Streptophyta > Magnoliopsida > Rosales > Rosaceae > Prunus > Prunus avium. Next base: position 12,349,230 of record NC_142288.1, on the reverse strand, counting down.
TCCTGCGTTTTCAATTTTGTCGCGACAAACCATTCTGAACGGACGAAATTAATGAGAGACAAGACAAGATGCCATAGAAAGTCGCGACAAAGTTGAAGACGGTTGAAGGTGTAATTGCTAGGGTTTCTAAAAAACTATGTCTATAAATTGGACGGAGCTGAAAATCTATGCAGAAGGGAGAAAACAAAGAAGAAAAGAGAGAGGAACAGGAAGAAAATATCCAGAGAGCTTAAAGAATTTGATTTTTTTTTCTTTGCTTTCTTTTCCTCCTTGTTTTCTCTCTTTTTGATTTCCCGCGTTTTCAATTTTGTCGCGACAACCTTTCTGAACGGACGCAATTAATGAGAGACAAGACATGAGGCCCCAGAAAGTCGCGACAAAATTGAAGACGGTTGAAGCTGTAATTGCTAGTGTTTCTCTAAAACTACGTCCATAAAATGGAAGGAGTGGAAAATCCACACAGAGGAGAGAAAATAGAGAAGAAAAGAGAGAGGAACAGGAAGAAATTATCCAGAGAGCTTAAAGATTTTGATTTTTTTTTCTCATTGCTTTCTTTTCGTCCTTATTATCTTTTTTTTTTTTATTTCCCGAGTTTTCAATTTTGTTGCGACAAACCTTTCTGAACGGACGCAACTAATGAGAGACAAGACAGGACAACATAGAAAGTGGCGACAAAGTTGAAGACGATTGAAGTTGTAATTGCCAGGGTTTCTCTAAAACTATGTCCATAAATTGGAAGGAGTGGAAAATCCACGCAGAAGAGAGAAAACAAAGAAGAAAAGAGAGATGAATAGGAAGAAAATGTCCAGAGAGCTAAAAGATTTTGATTATTTTTTTCTCTCTGCTTTCTTTTCCTCCTTGTTTGCTCTCTTTTTGATTTCCCGCGTTTTCAATTTTGTCACGACAAACCTTTCGGAACGGACGCAATTAATGAGGGACAAGACAGGAGCCATAGAAAGTTGCGACAAAGTTGAAGACGGTTGAAGCTGTAATTGCTAGGTTTCTCTAAAACTATGTCCATAAATTGGATGGAGTGGAAAATCCACGCAGAAGAGAGAAAACAAAGAAGAAAAGAGAGAGGAACATGAAGAAAATATCCAGAGAGCTTAAAGATTTAATTTTTTTTTTCTCTCTGCTTTCTTTTCCTCCTTGTTTTCTCTATCTTTGATTTCCCGCATTTTCAATTTTGTCACGACAAACCTTTTTGAACGGACGCAATTAATGAGAGCTAGGACAAGACGCCATAGAAAGTCGCGACAAAGTTGAAGACGGTTGAAGCTGTAATTGCTAGGGTTTCTCTAAAACTACGTCCATAAATTGGAAGGAGTGGAAAATCCACGCAGACAATAGAAAACAAAGAAGGCAAGAGAGAGGAATAGGAAGACAATATCCAGAGAGCTTAATGATTTTGATTTATTTTTTCTCTCTGCTTTCTTTTCCTCTTTGTTTTCTATCTTTTTGATTTCCAGCGTTGTCAATTTTGTCGCGACAAACCTTTCTGAACGGACGCAATTATGAGAGACAAGAGAAGACGCCATAGAAAGTCGCGACAAAGTTGAAGACGGTTGAAGCTGTAATTGCCAGGGTTTCTCTAAAACTACGTCCATAAACTGGAAGTAGTGGAAAGTGCACGCAGACAAGAGAAAACAAAGAAGGCAAGAGAGAGGAACATGAAGAAAATATCTAGAGAGCTTAATGATTTTGATTTTTTTTCTATCTGCTTTCTTTTCCTCTTTGTTTTCTCTCTTTCTGATTTCTCGCATTGTCAATTTTGTCGCGACAAACCTTTCTGAACGAACGAAATTAATGGGGGATATGACTAGATGCGATAGAAAGTCGCGACAAAGTTGAAGACGGCTGAAGCTGTAATTGCCAGGGTTTCTCTAAAACTATGTCCATAAATTGGATGGAGTGGAAAATCCACGCAGAAGAGAGAAAACAAAGAAGAAAAGAGAGGGGAACATGAAGAAAATATTCTGAGGTTAAGGTTAAAGATTTTAATTTTTTTTTTCTCTCTGCTTTCTTTTCCTCCTTGTTTTCTCTATCTTTGATTCCCCGCATTTTCAATTTTGTCGCGACAAACCTTTCTGAACGGACGCAATTAATGAGAGACAGAAGAAGACGCCATAGAAAGTCGCGACAATGTTGAAGACGGTTGAAGCTGTAATTGCCAGGGTTTCTCTAAAACTACGTCCATAAATTGGAAGGAGTGGAAAATCCACGCAGACAAGAGAAAACAAAGAAGGCAAGAGAGAGGAACAGGAAAAAAATATCCAGAGTGCTTAATGATTCTGCTTTCTTTTCCTCCTTATTTTCTCTCTTTTTGAATTCCCGCATTTTCAATTTTTTCGCGACAAACCTTTCCGAACAAATGCAATTAATGAGAGACAAGACAAGACGCCATATAAAGTCGCGACAAAGTTGAAGACGGTTGAAGCTTTAATTGCTAGGGTTTCTCTAAAACTACGTCCATAAATTGGAAGGAGTGAAAAATCCACGCTGAAAAGAGACAACAAAGAAGAAAAGAGAGAGTAACTTGAAGAAAATATCCAGAGATCTTAAAGATTTTGATTTTTTTTTTCTCTCTGCTTTCTTTTCCACCTTGTTTTCTCTCCTTTAGATTTCCCGCGTTTTCAATTTTGTCGTGAGAAACCATTCTGAAAGGACAAAATTAATGAGAGACAAGACATGACGCCATAGAAAGTCGCGACAAAGTTGAAGACGATTGAAGCTGTAATTGCTACGGTTTCTCTAAAACTACGTCCATAAATTGGAAGGAGTGAAAAATTGACGCAGAAGAGAGAAAACAAAGAAGAAAACAGAGAGGAACAGGAACAAAATATCCAGAGAGCTTAAAGATTTTGATTTTTTTTTCTCTCTGCTTTCTTTTCCTCCTTGTTTTCTCTCTTTTTCATTTCAAGCATTTTCAATTTTGTCGCGGCAAACCTTTCTGAACGAACGCAATTAATAAGAGACAGGACAAGACGCTATAGAAAGTCGCGAGAAATTTGAAGACGGTTGAAGCTGTAATTGCTAGGGTTTCTCTAAAACTACGTCCATAAATTGGAAGGAGTGGAAAATTCACGCAGAAGAGAGAAAACAAAGAAGAAAAGAGAGAGGAACCGGAAGAAAATATCCAGAGAGCTTCATGATTTTGATTTTTTTTCTCTTTGCTTTCTTTTCCTCTTTGTTTTCTCTCTTTTTGATTTCCGGCGTTTTCAATTTTGTCGTGACAAACCTTTCTGAACGGACGAAATTAATGAGGGAGAAGACCAGACGCGATAGAAAGTTGCGACAAAGTTGAAGACGGTTGAAGCTGTAATTGATAGGGTTTTTGTAAAACTACGTCTATAAACTGGAACGAGTGGAAAATGCACGCAGAAGAGAGAAAACAAAGAAGAAAATAGAGAGGAACAGGAAGAAAATATGCAGAGAGCTTAAACATTTTGATTTTTTTTTCTCAATGCTTTCTTTTACTTCTTGTTTTCTCTCTTTTTGATTTCCCGTGTTTTCAATTTTGTCGCAACAAACCTTTCTGAACGGACGCAATTAATGAGAGACAAGACAAGACGCCATAGAAAGTCCCAACAAAGTTGTGTTTGTGCCTAATAAACCACGGCCAAGAACTGACCGAAGGAGCCCCTTTCCTCGGCCCTAACACTCGCTCGTGAGGCTAAAACGCGGCGTTTCACCAAGATGTCTGGCCTTCCTAAAAGGCAAAGGAAAAGTTGTGAAGGCATGATCATCTCGGCCTTGACTATAGGCCGAGGTCGAGGCCGAACAAAATCACGGCCAAAAGCACTAAGGTCAGATCATCAAGTGGCAGCAGGGTTCCACGCTTCATTTAATGAAGCAATGCCTCTGTTTATGGTAGCAAACCCACTGACCACGAATAAGCATTTAATGCACGAGGGAAGGTGGGAAGTGATTGAAGTCAGGATTTGGTGATAGGAATCAGAGTGATTAGACGAAGGCATTCTCACAAGGATTTGGTCACCAACTATCAGAAACAATAAATGCGTCTCCACGGCCAGAAGCGCAGAACCCACGATCAGGGCGGCGGCCGAGATTCACCGGGATTTATGGGGTCACACCACCATGCTTCACGATCCCAAATGTCGATTGGACTACCCACTTGCTCTAATCATGCTCCACCATGCAGATTTTTAGCCTCGATTACTCCTCCAAGAACTCTTCCTATAAATACAAGGCTCAAGCTACATTCACAGGGTTCAAACACCAAACAAAAGCCTCTCACGAAGAAAATTATATTTTCCTGTAATGCACTTTCAATATTTTTACTTGCTTTCCTAGGAGTAGTGTTAGTTTGTAAAGAAAATCCATTCATCAATATATCATACGACCCTTGATTTTCAAGGCGCCGGAGCACCATCTCTGTTACTCATTCATTCACCCCATATATCATACGACCGCCGCTCACTGAGCAGCGCGCCGGAGCACCGCCCAAAACCCGCCATCAGCACCACCCCTAAACGGCCTTGTAGCTCAGGCCGTGAACCTTACAGCCGAGATCAGTTCCTCTCTCGGCTACAATCGTTTGATTAGAAGACGAGTTCAAACAGGCGCACCACTTGACCATTCTATCCACATCAACATCTCGACGCACAGTAGACCGTGCTGGCATGCCCGCGCACAACCGCACCGCATCCAAAAGCAGGAAGCCATGTGTTAACGCACATCCCCTCGGCCCGGAACCCCAGGTCGTGAGATTTGCGCAGCTGACAAGTTGAAGACGATTGAAGCTGTAATTGCTGGGGTTTCTCTAAAACTACGTCTATAAATTGGAAGGAGTGGAAAATCCACGTAGAAGAGAGAAAACAAATAAGAAAAGAGAGAGGAACAGGAAGAAAATATCCAGAGAGCTTAAAGATTTTGCTTTTTTTTTTTTTTTTTCTCTGTGCTTTCTTTTCCTCCTTGTTTTCCCTCTTTTTCATTTCAAGCGTTTTCAATTTTGTCGCGACAAACCTTTCTGAACGGACGCAATTAATGAGGGACAAGACAGGACGCCATAGAATGTCGCGACAAAGTTGAAGACGGTCGAAGCTGTAATTGCTAAAATTTCTCTAAAACTACGTTCATAAATTGGAAGGAATGGAAAATCCACGTAGAAGAGGGAAAACAAAGATGAAAAGAGAGCGGAACAGGAAGAAAATATCCAGAGAGATTAATGATTTTGAATTTTTTTTTTCTCTTGGCTTTCTTTTCTTCCTTGTTTTCTATCTTTTAGATTTCCCGCGTTTTCAATTTTGTCGCGACAACCTTTCTGAATGGACGCAATTAATGAGGGACAAGACAGGACGCCATAGAATGTCGCGACAAAGTTGAAGATGGTCGAAGCTGTAATTGCTTGGGTTTCTCTAGAACTACGTCCATAAATTGGAAGGAGTGGAAAATCCACGTAGAAGAGGGAAAACAAAGAAGAAAAGAGATAGGAACAAGAAGAAAATATGCAGAGATCTTAAAGATTTTAATTTTTTTTTTCTCTTTGCTTTTTTTTTCTCCTTGTTTTCTCTCTTTTTGATTTCCTGCATTTTCAATTTTGTCGCGACAAACCTTTCTGAACGGACGCAATTAATGAGAGACAAGACAAGACGCCATAGAAAGTCGCGACAAAGTTGAAGATGGTTAAAGCTGTTATTATTAGGGTTTCTCTAAAACTACGTCCATAAATTGGAAGGAGTGGAAAATCCACGCAGAAGAGAGAAAACAAAGAAGAAAAGAGAGAGGAACATGAAAAAAATATCCAGAAAGCTTAAAGATTTTGATTTTTTTTTCTCTCTGCTTTCTTTTCCTCATTGTTTTCTCTCTTTTTGATTTCCCACGTTTTCAATTTTGTCGCTATAAACCTTTCTGAACGGACGCAATTAATGAGAGTCAAGATAAGACGCCATAGAAAGTCTCGACAAAGTTGAAGACGGTTGAAGCTGTAATTGTTAGGGTTTTTCTAAAACTACGTCCGTAAATTGGAAGGAGTGGAAGAAAGAGAAAGGAGAGAAAAAGAAAAGAAAAGCAGAAAGAAAATGTCTTATTCCTTCCAATCTTATTTGGATTTTAGTTTAGCTTTGCCAATACAGACAAGGGTGGCACTTGAACCGGTTTGGGCTCCCTATTTTGCGTCCTCACAAGGACCCGTGACCGTCAACGACTTGTTACTCCTTGACAACGATGTTGCCATTGGAGTTGCGAGGAGTTTGGTGACTCCTAGGGATCTGCGCATGCTGGGAATGAGGGATGATAACCGCATAGTGAGCCCCAAGACGCTAAGATAGTGATTTTTGGAAGCTCAAGTGATGAGCCCCAAGAAGCTGTGCATGAAAACCCAGGAGAGGAGATTCAGAGCGCAAAACTAACACTACTACAAAAAGTGAAAAAGACGACCAGACAAAGACGACGGTAGAACAAAAAACCGTCGTTGTTTTAAAAAAGATGACGGTAACAAAAAACCGTCATGGATAAGTGACTTAAACAACTAAAAAACAGAGGTACAGTTGAAATTTTTTTTTATAACGACGCACACAAATAAAAAAGCGTCGTCTTATTAAAATGGTTTTCTTCAGAGTTAAAATCTGACCAAAAAACAACGACTGCAGGTATGACAAGCGTCGTCTTTTAAAAATCAAGTGTCCTTTTTTTGGTAAAAACATGGTTGTTTTGAAAGAATTGTCGTCTATTATATGTAAAGATGACGGTTTTTTTTAAAGAACTGCCGTCTATTATAAGTAAATATGACAGTTTTTTTTTTAAAAAAGAGTCGTCTATTTTATGTAAAGATGACGGTTTTTTTTTATGAAAAAAGTCGTCTATTATATGTAAAGATGACGGTTTTTTTTATGAAAAAAGTCGTCTATTTTGAAGTATAGATGACGGTTTTTTTTATAAAAAGGGTCGTCTATTATGAAGTAAAGACGACGGTTTTTTTTATAAAAATGGTCGTCTATTATGAAGTAAAGACGACGGTTTTTTATAAAAAGGGTCATCTATTATATGTAAAGACGATGGTTTTTATATGTAAAGGGTCGTCTATTATGAAGTAAAGATGACGGTTTTTTTTAAAAAGGGTCGTCTATTATATGTAAAGATGACGGTTTTTTTATAAAAAGCGTCGTCTTTTAAAACATGCTAAAAAAAGGCCGCTTAAGTGAATTCGCGCTCGACAAATTTTCAAATTTTCCCCCGTCTTTGAAAACCTTATCTCTCATTAACAAGCGTCGTCTTTTAAAACACACTAAAAAAAGGCCACTTAAGTGAATTCGCGCTCGACAAATTTTCAGATTTTCCCCAGTCTCTGAAAACTTTATCGCTCCCTCCTTGAAACCTCCTGAGCTCCTCTCTTCTTGAAATCCTCCTGAGCTATTTGAAACACTCCATCTCTCACCTTTCTACTCCTCATACGTACCTACCAACCATCGACGCAACGACACCGTCAACGCCATCGCTCTTCGCATAAGTCATCAGCAGCCGCCATCGACGCCATATTCACAGTCAACGACGACGATGTCCTTGAAAACAGATCTAGAGATCTTGTGAGATGGGAAAATCCTAGAACATCAGATTTGGTCTTCGATGTCGCCTGAGGTTCGATGACAGATCTCCATCGCGCCTTCTTGGTGAGCTCTCGCCATCCACGTCACAAAAGCAACTCTAAGTTAGTCAAAATGTTCTTCTGTATTGTGTTACAAATGAACTTTTCCTGCATAAGCTTATGCTTGTATAGATGATGCATATTTTTTGTTAGTTAAGATGACCTTGAAAACAAATCTAGAGACCTTGCGAGATGGGAAAATCCTAGAACATCATATTTGGTCTTCGATGTCGCCTGAGGTTCGATGACAGATCTCCATCGCGCCTTCTTGGTGAGCTCGTCATCCACGTCACAAAAGCAACTCTAAGTTAGTCAAAATGTTCTTCTGTATTGTGTTGCAAATTAACTTTTCCTGCATAAGCTTATGCTTGTATAAATGATGCATATTTTTTGTTAGTTAAGATGATAGCAAGATAATGTAATCTTATTGTGGTTTTTGATTGCTCAGGTAAGATGACATGGCAAATAGGTGCTGCAGCTTATATAGAGTGCAGCTCAAAGGCCCAGTTGGTAGGCAACTTAGAAGAATATAAGATCCATTTGACCAAGATGACTTAGAACACTACTCCAAGATGACAGCTGAATGTGGAGAACAAGTACAAATTGTGGAAGATACAACAACCATAGGTTAATGCTTTGGATATGGTATTTTGTAATTATGGGTTATAATGTTATAAATATGGTATTTTGTATGGATATAGTAGGAATCAAGATTGGTAAACAATGTAATTACAATTGAATCTTCAAGTTTTATGAAAGAAATAATTTTTTAGGATATCTAAAATGAAATTAGTACATCATTTTTACAGATAATAAACGGCAGTTTTTTTGGAACAAAACCGTCTTTTTTAGATTTAATAGACGTCTTTGGATATAATAAATGATGGTTTTTTTTTCAGAAAAAGTGTTGTCTTTACATTTAAATAGACGACGGTTTTTTCAGAAAAAGTGTCGTCTTTACATTAAATAGACGACGGTTTTTTCAGAAAAAGTGTCGTCTTTACATTTAATAGACGACGGTTCTATAAAAAAAAGTGTCGTCTTTACATTCAATAGACAACGGTTTTTTCAGAAAAAATGTCGTCTTTACATGTAATAGACGACGGTTTTTTAAAAACCGTCGTTTTTACATATAATAGACGACGGTTAATTACCGTCGTAGTTTGACTTTCAAAAAGATGACGGTCGATTTAACGACGGTTTGAAAAAGAAAAAGACGACGGTGTTTTCCCGTCGTCTATTTCAATTTTTGTAGTAGTGTAAAGGCTCTTATCGTGCAAATTCGAAGCGTGGCCAAATGATGACGATAAAGATGATGAGGAAGAAGAAGAAGAAGAAGAAGAAAGAGTTGTTGTTTGTTTATTTTTTACTTTTTGTACTTTTTTACCCTTTTTTTTTCATGGAACTATAATAATGAAAAGTTAAGGACTTGGCCCAAACAATGAAAGAGAGTTAATGGTGGGATTTCTTCTTTTAAGGTTTTCATTTACACTCAACTGGAAAGAGAGAGACAGAGACAGAGAGATGATGATCACGTGTAGATATATATATATATATATATATATATTTATTTATTTATTTATTTATTTATTTATTTATAATATATATTGATGATGATCACGTGTACATAAACTAATATATATTTTTAGATTTCTCTACCCCTTGTTCTGATCCACTTTAACCAAGCCATGCCTCTTTGAAAAAGGAATTCACTTTCCAACTTTTTTTTTTTTTTTTATGTAACAAAAATGAAAAAACAGGGGAAGGAATCATGTTTTGGGAATGATTACCACAAAAAAAAAGAAAAAAAGGTTGTAACAAGGATGAAAAAGTAGGGGAAGGAATCATGTTTTGGAATGATTACCCAAGACCCATCATTAAAATGGTTAGTAAGAATGAAGCCATGAAAGACAAAGAAGCTGGTGAAGGAGCTGGTGAAGGAAGCCATGAAAAAAATTGTTTGAAATTGAATGGACTAGGAAGTGGGCACCAACTATAAACTCCAATACTACTACTCTTGCAAAGGTTTCTATTTCAATTCCTCACTATTATTTTTCTGTCTTAGTTTGATTTTAGTTTTTTTCTTCTTCATATAAATGGAGTAACATATATATGATGTAATTTGTTTCTCAGATTGATAAAGAATGGCTGCAATTTAACAGGTTGACCATATATAACTTGAAAGAGTATTAGGTTTTCAGTACTATTAACTTTATCTTTTTTATTAAATAAAACTTTATTATAGATTTTTAGATGAATACAGAAAGGGAGCACATCAGTTTGTCAATGTAGCACAAAGACATGTGGGAAACTTAGATATTATAGTATGCCCTTGTTTGGAATGCAGAAACCTACAACATCACCACTTTAATTTAGTGTATGAACACTTGGTCATAAAAGGCATGGATCCTACGTACACCACTTGGGTTTTTCATGGTGAAAGTCCAAGTAATAATGTTCAATATGAAGATGTGGAAATGCCTGAGGCATATAGGTTGTACCATGACTTTTATTTCCAAAATGATGAAGTTGAGGGGTACCCTTGTGAAAGTAAAGAGGCAGAAATTGAAAATTTTGTTAGAGAAGTTGAAACTCCTTTGTTTCCTGGTTGTACTAAGTATACAAAGATGTCAGCAATTGTTGCTTTGTTGAAGTACAAAGCAACACATAGTCTTACATATAATGCTTTTGTTGAAATGCTTCAAATTTTTGGTGATATGCTACCAGAAAATAACACACTTCCTAGTTCATTATATACAACCAAAAAGATATTTAAGGCATTTGAACTTGGATATGAGAAGATACATGCATGCGTGAATGATTGTTGTCTATTTAGAAATGATCTTGAGATGGTAGAGGAATGTCCTAAATGTGGTTCTTCGAGATGGAAAGTGAATTAATGCAATTCTAAAATTGAAAAGGGAGTCCCTGCAAAAGTATTGCGTTACTTTCCAATAGTACCACAATTGAGGAGGATGTATGCAATAACTGAGATAGCTGAACAATTAAGGTGGCACTCAACACATAAAAGTCAAGATGGTAAGATGAGACATCCCGTTGATTCCTTGGCATGGGATAGGATAAACAAGAAGTCGCCTTCGTTTGGATTAGACCCTCGAAATATTAGATTTGGCCTTTGTACTGATGGTTTTAACCCTTTACAAGATCTTAGTTCTAGATATAGTTGTTGGCCAGTTGTCTTGGTTATATATAATTTGCCTCTTTGGTTATGCATGTTTAAGGAGAGTTTGATGTTGACTTTACTAATCCCAGGTCCAAAACAGCCAGGTAATGACATAGACATTTATTTGGCACCACTTATAGATGATTTAAAAGATCTATGGAATAATGGGGTGAAGGTGTATGATGCATTTGCTGTTTTGATGTGGACAGTAAATGACTTTCCAGCTTATGGAAACCTATTCGGATGGTCTACCAAAGGAAGGTTTGCATGTCCAGTTTGTCGTAAAGACACATGTGCTGATTGGTTGACACATAGTCATAAATTTTCATGCATGGGTCATAGAAGATTTCTTGCTCCGAATCATCCATATTGCAAGAAAATGAGTTGGTTTAATGGAAATCATGAAGATAGGAGTAGACCAAAGATTTCTACAAGTGAAGAAATTTATCTTGAAGTTGATAGCATTATGACTGACTTGGGGAAAAAGAACAAGAATGGAAGAAAGAATAAACAAAGAAAAGACAACAAGGGAAAAAAAGAAACTAAGGAAAAGAAGGAAAAAAATACGAAGAGGAAGAGGAATCAAATGAAAGATTCGAATTTTTCTGATCTTATATGGAAGAAGAAATCAATATTTTTTGAGCTGCCATATTGGAAGGTATGTTATAAATTATAGTATTAGTAGTTTGCTGAAAATGTTTCTATTTAATTTCTTATTTTTGGCGTAGGTTAGCTATTGCAATGACTACTATAACACCATATTGCTTATTGATTTACAGAATCTACTTCTATGTCACAATTTGGATGTCATGCATGTAGAGAAGAATATTTGTGAGAGTATTATTGGAACACTTTTACTTATGAAGGGAAAATCTAAGGATGACATCAAATCTCGTAAAGACTTGGAAAATATGGGGATTAGAAAAGATTTGCACCCCAAAAAAACAGGAAAGCGTTTTTATCTATCTGCAGCGCCTCACACTCTATCAAAGAAAGACAAGGAAACTTTTGGTTGGAGGCTTGCCAATTTAAAACTACCTGATGGTTATGGTTCAAATATTGGAAATTGTACCTCCTTGGAAGATAGTAAGATATTTGGCCTCAAGTCCCATGATTATCACATGCTAATGCAGCAATTGCTATTGGTGGCATTGGGGGGCCTTTTACCTAAAGGTCCACGGACTGCAATTTTCCGGTTGTGTGCATTCTTTAATGAGTTATGCCAAAGAGTTGTAGATAGAAACAAACTAGAAAAATTGGAGGAAGACATTGTACAAACATTGTGCATGTTAGAAAGGTTCTTTCCTCCTTCTTTCTTTGATGTAATGGTGCATTTGACAATCCACCTAGGATGGGAAGCTCGTCTATGCGGACCGGTTCAATATCGTTGGATGTATCCATTTGAGAGGTAGTTTTCAATTTATCAAAAGTAATATACATTTTAAACTTGAAATGAAATTTGTATCAATTCTAACTCATTGGTATTTTAGGTATATGAAAGTGTTGAAAGGATATGTTATGAATCGTGCACGACGGGAAGGGTGTATGGCTGAACGCTACCTAGCTGAAGAGTGTGCTTTGCTATGTAGCAGGTATTTAAAGCAAGCTGATGATATAGGCTCCAGGAAGGTGCGCAATGAAGAGTTTGAAAATGATTTACTGTTGGAAGGACGTCCAATATCTCAAGGAAAACAAATAATTCTTACAAATGAGATGTTGCAAATTGCTCATCGCCAAGTGTTGTGCAATATGGTAGAAGTGCAGCCATACATAGAGTAAGTTTTTGTAACCTTTTTACTAATTTGCAACTTGCATGGAAGTGACATTTCAAAAAATTCCTAACACATTACTTACTATGTTAGGATGCATTTGGATGAACTTAGGCACTCAAATAGACATCTATTAAAGAATGAAACTTTATTACAGAAAAAGCACGTGGAGTCATTTAGCACATGGTTGGATGCTAAGGTATTAAGAGATCTTATCATAATTAATGGATTTTGAATTTTATGTAATTGACACTTATATCTAAAACATGCTCACATTTTGGACAGATTAGGGCAGAGAAGATGGTCCACAATGTGTCAAATACTTTAAAGTGGCTTGCGCGTGAGCCTAGTCGCTGTGCAATTTCATATTCTGGTTTTATTATCAATGGTCTTCGGTTTCACACTAAAGAATTTGAGAAATCTCATCAAAACAGCGGTGTTTCACTTGAAGCAACAACTATTTGTGTATCTAGTGCAAGAGACCATACACCAGTCACAGGGAAAGTAGCTTATTATGGGGTTTTGAGAGAAGTCATAGTCTTATCATATCATGAATTTTATATTGCCTTATTCAAGTGTGATTGGGCAAGCATTGTGAATATTGTGAATGGCATCAAACTAGATGATGGATTTGCCTTAGTTAACCTCCAAGAAGGACCAAGTCAGTTTCAAAGGGATCCTTTCATGGGAAAATATTGCCAGCTAAACCCTAATTATAGCATCACAAGCTAAACCCTAATGATTTACCTTAGTTACCCTAAACCCTAATTATAGCATCACAAGTTAAACAAGTTTTTTTTTTTATTCTAGGGAGGATGAGACATCTAGTTGGTATGTTGTCATGAAAGCACCTCCCAAAGGATTTCAAGATTTGGAGATATCCGATGAGATGGAAAGTGGCACATCTACCCCATTTGATGTATCAGAACTTGATTATGATGATGATGATGAGAACGAACAATATGTGTGAATGGACGTTGATGGAATGTTTTTTGATGAGTAGTGTAATAAATCATCTAACATTGGATGTGAAAGGATAATATTAAATATATGTCTTGACTTGGTGTATTTAACATCCTCTCTTTGTTATTCATCCTCTCTTTAAAGAGTGGTGATTTTTTAAATTTCAGTGCCAGTTGATAGTATATAGGGATAATATGTCACTACATAGCTAAATCATGTACTTATTGTTTTCTAGGTTGGTTGCTGTCAAAGTCTGTTGACAATTATATCACAAGATGTCTGGTGGTGAGGTGAGACTTTTTTTTATTTTATTTTTATTTTAATTACTTTTCTTCAAAGTGAATAATAGTTGGTACTAATTTTATTTATGTATTTGTGCTGTGAAGTCTTCTAAGATTGTTGTGAAGAGAACAGCAAAACAAATCAAGGCAGCATTGGTTATTGCAACTGAACGTCGAAATTTGGGAGTTCGTATATGTGATGAGAGGATGAATAACAAAGAGAAACAACCAAGAGGTACACAACAAGATAATTCGCAATGGAAAACTACAATGAGAGGACAGCATGAAAATGAGGTTAGAACATCTAATTTGATGTCCAATTTTTCATCTACTCTACCAGCCACTAATGTAGAAGAGCAACCAGCACATGCTGAAAATGTTGCACGAATCAAAGAACAAAAAAAGAAGCGAGGTCCTACTAGAATGGTAGTTATTCCCCTAGGCAAAAAATCACTGTTAGAAGTTAGTTTCAATCTCGGGGGACAACTATGTGGTCCAAATTCAGAGTCTTTTGCCTCATTTCTTGGGGTCTTAACCCGAGCGCATGTGCCTATTGTTATGTCAAGTTGGAAGGACCTTAAAGAAAAAAACAAGGATGAGCTTTGGTCATTAATTCAGGTTTGCTTTTATTTATTTATTTATTTATATTTTTTATATACCAAACTGTTATTCCACCTATTCTCTACTTGGAAAATGAACTGCTATTGTATTTGAAAATACAGCAAAACTACATAGTGGGAGATGAGCATAAAAACTTTACTTTTAGGATGATGGGAAAATATTGGAGACAATTTAAATAAAAAAATAACAACAGCAATTCGTGAAGCAAGTAAAAGAAAGCATAAGGCACGTGCCATTGCCCTTGTTAAGCCAGACAATGTAAAGTCAAAGGAAGATTGGGACAAATTTGTCAAAGAAAGACTTGGAGCAGAATTTCAAGTAAGTATTTCTTTCTTAGCAATAATTATACTTTCAGGTATTCTTATCAATTTCTAACTTGTTTTTCACTAATGTAACTATTTGTCTCTTGCAGAAACTAAGTGAAAAATTTAGAGCAATGAGAAAGCAGCAAAAGTATACACATACAATGAGTCGAAAAGGCTATGCCCGTATGGAGTATGACATGGTATGATTACTAAGCATACGACCAAATATTTAGTTTAATTTTTTTTTTCAAGTAGATACCTAATTTGTTCTCATGTAGAAATTAAATCATCCAAATCCTGAAGAAATAAATAGAATGACATTGTGGACAAAAGCGCATGAGAGAAAGGATGGTACACCAATTAATGAAGTTGTTAGCAACATATTGGTAAGACACCAAATGAAAGTTTCGAATTAATATTATTTATCTGTGTGACTTAGTCAGTTGAAGCTGCTGGGTTTATTTTGTTGAAGTTGATGAGGTTTGGTTATGATGCATTAATTTTTATAAGAATATTTGTTTCTGTGTTAGTGATATTAGTTTATTAAGCTTATGGTTTATATATTATAGAAAATATAAATATGTGCAATGAGTCAAAAGAGAATCCACCATCGAGAAATTCTATACAAGATGATGCTATAGCAAGAGTTATAGGACCTGAAAGTCGTGGCTGAGTTCGAGGGCTTGGGTTTGGTGCAACACCCTCTAGAGTAGATGCAGTAATTCAAGGTAGCGAATGAGTGAAGGAACTTGAGTCCGTAGTGAAATCTCAATCTCAAAGGATGGAGCTAATTGAAGCCAAACTTGAAGCATTTATTAAAATGTCTCAAGAGGTATACAACTCTTAAAATAATTTACGAAGCATTTATTCATATAGTTATTTATTAAATCACAAATTTTTTCTCAAGCTTCTCTTTAATTGTTTACAGCCTCACAATAAGAATGTGGAGGATATGATAAGTGCACATGCATGTACTCAAGTAAGTATTTTTCATGATAATTATAGCATGATATAGTAAACTGTGAGATAGCTTATAATTTCTAAATTATTGTCATCTTCCATTGTATTTCATATGGTCACAACAAGGAAGCCGTCATGTACAAGATAAAAGTTACAATGTGAATTCAAGATGTGGTCAAAGGAGCAATCTTGAGTATGGAAGATGCCAACTCTTACACTGGTACAATTTTGAGCTGGAGCAAGTCGTAGCTGAGGGACATATTGCCTCAACAGACCCAAGTGTTAAAGTTCATCATATGCCTCTTGGACGCGATTGTTGGAAGGTTTGGGTTGATGAACTGCTTGATGAACAACTTAACTTGTATAGGCCCACAGATGAAGCACGAAGACTTGGTGAAGCTTTAGGTAGTACTGTTGCATGGCCAAAAAGCTGTATAAAATTGCTTAACTAAGGTATTTTTCAATTTACTTTGACATTGCTGAACATTCAAAGTTTCTATATAACATAATAATCTCTTTTTTGCTACATATGTTATTTTTTCAGGTGCTTAAACTATGTTTGACAATGCTTCCAAATTGCAATACTCACCATTTTGACAAGGATTTTGAAGTGCAACTAACCAAGTTTCTAAAGCATGTTTCAGCATGATCTAAGTGCAACCAATCATGTTTTTAGATTATTTTGACAAGGATTTTGAACTGTAATTATATGCATAGAGCAATCATTTTGCACAATTAGAATAATTGGGATAATATAACTTTGTAATATGTATGGAATTCCTTATTTATCTTTTGAATGAAAGCTTTGTATTCTGGGATGCCTTATGAATGTGAAGTAAGGAAATATTTATGTTTATCATAGAGCTTCAATTTATAGATAAATTATACTTTTTTCATGTAATTTTGATAATTATTAAAAAAAACATATATATATTTGATATAACAACGCGCATTGCTTGTTGTCAAAACATAAACAACAACGAGCACAGACACATTGTCAGAATATTATAAGACGACATGCTCGACACGTTGTTGTCAATCACTCCTACAACGTGCGAGTGTTGTGGTTAATGTTGTTCACAACGAGCGCCAAAATAAATGAAGACGTGCAATGCGTGTTGTCGAAAGCCCCACACTTTTTAACGACATCGGCTTCAACAACGTGCGCCGCATGTTGTCAATATGTTTTCACAACGCACATTGCGCGTTGTGAAAGGACTTTTTTTTTATTGTGTGAGGTTATAATATAGTGTTTGATGGTGCTTCTAAATGTTATGTATGAGATCTGAAAACTACGCATTAAAGGAAAGGATGAGATCTTTAAGGGCAGTGGGTAACTAATTATATATTTATATATATATATATATATATATTTATTCATTTACTTTGTTATTTAGTTATTCATTACTATTAAGATTATTATTTTAGTTTCGGAATGGTTCGTTAATGGGATTTTGCCATAATTAATAAATTAACTAAATATCTAAATAGTTTGTGAAATAAGAGGAATCTCAAGATAAGCTTCAGAATATGGTTTTCAAACCCACTTCAGGAGTACCCCCTAGTTGCCTTGAAAAATTGATTTGTCATGTATGACATTGCCCCACGAGTTTCAGGGACGCCCAAACCGTGTGGTGCGAGGAATGCAGCTCAGGCTGACTGTTGGTCCCCTGCGGCTCGGGTCGACTCTGTGTTCCCGAGGCCTGCGAGGAATGCGGCTCAGATTGACTTTGTGTTACCCAGGCCTACGAGGATGTGTCATATTATGTGACACAAGGAATTGACGAAAACTCAATGGAATTGACGGAAACTTAATGGAATTGACAGAATATAAATAAGGGTATGCCTAGGTGGATAATGATTGGGTTTTAAGAGGTTTTAAACTAAAAATTGAGGCTTTTCTAAATTTTAAGGATTTCATTTAGTTCATGATTATTTCCTTATGCGGTTGTTTGTTTTACTTTTAGCTTTATTTTTATTATATATATATATACTAATATAATCCAATAATACATAAACCGATTATGAATGAAAGGAAATCCTTTGCATAGCTTACTTGCGTGCAAGTATGAGTTGTCTTGAGAATTGGAAAGTATTGCTGTAGAGTTTGGGAACATTAATGAGCACATCATTCACATGAGAACTCGGTTTGATTTGCAAATCACATGGAATATAACAAATGTTAAAGAGATTCAAGTGAACTATAAGAGTGAAAGAACTACGTGTGGCTTGATCCCTGGTTAAGGGTACGTAGGCAACCAAAAGTTACCAGGTGCGGCCGTGAGACTAAATGATTGGAAAGCTATTGAAATAAACTGTCTTGAAATCTATTGATGTATTGTATTGTTTCCAAGGTTTGGATCCGTTTCGGTTGACATAACATTTTATTTGAGTTTAAGAGGCCTGCGGCCATAAAGATTTGATATTGGTTGCTTGAATTATATTGTGCATGCTGAATGATTGGGATTATATATATAGATATATGCTTGTTTGACAGGTGGAAAATTTTGGGAAATGAGCGATTTACAGGGGAGACTCTGCCGAATTTTCGGCAGAAGTCAAACTTGAACAAAATTTGGATTTTAGTTAGTAGGGCATTTTGGTCAAAAGTGCCTGGCATCTGCCAGGTGTCGGACACGCACAGGGTACGGCTCAAATTCCAAAGTGCAATTTGGGTCGGGTCCTGTCAATAAGCATATCATCAACATATAAAAGCACATAAATGAAGGTTCCATCTTGTAGCTTGCGAAAGTATACACAATGGTCATAGTGACTTCTTGTGTACTTTTGCCCGATCATAAACTGATCAAATTGCTTGTACCATTGTCTTGGAGACTGCTTCAAGACATACAATGATTTTCGCAATTTGCAAACCTAATTTTCCTTGCCAGAAACCTTAAAACCTTCTGGCTGAGACATATAAATCTCTTCCTCCAAATCACCATGTAAGAACGCAGTCTTGACATCAAGTTGAGCCAATTCAAGGTCAAATTGCACAACTAAAGCCAACAAAATACGAATAGAAGAATGTTTTACTACAGGAGAAAATACCTCATTGTAGGCAATGCCTTCCTTCTGAGCATAGCCTTCAGCTACTAATCTGGCTTTGAATCTTACATTGTCTTTTCCCAAAGATTCCATCTTCTTGGCATAAACCCATTTGCAACCAATTGCTTTCTTCCCCTTCGGTAACTGAACCAACTTCCAAGTCTCATTTTTATGAAGAGATTTCATCTCCTCATCCATAGATTTCTTCCACTCCATGCTCTCTAAACTCATGACAGCTTCTTTGTAGGTGGATAAAATATCATCTTTAATAACGGGAAGCGCATGTGCCACAATATCAGTAAACCGAATAGGCTTTCGAATTTCCTCGTCCTCATCAATAGAATCAAATGTAGGACTAGTGTCTATAACATCAAACCTTACTGAAATAACTGGAGTTCAGTAGCTCCACCTGCATTGAACTACTTATGGTATTGGTCGCTTCAGTTTCACCTTCATGCTTATTCTGATTAACCATAGTAGCCTCATCAAAAGTCACATTTTTGCTTACAACAAATTTCTTTTCATCTAGACATCAAAGACGGTATCCCTTCATGTCAGTGCTAAAGCCCATAAATAGATCTTTCTTTGCTCTTAGATCCAACTTGCTTTCCCTGACATAATAGTAAGCAGGACAACCAAATATGTGTAAATACTTGTAATTAGTACAAGGTTTACCAAACCATACCTCCATGGGAGTTTTGCCCTCGTTCGCGGCAATAGGCAACCGATTAAAAAGATGGCTTGCATAAGTAATTGCCTCAACCCAAAACGCCTTGCCTAAACCAGCATTAGACAACATACACCAAACTTTCTCAAGCAAAGTATGGTTCATGCTCCCCACCACCCCCATTCTGTTGCGGTGTCTCCCTATCCGTGAAGTGCCTCACAATACCATCATCTTGACAAACTTTCAAGAAAGGATCAGACTTATATTTACCACCATTGTCTGATATGAGAGTCTTGATCTTTCTATCGCTTTGCGTTTCAATCATTTTTTTCCACTTCAGGAATATCTTCAAGAATTCATCTTTACACTTCATGGTGTACCTCCCCAAGAGAAGTCATCAATAAAGGAGACAAAATAATGGCTACCTCCCCAAGATGCATTCTTGAAAGGTCCCCAAACATCAGTGTGAACATAATCTAGAATGTCTTTAGTGTGGTGAATAGCAGTACCAAATTTTACTCTAGTTTGCTTACCCGCACACAATGTTCACAGAATTCCAATTTTCATGCCTTTGCACCTTTCAATAAGCCTTGCTTCACCAATTCTTGCAACGCCTTTTCACCAGCATGCCCAAGACGCATATGCCATAACTTCGTAGTGTTTGTGCTATCTCGGTGACAGGTGCTCCACCAATAATTGTACTCCCTTGCAAGAAATACAAGTTATTTCATCTTGTACCTTTCATCACCACCAGTGCCCCATACACAGCTTTAAGAACTCCACCCTCCATGGTGATCTTGAGACCCTTGGATTCCAATGTGCCCAATGAGATAAGGTTCTTCTTCATATCTGGTACATACTGAACATTACTCAATTATCTGATTGTTCCATCATGCATCTTCAAACAGATTTTGCCTATCCCTTGTATTTTGCATGGCATTATTATTGCCCATCAATACAACTCCACCATCCAGCTCCTGGAAGCTAGAAAACTATTCCCGAATAGGACACATGATGGGTGCAACCTGAATCCAAAATCCACTCCTTGGAGTGACCATCATCAAATGAACTAGCCAAAGCAAACTCGAAATCATCATCTCTAGATTTTGCAACATTTGCTTCAGAACTCGCTTTCTCCTTCTCTTTGTTCATCAATTTGGGGTAGTCTTTATTCCAATGACCCTTTTGGTGACAAAAGGCACATTCATCTTTAGCATGAAACTTCCCTCGTGACTTTGAACGAGATTTTCCCGTTTCTCAGATTTTCTTTCCTCTATTCGACCCCTTGCAACGAGTGCCTCGATTTTTGAATCGTGAGTCTTCTATTCCTTCTTACGACACTCATGATTCACTAATGCCAACACCTCATCAAGTTTCACCTCGGATTTCCATACAACAAATTAGTTGTCAAATGATCATAATCATCAGACAATGAATTTAACAAACATAGTGCCTTATCCTCGTTAGGAATTTTCATATCAAGGTTTGCCAAATCATAAAGTATTATATTATAATCATTGAGGTGTTCGTGCATAGAAATACCTGGACGATATTAAAATCGGAAGAGTGGCTTCTTCAAGAATAGCCGATTTTCTGCGCTCTTGGCCATATACTTCTCCTCCAATTTCGTCCATAACTCCTTAGCTGAAGTTTCCTTCATATACGGGTATTTCAACACCTTATCAAGGAACATTCAATAGCGGCACAAGCATGAAGATTAATTCACGTCCATTGCTTGTCATCAAAATCTTCGAGTTTATCCTTCAGAACCATATCCAACTCTTGTTGATACAAACCATGAGATGTGGTGTGGTGGTAGCTCACCTCATTCCTTAACCATGAGGTTGGGGGTTCGATCCCCGCCCATGAGAATGGAGCGCATTTCGTGGCCAGCCGTTTACCTCTATTGGGAGAGCTCCCGCGGCAAAAAGGATTAGTCACTGTTGTTGGCGGTGGATACCCTTGGCTCTCACCTAAAAAAAAAAAAAAAAAAAAAAAAAAAAACTCTTGTTGATACAACACATCCATAACTTCACATTGCCACATACCAAAATTATTAGATCCATTGAATTTATCAACCTCTAGCCTTGAAGTAGTGATTGGATGTCTAATGGATGTAGGTGCCGACGAAGACAATGTCAACTCTTCTCCTTAACAGGTTCGTCTTTATCTCCAACCATCTACTCGGCACTATTCACAAATACGATACTATTCACAGTACTGTAGCAGGGACTGTAGCGCCGACACATTTCACGCCACTGTAGCTCCAAAAAAAATTTCACTCCTACGAAACCCTAGTCGAAAAACTGGAGGTTTGATACCACTTGTTGTGCGGAAGCATCAACCAACTGTGAGTGAAAATAAAACAACAACTGGTAAGAGATAGAAAAGAGCAAAACAACACCAACAAGAACACCAAGATTTATACTGGTTTGACAATGCCTACATTTAGTTTGGAGACGACGGAGTAATCCGCTCTAATCAAATGAGAGAATACAATAGTGTTTAACACTCAGAAACCCAAGCCCCAAATATACCCAAGCTCACACACTCAAGAATATAAAAGGATTACAAATTGAGTACAATTTGGAGAAAGGGAAAAATAACCAACAATAGCCACAAATTGTTTTGCTGCCTAACTATTATTTTTCCTCTATCACTTTCTCTGCTGCCAACTTCTCTCTGCTCACTCTCATTCGAATGCTGGGCTGCTTCTCCTTTTAAAGCCAAAAAAGAGTGGCTCTTCAAAAAAGCCAACGGCTAAAGGCCTCTAATCAAGTCAAAAAGTTAGCTGCCATGAATGAATGCCTTTTGTCTCCCATATGCTACTATCCCATTTCTGCCAATTAATGAAGCCCACGACTCAAAATATAGGCAAAGCCTAAAGCTGTCCATAATTAATGCATTCCCATTTGCAAAGCCAATTCCAAATATCAAAGCTGCAGAACGCAACTTTGCATGTAGGTGCCCTATTGAGTCAAATAGTCAACACTATTGATGTCTCTATCAAGGAAATTGGTTCCAACATGTTTTGGGTGCGTTTTGTTTGTGATCGTGATAAGAAGCAAGTCCTTAATATGTAGCCTTGGGCTTTTCGGCTCTCATTGATATTGTTGGCTGATATCTTGGATCATGGGACTATGCACTCAATGCCCTTATCTCTTGGTACCTTTTGGGTTCAACTCCATGGTGTTCCTGCCTTCTACATGATTGTCCTTGTTGCTAAAGCAATTGGGGATATTGTCGGAGAAGTTCTTTGGGTGGATAAGTGGATAATCATGATGGTATTGATTGTGTGGGGTGCTTTATCCGGATTCATGTGAGGTTTGATGTCACGCAGCCTCTTATCCATCCAACACTTGTTACCTTTCCTTAGGTGGGCGAGCAAATGGTGGATTTGAAGTATGAATATCTTCGTAAACATTGTTTTGCGTCTGGCACAATTGGTCATCTTACTCAAGTGTGCATTGATAAGTACGAGCTTTCTCAGGGTTTTCTCACTCTTTCTCTATTGGCACAGTTATCCTCTGCTTTTGTTGATCTATAAGGTGGTACCAATTTGCGGGGAAACTCTATAGGTTCTTTCGCACGCCGTACTCCAACTCCTTCACCCCCTTTTAAGAGCCTCGTTCACTCTCCTTGGCAAGCTGGTCTTCGGACCAATGATGGTTCGGGTGATCGTAGTAGTTCTGGCACTCAGTCTTAGGGGTTGTCCTCTTGAGAACAGACTGAGGTAGACAACTCTATCTCCCGCTTGGCCTCATCTCTCCACCCCACAGTGCTTAACGCGGTGGCCTCTTTCGGTGTCAGTCTGAACTATCTGCTGCAGCGGCGCGTGCTCCGCTGGTTTCCCTAAATGAGCCTAATGTCTCTGTGGTTCTAGTGGTTCCAGTGCCAAATGACCCCTCTTTCCAGGCACTCCATGCTCCCTAAGGTTCAGTAACCTCTAATCCTTTTGATCTTATGCCCATTATTCAGTTCTCTGCTTGTCATTCACCAAAAAGGGGTCCCCAAGAAATGGGAGGTCTCCAGTTGTGCCTCCAGCAGTACTACTGCTAAGCCCAAATCTCAAGTTGCACCTGTTTCTGTTGGAGATGCCTTGGTTTCTAAGGTAGATTTCATGGCTTCCAAGCGCTTGTGCCTTGATGTCCCTCCTGACAAACCTATAGAGACTGGCCTAGTAGAGTCTCCTAGGTGCCTTCCTTAATGTATTCTTGGAGCATTCGTGGGCTTGGCATCCGGCGAATGCTTTTGCGCCTAATCCCCATATTCAGGTTAAGTGGCTGAGGCCAGTTTTGTTATTGTTGCTTGGTGTTTTCTTCGTTCTCCCCTTAGCTGATCCTGGATTCTTCTCCTATCTCAAGGACTATGTTTTCATAGGAGGTTTCTTTGTCAGTGTTCAGATGATACGGTGTGCTTGGGGGGTTTTTTATTGTATTTATTTCTTGGCTTGTTTGCGAAGTAAGTCTCCTCGTTGTGTTACTTGTTGCAGATTTATCTCCTTTTATCACCAATTGCTTCTAGAGGTGGATGGAGATGGTGTGCTTAGTGGTTGTTTCTTTCTTCTTGGCATATTGATGTGTTCTCTGTTGGATGCTCTCACTGTCTTGTAGCTGTGCAAAGGACTATGATTTCATAGCAAGACTCTTTTGACAGTTGGATTGTGTTGTAGTGTTCTCGTTGGAGGTCTATGTTTCAGTTTGTTGTTTTATTTTTCTTGCTCTAGCATTGGTCATGCGTGACTGTTTCAGACTCTCTTGTTTGTCCATGACACGTGTGGTACTCTTTCCTACCCTGGGGTTTATCGGTCAGGAAGGTTTTACTGAGGTCACTGTTTCGTGTCGTTCTATTTACTTTGATTTTATGAATGAAATCCATTTCTCAAAAACAAAACAAAAATTACACAAATTCTAAAATTACAATTGATGTGACAATGTTTCATTTATTTCAAGTATGGGCTCACTCTGACCTTCGTTATTCACAACGAATAAAAGTTGTGACATTAGTCACTAACCAAAATTTGCTGTGATAAGTTTGTATCTCAAGTATTATTGACTACAATTATATACAAATGTAAAACAACATAGTTCTTTAAATAAGTACGAGATGAACACACAAAAAAAGTCAATAGAGAATCCCAATCCGAATAATGAAGCTAAAAATCCAACTAATTAAGTAAGTGATTATTTTCATAAGTGATCATATTGTGATTAGTCCAACCCCTAACTATGATAGAATGGACTTAAGAACTATATCACATGGTACCCTAGTATTGTTAATTCTGAAGGACAAGTGTCTATTAAGATCATTTCTTTTTCATTTAAGAATTTGACAAAATTGTACAAATATAAAAGAAATTAATGTTAGGATTTGATTAGACACAGGAAACCATGAAATAATAAATTTTATATGTATGAATAAAGTACAGAATTTTGTTTAGGATGAAAAAGTTGAAGGGAAAAACAGAAAAATGATGGAGGACCTAAGTTGTCAGACTAATGTCGTAAACCATTCAACATAAATAAGGAAAAGAAACGGAGATAGTGGATCACCTTGCTAAGTTCTCTCTTTGGCTTCGGCATGAAAGAAACTCTAGCATAGGCATCCCAACTAAAATTGCAAACTCAGAACAACCAAAAAGAGATAAAGCTTGAAAAAACCAAGCCATAAAAATATAAATAAAACGTCACAACAAAGAGATAGAAAACTCTAAGAAAAAGAGATGTGAAAACTACATAGAAAATCCAAAGAGTCTCTGCGACTTATTCTAAACATAAGGAAACATCAGAAATGATAATGGTGGCCGAGCCTAGTAACACGGGCTTGTGACCCAATGTAGGGGCATTAAAGGTGGAATGAGGAAAGTTCTTGTTAAGACATGGACAACATACGGCCCAATATGTCCTCGGTTAGCTAGTGGCCTTAGATACGCATGTCTAGGTTCGCCGTATGTTTCCACAAGTACTCCATTGGGCTCCTATACTCTCTTTAGGCTGCCCGGTCGACGGGGACGTAGACGAAGTCTTTGCCCACAACGACATTAAGGATGTTGGCTTCTCAGAGAAATGATAGTGGTGGAGATCCGATGTTGAGACACAGCCACCTGTGATGGGTGTAGGAAAATCATAACAAAACGAAGACAATAGGAGAAAACCTTATGTCACCGAAAATGGGGGAAGAAAGGAGAAGACAGGGGAGGAAGAAGAATGGCTTCCTCCAACCTCAAAGTAAAAACGACGCTAGGAGTGTTTATTGGGGAAGAGGGGGCTAGGATTTTTTTAGCTAGGAGTGTTTTTTCGTTAAATGGTGAGCACTTTTTTTGTAGATGACATTATAAAGTAGGTTGGTCTCCACTGGGTCATCTATTGAATTCCTTAACTGGCTACCTTCATTGTTTTTCTCTAGAAACTTAATTTTGGTAATCAAACTTAAGATCTCTTTCAGTATGGAAATAATTGAAATAAGGAATATCATTATGCTAGATAATTATAACTTTATTTTAGAGTTTGAGATAAAAGCCCATCTCCAAGTTAGGCCAAATTCCTAAATTATAGCCCAAAATCCATCTCCAAGAGTGGGCTACACAAGGCTATGAAAAAAGGGAGGGTTACACAAAGGGCCAATTCCTAAATTGAGGGCCACATGTGGCTTTTTGACTAGCCCGGGCTAAATATTTGGATATGGCCTAGCTGATGTCACCTAGCCGTTAGGTGATGTTAGCCAGTTATTATTATTATTATTATTATTTAAATAAAAAAATGATTTTTTTTATAAAAAAATTTCTACAAAATTCGTATATTTTTTATTATTATTATATATAAATACCTTATTCTTACATAATTTCTCACATCTTCATCATTTTACATATTATCCTTCCTCAATTTCATCCTTTTACATAATATCTCACAATCGCTATATTCTTTTAAAAATTATCCTTTATATTTTTCCATTTAAATTAATTTTTAAGTTATTTTTAGAACAAGAAAACATCTAATCATAAATCTATAAGGCTAATCACATGCCGACATGTGGATGTCAAAAATCTTATCCCAAAATATTTTTCTCTTCTAAAATGTATTTTAAATAGGATATAAATAGTAGCTTAATTAAATTAACTAATAAATTTGCATAATATACTAAAAACTATTAAAATATTAAATTTAGCCTTTGCTGTTGGATACGGTTAAAATGTAGCATGATATTATTCCTTACAAAATTATTTTTTAGAGGTTAAATGTAGCCCTCCCCACCTGGAGATGGCCTAAGTACCTTCTAGGATCTCCAACTAGAACCAAGTTCAGGTTTTGTTAAATGATCCAAAAAAGGTTTGACTTATGCTTTGACACAAGCGATATTGAAAAGAAAGAATCGAACATATGACTTCGAGTGCTGAGATAAATACTTTTAAATCCAAAGTTTGATTTTTTTTTAGAAAAAGGGGATTTTTGTAGACATGTCACCTGAACTTATACCTCAGTTTCAATTTGTCACCTTAAAAAAAAATTTAAGAGAAATGTCACATTAATTTTTCAAAATCCATTATTTGTCATATGACTTTAACACCATCCAATTTTCCATTGATTTTAAGGGTATTTTAGTACTTTCCAATCCAAGGGTATTTTAAAAATGGAAAAATCATTATAAAAAAAATTTATACATAGTCAAAGAGAGAGAGAGGAGGGGGGAGGGGGGTCCTGCGCAATATGTTTTGGGGGCGGGTGGGGTTAGGGTGGGGGAGAAAGGGAGAGAAAGGTCTCTTTTTTTTATTTTTTTTTTCTTGAAAATAGAAAGATTAAAATACCCCTAAAATGGATGGAAAATTGAATGGTGTTAAAGTCAGATGAAAAATCATAGATTTTGAAAATTTAAAGTGATATTTCTCTTAAATTTTTCTTTAAAATGATAAATTGAAACTGAAGTACAAATTCAAGTGACATTTCGACAATTATCCTTATAAAAAAAGAGATTTTCTATTTAAACCCCACACTTCTCTTAGTTCACCCCATGTTCTAAGTTCATCCCATCTTTTAATTTAAATTTTCACAATTTCTAAGAAAACCCCACTATCTTCCCAACCTACCCTTAAATACACCCCAAACTGAAAAAAAAAAAAAGAAATAAAAGAGATTTTCTATTTAAACCCCACAATTTTATTTGTTCCTAGCAAAAAAAAAAAAAAAAAACAAATAGAACCCTAAACCCGAAATTTAATACTTTCTAGAGAAAAAGAACAACTTTATATCTCTCCAAGAACTGTAACTGGAATTCCAACACTTGGGTATTATTGAGTTGATAATCAACAAGCCTTTTCATCAACTCCCACGCATATTTAAAGAGGTAGACTCATCAATTTTCTATGTCTTTAAAAGAGAAGAGTAATCTAGCAATATGATGTAGAGGAGTTTGTATTTTTCTAAAACTTGATATGAAGAGTTGTGGGGTGTGGGGTGTGTGGTGTGTGTATAGATGTACTAGGATTAATTATTAAGTTGGATGACCTTTTTTAAATCTTTTTACACAATAATAAAACTTACAACTTAATAATTTAAGTATTGTGGTGAATAAAGAGAAGTGCGGAATTTAAATAGAAAATCTCTAAAAAAAAACAGAAGAAAACAACGCCGCGTGGGTTAAAAAGGGCAGCAGCTAACCGGAGCAAAGTTGGTGGCCCATGGACTCATCGTAAACGTGGTTTGGGGCCCACACACCACACGCAAATGCATAGACGGAACACTCACCCACGCACATCATGTGGGCCACATGTCATCAACTTTCTCTCTCTTTCACTCTCTGATTCTTTGAATTAGAATTTCACGCATTTTTGCTCTCCCAGAGCCTCAGAGAGAGAGACCGGGAAAAATGACTCGGGGAAAGCAGAAGATTGAAGCGCAAAAACGAAATGCGGAGAAGAATCAGAAGCAAAAGGGGTCTCAATTTGAGGCCAGAGCCGTTGCTCTCAAAATCACTTGTCCTATTTGCAAGGTCTATACCGCTTCTACCTACCTATCATATCATTTGCACCTTGTTATTATCATCATCATGATCTTCTTGGTGTTTTTTTTTCCTGCATTTTTTCTGTTATGTTCCAATTTAGTTATGATGATTGATGATGAATTCTTAGTGTTACGAAACCAACCCATCAACCCAATTTCTTTTTTTGTTTTGTTTTATGATATTTATATTTTGGAGCCCTCTTGAATTTTGTGATTCTATAAACAATCATAGGTCTTAAAGTTATTTTGGATAGATTATACCAGAAAGTCAAAATCAATGATGAGTATTGTTTCAGGTGTCAATTTGCTTGGTATATATGGGTTTATCAGTTTTCCCCTTACTTTGTTCTAGTTATTATTCTTTCTTTTTGTGTGAAAAAAGAAAGCGCTTGAAGTGACATGGTGTTAATTGACGTGCACAGAGTACAAAAGTAGAGAAAGTTTTGTATGAAGGTTCATAGTGAGATTTTATGTTCATAGAAGTGACTCTAGTTGTTATTTTGATCTAGATGTGTAAGTGGGACGAAGCAAATACAGATTTATGTTTTTCGCTTTGTGGTCATTCTAGTTTTACGGACCCTATGGAGTTCGGTAGTGTTCTTCCGGATCCAATTTGTATGATAGTTTTATTATTATTTTTTAGAACGAAAATTTATTACAGAAAGAAAAGGGAGTACATGACATGATGGACAAGAGGCCCACCAAAGACAGCTACAAAGTGAGAACAAAACAACAGAGAAAACCAAACAAACAGGGCCACACAACCTAAAGAACCCCACATAGCTAAGAGACCAAACACCCCAGAGCTCAATGAGCTGACCAATCCAGAATAATCATATTAAGGGGAACATCCTTGAGAAATTTAGACTTAAGGTGTTTTTTATATAGATTAAGAAAAAAGTAATTTAGAGGCCAGGAAAACAGATAAGTTATATTTTAAGGGATTTTGGCTTATACAGCACAATGACAGCGGACCAAGACTGTTCTTTGCAAGATTCTTGTGTTTTTTGTATACATCAAGGATGGCTCCATCCTTTTGGAGTTTATATTTCTTTTAGATCAACTTACTGTTGTGAACTACTACACCCCTTGTGATGTATCACTTTGCTAGCTTGTGGTTTTGTTTCTATGCTACTTTAGCGATCGTTACTAATAAATTTATTTTGTGCTTTGTTCAATCTTAAAACATCAGCTTTAGCTTGTGGATGCTATATTTTATTGATCTCATCAAGATAAGGAACTAAAATCAGAAGACCATTTCCACAATTTGTGTTGATTATCTGTTATTGTTGCAGCCTTACCTTGATATCAATTTGAATAATTTATCTTTGCATTGGATTAGGGACATTTATAGGTTTTGGATAGGTTTGTTCATTGTTGTGATTGGGTTGGATGGTGACTGGGTTGAGGTGGTGAGTGGTGGTGACGGGTGTAGCAGATATGATGCTTGGTTTTTGGTCTTGATGGGACAATAGAGAAAGACAATGGTGTTGCGTAAGAATAAGAAGAGGTGGGGTGTGGTCTTGGAGGACCACAACCTCCACCCCCCCTTCCCCTTCCACACTTTCTTTTTTGGGAGTTTCACTAAAACACCCAAAATGGGGGCTGAAATTATAAAAAAACCCAACACCCAACACCCAAAACACTTTATAAACACACCCAAAACCCATCATTACACACTCAAAACCCATTTATAAACACACCCAAAAAATATACAATTATTGATTTTGGGGTTGATTTTGGGTGTGTTTCTATGTTTAAATAGTGTTTGGGTTTTTTTTATAAATACATGTCTAGGATTGGGTTTATTTATAAATTTGCATTCTTTTTTTCAATATAATATATATTTTTTTTCAATTTCAAGGGTTGAGCATGTGTGTTTCATTTGTGTTTTTGTTCTAGCAATGTTAGTGGAGGGAACTTATGGGAGTAAAGTTGACATGAGAGATGAGTGGAAACATAGGGTGGAAAAAAATCTTCATACAATAGAGGAGCCCAAAACGTTCTGATGTCCATTAACTTTTTACTTTCAAAAGTGACGTAGCATGTCTTTTGGCAATATTTTGAAAACCTATGAGAAACTTTGATTAGCTGATGGTCGTATACCATGCTCGTCAACCAATGAATGGAAGAGTACTAAACACCCCCTTGTGAATACATCAACAAGTTGCCGTCCTGTCTTCACAAAAGGAGTGTAGATTACAGAAAAGTCTAGTTTCTCTTTGGAGTGTGAATCCACCTCAATGTGTTTAGCTTGTTTTCATGTTTGATTGGATTATTTTTAATGTTGATGACAACCTTGTTGTCATAATTTGTTGTCATAATATGATTTTACAGGTCCCTTGTGCACTAGGATTTTAGCCAAATTAACTCAAACCCCACTGGCTATTGGTCATGTCTCAAAACCAACCTCCTGGTGTCAAATTGGCAACCATTAACTTCTCTTTTCTGTGTCATGTTACCGAGGTTCCACCTACAAAAGAGGAGTACTGTGATATTGGCCTCCTATTTGTGACTGAGCCAGCCAATACATGTTTATATAGGATTCCACCTGTTGATGATCATCTCTGGAAAAAGAAACCCTGATGCAGGACGCGTAGAACCTAAATTTATTAGTTTCCTAATGCATTTGTTAGTTTCCTAGATTCTCTAGTTTTCCAAATTCTAGCAGGATTTCAACTTTTCCAGATTTCTAGTTTTAAGTTTCCTATTCTATTTGGGTTAGGATTTCTGTTTAAGCAAGGGATTTTTATCCTATAATGTCTAGGTTTTAGTTTGCTATAAATACCCCCATGTAGTTCTTTACAATTCAGTTTTGAATATTGATTAAACCTTCTCTTAAAACTTTGTGATTTCTGTCCTTCCTTCTCGGTTCTCTGATTTCGGTCATTTCTTTCGTCCCTTCGATCTATATTTTCGTCTCCTCGACCTCCGATATTCTTCTTGTTCTACTGTTCTGCCCTTTCTTTCGTCTTTTCGATCTATATTTTCGTCTCCTCGATCTCTTATATTCTTCTCTGTTCTATTGTTTAAGTACTTAATCTAATACCTACGGGCTGTACTACATCAAACCCCTTTTCTGGTGCTAATTTTAAGTCCTCAGAATCCTATAAACATCTTACATATGGGTTACTCAAGGTAAATTGATCACACTGAAAGGGGCTAGTGTATATCTGGTCGAGTATGAGACAAGTGCACTAGCTTCCTTACAAGTCTTTTTTAACGACCTCCGATCAGTGGCAGTGTTTTCTATGGTATCCTCCAACTTATGGTTTTGCTATCTCAGTAGGAGTTTCATCTGTTTACATTGCAACAATCTTGTCACTTCAAGTTGGACGAGGACCTTTTTGAGATGAAGATGCCCCCTGATTTGTTGCAACTTCAATATCTAGGAACTGCCCTAAGTTACCCAAGTCTTTGATTCCAAATTCCTTTCCGAAGTGAGACTTTAGTTTCCCTATTTCTTCAACTCTTCACCAGTAGCTACAATGCTATTGACATATACAATCAGTTAGGTCAATTTACCTTGGTGGTGAGAATGTTTTGAGGATAAGATATGGTCCTTTTGACTGTGGTAGCCAAATTCTGGTATAAATATTGAGAACCTTTCATATCAAGCTCTTGGTGATTGCTTCAGCTCGCAAATCAGGGAGAATATCCAAATACACCTCATCTTTTAAACATTCAGTGGAAACATATTTTTTCGGACTGTAAGTTGGAAACAAAGGATATCAAAACCTAGATGGAATCCATCTTGGCTACATGAGAAAAATGTTTCTCTATGAATCCATCTGCCCTATGTTTCGTGTGCCACATGTAGCCAACAATCTCTGTCTGGGTAACAGTCAATCCCAAGTGCAACTATGATGAAATGCTGTCTTCCTCCATTGTCTCAATCCACTTGGGATCATTCAAATCATCCTGTAGAGTTTCCTGTAGAGTTTGGGGAGTAAACTGAAGTTAATCTAGAGGAGCTGGGATGATATGGAGGGTGAGAGAAAATCTGAGGAAATAAAATTAGAGACTAATTGGTGCAAGTCCTAATCCCATTTTGGAAAGCAATAGGAACAGTAGAAAAAGGCCAAATACTTGAGAGGTTGGGAATTGTTGGACAAGCCTTTACTAGACATTGCATGCAAGGACCCCAGAGGGCGTCCTACCAATCAGTTATGTGCAGTTAGTACAGCACCCCTGGTAATAAACTGATGAATCCGTAGTAAACAAGAGAGATCTTATAACATGTAAAGGGCAACAATTCTTACCATCAGCAACTGCATATTATTTACAAGTATAAGATAGTTTTATGGATAATGGATAATATCTTCATATATTCTGCCCATTATCATATTGGGGACTTGGATTCTAGAATTTAACTGGGTGAGGATTGTGGACCATGTTATGATAGACTTGAAAGAGAGAGAAAACCGCACTTTTGTTTGCAAGCACATAAATTCAAGTTTTTTGAGAATAGCCATAAATAAATGTCACAGGGCATTGTTAGACCCATTTAAATTAACAGGAGGACCCCACACATTAGAATTAACTAAGAGAAAGGGAACTGAATTTTGATCAATAGTAAGCATTCGAGCTTTGCAACTTGACAAATATCGCAGTGAAGTTAGGTACCTCCAATTTAAAGGTCAATACAGGAAACATTTTATTTAAAAGCGAGGAAGCAGGGTGTCCTGCAATGTCACTACCAGATCTCCTCTTTGAAAGAAATGCAATTCTTTGACTGATGCAATTCAAAAAGTATTATTGGGTTTCCATTTTTGGAAGAGGTGTTGCCTTAGAGTTAGTGACCCGTATATCATTGAAAGAGGTTTGGGACGCACTTAAGATAGTGGGTCTGTACCTAACTAAATGAAAGGATGTGGAAATAGTGGATGTCCCTTGATAAGACATACAATGTTGGATCTGTCTCAATTAGTCTTGATAGTTTATGTGGAAACTTTGGTGGAAATGGACGAGCAGCAACCTAAGACGGTATATCAACCATAGTGGTATGGTGAGCTCAAGTTCATACCAAGACTTACTGAATGACCTCCATTTAAAGAATCTCCTCTACTTCTGTATAAAGTTTTCGCAGGGAGCTTCCTACATGTCTCTTGAGTATATCATCAGATTGTCTTTCACGTGCTTTTGAGCATAATTAGCAATATGATTCTCTTGAGGGTGCACACAATAGAAGCTAGAGTGGAATGCCAGCTGTCTATCCTGTTTCTGTATAGAATTGCAACTATGTTATGTCATGTCACGTCATATGTGGGAATGGCCTGTGATTTAAAAGTCTGAATGTGACTGGGTTTGTCACAATCTTTTGTCTACGCGGTACTACAAGTGTTTTTGATGATCTGTTAGGACTTAATGTGTATAGTTATGGTATGGAGACAATGCATGTTTAGCAAAAATTATCTGGGTTCTTTATTTATATATATTTTGACAGTTTACTAAGCACCACATCTGACGAAATGTGTATTTTCAGGTGCAACTTGCAAATCCAAAGCAGCTTGGCGATCACTATGCTTCCAAACATCCCAGAGAAAAGCCTCCAGCTGAATCAGAATGATCCCTTTCTCATGTGGAATACAGTATGACAATAAAAAACGAAGTAAAAAAATCCTTTGCTGTGTTTTACGACGTGTTTCAGAAAGTTTGTTATATGTTGACTTGTGTTAAATCTCTCCAGCTCCCATCGCGTGCCCCTGGTTTGTTAAACGTTGTATGACTATGAAGGATGATTGTTACTGTCGTCATATCTAGAGTTATGTGGGCTGTGAAATGAAATTTTTGTCCATTTTATATCATATGCCTTTAACCACCGCTAGCCTGAAGTTTCTAGTGGGAGAAAGAATGATACTAATAGAAACAGAAATTTTATGCTGTAGCCCTAGGTTGAGTATTTAATTCTCTCCCTTGTTAGAGATTTTTTGTGTCCCTTAGGTATTGTATGTTACCAAGTGAAAATTAGCCTCTTTCGAGCATTGTTGGTTTTAAAACCCAAATTGTTTTCAGGTGGTAAACCTGTCAAGTTTTCAATATCTCTGGGCAACTTTGAATATGACTGTTGTAGAAAAAGTTCGGTACTCTAATAACTAGTGTTCTATGTTTT
This sequence comes from Prunus avium, assembly GCF_965620075.1. Lineage (NCBI taxonomy): Eukaryota > Viridiplantae > Streptophyta > Magnoliopsida > Rosales > Rosaceae > Prunus > Prunus avium. The sequence continues at coordinate 12,314,724 of NC_142288.1, read as the reverse complement.
GTTCTCTATTTTGAAGCCTACAATGAGAAAGAATTAGAGGGATCGGATATGCTGAGATTACTTGCACAGTACTAAGGCCGGACGAGATCTTTGAAACCGTTGAGAACCAGCCACTCACTGGTCTAGCTGATAATCATCTTCCACAAGAGGAGAAGAGGCGTTTCGAAATTTATGTTATTGTGAAAGCTGACCAGGTTCAACTGATAGGATTTCAGATTTGCATAAACAGTCTGATCGGCCTTGCTACTCTTGTTTGTTTTGCGTTATAAACCCAAATATGTCACAATCCTTTATATCTAGATCATTGATTAACGAAAGTCCAGCATGAGCAAGTGCTCGAAGAGGAGATCAAAAGTATCAAAGGGATAGAAAAGCACCAGAACTGGATGGTTACAGCGTTTGATTCTGTAAAAAGCTTGGAATATTGTGGTTAAGGATGTCAACAGCTATCAAATCCTTCAATACTGAACTCATAAGCGAAGTTAATGACACCAATTGGCTCATGGTCTATTGGTATTTCTTTACATAATGTTCGGAGATGTTCCAAGTTTGAATTGCATTTGTGTTTAGGGCATAAACACATCGGGTGTATTTTGGAAACATAATTAAATAAAATCCGGAAACAATGGATTTTTGTATATGAGTGCCATATCAAAATTGTGCGAAATTATTTTAAAATGTAGCGATATTCATTACAGTGTGGACATAATCCTAGTAGGTTTAAGTTGATAATGATCCTCCACAAGCTCCACAATCATCATGCTTTCAAGTTCCTGCTGAAATTTCTCCACCGCAAACAATGGCAAGCATGTTAGTGCCAGAATCCCATTTTCTTGTTTGTTTTTGTGCTGAGCCTTAATTAGCATACAAGTTTATCCCATTATTTGGCAGGTCCAGCAAACACTGGCTATACCCACCCGAAATCGACCTCTCAAAAACCAACACGTGTTGCGTCACGGACTACAAAGTTCCCCATGAAAGAAAAGTGAGGTCGTCCTCATATCACCATTAGATCTGCCAGCGAATTAATGTACTCTCCGCTCATTTTTGACTTTGCCGTGTTCACAATGGATTTTCACACAAAAGTTGGACCGTTGAAACTTGAGACATGAAGGCAAATGCATTGCCATCCCAAAGGGAGACATCCACGTGGGTTCATGCCATTGCCACGTGCGCTTGCTACGCATGAAACGCAAGTAAATTGTTCGGGATCGAACTTGAGTGCAAGGGAGTGGCATTTTCACAAACAAACTGTTATCAAGTCAAATTTGGAGCAAGTGGAAAGGTTCGGGGGAAGGTGTCCCCTGAGGGCTGCTATCTCCCTAGTACAAAAATAGAAAGAACATTGGACCAAGTTTAGCTGAGAATCAATCACTTCCTCCTCCTCCTCCTCTTCGTATTCATGATGCATGCATGTAACTCATGGTGGGTCCCGAGCGTCTAAGAGCTCTCGGTCTCACACCCAGGGACGGACCTTTAGTTTAGCTAACTTAGGCTATAGCTCAAGTGGCCTTTTTTTTTCCAGCCCAAAAAAAAAAAAAAAAATTCTAGCTCACCCAATTTAAATAACCTAACTTCCTTTAGTTCTCCTCCGTGCACAATGTTGAGGCCCAAAAATCCAAGAGCTAGGCCCAGGTTTATTCTTGGCCTAGCACAAATAATTGATCACAAAGAAGCCCGATCGGGACATAAGAGAAATTGTAGGACACACCTACATAAGCCATGGGTCATGTGTCACGCCAAGTAAGCATGCGCAAAAGGGCCAAAAAACGCACCGGCTTTATAAATTCACGCTCACCAACCTATTCGATGCTACTTGGCCCGATCATGGCTTATTGTGGCACAATAAAACTCAAGCACAAGCATGATAAATAAACACGTGATGCCATGTAAAGGACCGCTATTCTAATAACAAGTCGTGCTACAAGCTTAAGTGGGCCCAAGCCACGTAATTACTCGGGGCTTGCTAATAAGGTTGTGGTATGGATGAGAACAAGCGATCACAGGGCCCATTGAGGGTTCGAGGAACTAAAGTTTTAAGCCACTTGGGAGCATTAAAACTCAAGCCCATTCCTCGGGCCCAAACACATGGGTTAGCATGAGAGAGGGAGAAAATTAATCCAATGCCATAGGAGAATATCTAGCCTACTGCAACATTTAGACAAACCCATATCAGTAAAATGCCCAAAATAAAACAAATAGACTATTTCCAGTAGCTTGACGAAAACCCATTGGATGCTGGAAGTGGCATGCCAATAACCCAATACTGTACACAAAGCCCAGCCCAGTGCTTTGTAACAAATCTAGCATCGTGTTCCACCCCTGTCAGAATTCCAAGATGGTCAGCGAGGAGCCATAGCAAGGACCAAAGGAAATCTATATATGTGAGAAGAGTACCCCTTGGACAAATGAATCTACCCATTCTCTTTTCCTATGTAAGCTCCATTTTGAAAACCAAGAAGGAAAGCAGGTTGCGCCTCACCCCCATGGGGAGGTCCAGCCGCTCAAAAAACCTTGGAACCCCAAAGAGCCTGTGACCCATACACTTTGGTTGGAGAATTTTCACCAAAATGGAGTAAATGGAAAAAAGCGAAGGAAAAGTGGGAATGGAGGATCGATGAAATTAGGGTTCTAAATGCCTATAAAAGAGAGCTTCCTCTACCTAGAAAAACACACCATTCCAGAGCACGACCAAGCTTTGTCGAGCAAACTGGAATTTACTCTAGACACCCCATCTTTTATTTCCATTTTTTTTCCCTCTTTCTGAGATAGAAATCCTCCTAATTTCCCCTTTTTCCACTTTGAACCTTCTCCTTCTGAAAGAAATTCATGTTGTTATTTTTTCCTCTTAAATTGCTAAACTTGTGAAGGCTTAGCTCCCATGCCACAAGCTCCTCAAGCCAAGTCACTAATCAATTTGTTACGTTCCTCTGATTGTTGGTGAAAAGAACCCAAAAGTATTTTTTTAAGGTTTTAGCAAGTCTTTCAAAACTCTTTTGGGAGCCTAGATCTTGAACTCAGGCATTGGGGAATTTTGTTTGTCTTCCTCTTACGGCAGCCCAAGCCCATTCGTCAGGCTGCTGAAATAAAAAGACCCCTACACACAACACATAGTCAATAAAAAGAGAAGGAAAAAAAAAAGAAAAAGAGCTCACATGCTAAAAAGAGGAGAAAAAATAACTCACACACAACATGTAGAAGAAAAAAAAAATAGAAGAAGCACCCTACCCTCGCATGTAGAGAAAAAAAAAACGATGTTGTTGTTGCTGCACTCACCTTGAAGTCACCTTCAAGACTTAATTCAAGTGAACCAAGTTCCTATATTCGTCAAATAAGCTTCCCTAAATTTGTTGATGTTTTAATTTGAGGATTTTTTTTTGGAGTTTATGAAGTATTAATTAGGATTTGCAATTGAAACTTATGAATTATAAATTAAGGATTTGCAATTAGAGCTTATCAGTTTCAGTTTATGAGTTAATACTTTGGATTTCTTTAAGGCTAATAGTTAAAACTTCTGTCATTTCTCATCAAAGCCTCTTAGCAACCTTTTTGGGTTTGCTTGTATTTTCAGCAACCCACTCACCATGACCTCATTCTCTATAAATTGAAGGAGAAATCATTAGCAAAAGAGAAGAACTCAACTCAAACAACTGAACCAACAAAAACTAGACTCAACGTCTATAAACACAGCTCAAAAGCTTGAAACAGCCTTCCTTTTTTCATTCTCTAAATTCCCAGTTCACAACTCCTGAGGAATTTTCTTTATTTTGCTATGCCAACTCTTGGTATGATTTTTTCTTGTACAAGATTGAATAGAGAAAGTTTCAACCTCCATTTTAATTTCATATATCCAGGTATGAATAGAGAAATCTTCAGGCTGTGTTGTTTATGTATTTCCTTTTTCTTTCAAGTTGTCTGAATAGAGAAATATTCCGATAAACTTTTGTCATTTCCATTACCGTTCAATTTCAGCTTCTATCAGTTACCATTTTCGCACTAGATGAATATTGAAGTCCTCTTAATTGAGGCATAGAAAAGAATCTATATCAGTTCCCCGCCCAATCCACAATCGATTGATTAAAGTCAATATCGGTGCGCATTTTCCAATCTTACTGTTGACGCCAAAAAGTGGTTCTTTGACTTAGAGGGTCAACTTAGTAATTTTATGCCTTCGGTATCCTTGATGCCTCGGTAGTCTACGCGATCTGCAATATGAGCAAACGTACGGTAAGACCTAGGGCACCGGTGTGGTACCGGCCGAAGGCTCTCCGATGCTTAAGTAAGTTCGGGAATAGAAAGTTCAACTGACAGATCAATAGGCTTGTATGCCGTAAGTTCTGATTACCTCTATTTTGGGATAGTTGGCCTCCTTTTATAGGTCTTGGGAGGTGTGCATTTTGTTGATTATTTCGATGTGGGACTGTGGGCGTCGCTTGGGAGCGTGCCACGTGTCCCAGGAGAGGGCATTGCCCTAATGGAGAGATCGGTAGGTAGAGTGCCGAGGGCGCCTCTGACCAAGTCCAGTTTTCTCCACGTGTCTTGCCCTTATTGGCTATATATTTTGGGTGTAAACAGGAGTCCCCCAAGTTCTCGAGTGAGATTTCTCGGTCGGGGACTTGTATGTCCTTCGGTAGCCGCTCGGTTAATCTACCGTTCGGTAGTCTGTCAAGGAGGCACGCTGGGGCCTTGTCCTGGTGCCGATTGACTTTAAAAACTTGCCCGGAAACTCAAGAGTCGCCACTTCGAGGGTTACCGTTCGGCAGGCTTTAGCATGTGAAGGGGTTCCGAGTGACGCTTGCCGATATTCTGTTAACTTGGGCGAGTTTGATCTTTTCTCATGCGACCTCGTGCATAGTGAGGGGTAGTGATGGGACAGAATGACGCTTTGTCTTCTGCACCCAGCGTGCTGTCAGAGATTCCACTCAGCGCACGACACGTGGCGTGTCTTATCACGCGGAGCGGCACCATTAATGCGCCGTTTGGTATCCCGAGGCGTACCGTTGCAACTTTCGCCCTATAAATAGGAGTCTCAGAGGCGAAATTCACTTTGCATTTGTGAGTGAGTCGAGAGCTCTGTCCAGGCGATTTCTGACGAGAGCGAACGGTAACATAGGCGATTTCCGGCGAGAGCAAACGGCAACACAGGCGATTTCCGGTGACAACAAACGGTACTAGAAGCGCCCACTCATGGAATCGATAAAGGGCTTATGACTAGTCAGCCCTTACCGTTGACGGTTGTGTACAATGACGGTCGGCAGGTTGGTTTGGGCCTGCATTCCGAGCCTGAAGAGAACGTTCGGATGCCGGAGGCATCTTCCAATCACCGTCCGGAGGCTTCCACTTCAGGCCGTGGAGAGCCTTCCGAGTCACTTCCTGTGCCGAGGGTGACGATAGTAAACAGCGGTAACCCGAGGGTACCGATGGGGGTAGCGAGAGAGCAGCTCTTTGATGTAGACTACCTGCCGCCCAACAAGCTAACCTACCGAGAGCTGGCGAGGATCAGGGAGGAGTTCAAGATTCCCCAATCGGTAGGGATGAGGATCCCAGGCCCTACCGAATCCCTGAGCAACCCCCAGGACGGTGAGGTTGCGTTCTTCACCGACGTCCTTCAACAGGGCGTTAGGCTACCGTTGCAGCCTCCAGTTCAGCGAATCTTGGCCCAGATTGGATATGCCCCTGGGCAGTTCAATCCGAACTTCTGGGCCGTTCTGATGGGGGTAGTTACGGCATTCGGGCTTGCCGATGAGGAGGGGCCTTCCTACGAACAGTTCTCCCATCTGTACAGCATCACCAAATCGAAGAGTACTGATCATGGTGGCTGGGTCCAGGCGAACTGTCTCAGGGCTTCTGAAATGGGCCATTTTCTTACGGCAGTGCCAACCTCCCAGAAGTCCTGGAGGAATCGGCGGGTTCTCCTCTCTGGCGATTGAGAATCGCCCTCAGGAGTTCCCGTTCGCTTCCACATCCCAAATACTTTTCAAATTGCCGGTAGGTTGCTACCATGCCGAACGGTAGATCAGTTTTTTTGTTCAATGGATTAACCTCTTTCGTTATTTTTGTAGGCAAACTGAAGCAACCAACGGCAACCCCCTCAGAGCTTCGGCAGATTGATACGGTGAGGCTAAGAGTTCCTGCCGGTGACAGGGAATACCCACAGTTCCTCTTCACCGAGAACCTCGTCAGAGCCGGTCTTGCGAATCCTGCTGAGAGTATGTTCACTTCACCCTTTTTTTTTTTTTTTTTTTTTTTCTTCTTCGGCTAACTCCACCGTTCCTGCAGTGTCAGAGGCTAGGAAGACTGCCGAGGCTAAGAAGATGTCGGAGACCTCGAAGCGGCGCCTCCAAGTGCTTGCGAAGGGGAAAAAACAGAAACGGCATCCTGAGGCTTCGGCAGAGAGGGTCGCCCAGGCTGATGTCGAGGAGCAGCCTCTTTCCGAACGGCATAGGCAGCGCCATGCCGAGCCTGTGAGCAGAAGGGTGCCGCTCAGCGAGCCGGTCCTCCACCCGGGCCAAGGTGCCGATGCCGCTTCTTCCAAGGCTTCCGGGAAGCGGCCACTGACGGTAGACCTGGATGCCGCCTCCACCCCCAAAAGGGTGCGGCTAACTGACCCGCCGAGGGCCATCTTTGCGCCCGAGGACGAGGAGGGCCCTACCGAGGCAGTCACCCTGGCCTGTCCCTCGAAGACGGTCCAGTTTGCGAACCACATGATCGTGGGCTCGCAGATGGATCTGTTTGAGATCGATGAGCTGCCGAAGAGGGCTCTTCGGGAAGAGGCGGGGCGCGCCTTCCGTCTCCAGGCCACGGTAAACTTCTGACTCCCATTGTGTTTTTTTTGTTGTTGTTACCTTTCGTTCGGTACTAACTTGTGGCTTCATTTTTCAGGCGTCGATGGACATGTGGCTGTGCATGAAGAGGGCCATCACAGCTGCCGAGCGCGCGAAACGGCTCTACGAGGACGGCCGCTCCAAGGTCGCCGATGCCACAAAGGCACTCCAGGTCCACGCCAACCTGGTGCAGGACATGCATGCTGCCGAACGGCAGATTCAAGCGCACGAGGCAAAGCTTGCCGAGATGCGTGAGGCTCTGGACGGTGCTGAGCAGGCGGCCAGGGATGCCGAAGGAGCAAAGGTGGCGGCGCAGACGGCACTGGAGGCGTCCGAGCGGTCGAAGGTAGTGGAGATAGAGGCTGCCGTTAACGAAGCCATCATGGGATACCGTTCCTCCTCTGAGTTCACCTCTCTGGTAGATAATGAAGTGGCTTCGGAGATGGAGGACCTCATCTACTGTTTCAAGCGGTTTAACCCGGGCCAGAAGCTGAACCTGAACTTCGTTGCCGATCCCCCTCCCCTACCGGAAGGCCTTACAGAAGAGGATGCTCCTGAAGATGCCGAGGGTGCCCCTGATGCCAACGTCGATGCCGTGGTGGAGACTACCGAAGACCAGGGAGATCGTGCTGCCGAGGCCTGAGCCTTTTTTTGTAATTTTTTATGTATTTTAATTGCCGTTGGCAAAATGTCTGAACATATTGATGCCGAGGGCATCTTTTTAATTCAAGTTACCTTTTGTTTATTTTACTTGAATTTTATCCATATTTGTTACTGCCGTAGGCTAATAACTGTGTTTAGGATAATTACCGATTGGGCCGTTGGCCACTTCGGAATTTGTTTGCTTTGGATTTAGCCCAAGTGTCTCCACTATCGGTAGACAAAACCAAAGGAACAAGGCCCCATTAGCCTTTCGTCCATAGAGATGCCGTGGGCAAGTCTAGGGCACCGTACTAGGTTTCGGTGGTTTGTGTGATGAGAACACGGTATTGCCGTTGGCTCATACCCATTTGTCGAAACTCAAGTATTGCAGGCATTGGTAGGGACAAGGTCCCAATAGCCTTTCGTCCATAGAGATGCCGTGGGCAAGTCTGCGGTACCGTATAGGTTTGTAGTCTATGCGCGATGAGAATACCGTAGGTAATTCTGGGGCATTGTACTGCCGTAGGCTCGTACCTACTGTATTAACTTGGAATAAAAATTGACAAGCTAAGTTGGACTCGGCAGTAAGCATGTAGCGGTGTAGCTTTTAATTGCCGTAGACAATGTTACTGTGGCTCATTTTGGTGAGCCCTACCGAAACAATTTTTTGAACGAATACCGCTAGGATATGACGTTCTGAATACGTGGGACAGAATAATCTCGTTTTATTTATATATGCCGTAGGCAAAAATACAATTCCTCCCTGCCGTTGGCTAGGGGGCTTTATTTAAAATAACTCTTGAGATGGTCCACATTCCATGGGTGACCGAGGGTCTTCCCATCTGTGCCTCGGAGCCTGTAAGTACCGGAACGAAGGATGCCGATGACTTCGTAGGGTCCTTCCCAGGAAGGTCCGAGGGTTCCTTCCGTTGGGTTTTTGGTTGCAAGCGAAACCTTGCGCATAACCCAGTCCCCGATTCTGAAAGAACGCGGCTTGACCCTTGAGTCGTAGTACCGAGAGACGCGCTGTTTGAAAGCTTCGTTCCGAATGTTGGCTACCGTTCGTCATTCCTCGATTAAATCCAAGCTCAATGCGAGTGCTGCCTCGTTAGCCTTCGGCTGGAAGCTTTCCGTTCGGTAAGAAGACTCACCGATCTCAACTGGGACAACGGCCTCTGAGCCGAATGCAAGGCTGAAAGGAGTTTCCCCTGTGGAGGTTCGGTAGGATGTTCGTATGGCCCACAGAGCTTCGGGAAGCTTCTCCGGCCAAGCACCCTTGGCACTGTTGAGTTGCCGTTTCAAGAGTTTCTTGATGATTTTATTTACGGCCTCTACCTGGCCGTTCGATTGTGGGTGAGCTGGCGAGGCGAAGAACAGGTTGATTTTGAGGCGAGTGCAGAATTGCCTGAAGAGCTTCGAATCAAACTGTCTGCCGTTATCAGTGATGATGGCGTAGGGGATGCCGAAGCGGCAACAGATATTGGTCCAGACAAACTCTTCGACCCTCGCTGCCGTTATGGTGGCTAGGGCTTCAGCCTCAACCCATTTCGTGAAGTAGTCCACGGCAACGATCGCATATTTAACCTTTCCTTTGCCTTGCGGCATTGGGCCAATCAGGTCGAGCCCCCATTGGGCGAACGGCCATGGACTCACGATCGGTGTGAGGGGTTCGGTAGGCAGGTGGGGAATATTGCCGAACCGTTGGCATTTATCGCACCTCTTCACCATTGCTATTGCATCTCGATGCATTGACGGCCAGTAGTATCCCTGTCGGAAGGCCTTGTGGGCCAGGGATTTAGAGCCGGAATGATCGCCGCAGACACCACTGTGGATCTCCCGAAAGGACATATTCGCCCTGCTCTTCGGTGATACATTTCATGTAGGGGGTCGAGTAGCCACGTTTGTACAGAATGTCGTTGATGACAATGTACCTTGTCGATCGGTAACGCAGCTGTCTGGCCTTGGCCTTGTCTGCAGGGAGGGTGCCGTTTGTTAGGTAGGCATAAATAGGCAACATCCATGTGTTGTTGTACTCTATAGCGCAGATCTCGGCAATGGCTGTGCTCGGAAGTGTCAATATCTCGACGGGGATCTTTCGACCCACTTTGTTGTTGATTGCCGAAGCCAGTCTAGCGAGGGCGTCGGCATGACCGTTCTCGTTTCTTGGTATCTGCCGAATTTCGTACGCCTGGAATTTGTTTAGCAACTGGCGTGCTGCCGTGAGGTATGCCGTCATTGACGCGTCCTTTGCTGCGAAATCGGCAGTCACCTGGTTCACTATTAGCTGCGAGTCGCTGTAGATGCTGATCTGAATTGCCCCCATGCTTCTGGCGAGCCGTAGGCCGGCCAAAAGCGCCTCGTATTTGGCTTCGTTGTTAGACGTTCGGAAGCCAAACCTGATGACATATTCAATTTTGGCTCCATCGGGAGCGGTGAGTACCAGACCTGCTCCGCATCCTTGTTGGTTTGCCGAACCGTCAACGTGTAGGATCCAAAAGGGAGTTGACTGGTCGAGACGACTGCCGTTCGGTAGGCCTTCCTGTGGAGGGGTTTTTTCAGGTTCTGAAGCCTCCGAAGGTGTCAGTTCAGCGATGAAGTCTGCTACGGCTTGTCCCTTTTCGGCAGGCCTGGGTTTGAACTGTATGTCGAATTCTCCTAGCTCGATCGCCCACTTCACCAGCCTTCCGGATGTTTCAGGTTTTTGAAAAACTTGCCGAATGGGCTGGTTGGTCAGAACGATGATGGTGTGGGCCTGAAAATAGGGCCTCAGCCGCCGGGCAGAAACGACCAGAGCTAAAGCCAGCTGCTCGAGTGGGGGGTACCGAGACTCTGCCCCCTGAAGGGCCTTACTGACGTAGAAGATCGGCAGCTCTGCCTTCTCTGGGATCCGTATCAGTACTGAGCTGACGGCAGTGCTGGATACCGATAGATATAGAGAGAGTGTTTCTCCAGGGAGGGGTTTTGACAGTAGCGGTGCTCGGCCCATATAGTCCTTTAAGTCTTGAAACGCCTTATCGCATTCGGCAGTCCACTCTATATGGTGTTTGCCCCCTTTCAAGGCTTTGAAGAATGGTGCACACTTGTCTGTGGCTTTGGAGATGAAGCGAGTGAGGGCTGCCACTCGTCCGGTAAGGCTCTGGATGTCCTTCTGTGTCTTCCACACCTCCATGTCGATTATGGCCTTGATTTTATCGGGGTTTGCCTCAATACCCCTCTGGCTGATCATGAAACCGAGGAATCTCCCGGAAGATACTCCGAAGGCGCATTTCGTCGGGTTGAGTCTCATTCGGTAATCCTTCAAGATGCCGAACATGAGCGATAGGTTTTTCAGGTGCTCGCCTGCCGTTCGGCTCTTTACTAGCATATCATCCACGTAGACCTCCATGGTGCTGCCGATCTGCTCAGCGAAGATTCGGTTGACCAGTCTTTGGTAGGTTGCCCCCGCATTCTTCAAGCCGAACGGCATGACGTTATAGCAATACAGGCCTTTGTCGGTTATGAACGCCGTGTGTTCGCTGTCGGCAGGGTGCATGAAGATCTGGTTATATCCAGGGGATATGCCCGGCATGTCGTTGTAGGACCAGGCAAAGACCTCCGAATTCTGCCGAAGGAACTGGATGAATTCGGCACGGAGGGCGGCATTCAGCATGGTACCAATCCTTACACACCGTTCCGGTTTACGTTCGTCTAGCGCCACTGTTTCGAGATCCTCGGCAGGTTGTGCCACCGGGGTGGGCATTTCCTCCCTTGGATCGTCTACTGGTTCATTGCCGTTTGGCAAGTCTGCGACCGTGAAGGTTTCCTTTTGCTTGTGCGGAGCTACCGATTTCAACGCTGTGGCGTAGCAGTTCCGAGCGCTCAATTGATCGCCCCTGATTGCCCCCGTGCCGTAGCAGGTTGGGAACTTCATGAGTAGCATGTGGGGGGACAAGTGGGCCTTTATTGCCGTGAGCGCCGTTCGGCCGACAATAACATTGTATTGCCGTGAGTCCCACAACCTTCTCGCCTTCCAACCATACCCAACTCATTTATCACGACGTGTCTTTTCTGAACGAACGCGTTCAGTAAAGTCTTCGCGCCTTTCCATGAGCCCGTAATTTTTGCTTATGGAGTCTGCGGCGCCTCTACACGTCAACACGTGTCGTGCCCTGTCAGTTGGTCCCTTACACTGAACCGAGACATCATGACCCATGTTCTTTTAAAAATAAAATAAAATTTACAACAAAAAAATAAATAACATGTGGGCTTCGGATTTCATTGTGGGTCGGGTTTTCACCGTTGTTTAGTTTTCAAAGTGAGTTAATTTTCTTTTGGGTTGGGCTTTCAATCGTTTGGGTTTTGGTTTGCGTAAAACTGTTTGTTTAGGGCTTTCTGTTTCGAGTGTTTTACTGTTTCGTTTCTTTTGTTTGTTTGTTTTGTAATTTTTATTTTGTAATTATTTTGTTTTTGTATTTTAACTCTTGTGTGTTTTGTGATTTTTTATTGCTTTAATACCTTCATTTGTTATTTTTGACATTGCTTGTGCCTAAATTTTAAACATTGAGGACAATGTTCATTTCTAGGTTTGGGGGTATTGGAGTTTAACATGTAAATTTGGTTTTTCCTTAATTTTTTTTTAATTTTATTTGCTTGTTTTTATTTTTATTTTATTTTGTTTAAGTCTTGCTTTTATTTTTTTATTTTTTTATTTTGAGTCTTGTTTTATTTTGATTTTATTTCACTTTCCGAACACATTTGATGAGATTGTGATAAATGTTTGCATGACTTAAATGAAAATTGAATTTTATTTATTTATTATTATTATTTTTTATTGTAAAAAAAATAAAAATAAAAAATTAATTAATTTGGCATCGTTCTAGCATGATATGTTCGAAACCTTCTTTGCACTTGCCATTTGTTTCATAATTCTCCAATTAAAGGATTTGCATGACCCAAAGAATTGTATCAAGCATAAATTAGACTTACATAACCATATAATGTGAGCTTTTGAGCCTTGTGCTTCATTTCATGAGTGTTATACACATACTCTTATTTTCTTGTCATCAAAGTTGTTGTTTGATCTCATTATTCATTGATTTGGTTGAACACTTAAAAGTCATTCATTCTTATGCAATTTGATTTCATGACATTTAAGAAGTGATATTAAGGCCCTCTTTGGATCGTTTGTGCCTTTCAAGCTAACCTTATGCATGCTTAAGCATGATTTTCCATTGTTAACCATTTTGAGCCTACATGTAAACCTTTTCTTTCATTTTACCAATTATATTTCCTCACCTTAGCCCGAAAAACAAATATTTACCTTTCTAAGGAACTCATGAGCTCTAATTCGGATGTGTTTTTCATGCTAAGTTTGGGAAGGGATATTACATAAAGAAAAAAAAAAAAAAAAAAAAAAAAAAAAAACTTCACTCAATTGGTGAAAGAAAAGAGAAAGTTGTGATTCAATGGTAGTTGATTGAAATTTCGTTTTTGGGTTTCATTGGTGTTTGGAAAGGAGTTTAAATCAATGTAAATGAAGGTATAAGGAGTTTTGATCATGTAAAAGAAAACAAAATCTAATCGTGATGATTCGAAGTCTTGTAAACTATTATTTTATGCTCTTACATTTTGAGTTCCTTGGACTTTGTATTATCCATACCTTTCATTTCTTACTCACCTTACACCCTTGGCCCCATTACAACCTATGTTAAAGACCTAAATTGATCTTAAATGTCATATGGTTGAATTGCATGCATTTTCTTACTTTTAAGTGTTTGGCATTCTTCTTGAGATCATATTAATGCAAGTTCTTCATCTTCCTATTTTGAGTTAAGTCTCTTATGGTTTAACTCTAATCTCATGTTTATAACTGAGTGTTGCATTGTAGCCCTCTTCTGAGTGATTCATTTGTGAGAGGACAACTTTGGTGAGATTTGAAGTTGCATTTGTGTTTGGTATGATTTTTGAAATTGTGTGGAAACTAAGATTGGAGAATTTGTTGCATTTGGCTATCACACTATACACTTTGAGCATGTTGTGCTTTGAACTTTGCCGCCTTGTAAATAATGTCTAAAATTGAGTTTTAACTTTTGAGTCATGTGCATGAGTCATTTCTCTTCAGAAAATGTTCGGAAAGATTGTTTTGAGTTTTATTTTTGTTTTTGTTTTTGTAATTATTTTTGTTTTGGTTTTTGTTTTTGTTTTTGCTTAAGGACTAACAAATCTAATAAGTTTTCTAACTACTTTGTTTTGTAGAGTTAGTAAAACGTTTGTGGGTATCGTATCTGTTAAACCCTCAGGAGACACAACTCCTCCTACTAGGGATGCCTAGAGGTTTAAAGGCTTGTTGCATACGCTCAATGCAATCGAGTTAACTACGAAAGTGGTTTAGTTAACTTCTTGTTTTGTTTTTAACTTTGTTTTGTGTTGTTTTGCTCGAGGACTAGCAAAATCTAGGTTTGGGGGTATTTGATCGGTTCATAATTGTATATCATTTTGTACCCTTCTAGCTTATGATTTGGTTATGTTTTTGAGTTAAACTTGTGCTTTTAATCCTTTTTGTGTTTATCTTTCAGTTAATTGACATTTAGGTAACAATGATGACTTTGGATAGGAAATGATGCAATCCATGCATGTTAAGGCTTGATTTGGGTGAATGGAAGAAGGGCTTAAAGACAAACACATTTTGGCTACAACTCCTTTCCAGCCCAGTTTCGTAGGTCAACTTCTTGGCCTTGGATCAGAATGCTGTGGGGCTCGGATGAGGTGAAGATCTTCATGAAAGTTGTTCCATTGGGTGTGTACTATAACATATCCAAATTTCAGCCCAATTGAACATGTCTGGAGTCCTTAGCCCGTCCAACACTGAACCATACTCAGGAGGATTTGCAGCTGCCAGCTTTGAGCCTTGTCTCCTCCTTTGAGCCATGTGCCTCACCCATGCTGCAACTGACTTTGGATCCAACATAATGAGTGAAGTGGGGAGGCATTCCAGCTATGAAAGTCTAAAGGATCAAGTTGGTACATGCTGGAGTTATTATAGAGAAAGCATGTGCATGCATGTGAAGCAAAAGAATGAAATGAAATGAAGTCAATTCCAGTCCCTGTTTCGGCAGCCAACTTGCAGTGGCCTAAACGTACACTTCTACTGCTCCGATGGGAATACTTTCTTCATAGAAGTTGTTCCAATGGGTGTCTAGTATAACATATCCAAATTTCAACCCCATTGGATACGTTTTGAAACCTGTGGCCTTCCTACACCAAGTCTGGTTCAGAAAACTCGTTTTTCAGCAACCAAAAGGCAATCACATGGGTTGGCAGCAAAGGGCAGCCACATCTGACCACCTTTGAACCCATGTGATGAAAGCTTGAGGTGCAGCAAATGATGAAGGATGGTGTGGGAGTTCATCATGATGTTCCTCCCTCTTAGCCCTATAAATAGAGAAGCCTTCAAGCTTCAAAACACACCCCAAGGGGGGGAGCTCTCAAACACTTCTCTAGAGCTCCCTTCCCTTCTCTCCCTCAAATTCTCTTAGTTTCCTTTCAAGTTGTCAATTGTTGTAACAAATTGATTTTACTAAATTTTCCTTAAGTTTTTCAAGTTCTACTTTACTTTTATTTGTAATGTACATTCTTTCTTAAGTATTCAAGTTTAATTAGTTTCCAAGTTTCAATTATGGTTTTTGTTCTTATTCATTATGCTTATAAGTTAATATGCTAGTTTGAATGATTGATCACCATTTAGGCTTGCATGTTAGCTATCTTGGTTTGAATTAAGAGTAGACACCATGCTTTAATTCGAATTGAACTATGAATAAGAAGAGTATGTATGGACATTCGACAACAGGGATTAGATACATGCTTGGTTGTTTAAATTGTTCTTCTATGCTTAATGGGTTCCTAATGCTTAGTTTTAGGTTAGACAACAAATGATCAAATTAGGGAATTAGGAACACAAGGTTATGACCAAACACCATGGCTTAATCATACTTTAGCTAGAATCAATCCGTTAATCTAAATTGAACTTGGGAACTTATTTGCTTGAGTTATTTCCTTTTTCTTGTTTTATTTATTTTCTTTTTCATTTCTATTTTGTGTAGGGGAAACAAATTGGATCATTCAATCACCAATCCTCGTGGGATCGACCTCGCACTTACATATGCTATACTACCAAACGGCTCGTGCACTTGCGAGTATCACAAGTTGAGGATGCAGTTGAAACCATTTTGGTGCAGCTGAATCGAAGCAACATGGATTCCAGGATCGGTATCCTCCGTATCGGAGACTTCCTCCCCATGTTCCTCGGTCGGGGATCGTCCAGGCGGGCATTGATCCTGATCGGCGATTCCTGCCGTTCGGTGTGTCGTTTGGATTCCCGTTCCAACAACCTATGGCGGCAATCGGAATAAACCTTCTTCGGCACGTGGGGCCTATTTTTTGGTGCCGGGACCACCAATTGTTTAGATGGCGCAGGCGCAGGCGTTGCCTTCGCTGCCCTCTTGCCCTTCTTCTGCCGGCGGGGGGTCTGTAGGCTTTCGGACGATCGATCTGTCGGCATGTTCTGCGTTTGCTGCTGGTTCAGCAGCAGTTGTGTTTCTTCCACTCTGGTCGAGAGGAGATTATTGTGTTCTTGCATCCTAGCCATGTCCTGCCGAAGGGACACGACTTGGGCTAAAAGCTCCGCGTTTTCGGCGGATTGGATTACAGGGGGATTAGTTGCCGGTGTGTAGGGGGCTGAGGCAGGGCTCACCCCGCTTGGCATGCCGAACGGCATCACCTCCCGTGGTACGAACGTAGTTTTTTCAGTGGTCCCCATATGTTCGGGATAAAGGGTCGATTTTATCGATTTCCCACAGACGGCGCCAAACTGTTGACGCCAAAAAGTGGTTCTTTGACTTAGAGGGTCAACTTAGTAATTTTATGCCTTCGGTATCCTTGATGCCTCGGTAGTCTACGCGATCTGCAATATGAGCAAACGTACGGAAAGACCTAGGGCACCGGTGTGGTACCGGCCGAAGGCTCTCCGATGCTTAAGTAAGTTCGGGAATAGAAAGTTCAACTGACAGATCAATAGGCTTGTATGCCGTAAGTTCTGATTACCTCTATTTTGGGATAGTTGGCCTCCTTTTATAGGTCTTGGGAGGTGTGCATTTTGTTGATTATTTCGATATGGGACTGTGGGCGTCGCTTGGGAGCGTGCCACGTGTCCCAGGAGAGGGCGTTGCCCTAATGGAGAGATCGGTAGGTAGAGTGCCGAGGGCGCCTCTGACCAAGTCCAGTTTTCTCCACGTGTCTTGCCCTTATTGGCTGTATATTTTGGGTGTAAACACTTACCATTTTCAGTATGTTGGAGTTTTTCACTGCCAACAGTGACACCTTCGCAATTGAAATGAGCAAACTCCATGGCCAAACCCCACACGCATGGCCAGCGAGTCCTTTTTGGGGTAAACACACATATCAAACTCATGAACAATTAAGTAAATATTATATATTTCTAAAATATTTCAAAAGAAATTATACCGTAAATTAATAAAATAATAGTTGAGAGAAACTCATAGGATAAATTTGTAGAAAAAATATTTGCTAATATTAAAGGATTTGTATATATTAGAGGATTTATTTTACATGGGGGAGCGAGTGAGGATTTGAATTTTACATCTCTTTCAGCAGGGAAAGGATAAATGCCATTAGTCAGATGTATCTTACCATTTGACAGGAAAAAAAGAAAAAGAAAAAAAAAGGATGTATCTTTCCAAAAGAAACAGCACGAAGAACATAAGAAAGAAACAATACCATAAAAATAAAAATAAAAGAAACCGATATAATATAAGTATTGTTATAATATTGTCCAATAATAGGGCTTGTCCAATATAGATCCCTACATTTTCTATTTCCTAGACATATATCCATCACTCTATAAATCTATGTGTAAAACCCAATTTCAAATTTAAATGACCAGTAGGATATAAGAGGTCGTAGTATTCCTATATTTTTACATCGTTGCCACCAAACTTCATATTTTATTTATAATTTATTTCAAGCATTTCATTAACTGTCATAATTGTAATTAACACTCCCTATTAATAGCATATCAATCACCCCATTTCTTTTGGTTGTCATTCCCTCTCACATACCGCCCCCTAAAATTGCAAACCAAAAAAAATATATGTAAATTACATATCCAATAATGTACCTATAAAAAAAATATAAATATAAATATATACGTATAAAATATAAATATATTATTTAAATAAAATATAGGTATATTATTTACCAAAATTTTTTTTAATATAAAAAAAACTAAGTCGGTTACTTTGTAATTGAAATTTCCATACATTTTTCATAAATTCAAAATAGGTACACAATAATTTATAGAAAATATAGGTACATTATTTACCCATAGGTAAATTATTTTACAATATACCTATAAATGTGTATAGGTATATTATTTGGAAAGGAAAAATAGGTTCATTTAAAAAAATACGTACATTGTTTTACTAGGTATATTATTAGAGGAAAAAAATAGGTACATTATTTGGAGAGAGAAAATAGGTTCATTTTAAAAAATTGTTTTTCATAAAACAAATAATATGTACTTTATTCAGAGAAAAAAGGGTACATAATTTAGAGAAAAAAAATCGGTACATTATTTTGAGAAAAAATAGGTTCATTTAAAAAAAATGTTTTTCATAAAACAAACAATAAATAGATTATCAAAATATTTTTCAACATAATTAGAATGTACACATTATTCATAAAACTATAATAAAATAGATTACTAGTAGTATAATTCATAAAAGGAAAACAACAACAAAAATTTATTTAATAAACCAAAACGTTGTTTTTTTTTGTCATAAAATAAACCAAAACATTACTAATATGTTAATGTTGAATTTAATATTTAATTTCAAATAAGTTTCTAAATTAATTCATACATCCATTACAACCATTTGAATATCTTTCCAAATTCAACGTGTGTCATTAGTTACACCTCCACATAACACGTTAACTTGTAAATACATGTAGTTTTGGAATCCGAAAAATAGAATAAATCAGATTTTAAGCTAGATTAGGTAACTTGCTTACTTGGATCCTAGTCAGTGGATTTTACTTGAAAAAATTGGGTATTTTAAATAGAAAAATAAAGGAAAGAGTTGTAGGTGATTACAAATGAATTTTATGTGTCTAAGCTCAGTTTACTATTAATAAAAACCGAATTGGTTGTCGATATTATTGTTGTCAATAAAACGTACGCGACATGTAACCAATCCATTTTCGCCATCATCCATACAACATTGATGCACATATTGACAATTCGGTCTTTATTTGTTAAATAGTAAATTGAAGACAGGCTGAACAGAGAATATGTTGGCTTGTGTTGTGAATGCATTAAATTGCCTTGACTTTAGGAGGCTGCTGTTGGTTATTTCCAGGAAGCATTTAATATCCTTGACTTTAGGAAGCTGTTCTTGACTTTAGGAAGCTGTTGTTGGTTATTTCCAGGAAGCATTTAATATCCTTGACTTTAGGAAGCTGTTGTTGGTTATTTCCAGGAGGAGTTGGGAACCAAAGCTAGCATCAAGTTGGGAACCCAAACTAGCTCCAGCTGCCTATTATAGGATTAATGGCACTAGCTACTTGGCACTAGCTGCCTATTATAATTAAGGATGAGTTTAGAAAGTCATCTCTACTTGTATAAATCTGTTGTTTGTAATACAAAGAAAATTAAGAAGTTGAAAACCAGAAAACTCATTCTCTCATTCTATCATACACTCAAATTTCTCATATTTTATCATGGTATCAGAGCAGCAATCTTAGAATTGCTGACTCTTGTTTTGATTCATTGCTACCGCTGTTGGGGAAGATTTTTTTTCCTTGCTGGAAGTAGTACCACCAACCATTCTCAACCTACCTACCTAGAAGCATTGATGAACTCGATCCCGACTTAGACACCACCCGACCGAGTGGCCTCACCTAGACTAGGTGTTGCCACCGACCCGACCGACCCGATCGACCGGCCACACCTGGACTCGGTGTTGCCACTTACCCGACCGACCGACAGACCCCGATGATCCAGACCTCGACCCCGACTAAAACTACACTATATGAATCTTCCACTGCAACCATTACAAGATGAGGTTGCACACATTGCAGCGATTTGAGATACACTTGTGAGACTTGTTTTGAATTAAAAGGCTACCCTGAATGGTGGGATGAACTCAAAGATCGAAAAAGATGTGAAGCTGCAAGTAGTGGCTCTGGTTATGTATTCCATAATTCAGATAATAGTGATTCAACGAGGTAGATAATTGATTCCAGTGCAACTAATTATATGATGTTTGATCCTAATGATTTTCTAAGTACCAGCCAACCCAGAAAAACTAGTATTGCTAATTCCAATGGAGTTACTTCTCTCGTGACAGGAGCTGACACTGTGGCTCTCTAATCTTCTATTTCATTATCTAACACTTTACTTGTTCCATCTCTATCAAATAAGTTGATGTTAGTTAGTCAGATTACTAAACAATTGAATTGTTGTGTGCTAATCTACCCGAGTTTTTGTTTACTTCAGGATATTCACACTAAGGAGATTATTGGTCGTGGTATTATGAGAAGGGGGCTATATTATGTGGAGGACCTCAGTACGGGCATGGCTAATAGTGTGACGCATCCCTCTGATATCAAACAAAGGCAAGTTTGGTTGTGGTACCGTTGATTGGGGCATCCGTTCTTTGGTTATATGAACCATATTCTACCAGATTTATTATCAAATTTCAAGGACTCTGACTTCAAATGTGACACTTGCATTTTGGCTAAGAGTCACCGTGTGCCCTACCCGTTGAGTTCAAGTAAGAGTACTACTCCGTTTAAGCTAATTCACTCTGATGTTTGGGAGCCCTCACCTATAACTACTCATTCTAGCTTTCGGTGGTTTGTGATATTTGTGGATGAATGCACTCGGATGACATGGCTTTACTTGATGAAAAATAAAAATGAAGTGTTTACTATGTTTTAGTCTTTCCACTAACAAATTGAAACTCAGTTCTCTACCAAGATCCAAGTTCTCCACTCCGACAATAAGGGCAAATATGTCAACCATGACTTTCAAACATACTTCCAGATGCATGGCATGATTCATGAGACAACTTGTCCTTAACACCGTAACAGAATGGCGTTACGGAACAAAAAAACCGACATCTCCTTGAAACAGCCCGAACATTACTGATTGGGGCTCAAGTCCCTCGCAACCATTAGGATGATGCCATTGTCATGAACGTTTATCTTCTCAACCTTATGCCTTCCCAAGTCTTAGACTTCTAGACTTCACTCCAAATGCTTGCCCACTATGGGCCCCTGCCACTCGTTTTGATGCTTTCACCATGGATCTTTGGATGCGCTCCGATGTGTTTTTGTAGGGTATGCTGCTCATCAGAAAGGATATTGGTGTTATCATCCCCCAACTCATCGCACCTATGTTACTTTTGATGTCACCTTTATGGAATCTTAGATGTTCTTCCATGAGCCGATGTCTCATTCTACTATTCAAGGGGAGAAATGAAGTGAAGAGTAGAATTGGAGTACCTTGGAAGAAAGAGGAATTGCTCTAAGCGTAAACGAGATCAATCGCTTCAGGGTTTGAAATGCGATGTTCCTCTCAACCCAAAAGAGATCGATTGCTCAAACACCAACGATCGATCACTTCAGGGTTTGCAAGACGATGTTCCCCTATGCCCAAATGCGATCGACTGCCAGATGTCAATGATTGATTGCTTTCTGCATGATCCTGTTACTGGAGACCCTGAAGCTGAAAACTCCCCTTCTCCACCAACAATACCAATGGGCCAATCTCCTAAGAATATCCTTGAGGTAAACGTTCCTTCTACCCCTGTGAATTTAGTTGATAATTCTGTTAGATATCAGTTACCTTTCAGGCAGAACCGTGGAAAACCACCAAATCGGTATTCCCCTAATAATGGCAAGACATCAAAATATCCGATTGCAAACTTTGTGTCCACTCAAAGATTATCCAAACCTCTTAAGGGTTTTGTGCACTAATTATTTGCTATCCACATTCTGACAAAGGTAACTGAAGCAGTGAACGATCCAAAATGGGCTCAAGCAATGTCAGAAGAGATGAAAGCTCTGGAGAAAAATCGGACATGGACACTGGAGACGTTACCACAAGGAAAAAAAAAAAGTTGGATGTAGATGGGTGTTCATTGTGAAATACAATGCTGATGGATCTATTGAACGATACAAAGCAAGACTTGTTGCAAAGGGATAGACACAGACTTATGGCATTGACTATGAAGAAACCTTTGCCCATGTTGCAAAACTTAACACTGTTAGAGTGCTATTGTCTATTGGAGCCAATCTTGACTGGCCACTCTACCAGTTTGATCTAAACAATGCCTTTTTGCATGGAGAACTCACAGAAGAAGTGTACTTGGACATTCCACTCAGATATGCTACATCTACTCAATCAAGTGTGGTGTGAAAGTTACAAAAAGCATTGTATGGATTGAAACAGTCTCCCCTAGCATGGTTCGAGCGGTTCACCTTGGCGAGATCTTAAAGTGGCTCTTAAAGAAGAGGAAGTGTATTGGAAGATGAAATCCAAAGTCCAATGGCTTAAGGAGGGTGATAATAACATGAAGTTTTTTCATGCCAAAACTGTGATGCGGCAAGGACGTAATAAAATTAGAGGCTTGGAGGATGAGGTGAGGGAATGGCATGAAGATGAAAAGAAGATACAAGGCATCACAGTAAAGTACTTTGAATAGCTCTTTACATCTTCTTTGCCTCTCCAGTTTGATGAGATTATTAATTGTGTGGATCATCGAGTGTCGGAGCAGCACAATTGTGAACTCACCCGGGAAGTTATGGCGGTAGAAATTCAAAAGGTTATATTCCAAATACCTCCAACCAATGCCTCTGGGTTGGATGGTTTCACTGGTGGTTTTTATCATAATTCTTGGGACATCATGGGAGATGATGTGGTGGAAGCAGTTTTGGCTTTCTTTTGAACTGGGCATATTTTGAAGAAAATTAATCATAACCATGTTGTGTTAATCCCAAAGGTGGCGAGCCCCGCTCGAATGACGCAACTACAACCGATTTCATTATGTAATGTCATATATAAAGTGATTTCGGAGGTCTTAACGAACTGCCTGAAATGGGTGCTTCCCCACGTTATCAGTCCGAATCAGACGACATTTGTCTCTGGTAGGCAAATAACGTATAATGTCTTGATTGTCCATGAAGTGCTCCACTCGTTGAAGACAAATACATGTGGGTCGGAGTATGATGTAGTAATTAAACTTGATATGGCGAAAGCATATGATCGTGTGGAGTGGCCTTTTCTGCTAGCCATGATGCGGGAGTTGGGTTTTGCGAACCGCTAGTGCGATTGGGTGATGGGGTGTCTCATTATTGTATCTTACAATATTATGGTGAACGGTACGCCATCTGGTTTTATCCAGCCCCAACGAGGTTTGCGGCAAGGGGACCCATTGTCCCCATATTTGTTTTTGATTTGCACGGAGTGACTGACTTCGCTACTACATCACTTTGCTTGGAGGGGCTTGTTGCATGGTATTAGGATGGCCAGTAGCAACCCGCCTCTCTCCCATATTTTATTTGCAGATGATTCGATCTTATTTTGTAAAGCTACTGAAGGAGAAGTGGATATGGTTAATAACATCCTTGATTTGTATGAAAAAGGATCCGGTCAGCAAGTTAACTTTGACAAAAGTTCTCACTTTTTTAGTACTAATTGTTTGCAAGGAGCTCGTTATTGTTTGGCAAGACGATTAAACATTCCCCATGGACGGGGTTTTGGGAAATACTTGGGACTCAAATATGAGTTTGGGCACTCAAAGAATGAGGTGATTGAAAAGATCAGGGAGAATGTGGCAGCCCGTGTGCATGGGTGGGGGGATAATTTTTTCTGACAATGGCAGGTAAGAAGGTTTTTGTTGAAAGTTGTGGCACTTGTGCTCCCTACGTATACTATGTCTTGCTTCTTACTTTCGAAGGGCATGTGTGAGGATATCCTTCGACCTCTCGCTTCCTTTTGGTGGGGTAGCCAAGGAACTGGTAAGGGGTTACATTAGGCAAAGTGGAAGAAGCTGATACAAAGGAAGGAATGTGGGGGGCTGGGTTTTAAGGATCTATTTTGTTTTAACCGAGCCATGCTTGCCAAGATTGGTTGGCGCTTACTATTGCAGTCGAATTCCTGAAAAACCAAGCACTTATTATAAAACTGTTGAAATTTTCATAACTAATCTAAGTGATTCCTGAAAAACCAAGCACTTAGAGTGCTTCTTCATAACAAATAAAAAAATAAAAAATAAAAATCTATAATTGATTTCCGACAATGCTGCAATTTTTTTTTTACGCTAGGGGCCCAAGCCAAGGAGAGCTAATCACAAAGTACAAAGTAATATTAATGCTAAATGGGCAGAAAGGTCGATGATCTGTATTGATTTTGTTTAATGTTGGATTACATCAACTTTTTCTCTATGTTTCCAGCTTATATGATGGGATACTGGGTTAGAAATAATTAAACTCCATCCCATTTATCTCCTTCTTTGAAGAGGAGCAACAGCTGCTGCACAAACTCAGCTTTCAGAGCTAATCACATTTGGGAATGATTCAGAAAATACATACTAAAAAACTCTTGTTACAAAACTTGTGCAGTCTCATTCACCATAATCTCAAAGATCTTTTGATTTTTACACAATTCACCCTTCAATCTCCAATCTCCAATCTCCATTTGCAACTAACCACTTTTCTCTGCCAATGAGCACTTTCTGGTATTTTGTAACAGAGAAATATATAGTAGTAGTAACCCCAGAACTCTCTGCCAAGAACTGCAAATAAACCCAACACCTAACTTTCCAAATCACAATTCTAACTTTCAGTTAGATCAAACAAATTCGTAAATTAGTATCCAACTTTCCATACTCAAGCCAGCACAAGATGAACCCAAAAAGCATATTCAATTCAGAGAGTTAAAAATTAGTTTGATTGATAAGTTTATTCAAGAGAGTGGTCAGCAGGGCATCTCTCCTCTCAGCTCTGCTCTCTTCTCTCATCCTTCTCTGTTCTTCCCTCTCCCTCCAAGCCTGCTCCACCATTAACCTCTCCCTCTCCACCTTCTCCATCTTCTGCCGCCATTCCTGCTCAAACATCCGCCTCTCCTGCTCCCGCCTCTCCATCATTTCCCTCCACTCCATCTCCATCCTCTGCTGCTGCTGAAAAAACGCCTTAAGCATATCCTGGATACTACTACTACTAGTCCCACTAGCAGAATTGGTTGCTTTTGGCATAATTACTCTTTCACCCTTCCTCTTCTTATCATCCTCATCCTCTTCATCTGGGTCCTCTGAGAACTCATCCGAGGATCGCCCCGGCCTCAATTTCCTCTTCCCCATTTTCTTGGACCGGGCTGAACCCGTCTCGGATTCAAGAAGTAAGCGCTGCATATTATTTGCTCTTTCAGTAAACACTGCCTGCAATTCCTCAAAGAAGGGACACTCCCGCCCACTCTCCGGATCAGACGTCTCCTTCCCCTGAATAATTAGGGTTACTAACAATTGTTTGTCATTTGAATTTCAACCTAAACCCCACCAAAACCCAAAAATAATTCAATTGGGTATTTTTGTGGTACAGCGAATTCTGAAAATTCATACCTTGTAACGAATGAGGAGGTTCTTCCACTTGCATTTGCACTGCTCGGGGGTTCTGTTGAAGCCTCTCTCGGCCATCTTAGAGCTCACTGCTTCCCACAGCGCCTTGCTGCGATTCGCCAAATTGGAGTTCCTGATCTCCAGTTCTCCACGGATGGCGATCAGCTCCCTCGTCTCCTCTGGGGCCCACTGTCCTGACCCTCCCCCTGCAGGACTGGTCATCATCTTCTTCATCATCCCTGTTCCTCCACTTCCCATTCCCATGCCCTCTTCCTCGTCTCCTCCTGCCCCATACATCTCTTTCCCGCCCTACGACGTCGTTGCTTCTTTGCTCCCGGAACAGCAGTTCGGGTTTGCCCTTCGATTTGATTGTTACTTTTCTTTCCCCGGTCAGACCTCGCTATCTCTTCTTTGTTTTAGAGTGCTGCTGTTTTCACCTATGTCCTATTTTTCTATCATCTTTCTTCTCACACACCGTGTAAATTTGAAATAGCACAATCTTTCCACCCACCATTATTTTTAAAATAAAAAATTAAATTTAAACCATTGGAAAAAAACCCATGGGTTTATTAAAGATCAATTTAGATTCATAGTTTGGGTTTTTATTATAAAAAAATGATGGATTAATTACATTTTTTGTCATTGAAGTTTGGCTCAAAATCAAATTTAGTCACCGTGATTTCAATTTTCTTAATTTGGTCACTGTAGTTGCAGTTGTTAACAAATCAAGTCCAATGTCTCAATTCTGCCAATTTCATTAATTAAAAAAATATTTCATATTAAGTTAAAAATAATTAACTTCAATATAAAATTAAGTATAACATATTTAAAAAGAAATTAATATGATTAAAACTTAAATTGAAAAAAAACAAACAAACAACCAAGGTGGTTGGTGTGAGTGGTTCGGCACTCTCATTCCTTAAGAGAGGTCAGGGGTTCGATCCCTACTCTCGTACGGAGTCACCACTTTGGCCAACACTTTACCCCTTACGGGCCGACCCGGTGTGAGTGGGGATTAGTCTGGGTTGTGGTTAAGGCTTAAAGGTGCCACCTATAGTTGGGGCCCATTCAGGACCACCTCATGGTTCATACCAAAAAAAAAAACAAACAAACAAACAAACAAATAACCTGCACATCCTTCTCGCTCTACCTTCGTCTCCCCCTTGGCCATCTCTCAGGGCAGCTTCATTGTCTAGGTCCACCTTGAGAAGCAGGAACTACACCATTTGAATAGGGAGGGTGAGGTCGAAGTCGAAGAGGGGTGCCTTCTCTATCTTCTTGGCGAAAGAGGGCGGGGCCCAGGAGTGAGGTTGCTGACGACGACAGAGAGATAATTTTGGACTTGGTGAGTTTTGGGAGGGTTGGGATTTTGGGCTCTTATTCCACGATTAAGCAACAATTAACAACTTTCTTCTTCATCCTCTTCTTTTGGTGCTTCTCCTTGTTGTTGGTACCCTTGAAACAAATGGAGAAGGTGAGAGAGAACAGGCGGAAAGATGGCAGAGGGGGAGGGGAGGAATGGCTACAGGTTATTTGTTTATTTATTTATTTTTAATTTAAGTTTTAATCTTATTAATTTATTTTTAAAAAAAGGCTTTTTATCACAAAACGTCCCTGACGTTTGTGAAACTATCAGATTGTATCCTTAAAGTTTTTTTGTATCACTCGTGGTCCCTAACGTTAATATGGGTGCTCTCAAATAGTCCCTCCGTCAAAAAAATCGTTAAATCCCCAATTTTATGAGGGATATAATCGTCAGATCAACTCCCTTTTACCTTCTCACCTTCTCTAGCAGTTGTCAGGTTTTCACAACCCTCTCCAGCACCTCAAGTGGTATCACAACCTCCTACTACACACAATTCTTCATCCCAGCAAGCCTCAACATCACAAACTGTCCAAAGAAGGAAGTTAAAGTCTCCAGCAAAGAAAGGAAGGCCATGGAGAGTTTGAGATGATGTTTTATGGAACTGTAATTGGAAAGAGGTCTAAGGTTTTTGATGTATGATATTGTTTTTTGATGGAAGCTTTCTAGGCGTTAAAGTGATGGCACTGAAAGTGGTTTTTGATGGAAGTGGTCTAGGATTTTTGTATGTATGGAAGTGATTTTTGATGGAAGTCTTGTAGGGGTTAATGTGATGGAACTGAATGTGGTTGATGATGTAATTGAAAGTGATTTTTTATGTATGGAAGTGGTTTTTGATGTATGCAGTTGGTTCAATTTGTTCACAGTGGTTCGTAGTTTAGTTTATTCAATTTGTTCAACGTGTGTTGTTTATAGTGCAATTTGGGATCATGTTCTTCCCTTCCATTTTCATCACTTGTTCTTCGTCCAGAGTAAGACATTCTTTTAGCATGTGAAAATGGAACACTAGCTTTAATTGCCCTCCAATTCCAACAAGAAATGGAGGGAAATGGTTCCAAATTGGTGGCAAATGGGTCTGAGGCGTTGAAGAGGTCAAAAGGGATTGATTTGATGATTATATCCCTCATAAAATGGGGATTTAACGATTTTTTTATATTGAGAGACTATTTAAGAGCACCCATGTTAACGTTAGGGACCACAAGTGATAGAAAAAAACTTTAAGGATGCAATCTGATTGTTTCGCAAACGTCAGGGACGTTTTGTGATAAAAAGTCTTAAATATATTATACTTCAATTTTATATTGAAGTTAATTATTTTTAACTTAATATTAAATATTTTTTTATTAATGAAATTGACGGAATTGAGACATTGGACTTGATTTGTTAACAACTGCAACTATAGTGACCAAATCGGGAAAATTGAAATCAGAGTGACCAAATTTGATTTGAGCCAAACCCTAGTGACCAAAAATGTAATTAACCCAAAATTTATTAATGGACATGCTGAGTTGGATAGTTTGACTTTTCTCAATACCCATTTTACCCCCAATAATGTCCCTTGTTGCTTCTTTGCTCTCAGAACAATAGTTTGGGTTTGCTCTTCGATTTCATTGCTACTTTCTTTTCCCCTGGTCATACGTCACTCTCTTCTTTGTTTTAAAAGTGCTGCTATTTTCACCTTATTGAGATCCAAAAATCCAGGGGGTTGGGCCCGAGTTTATTCCTAGCCCAAGACAAAGATTGGATTGCAAGTGGAGCCCAATTGGGACATAAGGGAACGTGTAAGAAGCACTTGCGCGAGCCATGAGCCACGTGTCACACCAAGCAAACATGCATGCCCACCACGCAAAGGGGACCACGCACTGGCTCTATAAATTCACGCCTACTAACTTTTCCAATACTACATTACCCGATCATAGCTTATTGTGGAATGATGGAACCCAAGCACAAGCATGACAAATAAACACGTAATGCCATGTAAAGGACAGTTAATCTAATACCATGCCGTGCTACAAGCTTAAGTGGGCCCAAGACACATAATCACCCAGGGCTTGCTGAGAAGGTTGTGGTATGGACGAGCACAAGGACTCACAGGGCCCATTGAGGGTCCAAAGAATGAAGGTTTTAGGCCACTTGGGAGCACTAAAACTCAAACCCATTCCTGGGGCCCAAACACATGGGTTAGCATGAGAGAGGGAAAAATGTGATCCAATGCCTTAGGAGAACATCTCATAGTCTGTTGTAGCACTTAGACAATCTCACGTTAGTTGAAATACCCAAAGACAAAATAAATAGGCCACTTCCAGCAGCTTGGCGAAAACATGCAGGCCGTGGGAAAGAGAAGACTAATAACCCTATACTGTAAACAAAGCCCAGCCCAGAGTCTGGTTAAAAAATCTAGCATCGTATTCCACCCTTGTCAAAGCTTCATAACGGTCAAACAAAAAGCCATCGCAAGAACCAAAGGAAATTCATATGTGTAGAAGGAATACCCATTGGACATACAACTCTATTTGTTCCTTTTTCCTCTGCGAGCTGTAGTTTGAAAACTAAGGAAGAAAGCAGGTGGCACCTCACCCCCATGAGGAGGTTCAGCCGCATAAAAACCTTGTAACCCCAAAGAGCTTGTGACCCATGCGCTCTGGTTGAAGAGATTTCACAAAAAAGGAGTGAATGGAAAGAAGCAAAGGAAAACTGGGAATGGAAGATCGATAGAATTAGGGTTCTAAGCACCTATAAAAGGGAGCTTTCTCTACCCAGTGTTGAGGCCCAAAAATTGAAGGGCTAGGCCCAAGCTTATTCTTGGCCCGGCACAAATAATTAGTCGCAAAAGAAGCCCATCGGGGCATAAAGAGAAATCGTAGGACACACCTACATAAGCCGTGGGTCATGTGTCACGCCAAGCAAGCATGCGCAAAAGGGCCAAAAATGCACCGGCTTCATAAATTCACGCTCACCAACCTATCCGATGCTATTTGATCCGATCACGGCTTATTATGGCGCAATAAAACTCAAGCACAAGCACGATAAATAAACACACAATGCCGTCAAGCCATGCTATGAGCTCAAGTGGGCCCAAGTCATGTAATTACCTGAGGCTTGCTGAGAAGGTTGTGGTATGGATGGGTACAAGCACTCAGAAGGCCCATTGAGGGTCCAAGGAATGAAAGTTTTAGGCCACTCGGGAGCACTAAAACTCAAGCCCATTCCCCGGGCCCAAATACATGGGTTAGCATGAGAGAAGGAAAAATGAGATCCAATGCCTTAGGAGAACATCTCATAGACTGCTGCAGCACTTAGGCAATCCCACGTTAGTTAAAACGCCCAAAACAAATAGGCTACTTCCAGTAGCTGGATGAAAACATGCGGGCCGCTGGAAAAGAGAGTACCAATAACCCAATACCTGTGAACAAAGCCCAGCCCAAATCCTTGTTAAAAATCTGGCATCGTGTTCCACCCTTGACAAAGCTCCACAAACAGCCAACAAGAAGCCATTGCAAAGAACAAAGGAAATCCATGTGTGTAGGAGGAATACCCAATGGACAAACAACTTTATCCATTCTCTTTTTCCTCTGCAAACGCTAATTTGAAAACCAAGGGAGAAAGAAGGTGGTGCCTCATCCCTATGAGGAGGTCCAGCCGCATAAAACCTTGGAACCCCAAAAAAACCTTTGACCCAGGCGCTCTGGTTGAAGAGATTTCACAAGAAGGGGGTAATTGGAAAGAAGCAAAGGAAAAGTGGGAATGGAGGATCAACGAAATTAGGATTCCAAATGCCTATAAAAGAAAGCTTCCTCTACCCAGAAAAACCCACCATTCCAGAGCATGACCAAGCTTTGTCAAGCAAAATTAGAATTTACTCTAGACACCCCATCTTCTATCGTTGTTTTCTCTCTTTCTGAGATAGAAGTCCTCCTAATCTTCCTTTCTCAACTCTAAATTTTTTCCTCCTGAAAGAAATTCATGCTTTTATCTCTCTCTCAAATTGCTAAACTTGTGTAGGCTTAGCTCCCATGCCACAAGCTCCTCAAGCCAAGTCCCTTATCAGTTTGTCATGCTTATTACTGAAAAGAACCTGAAAGTGTTTTTTCTAAGGTTTTAGCAAGCTTTTCTTAAAACTCTTTTGGGAGCCTGGTTCTTGAACTCAGGCATCAGGGGTTTTTGTTAGTTTTCTTCTTACAGCAGCCCAAGCCCATTCGTTAGGCTGTTGGAACAAAAAGACCCCTACACCCAGCAAGACCATCATCTAGACCTGACCAAGCTTTGTCAAGCAACTGGAAATTTACTCTAGACACCCTACCTTTTGCCTCCATTGTTTCCTCAATTTCTAAGATAGCAATCCTCCTCATTTTCCTCCTTCCCCACTCTGAATCTTTTCTCTCTATAAGAATTTCACGCTCTTGTCTCTCTCTCTCAAATTGCTAAACGTGTGAAGAATTAGCTCCCATGCCACAAACTCCTCAAGCCAAGCCATTCCCTTGCTAATATGTCATTTTTATCTGGTAGATTGGTGAAAGAATCCAAGGTGTTTTCTAAGGTTCTCACTACTCCTTTCAAAACTCTCTTGGAGCCCGGTCTTTGAACTCAGAAACAGGGGCAATTGTTGCATTCCTAAGAGGACACAAATTAATGTGCAAACAACCAATTAAAAATACCCGCAAGTGCACGAATTTATTGAAGTATAGATTATGTAAGTACGGGGTCGATCCCACGAAGAACTTGTCGGCTTCCTATAAGTTCTAATTTGAGTACGTAAAGAACACTTAATTGACACACCACAAATGCACAAATACAAAATGGAAACTAAAAATGAGTAAAGAAGTGTAAAAGAATTGAAACAACACAAGAAAACTAAACAAAAACAAAAACAGCATTTTCTATCGCCATTTTATCACCACTTTATCACCTGTGAACAGTGCTATGAACAGTGAACAGTGTCGTGAACAGTGAACAGTGCGACGGTCGTGAACAGTGACGACCGGTCGTTTTTGGACAGATTCATGTGCGACCGGTCGCCTAAACAGTAACGACCGGTCGTTTTTGGCAGATTCGTTTCTCTGTTTTTCAGTTTCGACCTATGTCCAGTGTTTTGCCTATAACTTTCCAACCGTATGTCCAAAATTCACGTTCTTTATACGGTTGGATTCAGCACAGAAAATTGAAGAACACTACGCGCACCAAAGGTCCAAAACAATTACGGAAACAGATAAAATTAAGTAACAAAGACACATAACGTGTCAAACACGCAACTCACACACACATTGGGGGGGGGGGGTTTTGATTTGTTTGAAGTGACCTATTTCTATTGCATGAAAGTAAATGGACTTTGAAATTAAATGAGAATGGCAGAGATGAATTATCAAAGAGTGGAATCAAGATGTAACAAACACTAGGGTTTTGGAATCCACCCTAAACAATTCTACCAATGTTCATGGATACTCAAGTGATGAACTCTAAACGTGTTGATGAAAATGTTCGCAATCAAGACCATGGGTCGTGGCTCAAGACGCATTGATTCTCTCTAATATACGTAAAGTGCATGGTTCGTGCTACAATACTTGTGCCCTCCCCATAACCGAACCTAGGTATGGTTCGTACTTCGATTCAATTACAAGGAGAACCCATTAAGTTCAAAGAGAATATGAACATCACAAGAATCCTAATAGCATGGTGTTTACATTAGGTATTCAAGAAACCAAATCACATGGATGATTCTTACTTCATCCATTTATTGCTTAGGATAACATGAAGATACACATAATCCCAACAATCTCAAGAAGCATGCTTTCAAAGATGGCCAACCAAGGAAAAACACACATCAAGGATAGATTAATTTGGTGAATTGGAATTCATCAACAATATCTAGAAATTCATACACTCAAGCATCAAAACAATAAGGTAATCATGTTTAGGGCTTCAACCTAAGCCCTAGCTATGGAGTTTAGTTCCTCATAATCATTTCAAACACAAATTCGAAATATAACTAGAAAGAGTTTACAGATTTGGAAATGATGAAAGCTTGAAGTCTTCAATGGTGGAAGTCTTCCCCCTTCTTCCTGCGGCTGCACCTCCCTCTCCTTCCTTCCTTAGCTTTTTTGCTCTCCAATCTGCTCCTCAATTGTGGAATGATGTAATGAATCCAATACCCCCCGTTGAAAAGCCTCTCCAATATCAGATTACACTCCCTTTGCTTCCCTCTCTCCTCCTTTCCAGCTTTACTTTTAGTATTCTAATGCAAAGTCTTCACCCATTGTCTTCTTGTCCCCTTGCAAATAATGAAGCCTTGTCCTCACAAAGATGCCAAATGCTTCAGAAAATATCTCATCTACTAAGGTAAATTCTTGTTACCAAGTGTTATGGTAACAAGAATAATCAAGATGACACAATGGAGGTAAAAGCTGGCCAATTCCGGATTTCCAGAGCTGTGGTAACATGCTGGATTGGTTGGATAGGCAATACTTATCCAATGGAGCTCAAATTTGGATATGTTGTAGTTAACATCCATTGGAACAAGTCTCATGAAGATCATGACCTCATCCGAGCACCAGAGCATGTTGATCCCAGGCCAAGAAGTTGACCTACGAAAATGAACAAAAACAAAATTTATAACTAATAAAGCACTTTTAGCTCATTTTCATTCCAACCAAGGTAAAATCTAAGAAAACACAAAAAGGAAGTAAAAAGCTATAAAATGTCAAGAACTAACTCAAAATAGTGGGTGAATAACATGAAAAATCATGTGTAAAAATGAACCGAACAAACTTCCCAAACTTATCTTTTGCTAGTCCTCGAGCAAAACAGAAACTAAAACAAGACTCGAAACAAACTTTCCGAACACTTTCCAAAGAGAGAGCGACTCATGCAAACGACTCAAAAGTTTTCACAAGAAAAACTCAGTTTAGACATTAGTCACAAGGCGGCAAAGTTCAGAACACAACATGCTCAAGTGTAGTAGTGTGATGGCCAAATGAAACTCATTCTCCAATTTCAGTTTTCACACAACTTCAAAAATCATACCAAGCACAAATGTAACTTCAAATCTCACCAAAGTTGTCCTCTCACAAATGAATCACTCGGAAGAGGGTTACAATGCAACATTCAATAGTAAATATGAGAATAGAATTAAACCATAAGGGACTTAACTCAAAATTAGCAAGATGAAAAACATGCATGAAAATGATCTCAAGAAGGATGCCAAACACTTAAAAGCTGAAAAATGTGTGCAAATCAACCACATGACATTTAGGATCAATTTAGGTCTTTATTATAGGTTGTAATGGGGCTAAGGGTGCAAGGTGAGTAAGAAATGAAGGATATGGATACAACAAAGTCCAAGGAAATCACAATGTAAGAGCATATAATCGTTGACTAAAAGACTTTGAAACATCACGCTTGAGATTTTCACTCATTTTTTGGTGATCAAAAAGACCACAAAGCCTTATACCTCCACTAATTATGATTCACACTCCTTCCTTCCATTCGAACAACCAAGAAACATGGAATTGAATTTGAGACCATTGCCACTTAACCACAACTTTTCTCTTTTCTTTCACCCTTTTAGTGAAGTATTCTTTTTTTTTTTTCTTTTTTTTTGAAAGTAATAACCCTTCCCAAACTTAGCATGAAAAACACATCTAAATTAAAGCTCACGAGTTCCTTAGAAAGGTAAATTCTTGTTTTTCAGGCTAAGGCTAGAAGTAATAATGGTTACTTGAAAGAAAAGGCATACATATAGGCTCAAGGTGGTTAACAATGAAAAATCATGCTTAAGCATGCATAGGGTTAGCTTGAAAGGCACAAACGGTCCAAAGAGGGCCTTAATATCATTTCTCAAATGTCATGTAATCAAATTGCACAAGAATGAGTGACTTTTAAGTGCTCAACCAAATCAATGAATAATGAGATCAAACAACAACTCAGATGACAAGAAAAGTAAGAATATGTGTATAACACTCATGAATTGAAGCACAAGGCTCAAAGCTCACATTATATGGTTATACAAGTCTAATTCATGCTTGATACAATTCTTTGGATCATGCAAGTCCCTCAACTAGAGAATTATGAAACAAATGGCAAGTGCGTAGAGGGTTTCAAACATATCATGCTAGAACGATGCCATTTAGTGAATAACAAATATATATATATATTTTTTAAACATTCATTTTCAATCAAGTCATTTAAACATTCATCACAATCTCATCATATATGTCCGGAAAGTGACTTAAGAACAAAAAAAACTCAAAACAGAAAAGAAAACAAAATAAAAGAAAGTAAGAATTTAAGTGAAACGAAAAAGACTTGCTATCCCTTCCCAAACTTAGAAACAAACATTGTCCTCAATGTTAAAGAATTCAGGCATCAACAACGTTATAACAAGAAATAAAGGGAATAAAGTAAGTAAATACAAGAACAAACAAGAAAAACAACTACAACACGGTTGCAAAACAAAACAAAACAAAACAAAACAAAACCAAACAGTAAGCCCTAACAATAGTCCTACGCACGCAGAAATCCAACCCAAAGAAACGCACAAACCAAAAGAAAGCCCAACCCAAACGAAAGCCCAAAAGCGAAGAAAGTAAATAAAACAAAGAAACCAAGTCAGAAGCACAAAGTGCGAGGACTCAGTAAAATAGAAAAAGTGGGCCCTGAAGTCTCGACACCTGTGAGTCACGGGAAACAAAGTGAGAGACGTGTCGACAAGCAGAGGTCTCTCTCACGGTCCCAAGCCAGAATTATTGGCTTCATAGGAAGGCGTGACGACTTTCGTTTCTCAAAAACGCTGAAAGGCGGAACTGTAATTAAAGGGGTTGGGGACCAGGTGACACTACTACAAAAAGGGCAAAAGACGACCAGTAAACAACGACGGTAGATCAAAACACCGTCGTTGTTTTTTAAAAGACGACGGTAATAGAAACCCGTCGTAGAAACATACTTTAAACACCTAAAAAACGGCACACGTATAGATATTTTGAAACCACGACGCACCAAATTAAAAAAGCGTCGTCTTATTACAAAGGTATTTTCAGAGTTAAAATCTGAACCTAAAAACAACGACTGCATCTATGAAATCACCGCCGTAGAAAGTAAAGACGACGATATAAAAATAAGACGCCGTGTTAATTAATTAATAAACACGACCCAATTTTCTTAGTCAGCGACGCATAAATTCAAAGGAATCTACGACGGTTAATTACAAAAAAAATCGCTGCTTTAAATTAAGTTACCACGACTGTAAATATAAATTTATCGACTTTTTAATTATAATATACTACGACGGTATCCATAACTCTACTGTCGCATAATTGTACTAACCACGACGGTTTGTTAAATTAACGACGTACAAATTTTATGCAATTATTCGTCTATCATTACCAGAATGAACTCTGTTCCTCATCATAATCGAACCAGAATGAACAAAGGCAATGTTTTAGAAGTGGATGATGTGCCAATTACTCTCACAAGGAGTTTGAGGGCAAGAAGCTTGTCTCAGCCGCCAAGGAAGGTCTCAAGCTTGATGAGAGTGAAGACGAGGCAAAGAAGAAGGAAGAGTTGAAGGAGAAGTTTGAGGGACTCTGCAAGGTTGTGAAGGATGTTTTGGGTGACAGAGTGGAGAAGGTTGTGGTGTCTGACCGTCTGACCGTGCTGGACTGCCAACATGGAAAGAATCATGAAGGCTCAGGCCTTGAGGGATAACAGAGCGGCTGGGTACATGTCGAGCAAGAAGACCATGGAGATCAACCCAGAGAACCCCATCATGGAGGAGCTGAGAAAGAGGGCTGATGCAGACCTTGTTCTCCTTCTGTGCAGAAAGACAATTTTTTAGATGATGTGTGCGTGTTTGTGTCTTTCAGATACACAAACGCGCCCACACATCAACATCCAAACTGAAAAATGAAAGCGAGATGAGACAGAGAGGTGATGTGCCTCCAGAGAATTGAGAAAAAGTTGAAACCCTAATTGAAAAATGAAGACGACAGAAAGACAGAAAACCCATTATTTATAAACAAATCTTATATACCACGTCGGTGTTTTAAAATATCGACGTTTATATATAACATACACGTCGTTTAAATTTAAAATAAGGTCGTATAAATTATTTAACAACGACGCTATATAAAAACGACGTTGTAATTTTTTGGAAAATTAATTTATTGTGTAATTAAAAAAATTACACGTCGGTATGAGTAATTAAAAAGACGTGGTATTAATTTTTAACGTCGTTATTATTGAATATAAGGTCGTTTGGTAAATTGGAAAATGACAATTCATCTTTTTTGAAGAAACATGCGCCGTGTAATTCGATTTCAAAACGTCGTTTCATTAAAACATACCGTCGTTGAAAGTAATATTAGAGGGCAGTGTTAACAATAGCGCCGTATAATGTATCATACTAGGGCGCATACTATTAATAGCGTCGTTGTTATGAAAAGGTTTTTTATTATTTTAAACTTTTCGCCTTCCTGACCCATACTTGCATTGGTTCCAAACCCGAGAAAAACTTTCAAGCTTTTCTCATTTTTCATTCTCCAAGAACTGTTTCAAACTTTCAAGCTTATCTCCTCTTCGTCTTCATCTCTGAACTGAAACACCAAACTCCAGAAGAAAGCTTTCATCGCAAGCAAAGGGTAAGCATTTCTGGAAGGATTTTTGTTCCTGTTTTGCATGCGCATATCATTTTCGTTTTTTTAAATCTTTTTACATTTTTTCTTTCCAAGTTTGATAAAATTTGCAGACAAAGATGAAAAGTTTCCAAGTTTGAATAAGACGACGGTGGCTTATTATTTACGTGGTTAGATTTATAGACCACGACGGTTCGTCAGTCACCCTAGCGTCGTGTGAAAGTGTTCGTCGTTGTTTTTTAAAATGATATCCTTTTTTTGTTTTTGATTTTTAAGGATATCATTTTAAGTTTCCAAGCTTTCATCGCATGTTTGATTTCTCTGAACAATGGTTTTTGTTTCGAAAATCTTTTTAATTATTTTTCTGCTGAAAATATTTTACGTTGTTCCTAATTTGTTTTTGTGGTATAGACGACGGTATATTAATATTTACGTCGTTTTATTTTCAATACCACGGCGAATGTTTATTATTAATGTCGTTGTAATATTTAATACTCTGTTTTTATTATATCATAAGACGTCGGTTGTTTATTATTGACGTTGTTGTAATATTTTATCACGTCGGTGATTAATTACCGTCGTGTAAATTTATTATTACGTCGTTTGTTTTGTTCTTACGTCGTTTGAAATATTATAATACGTCGTAGTTTATAAATAATCGTCGTGGTTTTTCTTAATTTCACTGATATATTTTCACTTGCAGGTTTAATTTGTCTGTAACCATGGTTTCTCAATCCCAAAGGAAGGAGTCTGGTTTGAAAAAAAATGAATCCTCGAAGAAGGAGCTTAGAGTTGTAAATCCTCAAACCAAGGCCTCGAAGAAGATGAAGTTTGTTTCATCTTCTGAGACAGAACCAGCCAGCACGGCAACTATTTCTGAGGAGGCAAAGTCAGGTCTAGGTATGAGCACAATGCCCCGTGTTGTGCAGAGAAAAATTCAGAAAATCAAGCCTGTTGTTGAGTACAATGAAGAAGGGAAACCTTATGGCCGTGCACATAATGAGATGCTGTCCTACATTGGTGTGTTGGCACGCTCCAGAGTCCCACTTGTGGACAAGAAATGGGTTCAAATATCCAAGGATATAAAAGAGCAGATTTGGGAAGCCGTTGACATGGCTTTTGTGGTTGGTAAAGGGGGCAAGCAAATGGTGCTATCTTCTGCCGCCAAGAAATGGAAAGATTTCAAGTCCACACTAACGAGGTTTCATATCCTTCCATTCATCAAGGAGCAGGATAGATTAAGGCAGCCCCCTGAAACATACAAATTCATAGAGAAAGCTCAATGGGATGCCTTTGTAGCTTCAAGGTTATCTAAAGAATTTGAGGCTGTGCATGAAGAACAATCACAGAGGAGGGAGAAACTCGAGTACAATCATCGATTGTCTCGAAAAGGATATGTTGGTTTTAAGGAGGACTTGAAGGAAATCATGCCTGGGGTAGATATTGATCGATCTACCTTATGGAAAAAAGCAAGAGAAGACAAACATGGTAACATCCCGGATCCAAAGACTGCAGAGAAAGCAAAATTAATTGTAAGCCTACTCACTCTGTTTTAAAAATTTTATTACGTCTGCTGTTATTTTTTTCCGTCGTGTGAAAAGTTTTACTACGTCGAAATATTTTAAAAGGCGACGTTAAAGGTCTGAATCTGGAATCCATGCTCTGTTTTTTGTAATTATATCATAAGACGTCGGTGTATTATTATTGACGTCGTGTTAATATATTAATAACGTCGGTATTTAGTTAGCGTCGTCTTAAATATTATATTACGTCGATTGTTATGTTATTGAGTCGTGTGAAATATTATATTACGTCTATTTTTTATAAATAACCGTCGTTTGTTTCCTTATTCTGACTTTTTATTATGTCTTTTTGTTAGGATGATTTGCAAAAGCAAGTCTCTGAAGGCACAATTTCTCTGTCAGGATCCAATGATGTTTTGACAATGGCTTTGGGTCCCGAGCATCCAGGAAGAGTTAGAGGTGTAGGGGCTGGGGTTTCCCCTAAGCAATACTTCAACTTACCTAGACAACAGAAGGTTAGGTTTGCTGATCAATTGAAGGAAAGTGTAAGACTTGTCCTTCAAGAAGAGACTTTGAAAATGGAGGCTAGATCAAGGGAAGAGAGTTTAAAGATGGAGGCTAGGACGAAGCAATTGGTAGAAGCTGAGAGGGAAAATTTGCTGAGTCAGCTTTCAAAAATCATCCCCAATTTTGATCCAAGCCTGCTGAAACTGAATACATTGCCCCAAATCCAAGGGCAAAGTCCCAAAAATCCAATGTCTGACAAAGCAAGCTGTTCTGGGGCACTTGATGTTAGAGCCCTACAATTTGAGGAGGATACTGCCAAGAATGGGGAACAGCAGGAGGAAATGGTAACGTCTTTGAACTTTGAATTTTCTGTTTCTCTGTTTATATTTACCGTTGTCTGTTAATGTTTACCACGACGGTTTATTTATTTGTTTTAATTTTTCTACAATGTCATTTATATATTTCTTTATTTCTTATAACAGAAATCAGGGGAAGTTGAAAAGAGAGTAGAAGGAAAGATACTTGAGATAGTTGAACAGGTAAATTCTCATAACTTTGCTTTTTTCAATTTTTTTTTTCAATAAAGGAATTACCACGACGTTTAATGAATGTTACACGTCTGCAATTATTTAATTGAATGTTTAAATTGTTGTACAAGCTTAGATACCGTCGTAGTATATGAAATACCACGACGTTTATTATTTACCGTCGTGTGATTAAATATACACGTCTGTAATTATTAAATACCGTCGTTTGTTATTATTACCACGACGGTTTAATTTAATTTTTTTACTTTTTTTTTTTTGCCCTTTTTGTACTATGTCTTATATATATTGAGTTTATTTCTTATAACAGAAATCTGGGGATCGTGAAAAGAAAGATGAAAAGGTAAATTCTCTTAACTTTGCCTTTTTCATTTCTTTTTCAATTTTCAGACGTCTATATTTTCTTTCAACCGTCGTTTGTTTTAATTGAATGTTTAAATTATTGTACAATCTTTCTTATATATATATCTCTTTATTTATTAAAACAGCAATCCAGTGTTGGAGAAAAGAAAATTGAAAAGGTAAATTCATTAATTATGAATTTTGCATTTGAATTAGACGTCGGTTTTATTTAAACGACGTATTAAAGTATTCATTACGACGGTATTTTGTTACCGTCGTGTAACTCATTTTAAGACGACGTTTTGTTATTTAAACCGTCGTTGTTATTTATTTACCACGTCACTTATGTTGCTTTATTTGTTCAAACAGAGTACTGAAGTACCAGATTATACAAAGCTGGAGTTGCCATCTTCTTTACAATCCCTTTGTAGTTATGTTGAATCGACACTAAAGCCTCAGGAGAAGGCTATGAGCTTTATGATTGAGAAGGAGGTGTTTGGCATAGATCGTAACACCTTCGTCTTGCATGAAGATATTACCCAATTTGCTGGCATGGAAGAAATTGGGGCTACTGTCGTTGCAATATATATGAGGTTTGTCCTTATCAAATATTCATTTGACACTCTCCTTTTGTTAAAAAAAAAACACTCATGGTTTCAATTCATATATTTAGGTGCCTGTTTGATCATCTGAAAGCTGCAAATATGGTGAATATGGTTGGCTTTATAGACCCTGCTCTAGTTAGTGCTGACGCTGGTTCATTAACTGAAAGATCACGTCTCGTAGCCAATCGTCTTCAAAAAACAGATGGTGAACAGATTTTCCTGATGCCTTACAATCCAGGGTTAGTCTCCAAAACAAAAAACAGGATTTTGTTTGTATGAT
Organism: Prunus avium; assembly: GCF_965620075.1. Classification (NCBI taxonomy): domain Eukaryota; kingdom Viridiplantae; phylum Streptophyta; class Magnoliopsida; order Rosales; family Rosaceae; genus Prunus; species Prunus avium. The sequence continues at coordinate 12,273,799 of NC_142288.1, read as the reverse complement.
GCTCTGCATATAACACTATTTAACCTTTATATTTATTTTGTGCAGCCGTCATTGGGTCTTGATCATTGTAAGAGCAAAGAAGGAAACCGTATATTTTCTGGATCCACTGCCTGGAAATCGGTTTGTGGATGAGGACGGGAAAAACATTGTGAACTCTGCTCTAAAAATGTATAATACACACATAGGCAGAGTAGGCCGTAAAACACCTCTCTGGAAAACTCTGCCCGGCACTCCAAAGCAACCAAGCAGTGTAGAATGCGGGTATTATGTCATGCGCTTTATGAGAGACATCATAAAGGATACTTCCCTGGAATTTGAGAAGATGGTAAGAAGAAAATTTTCAGATTTATTTTTATGTGGGTTTTTATATTATCAACGACGGTAAATTAAAAATACCGTCGTTGAATATATATACTATGTCGGTGAATGAATAATAGCGTCGTCTGTGAGATTAATCTTTGTTTATGGACTGCAGTTTGCCAAAGGAAAGGATCAAGCGCCATACCCCCAAGCTGCCATTGAAGAAGTTAGGAAAGAATGGGCAGAGTTTGTGTGTGTTCATATGGAGTAGAGGAATTTTAGCATACTTAAACATTTTTATAAAATGTACAAATTTTGTTAGAATTAGACAAGTTTTTGTACAAAATTGGTTAGAATTCGCAAGTTTTTGTTGAAATCAACGTCCCTGTAAATTTGTTGAGGTTTTCATGTTGTGAAAAACCGTAGTTTGTTCAAAAAGACATTGTATACACATAACAACGTCACAATTTTTAAAAAAGCGACGTAAGAGGTTTTTCAAACGACGCTCTTGGTTCTATAGACGACGTTGTTTTTTTGATATTAGACGGCGAGAAGTTAAGAGTTGTGGTCGTGGAAAATATTTTGTACGTCGTTTTATGTGCAAAAATAGTCATGGTTTAGAATTTAAACGACGTTTTGTTTTAAAATTAAGTCGTTTATAATAATTTAAAACGTCGTTAATTTATTAACGCCGACGTGGTTTGTGGGTTTTATTCATAATATTTTATTCCATTTCATTCAAATATTCATAATAAATTGAAAATAAATCCAAAAAATGCAACGTCAACTCCTATGAAGTCATTGAGATATTTTCTTCCCCCTTAAGCTTTAAAAAAATTAAGTTTGAGTTATACAAATTTAAAATTACCACCAAAAAGAAAAATGTTTTCACGAGTCACAACATCACTTATACTTTAATGGTTTAGGGTTTAGGGTTTAGGGTTTAGGGGGATGAAGGTTTATTTTTGGGGTTTAGGGTTTATGGTTAATATATATTAGGCCCTAAAACCATAAATCCTTTTCTATAATTATTTAAAAATATATATATATAATTTATGGTTTATATTTTATGGTTTAGGGTTTAGGGTTTAGTGTTTAGGGTTTAGGGTATAGATGTCATATTTAACGACGGTTTTATTGTTTTCCGTCGATGATTTACGAAGAGCGCATTTCTAAACCTTGGTTTCTTTAAAATGACGTTGTACACACATAACAACGTCATAGTTTTTAAAAAAGCGACGTAAGAGGTTTTTCAAACGACGCTCTTGGTTCTATTGACGACGTTGTTTTTTTGATATTAGACGGCGAGAAGTTAAGAGTTGTGGTCGTGGAAAATATTTTGTACGTCGTTTTATGTGCAAAAATGGTCATGGTTTAGAATTTAAACGACGTTTTGTTTTAAAATTAAGTCGTTTATAATAATTTAAAACGTCGTTAATTTATTAACGCCGACGTGGTTTGTGGGTTTTATTCATAATATTTTATTCCATTTCATTCAAATATTCATAATAAATTGAAAATAAATCCAAAAAATGCAACGTCAACTCCTATGAAGTCATTGAGATATTTTCTTCCCCCTTAAGCTTTAAAAAATTAAGTTTGAGTTATACAAATTTAAAATTACCACCAAAAAGAAAAATGTTTTCACGAGTCACAACATCACTTATACTTTAATGGTTTAGGGTTTAGGGTTTAGGGTTTAGGGTTTAGGGGGATGAAGGTTTATTTTTGGGGTTTAGGGTTTATGGTTAATATATATTAGGCCCTAAAACCATAAATCCTTTTCTATAATTATTTAAAAATATATATATAATTTATGGTTTATATTTTATGGTTTAGGGTTTAGGGTTTAGGGTATAGATGTCATATTTAACGACGGTTTTATTGTTTTCCGTCGATGATTTACGAAGAGCGCATTTCTAAACCTTGGTTTCTTTAAAATGACGTTGTACACACATAACAACGTCATAGTTTTTAAAAAAGCGACGTAAGAGGTTTTTCAAACGACGCTCTTGGTTCTATTGACGACGTTGTTTTTTTGATATTAGACGGCGAGAAGTTAAGAGTTGTGGTCGTGGAAAATATTTTGTACGTCGTTTTATGTGCAAAAATGGTCATGGTTTAGAATTTAAACGACGTTTTGTTTTAAAATTAAGTCGTTTATAATAATTTAAAACGTCGTTAATTTATTAACGCCGACGTGGTTTGTGGGTTTTATTCATAATATTTTATTCCATTTCATTCAAATATTCATAATAAATTGAAAATAAATCCAAAAAATGCAACGTCAACTCCTATGAAGTCATTGAGATATTTTCTTCCCCCTTAAGCTTTAAAAAATTAAGTTTGAGTTATACAAATTTAAAATTACCACCAAAAAGAAAAATGTTTTCACGAGTCACAACATCACTTATACTTTAATGGTTTAGGGTTTAGGGTTTAGGGTTTAGGGGGATGAAGGTTTATTTTTGGGGTTTAGGGTTTATGGTTAATATATATTAGGCCCTAAAACCATAAATCCTTTTCTATAATTATTTAAAAATATATATATAATTTATGGTTTATATTTTATGGTTTAGGGTTTAGGGTTTAGGGTATAGATGTCATATTTAACGACGGTTTTATTGTTTTCCGTCGATGATTTACGAAGAGCGCATTTCTAAACCTTGGTTTCTTTAAAATGACGTTGTACACACATAACAACGTCATAGTTTTTACCAAGCGACGTAAAAGGGTTTACAAACCGTCGTATTATAAATTTATAACGACGGTAAATAATTCATAACTGACGTAGTTATCACAACTGCCGAACGGCTGTATTTTAATAAACCGACGTGGTTACTTTGGGGTTCTGAAAACGACGTCGTTCTCTTTTTAATACTCGCCAAGTGACTTTTGGATTTCCGATGTAGTTATGACGGCGCTTGTTTATCTAAACGGACGTTGATTATTAAAATATGACGTCGCTATGTATATTAGAACCGACGTTGTACTTATATAATTTGTTTAAATATGATTTTTTCACGCGTTTTTTAACTCTCAGTTTTCAATTAGGGTTGCAGAATGATTCCTCACAAGAAATTGTCTTTCTGAAAGCAAATGGGTTTGCAGAATGATTCCTCACAAGACCAAGCATAGGTTTGCTACATCCTCCTGTGTAGCAAGGGTGGAACCAGCTTTAGAACCTGCATGGGTTTGCAGACGCACAACCCACAACAGGATCTAAGGCTGGTTCCCCCCTGCTACACAGGAGGATTGAAGTTGATCACTGTGGAAAAGGGGACTACAATGTAACCAGGAATCGAGGAGTGAGCTTTTCACACTTTGTTGATTTTGATTTTATGAAATTATTAGATATTCATCTGTGGCTGTGCAGGAGCTTGAGAACAAGAGGAAGGAGAGGGCCCAGCTTGCATATGAGAGGAAGAAACAGTTGAACAAGCTGAGGGTGAAGGCAGAAAAGAAACCACGATGTATTTGCCAAATTTGTGTACATATATTGTGTAAATATTGATCAATATTTAACACGAAGAGATTTGCCTTTTAAGATGAAAATGTTGTTGAGGATTGAGAATTAAATTTTGTTTTGTGTTAAGAAAGATATTACCAAAATAAAAGAAAAATTAATTAATTTTAAAAAGCTATAAAAATAAGACGGCGGTTTACAGAGAAGCCAGACGTATAAATTGAAAAAATACGACGGTAATTTGAACTTAGGACGTGGTAAATAAACACGACAGTAGTGTTGTAGGTACCGTCGTAGTATGCTCCAAAATAATAAGTCGATAAATTAATCTCTCGCGTCATGGTATATTATTTAACACGTCGTTTTTTGTAATATACCGACGTGTATTAATTACATATACACGTTTAGGTTGTGGAAAATGGTTTGTACGTCGTTTTCTGTGTAAAAATGGCCATGGTTTTAACTTTAAACGACGTTTGTTTAAAAATTACGTCGTTTATTATAATTTAAAACGTCGTTAATTTATTAACGCCGACGTGGTTTGTGGGTTTTATTAATAATATTTTATTCTATTTAATTCAAAATATTTATAATAAATTGAAAATAAATCCAAAAAATGCAACGTCAACTCCTATGAAGTCATTGAGATATTTTCTTCCCCCTTAAGCTTTAAAAAATTAAGTTTGAGTTATACAAATTTAAAATTAAAACCAAAAAGAGAAATGTTTTCATGAGTCACAACATCACTTATACTTTCATGGTTTAGGGTTTATATAAATTTAGAAAAGGGATTAGGGTTTAGGGTTTTATGGACGAGATATTTTAGGACATAAAACCCTAATCCCTTTGGAGAAATTATTTTTTTTAAAAAAATATATATATAATTGTGGTTTTATTTATTAGGGTTTAGGGTTTAGGTTATATTTGTCTATTAGGGTTTAACGACGGTAGTTTGGTTTTGCGTCGTAAGGATATTTACAACGACGTCATTTTTAAAATAAGCGTCATGTTTAGGTTGAACTTTTAACGACGATTGTGTTTTTGTTTCCGTCGATGTTTTTTAAAAAGCGCGCTTTCTAAAAATTTCACCTCGACCTAAAATTTTCAGATTTCGCTCTAACTCTTATACAAGTTGCCAAAATTTCTGTGTCCTAAAACATTTCGCTCCGCTCTCTCACTTCAACTCTAATTCAAAGTTGGTCTCTCCGTCGAATCCAAGTTGGCCAAGTTTACAACTCCGTCGAATCCAAGTTGGCCATAAGCTGTGAGCTCTGCCTACCTGTAAGTGCAAACCCTAATCTCATGCTTGTAAATTCATTGAATGATATTCAGTTCTGTGGTAAAGGGTTTTGTGATGTTTTAATGTTGTCGACGGTATGGGTTAATGGATTTAATGTTTATTGTTTTCATGAATCGGGTTTAGGGTTTAATGTTGTCGGATCTTTTAATACTCTCTGTTATTATGAATCGGGAATGGATTTAATGTTTTCATGCTTAGTATATGTTGGTTTCGTGCTTAGTATTAATGTATATGTTGTGTTCTGAATATATTCTGGGTTCTTGAAAATAAACTGGGATTTCGAAATCTTTTTTATGCATACGACGACGCTTGTTTTAACAAACCGTCGTCTATAAAAATATACCACGACGCTTGTTTTAACTACCGTCGTGGTTCAAGTTCGCTGGCGTCTGTTTCTTGCTAGCATTAGACGACGTTTTTTTAAAACCCGTCGTCTATATATGTGTAAAACGTCTGTTGTTGTTAAAAAACCGTCGTCTGTTTACTATATTATTTGCTATTAAAACCTTATATAATCTGCTATAGTGATAGTCATTGCTTGTCTTTTCACCTTATATATGTTGTGTTCTGAATATATTTTGGGTTCTTGAAAATAAACTGGGATTTCGATATCTTTTTATGCATACGACGACGGTTTTTTTAACAAACCGTCGTTTGTAAATATATACCACGACGCAGTTTTTAACTACCGTCGTGGTTCAAGGTCGCTGGCGTCGTTTCTTGCTAGCATTAGACGACGTTTCTTTTCAAAACCGTCGTCTATATATGTGTAATACGTCTGTTGTTGTTTAAAAACCGTCGTCTGTTTACTCTATTATTTGCTATTAAAACCTTATATAATCTGCTATAAGTGATAGTCATTGCTTGTCTTTTCACCTTATTATAGATAATAGGATATAGTGTCGGAGATGGATAAGTCATGGATGCACTCGGATAGAAGATCGAAGGCATATGAGTT